>NW_028270153.1:19652025-20977025 GCF_037043375.1 Chiloscyllium plagiosum | reverse complement strand
ATTTAACTCAATTCTTCAAAAATAACAAGCAATTCAGCACTTCTTGTAATATGATACTTTAAACAAAACTGAAATAAATTGGCTGTCATGAAGTGATTTAAAGACACAATCTTTACATAAATATGAAAATCTATTGATTTTCTTTCATTAGTTATTCATAATAACTTTAATGTAATTGAAGACAACTTTTTTTATAAACACCAGTTGAAAAACTGAACACATTTAAAGATTATCAAATTTGTTCGGAAATAATCTCAGCTCAAAAGTCTTAATCACAGCATAAAATTAGAGCAGCAGTTATGCACATGAAACTAAAGACCGCATAATGTGTGCATAATGAGCATGATTATGTAAAGTTTACTTTGATTGCAATTAGTCACTCATTCTCAAGGTGGTATAGTATGAGAAGGCTCAACTTATATGAGTTCTTAAGAGAAATCACAAACTGTACAAAATCAAAATAGGTTTGCACAACATCAACATTTTGCCTACTGGTCTGCCCTGCCAGTAAAATTTGCGTCTTTCGATAACAAATTGGACTTCAGGATTTTGATTCTGTTACAATATACAACAGGGTAAATTAAAGTCTCTGAATATCAATCACAAATGCACTAGCACACAAGAACTAACATTTAAACCATTTTTACAAAAGCCCCGATGCAACCTACCCAATTTCAGAACTCATTACCCTACCATGTTCAATCAAGTAAACACAAGTGCATTCAAATTCAATTGCATTAGGTGCCTGGCTGAAAGATGTTGAAATAGTCTTATTCCTTAAAAGGTTGAATATTTAAATGATGAAATTTGTATGCATTTCACCAACGGTAATATAGGAATAGTAAATTTGTTTCATTTTAAAATTCAATATACCTTTTCAGTCTACACTACGTACTGAATGTGTTCAATCATTTGAGTGTACAGAATTTGAGTATTGTTGATGAGACAGTCAGTTTGCACTCAACAGAACATTCATAAGAATACCAACATAATGGAGAATGTCATTTTATACTGTCGAAGAAGCCCATACTGATGGTATAGACATTGCCATGAAGAATGCACCAGTTACACAAACGACTATGTTTAACTGCCAAGCTCATTTAAATTTAAACCAGTCCTGTCGACTCAGATTGATCAGGTATTATCTTGAGGAATGAACTAGTAACAACGGTTGAGATTTCAGAGGCAGTGTGTACACATGTTCTTTCTGTCTGCAAACAGTAAGTTTTAATATATGTAACCTCTTGCACATGTAATTGTGCTACAGTGAGCCCAACAATCCTAAAATGGCTTTCCTTAGCACAAAAAGGATTATTTAGCAATTTGTTATGCAATGGAAGAATCACATCTAAGGTTGGATACTTCTGAATTTTATAAGCCCATATGGGTCCTGTTGTTACCATGTTCATTGCAAGAAGCCGAAATGATTGATCCACCACCTTTTGGGATGTACACAGCATTTTATCCAGCACTGAATTTCATACACAATTATTTAGTGTGGAAGGCAGAACATATTTTTGCCTCGAATCAGCAACTTGTTAGTGGTAAACAGTAGCTTCATTTTATTTTTGAGATAGCTTAGCGTTCCAAGCTAGCCTAATATAAATGGGACACTTTTCAGGACCAAAAATAGTTGTATTAGGCCCAATCTTTAGTTTGCTGGATAGTAAGTAAAGATTCAATCAGGGTACCCATTACCTCACAGCATGGCTTTGATGCACCCCATTTCAACTTCAAGTTTGCAAGATGAGCAAGTGACTTGGGCTTCATTTGCAGTTGCCAATGAAACCAACCTTATAGCCACGCAATATAAAGATTGCCATTGTGTATATTGATTGCCGATAGCTTTGTGATTGGTAGCAGAGAACAAAAGTAGATTTCTCAACTAGCACATCAAGGGGTACTCCATTTCAAAAAGGAGAATGGAGTGCACGTGAGACGTTCTAAGACAAGGAAATTTGCATATGCGACTGTGGATTCAAGCATAGTGTTGTATCATTTACATACTGCAAATATGCAAAGAATAAGAGATTAGATCTTGTCCCATCGAAGGTGTTTCTCACCGAACCCAAAAAGAATGTTTGAGAGAGCTGGGCTTAAGAGACAAGTATATGATACTACCAACCACTTGAGCATACCTGGCATCATTAAAACTGAAATCATAAGTCATTCAATGAATATTGATTCTCACAATGCTGGCAGATCTAGATCACCATGATATAGTGCTGCAGTGCAAATGTGTCTGTCTTCCTTAATTGACACACTGCTGACTGGAATCTCGAATGAGCACTTGGACTGGCATCACTATCAATATGCAAATATCAAGGAATATTTTTTGTAGATATGGAAAACCTACTCAAAACTGATAAAATTTCCCATCCATTTTGTCAACTCATGCTGTGCAGAACCAAAGACGGGATGTAAAGGGACTATTGTTTCATCTAACTGGAGCAATTCACATGCCAATGTCTCTATCACAGACTGTCTGCCAATAAATTAACACTGTCTTCACATAGTATAAAATACTATTCTTTTATTGATCTGCAAATATGAGTGCAGATTACAAAACTGATATTTTTAACACTGTCATTTTGTTTAAAAATCACATCCTTTTAATGCTTATTGTGTTTTTAACCTGGTTACTTAGTCCAAAGGATTTTTTCAACCAAGTGCAATTGGACTTTCAAGCCATGAAAACTAGGCTTGCTTAAAGTAAGGTATTAACATTATCAATAAAAATTCTCTCTATTGTTCTAAAGAAGCACTGAAGCAGTTTATTGAGTATACATGTTCATATGTTACTACTATCAAATACTTCTTCTGCAACAAAAAAAAAAACAAGCAAACTCCCAAAATCTCTATCCAGGAGATAAGGGAGCAACTGGCTGCTTTTTATTCTACCTACTAAATTAACAATGTTGGAATTCCAATTGGTAGAACAGGAAGGAAAATAATTTAAAACAATTTAAATTCTAATCAACTGTGAAACTCAAATCTATCCCATCTATTTTACATAGAAGAATGTTGAAATAAACGTACAAAACATGATTCAGATTGTTTGCAGCAGTTTCAAAGGTTCACTCAATGTCTTTCCTTTTGAACCTTAAAGGTCAAACTTAAATTAGGTACCAGTGATATAACAGATATGCAGGCTGCTCTTTGGAGAAAGTAGGGACTAAATTGACATAAAATTATACTAACCATGTGCATCTTATGTACATGGGAGGGATGGGTAGGTGACAAGAGAGACAGGAAAAGGAACATTGCTAGGATAAAAATCACGCAGTTACATGACCTTACACAAATTGGGAAATTGAATGAAAGACTTCTAGTTAGAACCTAAGTTGTTTGATTCTGAAGGAAATTGATGAGTATTAATGTCATTAGGTTATTAAGCATTCCATCCTTCTGCATACTACAGTCAACATTTATAATTGAGACCCGGAAGGCCAGAGCAATATATTTCAGAATTTCATGCATAACTCATCATTGCAGTTTAGGCAAAATTCTTGCATCTCAACAGCTGGGAGAGAACTGTGACAACTTTTCCACAATTTCTATCGTAACCATGTCAAATTTTATATCAGAGTCCTAAATGATCAGTTGTGTATCCTTTGGCATTGGAGTTATTGCTTTTAGGATTTAAAATGATCACCTTCAATTCCCTGATGGGAACAGAGACCAATGATATGGGACAGAAGGATCTCAAATGACATATTATCATATTCTAGCAATGCTCAGTACTTTAAATGTTGGAATGGTGCAAATTATGAAAAATAGACTGCGAATGGAACAAGTTTTCTACACTTGTTATTTGAATAATCGTAACTAGCTTCATAACAGACTTGGGAGGATTAGTTGATGATAAAATCGATACTTTGTGAAAGATCAACTGAGTTACCTTGGAAGCAGACAGTCATATTAACTAGTATTTGAGTTATAAACAGTAGCTTTGTTCCAGTGAAAACATTCTTCTGCATTAAACACTGCATATCTTTTGTCATGCCAGAGCTATAACATGAGAATATTGCAACTGGAGAAGCAAACCTAATTCATGCTGTTGTTGGAACAAATAAGAGCTTTCACTCTTGATTTTATGCTACAAGCAGCAAAAAGTGCACCTTCAATTTGAAGAGCTAATTGAACACAGTTACATTGACAAATGTGATAAGACATTATTAGAGAACTCTTCTCAATTACCTAAGCACAATTTTGTCAGTGCAAGTAACTGTTCCACATTGAAGCTTTCCAGTGAAAAAAGTTAGATTGTTAATATTAAATTAATAATTTTTTTTTGTTATAAAAGTAAAGTCTACAATTGGTCATGTTCTCATGACTTGAAGTTTCCAAACCAGTAATGCAGTATGTAAATTGGCTTTACAAAATTAGTTGTCCTCGGTTAGGACAATATTGCCCTCCACTACGATATACTGTTTTGACTCAAAAAAATAAATTGCTAAAGCATCAGTTTTATAAATCCATGATTTTTTAGTCTGTGTTCCACAAACTAAATCTTTCCATTGAAAGAGTCATCCAAGCACAATGTTCAAAGCTGTTGGACACATTACAAAATCAAAGTCCTAGAGGTGTGAGTTGTTTTGAATGCCTTTAAGTACTTTCTGGCTTTCTCAGTCATTATAAGCTGATCTTTTGTTCTTCCATAGGCTACTGTTTCCCAAGCACTACTCATCTGCAAACAATAAGAGAAAATATTTTTATTGCCATGAACAAAACATGCTTGAGTTTCAACTATGCAAGTTACTTTTCAAGTACATTATTCTCAAAGAACTTTAAAATACTGAAGGCTGAATGTATCATAGAATGCAACACATGAGATTGTGTCAAAATGCCTACATAGGCCTATAATCTACATACATCCTTTTAAACCCTTCCCCCATTTTCCAGCTGATAAATGCATGCCGTATGGAGTGCACCTCAATTTTCCAGCTCAGAAATATATAGTAAGGGTTATATTTGCCCTGTGATCAAGCAGGTGGTACAGGCTGAGTCATCAAGAAAATAAATGTAAGTTTAAAAACTCACACACACCCCCAACCATTTATATTAGCTAGATAACAGAAAACATTTAAAGAACAATTTTGAAGAAGGGTTACTGGATTCGAAACATTATCAATTTTCTCTTTACAAATGCTGCCAGACCTGCTTGGCTTCTGCAACAATTTCTATTACCTCAAGTTTTTATTGTCTTGTATTGTCAAGTTTTTATTCAAAGTGGGCGGCATGGTGGCACAGTGGTTAGCACTGCTGCCTCACAGCGCCTGAGACCCTGGTTCTATTCCCGCCTCAGGCGACTGACTGTGTGGAGTTTGCACGTTCTCCCCGTGTCTGCGTGGGTTTCGTCCGGGTGCTCCGGTTTCCTCCCACCGTCCAAAGATGTGCAGGTCAGGTGAATTGGCCATGCTAAATTGCCCGTAGTGTTAGGTAAGGGGTAAATGTAGGGGTATGGGTGGGTTGCGCTTCGGCGGGTCAGTGTGGACTTGTTGGGCCGAAGGGCCTGTTTCCACACTGTAATGTCATCTAATCTATTGAGTTACCAAATCATGCTGTAAAGCAAAGACATCTTGTAGATCACTATAATGATGGTTTTCACCGAACTGAAATCAAATAATCTGAAGAGTCAAGACAGAATCAACTACAAGACAAAAAAAGCTATTAAATTGTGAACTGCACACATTGTAAGCAGATGGTTAGTGTCTCTCAGCTGGCATTTCTATAGACAAATAACTAAACAAATCCACTTTGAATTAGCAACATGACTTACCCATTTTGGAGTTTCTGGTTTAGAAGGCTTGAATGAAAAACTAGTCTCTTTATTGGGTATAATAAAACCTCTGTTCAGAGCATCATTTTTACTTGAAGAGCTGTTCAAAGATTTTGATAAAGAATCTTTTGTCTGCTTATAAAGAGAAAATAAAATTACAGATAATACCACACCTGTAATTGTGTATACAGTCCCTTGTTCCATACTAAAGGAAGACTATATTTTCTTTAAAAATTTATTTGCAGTGAATACAAAAATGTTTACTAAATAGTTCCCTAGGATGTAACTTACAGGACATAAAGTGGACCAAGTCCCAAGCCTCCTTATATCCCCAGAGATGTATGCCTGGACTCATTTTTAAAATATTTTAATGAACCTCCCCGTGCTCAGAAGTGTACTTGTTCTTTTTGTTTCAGGATGATTGTTTTTAATGAGATTCAATTGAGCCTCAGAAACTTTGCTACTTCAATTGCTGAATACTAAGAAAAAACATCATCAGGAGATTTGATAAGAAATACAAAAAGTTTGAAGAGTGTTGAAGACTTTCCTTTACTTTATCCCACATAAAAGAAAAATCACCATTCCACTTCCATTTGGATACAGCAGTGAGTGAAAGTCATGGCTAAGCGATTCTATCTCTACTGAAAGCCAACTCATCAAAGATCATCTTTGGGAAAGCTAATCTTTATCTGTTCTTACTGAAATCTGTTATGTAATTGCAAAGACGTCTAAAACCAGCATGGTTGACATTCTTTAGCCAGTTATTGAACAACAGCTGTTTGGTTCTGAATTATTTTGACTGGATAAGTAGTCAAACAATTAAAGCAAAGAAATATTTGAACTATTTTCAAAATTTAAAAAAAAGTAAAATATTACCATTTACCAGATTCTTATTCTAGCTCAACATTGTGCATACTCCTATTTGCAGGCAGGTTACCTGTTTGGTTATGCTGAGGGTGCTGAAAACAGGCTGATTTGTTTTACCCCCATCCTTTTCCACAATATCCAAAGCAAGGGACTTCCGCACTTTCTTCATAAGAGGTCTGTGTAGCTAAACAAACAAGAGCAGTCGCACTGAAACAAATTATTCTTTGCAGGATTTTAGACAGATTATAAAACATTCCACACATTAGAGATACTTAACAAGCTGCAAGGCACAAATTTGAACGCAACCTATAAAATAATTTTGACCAAAATACAGTTGAATTTGTGGATCAAGAGGAAGCCAAGAAATTATGTGTCTCTTGAAAGGACTTCACAGAAAAAGCCCTGATTTCTGTGCCCCATGCAAGACCCGTATAATAGTTTCAATTATTCTACTTAAACCCATTAAAAGCATATCTCCATAAGTTAAATTTGTGACAAATACTATTGTTATGCTGATAGACGCAAGTTGCAAAACAAGCAACTCTACAAATAACCTGTAAATGAATCTGTACAGTTTCATAAAATAAATGTGAACAAACTTCATAAAATGGGAACCTAGAGTGAAAAATGTGATCTAAAAAGTAATGACTAAATAGTGAAAAAAAATCATAATTTTATTGGCTAAACGTGTGCATACTAACCCCATGCTGCTTTCGTTTTGCTAACTGGACTTCATCTTCCTGCAAAACATTCTTCAAACCATCTTTTAGTTCCTCCTCAATTTGAGACACAGGATACTAAGTTTACACAAGAGGGAGAATCACATTTGTGCAATTATTTTCAGAAATACATGATTAGTGATAAATCCTGTTTACAAATTAATCAATACAAACCCGAGGTTTTGCTGCTCCATATTTTTCCAGCCCATTTTTGAAAGGAGTAGGTGTTCTTGGTGTACTGTCTAAAAGAGACCTTCGACTTCTGGGTGTTCGAAAACTATGAAATTAAAAAATACTAAAAATAAATAATTCACAACAAACTTCATATTCCTTCAGTCACAAACTGCATGATCTAATCAATTATTGAAGCAGTATGTCAAATTAACACTAGTTAATATTCTGTTTACTATTGTTTTGAACATGCTTTATACAGCTAAAAACCAAACTTAATTTTCCTTTGATCTCCTTCAATCTAAAAAGTGGAGGGTTTTTATTTGCTACACTGGGGGAATAGCAACAACCCAAGTGTAATTAGATTCATTATCAGTTGCTTGGCTGAATTAGGATGCAGAGGGGGATCTTTTTGAGGAAGCCTATTTATTAGGGATGGTAGAAGAGGGGATATGGTTTGTTTTGTTCATATTATTCTGTTCCTTGAAAATATAATTAAATAGTAAGTAAATGATAGATACCAAAATGTTCATAAAAATCAAAATGAACTAAAGTTCTTATGTTTTTGAACAGCTTCATGTTTAACAATTTGCTGTAATTTTATGATACAAGAATGAAGCTGGTTCATAGTTTACCCATATTTAAATGACCTAAGCAAAATTAAAAGATATTAATTTGTTTTACTTCAATGGTTGGCTTTTGCACAATACATTATGTATACTGTGCATATCTCTTAAATCCCCACATTTTTTAATTATTAAAAGCCCTGGACTGCCCAAGTGCAATGAAAGTCAGAATAATTAAGTTTGTGGAAAATAACTTGCCCAGTTGCAGCAGTGATCTTGCTACATTGGCTTACCATGTATCAGTTGCATAGTTAATAAACATATTACGGTCAGTAGTTTTAAAAATGTAAACCACTGACATTGTATCAACTAACTCAACCTCAGCACTATAATTTTGTTTTAAAATGAATTTTATTGTAAAGCTTTTAGGCTATTGGCTATAGAAACTAGATATACTAAATATAGTGAATGCTGGAAATCTGAAAATCAGAACAGAAAATCTTGGAAATGTTCATCTGAAGAGAGAAAAGCAAAAATCAATAATTTCTAATCACCCCAGCTTTAAATTGTCTTGTATCACCAGGAACAAGTCTTAAAACAAGTCTTAAATTTCCAGCAGACAAGGAAAATAATTAACTGCTCTCAGTGGAGTTTAATGAGTTCTCATAACTGAGCAATAGTTTTATTAGGGTTACCAATAAAATTTAGAAATGAAAAATACTGCAAATACTAGAAATCAGACAGAAGCCAAACATTGCATGTGCTGATCAGATCAGACAGCATCTGTGGACAGAAATAGAGTTAATATTTCAAGTCAATGACCCTTCATTGGAAGGGGGAATTACATTTGGCTGTGCCTCGGAGGAGGATTACTTGCTTCCATGATTGTACATGATCTTTCCACTATTTGTGCTTGGCCTCCACTTGCTGCTGTTATGGACCAGGCCCGACCCCTCAAAACATTTTTAAGCAGGTAGTTCAGATCCTAACTTTACTAACTGTTTTGGGTAAGTGTATAGTGGATATTCCCGGATGCTGTTCTGAAACTACCTGCAACAGTCCCAATAGACACATCCCTTAGCACGAAGAGTCAAAATGACACAAAAGGCTGACAGGTTACAAAGTCAGAAGGGCAGAAACAGGGAGAAAGCTTCCACTTTCAACTGTGACTCAGACTCAACTAACACTCGAACTGAACTGAACTGTGCATTTAGAGCTGGCCATGCCCTTTGATTATACCTTTTTTTTTAAAAAAAGGCATGAAACCCTTAGACTGTAGGCATAATCTATTAGGGGTAAACAAAAATGGTGCCAATAAACCTTTCAAACCCAGCCTAGTTGGAGTCTGGCCAATTACCCCTCTCTGGAAAATAACTCAAGGGCATAGTAGCCTTTGCAAAAAGGACCAGCATTGTGATATTGCACTCGGTGATGCTCAAAGCAGTTGGTGTCATTGAGGATGCATCTTCTCTAGTGTGTCTTCTAGGGCAAATGATTCCCACATGTCAGTGGAGATGTTGCATTTGATTAAGCAGGCTTTCCATGTATCCTCAGAGCATATTTCTGCCTGTGTTGATTTAGGGCCTGGTTGATGGAGATGGTAGAGTGATTAGTCAGTGATGGATCAAGCAATCAACACTCAACATGGGTGACATGGAAGTGGAATGGGGTCATAGATTCAATGTAAAGTTGACTGTTAAAGTCTTGAAATTCCCTTGAAAACGGGTTAACTTGAATATAAAGTGTAAAACTGAACCACTAGCGTAGGTAATTGTCATCTCTGTCATTCATCTTGTGGGCTCTGCTTTATTTGCTTAACTTGAACTTCTGTGGACCTCTGCAATACAGTTCATAAACACTTTCTTGATCCCTTAGTCTGTTTTAAGCACTACTATGCAAAACACCCATTTGTGGGGTGAAAAAAAAGTCAACGAGGAATGCACATATATATCAAGGTGTAAAAGGAATGTCCATTCATGCAAATTATATACAAATATAACCTTTTTGAACCCAACGAAGTGGTATTGTCTTGTGTCAGTTCTATTGATCCCCATCCCGCCCTGCTTCCAAACTCTGTTAAAGCACATCACAAACTTTTCAAGTTTTATTGAAAGGACATAGACCCAAAACATGTATTCTTGCTCTTCGGACAGATATCCAGCATCCACAGTACACTTTCTCAAGTACCTATGCATTTAGCTACTTACACAGAGTTCTCTTTTTGAACTTTGGGTGTATAGTCTCGTTGGAGTGGAGCTGTAACTATGATTTTCTGGCTACAAACTGGGGTTGAGGTAAGAGATGGATTTTCAAGATCAAGATTATCTTGTTTGGTCCAGAAGTTTAAAAACTACAAGGGGAGGAAAGAGGAATATGCAACAAAATTGTATTTAACAATTTCAACCAACACACTTAAAATCATATGGTTACATTAAATTACAGAAGAAAATTAAAATAGAACCACCTATGAAATTTCCACATCACCTAACTACATTTGTTGTTATCCCAGCAAGTTAATTAGACACTTCTATTGAAATAGTCCCACAGACAAACACTAGAAAGAGATGAACCTTGAGTGTAGGAAAAGGCAAGGACTAGGATAGGGAAATCGGATTAAAAATATCATACCCAAGTTTAAACTTTAGCTAAAGAAAACATATATGTTATTAGAAAGGTAATGGAAAAGCGCAACAATTTTCCAAAGGAAACTAGCAGTGATTGACTAGAAGGAGCTCAGAGAAAACCTGAGGAGGCACTTATTAAAATTTGAGGGGCGATGGACAAACAGCACCCCAAAAGTTAACTTGTTCCTTACTACCAATTAAAATCCATTCTTAAACCAGCAATTGTTCTCTTCTCTTGGATTTAAATTACATTAGAGGAAAAGAAAGCTGATGCAATGCAAATAGAATGAGCACAAATGTTGACAGATTAAGCAAAGTGAGGTGACAAACTAAAGTTGAACTAGTTTTTGGAAAGCAGTAGATGCACAGAAATTACTAGGAAGATAGTTAGTGTTTGATTGTGCAAAGCAATTAGATGGAAATTGGAAGCATACTCAATTTGTTTTGTCCTTGGGAATCTGACTTTGCCCAATCTTCTCACTGGCAATTCCTGCTTCACAAAGTAAACGGTTATGCTAAACGGCAAGTTTCTAATCACAAACATGCGCAGAAAAAAGGCACTAAGTGCTTTCCTTTATAAAAATTAAATTAGAACTCAACTGCAGGAATGCAAACACTTTCAGAGAGGTAAAGAAGTCTGGCAGCAGGTATTTTCACAGGGTAAAACTCATCTGTCCGTATAGCTCCCAATGCTGTCCAAGTAAACTACTATTTACATGACAGGAGCTTCAGATTGCATGGAGCAACTATTGGCAACTTAGTGTCTGAGAATCCTCTGATTTGCTTTATTAACGTAATTGGCTTTTCATGATACTGTTGTTTGTCACACTTGCAGAACTAAACATAGAAAATACAGCAGAAGGTGGTTATTACAGTCTGCTCAGTCATACAATAAATATCCAGTTCCCACTTTCTTCCCACATCCTTGATCCTTTCAGCCTCAAGAACTATATCTGACTCCCTTTTGAAAATATCCAAGATTTTGGTCTCAACCGCTTTCTGCAGCAGAGACTTCCACAAGGTCACCAACCTCGGGATGAGTAAACCTCTATCTCAGTTTTAAATGAGACAGCTTTGGTAAATAGAGTTAAGGAGAACCCAACGGGATTCTGAAAATACATCAAGGACAAAAGGCAACTAGGGAGAGAACAGGAGCCCTCAAAGATCAACAAGGCCACCTAAGTGTGGAACTGCAGGAGATGGGAGAGATACTAAATGGATTATTTTGCATCAGTGTTTACTATAGAGAAGGACATGGAAAAGGATATGGAAGATAGAGAACGTGGGGAAATAAATCGTGACATCTTGAAAAATGTCCAGTTAAGAGAGGTGGTGGTGCTGGATGGCTTAAAAAGCATAAAGGTGAATAAATCCCCCAGACCTGATCAGGTGTACCCCAGAACTCTGTGGGAAGCTAGGGAAGTGATGACTGAGTCGCTTGCTGAGATATCTTTCATCGATAGCCACAGGTGAAGTGCCAGAAGACTGGGGGTTGGCTAATGAGGTGCCACTATTTAAGAAGGGTGGTAAGAAAAAGCCAGGGAACTATAGACCAGTGAGCCAGATATCAGTGGTGGGCAACTTGTTGCAGGGAATCCTGAGGGGCAGGTTTTACATGTACTTGGAAAGGTGAGGACTCATTAGGGACAGTCAATATGGCTTTGTGTGGGGAATAGCGATACATGAACTTGATTGAGTTCTTTGAAGAAATAATGAGGACTGATGAGGGCAAAGTGGTGGATGTGATCTATATGGACTTCAGGAAGGCATTCGACAAGGTTCCTCACGTAGACTGGTTACCAGGGAAAACTAGCCATTTGGATACAGAAATTGTTCAAAAGGTAGAAGACAGAGGTTAGTAGTGGAGGATTGCTTTTCAGACTGGAGGCCTGTGACCAGCAGCGTCCCACAGGATTGGTGTTGGGTCCGCTGCTTTTCATCATCATTTACAAAATGATTTGAATGTGATCAAAGAAGGTATCAGTAGTAAGTTTGCAGATGACACCAAATTGGAGGTGCAGTGGACAGCAAAGAAGGTGACCTCAGAGTACAATGGGATCTTGATCACATAGGCCAATGGGCCAAGGCGTGGCAGATGGTGTTTAACTTAGGTAAGTGTGGGGTGCTGCATTTTGGAGAATGCAAATCAGGGCAGGACTTAATGGTAAGGTCCTGGCGAATGTTGCTGAACAAAAAGACTTTGGAGTGCAAGTTCATTGAAAGCAGAGTCACAGATAGCTAGGACAGCAAAGGCAGCCTTTGGTATGCTTACCTTTATTGACTAATGTATTGACTAAAGGAATTGAGAGGTCATGTTGCAGCTATACAGGACATTGGTTTGGCCACTTTTGGAATATTGTGAGCAATTTTGGTCTCCCTACTGTAGGAAAGATGTTGCGAAACTTGAAAGGGTTCAGAAAAGATTTACAAGGATGTTGCCAGGGTTGGAGGGTTTGAGCTATAAGGAGAGGTTGAACAGGCTGAGGATGTTGTCCCAGGAACGTCAGAGACTGAGTAACTTTATAGAGGTTGGTAAAATCATGCGGAGCACAGATAGGGTGAATAGCCAAAGGCTATTCCCTGGGGTGGGGGAGTCCAAAATCAGAGGGCATAGGTTTAAGGTGAATGGGCACCTTAAGGGGAAACGTTTCATGCAGAGGGTGGTGAGTGTTTGGAATGAACTGCCAGAGGATGTGGTGAAGGCTGGTACAATTACAGCATTTAAAAGGCACCTACATAGGTATATGAATAGGAAGAGTTTAGCGGGATATGGGCCAAATGGGACTGGATTTATTTAGGATAGCTGGGCTGCATGGATAAGTTGGACCAAAGGGTCTGTTTCCATGCTATATAATTCCACGATTCTATAAATGGCCCACCTCATTCTTAAATTGTGATCCCTGGTGCTGCACTCCCTGATCACCAGGAATGTCCTTCCTACATTTACTGTTTAGTCAGAAGAAATTTATAGGTTTCCATGAGATCCTCCTTCATTCTTCTAAACTCCAGTGTATATAATCCTAACTGATCCAGTCTCATAATTCAGTCCTGCCATCTAAGGAATCAGTCTGGTAACACCCCCTCCATAGCCAGAGAAACCTTTCTCAGATAATGAGGCCAAAACTGCACACTGTATTCCAGGTGCAGTCTTGCCAAGGCTCTATATATGTGCAACAAGACATCCTTGCACTTGTACTCAAATCCTCTTGCTATGAAAGCTTACATACCATTTGCTTTCATCAACCACCTATTGTACTTACATGCTTATTTACTGCAACTATAGTACAAGGACATTCAGGTCTGTTTGCACCTCCCCCTTTCTCATTAAGAATTCAATTAACACTGCTGGACACCTGGTAGACAAACATTTATCGTTCAGATGTCAGATGTACAACTTGATTGACAAAGAAACGTCTCAAGCATTTAACTGGGTGGGAGGTATAGACAATCACTGCGGAATGGAGACCACAATCAGATTAGCCATGATCTTATCAAATGGCAGAGCAGGCTTCAGGGCCATAACAGATTATTACTGTTTCTAGTTCTTTTGTACACTTTATCAGCAGCTATGAAAGAGTACTATATTGGTTGAAAACAACAATAAACCAAGTGGTGGGGGAGGGATTTTGTTCATGAAGTAAAACAACAAACCAATTAAATTGTTACAGAATTTACCAACATTACATTATTTAGTAGTGGTCTGTAGCTAAATGATTCTGGTCTTTTCTGGTCACTTTCAGCATTCTGTTTCCCTACAAGTCAACCCGGAAGGCAAAGGAGAATTGCTGAGTTTGCATCATTACCTGCGATGGTGAGAAAGGCAATGTCTTCACTGGAGTACTTTTTGGAGTCATGCTGCTGCTGGTACTGCTTTCAAAAATAGCAAAGCTATTCCCACAACTGTCATTGACAGGTGAAAGTGTAATTTTTGTTTTTTTCTTGCGCCTCAGGATTGTCGGTGGTGTACTAAAGCTTCCTGCAACTGGAGAAGTGATCATGGGTATGAGTTCACCCTTCTTGGCACTTTTGCTTAGGTCAGAGATGGTATGTGCATCAATGCGATATTCTGTCAAAGTCTGCTGTGACTTCTTATCAGGGGTCTGTTTGATTAGATCCTCCGGTAAATCAAAGCAAGACAGGTCAGACCATGTATCTGGATCCTGAAGTATGGAAAATAGAAAGTAAACAAGACAGTAAGCAATTCCGTAGAGATGTGACAGATTACTGCAATGTGCTTAGATTATCACCTATCGTCCACCCATTAATATCAGAACTGGAACATTAACAGAATTAAACACAGGAGGTAACCATTCAGGTATTAAGAGCTGAAGTGAAAAGCTAGTACTATACATCAAAAACCCCAAGTAAACATTTGTAAAAAAGGTGACCAAAAGTGACTTTACAGTCTCTCAGAGGTATGGGAAAGACAAATCAGTCCCACCAATCAAGTAGGTTCACACCCAAAACAAATAGAGATAATGTCTCATATTGCAAATACTTGTTGCACCATATAAATGTGTTTCGTTAATAATATAAACGTCACTGATATTTAAACATTTAAGTGCATGTTTAGGTTAATCCAGTGTCTAAAACTGAAGTGACTTTATAGAAACTTTGGGAGTATTTTTTGTTCATATTGCTCAATGAGCAATGGGAAAACACTTATTCAATAGTGTACGTTGAATAATGCGGAATATTTAAAATGTAACTCACGTGGAGCAAGCCAAGGTCTTTAATGCATGTCCTCACCAATTGCTCAGACAACCATCAGGCCCAGATGACCACACATCTCAGATATGCTAACAACAATCAACATACTTAATGCAATACAGCTGAAGGAAATCTGTGAATAGTTGGCAAACCCAACTTATACTTAAAAACCTCAGAGGTCTTGGGAATGCTGATTTATTTCTTCCTCAATGTACGGCAATATGAAATTATCCAAACAATCATCTCCTTTCAACTTATCACATCCAAAGAAAGGAGTTTTGGTGACCTATGGCAGGAAGGAAAGAGAGTGAAGTCTTACTTTCACCTCCCCCACGTTCCCCAAAACATGCTTCAGCAACACGAGATGAAATCAATATTATTTCCACCTAGTTGACCTTGGCCTCCTACTGGAGCAAAGGCAAGATCTGACAGGATCATAATCATTAACTAAACTGCAAAGCGTAGAACCCCAAACTCTAAGAGAGGAAGAAAGATTCACATACTTAGCAGTCCGTAATGGTAGCAAGGATGTGGAGGTGGCAGTTTTGGACCAGGGTGGACAAGGTCAGAAGTGACTTCAACTGACGAAGAAACAGCACTGCGAAAGCTTGTGATTTCAAATACACCTATTGGACTATAACCTGGTGTTGCATGACTTCTGACTATGGCAGGCTATGGTTAAGTGCAATGCATCCCCCCAGCCTCTTTTTTAAAATAAATCGAAAACATCGGCTACAGGAATGGTTTGAAGTTTGCCCACCCTTTCCTGTTGAATAAATTGATTTTCTGGGTCCCACTTCTAATTCCAGTACCTCAGAAAAACCATTGTTTGCTGTGTCTCAAATCAGCTTCATCTTTGTTTTCAAATTATCCAATAAGTGGCAGAAACCTTAGGAGCACTGATATACAGATAGCTTTGGGCATGTACGTCTATAGATCCCTGAAAGTGACAACACGGGTGGAGAAGGTGGTCAAGACAGCATACACAGCATGCTTGCTTTCATCTGCTAGGGCTTCAAGTGCAAACGTTGGCAAGCTGTATAGAACTTTAGTTAGGCCACATTTGGAATAGTGTATGCAGTTATGGTTGCCACACTACCAGAAGAATGTGGATGCTCTGGAGAGGTGCAGACAAGGTTTACCAGGAAGTTGCCAGGTCTGGAGGGTTTTATTTATGAGGTTGGAGAAATGCGGATTGTTTTCATTGGAAAGACGGAGGCTGAGGGGCCACCTGATACAAAATTATGAGAAACATAGATAGAGTGGATAGTGAGAGGCTTTTTTTTACAGGGTGGAAAGGTCAACTACAACGGGGCACAGGTTCAAGGTGAGAGGAGAATGTTTAGGCGAGAAGTGCAGGGAGAATTTTTCAGAGGTGGTGGGTGACTGGAACACATTGCCAGTTGGGGTGGTGGAAGCAGGTACATTAGCAACGTTTAAGGTGTATCTTGACGGACACATGAACAGGAGGCAAACAGAGGGATAGAAACCACGCATTGGCAGTAAGTAGCTAAATAAAGGATTAGAATCGATGCAGGCTTGGTGGGCCGAAGAGCCTGTTCCTGTGCTGTATTGAATTGTACTGTATGCATTGTATATGTTTACTAACAGAGTAGCCGTTACACACAAGCAATTGAAGACACAAGATAAACAGTTAAAAATTCAAGAGAGAGCGCGATCATTACATAACTTTAACAATTCGTAGCATTTATCAGAATCCATCAATATCCAGAATGGCACTTGAACAGTAGGCAAGTACTATGCAAATGAACAGAGTCTGCTACTGACTCAGAAAACATTCCTGCACTGAAAAATCTTTTGAAACAGTTGGAGAGTGGCTGCTTTCAGTGTTTTGGGAACTTACACATTTGATTAGCTCCAGAGGCTCAGAGAATTCAGGAGCTGACTGCGGAGAAAATATTGTCCCAGAATCTACAATCAGAAACATGCTGCCAGAACCCTCTTCTAGAGACTGATTAGGTTCCTCGGATTGATCAGAAATCGACTGATCTTGCGGAGTTTCAGAAATGCCCGATTGTCCATGATCACTAGGTAATGTGTTATCCGCGAGAATATTGCCTAGCCAGCTGGCAACACTGTCCTCCTGATGACAAAGGGAAAAGAAATGTAAAACTTTAGCTCAAAAGAAATTACCAAAGATGGATTATGGGGTGAAGTGCAAAATGAACCCTGAATTGGAGAAACGTAGATGAGCTTTGTAAACATAGGTAATCATTAAAAAAGTCACCTAAACATATTTTAATGGAAATTTTTCTTTTCATAAATATTTCTATTTTCATATACTTCTCGAAAACTACCTCTCAGAATAAGACCATAAGACACAGAATCAGAAGCAAGACAGCCATTTAGCTTATCAAGTCTGCTCTACCATTCAGTGAGATCATGTCTGATAAGCTAATCCTGAACTTCACTTTCCTGCTTTTTCCCCATAACCCTTGATTCTATTACTGATTAAAAGTCTTTCAGCCTCGAATATACATATTAACTCAGATTCAACAGCCCTCTGTGGTAAAGAAAGATTCCAGATTCACTACCCACTGAAAAGAAATTCTTCCTCCGGTGAGTTAAATATATGACCCCATATTCTTAGATTATCTCCTCTGGTCCTAGACTCTCCCATAAAGGAAACTACCTTTCTATGTCTCTCCTGTCAAGTCTTCTAAGCTTGTATATTTCAAAAAGGTTTCCTCATTCTTCTAAATTCTGAGCAGAGGCCCAAATTATTCAACCTCTCAAAACAGTGCCCCCATACCTGGCATCAGTTGAGTGAACTTTCTCTGGACTGCCTCCAACGGCAGTATATCTTTCCTTTGAAACGGGGCCTAAAACTCTTCACAACATTCCAGCTGTGGTCTGACTTTTGTTGTGTATAAATATTAGCAAAGTTTATAATCCATTCCCATGGAAATAAAGGCCACCACTGAACTTTGATGCTAGCTTTGTGAGATTCATGGACAAGAATTCCTAAATTTTTGTTCTGGGGCTTTCTGCAGTCTTTTTCCATTTAAATGGTATTCAGCTCCTCTACTCTTTTGCCAAAGTACACACCTCACATTATATTCCATCTGCCAAATCACCACTTGCTTTTCCACCTATTCTTGTGTCTTCTGCAAATTTGGCTATAGTACATTAGTTTTCTCATTCTAAATCATTAATATACATTATAAATAATTGAGACTCCAGCATTGATCCTTATTGCAGTCACAGGCTGTCATCCTGAAAATGCCTCCTTATCTTAACTGTCTTGTCCAGTTAGTTAATCCTCTATCCGTGGGTGGCACGGTGGCACAGTGGTTAGCACTGCTGCCTCACAGCGCCGCAGACCCGGGTTCAATTCCCGCCTCAGGCAACTGACTGTGTGGAGTTTGCACATTCTCCCAGTGTCTGCGTGGGTTTCCTCCGGGTGCTCTGGTTTCCTCCCACAATCCAAAAGATGTGGTCAGGTGAATTGGCCATGCTAAATTGCCCGTAATGTTAGGTAATGGGTAAATGTAGGGGTATGGGTGGGTTGCGCTTTGGCGGGTCGGTGTGGACTTGTTGGGCCGAAGGGCCTGTTTCCACACTGTAATGTAATCTAATTTAATGTAATCTAATTTAATGTAATCTAATCTAATCTAACCTTGCTATTTTACTGCCTCCAACGCCATGGGATCTTAAGTAGCTAATGTATGACATCAAAAGCCTTCTGGAAAGCCAAATAAATTATATTCACTGCTTCCCCTTTATTTACACTGCTTGTTACCTCCTCAACGAATTCTAGTAAATTTGTTTTTCCAAGTTGAAAATCCCAGGTTACTCTAAATCTTTCCTCATAGCTCAAATCTTCAAAATGCAATCACCCTCAGTTCTTCTCTACTCAACCTGTGCTTGGATATCTCTACAGCGTATTTGTTGCAGTACAGAGAAGTGCCAAAGTTATAAGAAATAACATGAAAAACCTGGACTTGCAAAAGGAGACATCTGAGATCATTATGGAAATGGAAAATGTAACCTCGAGTGCTAGTTTAACTTAAATTGAGATGTGCTGAAACAAGGACGCTGTTTAATTGAATTTAGAACAGATGCCAGGAACAACAACACAGGTAAAATCTCCATATAGAATTTTTCTAGATAAGTGTTTTAAGACACACTGAATTCCTTCATTATTTGCAATCTTGTAAATGTTGAAATTGAGTAGTTAGTTAATCTGACAGAAAACTAAACATATAAAGATCTAGTCAAATAAATGCAAAATACAGCAGATGCTGGAAATCCAAAATAAAATTAGAAAATGCAGTATCTCTCCCCAGATACTGCCAAGTCTGCTGAATTTCTGCAACATTTAATTTTTTTTAATATACCAAAGAACTAATGTTCTAGCTACTCATTAAGGAAGTTGCTTTACACATTTTAGAAAGAAACAAGACTTATAAACATGATATTGAGCTTTTAATTGCTTTTCAAGTGTTTTTGAAAATAAGCATTTTTGTAGCTTCCTTAAAACCTTGAGGGAAAAGGCATATTGTAAAATACATGTTTTACAATTATTTTAAGCATTCTATATATTAAAAATATTCATACATATAACAAGACTAGTAAATGTTAAAGCTTGCAAATAATTGCAGTGTTTTTATTCCCACTATTCTCTAACCTGCTTTATAGTAACAGATGGCTGCTGTGGAACTGGTTCTACACAAACAGCTTCATGTTTTGAAGATGCCTGAAAGGAAAAGAAAACAAGATCATGTCGCAGTTTTGTTTTGAATGTGTTCAAATTATTCAGGAAATTTATCAAAAGTTTTTCCTAAGTTTAAAGCTCTCAAGCTGAAAGTTTGCACTGCAATATAGTCAATGCACTTACTGAAAATGTTCAGAGAAGATTAACAAGAAAGGCTAGTTGATTGATTGAACAAGAAAATTAATTCTTTGCCTCCTGGGGAAAAAAATGACAGGACCACAGTAAAGGAAGAAACATTTACCTAATTGTCCCTTTTCAAAAACCATGAAGGAAAGTGATTTGTGCAAAGCATCTCAAACTTTGAGACACAAAAAGCTATTTGGTCTTAATGTTGGCACCAGCTCTCCAAGACAGCCATCATGACATAGCCCATTCTTCCTTTTCACTGTAACCCCGCACCCTTAGTTAATTAGAAATAACCTCTAAACTACTCTTAAATACTTAAATGAACCTGCCTCCACCACACTTCCAAGCAGCACATTCCAGACCTGAACTACTCGCTGTGTAAACAAGATTTTTTTCCTTTCACATCACATTTGGCTCCTTTGTAAAGGACTTCAAAATCTATGCCTCTCATTCTTGATCCATTTATGAGTAGGAACATCTTTTCACTATCTACTCTGTCCAGGCTCATCATGAGTTTGAAAACTTCTAGCAATTCCTTCTATTGAATCTTCTCAGCCTTCTCGCTGAAGAAAACAGTTCCAACTTCTTCAATCTATCTTCACAACTAAAAGGTTTATCCAGAACCACTCTTGTAAACTTCTTCTGCATTTCCCCAAATGCATTTATATCCTTGAAGTGTGGTTCCCAAAACTGTAGAACACTCCAGCTGAAATCTGTATACAGGTTCAGCATGATTTCCTTAATCTTATATTCTATGTCTCCATTAATAAAAACCAGATATTGTATGCTTTAACTGTTGTCTCCACCTGCTGATACTTAAACGACTTATGCACTTACATAGCCATGCCTCTCTGCACACCTAGAGTAATTCA
The DNA here is from genome assembly GCF_037043375.1 of Chiloscyllium plagiosum. Lineage (NCBI taxonomy): Eukaryota > Metazoa > Chordata > Chondrichthyes > Orectolobiformes > Hemiscylliidae > Chiloscyllium > Chiloscyllium plagiosum. Next base: position 20,955,850 of record NW_028270153.1, on the reverse strand, counting down.
CTGTTTTAGTGTCTCTCTATGCTCTACCAAAATTAACAGTTAACCTTTCCACACTGAAGTTCACTTGCCACATATCCAACCATTCAACCAACTAGTCAATACTTCTTGAAATTCTACACTGTCCTGTTCACAAAGCTCCCAAATTTTGTAGAGTCTGGAAACACAGAACTTGTCCTCTGTATGCCAAAGTCTAGATCACTAAAATATTAGCAGGAAAAGCCCGAGTCCCAGAAATGACCCTTGAGGAGCTCACTACAAACCTTCCCCCAGCTGGAGGAATATCCATTACTTTCCATTTCCTATCACACAGCCGATATTCTATCTACATTGTTACTGTCCCTTTTAATCCATGAACTTTAACAGTTCTCAAATGTTATGCAGCATTAATTCAAATGCCTTTTGGAACACTGTTTACACATGGATTGCATTAACCTCTGTTTTAACCATGTCACTTAAGTCTATTCTGAATTATTGTCTCTAGCAGTTTCACAACCATCCAAACTAAACTTAACTAACCAGCCTGTAATTGCTGGGGGTTTATCCTTATATTCTTTTTAAGGAAAACAAAACATTTGCAATTCTCCAGACTTTCAGTACATCAAGTCTACAGGCAGCAAACATTATGGCCTCTTACAAAACATTTATATCCTTTCTTAGATAAGGCGGCCAAAATTGCACCATGTATTTGAGACGTGATCTCAAATAATTGTACACTTTCACTCCCCCTTGTCTAAAGCGCTGAAATAAATTGTAAAAAGCTAAGGCCCCAACACAGATTCCATGTAGTTTCATCACATCCTGCCAATCTGACGTAAAAAAAACTTACATATAAGTTTTCAGTCAAGCAGCCAATCTTCTAACCATGCTCACATGTTAACCCAACATCATGAGCTTCTACTTTGTGCAACAATTTTTTGTGGGGCAGATTGTCAAATTTCTTCTGGAAATCAAAATGTCTATCGGCTCTCTTCATCCATGGCACAAGTTATTCCTTCAAAGAATTCCATCAAGTTATTAAATGCCATTTCCCTTTCGGCTTCCCAATAACCTTGAGCTTTCTTTTTTTTTTAAAAAAAGACAAAAATACGTGCCAAGCCAAAACCTCCTCATTTCCCACAACAAACTTCAAATTGGCCTATAGTTTCCTACCTCCTTCAAGGAGAGATACGTGTATGACTTTCCTGTTTGATGGAACCTTTCCTAAATCTATTGACTTTTGGAAAGTTAAAACAAACCAATCTACTATCTCATTAACCACAATTTTTAAGACCCCTTGGATAAAGTCCAACAGGACCCAGGGATTAGTCAGCCCACAGTCTGTATATTTGCTCAATAGAGCTTACTTTGAAATTATCACTAAGGTCCTATTTTCCTTCCTTGTCCTGATTTACAGCTTTACTGGAACTTATTTATATCCTCTAAAGTAGCAATATTTGTTCATTTCATCTGCCATTTCCTTATTACTTACTATTAACTCCTCTCTCACTCTCTAAATGAGCAACACTCAAATAAAAGCAAGTACCTTTGATGCTGGAAATCTGAAATAAAAACAGGACGTGCTAGAGAAACTCAGCAAATCTGGCATCTGTGGAGAGAGAAGCCAAGATAATATTTTGAATCTTATATCTTTGCAACTCATTCATTTTACTTCCTCTATTCCTCTTCAAATACCTGTGGAAACAATTGCTATTGATTTTTTAAGATTTATAGCTAGCTTCTTCATACTAATTTCTTTCACCAGATTATTCAGTCATTATTTGCCATTCTTTATATGCTGTCTAATCATCTCATCTGCCTCTCATGTTTGCACAGTATGCTTTTCTCTTAATTTTAATTCTTCCTTTAACTTCAGATAAGGGTCTCTTGAATTTGTTGTGGCAAGAACATATGTATTTTGAAGTATCACCTTGCTTCTGTACTGACCCATCCTCTAGTCCAGTACCTCATCAAGTTGTTCAGATTTCATGGTCTTACAAAGGTCTTAAACCCATTCTTCTACCTTTGAAGCTAGATATAAATTCAAATCATATTGTGGTAGCTGTAGTTACTCTGATGTTATTTGTCAATCCGGTCACATTACACAATACTAAATTGAGCAAAACAGTTATCTGGTTAGTGCCAAAACATTTTTTGAAGTATTGAAACTCATCTAGACTACCAATGTCAATCTGATTTTACCAGTTTACAGGTATTGCAAAACCAGCCATGATTACTGCCGTTCCTCTAAAACCTCATATCTACTTTTGTATACTGTGCTAAAGAACTGTAGACATCTAGTGACTTCTTTCTCCTACTACTCATCTCTAACCAAACTGATCCCACATCCTGGTCTCCTGAACCAATGTCATCTAACTCATGCACAAACGTATTATTTGTTAAACATTGTTAATTCTCCAACTTTATGTAGCTTCCTATTCTTGAACATCAAATACTCCCAAACATTCTGTACCTAGTTCTTATAATGAAGTGAGTTTCAGTTATTGATCAGAGTGGTGCTGGAAAAGCACAGCAGGTCAGGCAGCATCCGGGGAGCAGGAAAATCGACATTTTGGGCAAAAGCCCTTCATCAGCCTCGGATGCTGCCTGATCTGCTGTGCTTTTCCAGCACCACTGATCTAAACTCTGGTTTCCAGCATCTGTAGTCCTCACTTTTGCCTAGTTGAGTTTCAGTAATGGCTCTCGTGTTTTACTTAATTGTGACTAATGTTTCTTATGAATGCTGCACGTATATAGATACAGAACCTTTAGTTTTCAGTTTTGTAGGATCTAGTCTTGACCTTTGGTGTAGATATTTTTAACATGTTATGCATGTCTGAGGCAGATGGGACTTGAACTCAGGACATTACCTTGGTGCTATAGGACCCTCCCCGACTTCAGTGTATTCTTGGGTTTGTTCTGTCCCTTCCTGTTGATCAAACCTAAATTTTCTATATTGCTATTATTTAGTTCTCAGCCTTGAATCTACTGCTTTATTCACTGGAGAAGGAATACAAGTGTATGTCCAAATCAAGATGTTGCAGGACGCAAGGACAATTTGGAGGTACAATGATCTGCTGTTCTTCTCCTAGTTGGTAAAGTTGCGTGTTTGGAAGGTGTATATAGTTTGAGAAATGGCATTAACTGCTGCCACCATACACCAACGGTGAAATGTGAATGTTTAAGAAATGTGGATGGGGCACTGATCAAGTGCACTGCTTCATCTCGGATGGTATAGAGCTTCAAACAAGTTGTTGGCACACTCATCCAGACAAGTGGATGGTATAATCCTGACTTATACCTTGAATAAGTTTGAGTGTAAGGAGACAAGTTACTCACTGTAGAATACCCAGCCTCTGAGCTGCTTTTGCAGCATTTATATGGCTAGCTCAATTCAGTTTTCAGTTAATTGTAACCCCAGGATGCTGGTGGGGATTTCAGCAATAGCAATGCCATTAAATATGATGGGGACATGATTAGATCGGAAATATCATTGCCACGAACGTGTGTAATATGTACGATACTTGTCACTTGTCAGTTAAAGCCTGATATGCTGTCCAGGTTAAGCAAGTATCAGCATTGTTTCAGTGGGACTGTACACTAAGCATCAGCAGTTAAATTCGAGAGATAACACACCTGAAGATAATTATGCTCGCGACAGAGCACTGAGGACTTCCTGCAACAATGCCCTGGAAGTTAGATGATCGTTAAATATAGAACTTAGGGCCAAAAGTTATCAAAGGGTATGAAGAGAAAGTGGGTATAGGATATGGAGTTGGATGATCAGCCATGATCATTTTGAATGGCAGAGAAAGCTTGAAGGGTCAAATTGCCTATTCCTGCTCCTTATTTAACATAAGCATGGCTATTGTTAGAGGACACAGCAACAAAGATAATGTGATCCAGCAAGTGAACTTGTCAATTCTGTTGATTTTAATTGTACTAGGTTTCCTGATGCCACACTTTGTCAAATGCCACATTATCATCAAGAGGCATGCAAACCTCATATCTGGCCAACTTGGGGAAAAGTTGCAATCAAGTTGGAGCAGAGTGGTCCTGGCGAAAACCAAATTAAACATAGTTACAACTCACTGAGGGAGCATTTGGAAATGAAGTCCTGCTATTGTCAGAGTCATCAGAAAAGTAAAAGATATGCAAAATTTCCTAATTTACCCAATGTTTGACCCCAGGTTGATAGAAAGCATGGACCAGATTTCTATAGCGAACAAGAATAACTATATATTACAAGTAATTAAACTCAAGCCAATTAAAACTCTAATTATTTTATAAACTCTCTTTCATTCATAGGTTATTGGACAGAGGGGGAAAAAAACTGGAAAGACACTTCAGAAACATCTCTCTCCAGGTTCTGTCATTGAGATGGCCTTTAGAACATTTCTGCTGGTCAGCAGATTGCTTCAGTCATCTTTCTGCAGATACTTCCACTGGTTGGAAAGAGACACAAGGTGGTTGGTTCACTTAAAAAAAAGTGAAAATTCACAGCTTACAACTGTTGCAGGGAAGGTAAACTAGTTTTCAAATTTAAATTTAGCTTTGACTGTAGAGACCAGATAGATTGTTCCTGAACTGCGGAAGAACTGAACAGCTCTTTCTAACTTGCAAAACCTCCAAGCTGCTTAGTTATCAAAGAACCAATCACACAATTGTTGGAAAGCAAAAGGACTCTCGTTGATAACTGGTCTCTAGTCCAATCAGCTTCTTATTGACAACAAAAGCTGCATCTGTACACTGTCAGCTCAAAATCATCTATAACTCAAACTTCAGTGGTGGCTGGTTGAAACAGTTGTTTACATGTTGTTTAACATGGGTGCACTTGCTTTCAAAACATACAGCAGGCTTTAAAATAGCTCTTCATTTCAGTCCACAGTTTATAAACAAAATGAACACACACACAATCCTTACACATCACTTAGCTGGTTAATGCTAAGTAAACACCTCTTGACTGCAGTGTTGACAGAAAGCTAATGATTTAGAATACACCATTAGTGTGCTGTAATTGACTGGATTGAATTGTGTTCCTATATGTACCAGAAAAACCAGAGCATTTTCTATGTTGTTGGGTAGATGGTGGCATTGTAGCTGATCTGGAAGAGCGCAGTTAAAGCTGCAGCTAGTTTGAAGCACAAGTCTTCAGTTGGGCTTTTGCTGAAGCCCAAACACTTTAGCAAAGTGAACGTACAAGCTGCTATGGGAACATCTGAAGAAAGTAAAGGCGTTCTCTTCCCGGTCTGACCAATAGCTAGTCCTCAACTAATATTACTGAAATAGTAAAGAGATAAAACACTTTGGGCACCCCTCGTGTCACAGTAGGTGCCGCAGCAAAATGGGGTTGAATGTCTAGATTTCACTTCAATCGAAACGATTAACTGGAAAAAAGCATAACTGGAAAGTAGAGCAAACATTAGCAAACAACAGGGAAAAAAAGTAACTAACTTGGGCATTTCATTATTAATTCTGATTTCTAATTAAATCAAAAGATAAAAATGACATACATTTTTCTTTCCCAACAAAAGATTTTACCAGGTTTCTTGTTAACTAGAATTTATGACCGTATCAACTTATATTTCACGCAGACAGCACCACTAGGATTTTTTTAAAAATCAGTAAACTTGAAACTATTACAAATCCCTGAAAGTGAACAAACCTGAGTCAGTTTGGTCCTGAAACACTGGATTTCACCATCCTCCGAATGAGCAAATAAAAACATTGGCATATCCTGGTTACCATCTTGTAAGTAGCCTTCAACCTCTACCTTCCTTTTCAATGTCGAGTTCCAGTGATTTTTTACAGCATTGTCTGTTCTGTAATTTGAAATAAGTGCCATTACTCAGAGTTGCTGTATTAAATTAAAAAGTCAGGAATTCTTAAAACCTTATCAAAACTGTCAAGTTATGGCAGACCTCAAGTTATGTAAATACAACATGCGTAAGGAACAGGAGTAGACCATTCAGCCCCTCAAGCCTGTTCCACCATTCAATAAGATCATGGCTGAACTGCTTGTATACTCAAATTTACATTTCTGTCTAGTATGACAACTCCTCACCCCATTAAGAAGAATCTACCCCTGGATTTAAAAAAAAATCAAGGACTCTGGTCCCACCACTTTAACTCTGCAATCTCATGCAAGTCCCAGTCACTCTTATGGCAATAGCAAGGCAGTAATCTATCAGGAGAATGACAGAGTAATTTATGAACCAATTATTCTGTAATTAAAATTTTGTTACAAGAGCATGTAGCCACTCTCTCAAACCTAGAATGGAGTAGTACAGCATGGTTTAAGCTTCTTGGGTTCCACAGAACAAACACTCAAAATTCAGTGTGTTTTTTTACTATTTTACAGCATAAGGACATCATTAACTAAGATAGCAATTATTACATATCCTTAATTATTTGAGATGATGGTCGTGAGCCATCTTCTTGAAGATCGTAGTCCATGTGGTGCAGGTACACCCACATTTCTGTTATGGAGGGAAAGGATGCTAAGCCAGTTACAGTAAAAGGTAATACATTCTAGAGTTAGGATGGTGTGTGACTTGGAGGGAACTTGTAGATGGTCGAGTTCCCATGCATCTGCTGCCATCTTTGAAAGGTGCAGGAAGCAGCTGGCAAATTGCTGATAAACTGCAAGACATTAATAGCTAGAGTTTCAGTGACAACGATGCCATTGACTATCAAGGGAACAAAGCTTCGATTTATTTTTCTTGCTGGAGGTGGTCACTGCCTGGTACAGGCGTGGTGCAAATTTTACTAAATACCATTTCACCCTAACCCTCAATGTTATCCAGATCTTTTTGCATATGAAGCAGGGGATTGCCTCAGTATCAAAGGAGTTACAAATGGTACTGACATTGAGCAATCATCCTCACTTCTGACCACACAAATGCAAAGAAGGTCATTGATGAAGCAGCTGAAGATGGTTGGTCCCAGGACATTACCTGGAACAACTTCTGAGGGAATATCCTGAAAATTGGCCTCAACATCCAACTTATCTTCCTTAGTGCTAAGTACGACTGCAACGAGTGGAGCATTTTCCTCCAGACTTCCATCAATCAGTTTTGCTAGGGCTTCTCACTTCTACTCAGGCAAATGCTATCTTGGTATCAAGTGCAAACACATTAGTCTTCCTTCTGGAGTTCAGTTCAATCGATGCATGCTGGGACCAAGATCGTAATGAAGTCAGAAGCCAATGGCAACACTGAGCAGGTTATTGCTGTTTGGTGGCACCACTGATGGTGCTCCCATCACTTTGCATATCAAGGTGCTTAATGGGTCGAAAAGTTGAATTATGTCGACAAGTTAGAATTGGGGCAATCTTCTATACTATCTGGCAGTATTATTTAAACTTGAACAGCTTGGATAGAGCACTACATTTCTGGAGCATAAGTCTACTATATTATAGCCAGAAAGTTGTCAGGGTCTGTAACTTTTGCAACATACAGTGCCTTCAGACATGTCTTAATATCATATGGGATGAATCAAATTGGCGATCATGCTGGAGACCTCAGGTGGAGGCAGAGATGGATAACCCAATCAGCACTTCTGCATTATCATTTGCACTAACAATATATGAACTCATTAATTTAATCTGGACAAAATAATGTTGATGTATCATCATTTCCTCTTTCTTTCTCCAATGCATCCTATAGGGCAGAACAGCGACTCAGTGGTAAGCACTGCTGCCTCACAGCACCATGGACTTGGTTCAACTCCCACCTTGGGCAACTATGTCAAATTTGCCCATTTTCCCAGTGTCTGCATGGGTACCTCCCGTGGTCCAAAGATGTGCAGGTTATGTGGATTGGCCATGCAAAGTTGCCCATGTAGTGTACAGGGATGTATTGGCTAAGTGGGTTAGCCATGGTAAATATGGTGTTATAGGGTGTCTTGCCCTCCGTTGTATTTTATGTTTTGGCTCAATTTCTTCCAATAGTCCCACTTTCCCTTTTTTTAAAACTTCATCCACTGAAAAATAATACTTTCACAGCAGATGGAAAGCTAGCAATCAATCTTACTTTATGAAAAATTTATTCATCCGCATAACCATTATAGCATGTAGAACTTAGATTATAATACAAACAGCAACCAACTGAAACTGTGCAAGAACAGTTTTGTAGCAATGCAAGTATCCATTGGCTGGATCATTCAGCTCCTACTAATTTTTAATCCAGCAGAAAACAAGCCAAAAGAAATGTTAATTCCTAGCACACTGGTGACAAAAGCCAATGGAACACTTGCCTCCCTGGTAGCAGTTTTGCAATCTCTGCCCAGCGGTTACCAAGGACCTTGTGTGCTTCATAAATAATCTTGTCCTCCTCTTTAGTCCAAGATGACTTCTTAACCTCAGGGTTGAGATGATTGTGCCAGCGCTCACGGCACTGTTTGCCAAGTCTACCTTTTAGATGTCTTGCAATCAATGACCAACGTTTTGGCCCATGTTTCTGAACTAATTCAATTACCTAAAATGAAACAATAGGAATCAAAGATCAGTTCATTCACCCTGCTCTATGTTTAAATGTACTAACTTAATAGATTTGTACATTTCTTTCAAATTTTCCTACACATGCAACCTGATCTCAGCTCTCAACCAACATTGCTGTACCTATCTGCAGCAATAAGGGAAAAAAGCCAGGTGATTTCATTCAACCTTTCCACTCCTCATCCTAATTAGGTAGGCACATAAACCATGACTCAGTACCTTTCATCGTTTGCTGAAGTAAAATATGGTGACTTGCACCATAAAAGGAATCAGTTATAAATCAAAAACATCAATGCCAGTGACATGCTGCACGTTGCAGAACTAGTAACCTGTTGTGGTTGTGGGTATGTTCGCCAAGTTGGGAAGTTGATTTACAGACATTTTCTCCCGTCTAGGTGAAGTTTTCAGTGCTTTGGAGCTTCTTATGAAGTGCTGCTGTACAGTGTCTTCTGGAATTTATCTGGTTCAGTTTTGCTGCTTCTGGTTGTCGGTTCCAATTGTTCCTTGTAGTGACCGGCGTATTGGGTCTAGGTCTATGTGCTTGTTGATGGAGTCCATGGCTGAGTGCCATGCTTCTAGAAATTCTCTGGCTGTCCTATGTTTAGCTTGTCCTAGGATCGTTGAGTTATCCCAGTAGAATTTGTGGTCCTTGTCATCTGTATGTATGGTTACTAGGGACAGCTGGTCGTGGCGCTTAGTGGCTAGTTGCTGTTTGTGGATGAGGATCGCTAGCTATCTGTCTGTTTGCCCGATATAGTGTTTTGTGCAGTCTTTGCATGGAATCTTGTAAATTAAGTTTGTCTTGCACATGATGGGCAGGGAGTCTTTTATTCTGGTGAGCTGTTGTCTGAGCGTGGCTTTTGGTTTATGGGCTGTCATGAACCTCAGTGGTGGAGAAGTCTGCTTAATGAGTTAGGTGGTGGCAGATCCTTGTAACATTGTCTGTCTGTTAGGCATCCACAGATGAAGTTGCGGGGTTATCTGTTCTGTGGCCAGCAGCGAACAATCAGAATGATGTGTTGCCTCTCTGGTGCCAGGATCAAGGATGTCTCAAGAAGGTGCAGAATGTTCTCAAGGGGGAAGAGGGCCCAGCAGGAGGTTCACTGTACACATTGGAACCAATGACATAGGAAGGGAAAAGGATGAGATTCTGTAAGGAGAATAGTGTGTGTTAGGCAAGAATTTAAAAAGGAGGTCCTCAAGAGTAATAACATCTGGATTACTCCCAGTGCTACAAGCTAGTGAGGGCAGGAATAGGAGGATAGAGCAGATGAATGCATGGCTGAGGAGCTGGTGTATGGCAGAAGAATTCACATTTTTGGATCATTAGAATCGCTTCTGGCGTAGAAGTGACCTTTACAAGAAAGACAGATTGCATCTGAATTGGAAGGGGACCAATACCCTGGCAGGGAGATTTGCTAGAGCTGCTCGGGAAGATTTCACCTAGTAAGGTGGGGGGACCCAGGGAGATAGGGAGGAAAGATCAATCCAAGACTAGTACAGTTGAGAAAAGGAGTCAGTCAGGGCAGGCACGGACAAAGCAGAGAACAAAGGTAGGACTGATAAATTAAACTGCATTTATTTCAATGCAAGAGGCCTAACAGGGAAGGCACATGAACTCAGGGCATGATTAGGAACATGGGGCTGGGATATCACAGCAATTACAGAAACTTGGCTCAGGAATGGACAGGACTGGCAGTTTAAATGTTCCAGGATACATATGTTAAAGGAAGGACAAAAAAGGAGGCGAGAGAGGAGGGGGAGTGACATTTCTGATAAGGGATTACAGCTGTACTGGAAGAAGGATATTCCTGGAAAAACATCCAGGCAAGTTATTTGGGTGGAACTGAGAAATAAGAAAGGGATGATCACCTTATTGGAATTGTATTGTAGACCATCTAATAGTCAGAGGGAAATTGAGTAACAAGTTTGTAAGGAGATCTCAGATATCTGTTAAGAATAATAGGGTGGTTATGATAGGGGATTTTAACTTTCCAAACAGAACACTATGGCCGTCCCAATCTAAGAGTTGGGATAAAAGAAAAATTTGTTAAGTGTGTACAAGTAAGTTTTCTGATTCAGTATGTGGATGTGCTTACGAGAGAAGGTGCAAAACCTGACCTACTCTTGGGAAATAAGGCAGGGCAGTTGACTGAGTTTTCAGTGGGGGAGCACTTTGGGGCCAGCGACCATGATTCTATTAGTTTTAAAATAGTGATGGGAAAGGATAGACCAGATCTAAAAGTTGAAGTTCTAAATTGGAGAAAGGTCAATTTTGACGGTATTAGGCAAGAACTTTCAAAAGCTGACTGGGATCGGATGTTTGCAGGTAAAGGGGCAGCTAGAAAAAGTCCACAGAAAATATATTCCTGTTAGGGTGAAAGGAAAGGCAAGTAGGGAATGTTGGATGACTAAAGAAACTGAGGGTTTGGTGAAGGAAAAGGTGGAAGCATATGTCAGGTATAGACAGGATAGATCAAGTGAACCCTTAGAAGAGTATAAAGGCAGCAGTATACTTAAGAGGGAAATCAGGAGGGCAAAAATGGGACATGAGATAGCTTTGGCAAATAGAGTTAAGGAAAATTCAAAAGGGTTCTTACAAATACATTAAGGACAAAAGGATAACTAGGGGGAGAATGGGATCCCTTAAAGATCAGCAAGGTGGCCTTTGGGTGGAGCCACAGGAAATACTAAACGAATATTTTGCATCAGGGTTTACAGTGGAAAAGGACATGGAAGATATAGAATGTAGGGAAATAGATGGTGATATCTTGAAAAATGTCCATATTACAGAGGAGCAAATGCTGGATGTCGTGAAACACAAAGAAATGGATAAATCCTCAGGACCTCATCAGTGTATCCTCGAATTTTGTGGGAAACTAGGGAAGTGATTACTGGGCCCCTTGCTGAGATATTTGTATCATCGATAGTCACAGGTGAATTGCCAGAAGATTGGAGGTTGACTAACGTGATGCCACTATTTAAGAAAGGTGATAAGGCCAAGTCACGGAACTACGAACCGGTGAGCCTGATGTCAGTGGTGGGCAAGTTGGTGGAGGGAATCCTGAGGAACAGGATGTACTTGCATTTGGAAAGGCAAGGATTGATTAGGGATAGTCAACATGGCTTTGTGGATGGGAAATCATGTCTCAAATTTGATTTAGTTTTTTGAGTAAGTAATAAAGAGGATTGATGAGGGCAAATGGACTTCAGTAAGGCATTTGACAAGGTTCCCCATAGGAGACTGGTTAGCAAGGTTAGAACTCATGGAATACAGGGAGAAGTAACCATTTGGATACAGAAATGGCTCAAAGGATAGAAGATAGAGGGTGGTGGTGGAGGGCTGTTTTTCAGACAGGAGGCCTGTGACCAGTGGAGTGCCACAAGGATTGGTGCTGGGTCCACTTCTCTTCGTCATTTATATAAATGATTTGGATGTGAGCATGAGAGGTGTAGTTAGTAAGTTTGCAGATTACACCAAAATTGGAGGTGTAGTGGAAAGCGAAGAAGGTTACCTCAGATTACAATGGGATCTTGATCAGATGGGCCAATAAGCTGAGAAGTGGCAGAAGAGTTTAGTTTAGATAAATGCGAGGTGCTGCATTTTGGGAAAGCAAATCTTAGTAGGACTTATACACTTAATGGTAAGATACTAGGGAGTGTTGCTGAACAAAGAGACCTTGGAGTGCAGGTTCATAGCTCCTTGAAAGTGGAGTCGCAGGTAGATAGAATAGTGAAGGCATTTGGTACGCTTTCCTTGACTGGTCAGAGCATGGGAGTACAGGAGTTGGGAGGTCATGTTGCGGCTATACAGGACATTGATTTTGCTGCTTTTAGAATACTGCATGCACTTCTGGTCTCCTTCCTATTGGAAGGATGTTGTGAAACTTGAAAAGGGTTCAGAAAAGATTTACAAGAGTATTGGCAGGATTGGAGGATTTGAGCTATAGGGACAGGCTGAATAGACGGAGGCGGTTTTCCCTGGAGCGCTGGAGGCTGAGAGGTTACTTTATAGAGGTTTATGAAATCATGAGATGTATGAATAGGATAAATATACAAGGTCTTTTCCCTGGGTTGTGGGGAATCCAGAACTAGAGGGCATAGGTTTAGGATGAGAGGGGAAAGATATAAAAGAGACCAGAGGGGCAACTTTTCCACACAGAGGAATGAGCTGCCAGAGGATGTAGCAGAGGCTGGTATAATTGCAACATTTAAAAGGCATCTGGATGGGTATATGAATAGGAGGGGTTGAAAGGGATATGGGCTGGGTGCTGGCAGGTGGGACTAGATTGAGTTGGGCTATCAGGTCAGCATGGACGAGCTTGCTCGAAAGGTCCGTTTCCATGCTGTACATCTCTATGACTCTAGGACATCCAGGAATGGGGGTTGATTGTTGGTTTCCTCCTGTCTTGTAAATCTAATCCTTGTGAGTGTGGTGCTGACAATCCAGTGTTCTCAATTTCTGTTCTCTTAAATGATAACAAAAGTGTCATCTACATATCTGATCCAGAGTTTGGGTTGGATTTGTGGTAGGGCTGTTTGTTCCAATCTTTGCATCACTGCTTCTGCTATGATGAGTGAGCCCATAGGGTGTTCCATTGATCTGTTGATCAGTTTGGTTGTTGAATGTGAAGTGTATCGTCAAGCACGGGTCTCGTAGTTTGAGCATACAGTCCTTGTTGGTAGGTTCCCTGTCGTGTTGTCTGTTCTGCTTGTGCAGGAGGTTGGCTATTGTCTCTCTGGCTCGAATTTTGTCAATTGAAGTGAACAGTGTCATTACATCAAATGAGAGCATTGCTTCATCCTTGTCAATGCTTGTGTTGTCCAGGAATTCTTGTGATGATTGTATGGAGTGTTTGGATCCACTAATAAGAGGTTGTAGCTTTTGTTTGAATTCTTTTTCAAGTTTATGTGATGGCATTCCTGGGAGTGCCACAATGGGTCGAAGTGGAGTGTTTGGTTTGGGTACTTTGGGTAATCTGTAAAACCTTCGGGTGTTGTTGCTTTTTCTTTTCATCCTTTGTCGGTCAAGCCTGTTATTAGTCTGTTTTTTTGAAGGTTCCATAGTGTGTTGTTTATTCTATCGGTTAGCTATGGTGTGGGGTCACACTCCCTGTGTAGGTATGTGTTGGTATCTCTAAGTAGTTTATCTGCTTTCTGAATATATTCAGTCTTGTCCATGATAAGCATCATTCTGCCCTTGTCCACTGGTACTATGATTATGTTGTTATCATTTTTGAGAGTTCTTAGGGCTTTTCTCTTTGATGTTAAGATTGCTGGTTTGTCTTTTTTTTAAAGTTAGGATACAATAGTTTGTCAGACTGTTTGTCTGACTCTTTGGTTAGTCTGTTAGTTTGGAGTATACATTCTAGTGCAACTAGGTAGTCTGTTGTTTTTGCATCCCAGGGGTTGTAGTTGAATCCCTTGGTAGTATGGCTTTTTCGGTTTCTGTAAGCTGTTGGAGAGGTTTGCAAACCAGGTATGTGTTATGTGGTCTTCTCTGCTGTTGGTTAGCTTAGTCACTTTGTCTTGTAGTGCCGTTCTCTTTCTGTATGTTGTTCTGTTCTGTCTTATGGTGATGGCCTGTTCAATTGTCACAGTCCACTCCTGATTGGCTGTTTTTGAAATTAACAATTTTGTGGCACGCAAAATCTTTTCTGTACCTGTATAGTCTGTTGTGTGCATCATAATCATAACCTGGATCATCCTGAGGCCATTTTTGTCTGACTACTTCCCTGGCTTGTGGTTGTTGATTGATGGTGTATACCTGACATGGGGTGGTAGTATTTGATTCTTGCAGCACCCAAGTAGGAATCACAGTTGTTTGTAGGTAGCGCTTAGGCAGTTGGCACATTTCCTTGCTTGTCTTATTGTCTCTTGCCCATAGATTTTCAAGGTTTGTGTAAAGGTTTGTAGTTTGGATGCAGATTGTCGTGGTTGTGGGTATGTTTGCCAAGCTGGAAAGTTGCTTTGCAGATGTTTCATTCCTGTCTAGGTGACATTCAGTTCTTTGAAGCCTCCTGTGAAGTGCTGCTATATGGCCTTCTGCAATTTATTTGGTTCAGCTGCTGCTGCTTCTGGCTGCCAGTTCTGGTTGCTCGTTGAAGTGGCCGGTAAATTAGGTGTAGGTCAATGTGCTTGTTGATGGAGGCCGTGGCAGAGTGCCATGCTCCTAGAAATTCTCTGGCTGTCCTATCATAATTGTGTTGTCCTAGTTGAATTTGAGGTCCTTACCATCTGTGTGTATGGCTACTAGGAACAGCTGGTCACTAGCCACGCTATCTTAAATAAAAAATGTTGTCTTGGAACTGACAGCCAGACTTCTCTGACCATTCAAGTTCATGACAGCCCATAAACCAACAGCCACGCTCAGACAACAACTCAACAGAATAGAAGACTCCATACCCATCATGTGCAAGACAAATGTAATTTACAAGTTTCCATGCAAAGATTGTAACGAAACACTATATTGGGAAAACAGGCACAACAACAAGCAATCCTCATCCAAACACCAACTAGCCACTAAATGCCATGACCAGCTGTTCCTTGTAACCATACACGCAGATGACAAGGACCACAAATTCAACTAGTCCTATGATAATTGTATTATCCAAGCTGAACATAGGACAGCCAAAGAATTTCCAGAAGCATGGCACTCGGCCACGGACTCCATCTATAAGCACGTTGACCAAGACCCAATATACCAGCCACTATAACGAACAACTGGAACCAACAACCAGAAACAGAACCAAATAAATTCCAGAAGAGACAGTACAGCAGTGCTTCACAGGAGGCTCCAAAGCACTGAAGACATCACCTAAACAGGGAATGAAACGTCTGCAAATCAACTTCCCAGCTTGGCGAACATACGCACAGCCACAACTAGCACCAGAGCTATAAATCTTTGACAAACTTTGAACTAGTAACCTGTTTAGAATATGGCATTTTAAACATGTTAGCTAGAGATATAAAGAAATCAGGATCAAGCTTATGGTGAAAAAATCATGTTAACCAACTTACTGGATTTTGGTGAAGGAGTAATCTTCACTGTGGGTAAAGGGAAGCCTAAAGACACATTGTACTTGGATTTCCAGGAGGCATTTGACAAGCTGCCACATAAAAGGTGGCGAAGTAGGAGCTCATGGTGTATTGGCAACATACAAGCATGGATAGAAAGTTGATTGGCTTGCATAAAATTGTACACAAGTGGGTTCTTGCCCAAATGGTAGGATGTGACAAATCCTGCAGGGAGTCAGTGCTGGGGCCTCACCTTCTTACAATTTATATCAACGAGTTTGATGAGAAGAGAGAGTGAAAGCATGGTAATTAAATCTACTAATGATACAAAAATAGGAGAACGTATGCTGCGAAGTGACCATAAGAATGCAAATGCATATAAATAGGTAAAAATCTAGAAAGTGGAGGTTTTGATTTTGAAAAGTGCATTACTTAACAGAACAGTTGCAAAGGTCCAAGGTTCAGGGGCATCTAGGTATTCTAGTGCACAAGTCACAAAAGCTTAGCATGCAGGTACCTCAAACAATACTATCCTTCATAATGACAGGAATTGAGTATAAAGTAAGGATATTATGCTTCAGTTATAGAAGACAAAGTTGAGGCCACACCTTGAATACTGTTTGTAGTTCTGGTCTCCTTACTTCCATCCACCACACCCCCTAGCCTTTGCCAATTTCTCATTGCCTCTAACTGCTGCTCCAAGTGATTTATATGATCTGATAGGATTCACAACCAAAGACACTTCCTGCAGGCATAATCATCAGTAACATGGAAACTCTCTCTAAATGGGTTGGAGGTGATTCTGAGGAGGCTTACCACTAATTAGTGAGTTGTCTTCTGAGGAGTGGCTAGGTTTTATTTTCACTGGAGTTTAGGAGAATAAGAGAATAACTTGACTGAGGTATGCAAGATTCTGAATGGTTTTGACAAGTTGGATATGGAAAGGATATTTCACCTGATGAGCAAACCAAGATCCAGGGGATACACTTTTAGGAGAAACAAAGAAACAATTCCTGAGGATTGAGACTTTTGAAACTCTGCCTCAAAATGGTGTCATTGTTTTTGTACAAGTGCAGGCAAAGATTAGAAAAAATAGACAAGGGAATTAAAAGTTATCAAGGGTTGATAGGAATGTAGAATGCTAAATACAAATAGCTCCAGTCATTCAGGCTCAAGGGTCAAAATGTCCTACTTCAACTCCTATTTCATACGTTCCTAGATTCATGGTACCGATAAAAAGTTTGCAACTTCATCCATTTTCACACTTCTACCTTCTGATCTTCTTCCTTTGTCCACGGTCCTTTCACAAGCTCTGGATTCAGAACCTTCAGCCATCGGTGTTGGCACTGAAGATCAGTTCGGTTCTGTAACAAAGTCAAATTATAACAAATACAAAACAAAAAAAAATTACACACGAGACAGGATGTTCAGCTTCATTCACTCCAAGGTGACTTCTGGTAAAATTCAAGATTCCATCCTGGTTTCTTCCTATTCCCATTCATTTGTTACCTCTCAGCAGTATTATCAATTTTTTAAAAAGAGCCAGTTCCTACATGTACAAGGATAGCATTCCACTATGCATCTCTCCCAGACATTCAATCAACCTGATTGGTGACTGCAATATAATGTAATATAGGATTATAGTAAAGTTTGAACATGTTGGGGTTTATGTAGAGTGGACTTGGGGAGAAAGTGAGGAAAGCATTGCAAAAGTCAAAACCTGAAAGTAACAAAAGAATGGGTAAACGTTTCTGCACCATTATGAAGACAGACCAAAAGAGACAGCTGATTTTAGGAGGTAAGCAAGCAATTTTGGCAAGATCAGGAATGGGGCTGGAAGTTCAGTGTATGTTGACCAGGATTTGTGCTTAATAAAGGTTCAACTCGACAAAGCATGCATAAAGAACAATGGAGTCAAATTGGATTTTTTTGAATTATAAAAAGAACAGAATGGATTTTATCTATGTGTTAAATTGCATGACAGCTCATTTATAGCTTGATGTTGGAGAAGTAACTTGACTACACAGTGGAGATTTACCAACTGCATTAAATCTATACCCTCACAAGGGTCACAAAATCTCCTAAGCATCACCTACCACATCCCTGTTCTTTTCCAACCCCGCATCCCTGCAAATTTATTTTGATTAATTTCTGTATATCATGTTCCTTCTACTATTATCTCAGGCGTACTAAAATGTATCAAAATCTATGCAACACGAATCTTCCCTTTATCCATAAAAGCTTCCTCAAAAATCAAATCTAAGCCACTATTAAAGCAAATCCTTAGAGAATTTAGAAAACACGTTAACTTTGTGAAAATAAGCTATATTTTTAAAAGTTACATTAAATCTAAGAGTATCAAGCAGTCTGTCATCAGTTCAAAATCCACTTTTGCACTTAAATTGGAAGCAATCTAAACAAAATTAAACCAAAAAATTCAACTTTTAGGGTTAAATGATTTTCTCAAATACATTTAAATGTCCAATATTGGGTATACAGAAAAACCTCGGTTATCCGAATGTCAATTATCTGAATTTCAGATTATCCGAACAAGATTTCAAGATCCCGCAAAAATGTTATCCAAACAGTTATCCGAACAAAATACTCCCTGCCTGTTCCGTTCGGATATTCCAGGTTGTTGTGTAGTTTGAAGTTATTCAAAACAGTTATGCACTTTGATGGACACCATGTCCCCTTCAATAGGAAGACTGAACACATTTCAAATTATGGAAAGACAGTGGCATCTTTAGGCGAAAATACAAAGCCTAGTATTTTGAGCTTGGGTCCTTAAGCAAGATTCTTTGTAGAAGTTGAACAAAAAGATGTCAATTAAAAGAAATCATATTTTCACAGATCATATTCTCTCTCATCCACAGATGTCACGCTGTCCTCAACTTTTCTCCCACATACCAATTATCCCACTAACAGCCTCATTTTTCTCACTTTCAAAACATTTCTTTGGGAGCATTGTTCTTTTACAATACCCTTGTCCAACATTCTGTTGACTCCACAGTTGGCCATTCTTCCCTTATGACTTTCCAATCTGGCTGTGGGAAAAAAAATTAACAGCTAGTGTGCCAAATACACACAAGAATTCATGTGCCATTCCTCAAATCGAGTACACTTTTTTGAAGAGGTAACAAGTAGGTTAGACCAGGGAAACCCAGTGGATGTGGTCTATCTAGACTTTCAAAAGGCCTTTGATAAGGTGTCACACGGGAGGCTGCTGAGCAAGGTGAGGGCCCATGTTGTTCGAGGTGAGCTGCTAGGATGGATTGAGGATTGGCTGTCTAACAGAAGGCAGAGAGTTGGGATAAAAGGTTCTTTTTCAGAATGGCAGCTGGTGACGAGCGGTGTCCCGCAGGGTTCGGTGCTGGGGCCACAGCTGTTCAAATTATATATTAATGATTTGGATGAGGGAACCAGGGGCATTCTAGCGAAGTTTGCCGATGATACGAAGTTAGGTGGACAGGCAGGTAGTACTGAGGAAGTGGGGAGGCTACAGAAGGATCTAGACAGGTTGGGAGAGTGGTCCAGGAAATGGCTGATGGAATTTAACGTGAGCAAGTGCGAGGTCTTGCACTTTGGCAAAAAGAATAAAAGCATAGACTACTTTCTAAATGGTGAGAAAATTAATAAAGCCAAAGCGCAAAGGGATCTGGGAGTGCTAGTCGAGGATTCTCTAAAGGTAAACATGCAGGTTGAGTCCGTGATTAAGAAAGCGAATGCAATGTTGTCTCTTATCTCAAGAGGGTTGGAATATAAAAGCAGAGATGTACTACTAAGACTTTATAAAGCTCTGGTTAGGCCCCATTTGGAGTACTGTGTCCAGTTTTGGTCCCCACACCTCAGGAAGGACATACTGGCACTGGAACGTGTCCAGCGGAGATTCACAAGGATGATCCCTGGAATGACAGGTCTAACATATGAGGAACGGCTGAGGATACTGGGATTGTATTCATTGGAGTTTAGAAGATTAAGGGGAGACTTAATAGAGACGTACAAAATAATACATGGCTTGGAAAAGGTGGATGCTAGGAAATTGTTTCAGTTAGACGAGGAGACTAGGACCCGTGGACACAGCCTTAGAATTAGAGGGGGTCATTTCAGAACAGAAATGCGGAGACATTTCTTCAGCCAGAGAGTGGTGGGCCTGTGGAATTCATTGCCACGGAGTGCAGTGGAAGCTGGGACGCTAAATGTCTTCAAAGCCGAGATCGATAGATTCTTGTTGTCTAGAGGAATTAAGGGCTACGGGGAGAACGCTGGTAAGTGGAGCTGAAATGCGCATCAGCCATGATTGAATGGCGGAGTGGACTCGATGGGCCGAATGGCCTTACTTCCACTCCTATGTCTTATGGTCTTATATACAACATTCAATTTGCTTCTCCACTATAGGAGGCCAATATGTAAACTGAGTGATAATTTTCCAACATTTCTGTTCTACCCATAGGATACTAGCTTTACTGTAGCTCTGCAATTGAGCCTCCCTTATTTCTATTACAACCTTTTCACCTTTGCCTTTTCTTAATTTCCAAAATGCAACATATTTTAGGGAACAATTTCAGCAATGAAATCCCATTCAACTTCAACGTTCTGCTACTATCTGATTTGAGCACATGATTTTCATGGCTTTGGATTTCTTTTCTCATTTCCTGCACCCACCTATCACCCACTTTAATTATACAAAAAAAAATTCAATCGTCTGATAGTAAAATGTTAGTCTAACCTTTTCAAATATTAATCAACCTGCAGTATATTTCAGTTATTGACAAAATGAGGTTAAAACCAGATTTTCAAAACCAGAAATAATTTAAAATGCAACTAAAACTTAGTTCAACCTGTGATGGCTTCAATGAGGACACTGTGGGATATTTGAATAATATTTCTGAACAAAAGAAAATTGCTACAAATGCCAACTTTTTCAAATCACATGCAATAAAACCAGCACAAATTATTTTTCACAAGGTTAGTGCTGAAAATAGTGTTAACACAGAGCATGTAAGGTATATCAGCATGATCACATTCTAATCTAGAATTTTGTAAAAATATGCGTATGTTCCCAAGTAGCATTGCCTGGTACTCTAAGGCCAAGAAACAAGATTGCAAAGTCCTGTGGATGTATTAAAGACTGTGATCCCAGCACTGTCAAAAATCATTGAGACTAAGCAAGCTTGTTCCACAATAGCAAAGGCTGACAATATGCATAAATAAAATCAAAGTTCCAAAGTTGACCAACAAACTGAATACTGATGAGCCTATTACCTGACCTGCAGGCAGCAATTCTATAAAAATTAGTGATCACATACTTCTTTCCAAGAAGTGGAGAGTTTGTATTGCTTTTCATTGATCTGCAACAAGAAAATTTAGTCCTTTTTTTTGCACAGGTGGTTATATTCTTTGTATATGAGCAGAGGCTAAGCTCTTCCATTTGAACTGCTAATTTTTTTCCCCATTTTACCTCTGCTTGTTCACAGCACTCAAATATGGGTCTAAAGCTTTATGGGGTGCATCTGCTTGTGTAATGTTTTGACTATCCCAATAACAGGAAGGTAGGTTGTAAAATCAGCTTTACTCAAGAACCAGAAAAAGAATGATTACCCTCAGAAGTCATAGCTCAGATACTTACAGAAAAATTACTTGCTATAAATCTCCAGTCATTTTTGCCATATTGATTTACCAGCTTCTTCAATTTTTCATCCTATATGAAAACAAAAAGTTTAACTTAAACATTATAATGTCATTAATACCCTGTTGTAGATAGTGTGATGCTTCTTGCAACTTTTATAGGGCTTTGTGCCACAAAGATTCAAACCAATAAACTGAGATTATGTTTCTACACTAAATTAGAATAATTTGTATTAGAGCATTAAACTAGATTCGGAGCATGTTTAATAAGTTAAAGATAGCAATTTCCTCAAAGCTCGACAATAAGCCTATTTACTATATAGAATCAATGACAATCAGTGCATTTATGTTTCTTTTTCCAAGAACTACATAAAATGCTTCTGTTAATAGATTTTATCATTCAGTCCATTTATACCATTAACAAACTTTTCCTAAACAAAAGAAAGAGTGACCCCTTTAACAGGTTACTCTGGTGCAGTGGTAGCATCTCTACCGGTCCCATCTGGCCCAGTCGTGTGTCATAACATGTCTGAACAGGATAATTAACAATATCTACAACTGACCAGCATACCCACTGCCAGTATTTTAGAAACCTGAATTCTAATAGCTGCTTGAGTTTGCTGCAGCAGATAAAGCAGAGCAGTAGATGGCATCACAAACCAGCAGAAATTGAAGCAAACTACTCTGCTTTCAAACTATTGAGGCCCTGGCACATGCTTCAGTTCGGTTGAGAATCAGCAGGTAAGCAGCTGCATTGGGTATAATAAGTGAATTTGTTTAAATACATGTTTCCACACTGTAGGGAATCTAATTGAAAATCGAATTAAAGTGAAAAAACCGGAACAGCCTGATACAATGATCACAATGTTTGATTGTTATGCACAACGGTATCCAAGTAAATGGAATACTCATGTCAAAAATTTTCTCTTTTCAGCAGTCACCATGGCTATTTTTACTGCTGATATGCTGCATGGTTTCTGTGACACATGCTTGAAGATTGACATTCATACTTGGAAACATCAATGCCTTAGAGGTTCTTGATTTTTCCACTGCAGATCACTTTCAAATCCACTGCGAGAATCTGATGCTGCTACTGCTTCACCCACTACAAACGGAGCACGCTGCACATTGTTCTTACTGAAAGAACAGATTTGATGCTCATTAAATTCTAGCACTTCCTTTCTGATGGATTTTCAGTGAAATTGATTGATTTAATTTATTGTCACAGTGAAAAGCTTTGTTTGTGAGCAGTACAGGCAGATCATGGCAATCAAGGATCAATCATAGAGTGAACAAAAAATTTGGATAGCATAAAGCACACAGGTCACGCCATGCAAGGCAAGATCAATATTAACAAGATCAGTTGTATTTGAAGTCAGACAGTCCATTCATCAGTCTAATAAGGGCAGCAAAGAAGCTGTTCTTGAATCTGCTGGTGTGTGCGTGTGTGTGTTCAAATATTCTGGTACAAACATAAAATCAGCAGTCCTGAAAGAGCAAGAAGTTTAGGGCCCTAAAAAAATTGGGAACAATACCTGGACTCAATACCTGACTAGAGAGAGTCCATGAAAAGTTTTAAAACAGCAATAAGAGAATTTTTGAATGTTTTTAGTAATATCAATCCATTACAATCCAAGAGTTGGATTTCTTTCCAAACAGGCAAGTTATCAATGAAAGATACTCCACAGTTCTGTGGATGCTCTTTACTTTAGATTCAAAAAACAACTTCAAAACATGGCACAGTATGCTTCAGTTGATAGAAAGTACATCATCGCCTTTCTGGGGTACCAGGAATTAAAATTTTACAATGGATGGTATTTTAGTATATTTGTTGCTTTTTAAAAAATAAAAACATTTGGTTTCAGAGCAGATACCTCTTCCGAAGACCATTTGACTTTGAAGAACTTATTTGCATCTTTATGGTCTGGAATATCGAAATCCAAATCCTGTGAGGGGTCATCCAATTCTTCACTATATGCATATATGAGAAGAAAGCACATGAATTAGAGATCATGCAAGCACTCAGTGAGCGTTAGAGCTAAAACAGCAATTAGTAAAGTCAACTTAACTTGTGGAAGGAAGATGAAGCTAGTTAATTCTAACTTGATTTATATTAAACTCTGCTCAGGTGTAGTACTACTCTTCCTTCTAGTTTATCAAAGGTCCATTTACAAGACAGAAATTTGTTTTGAACATGGACCAACATGTCATGTTTCTTTCTATTTGAAATAAATCAAAACTATGCAATATTCCTGCCAGCAAGTAAGATAAAGCAGGCTCTAAAATTATAATTAAGATCAGAAGGGAGGTAAAGAGGCTAGCACGTTTAGACCTTCGGAACTGATGCAGAAACAGCTTTCTGAAAACAGTACCGATACATGGCCAGGAATAGATGGAGTCAAATCTGGCGAAGGTAGAAGATAAGGGGTGGTTGGGAGGGTTGCTTTTCAGACTGGAGGCCTGTGACCAAGGATTGGTGCTGGGTCCACTGCTTTTTGTCATTTATATAAGTGATTTGCATGTGAACATAGGAGGTACAGTTAGGAAGTTTGGAGGTGTAGTGGACAGTAAAGGTGGATACCTCAGAGTAAAATGGGATCGTGATCAGATGGGCCAATGGTCCAAGGAGTGTCAGATGGAATTTAATTCAGATAAATGTGAGGTGCTGCATTTTGGAAATCAAGGCAGGACTTAAACACTTAATAGTAAGGTCTGGGGAGAGTTGCTGAACAAACAGAGTTCAGGTTCATAGTTTCTTGAAAGTGGAGTTGCAGGTAGATAGGATAATGGAAAAGGCATCTAGTATCCTTGCCTTTCTTGGTCAGAGCATTGAGTATGGGAGTTTGGAGGTCATGTTGCAGCTGTACAGAATACTGGTAAGGCCACTTTTGGAATAATGTGTGCAATTCTGGTCTCCCTCTTATAGGAAGGATGTTGTGAACAAGGATGTAGCCAGGGATGGAGGGTTTGAGCTATAGGGAGAGGCTGAATAGATTGGGGCTGTTTTCCCTGGAGCGTTGGAGTCTGAGGGGTGACCTTATAGAGGTTTATAAGGTCATGAGGGGCATCAATAGAGTAAATATACAAGGTCTTTTCCCTGGGGTGGGGAAGTCCAGAACTAGAGGGCATAGGTTTAGGGTGAGCAGGGAAAGATTTTAAAGGGACCAAAGGGGCAAATCTTTCATGCAAAGGGTAGTACATCTTTAGAATGAGCTGCCAGAGGAAGTGGTGGAGGCTGGTACAATTACAACATTTAAAAGGCACCTGGAAGGGTATATGAATAGAAAGGGTCTAAGAGGAATATGGGCCAAGTACTAGCGAATGGGATTAGATTAATTTAGGATATCTAGTTGGCACAGACGAGTTGGACTGAAGGGTCTGTTTCCGTGCTGTACATCTATGACAGCAAACTGTGAACCCATGAAAAAAAACAACAAAAAGGGGCAGCATGAGGCTTCAGTGGTTAGCAGTGCTGCGTAACAGAACCAGGGACCCAGGTTCAATTCAATCCTTGGAAGACTGTGCAAACTTCAAACAGACATTCTCCCCATGTCTGCATGGGTTTCCTCCCACAGTCCAAAGATGTATGGGTTAGGTAGATTGCTAAATTGCCCTTGGTGTCCCGGCATGTGCAGATCTAGGTGGATTAGCCATGGAAAATGCAGAGTTGCAGGGATAGGGTTGGGGGTGTGGAACATTTTTCGGAGGGTCGGCATGAATGCAATGGGCCAAATGGCCTGCTTCCACACTGTAGGGATTCTACTTAAAAAATCTTGATGATTTCTGGATTCTATGGGTCAACTTTTAAACTTTTAAGATTCAATGGCAAGAAAACCACAGAACTGTTATAGTCAACACTTGTTTATGAATTTTAAGAGAATATATTTGGGGAAGAAAATCTATATAAGATGAATCAGTGCTTTCTGGATGATAGCATCTAAAAAAAACAATTCATAACTATTTTCTCCTACCAAATAATTTTCATTAAGTATTTCTACACAATTATTTTGTTAACAATTTAATCAAAGACCAACAAGAAAACTACTGATGCAGTCAGTACCCGGAAATATTGTTAAATTACTTCAAGATGGAACATATAATT
Organism: Chiloscyllium plagiosum; assembly: GCF_037043375.1. Taxonomy (NCBI): domain Eukaryota; kingdom Metazoa; phylum Chordata; class Chondrichthyes; order Orectolobiformes; family Hemiscylliidae; genus Chiloscyllium; species Chiloscyllium plagiosum. The sequence continues at coordinate 20,930,630 of NW_028270153.1, read as the reverse complement.
ATAAACCTTGGTGATGCAAATTCAAAACCAAAAAAAGTCTTATTGTTTCACTATTTCCTTTTACTCAAAAAGGAATCAGCAATATAAAAGACCTCAGTGTCTAAGTTTCCTCACTTAGCTGGTAGGTTCATTCTCAGATGTTTTGTCACCATGCTAGATAACATCATCAGTGAGCCTCCATTAAAGGGCTGGTGTTCTGTCCCACTTTCTATTTGTGTGTCTTGGTCTGTTATGGTGGGTGATACCATTTCTGTTCTTTTTCTCAGAGGTTGGTAATTGGGTTCCAAATCGATGTGTTGATTGATGGAGTTCCGGTTTGAATGCCAGGACTCCCATCCATGTCTTTGTTTAGCCTGTCCTACAGTGGATGTGTTGTCCCACTTGGTGGTATCCTTCTTCGTCCTTTAGGTTCATCAGTAGCTGTTTCAGTGTGTTGGTAGGTTTGTGGCTACCATAATGCCAAGGAGTCAGTAGTCTGGTTGTCCTCTCAGATGTCTTTGATGCATGGTAGTGTGGCCTGAGTCTCTGGGCAGGTTGCATTTTCTGGTTTGGGTGTGTTGTTTAAGAATCGGCAAACTGTGCTCATCAAGTACCTGTTGTTCTGTATATATTGTATAGGTGTTTTTCTTCTGCTGCGCATAGTTCCTGGGTGTTGCAGTGTGTTGTAGCCGGTTTAAATAATGCCTTGATGCAGCTGCATTTGTGGGTGTTGGGATGATTGCTCCTGTAGTTGACTATCTCCTGTTTTCCTGTAGACCCTGGTCTATAGTTCTCAATTGACTATTTGTTCCACGGTGATATCAGGTGGGGGGTGGGGTGGAGCCTGTTGTTGTTTTCTTCCTCTTTGGTGAAAGTTATGCCAGTAAAGGACATTCGTTTTATGATGACCAAGGTATCCTCTACACAGCAAACCCAAAGCTTGATTTGGATCTCAGGGAGGACTGTTTGTTCTAGTCTTTGCATAACTGCTTCTGCTAAGAATCCGGATATTGGTGATACCATGGGTACCCCATTGATTTGTTTGTAAGTCTTGTCGTTGAAGGTGATGTGGGTAGTGAGGCACAGGTCTATTAGCTTGAGGATGGTGCCCTTGCTGATGGAGCTGATGCTGTCTGTTGTTTGTGTCCTTGGTTCATCATGTAGTGCGATTACTGTTTCTTTGGTCAGGCTGATGTTTCTCATTTAGATTACCTACAGTGAGGAAACAGGGCATTTAACCCAACAAATCCACACTGACCCTGCGAAGAGAAACCTACCCAGCCCCATTCCCCTACTGTATATTTACCCCTGATTAATGCAACTAACACTATGGGCAATTTAGCATGGCCAATTCACCTGACCTGCACATCTTTGGATTGTGGGAGGAAACCGGAGCACCCAGAGGATGCCCACATACACGGGGAGAATGTACAAGCTCCACACAGACAGTCGCCAGAGGCGGAATCAGACTCGGGTTCCTGGCGCTGTGAGGCAGCAGTGCTAACCACTGAGCCTCAGTGCAACCCCAAGAAATATGGTTTCACCTTTCTCCAAATATTATGCTCCATTTCCAATTAAATGTTGTCTGTTAGGTTAGCCCATTTTCTTTTTATTAACCTATTTTCCTGATCAACCTGTTCAGAGATTTATTATACACCTTTGGAGCAGATGAGACTTGAACTCAGGCCTCCCTTATTCAGAACACGGGCACTACCACTGTGCCATAAGAGGGCCCTTTGTTTATTGTTCATTGATGTGAAAAGGGTCATTATATTGAAGGAGACCATGACTTTGTCCTATCTTGGTGCCTTTGATGATGTTCAGGAATTCTTGGATGGAGTGGCATGGGTTTTCTACTAGGTATATCAATTTACGGTGAAGTTCCTTTGCTAGTCTGTCTGTTGGTATGCCAGGAAGTGACTAAATGTCTTAGGTAATCCATAGAAACAGGGTGCGTTGGATCCATCAGGTTTCATTCTTTGGAGATCTGTCTTGTTCATTTTGCCTGTTTTGTGGAGTTTCTTCAGTGAGGCTGTGATATGGTTTCCTAGCTGTGGAGTTGGGTCCATCGCCACTGTTGGTAGGTGTCGGTATCTGTGAGTAGCAAGTTCACCTTTTCAATGTATTGTGTTCTGTTTAGGATGACGGTCATCCGTCCTTTGTCTGCGGGTAGGATTACAATGTTTCTGTTGGCTCTGAGTCCATACAACGCTTTTCTTTTCAGTGTGTTGAGGGTATTCCCCGCTTTCTTCGTGCTTAGTGTTGGTGCTACTGTCTGTGTGATGGCCTGCTGGGTTTATTCTGTAAGTCGGTTGTCTTTCAGGGTTGACTCCAGTGCTGAAGTTGTAGTTCATCCCTCTTACAAGGACAGCTTTTTCTGTGTCTGAGAGTGGTCGGCCTGACAGGTTCTTTACCCAGGCTTCTGAATTGTCTGCATTGTTGTTTTGCACGAGCTTGTACAGCTTTTCTTGCAGTGCTAGCTTTTTCCTTTCTTTTCGTCTTGGTTTGCTGCTGTTTGATGCGGATATTGTGATCCTACCAGCAGACAAAGAGTGCAAAGGGACAGATAGAGACAGAGATGTACAGCATGGAAACAGACCCTACGGTCCAACTCGTCCATGCAGACCAGATATCCCAACCCAATCTAGTCACATCTGCCGGCTCCCATATCTTTTCAAACCCCTCCTATTCATTTACCCATCCGAATGCCTTTTAAATGTTGCAATTGTACCAGCCTCCATCACTTCCTCTGGCAGCTCATTCCATACTTTAGGTCTCTTTTATGTCTTTCCCCTCTCACCCTAAACCTATGCCCTCTAGTTCTGGACTCCCCGATCCCAGGGAAAAGATTTTGCCTATGAAACCCGATAGATCTAACACATCCCATTTCTATGGATTACTTAAGATACACAAACCAGAAGCCCCCCTTCAGACCCATAGTCTCACTTGCAGGCACACTGACATATGGACAAGCAAAGGAACTTCACTGAATACTGAAATTCCTAGTAGAAAACTCATGCCACTCCATCCACTCCACCCAAGAATTCCTGAACAAAGACACCAAGATAGAAGAGGACAAAGTCATGGTCACCTTCAACGTAATGGCCGTACTCACATCAATAAATATCAGCTTGGCCAAAGAAACACTGATCACACTACTGGACAAACCAAGTACACAAACACCAGACAGCACCAACTCCATCAGCAAGGATATTATCCTCAAGCTAGTAGACCTGTGCCTCATTACCCACTTCACCTTCAACGACAAGACTTACAAACAAACCGACGGGACATCCATGGTATCACCAATATTAGAATACTGAGCAGAGACAGTTCTGACAATATTAGAACAAACAGTCCTCCCCAAGATCAAACGCAAGCTTTGGGCCACTAAGTAGATGATACCTTGGTCATCATGAAACGGAGCTAAAAATGTATTGCTGGAAAAGCGCAGCAGATCAGGCAGCATCCAAGGAGCAGGAGAATCAACGTTTCTGGCATGAGCCCTTCTTCATTCCTGAAGAAGGGCTCATGTCTGAAGCGTCGATTCTCCTGCTCCTTGGATGCTGCCTGACCTGCTGCGCTTTTCCAGCAACACATTTTCAGCTCTGATCTCCAGCATCTGCAGTCCTCACTTTCTCCATCATGAAACAGAACAAATAAGAAACCTACATCATCATTAACAACATCCTTACTGGCATAAATTTCACCATGGAGGACGAAACAACAGACTCCCCTTTCTAGATGTCACAGTGGAACAAATATTCAATGGAGAACTGCAGACCAGCATCTACAGTAAAGCAACACACATACACCAGATAATCAATGACAGGAGCAATCATCCAAACACCTACAAGTGGAGTAGCATCAGGACATTTAAATGGGCCACAACACACTGCAGTACCCAGGAACTACGACCAGCAGAAGAAAAACATCTATACAACATATTCACCAACAACGGGTACCTGATAAGAACAGTCCACCAATTCTTAAACAACAAACCCAAACTAGATAGCACAATTCCTGAAGAAGGGCTTATGCCCGAAACGTCGATTCTCCTGTTCCCTGGATGCTGCCTGACCTGCTGCGCTTTTCCAGCAACACATTTTCAGCTCTAGATAGCACAACAGGCCCAGGCTACACTACCTTACAACAAAGACATCTCAGAGAGAACAACCAGACTACTTCGATCCCTTGGCATTATGGTAGCCCACAAACATACCGAAGCAGCTACTCATGAACCTAAAGGACCCTGTACCAACAGCCAGCAAAACAAATGTCAGATGCAAAATACTCTGCAAGACCTAAAACAAACATTACTTTGGACAGACAGGCAGGAAACTAGTCACCAGGATACACAAGCACCAACTAGCCACCAAAAGACATGACCAACTATCACTAGTATCCTTACACACAGATGAAGAAGGACACCAGTTAGAGTGGGACAACACATCCATCCTAGGACAGGCTAAACAAAGACATGGATGGGAATTCTTAGAGTCCTGCCATTCAAACCGAAACTCCATCAATCAACGCATCGATTTGGAACCCATTTATCAACCTCTGAGAAAAAGATTCAGAAATAATATCACCCACCACAACAGACCAAGCCACACAAAAAGCAGGACAGAACACCAGCCCTGCAACTGAGGCTCAATGATGATGTTGAGGAAGTTTTTTTTTGAAGAAGGGCTCGTGTCCAAAACATCGATTCTCTTGCTCCTTGGATGCTGCCTGACCTGCTGCGCTTTTCCAGCAACACATTTTCATCAATAATGATGTTACCTAGCATGGTGACGAAACAGCTGAGAACAAACCTACCAGCTCAGTGAGCAAACTTACAACCTAAACCTCAACCTGAGCTACAAATCTTCTCAAAAATCACAAGTGTAAAAGACCTCTCAAAATTCCTATTAAAGTTTTTACTCGAAATAAATTGACTAGTTTTTCTTGGTTTTACATTTGCCATTTCTACAATGCATTTCTCAACTTCAGGAAGTCCCCAGAAGCTCTTCACAGAAAAGATTTGAATCTGTTCACTGGTATAGTATAGGAAACAATTTGTTCATAGCAAGGTCCCACAAACAGTCACATAATGATGAAAATAAAACAAAGACTGCAGATGCTGGAAAACAAACGACAGATATTGTTGAAAAACTCAGCAGGTCTAGCAGCATCTGTGAAGGTAAAGCAAAGTCAACATTTCAAGTCCAGTGACCCTTCAGTTCAGATGATGAAACATTGACTTTGCTTTGTCTGCAGAGATACTGCCAAAACTGTTGAGTTTCTCCAGCAATTTCTGTTTTGTACAAAGTCATGATTTTCTATTTTTATTCCAGCATAAAGCAACGAAGGATCAGGTCCACCCAAGGAGGATAACACAATATTGCAGTGGAGTGCCAGCTTTTAATAAATACTTAAACCTCCAGATTAGGACTTTAATCCATCACTTCCAATGTGAAAGTATGATTCGGAGATGCCGGTGTTGGACTGGGGTGTACAAAGTTAAAAAATCACACAACACCAGGTTATAGTCCAACAGGTTTAGTTGGAAACACACTAGCTTTCAGAGCGACGCTCCTCCAGGTGATTGACACAATCACCTGATGAAGGAGCGTCGCTCCGAAAGCTAGTGTGCTTCCAATTAAACCTGTTGGACTATAACCTGGTGTTGTGATTTTTAAATGTGAAAGTAGGCCGACAACTGGAAAGGGAAGTTACTGACAGAGGTTAAAAGGCAGGTTTCATTACAAATGCACATTCCTTCAGACATTCATATCAGCCAGCTAACGCAATTTGCTCAGAAGGAAACAAAAATCAACTTTTATTCCATCACCCTGCCCTTTGCAACATTCATGTTTTACAATGTTTATAAATGCTACAAGTTCCCATTTAAACGTAATTTGCCCCAATTTTGAAGAGTTCTCTACTTCAATAAGCCTCTACGAATTAAAAAAAACTTATGGCTTTGCACTCCTGCTCCCGACTCAAGATTACACGCACATTATTAATTCACCGAAGGACATAAACTATCTCTCCCGCATAATTTTGTCAAAGATATGAAATATTGCAAACATTAAATTATTCTACTGGGGAAAGTCACAGCCCACACCATCGCGCTCTCTGAAAGGAGATGTCGGAAATCAAAATGAGCTTTATCTGTGTTTTTTAAGATAATATAGTGTCAGGTCGGTCAGTCACTCACCACAAAGTCTGCTGTGCCATGGGGAGGGGAGAGAGGCCCACAAGGACTTCCATTACCTCAGGCTCACTGTCGCCTGGGGGTCGACCACCATCAAGCGGGGCACACTAGAAAAAGTTATGACTTCCTTTTTTAAGATTAAAGTAAAATAACAAAACTGTATAAACCGGTGCTCATACATCCGACAGAGACCTTGTGTCACAGAAGCATCCGAGCCTTTTGTCTCAGACACTCTCCCGCTCCGACTCCGGGAAGCCGTTTCTTAAAACCCGCCAAATGCTCCACTTTTCGCTGGCCGCCGCTGCGCCTGCGCACTGGCACCCGCCTGCCCGCTGGGTCCATCGCCGCCCAGCGGCCCCCCCCCCAGAGGTGTCCCGCCCCCGCGTGTTTGTCCCGCCCACCCGCTGGTGTGCCCCGCCCCTTCCACTCCAATACCTCCTGGGCTCACGTCCCACTTCCAAACATGGGTTTCGATGGTAATCCGCGGGGAGGTAATCGTATAAAAAGGAGACGAAAACTGCAGCGCTACCCTTTCTACTCGGCGAATCCAATCTCTCTGCTCTCCTTCGGATCACTGAGGCATGACTTTAACGTTAAGGTTGGGTTTTTTTTGGGGGGAGGGTTTTTTTGGCAGAATGCCAGATAGCATTGCACACGTCATCCAGCCCACTCCCGGGCCAACGTTCCATCTGGCGGGATGTCCAAACCGTTTCTTCCTCAAAATGTTTCACCAGTGCGCACCTAAACAGACATTCAAACTAGAGTGGAAGCAGCACCCATGCTAACGAAAAACAAAAATCTTACATTCATATAGCAAAAATATAAACTGCAAGCCAACCTCAACAAGTCTGACAGCATTTATGGAGTGAGTCAACTTTTCAAGTCTACTGACGGGCCAAACCTGCTGAGTTTCTCTAGCAATTTCGGAAACCCTAAACATTAACCGAAGGGTCTATTTCCGTGCTGTACAACTCTATTAATTGATTTCTTACCATATCTGCTGAGATTTTCCAGCAATTTCTGTTTTGTTGCAGTTGTTTTATATTATTTCATTTGTATAGCACATTTCACGCCCAAAGGTCTCAGCGCATTAAAACCTTTAAATACTTTTGAAATATAGTCACTCTTGCAAATGTTGATGTGGCACCTAGTTGTGTGATACTGACAAAAGATAGGGCACTCTTGTAGCACAGTGGTAGTGCCTGTGCCCTGGATAAAGGAGGCTTGAGCTCAAGTCTCACAAGCTCCGGAGGTGTGTAATAACATCTTTGAACAGGTTGATCAGGAAAAAAAAAGAGGTTAATAAAAAGAAAATAGGTTAACGTAACACAGACGACATTTAATTGGAAATGGGAACATAATATTTGGAGAAGGGTAAAACCCTGTTTCTTGTGCGTCATTAAACCTAAATGGCATTTGCAGTTGCTAAGATTTTTAAAGTTAGAATATTTTTCCTTGAATGGCTTGCAAAAATCTGGACAAACTGAATTGTTAGAAAGATTAGACATAATTCAGAATCACAAAATTTGCTTTGCTATGAAAAGAACCCATTGTGTTCATATTAGCTTCTGAGCCCATTAATTTACTGCCAAACTCCTGTCTTTTCCGAACATCCTGTACATTGGCTGACTATTTAAATAGAAACAATGCCCTATACTTTATGAAAAATGTTATTTCTTGCATTGCTTCGTTTGCAAAACACTTTAAAACTGTCCCATCTGGTTATGACACTTTTATGAGCAGGAACAATTTATTTCCTTATGAACTCTGTCAGGACCACTCGTGATTTTGAAATCCTCTATTAAAACACCCCTCAGCCTTCTCCTCCAAAGGAAATGGTTCCAACTTCTCCAATTTACCCTCCTATCCAAAGTCTCTCATTCAGTGTTCCATTCCCAAAAACCTTCTGCACTCCAATGCATTCAATTCTTTCCTCTGACATGGCACCCAGAAACATACGCAATGCTCCAGCAAAGGTTCGAACAGTTTTCCCTCCTCTTGTACTCTATTAATGAAGCCTAGAATATAGAATGTTTTATTAAACACTCTCAACCTGCTCTAATGACTTATGCACATGTACATCCAGGTCTCTGTTCCTGAACATCTTTTGAATAAAGTCATTTATTTTATATTATCCTTTCATATCTCTAATGAAGCATATCACCTCAGTTCTCTGCAGTCAACTTCAACTGCCAGTTATCCACTCCTTCTACCAACTTTCAATGTCTAAACTTCATACTATCCTTCACATGGTTTTAAATTTTGTCTGCAGCTTTGAAATTTTCCCCCGCACACAAAGGTCTAAATCATTTATATATCAAGAAAAGCAATGGTCCCAATACCTGCTCCCGGGGTACTCCACTGCAAAACCTTCTTCCAGCCCTAAAACTACCCATTTACTATTAATCTCTTTCCAGTTACAGCCAATTTTGCATCCATATTGCTACCATCTCCCATTCCACTAATTCACTTTTCTCACTAGTCTGTTGTGTGATATTGTATCAAACACCTTTCAGAAACCTACGTAGAACACATTAACAGCCTTGCCCTCCGACTTCACTCTGCCTCTTCCAGTACTTTTTCGAATATTTTCTCTCGGTTCCCATACCATTGCTATGTTAGCTTAAACAGTCAACAGCGACAGCAAAACGCCCTGCAAGGTAATCAGTCTCAACTCTGTTTAGATGGAACCCAACTGGCTTGTAAAAACCGAAAGAACCGCATGTGCTGTATATCAACAGCACATTGTATCTCTATATTCCAATTGCAGTGGGCGGCACGGTGGCAGTGGTTAGCACTGCTGCCTCACAGCGCCAGAGACCCGGGTTCAATTCCTGCCTCAGGCGACCGACTGTGTGGAGTTTGCACGTTCTCCCCGTGTCTGCGTGGGTTTCCTCCGGGTGCTCCGGTTTCCTCCCACACTCCAAAGATGTGCAGGGTCAGGTGAATTGGCCATACTAAATTGCCCGTAGTGTTAGATAAGGGGTAAATGTAGGGGTATGGGTGGGTTTCGCTTCGGCGGGTCGGTGTGGACTTGTTGGGCCGAAGGGCCTGTTTCCACACTGTAATATAATCTAATCTAATCTAATCTAAAAATCTAATCTAATCAACCAAAAACAGCAATTGCTGGAAAAGCTCAGCAGGTCTGTAGCATTTGCGCAGAGAAATCAGGGTTAAATGTTTCGGGTCGGTGATTGTTCCGAGGAAGGGTCACCGGACTCGAAACGTTAACTCGGATTTCTCTGCACGGATGTTGCCGGACCTGCTGAGCTTTTCCAGCAACTTCTGTTTTTTTTCAACTGACTTGTACACGTGCAGTCTCCCTTAGAGCTATCCCAGTGTCGCAGGAATCTAAAGTCCTCCCTCTTGTACTATCTTTCCAGCCACACATTCATCTATCTTATCTTCCTATTTTTGTACGCACTTGCACACGGAATTATCTAGAGATTATGAGTTACGAAGTCCTGGTTGCAACTTTCCTCTTGTATCTCTATATTCCAATTGCAGGACCACATCCCCTCCTTCCCATTTTGTCAGTTGCGAGGGTCCCCGACGATGATGATATCAGTACCAATTCGGATCACAACTTTGGCTGTTGCACGAGTTAGACCAAAGGATCTGTTTCCGCGATGTATATTTCTATGACTCTATTCATTAGACATTGGCTATGATTGTTGTTGGGTGTGATTGAGATTGCAAAAAGTTCAGCTTCAGATAAACATTCCCCCACCCCCTCTTTAACTAAGATTGTCTCGTTATTTAAGATGCAAAGCTTCTCACAAAGGAACAATTCCCAAGGTATTCAGGTTGTCATAAGATTTTTATTGCCCACGGTGTAATCTATCCTACACGTATTTACTCTGTAGGGCCAGGCGAGAATGCATTCTAAAGGCATTGGCCCATATTTTAATTATGATCTCTTCGGCTTTAAGCACGACTTGAACCATTTAAATGGTTGTTTAAAAATTACTTTCAGTAGAACGATTCTACGATCTAGCCAAGCTCTAACAGCGCGAAATCCTTCTGTTGACTCAGGAATATTGAAAACTCGTGAATGAATATTACTTTCAGCCTGCCAAGTAGGTGAACACAAACCTACCAACCAAAACCCACAGCCAAAAATTGAAATGGCTGATAGCTCCATTGATGAAAATGACTGTGTCAAAGACCAACTACACAGGAGGGTATAATTTCAATAATCACTTTATATTTTTTTTTTCCAAGTCGCCAAATCTCCTGTTTTTTTTTTTTTTATTTAACCCCCACACTACCACCTAAGTGCGGTAGTGCTTATTTTAATAATCACTTTATATTCAGTACGTAACAAGCGCCGAATGGACCTGAACTAATTAGATCATCGGCGTTGATAATGCGCACCTATCCCAGAATGTTCAGAAATCGAATAAATCTGAGAGTTTTCATTAATTGCACGTGATATGCGTGGAAATAAGACAGCGACGGTACAAAGCACTGTCAAAAGACGGGCTTGCTTAGTTTTGATTCACGTAACTATGAATTCAGCTCTGGATAGAGGCTTTGTTACTGATGGAATTGGGAAAATTTCTTCATCTAGTTTTGATCAGTCCGCTAACATCTCGACAATAACAAGTGGAGGCCAGTTTATCAATACTGGACAAAGACCAAGCTATTCTAAGTGGGACCAAGGAAAAGCTGGTAATGAAAGTTGCCAGAATAGCGACGATTTATTTTGTAAATTCAAAGCCTCGTGTGTCCTCTTAGGAAAAGAAGTCTCCACACCTCATCTACTGACGACCAACTGGCCTGACTGCCCTTCTTCTCCTCTCTCTCTCTCTCTCTCCAGCAGATTCAACTTTACTGAGTCGGTCATCAGGTACTCCGTCGAATACTGACTTCAGCATTCAGGAACATCGGCCGTGTCCTTCTCCTTCAGAATCGAAGAGTTTCTCTTTAGATGTGTTGGGTACTACATCGTCCACTCCACTCTGGGATGAAGACTCGAAGGGCTTTGTGGATTTTCCGCAGTCTGCAGGAATCCCAATCGACCTCTCCAGCATACAGGTCACCTTAACCCTGGAGGATGTCTCTGAGATTGCAGCGCCCAGTAATATTGAACCTTCTGCAGATCTAAAAGTTTCCCATTCCCCTTTAGAGCCGGAGGAGAAATGGAATGGGCACGAATCCTGTAAATAAATCGCCACTCTGCCAGAAAGGCAGATTTGCAGAAGTGTCGAGTAAAAGCGGGAAAAAAAAACGAACTTTCACTTTTTTGGGGGGATAGTAGTATCTTTGTAATGTCTTGTGATGCAGATAATTTTTTTTACATGGTTAAATAAAATTTGAATTGTACTAACGTTCCACTTACAAAAATTGTCGTCACTGGTTTCTCGCTATTTTATTCTGTTTATCAATTTTGGTTTTTCTACTTCATCCCGAAAATCTTTTTATTTTTTAAAAAGAAAACTCTGCTGTTTGAAACGAAAATTCAAGTTCCGTCGACACTTTTTTTCCAAATTGTGCAGACAGGCACACCACGGGGCTAGATAAAATTTCCTCTACTCAGTTAAACAGTGTAAACTGACATTCACCATCTCAACCAAGCAATCCCAAGGTACAACACGAGATTAAATAATGCTCCTTCTACTTTTTTTTTGAACTCGAAATAAAACCATCCCAGTCATACGCTCCTAGGACAGAAATAGATGGTGTAAAGCTTTGGATTTAACACATACTAGTATTAAGTACTCTACAGCTTATGTCCATGGCTTAGTTTTAAATTATTCTTAATGTTTATTGTTTGAACTTTCGACTTCTATTGCTATTCCTACATCTTCTCACCCATTTTCCTGAAGCTGACATTGCTGTTTCAATTCACTTAGTCTGCCTGTATCAATAAAGTTTTTGTCTTTCGAGCATTCTGGTTTCACTTCAAATGAATGCTGCCCAGCTATTGCTTGTATTTACCACCCCACTGTAATTTCCCTGCTTATGAATCATGATCATTGTGTTGAATTTCTTTGGCTTTCAGGTGTAGCAGATACACACACTTGTTTACAACTGGAAGCTTGAACGTCTTCTGTTTGTGTTGTAATTGTCAATGGGATTGAAACTATTCAAGTTCAGATTTATGATAATGTGTCCCTTTGGAATTGCAGGTTACATGACGCAAGTACACTGACCTTTTGAGCAGCCAAAATTTCCCCCTTAGAAACAAAAATTGCAGGTGAAGGAATCCAAGGTCGTCAAACAGGAGGCTGGAGGAACACAGCAAACCAGGCAGCAGCAGGAGGTGGAGAAGTTGACATTTTGGGTATAACTCTTCTTCAGGACTTTTCCCCAACCAACCTAATATTTAAATTCAATATGTTCATCTTACAAGCCATTAACCCATATCCTTTCTGGCACAAGTGAAATGCTCCACATAAAACTGTCAATCAAAATTGACCACCAGGCCCTGTTTCCAATTCCTGTAAGTCACAAGTTTGGCCTCAGCTGCAGTCCTGGGTCTAGTTGGGATGCTTTATAAAGGATATAAACGCTAGAGGATATTAAACAATTCAAGAGGGTTGCTCTAGGGATAAGAAACCTCAGCTATAAAAGGCAGTGCCAACTTCCTTTTCTTTGGAGAAGACTGAGGGAATTTGATAGAGGCATTGAAAATAATGAGGATCTACAATGAGAAACTGTTCCCACTGGTGGAAGCATAGAATGAGGACACCGATTGGATGAACAAAAACAAGAATGAGGAAAATCTTTTACCCTATGAATGATTAGGATTTGGAATGGACTGTATTAGTGTGTGGTGAAAGCAGATTCAGTTAAGTGCCACAAGGATCAGTGCTGGGTCCTTTACTTTTCATCATTGAAATAAATGATTTGGATGCGAGCATAAGAGGTATAGTCAGTAAGTTTGCAGATGACACCAAAATTGGAGGTGTAGTGGACAATGCAGGTTACCTCAGATTACAACAGGATCTGGACCAGATGGGCCAATGGGCTGAGAAGTGGCAGATGGAATTTAATTCAGATAAATGCAAAGTGCTGCATTTTGGGAAAACAAATCTTAGCAGGAATTATACACTTAATGGTAGGGTCCTAGGTAGTGTTGCTGAACAAAGAGACCTTAGAGTGCAGGTTCATAGCTCCTTGAAAATAGAGTCGCAGGTAGATAGGATAGTGAAGAAGGCGTTTGGTATGCTTTCCTTTATTGGTCAGAGTATTGAGTACAGGAGTTGGGAGGTCATATTGCAGCTCTACAGGACATTGGTTAGGCCACTGTTGGAATACTGCATGCAGTTCTGGTCTCCTTCCTATTGGAAAGATGTTGTGAAACTTGAAAGGGTTCAGAAAAGATTTACAAGGATGTTGCCCGGGTTGGAGGATTTGAGCAATAGAGAAAGGCTGAACAGGCGAGGGCTGTTTTCCCTGGAGCGTCGGAGGCGGAGGGGTGATCATGTATAGAGGTTTACAAAATTACGAGGGGCATGTATAGGATAAAGTCTTTTCCTGGGTTCAGGGAGTCCAGAACTAGAGGGCATAGGTTTAGGGGAAGAGGGGAAAGATATAAAAAGACACCTAAGGGGCAACTTTTTCAAATAGAGGGTAGTACATATATGGAATGAGCTGCCAGAGGAAGTGGTGGAGGCTGGTACAATTGCAACATTTAAAAGGCATTTGGATGGGTATATGAATAGGAAGGGTTTGGAGGGATATGGGCCAGGTGCTGGCAGGTAGGACTAGATTGGGTTGGATATCAGGTCGGCATGGACAAGTTGGACTAAAGAGTCTGTTTCCATGCTGTACATCTCTATGACTCTATTTGTTTTCCCTTTTGAAAACATCATAAGCTGCACAAGAATGTGCAGGGTTATGGGGGAGAATGGTATGAGATGAATAGCTCATTTGAAGGGCTATGTAAACAGTGGACCAAATGGCCTCCTGCACTGTAAAAATTAAGACTGGAAATCAATTATACAATTGATTCAGAAAGAGGCATTTGACTTGTTATGCTAAATATTCAAACAGCTTCACTCTTCCTTTTTCCAGCAATGTTTTACTAAATACATTAACAACTTTTTGAAACCTGCATTTCATCACTCAAATCACACTGCATTCCACAAATGTTCTTCATAAATTCTCCAAAGGCACACCCACATCCCATTCTTTGTAGGCTAAGCTTTAGTGCTGTTTGTTTGGGCATTATTTCTTACATTATATATCTCAACCAATTCAAAAAAAAAAGTTGTCTTAATAGAAGGAGATTGGTACAACAAAATTTCTGTACTCCTACATCCACTCCTGGTTTTCTCAGTTCAAGTAGCTGAGCTACATGCCCAATGTCTTAGAATTAACTGTTGGCAAGTGTTAATTAATATCACCTAGAATAATAGTGTGATCATGGTAGGGAATGGAAATTGTGAAACTGTATAGTTGGACTCTAGATTGAAGATCAGGATGAGGGAACTGGCTGTGTTTCTGAGTACATGGCTCAAAGATTCTAATGTTTGAATATTCCTGTGCAAGAATCAAGTGGTTCATGATTTGAGATAACCAGTTCCATGAAGTTGACATTTTTGGGTTTTGACTGACAAAAGTGCAGCCATTCAAGTTCCATCCAAACTTTGTGCATCAATTTCCAGAAACAGTTATTGAATTTCTGTAGCCTCAATTTTATTGTAACTTCAGTTAGGCCAACTCTTTACTGTCCTACTAATGATTTCAAAGGGCCAGAATTTAAGTAACAAACGTGAATGTGTAATAAAAAAACATTTATTTACAAATTAAAGTACAAACCAGAAACTTAACAGAAATAAAACTGTAATGCTCAAGTAAATGTGTGCAATTTAAAATCAAAATTCTCACCTAGATACTTGTCACTTTAAATCAAATACTATGGAAAGATGGACTTGAGATTAAAGTTAAGTGATAATCAGTAACTGGAGGTATTTAGAAGCATGAGTGTTTTACAATATGATAAGTTCACCATCATCTTAAATGTAACAATGTAGTGTATAAAATGCCTTTGTGTACAGACAAATGATTAACTCTTTCAATACAAAAATATACATTTTTGAATAAGGAATCTAACATTTTGTAAGTTACAAGCTGTAGAAGAACCAAGTCCTGTTGATATCTCCATCGTAAGGAGATTTGCTGAATCCACGCAGGTGCAACAGTTCATTTCAGTTATTTGGCAAAGTAATTACACCAGCCTCCTCGGTGTCTAGGTAATGATCCTGTCGAGAAACAGTATAATCATAAGTGTACTGCAATGCATCTGACAGGGTTTCAACTGAGCATAATAATTTATTTTGTAATGGATTACATTTTTAAAAAGTCAATATTTGCAAGCTTGATGGTTGTACGCTTTCACTGCAAATTTAAAAAAATTCTTAAATTCACCTGATTCAACTTCTTAAACTCCACCACCTGGAAAAAGATGTGCTCCAAAATTTCTTTTGCACTGCGACTATCTTGCCTATTTGTTACACCGAGAATATCACCGCACTTGCGAACATAAAATTCAAGATCGTCATCAGTACCTGGGAAGAAATCAAAAGTTTAAGAGTCCTTTCAATGTACCAATATCTCACTATTAAATAGCAGAAATAACTGGAATATAGAAAAGGATAATCCTAGATGAAGATAAGTAGGTCAAGCTTGCTTCACATTATGGTGCCTGACAACGGAAAATCAGAATTCTCAGTTGTGACAATATAATGCTCGAGTGCCCACTATATGTAAGGGCATTGTTCAATAGTTATTCCACCATGGTTGGATTATTGCTGGAATTCTCTCCAGGTGACTTCGGCTGATCTGTAAACTGAAGTCCCAAATAAGTAGTCAACTCACAACACTAGGTTTCCTTTTTGGGTTATGGATGACATTGCCGGAGTCAACCACACAGATCTGAAGATAAATGGAACCAGGATATTTTCCTCAAGAGGGAATTAGTAAGCTAGTCATTTTTTGTTCTGCAATCCAATAGCTCAGAGTCATAGAGATGTACAGCACAGAAACAGACCCTTCTGTCCAACTTGGCCATGTCAACCAGATATCCTAACCTAAACTAGTCCCATTTGCCAGCACTTGGCCCATATCCCTCTAAACTCTTCCTATTCATATACCCATCCAGATGCCTTTCAAACGTTGAAAAAGCCTCCACCACTTCCCTCTGGCAGCTCATTCCATACACACATCACCCTCTTCGTGAAAAAGTTGCCCCTGAGGTCCCTTTTAAATTTTTCCCCTCTCAGCCTAAACCTATGTCTTCTAGTTCTGGACTCCCCCATCCAGGGAAAAGACCTTATCTATTTATCCTATCCATGCCCCTCATGATTTGATAATCCTCTATGAGGTCACCCCTCAGCCTCCAATGGTCCAGGGAAAACTGCTGCAGCCTGTTCAGTCTCTTTCTGTAGCTCAAATCCTCCAACCCTGGGCAACGTCCCTGTATAATCTTTTTTTCTAGTGCCTACACAAATATTGAAATTTAATTCATAAATCTGCCAACAGATTTGTGAGCAAAGTTAGATCTCACAGAATAAAAGGGAAAGTAACATGGAAACAAAAATTAGCTGAGTGACAGGAAACAATGCTTCAAATATGTTTTTCAGATTGGAGAAGATTTATAGCGGAATTCCCTCGGGATCAGTGTTCTATTCATGATCTAGACCCTACAGAGAATACAACCTTGGAATTATTGTTAACTGAGAGGATAGTGGAAAAGTTCAAAAAGACATAGGGGTAATCAATTTTGGAAGAACTTAGAGACAATATAAAATGAAAGGTACAACTCTAAAGAGGGTGCAGAATTAAAGGGATTTGGGATATATTTGTTTAAATCATTGAAAGGTGACAAGATAGTTTCACAAAATGATTAAGAAAGCACCCCAGACTTTATTAATGGAGACAGAATACAAAGGAATGGAGGTTATGTTAAATTTGCATAATTGTGATTGAACCTCGATATGAAGTATTGTCATAAAAGGATGTGAAGATATAGGTCTGTACAAAAGATTCACAAGAATGGTTTCAAGCTTCAATACTCTATATTTTCTTATCATAACAGACTTCAGTTATGTAAATGGAATGCAGGTGTCGGGGAAATTATCCTGGGGGAGGTGGGAGATTAACCAGAGATATTCAAATGATAAGGGACCAAGCCAGGGTAGACAGAGAAAACAGTTCTGGTTAGTGGAAGGATCATGAACAACAGTGCACAGATTTAAGATAATTGCTAAGAAGTGACTAAAAAAGAACATTGCCGAAGTTCACTTGTCCAAATTAAGTCCGAAAAAATGGATTCCATTCAAAGTTTTATACCTTCGTCCAAAGGTTTTAATTTAACAGTTTCTATGTTTGGAAATCTTGAGAAAAAAAATTTGATTAAAATGTGTCAATCGTGTACAGTTTGTTTAAATCAAGCAAAAGCACTTTGCATGCCCAAAGTTTGCACTTGCATTTGTACAAGATAATCTATTTTGTAAATTAAGCCCACTGAAGTGAATAATGCGTATCTCCTCCATAAGGCACCACAGAGAAAATTCATCTCGACCATTGTACAAATCACAAGCCTGAACAGTAAGCGCTGACAGCTAGCTGACCATGTAGAACATCACAACTGAGACCGAACTTTGGCTTGGTTGATGCTTTCAGAAGCAGATACACTATAATTTTAATGGAACAAATCATTATATTCAAACAGAATTATATTTTAAAGCTTATTTTTAAGTTCATTCTTACAATACATTATAAGCGATAAACAAAAGTGAAATTAATCAGTGCAGTCCTCATAGCCTTGATAGATGGCTAACTCTGCCTGAAAGTTCAAATTCACTCTTATGTCTCTTATATGTGAGGTACAAATACTAGGATTCTCTTTTTCTGCAATCGTGAAATTCAAAAAGACATATATCTATTGGCTTATTAAACTGAATAAATGACAATTTCCTTCTTCCCTTCCTGTTCTTCCCACTCATTCTCTTGCCATTTTTTGTTGTCACCAATTTATTTATTTTCCTCTTTTACTCCTCCTTGTCTAAGTCATTCTCCTGTCTACTCAAATCACTTTTCCTTTTTTGATTTATTTTCTCTAATTTTCTGCTTTGTTATAATTCTCTCCATTTCTGATTCTTATACCCTTCTGTGTTGCATCTGCTCTATTCTAGTTTGTGGTCTCCTGTTAACTAATTTTCCTGCCTAGAATGGAGCTCGCTCTCTCTCTCTATCCCCTTCTCCAACCACCCTGCTTTTGGATTACCCTATCTTTCTGGTGTGTGAACTCTTTTTTTCCTTCTCACAAATTCTCTATTTCCTTTCCCTTCCTATTGAGGATGCAGAAGGAACAATAATCAGGGCATAAAATAGCTTAGAAATCTGGTGTTCAAGAAAATTGGGGATGGGAATGTGGAAGCATCTGAGTCAGGTTACTGAAACAAACTACAGAACAGCAAAGAAGCTAGAAATCACTAGATCTAGCTGGAGATGGGAAGGATTATCATAAGTAATCTAATAAAGTTATGACTGAAAGAAGGTGTAACCAATTGGATGGATGGTAGGATCTTCAGGTCCTGCCAGCATAAATGAAGTTCAGCTTTTTTATTAAATGAAATTACTCAACCTGTAGCAAATTCACAATGAACTGAGGCAACAGATTTCCCATCCTTTGTCTGGGCAGCAGGGATCAAGGAAAAGCTAGGGGGTAGGATATGAGCCTTTGAATAAAAACATACTTGAAATGCTTGAAATCTGGAAGAAACTCAATAGGTTTGGCAGTATTTTCGCAGAGAGAAACAGAGTTAATGTCGAGAGCAATATGACTCTTCTTCAGAACCTGACAGGACATGAACCTTGGTTGGTGTTCTCCTCCACATGTCCAAAGTCAGACTAATTACAGTGTTTCCTTGGCTGATATTAACTAATTTAACACATTACGTATTTTCCAATCTGTAAAGCCCCCATCATAGACAATATTTACGCAATGAGGAAAAACTGGATCAGCAGGAACTGTTCAAATAGTTAAAACAAACTCAAGAACAGTAGCTTAGAAATAAGTAAGAATTAGATAAAAAGAAATTGCTCACATTTGTTGGTCAGCTGAGCAAGTCTGACTTTCTCAGATGAAAATGTTTCATCAAGATCAAAGAGGTCCAAGGTTGGCGCTGGTAACTCTCGAAATGAGGGAGGAAAGACCTGTCATATTAAAACAATCCATAAGTAAGCATTACTGTAGACATGACTCAAAAAAATTGAATTATGCCATTAATTTTCTTTGTAAGCGATACATAGTTTTTAAATACACAAAATAGTTCTTGCAAATGTGTTGGACTTAACAATACATTAGCTGCATTGTGAACTTGTTGACTGATTATTAATGTGACAATATTGCCACCAGGATGCTTGTACAACATAATCCTCAGTAAATATTCATTTTCTTATCATCTCAATGTTTTTACCATTACTTCTGAGATCATGAAAAGACAACTGGGTACATAGTTTATCTTATACCACAATTTATTTTCCAAAACGTATATTGCTGAAGAAAGTGAATTTCCATATTAAATAACTGTAGCAAATAGAAGTTAAATAAAAATTAAAACACATAGTCGATCCAATTTGCACACATGTTGTCACATGGCTATTTCTAATATTCTGTAGCCTGAACTTTTGTACTTACAGCTGGCTGCAGTGTGGGGAGGGGTGTTTCAAATTGAGGTTGTATTAGTTGCAATGATTCATGTTTCACATTTAGTTGTTCATAAGCGCTGGAAACACACAAAGAATGAGAATCTGTCAATATTGAAATACTGTAAATAACAGTACAAACATAGCAGATTTTGTGAAAAAGTGAGTCAGTGATTTCAAGAAAATCACACTTCATTAGGACCTAGATTTTAGCACTTTACTATTTTGTTTGCAAAATTTGTTTTTGTCAAGATTTCCAAAGTAGGCAAAACTAGTAAATGCAGACATTAATGAAATATAAATAATTTTTAAAAATACATATTAGAATGAATGTCATTTTAATAAAGATTCACTATTCGTGTCTATTGCGAAGAAAGGCAATTATATTAAAACATTATTGCTGTACAAGTTTTAAGTTTGTTACGTAATAATTTCAAATAAATAATCATTTGATTTTTAACACTCTGTAGTCTACTTTTTGTTTTTTCCTCTTGCCACATCATTTCCTATCAGAGATAACAGGATGACAACTTAATTCCAAGTCTTTGAGAATATTTTTCCTTAGTTGGATAATATGTTGTTTCTGAGAGAGCAATCTACATTAACATTCCACATGACTTCCAACTATAGAGTTTCAGGAATGCATCATGGAGAATTATTGATATGTCAAGTCATTCTGTGGTGCAACACTTTAATATTTCAATGTACCTATGTGGAATAAGGCTACCAGGCCACAATCTGCTATGAAACATAATTGGCATGGGGAAAAGAAGTAAGGAAGGAACAGTTTTTAAAAATGTAATCAA
Organism: Chiloscyllium plagiosum; assembly: GCF_037043375.1. Classification (NCBI taxonomy): domain Eukaryota; kingdom Metazoa; phylum Chordata; class Chondrichthyes; order Orectolobiformes; family Hemiscylliidae; genus Chiloscyllium; species Chiloscyllium plagiosum. Next base: position 20,909,978 of record NW_028270153.1, on the reverse strand, counting down.
AGATGTGTTACTTTAAATTATATTCTCATTCTACTGAAAACTTGTATCTCAAACAAATAAAAGTTTAGTTTTGAATATTTATTTTAACTGATACTGACGTGATAACTTTTGGAAGAGCCATTGTGTCCAGCTTAAAGACTGACATGTCGAAGAGAGTGGTAAAATCTCTTGGATTTTCATCTCCTTCCTGCAGACAAACCCTCAGTCTTTCAGACAGTTTAGCTGTATCTGGAAGCATGGTGTAATCTGAAATCTTTATAACAAAAAATGTTTTCAATAATGCAAGAATACTATCAAAATAAAACAAAGTTATTCAACAAAAAAAAAGTCACTAAAATGTTAACCTTTATAATTTTCGAAAAAGTTCCAGATTTAGGTGTACATTTTGTTCCAGTAGCCAATAAACTAAATGAGACACAGAGATTATTCAAACTCTGCCCTTCCCATTAAAAAACTTTTCCCACGTTGTTATGTTCTTTTGTACCCCAGGTGTCAGTGTATAGTGATCTATTAACTTCTGCCTATGTAAAAGGCAGTTAAAGTAGGATTAATGCCGCACCCTATTGGCTCAAGTTTACTTTTTTTTTATAAAAGGGTTTCCTCAATGTTCAAGGTTTTGATTTTTCTATAGGAATATTGCTTGCGGATTTTTAGGATAAATATTTTGTACTGTTTTGAGTAAATAGTTTTTCTTTCAAAATAATTGAAGCATTTCCAATTTTTTACTCCAAATTACTATTTTTACCTCTGGATCCTCTGCATCGATTTGGTTCAACTGGATTTCATTTGTAGTCAGCCACTGAAAAACAACATCCTGAGACAAAAGGAAGAAATGATGGAGGATCAACAAAATAGAGCACTAAGTTTCTCTGGAGGCCAAGCTTGTCTTTAGACCTTTTTGTTTCCTGAATGCATCAGACTAAGAACTTGCAAAGACTTGCTAGCATGGGCGCATAGGACATTTAAGCTATTATCATATTCTGCAGTAATAAAGGAGGCAAATAAGATAACTACAAGAATATCGCAAACATCTTAAAAAGTGATTAACTTTGCACCAAGTGCCATAAAGCCCCATTTGAAGTATTTCATGATGCTGGCCTCCCTATGATAACAAAGAGGTCAAGGCACTTGTGAGGGTCAGTGAAAGGTAACTGATTTGATATTTGAGATTATGTAGCTGACAGTTAAGACCTTGAAGTTGGGAATATTTAAATATTGAAAAGAGTCACAGATTTTAAAGATTATAGGAAGTATAATCAGAACAGATACAAACACAGCTAATACAAGTGAATTCTACAAGGAGACAGCCTTAAATATAGAACAGGGAGAGCAAAAAGGCAACTTAGATTTGATTTCTTTATGCACTGTTAGGGAATTAGGAAATGGATTACCAAGGGAAGCAGGGCAGTTGACTGCATAGGCAAATCCAAGGAAGTATATGAAAACTTCGATAGAGGATGTACAATAGATATTAAAGGATATAAGTTCTAGTCAGTGGAACCAGTCAGATAGTATTAGTAACATTACAATGTGATTATATCCAGACAAGATAGCTCAGATGTTGGGATGGCGATTTTAAAAATTACATTAATTCAACACTCCCCATTACTGTATTTTAAGGAGTAAAAGGTTGATGGGAAAAGCCTTAGATAGATGAAGATAAAATATTTTCACTGGTTGGAGATTCTAGAACTGGGGACACAATCTGTAAATTGGGGCCAGATCATTCAGGAGAGATGTTCAGAAATACTTCTACACAGAAAGGGGGGGGTAGAAGTTTGAAACTCTTTTTTGCAACCAGAGTTGATGCTAGATCAGTTGTTAATTTCAAATTGGAGATAGATAATGTTTTGTTAAGTAAAGGCATTAAGGATTATGGGCCAAAGGCAGGCATACAGAGTTAGGTCACAGATCAGCCACAGTCTAACTAAATGGCACAACAGGCTCGATGTGCTGAGTGGTCTACTCCTGTTCCAACAATACGACCATAAAACAAAGGTATTCCGGTCATTGAGTTGATTTATGTTAAAATTGATTATTATAACATTACATGAGTTAAGGACAGTCAAGTTCAGTGACCAAAGCCTCTTTCGAGAAGCAAATAATCTAAAGCTGTTTAAAACAAGTAATGACTCAATGAAGTGGACAAAAAGAGGGTATCTTTTGCAATAACAGGTTGAGGAAGATAATTTTAAATTGAAATAGTTAATAACTTAGGTAACATGTAGGTTCAGTTAACTGTTAGGAAGGCAAATGCAATGTTAGCATTCATTCAAGATGGCTAGAATACAAGAGCAGTGATGAGCTACTGAGGCTAGGAAAGATTCCGGTCAGAATGCATTTGGAACATTGTGAGCAGTTTTGGTCCATGCATCCAAGAATGTGTTGGTATTGGGAGGGAATCTAGAGGAGGTTTACAAGAATAATCCTGAGGATGATGGCTTTTCATATGAAGAGCGCTTGAGGACTCTGGGTTTTAACTTGAAGTTTAGAAGAATGAGGGTTATCTCATTGAATCTTATAGAATACGGAGAAGTCTGGATAGAATGGACACGGAGAAGATGTTTCCATTAGTAGGAAAGACTAGGATCGGAGGATGAAGCTTCAGAGTGAAGAGATGACCCTTTGGATCTGAGAAGGGGAGGAATGTTTTTCAGCCAGAGGGTGTTGAATCTGTGGAACTCATTGCTGCGGAGAGCTGCAGAGGCTCAGTCAGGTATTTAAGACAGAGACAAACAGGTTCTTGATTGGTAAGGGGATCAAGGAGTATGGGATGAAGGCAGGAGAATAGGGTTGAGAAACATACCATCATAATGAAATGGCAGAGCAGACTTGATGGGCTGAATGGTCTAATTCTTCTACATCTTACATTTGTGTAACAAAACTGTTTTTTTTTGAAGGAGTAACTTGGGGGGGTGGGGCTAATGTGGGTAATGCAGTTAATGTGATATACATGGACTTCCAAAAGGCTTTTGACAAAACATCACCCAATGTCAGCAAAATATGTTGTTCAAGTAATGAAACAGACAAGGACAGCATGGATAATGAAGTTAGCAGAGTGACAGGAAATAGGGAATAGTGGTGAAGAGTGATTTTCAGACTGAAGGAAATGATGAAATGGGGTTCCCCAAGGTTGGTATTGGGCTGACTGCTATTCTTGATTTATATTCTGAAAATGGGGGTGCAGGACAAAATTTCAGAATATACAGATTACACTAAACTTGGAAGAACTATGTATGAGGAAGAGGATGGTAATAGACCTCATGTGGCTTTCGGCTGGTGGAATGGACAGCAAATGGCAGATGAAATTTAATGCAATGGAGGATTAACTAAAACATCTTGGTTAGAAGAACGAAGAAAGGTAACATCAAATAAAGGATACAATTCTAAAGGGGGTGCATGAGCCAAGGGTTGAGGGGTAGACATACCCAACCATTGAAAGTGCCAGAGCAGATTGAGAAAGCAATTAAAAAGGTAAACAGGATCTTGGACTTCATAAATAGAGGCACAAGAGTATGAAAGAAAGCAGGTTATGTTGATTCTTTCTAAAATACTGATTTTACCTCAGATGCTGCTCTGAGCATCATGCTTTGGAAGGATATGAACATTTTAGAGAGTTTGCATGAAAGATATGTGGAAGTGGTTCCAAAGTGAGAGAATTCAGTTACAGGATAGGTTGGAGAAGCTGGGGCTGTACTCCTCAGAAAATATTTGAAGAGATTGATAGAAATGTTCTAAACCAGAATGCTCTGGACAGAGGAGCTAAAGAGAAAGCATTCCCATTTGTGAAAGAGGACGTGAATAATAGCTAAGATCTGGAATGCATGATTAAAGAGGGTGCTTGGGGCAGATGCAATTGTTGGTTCAAAATTAGACAACTATAATTCTAATTCTAAAATTTTATGCTGGGCAGTTTAAGCTTTGTTGAGTGGGCAGGATGGGGAGAAGACATTGGGGGAAGGATGCTTGGTATCAGTTTAGATGTTGAAATAAATGGACTTTACATTCTTAAATCATCTCTGTAAATTTCGAGAGGGTTACTGGATTATACTCTGTTGGATTCGTGTTGAACTACTATCTTCATTTGCAGAGTAACAAACTCTGGGTGTCTAGGAAAATAAATTTCACTAAAACCAGGAAGTGACGTATTTAATAAACAATAGATGTTTCAAGCTGTTAAATATACTTCAAACATAAATATGCATTTAATCATTGAGAATCAACAAATCCAGCATTTATTAAAAATAAATTCAAGGAGGTAATTCATCCATTCATTAGGCAATACTGATTACTTTGTCAATTGGCTTCTACTTTAATCTGTTTGCCAAATGACTCGTTCACTCCTTAAATAAAACTGAACATGTTAAATCACAGATAAAGAAATGACACGACTATAAAGTTAGTACTGATTTTTTTAAACAAAAAACTGACCCAAAAACACATACCATAATTTTGCCATTTTCTTCTTTGTCAAGGTACTGGTCACTGATCATATGACAAGATCCTAGCACAGCCAACTTTCCACCTTGGAGCTGTTGACAAATTTCACACATTTTCCAGTTATTAGGACAACCTGTAACGCCAGTTCATTATTCTGATACATGACGATCTTTGAAGGTTAAATATCTATAACTTCTTTCTTAAAATGTTTTAATAAGCATGAATCTGTTTCAAGTATTTTCTCAAAAGTATGGGTGTTTTCCTCTGGAAGAAAGGAATGCAAGAAAATGTTATGCAGTTTAAAGTACTCAGTAAAGTCGTACAGCAGGAAAACAGACCCTTCGTTCCAACTTGTCCTTGCCAATCAGGTTTTCCTAACTAAGCTAGCCCCATTTATCTGCGTTTGGCTCATATGCCCCTAAACCTTTTCTATTCACGTACCTGTCCAAATACCTTTTAAATGTTGTCACTGTACCTGCACTTACCACTTCCTTTGACAGATCGTTCCACATATGAACTACCCTCTGTGTGAAAAAGTTTCTCTCAAATCCCTTTGAAATCTTTCGCTTCTCACCTTGAAATTATGCTTCTTAGTTTTTAAATCCCCAACCCTAGGGAAAAGACCGTATCCATGCGCCTGATGGTTTTATGAATCTCTATAAAGGTCACCCCTCAACCTCCTACGCTCCAGTAAAAACGTTCCAGCTTATTCAGCCTCTCCTTATAACTCCTTGTAAATCTTTTCTGCACCCTCTCCAATTTAATAATATCCTTCCTATAGCAGGATAACTAGAAATGCACACAATACTCCAAAAGTAGCCTTACCAATGTCCTGTACAACTGCAACATGACATTCCAACCTATACTCAATGGTCTGAGCAATGATGGCAAGCACGCCAAACACCTTCTTTACCACTCTGAAACTTGCGTCACAGGTAGACAACGAACTATGTACTTGAACCCCTAGGTATCTGGTCTACAACACTCCCCAGGGCCCAACCAATAACTGGGTAAGTCCTGCCAATGTTTATTCTACATGTGTTAGTTAAGATCTAAACATCCTCTGTTAGTTGTAAGAAAGGTTAATGTTCTTAACTCAAGATGGCATTTGTAGACAAATGTGATACTTTACAACTTTCTACTGGTTAATAATTTACTTTATCTAAGAAATAAAGCATTTAAAAAACAAACAAAAATTGCATTATCTAGAATGTTACCACGGTTTCTAAATTCAGGCTACATTTCAAAAGATACCTTGATTTTTAAAACAGACTCTTATATGAACTATCACTTTAGTGGTTCAAATTTTGCCAACGTAACTCACCTTTTTTTTAAAAACAATTAAATTGGACAGCAATGTCTGGTATTCATATTTTAATATAAACGAGAAAGTTGCTCTCTCTATTGTCCTTCTTGTTCAGCAATATCTTTATATCACTAACTTGGTGAGAAATTTGGTCATTATAACAGTCTTTGAAAGATTATGAAATTTATATGTAAGAAGCAACAACAATATAATTAGTAATTTGAAAAGAAAAATGGAAAATAATTGCAGAAAGTCACAATTTGATTTAACCAATGATCTTTGATAATTGCTTCTACCCCATTTGAGGAATTGCCCCTCTCTTACATCCTCTTCTATTGGGAGTTTGAATCTGTTTGTTTCCTGCTTCCTGTACTATCATTTAGAACATAGTATTAGTGGCTTATAGGTTTATACTCATTGTTCCTGTATTCTGGCACTCATTTGTAAAGTTACTTTCTGAATTTACCCATAAAAAAACCCCTTAAAATATACATTTTCCATCTGGTCTTCAATCTCCCCTTTCTCAAAACTCTCCTATGCCTGCTTGATATCCACCTTTCCGCCTTGTAAAGACCTCAAAGATCTTAGATAAAAGGAGCAGTTACATTCTCATTAAAGGCTATGGTGTTCTAAAAGCAAAAATAAAAGAGAGCAAATTATATGAAATCAGATAGGCTAACAGAAATAAAAGACTGAAAATATTTAATTTGCTCAATTTCACAAATCGTCCCATTTTATTTCAGTATATCATTGAATGGAAAGACACTTCTAATCAACATGAAATTTGGTCACTTTTTGATCAACAATGTGAAACTACATAGAATAAGCAAGAAGGCATCCAAAAATAACCATCTCATAGAAGTTGGGCCTTTCGCGCAACAAGTCGACACCAATCCTCTGAAGAGTAACCCACCCAGACCCGTTCCCCTACTCAACCCAATATTTACCCTGACTAATGCACCTAACCTATACAACTCTGAACACTATAGGCAATTTAGCATGGCCAATTTACCTAATCTGCACATCGGAGCACCCAGAGGAAACCCATACAGACACGGGGAGAATGTGCAAACTCCACACAGTCAGTCACCCAGGGCTTGAATCGAACCAGGGTTCCTGGCACTGTAAGGCAGCACTGCTAACCACTGAGCCACCTCGCCACCCTGTGCCGTAACCAAGAAGAACTTTGTAGAAAAGGTTTTTCTTCAGAAGCTTTGAGAACGTGGTTCAAATCTCATTGCAGCAGCTGATGAAATTTAAATTAAGTTAATGAAATCTGAAAATTAAAGCGAGCCATGAAATTATAACTGACTCTCATGAACAACAATTGGGTTCACTAATGTCCTTGGATGGAAGGAAATCCTTATCGCGCTTGACCAGGTTCCAGAACTGGCCAGTGTAGCTGACTGTTAACTTTCTTCTTAAATGGCTAGAAAACCCTTCAGCTCAAGGACAATTAGGATGGGCAATAAACACGGACTTACCAGTTTCATCCAGATAGCAAAAAAGAATGGAAATACAGCAAACTTTGTTTTAACCAGCACCTTAAGAAATGGCACTCTTGATAAACTGGCAAAAATTATATACCTGAAATACTGGATGTTTACTGTATTATCACAATCTTTGCGATGCCTGAGGACGTAGTTGTGAACGCGAGTGAGAAGGTTTTCTGCCGGTAAATTTTCTTTAAGGCAAAACTGCATTATCTACAGCATAAAATCACTGAAATAATAAATTATAACAGTGATGGGTACACCCCCACATTACATTTCCATTATTTAGTGTGTGTTTTTATATCAATTATGTGAACCTCTTGATCAACCGGAATATTTGATCAACTGAAATATTTGATCAACCGGTACACTCCTGGTCCCATTGGTGCCGGTTAATAAAGTCTACTGTTAATAATTTTTCCAGTATCTTCAAGCAATCAATAAGTTGCAAAGTGGTACAACAGACACTACAATTATGCTAGTTCATTCATTAGCAGCGTGTGTTCTTAACTACTGCTTTAACTAGGCATAGTAATTAAAAGTACAAACGTTTTTAACATTCTGCTTTATTGTACATTGCATTGCACGTGAAGTGTCTTGTGTTAAAGTGGAGTCAGAAGATGAGGAAACAAACAGATCTGGGTGTAAAGATAGGATTCATTCTGAAGTGCAATACATTAATTCATATCACTTCTATTTATACTTTCATGGGATATGAGCATCACTGGCAAAGCCAACACTTTAATTGCTTTTTGTTGGGAGATCATATCGCGACTGTATAGCACATTGGTTTGGCCACTTCTAGAATACTGTGTTCAATTCTGGTGTCCCTACTATAGGAAGGATGTTATGAAACTTGAAAGGGTTCAGAAAACAAATCGACAAGGATTTTGCCAGGGTTGTAAGGTTTGAGCTATTAGGAGGTTGAATAGGTGAGGGCTACTTTACCTGGAGCATTGAAGGCTGAGGGTGACCTTAGAGAAGTTGATAAAATCATGAGGTGCATGGATAGTATGAATAATCAAGGTCTTTTCCCTGGAGTAGGGGAGTCGAAACCTAGAGGTTTTGGTGAGAGGTTTAAGGTGAGAGGGGAGAGATTTAAAATGGACCTAAGGGGTAACCTTTTCATGCAGAGGGTGGTGCGTGTATGGAATGATCTGCCAGAGGAAGTGATGGAGGCTGGTACAATTACAGCATTTAAAAGCCATCTGGATGGGTACCTGAATAGGAAGGATTTAGAGGGAAATGAGCCAAATGGGACTAGATTAATTTAGGTTATCTGGTCAGCATGGATGAGTTGGATCAAAGGGTCTATTACCGTGCTGTACTGCTTTAAGGCTCTAAGATTCTATAACGGAGTGATTTGCTAGGCTAGGTAAGAGTCAAGCACACTGATCTGTTTTGGTAGTCACATATAGGAAAGACCAGCAAATTGCCTTCACAGTTGGGAAGCAGAAAGTTGGTTGAAAGATACAGATTTCTTTGAGGTACAGGTTAAGTGACAGGAAAATGGGAGGCATTATTACTGGCGAGAAAGTTCTGTTAGAATATAACAAGCTAGAAGTTGTTTCCATCATAAATAAGATAAGAATTCCATTTTCACAGAAGTAAGCTCTGGCAGAGTCAAGAGTATTTGAAATGGCACCTTGGAATAGTAGAATGCTAGAATCGGTCTGTTGAGGGGAAAACACACAGAACCTGTTGACAGCACTGCAATGGCTGGCTTCATTACACTCAGTGTGGCACCAAATGGATAAACAAACGTTAGGGCTCTGTAACATACAAGAACAACAAGATTACTAAAAGTCTACTTGTCAATAAGCCACGTAACCAAATACATTAGATGTTAACATACAAGTCAATCTTTGAAGTCTTAAAAAAGTCCTTGCAAAAACAGGGGTCAGCATATATGCCTTGCATAAAAGTGAAACATGGATATGGGTGGTTGCCACCTTTGTTATATATCCATGTGGGCTCTTAGCGGTTTGGGCACACTCTAAACTCCCATGAAATACAGCAAAAGATGATTCACGGGGCTGTAATAAGGGTCATCTTATATGCTGTGATCTACAGTAATGAAGATGCTTTCCAAAAGTCCATTTAGTCCTACATTTTTAAACAATGGCCATGCATTTCTCATTGCTCTGAAACAAAATGCAACAACTTAAATTTTTATGTGCAAGTATGAATTATATCAATTTCCAGAATCTTTCTTGAAATGTTTTAAATCACATTTCAGATTCATTCATTGCATGGCAACTAATAATGACTGGTAATCACGACTCAGACCACTTTATGGACAATATAGTGGAGCTCTTAACTATTTTACCATTAAAAGTAAATAACTGTAATTGTAAACAAAGTAACTGTGCAAGCACACCACAAAATGGTGTGGAATTTTGGAAACTGAAATTATTGCATTGATTACTTATCATTTAATGAACTCTCCTTAATTATGTGTTCTGATTTGTATCATTGCTTTATCAACAAAGAATACAGCAGAAATCACAGCAAGTTAGCTTTTGAATTTCAGTAAACTTCTTTGCTACGTAATGCATTGTTTTGTTTACATAATACGAATGACTGCTTCTTTGGAAATGTTCACTGATTATCAAGTTCTTTAAAGTAATTTTTTGTCTTATTCTCAATTAATCCAAGACTACGCATTCTGTTGGATGAGAGTTTTGCCTATTAAAATGTTTCTACAAAACTATAGTTTTTAAGTAGTTAATTTATGAATTCAGACTGTCAGTAATTTTTAAGCAAGGCTGCCACATAAAGTAGTAGATGACAATTTGTGGGACAGAAATCATTGTTCTATTTGGTGACTTTTGGAAAACCTACTGCAGGTTGTTGCCATTGTTGTCGTCATCCATTACGCCTGGCACAGATTTTCCAGCCGCTCGACTAATTTCCCTGTGAACAACAATTAATTTTCCATATTCTCATTTGAAGGAGAAACAACTTTACCAAAGTAAACTCTAAAGCAATCTATTCATTTCACAATGAACATACACAAGCCCAAATGTCACTTAAGTTGGATTTTAGAAAACACCTGAAATCCATGTCTAATCCGATCTTCCACCACCTCCTTCCCACCATTCCATACAACTGCAACCTTTAGAGGTTTTGATTGTCAGGTTAGATGAAACTCTGCATCGATTGATAAATGTTTGTGGCAGTAAGTGTCTTCAAAACTTCCCAACATTGTAATTATTTGTCTTTGCAGATAATGAAGCTTAACCACTTAAGCAAAGTGGAGCACTTCTCAATGTTTAATACTTTGGTTGAACCAACTTTTTCATTCGGCAGTAGACCATTCGTCAATCTGTGGTTCATTGTTCAGGTTAGAGTAATTTCAATGTTCAGAATTCACTAGATAAAACAGAACAGGCAAGATGTGTGCCTTGTCAATGACGAATCAAGCCATTTTCAAATGAATGGCCTACTTCTACTCCTATATCTTATACCATAAGACCCAGCAGAGAAATCATAACTTAATTTCAATAATAACTCCTGCCTGCACACTTCTCTTTGTTATAACTTTGTGTCAGAAAGTAAGATGACAAGTAAGTCTGACATGATTTGAGAGCACTTGCACTTGGAAAACATGGCTTGGCCAGAAGTTTGTAGATAAAAACAATGACCGCAGATGCTGGAAACCAGATTCTGGATTAGTGGTACTGGAAGAGCACAGCAGTTCCTGATGAAGGGCTTTTGCCCGAAACGTCGATTTCGCTGCTCCTTGGATGCTGCCTGAACTGCTGTGCTCTTCCAGCACCACTAATCCAGAATAAAAATTTGTAGTTTCAACACAATTTCAGTATCAACTGAGATGAGGAAGATTAATATATCCTTACCCCTCAAAATTTAGTTAGACAAACATTAAGAACCTGAGTGGAAAATAACAGCTACAAAACATCTGTTCTAAAGAATTGACAATATAATAAAATAAAAATGCAATTTATGTAATAACCAACTGAATAAATGGAGTATTATTTGATCCTCTTCCCCCAAAAGTAATTTATCAATAAAAGATGTAAATTACTTTACAAATAGCATCACGGGGTAGAATGAAAATGACTAAGCTGTAGGTGAAACACAAGGTTACCTGTTCAAAATTCCATTTGATATTAATGCTTCTTTAGGGTGGAAATATTTGTAGTACATATTTCTCACAACAGCATCTTTAGGATAAAGATATTTAAAATTACAATTAAGATTATCCATATTAAAGTACAAATGGCAAAAACAAAATTTCAAGAAAATTTACAATGCTCACCATTATTTACCATAATTCCATATTCCTCTAACAAAAAGTTTATGTTTGTGTCATATTTAGATTCTCCACCTTCCCCCAGCATCACAAGAATACGCCCTCCATTTTCTAGGTATTTTTTCAATATTTCAAGCTTCAAAAAAAAAATTACAATGATCAATCAAATGTGGAGTACTTCTTCAAAATTAAATCTGGCTCAATCACAGCCAGAAAATAACACTCAAATAACTTTTTAACAATTAAACAATTTGCTTACATTACACCAGAGTTTTTGTGACACAGTGGGTAACACTATTTGCCTCCGAGTCAGAAACTCAGGGTTCAAGACCCATCTGTGTATTTATAACCAGCCAAATAGCTTGACTATCAACCTGCAAAACCTGCCAGCAAGAGCAAGTGAAAGTCTTGGTCAGCATGTGTTGGAAAGACTGTTGGAGCCTCAGCCATCATTATCCATAGCTGCAGACTACACCATGTAATACCACAGCAGCACAAACTTGTTGAGTGAACTTTAACAGACCACCAACATAAAACATTAGTTGCTGCAGGTTAACAATCATTGACTTTGAAGTGGTTTGAGATGTAAAGCAAGCTATATTAATACAAATTATTTCTTTACAAAGATCCTTCTCAAAACATGAAGATCTGAAGCATACAATCTCATAAGTAGGACATTAGTTACAGAGTAAAAGAATACTTGCCAGCTTTTAACTGGAAGAATTTCACTTCAGTGCTTACTGGTAAATAATTTATAGAAGGCATGCATATGTTTGATATGGAAAATCTTTTCTGGAATATTAGCTTATTCACATTCACAGACACTGTCCCATTACTAAATGTACTGCAGAGAGTCAAAGTCATAGAGATGTACAGCACGGAAACAGACCCTTCGGTCCAACTCGTCCATGATGACCAGATATCCCAACCCAATCTAGTCTCATCTGCCAGCACCTGGCCCATATCCCTCCAAACCCTTCCTATTCATAAAACCATGGATGTAGGTTTGCTTGCTGAGCTGGAAGGTTCATTTCCAGACGTTTCATCACCCTACTAGGTAACATCTTCAGTGGGCCTCTGGGCGAAGCACTGTGGTTAATTCCTGCTTTCTATTTATATGTTTGGGTTTCTTTGGGTCGGTGATGTCATTTCCTGTGGTGATGTCATTTCCCATGCTTTTTCTCCGGGTGTGGTAGATGGGATCTAACTCAATGTGTTTGTTGACAGAGTTCCGGTTGGAATGCCATGCTTCTAGGAATTCTCCCCCTTGGCATCATGGTAGCCCATAAACCCACCAACACACTAAAACAGTAGCTAATGAACTTGAAAGATCCTATACAGACAACAAGCAAAACTAATGTTATTTACAAAATACTGTGCCAGGAACTATAACAAACACTACACTGGACAAACTGGCACAAAGCTAGCCACCAGGATACATGAACATCAACTAGCCACAAAATTACATGACCCTCATTCACTAGTATCCTTACATACTGAGGAGGAAGGACACCACTTCGACTGGGTCAAAATATCCATTCTAGGACAAGCCAAACAGACACGCAGAGAATTCCTAGAAGCACGGCATTCCAACCAGAACTCTATCAACAAACACATTGAGTTAGATCCCATCTACCACACCCTGAGAAAAAGAACAGGCAATGACATCACCAACCCAAAGAAACCCAAACATATAAATAGAAAGCAGGAATTATCCACAGTGTTTCACCCCGAGGCCCACTGAAGATGTTACCTAGTAGGGTGACGAAACGTCTGGAAATGAACCTTCCAGCTCAGTGAGTAAACCTACATCCAAAACCTCAACTAGAGCTACAAATCTTCTCAAAACGCGCTCATATACCCAACCAGATGCCTTTTAAATGTTGCAATTGTACTTCATAGAACATGGTACAGTACAACATAAGAACAGGCCCTTTGGTCCATCATGTCATAACACTGATCATAAAGTATCAAATTCCTGCAAAATCCATTTACAGAATTAATGTGCTTTCTTACTTCAGCAGCAGTGAATTTTTCTCTGGGTCCTGCTGTGATCCATAGTTTCACACCTATCAGTTTTTCTTCAGTGATTTCATCTTTAAAACTGTCAACCACAAGAATGAATGAAGTTTGAAATTATTTTCTCAAAAAAAAACTAATACAAGCTTGTTAAGCATTTAATAAATTTGGTGGTCGTTAGAAATAAGACTACTCTTAACCCTCAATATATGGAATTATAATTATATCGAGACTAGTAACGTGTTTATTTATTCCTTGTAAAGTCTTACTAAAAGAACAAATCCATAAAGTTCACAGCTTAAATCAGAATTTTACTGCAGACAGAAATCAAATAACCTAAGTGCTAAAAACTACACTCCATCTTAAATAGACTAGCTTAAATAGTCAGTTACATTAAAAAAATTTAAAATAAAATAAAGATGATTACACTTTCCATGAAACTCATTAAAAACTTATGTCAATACTCATTTGACTCAGACTCCAAGTATTTAAAAGAAATCAGAAATTTAACCACTTGGTCTGAGTACTAATTCGAAGATTCGTATAAGGGTTTAGATTTCTTGGGCCGTTTGCTTCGTTTAAAGGCAAGGCTGTATCTTCAAATTCCCTCAAACAATCCTACTGTGATAGACTTCCATTCAATACAAAAGTCACTAGCTTAACTGTCATCACCTTGGGTCAGAACTCTCCTGGTTCCAATGTTCTTAAACTCTCTCTTCTCAGCTTGGCTATTGTAGAAAACTAATTCACTGTTCAGTCCTTCGATTATCATTGTGTTCAGGAACAGATATAAAATTTTAACAGAATCCTCCTTGAAAATAAAAACACCCTCCCTATACAACTTCTGGCTAAACTAGCCCCAAACTACTTGAACACAGAACTACATCCTAGGAACCACTTACTCCTACTTAACTTTTAGTCTACCCTTTTTCCTAGTATTGCTCTCAAGGCAGCTTGGTCACATGATCAATTACTTGAAGACAGCTGCATTTTATAAGAAGTCCTTCTCAGAAACCTAGCTCTAAAAGCAATCATCCCACAGTTTTCTTCTTTCCCAAAAGCTCATGGATCGTCTTAATTTGTGTAACTTCCAAACTAGAGAAGACTTTAAATTATTTTCAACATTACGACTAAGTATATTTGAAAAATCATGAATGGACAAGCCATTCTTGATTCAGATCTTAAGAATTTCTACAATGTTTATATTTAGGAATTTATAGCTTTCTCATTACAAATTGACAGGATAGAAAGATATTTACAACTAATTGTCTAGCTTTGAAACAAAGTGAGAATTCTTTGGCAAATTTCAGCATGTCTGGCAGCATCTGTGGGGACAGAGCTGAGTTAATGTTTTGAGTATTTATTAGAATCCAGTCACCAGACTTGAAATGTTAATTCTACTTTGTCCGCATAAATGCTGCCAGATCTGCTGACTTACGTTAGCAATTTCTATTTTTGTTTCAGATCGCCAGCGCTTCTTTGTTTTATTATAGTTGTATAACTTCTTAATGTTTACAATCTCAAGTAACTTTTAAAACTATAATTAAGTGTTAGTGAACCATTATGAGAAATTGTATGTCTTTGACCTAACTACACGAAAGGCAATTTTGTTCTCCTATTATTTAAGAGTTGCTGGAGCAAACTATCTGTAAGGTGCTGACCAACTACATTAATTGGTAGGCTTATTTCTCCTGCTCACACTTTGTCAGATCATTAATTGAATGTGAGACATGTGTGGGTCAGATTTCAAAGCACCAATGACATAGTAAAAGTGGCTTTGAAACTGATTTTAGTCAAAATAATGCAAGTACCTTCTTGTATTAACCTGACTTCAAGAAAAATCTTGAGTCTCTTTCTGAATTTCAACACAGGCAATATTCAGTATGTTTTACCTTACTGTTCTGCTATATATTATAGTAACAGTTCATCAGATTTCCAATAAGATATAAGTGTCACAGTACTCAACTGTTGTCAAATATAAAAAAAGTTAAAAATCACACAACATCAGGTTATAGTCCAACAGGTTTATTTAAAATATTAGCTTTCGGAGCACTGCTCCTTCATCAGGTGCATAATTGTCAAATATGATAGCCGTTAATCTTCCAATGCAATTATTGTATTTTTTTCCTGATTAGCAAATAAAATGTAAATGATAAAGATAGTCAGTGGGCAAGTGGTCTCAATATCCTTCACTCAGTGAAAGTGTGTGTGGTTTATATTTGGAGTTTGTTAACAAAGTGATAATATCAGAAATAGAGTGCAAAAGTCTTAAAAAAAAACTTTTGAGAGCTTTTCTTTTTTGGTTACTAATGGCATTTTTACCCATTTTGTGTGAATTTACACAAGGCATTTTTGACTAAAAGTAGTGCATATGATGAAAACAATGTCACTGTTGTCACAAAAGTGGCCAGTCAATAATTTCTACAAACAGCACTGATGTAAATATTTTCATCATGATTCAATACTCAAGTTACGGAAGAAAACACTTTTAGGTATTAATAATGTTAAACAATTTGAAGGAAAAGTAATTACTGCAGTATGTATACACAGGGGAACCTCGATTATCCGATTATCAATTATCCGAAAATCGGATTATCCAAAGGAGATCTCGAGGTCCTGATAGAAACATTACATCAAAGACATGTTTCCGACAGTGATTGCGTATTTTGTTTACAGTGGTTAAACTGGCACCGTCTCCAAATGACTGACTGACTGCCTGCCCCCTCTCTCTCCTCACACTTTCCCTGGAGTTCTACAGAGGGGTGTATCCAAGCACCCCCCACCCCGGCTTCCCAGGAATAATCTCTCCAACATTGTCCTGTATAGGGCAAACATGGAACCTGTCAAAGGTTTGCAGTAAAAAGTTGTGTGTGGCTGTGTCTGTGCGCTATTTGGAGACTTACCCCACAAAGACAGCTGCAACAGCAGCTGTCTCATTGTTGGTGTGCAGTCTGGATGGCCCAGGCCAGGGGTGGGGGTGGGGAGGGAGTGGCGGTTGACTGTGTTGGGGTGGGGGATTGCACGCTTTGTGCTGAGGGTCGGGAGTGGGGTTGGACCGGGTTGGGGGCAGTGACGGGGGCGGGTTTAGACCGGGACGGGTTTGGACCGGGTTGGGGGACACGGTTGGCCAGAGGCGGTGTTGGTGGCAAGGCCTCGCACGCTATGTGCTGCTGCAGTCTCCTGAACGGGGAGCAGACTTTAAAAATCCGAGCCCAAGAAAAAGGAATTTAAATCGATTTCTGTATAATTGATTATCCGATCAAAATAGTGCCCGCCCATCACGTTCAGATAATCGAGTTCCCACTGTAATTGGTTTTCATTCTGTTTAATAAACATGATCTATTTCAGTTTCAGTCACATGGTTTGTCAGTATGGTATTTTTCCTCAGCTGGTGTCTATTCTCTGTCAGTATGGTCTACAGCTTTGTGTATTTCCAATGCACAAATAGTAATCTTCTGGATTCGGTTTACAGCTTGGGAAATTACTTAAAACAGAAAAAATACCTTGCCGAATAGACTTGAATATCTAAGGTGGGTCTGAAATATAGAAATCACAAGTTAAAGATGCAAACAAACACCTGCCTTTGTATTTTCCAGTTGGTCCGAAGTTTCTTCTGCAATGACTTGTAACCACTATTGGCAGTAAAGAGTTCTTTTTTTGATGCATTAAAAACTATTATATTTCGTTGATCCTTCTCCATGGTTTCCTTAAAGAAAAAAGGACACCTTCTAATCACTATGTTTTTAATTATGCAACTTAGATAGGAATTTGAATTCAAACCTTACCTCATACCCTTTTCACTCTTCTGAGAGGAAAAAAAGCAAAGTTGACAAATGGTAACACTCTCTGATGCAAAGTACACTATATATTTGTGAATTTGGCCATATATCAGATTGTACAAAATGGTTCCTGCTATTTAAGACACATGCTTAAAATTTCTATTAATGTGTAGTTAATGACATTATAAAGAACTATATGGTTTGTATTAATATGTTGTCTTTCCACCTATAGTTAGTAGCTGCACAGCACAGATTAAAACAATCGATTTCTATACTGAGGAACATTACACGTGTATCATTCAATTAAGATATCACATTGAGTTAGCAAGCAGGTAAAATAGTTGCTATCCTGATTACCATATGATACCATCTTTAGAATGGCAGATAAGTAGGAAATTTTATTGGATATGCACACACAATAACACGCAGATGTATAAATTACACTAATATTAACTGTGATAAAATCTGTACAAAAAAGGTATAAATTGCACAGTTATTGAATTTCAGGAGGGATGCAATGGTCTAGTGATATTATCATTGAGCTGTTAATGCAGAGGCTTAGGTAATGATCTGGGTTCGAATCTTGCCAATGCAGATGGTGGAATTTGAATTCAATAAATATCTGGAATTAAAGAGTCAAATGGTGACCATGAATCCATTGTTGATTGTCGGAAAAACCTATCAGGTTCACTAATGTCCTTTAGGTAAGACAACTGCCATCCTTATCTGGTCTGGCCTACATAGGACTCCAGATCCACAGCAATGTGGTTGACTCTTAGACTGGCCCTCTGAGAAATTAGGGATGGGCAATAAATGCTAGCCTTGCCAGTGATGCCCTCATCCCGTGAATATGAAATAAAAACTGCTTTCAGTAAAGTTATATATTTTTAAAGCCAGCATGTAACAAGCTCAACAAGAGAAGGGGCACTTCTGAAGTTGCTTTTAGGAAATGTAGGTTTGTAGGCAGCAAGAGTATCAGCACAACTGCGTTTTAGTAACAGTGATTATAATTCAGATAAATTGAATATGGTTATAGAAAAGACAAAGTGCAGAAGATTTAAAATGGGAAAAGGATGATTTTACCAAGTGGAGATATGATGGAGGGTGGAAATAGCTACTTGAAGGTAAATTGGTGTCAGAGCAGTGGGAAGCATTCAGAAGATTATACAGGGTTCAGGGCAAATGAGTTTCTGGAAAGGAAAAGGAGTTGGAGTACCAAAACTAAATTCTTCTGCTACCAGATGTCAAAAAGTAAACAGGGTAGGCTGGAGAAAAATGAAAAGCTTATGTCAGATACCAGAGCTCAATACAGCAGAAAGACTACAGCAGTGTAGAAGGCTAAAGACAAGGCTAAAAGTTAAAAGTAGTTTAAAAAAAAACAGAGGGAAGGGAAAATAATTTGGAAGTACAATTTAAAACAATGTATTTTTTATAAAAAAAACTAAGGTGATAACTAAGGAAAATGTGGAACCAATTACATTAATGGTCAGGGATAGGAAGGTATGACTGCGTGAGGCAGTACGGGGACCCAGAATTTAGCTCTGGAGGAGTCTCAGCCAGTGCCCTTGTACATTCAGTATGAGGTTGAATAGTATCATGATCCAAGGTGCTATTCAACTGGTGTTCAAAGAGAAATATAGTAATAATATAGGGTATCATAGATAGGGAAATCGATACTGCTCTTAGCAGGAAAAACAGATCCTGAAGACTATGTTGCCTACCTAGTTCCAAGGTTGAGAACATTTCATCTATGCTGGAGAGAACTTGGAGTGGGAGGGGAAATGATCCAATGGTCCTTTTAGATACTAATGACACAAAGAGACTAGGAAAGAGGTTCTGCTGAAGGACTACAAGCAGTTCTGGGCTGAATTAAAAAGCAGAACCTAAGGCAAGGTAATAAGTTCTGGAATTACTACTTGAGCCACATGCAAACTGATGCAAATTAGAGACCTAAATTGGCACAGCGATAAGAAAATTAGGGAAGTAAACATGTGGCTAAGAGATTGGTGTGGGAAAGAGGGATTCCATTTCATGGGACACTGGCATCAGTTTTGGAACCAGGGTGATCTGTACTGATGGGATGGTCTCCACCTGAACCAATCTGGAACCAGTGTTCTGGCAAAAAGAATAAATAGGGTGGACTTTAAACTTGTGAGTTTGGGGGGGGGCGGGGCGGGGGGGGGTGAAGAAGGAGGGAAAGGGAAAGCAACAGGGAGCATGGAGTCAAGAAGATAGATAAGCAGCAGATTAGCATTAAGAACACGGGAGAGGCTGGACCGGCCGTTATCTCTGGATGAGCTGACCAAGGCCCTCGAGTCCTTCGAAAAGAATAAAACTCCCGGAAGCGACGGCTCTATTCTGCTCTTTGGAACTTGATTGGCCAGGACCTGCTGGAGGTGTATGTCAGTATGCTTCTGGTGGGTACCATGAGCAAATCCATGAGGAAAGGCATCATCACCTTCATCTACAAGGGGAGAGGAAGG
Organism: Chiloscyllium plagiosum; assembly: GCF_037043375.1. Classification (NCBI taxonomy): domain Eukaryota; kingdom Metazoa; phylum Chordata; class Chondrichthyes; order Orectolobiformes; family Hemiscylliidae; genus Chiloscyllium; species Chiloscyllium plagiosum. The sequence continues at coordinate 20,890,182 of NW_028270153.1, read as the reverse complement.
AAATTAGAAATTGGAGACCAATCTCACTATTAAACTTGGATTACAAAATCTTGTCAAAGATCATCACCAATCGGGTCAGGTCTGCTCTGGGATTGGTGATTCACCCTGACAACCGGGCAGGAAGATCGCTGAGGGTCTCACACTCGCCAGGGATACGATTGCCTATGTGCAGGATAAGGGGGTAGACACCTGCTTCATGAGCCTGGACCAGGAGAAAGCCTTTGACAGGATATTGCATGTGTATATGAGGGATGTTCTCTCCAAAATGTGCTTTGGGGAGGGAATCTGCAATTGGATCAGACCGCTCTACACCAACATTGCCAGTGCAATCTCAATCAATGGGTGGGAATCAGATAGCTTCCCAGTCAGAGTTGGAGTCAGGCAGGGCTGCCCTCTCTCTCCTGCCGAGTTTGTGCGCTGCATAGAGCCATTTGCCGAGTCCATCAGGAAGGATGCGAGCCTGAGAGGGGTGACTATTCCTGGCAGTGGTGGCCTACAGGTTAAGGCCTCCTTGTACATGGATGACGTTGCCATTTTCTGCTCAGATCCGCTGTCCGTGCACAGATTCATGTGCATGTGTGACCAGTTCGAACGGGCCTCGGGGCCAAGGTAAACCAAGGCAAGAACGAGGCCATGCACTTTGAGAACTGGGTCGACCAATCCTCGATCCCCTTCACCATCAGGACTGACCACCTGAAGGTGCTGGATATTTGGTTCTGAGGATGCGCCAAGTCTTGGGAGGAGTGAATCAGTAAAGTGAGGCAGAAACTAGGCAGATGGGAGCAACGGTCGCTCTTCATCATGGGAAAAAACCTGGTCATCAGGTGTGAGGTACTGTCAGTGTTGTTATATATGGCATAGGTCTGGCCTATTCCCAGAACCTGTGCCACCGCAGTCACCCGGGCCATCTTCCACTTCATGTGGAGATTAAAGATGGATCAGATCCGAAGGGACACCACGTATAAAGATCTGGGCAACGGGGAGAAAAACACGGCCAATGCCACCCTCACCCTGATGGCCACCTTTGTGTGTGGATTCCCGGAACACAAACACCAAGTGTCACTACGTACTGAGGTTCTACCTGTCTCCGGTGTTGCTAAGGATGGGCCTGTCTCGCTGCCACGGAATGCTCCAAGCAGTTGACCATTCCGTATCACTTGTCCTTCATGGAGAAATTTATGAAGTAAAACATCTTTGACCACAAGTCCATCAGGAAGTGATCAGCACGTCATGTCCTTGAGACCATTCGGGAAAAGGAGAGGGCGGATCCTATTGAACGGTTCCCTGGGCAGACTGTCAAGGTCATTTGGCAGAATGCCTTATCCCCAAAACTTTCAAAACATGGTTTGGCTGGTGGTGAGAAGAGGTCTGCCGGTGAGATCCTTTATGCACGCCTGGACTCTCTGCCCCACTGCACATTGCCCTAGAAGCAGCTGTGGAGGGGAAGAGACGGTCACACACCTCCTTCTGGAATGTGCCTATTCAAAGGAAGTCTGGAGAGGAACGCAGAGGTGTTTGTCGAGGTTCATCCCGAGCAGCTCCGTGACGTGGGACTCCGTGCTCTACGGTCTGTTCTCAGGGACGCACACCGAGACGTACATCAACTTGCCTGGAGGATCATCAACTCGGTGAAAGACGCTCTTTGGTCTGCCCGAAACCTGTTGATCTTCCGGCTGAAGGAGTTGACCGAGTGAGTGTTGCAGACTGGCACATTCCAAGGTTCAGGACTACATGCTGAGGGATGCGCTGAAGCTTGGGGTAGCTGCCACCAAGGCGAGGTGGGGAAAGACCACCATGTAAGGTCTGCCTGCCTAAGAAGAACAGGGGGCCCAGTCAGTAGTTGGGCTCCGCTGATGCCTCAGCAGAATATCTGGATAGTCAATGATTATGAATGTACGAATGATTAATTCCGATTTGTATGTAAAGAAATGGAATGTTTACATATGTATGGCATCACCAAAATAATTTTAATGAATAAAGTATATTTTTGAAATTAAAAAAAATGTGTGCAGGGTTTAAGTTCGAGGCAGACAAGGAATGAAGCAAAAAGGAAGGATAACTTAGGACATATTACGAGAGGTGATGGAAATCATGAGGTTAAGAAAATTAGCAATAAGGTGCTTTACCTGAATGCTCGTAGTATTGGTAACAAAGTAGATGAATTAACAGCATAAATCATCGTGAATGATTATGATGTGGTAGGCATCACAGAGACACGATTGTAGGGGGTTCAGGACTGGCAGTTAAACATCCAAGGATTTACAACTTATTAAAAAGACAGAGGTGGGTAGAGGGGGCGGGGTTGCCTTGTTAGTTAAGAATGAAATTAAATCTATGGCACTGAATAACATAGGGTCAGATGAGGTAGAGTCTGTGTGGTTGGAGTTGAGGAACTACAAAGGCAAAAACACCATAATGGGAGTTATGTACAGATCTCTCAGTTGTGGTCAGGGCCATAGGCATAAGATGTACCAGAAAAATTGATAGGACATGTCAGAAAGGCAAGATCACGGTGATCATGGGGGATTTCATATGCAAATAGACTGGGTGAATAATGTTGCCTCGGATCCAAAGAAAGGCAATTCATGACATGCTTACAGGGTGGCTTTTTGGAACAGTTTGTGATGGTTCCCACAAGGGAGCAGGCTAATCTGGACTTAGTGCTATGTAATGAGCCAGACTTTATAAAATATCTTAAAGTAAGGAAACACTTAGGAGGCAGCGATCATAATATGGTAGAGTTCAGCCTGCAGTTTGAAAGAGAGAAGGCAAAATCAGATGCAAAGGTGTTATAGTTAAATAAAGGTAATTACAAGAGCATGAGAGAGAAACTGACAAAAATCAAGTGGAAGCAGAGCCTCGTGGGGAAGACAGCAGAGCAACAATGGCAGGAGTTTCTCGATGTAATTTAGGACTCAGTACAGAGGTTCACCTCAAAGAAAAGAAAGTTTATCCTGGGGAGGGGGGTTACACAGCCATGGCTGACAAAGGAAGTCAGGAAATGTATCAAAGAAAAAGAAAGAAGAGAACCTATAAAGTGGCCAAGAGCACTGGGAAATCAGAAGATTGGGAAGACTACAAAAACAGAGAATAACAAAAAAGAGAAATAAGGAAGCAGAGGATCAAATATGAAAGGTAAGCTTGCCAGTAATATTAGAAATGATAGTAAGTTTCTGTCAATACATAAGAAATAAATGAGAGGCAAAAGTAGAAATTGGGCTGCTCCAAATTGATGTAGGAAGGCTAGTGATGAGAGATAAGGAAATAGCTGAAGAATTTAATAAATACTTTTTGTGTCAATCTTCACAGTGGAAGATGTGAGTAATATCCCAACAATTAAGGAGAGTCAAGGGGCAGAGTTGAGTATGGTAGCCATTACAAAAGAGAAAGTGCTAGAAAAGCTGAAAGGTCTAAAAATTGATAAATCTTCTGGCCTGGATGGGCTACACCCTAGAGTTCTGAGGGAGGTGACTGAAGAAATAGCGTGGGCGTTGGTTGGTTGTAATCTTTCAAAAATCACTGGAATCAGGGAAAGTCCCAGATGATTGGAAAAATTGCTGTTGTTCAAGAAAGGATCAAGACAAAAGATGGAAAATTATAGGCCAATTAGCCTTATGTCAGTTGTAGGTAAAATTCTAGAATCCATCGTTAAGGATGAGATTTCTAAATTCTTAGAAGTGCAGGGTTGGATTAGAACAAATCAACATGGATTTAGTAAGGGGAGGTCGAGCCTGACAAACCTGTTACAATTCTTCGAGGAGGCAACAAGTAGGTTAGACCAGAGAAATCCAGTGGATGTTATCTATCTAGACTTCCAAAAGGCCTTGATAAGGTGCCTCACGGAAAGCTTCTGAGTAAGGTGAGGGTCCACGATGTTCAAGGTGAGCTACTGGCATGGATTGAGGATAGGCTGTCTGACAGAAGGCAGAAAGTTGGAATAAAAGGTTCTTTTTCGGAATGGCAGCTAGTGACAAATGGTGCCCCGCAGGGTTCAGTGTTGGGGCCGCAGCTGTTCACTTTATATATTAATGAACTGGATGAAGGGACTGGGGGCATTTTGGTGAAGTTTGCTGATGATACGAAGTTAGGCTGACAGGCAGGTAGTTCTGAGAAGGTGGGGAGGCTGTGGAAAGATTTAGACAGATTAGGAGAGTCGTCCAAGAAATGGCTGATGAAATTCAATGTGAGCAAATGTGAGGTCTTGCACTTTGGAATAAAGAATACAGGCATGGACTATTTTCTAAACGGTGAAAAAATTCATAAAGCCAAAGTACAAAGGGATCTGGGAGTGCTAGTCCAGGATTATCTAAAGGTTAACTTGCAGGTTGAGTCCGTGGTTAAAAAAGCAAATGTGGGGATCTAAGATGGCGCCGATCTGAGAAGATCACACTGCAGAGCTTCGCATCGCAGCAGCAGGTGGTCCTTTAAACCACCCAACCCAGATCATCAGGATTTCTTGGGGTACTGGAAAGATTGTGGAGCCCCAAGAAACATTTCAAAATTGACTTACCTGTATTTTCAGCTGTCCAGAAATGCCTAAAAAGGGAGGAGGAGCATCGGAGGCTGGGCCAGCAGCTCAGCCTGCAGCAGCCTCAGAGCAGATTACTCTCCAAGACCTGGTGAACCAGCTCTCGAAATCTCGCGAGATGTTGGGGAAACAGATTGAAGAGAAGCTGGCTCCAGTCTCTCTCATGCTGCAGAAGCATGAGCAGCAGCTGGGAGACCTGGAGAAGAGGATGGAAGAGGTGGAGCACAGGGTCACAGTGGTGGAAGCTGATGCCAGTTCATTCAAGGAAGAGATCCAAGCCCTGAAGACGCAGGTTCGCAATTTGGTTGACCAAGTGGATGATCTTGAAAATGGGGGCAGGAGAAAAAAACATTCGGATCATCGGTCTGCCCGAGGGTAAGGTTGGTGAGCAACCTGCGGAATTTGTTGAAGATTGGCTTCCAAAATTCCTTGACTTGGAGACTGGCATGAGAGGATTGAAGATAGAGAGGGCTCACCGGGTCGCAGCACAGAGGTCGGGTCTGGGTCAACACCCTCGTCCTTTCCTGGTGTGGTTCCATCATTACCGGGATAAGGAGAGAGTCATGGAGGCTTCCAGACTCCAGGGGAAGGATCCAAAGGCCCTAATTTAGGAGGGGTCTAAGATCATGTTGTTTCAGGACTTTTCAGCGGCGGTGATCCAGAAATGAAAATCGTATGATGGTGTCAAGAGAAGATTGAAGGAGCTTGGGATTCAGTACTCCCTGAGATATCCAGCAGCGCTTCGGATCACCTCAGACGGATCCATGCATCTTTTTGACACAAGAGACTTTGTGGACAAACTAACCTAAGTTAAACAATTGTAATATGTATAAATATTGTTGTTTGGGTATGCGTTTATCATTCTGTAAAAGAAATGGAGGTTTTTCCCCCTTTTTTTTTAAAACCTCTATTGATAATAATTTGGTTCAAACTATGTCTGGTGGTGGTTAAGATGTACATTTTAAATTTCTAAGTTAGGACAAACCAAAGGATGGGTGGGGTATTTATTCCCCTTTTTATTAATAAAAGAATTTTTTTTCAATCATATTGATATTCTATGGGGTGTTTATTCTTTTTAGCTTGTGCTTGCGATGCGGCTCTCGCTGGGAGAAGTGAAGGCGGTTGAGATAGTTAGATGCCTATTTATGGGCAGTTCGGGATGGGTAGTTGCCCCCTCCTGGTAGGGGGTGAGTTCCCCTACTCAGCGCTATTGGCGCTTTACATGTTGGTTTGTTTTCTGGTTTTTTATGTTTTTTATTTTTAATAAATTTGTATGTTTGTTAAATGTAGTGGTTTTAGTTTATGTAGTTTTTATATTTGGTGGATCATGCAACACTAAGGCTCAGCAATTTGTGGTTCGGGTTCCTCCTCTCTGGAATTTAAATGTAATTGCAGAAGATTATGGCTAATGATTTGATTAAATGGTGTACCTGGAATATCAAGGGAAGTCACTCACCAATTAAGAGGAAGAAGGTACTCTTGAGTCTTAGAAAGGAGAAGGTGGATATTGCTTTGTTACAGGAGACACATTTGGATGACAAGGAGCATCTGAAATCACAGCAGAATTGGCTTTGACCGAGTTTATACTGGTTAGGAAAAATCTCTCATTTAAATTGTTGGAATGTGTTAAAGACACATACCGGAGGTTGGTAATTCTTAAAGTCTTGATAAATGGAGAAGAATATGGCATTTTAAATGTTTATTGTCCCCCAGCTCATCCTCTTAAATTCTTGGTAGATGCTTCTTCTAAACTGATAAGTCTCAAGTCTCGGCACATCATTATAGGGGGAGATTTTAACTGCCTCATGGACCCCACAGTAGATAGGTTGCAAAGGTCCCTCGATACCCTCTGCACAAACTAAACAGTTATTGGGTTTGTGTGGGGATTTAGGATTGGTGGACGTCTGGAGGTGTCTCCACTCTACAGGTAGGGATTTCATGTTTTTCTCCAATCCGCACAGATGTCACACGAAGATTGATTTTTTTTTTCTGACCCCTGCGGTAACTCTGGATCTGGTGGCATCCTGTACGATTGGTAATATTGCCATCTTAGATCATGGTCCAGTGTACCTCATGGTTAAAATTAAGGATGTTACAGTGGATTCAAGGTACTGGCGAATGAACCCCTTTATTCTCATGGACAGCAAGTTTGTGGAGTATTTCTCTAGGGAATTTCGGGCATTCCTAGACATCAACATAGGCTCGGTTGATAGCTCATCTGTTCTCTGGGAAACTGCCAATGCTTATGCCAGAGGGTTAGTTATTTCATATTCCACAAGTAGGAAGCGGCAGAAGGGTGAGCAGCAATGTCTCCTTGAAGCACGGTTGAAGGCAGCCGAAAAGGCCTATTTTGACAGACCCTCGTTGGTCAAACTACAGAGGATTACGGCACTGCGGTCTGCACTAAATTCCGTGCTCACGCAGACGGCAAAGAAGGAGCTGGCTTTTGCAAAGCAAAGGTTATACGAGCATGGTGACAAGCCAGGCAAATACTTAACATTGTTGAAACGTTATTGCTGGAACAGCACAGCAGGTCAGGCAGCATCCAGGGAACAGGAGATTCGACGTTTCGGGCACAGGCCCTTCTTCAGGAATGAGCAGAGAGTGTTCAGCAGGAGAAGATAAAAGGTAGGGAGGAGGGACTTGGAGGAGGGGCGTTGGAAATGTGATAGGTGGAAAGAGGTCAAGGTGAGGGTGATAGGTCGGAGTAGGATGGAGGCGGAGAGGTCAAGAAGAAGACTGCAGGTCAGGAAGGCGGTGCCGGGCTGGAGGGATTCGGCTGAGACAAGGTGGGGGGAGGGGGGATGAAGAAACTGGTGAAGTCCAAGTTCATCCCCTGTGGTTGGAGGGTTCCCAGTCGGAAGATAAGACCCTCCTCCTCCGACCGTCGCGTTGTTGTGGTTTGGCGGTGGAGGAGTCCAATGACCTGCATATCCTCGGTGGAGTGGGAGGGGGAGTTGAAATGCTGTGCTACAGGGTGGTTGGGTTGGTTCGTCCGGGTGGCCCAGAGGTGCTCTCTGAATCGCTCCGCAAGTAGGCGGCCTGTCTCCCCAATATAGAGGAGGCCACACCGGCTGCAGCGGATGCAGTAGATGATGTGGGTGGAGGTGCAGGTGATATGGAAGTTTCCTTAATGAATTGACACGGTCCTGTCCCCATTAGACCAAGAATTGACACGGTCCTGTCCCCATTAGACCAAGAATTGACACGGTCCTGTCCCCATTAGACCAAGAACTCCCCACCTACGTTCGTGACACCACCCACGCCCTCCACCTCCTCCAGGATTTCCGCTTCCCCGGTCCCCAACGCCTCATCTTCACCATGGACATCCAGTCCCTGTACCCCTCCATCCCCCATCACGAAGGACTCAAAGCACTCCGCTTCTTCCTTTCCCGCCGTACCACCCAGTACCCTTCCACCGACACCCTCCTTCGACTGACCGAACTGGTCCTCACCCTGAACAACTTTTCTTTCCAATCCTCCCACTTTCTCCAAACAAAAGGAGTAGCCATGGGCACCAGCATGGGCCCCAGCTATGCCTGCCTCTTCGTAGGGTATGTGGAACAATCCATCTTCCGCAACTACACTGGCCCCACCCCCCATCTTTTCCTTCGCTACATTGATGACTGTATCGGCGCTACCTCGTGCTCCCACGAGGAGGTTGAACAGTTCATCCACTACACTAACACCTTCCACCCCGACCTCAAATTCACCTGGACAGTCTCGGACTCCTCCCTCCCCTTCCTAGACCTTTCTGTTTCTATCTCAGGCGACCGAATCAACACGGACATCTACTACAAACCAACCGACTCCCACAGCTACCTGGACTACACCTCCTCCCATCCTGCCCCCTGTAAAAACGCCATCCTATTCTCCCAATTCCTTCGTCTCCGCCGCATCTGCTCCCAGGAGGACCAGTTCAAAATACGTACAACACAGATGGCCTCCTTCTTCAAGGACCGCAATTTCCCCCCCGACGTGGTCGACGGTGCCCTCCACCGCATCTCCTCCACTTCCCGCTCCTCCGCCCTTGAGCCCCGCCCCTCCAACCGCCACCAGGACAGAACCCCACTGGTCCTCACCTACCACCCCACCAATCTCCATGTACAGCGCATCATCCGCCGTCACTTCCGCCACCTCCAAACAGACCCCAGCACCAAGGATATATTTCCCTCCCCTCCCCTATCAGCTTTCCGTGGAGACCACTCTCTCCGCGACTCCCTTGTCAGATCCACACCCCCCACCGACCCAACCTCCACACCCGGCACCTTCCCTTGCAACCGCAGGAGGTGCAACACTTGCGCCCACACCTCCCCCCTCACTTCTCTCCAAGGCCCCAAAGGAAACTTCCATATCCGCCACAGATTCACCTGCACCTCCACCCACATCATCTACTGCATCCGCTGCAGCCGGTGTGGCCTCCTCTATATTGGGGAGACAGGCCGCCTACTTGCGGAGCGATTCAGAGAGCACCTCTGGGCCACCCGGACGAACCAACCCAACCACCCTGTAGCACAGCATTTCAACTCCCCCTCCCACTCCACCGAGGATATGCAGGTCATTGGACTCATCCACCGCCAAACCACAACAACGCGACGGTCGGAGGAGGAGCGTCTTATCTTCCGACTGGGAACCCTCCAACCACAGGGGATGAACTTGGACTTCACCAGTTTCTTCATCCCCCCTCCCCCCACCTTGTCTCAGCCGAATCCCTCCAGCCCGGCACCGCCTTCCTGACCTGCAGTCTTCTTCTTGACCTCTCCGCCTCCATCCTACTCCGACCTATCACCCTCACCTTGACCTCTTTCCACCTATCACATTTCCAACGCCCCTCCTCCAAGTCCCTCCTCCCTACCTTTTATCTTCTCCTGCTGAACACTCTCTGCTCATTCCTGAAGAAGGGCCTGTGCCCGAAACGTCGAATCTCCTGTTCCCTGGATGCTGCCTGACCTGCTGTGCTGTTCCAGCAATAAAGTTTCAACTTTGATCTCCAGCATCTGCAGACCTCACTTTCTCCTCGAAAATACTTAACATACCTTGCCAGAAAGAGAAGTGCCCCACAAACCATTACAAGGGTCTGGGAACCTAACATGTGATTCTAAAAAAGATTAACGTGGCGTTCCAGAGATTCTACTCTAAATTATATCAGTCTGAGAATTGTGAGGAGGGGCAGGCCAAAATGGAATCCATTTTTAAGAGATCTGAAGCTTCCGGATTTGACTCCCGAACAACAGTCCTTTCTCAATGCCCCATTATCAGAGCAAGAAGTGCAGGAAGCTGTGAGGCTTCAGAGTGGAAAGGCACCCGGTCCTGATGGACTTCCCAGTGAATTCTATAAGTATTTATAAGTATACGGTCAGGCCCGATGCTGACTATGTTTAATGATTCATACAGTCATGTTTGTCTCCCACCATCTCTGAGAGAGGCCAATATTTCACTTATCCTTAAAAAAGGGAAGGATCCGGAAGACTGTGCTTCATACAGGCCCATCTCGCTCTTAAATGTGGACTTTAAGATCCTTTCTAAGGCTCTTGCGTTTAGGCTGGAGACTGTGTTACCTTCTATTATCAAAGAGGATCAGACGGGCTTCATAAAGGGTCGCAGATCCTCCAATAACGTTAGGAGGCTGCTTAACGTAAGTCAAGCATGCCAACAGCAGTCAATACAGGGATTGGTGATTTCTTTAGATGCAGAGAAGGCATTTGACTGAGTTGAGTGGCCGTATCTTTCCTATACTCTAGACCGGTTTGGTCTGGGCGAAGTTTTCATAAGATGGGTAAAGGTTCTCTACAGTGTACCGCTCGCTGCGCTCATTACCAACGGGGTACGATCAAGCAATTTTAATATTTCTAGGGGCAGCCGGCAGGTCTGTCCCCTTTCACCATTACTTTTTATGTTGGTGATTGAACCGTTGGCAGAGGCCATTCGTGGGGATCTCAATATATCAGCTCCAGAAGTGGGGTCAAAATTACATAAGATCTCGTTGTATGCAAGTGATGTTCTAATTTTCTTGACAAATCCAGCAGTTTCAGTGCCTTGCCTGATACAATGCATTCATGCATTTGACGCTTTTTCAGAGTATAAGATTAATTTTGCTAAATCAGAAGCTATGCCTATGGGTGGTCTTACGAAAGAGTTGGCTCTTGAGAGTGACTATAGATTCCCATTTAGGTGGTCACAGGGGTGTTTGGTGTATTTGGGCATATTCATTATTCCAGTTCTGGATTGGCTGTTCAAAGCCAATTTTACTCGATTATTTGAAAAAATTAAACAAGATCTCCAAAGATGAGAGGCACTTCCAGTCTCATGATTGGGTCGGATAGCGCTTATTAAGATGAATATTCTCCCTCGTTTGCGATACCCTATACGGATGCTCCCCCTGATTTTCAATAAACAAACACTTAGGTGACTGAACGGTTGGTTAAGCTCTTTATCTGGCACTGTAAATGGCCCCTCATTAAATTAGGCAAACTGCAGTTGCCTCACAGATTGGGGAAGAGTCGACCTTCCGGACATTAAGAATTACCAATTAAGCTTGCTTTTGACCTACGTAAGTGATTGGGTTTGTGGGGACCCTCTTTCAATATGGCTAGATATCGAAGTCTCACAGGCAAGGTGCCCCCTTAACAGTTTGCAGTTTTTGGACAAGGTGAGGACAGTTAGGGAATACTGCCATTACCCAATAGTCATCAATACTGTTAAAGCATGGAGGGCAATTGGGCAGAGGGAAGGTAATATTGGCAAAACATCTTTGTTTACACCTTTAGTGGGTATGCCGAGTTTTCAACCAGGTATGATAGATTCAGGATTTAAACGTTGGGCAGCTAGGGGTATATCTTGCATGGGTGATTTATTTGAGGGAGATGTAATGATGTCCCTTGATCAGTTAGTACGGAAGTATAAGTTCCCTAATAGAGACCTTTCATTTTTTTCCAAGTTAGGGATTTTATTAAAAAAAAGACCACACTTTTGACTGATCCCTACAAATGTGACATAGAAAGAGGGGTTCTAAGGGCTAAGTACACTCTCTGTCAGTACTCTATATCACCAATTGGGGGGGTGCCACCTCAGATGAGTCTAATCGACTCTGCAAGATGTGGGAAAGAGAGCTGGGTGTTGAAGTTTCTTCAGAGGCATGGGAGGATATTTGGGAGAATGCAAGGAAGATATCAATTTGCAATAGGACCCATGCTTTACAGTTGAAGATTCTCCACAGGGTCCACTTAGCCCCAGACCGTTTGTCAAAATTTAAACCAGGAGTATCTTCAGCATGCCCCTAGTGCAAGGTCTGTACGGGTACTCTTACCCATTGTCTTTGGTCTTGTGACAGACTTCAAACATATTGGAGCGCTGTGGTGGGTGCAATGGAGAGGATTTTAGGTGTAGGGGTGGAGAAGGATCCTATTTCACTCCTTTTGGGCATACCCATTGTATTTCCTGCAGACTCGCATAAGGCAAAACTTTTCAATATTCTTACATTCTGTGCAAGGAAGAATATCTTGCTAGGTTGGATATCAGAAAACCCCTCAGGCCTGTCGGGTTGGCGGAAGATTGTTATGGAGCATATTCCCCTGGATTTTCTCACAAATGTGGTACACCACAAAACTGAGAATTTTTACAAGACATGGCAACCCTTTTTGAAATACCAGGACACAGATTTATCTGCCACACTAACAAGGGCTTTTATATAGCTGCAATGATTGTGTTTCATGAGTTCAATATCCAGGGAGGAGGAACTGTGAATGTATGAGTGTTTTGTTTGGCTGAGCTGAGTTATTACTATTTATTTGTTGTTAGGTATTTATTTAGTTAGTTAAATAGCTAGTTTAGTTTTTTTTTAAATTTTATACTTCGCTATATATGTTTATACATTCGTATAGGAGGGTGGGTTGGGGAATTTTTTTTATTATTTGGGTTTAGTTTTGTACTTTTTTTGTACTGTTTTGAATTGCATTGTTTTGTATTTGTTGTAATTTTAAAAATCTATTTTTTCTTAATAAAAATATTATAAAAAAAAGCAAATGTAATGTTGTCATTTATCTCAAGAGGGTTGGAATGCAAGAGCAGCAATTTGCAACTGAGACTTTATAAAGCTCTGGTTAAGTCCCATTTAGAATACTATGTCCAGTTTTGGGCCCCACATCTCAGGAAGGACAAACTGGCACTGCAGCGGGACAAAGATTCACAGATGATCCCTGGAATGGCAGGGCTAATCTATAATGAACGGCTAAGGATCCTGGGATTGTATAGATTAGAGTTTAGAAGGTTGAGGGGAGATCGAATAGAAACTTACAAGATAATGCATGGCTTAGAAATGGTGAACGCTGGGAATTTGTTTCCATCAGGCGGGATACTAGGACCCGTGGGCACAACCTTAGAATTAGAATTTAAAACGGAAAGGAGGAGACATTTCTTCAGCCAGAGTGTGGTGGGCCAGTGGAATTCACTGCCACAGAGCGCAGTGGAGGCCGGGACGTTAAACATCTTCAAGGCAGAGATTGATAAACTCTTAATCTCGCAAGGAATTAAGGGAAACGGGGAGAGCGTGGGTAAGTGGTGTTGAAAAGCCCATCAGCCATGCTCGAATAGCGGAGTAGACTCGATGGGCCAAATGGCCTTACTTTCACTCCTATGTCTTGTGGTCTAAATGATTAGCTCAAAGATTGGTATAGGAGAAACAAGTTCTGATTCATGGGGTACTGGAATCAGTACTGAGAAAAGAAAGCTGTTCTGAAGGGATATCCTGGTAAATTATACATTTAGGATTGTAGATAGGTATATTAGTTTTTAGGAGAATTCAATTGTAGGGAAGTTTAAAAATACGAAAGAAATGAAAGGGCAGAGGATACAGGGCAGTGAAGAAGTGAATGATAATTAAAGTGTGACAGGAAGGGTAGAACAGAAGAATGCAGCAGAAATTTAAACCAGAGTAAGTGTGATGTAAAACATCCAAAGCATAAGGTCTTTATCCAAATGCATGTAGCATTTGTAAACAGATAGATGAGTTGACAGCACAAACAGACATAAATGAATATGACTTGATAGCTACTAAGGAGATGTGGTTGCAGGACGACCAAGTGGGAACTCAATATTCAACGATATTCATCATTCCAGAAGAATAGGCAAAATGGTGCTTTTCCAGAACCACTAATCTAGGAAAAGGAAAGGAAGTTGGGTAACATTTTAATAAAGGATGCTATCAGTACAGTGGTGGGTCATCATTTAGTTGCAACAGATTATGATGTGGAATCTATTTGGGTGGAAATAAGAAATACCAAGAGAAAGATGTTATGGTGGAGGTGATCTATAGATCCCCAAAGAGTTGCCTCACTGTAGGACAAGTATAAATTAGGAAATAATGAAGGCATGTAGCAAGGGCAGCACCGAGGGATCTGAATTAGCATGTAGGTGCAGCAACTGATTAAGACAGCAAAAAAAATTTAATGGTTAGAGTTTAAAAATAGGAAAGCCGTATTATAACGGTACAGGCTGTTGGCGAGGCTGCATCTGAAGTACTGTGTAGCTTTGTTGCTTGTATTTAAGAAAGGATGCACTTCCTTTGCAGGCAGTTCAGAAGAGATTCATTAGGCCTGGAAATAAAGGGGTTGGCTTATCAAGAATGATTGAACATTTTTATTCATTAGAGTTCAAAAAAATGAGAGGTGAGGTAAAAACCAAGACTGCAGATGCTGGAAACCAGATTCTGGATTAGTGGTGATGGAAGAGCACAGCAGTTCAGGCAGCATCCAAGGAGCTTCGAAATCGACATTTCTGCATCTGGTTTCCAGCATCTGCAGTCATTGTTTTTACCTCGTTGATTTTAACCCTACTGCGAATCCTCTTGCAAGGATGCCTGCCTTGAAGAAGTTTTCCTCCTCTCTCTACAAGAATCTCAGATCACTGCAACTCCCAGTTCATTTCCTCTGCCCTGAAGCTACTCTATGCTACTTTCTCCCCACCCCACCCTCCTCTAGCTTATCTCTCCACGCTTCAGGTTCACTGCCTTTATTCCTGATGAAGGACTTTTGCCCGAAACGTCGATTTCGAAGCTCCTTGAATGCTGCCTGAACTGCTGTGCTCTTCCAGCACCACTAAACCAGAAAATGAGGGGTGATCTGAGTGACACACAAGATTCTGGTGGGGCTTGACAGTAAATGTTGAGAAGATGTTTCCACTACTGGGGAAATCTCAAACTAGGGTAGAGTTACAGAATAAGGGAAGATCTGTTTAAAATGGAGGATGTGAAAGAATTTCTTTTCCCAGAGAGTAGTGAATGTCAGGAATTTCTACTCCAGAGAGATGTGAAGGATAGATCATTGGAAGTATTTAAAGAGATAGGCAGAGTTTTTAAAAATGGGGGATTTAAAAATGACAATGAGCAGGTAGAAAAGATGAGTTGAGGTTTGGGTAAGGTTAATCATGATCTTGTTGAATGGCTGGTCAAGCTCAAGGGGGTCAAATGGTTTACTCCTGCTCCCACTTCTTAGCATTCCAAAAAGGATATTTCTATGTGGAGCTACGCAGGGGCATAGATTTCAATTAATAATTTACATACATACATCTTCACAAAATAGGACTATGCTGGCATTATGGTTAAAATATGAAATGCCAGGTAAGCAACAAGATGAAATAATATAGGATTTAGTATCCTAAAAAGTAAGCAAAATACTAGACCCTGATTAAACATCTCCCACGTTCTTAAGACCTTAGAGGCTCTGAACATTATTTTTCAATTTCCTCTGGCTTTTAGTACATTGATGTACCAATCTATACTGTACATTACATTGTATACAATGTAAAGTTATTAAGTTATGGAAGGAAGGGATGGACTGACTATTCTGCCTAAGTTTGCTGATGTGCAGAATCTTGGAAAATAGTCCGAGGGACTGTGCACATTGTTGGATTTGCAAGATAAGTAGTACCCAGATTCTGATGCACTTCATCTTAGGGTTGCTGTGGTTCTGTTCGCCGAGCTGGAAGTTTTTGTTGCAAACGTTTCGTCCCCTGGCTAGGCGACATCATCAGTGCTTGGGAGCCTCCTGCGAAGCGCTTCTTTGATGTTTCCTCCGGTGTTTATAGTGGTCTGTCCCTGCCGCTTCCGGTTGTCAGTTTCAGCTGTCCGCTGTAGTGGTTGGTATATTGGGTCCTAAACTATGAAAGTAACCACCCCAACACACACACAAACGAAGCTGCATCAGGACACTATTCAAAAGGGCCACAACACACTGCAGTACACCAGAACTGCAAAAAGAAGAGGAGGAACACCTATACAAGGTATTCGCCAAAAATGGATACCCGCGCAACTTCATCAACAGATGCCTAAGAGAAAGACCACAGAACGAGGACATACCACAACCAAAAGGATTAGCCACACTACCATACATCAGGAGCATCTCAGAACTGACAGCCAGACTACTGCGACCCCTAGGACTCATAATGACACACAAACCAACAGCCAAGCTCAGACAACAACTCACCAGAACGAAGGACCCGATACCCAACATGAGCAAAACTAATGTAGTGTACAAAATACCATGCAAGGACTGCACAAAACACTATATAGGACAACCAGGAAGACAGCTAACAATGCGCATACATGAACATCAACCAGCCACGAAACGACACGACCAGCTATCCTTAGTAGCCACAAACGCAGACAACAAGCAACATGAATTCGACTGGGACAACACTACTATCATAGGGCAAGCCAGACAGAGAACAGCCAGGGAATTCCTAGAGGCATGGCATTCATCCACAAACTCCATCAACAAACACATGGACCTGGACCCAATATACCAACCACTACAGCGGACAGCTGAAACTGACAACCGGAAGCGGCAGGGACAGACCACTATAAACACCGGAGGAAACATCAAAGAAGCGCTTCGCAGGAGGCTCCCAAGCACTGATGATGTCGCCTAGCCAGGGGACGAAACGTTTGCAACAAAAACTTCCAGCTCGGCGAACAGAACCACAGCAACGAGCATCCGAGCTACAAATCTTCTCACAAACTTTAAATCCATCTTAGGGTCTTCAAAGAAACGGCTAATATGATAGTTGCTCCATTTGCTTTTACTGTTCCAAAGCTTCCTGGTGAGCTCTTGTTTGCACATTCGCCTGTCTCTGCATGTGTTTCCTCCAAGCGATCAGATTTCCTCCCACAGTCCAAAGATGTTCAAGTTAGGTGAACTGGCCATGCTAAATTGCCCATGGTGTTCACTGATGTGTAGGCTAGATGGATTAGCACAGCAAATGCAGGATTACAGGGATACCATAGGAAGCTGGATGTGGGTGGAATGCTCTTTGGAAGGTCATGTTGACTTGATAGGCTGAATGGCCAGTTTCCACACTGAAGGAGTTCTATGATTATACAATGGTGCTGTCACATTGGAATATAGCAAATCTAACATTTTTATTCAAAAGGGGAAGGTGACAGAAAGCAGGAAACTGTAGGCCAGTTAGCCTAACATCTGTCACAGGAAAAATATTAAAAGCTATTATTAAACAAATTATAGCAAGGCAGTTACATAAACTCAGGTATCGGGGAGAATCAATATGATTTTGTGAAAGGGAAAACATGTTGAATGAATCCTTTGGAGTTCATGAAGGAAGTAATGTTTAGTGGATAAAGGAGAAACAATGGATATACTAAGAATCCTAAAAGATATTTGATCAAGTACCACATCAAAGTTTACTGCTGGAAAAAAAAGCGTTCATGCTATAGATGGAAAGCATTTTGGCAGACTAATGGGTAATCTTTTCCACATTGGCAAATGGCATGCCACAGGGATAAGTGTTGAGACCTCAGCTGTTTAGAATTTATATGAATAACTTGGACGTAGGGTTGGAAGGTATAGTTGCCAAATTTGCTGATAACACAATGATAGGGAGGAAAGTAAATTGTGGAGAGAGAAAAGGCAGCTACAAAAATATACATATGTTATGTAAGTAGGCAAAAATTTGGCAAACAAGAAAAAAAGTGAAATCACCAAGAGTCACTATTTACAAATATATGTATTTGCTGCCACCAGTGAACATACACTTCGTATCACTTTAAATTGTACATTTAAATTGCCTCAAGGAACCATGGAGGGGGCAATCAGGATCCTGGGGGGAAATCTGGATGCAGGAGAGGAGGGTGATTAGAACCCTACAATGAGGGAGTTTTCAGGGGAGAGGGGGACTCCTCACTCTCCACTTTTTTTCCAATTCTCTAATAAAAACCAAAAGAACTGTGAATGTGATAAATCTGAAACAAAATCAAAAGTTCAGCAGCATCTATGGTTAGACATCAGAGTTAACATTTCAGGTTGAGTGAGGATTTGAGTTATGGGGAGAGGCTGAATAGACTGGGACTGTTTCCCCTGGAGCATCAGAGGTCAAGGGGTGACCTTATCGAGGCTTAAAAAAATCATGAGAGGCATGATAGGATAAATAGACATGGTCTTTTCCCTGGGGTGGGAGAGTCCAGAACTAGAGGGCATAGGTTTAGGGTGAGAGGGAAAGATATAAAAGAGACCTAAGTGGCAACTTTTTCACAGAGGGCATTGCATGTATGGAACGAGTTGCCAGAGAAAGTGGTGGAGGCTGGTTCAATTACAGCACTTAGAGGCATCTGGATGGGTATATGAATAGGAAGGATTCAGGGGGATATGGGCTAAGTGCTGGCAAATGGGACTAGATTATGTTGGATATCTGGTCAGCATGGACAAGTTGGACAAAAGGGTCTGTTTCCATCTATGACCCTTCTTCAGAACACTATTCTGATTATTCAGTTCACATATCCCCTCTACTTGTATGAGATCCATGTTTATACAGCAATGCAGGAAATTTGTAATTCAGTACACAGCCAGATGGTTTTGATGTTAGATTACAGACTATAAACAGCAAACTATAAGCTTGTAAACTCCAGCAGGCTGGGTTCTGCTAGTTGTTATATAATCTGCATAGATCATAAATGACTGGTCAATTTTTAAAAGATTACAATATCATGGGTGTCAATAATACAACATTAATGAATAATCAAGTGGATCATGTATGAATTCACTCTCCCCATCTGCAAAATATTTCAACATATAAATAGAAAGCAATTAATGGTAAAAACGTGCGCAAATATAATCGACATTGCAAAGCACTGAAACCTTCTACACGAGTGTCTTCATTAATCAACATTTAACAGCGTTTGCTTGGGAGGGAACTCTTAAAATGATAGACAACTTCAATTTACATAGCACCATCAACGCGCCGAAACACAGCATTTCACTATTAAGTTTTTTTCCCCTCCAAGCAGCATTTCACTGTTAATTTCTTTTTCCCCCTCTTAAGGCAGCATTCTCACTATGAGTTCCTTGTTGTAGCGGTACTGGAAATCATCGGCAAACTAGCAGTTCCACAACAACAGATGTTCAATAAGAGAGGGAGACCTCAAATGCACACGATCTCTCTCGCTATCTGAACAGTTACTGAATTCCCTATAGCAAGGGGCATCCTGCATTGCCACAAATTAAAAAGCCCAGAACGTACCCGCCTGCAGCTTCCTACCTGTAAACTCGCCACCATCTTCCTCCTCTTCATTGGTGGGAACCGCGCTGCATCCTGGGCCCGTAACCAAGGAGCCGCGCTGCATCCTGGGCCCGTAACCAAGGAGCCGCGCTGCATCCTGGGTCCGTAACCAAAACTCTCCTCCTGTTGCTAGGAGGATGGTGGACCCGCCTGTTGTCAGATTATAATTGCCTGGTGAGGCAGAACGTGAGAATCGTAAAAGGCTCAACAATAAATTGTACATATTGTCGGAATAGACTAGAATTGATGAGGCTGGAAACATATTTGGGCCAACCTGTGACTGAACTTAGAATAACAGAAACAATAACTTGGATATAGAGTGGAAATTGCATGATGGTGACAGGGGAAGACAGGTATAAGGATAAGATGATATCAATCTGACTAAAGCAGTTTCTTTTAATCAATACTCCATCGAGTGCTTTCAACAATCATCCCCTCCATCAATATAGAATGGTGGCAGTACAAGATGTACTGCAACAAACTGCTAAGGCTCATTCCACAGAACATTCCAAACCTACAACCTTGATCACTGACAAGAACATTGAATTTCAAGGGATGCTGTTTAGGTTGTCTTTTATTGGAGATTATCATTGCCTGGCATTTGTGTGGCACAAATGTTACTTATGTATGTTAGACAAATGTTGTCTAAATTTTGTTGCATTTGAATATGGACTGCTTCATTATCTGAGGAGTTGAGAATGATGCTGAACATTGTGCAATCATCAGTGAACATCCTCACTTTTGGACTTATAATGAATGGAAGGTCATTAAATGAAGCAGCTGGAGATGGTTTGGTCGAGGACACCACCCTGAGGAACCCCTGCAGAGAGGTCCTGGAACTGAGTTGACTGACTTCCAACAGCTACAACCATCTTCCTATATGCCACATCTGACTTAATCAAGTGTCGGGTTTGCCACCTGATTCCGATTCATTCTAGTTTTGCTAGGGCTTCTTGATGCCATACTTGGTTGAATGCGATCTGACGTCAAAGGCTGTCAATCTCACCTCATCTCTGGCATTTAGTGCTTTGACCGTGTTTGAACGAAGGTTATAATTTGGTGAGAAACTGAGACACTTTGGCAGAACCCAAAGTGTCCCTCAGTTTGAGCGGGTTATTGCTGAGTACATGCTGCTTAAAAGTATTGTTGATGACACCTTCCAACACTTTACTGATGATCAAGAGTTGACTGATAGGGTGATAGTTGGCCAGGTTAGATTTGTCTTGCTTTTTGTGTACAGAACATATCTAGGCAATTTTCCACAATGTCAGGTAAATGCCAGTGTTGTAACTGTAGTAGAATAGCTGGGCTATTGGAATGGCATGTTCTGGAGCAGAAGTCTTCAGTTTGCAACATGTCCAGATTACAGAGGAGGAAGTGTTGGATGTCTTGAAATGGGTAAAGGTGGATAAATCCCCAGGACCTGATCAGGTGTACCCAAGAACTCTGTGGGAAGCTAGAGAAGTGATTGCTGGGCCTCTTGCTGAGATATTTGTATCATCGATAGTCACAGGTGAGGTGCTGGAAGACTGGAGGTTGGCAAACGTGGTACCACTGTTTAAGAAGGATGGTAAGGACAAGCCAGGGAACTATAGACCTCGGTGGTGGAGGGAATCCTGAGGGACAGGATGTTCAAGTATTTGGAAAGGCAAGGACTGATTAGGGATAGTCAACATGGCTTTGTGGGAAATCATGTCGCACAAACTTGATTGAGTTTTTTGAAGAAGTAATAATGAGGATTGATGAGGGCAGAGCAGTAGATGTGATCTATATGGACTTCAGTAAGGCGTTTGACAAGGTTCCTCATGGGAGACTGATTAGCAAGGTTAGATCTCACAGAATACAGGGAGAACTAGCCATTTGGATACAGAACTGGCTCAAAGATAGAGGGTGGTGGTGGACGGTTGTTTTTCAGACTGGAGGCCTGTGATTAGTGGAGTGCCACAAGGATCCATACTGGGTCCTCTACTTTTTGTCATTTTTGTCATTTATGTGACCATAAGAGGCACAGTTAGTAAGTTTGCAAATGACACCAAAATTGGAGGTGTAGTTGATAGCAAAGAGGGTTACCTCAGATTACAACAGGATCTTGACCAGATGGGCCAATGGGCTGAAAAGTGGCAGATGGAGATTAATTCAGATAAATGTGAGGTGCTGCATTTTGGGAAAGCATAACTTAGCAGGACTTAATGGTATGGTCCTAGGGAGTGTTGCTGAACAAAGAGACCTTGGAGTGCAGGTTCATAGCTCCTTGAAAGTGGAGTTGCAGGGAGATAGGATAGTGAAGAAGGCGTTTGGTATGCTTTCTTTTATTGGTCAGAGTATTGAGTACAGGAGTTGGGAGGTCATGTTGCAGCTGTACAGGACATTGATTAGGCCACTATTGGAATATTGCATGCAATTCTGGTCTCCTTCCTATCGGAAAGATGTTGTGAAATTTGAAAGAGTTCAGAAAAGATTTACAAGGATGTTGCCAGGCTTGGAGGATTGGAGCTAGGGAGAGGCTGAACAGGCTAGGGCTGTTTTCCCTGGAGCTTCGGAGGCTGAGGGGTGACCTTATAGAGGTTTACAGAATTATGAGGGGCATGGATAGGGTAAATAGGCAAAGTCTTTTCCTGGGGTCGGGGAGTCCAGAACTAGAGGGCATAGGTTTAGGGTGAGAGGGGAAAGATATAAAAGAGACTTACGGGGCAACTTTTTCACATAGAGGGTGGTACGGGTATGGAATGAGCTGCCAGACGAAGTGGTGGAGGATGTACAATTGCAATATTTAAAAGGCATTTGGATGGGTAAATGAATAGGAAGGGTTTGGTGCCAGGTGCTGGCAGGTGGAACTAGATTGCGTTGGGATATCTGGTCGGTGTGGACGGGTTGGACCAAAGAGTCTGTTTCCATGCTGTACATCTCTATGATTCTATGATGTTTTCAAAAGGGAAAACAAGTAAACTGCACAAGAATGTGCAGGGTTATGAGGGAGAATGGTATGAGATGAATAGCTCATTTGAAGGGCTATGTAAACAGTGGGCCAAATGGCCTCCTGCACTGTAAAAATTAAGACTGGAAATCAATTATACAATTGATTCAGAAAGAGGCATTTGACTTGTTATGCTAAATATTCAAACAGCTTCACTCTTCCTTTTTCCAGCAATGTTTTATTAAATACATTAACAACTTTTAAGAGGCATTTGGATGGGTATATTAACAGGAAGGGTTTGGAGGGATATGGGCCGGGTACTGGCAGGTGGGACGAGATTGGGTTGGGATATCTGGTCGTCGTGGACAGGTTGGACCGAAGGGACTATGCTGTACATCTCTATGACTTTACTATTGCTGGAATGTTGTTAGGGCCCATAGCTTTTATAATATCCAGTGCCTCCAACCATTTCTTGATGTCAGTGAAGTGAATCAAATTGGATAAAGATATAGGGGACCACTACAGAAGGTTGAGATGGATAATCCACTTGGCATTTCTAGTCGAGGATAGTTGTGAATGCTTCAGCCTTTGCACTGGTATGTTGGGCTCTTCCATCATTGAAGATGGGGATATTTGTGGAGTCTCTTTCTGCAGTGAGTTTTTAATTGTTTACCACCATTTGTGACTGGATGAGTTAGGACTGGGGATCTTAGATCTGATCTGTTAGTTGTAGAATTAGCTCTGTTTTGCTGCTTATGCTGTTTAGCACACAAGTAGTCCTGTTTGGTAGCTTTACCAGATTGACATCTCATTTTCAGATATACCTGGTACTGCTCCTTATCTAAGGAAAGATGTACTGGCATTGAAGGTGTTTCAGAGAAGGTTCACTAGGTTGATCCTCAGTAAAGAGGGATTGTCTAATGAAAAGGAGTTTAGCAAGTTGGGCCTATAATCACTGGAGTTTAAAATACTCTCCATTGAACCATTGTTGTTGGATCACAGTCCTGGAATTCCCTCCCCAGTAGCACGGTAGGTATGCTAGCATCAGCTTCTTTAAATGCATAAAAAGAGAGAGAGGCCAAAGTAAAACCGAGGCTGGGAAATAATCATGGCAAACCAGGAAATGGAAGAGGAGTTGAATCAACTCTTTGCATCAATCTTCATTGTAGAAGACACGAGTAGCATTCCAGAAATATGAACGAATCAAGGGCAAAGGGGAGAGAAAATAAGTAAAATTACTATCACTAGGGCAAAAGTACTCGGAAACTAATGGTGCTAAAGACTGATAATTCCACTGGACTTCATGGTATGCATGGTCGGATAGTAAAAGAAGTACGATACACATCGCAGATGTATTTGTCACGATCTTCCAAGAATCTTTAGATTCTGGAAAGTGCCAGAGCATTGGGAAAATGCCAATGTAACACTTTTCTTCAAAACAGGAAAGACCATAAAAAAAAGCTATAGGCCAGTTAGCTTAACAGATATCATTTGGAAAGTGTTAGCGTCTATTTATTATAAAGGATGTAACTTCAGAACATTTAGAAATACGTATTATGATCAAGCAAAGCTAGCAAGGTTTCATGAATTGGAAATCATGCTTCACAAATTTATTAAAATTTTTTAAAGAGTTAACAAGTAGTATAGCTAAAGAAGAAGCAGTGAATGTAATATATTTAGTTTATTTTAAGGCAGTTTGACAAGGTACTGCACATTAAGTAACCTAATTAGATAACAGCCCATGGTGTAGGAGGTAGTATATTAGCATGGATCGAGGACTGGGTAACTAATAAAACACAGAGAGTTGGTATAAAGGCCTTATTTTCAACATGGCGAACTGTCACCTTTGAGGTGCCACATGATTAGTAATAGGACCACAATTATTTATGTTTATATTAGTGATTTAGATGAGGAAAATGAATGTACTATTGCCAGGTTTGCAGATGACATAAAAGTAGGTGAGAAGACAAGTAGTGAAAATGCCATAAAGAGGGATGTAGACAGGTGAAGTGAAAATTTGGCAGATGGAACATAATGTGAGAAAATGGGAGGTTAGGCATTTCAGCTAGAAGAAGAGGAACTAAATATTATTTAAGTTGGGAAAATCTTAATGAAGCTAGAGCACAAAGATTTGGGAGTACCCGTACATAAATTATAAAATGCTAGCATACAACTTTAGCACACAATAAGACAAATTAAATGTTGGCCTTTATTTCAAAGGAAATGACATAAAAATAAGGAAATCTTGCTAAAACTGTACAAGGCACAAATAAGGCCATACCTGGAGTACTGTGATCAGTTTTGGTCCCTTATTTAAGGAAAAATATACTGATGTTGGAGGTGGTTCAGATAATGTTCACTAGATTGATCCTGGGTATAGAAGGATTGCTAATGAAGAGAGGTTTAGTAAATTGTACCTGTAATCATTGAAGTTTAGAAGAATGAGAGGTAACCTTATTGAATTGTACAAGTTTTTTATGGGTTTTGACAGAGCAGGTGAGAGGGTGAGAAGGTGAGGAATTTCTTCTCTCAAAGGGTAGTGAATCTGGAATTCTTTGCCACAAAGGCTGTACAGTTTGGGCTATTAAGTGTAGAGTCAAAAGGTGTGGTGCTGGGAAAGCACAGCCAGCCAGGCAGCATCCAAGGAGCAGGAGAGTTGACATTTCGAGCTTCATTCCTGATGAAGAGCTTATGCTCGAAATGTCAACACCTCTGCTCCTCGGATGCTGCCTGACTGGCTGTGCTTTCCCAGCACCACACTTTTTGACTCTGATCTCCAGCATGTGCAGTCCTCACTTTCTACTAGTTCTACTATTCAAGGCTGAAATGGATAGATTTTAATTAGGCAAGGAACGAAGGTTTACGGCAAAAGGCAGGAAAGTGGAGTTGTGGATTATCAGATCAGCCATTATCTCATTCAGTGGCAGAGCAGGCTTGATGGGCTGAACAGCCTACTTCTGATCCTGTGTGTTATCATCTAATGATCACATGTACATTGGTAGTTCTTGAAGGTGACTCACCAATATTGTTTTAAGGCCATTGAGGGTTTGGCAATAAACACAAGCCTTGCCAGTGATGGGCACATCCCAGGAATTAATTAATTAAAAATGTATTAAACTAGAAACGGCTCATGTGACGCATATACACCTGGCTGAGTGGTATGGTTTTATATATTACCTAAATTGATTAGAAATATTGTCATACAGAAAAATTCCTTAAAATATCAACTGATGCTGTTCAGGTTGGGACAAGGGAAATAATTGTTTTGTGCCTGC
The DNA here is from genome assembly GCF_037043375.1 of Chiloscyllium plagiosum. Lineage (NCBI taxonomy): Eukaryota > Metazoa > Chordata > Chondrichthyes > Orectolobiformes > Hemiscylliidae > Chiloscyllium > Chiloscyllium plagiosum. The sequence continues at coordinate 20,864,903 of NW_028270153.1, read as the reverse complement.
AGGGAGCATTCTCATCGGACTCTAAAGGTTTGGATCCAGTCCCTATTTTAGAAATCTGAACACATCAGCTGGGCTTTTAGAATTCAAAGCAGTAGGTATAGAATGCTGCACTGTCAGGACTGTTCAACTTTCTTTAACTAAGAAGCTCTTCCATTTTCAAGAGAAAGTAAAACATTTGTGGGTAGCAAAGGCATTGTCTTGACCTGACTAACATTTTGTCCTGAACTAATATCATTAAAAATGATTATCTGTGTAGTTTATACATTTTGATATTAGGCTTCTCTGCAGCAAAACACTCACTACACTTAGAAATATATCCAAGAGGGTGCCAGAGTTGCAGCACAACATCAGGCCTCTTGACTGCAACTCATCTACTCTGTTTGCTTACACTGGTTTCTTCCTTTAATCCACGTACCTCCTATGGAGTATGAACTTGTTCAGTTCGGAGAAGATCAGTATGGAGGAGAATGAGCCCAGCATATGGGTGTTGGAGCCATCATGGGGAGAGTGAGCCCAACATGCTGCCATCTATCCCCATGATGGCTCCATCTCCCATATGCTGGGCACCTGTGGCGGTGGCAAGAGCAGACAGCCCAGATCTCCTGGTATCTGTAGCAAATGCAGGGGAGATTGAATCTACCATCTCGAGAAAGCTTGGTCGTGGAGGCAGTGGCAGCGATGGCATCATGACTTTGTTGGGTCTGGAGCGTGACAGCGGCTGGGAGGCCTGGATCAGGACTTTGACAGTTGGAGTTCGAGCCCAAAGTGAGAAGAACAAGCCCAACACAGTGATGAGGGAGGTTCCCCCATATCGGCACCGGCAGTAATAGTGGGCCAAAGTGGAGGAGATTGAGCCTTTGTAGGGAGTGTGAGCTCAGCATGGCTAAGCACTGAAGAAGGACTGATGAATTCAAAGGACTGTGATGCCTATCTTTTGACTTTGTTCCTTTATTTTTCTTCTATGTATCTAAGAAGATACAATGGGAATGACAATGTTGTATACTTTTCAAAGTACTCATGTACTTCTGTACTTGAGTATCCATAACAATAAAATCTAATTCTAAGTTCTTCAGTTGCTGTAAAACACTTTGAGATTTTATAATGTCAGTTAAAATAATACCTCAATCCATATTTCACATGGATTTGTAATTTAAGAATAATCTCCAGCCCTACTGTGTTAATGAAAGTTTACAGAAACCAGCTTACATATAGATTATCTGCAGAGTTGAACAGATACCAGTGGCATAGGTCGTGCATGACCTGCATAAAAAACTTAAAAGAAGAGTGTCATAGTATATAAAAAGAATATAGTATTGAAAATTTATTTAAGTATTGTCACTTTTTGGTGAAAGTGACTCTTCAGTCATTATAGGGTCAATATATTTGTAATAAAATCATGTATGAAAATTATCAATTTTATTAGAGATTTTCAGTCATTTGACAAAAGTCAGGAAATGAAATACCACAGAAAGAGAGCTCTGAAACAATGTGTTCTCAATGACTAGAGAAATATAATATTTTCATGTTTTCCTTTGATCAAGTATTAGACCTACTGTGGAGGTTTCAATTGTCCATTGAGTCAGTCACACATGTTTTAGCTAACCTGATCCTCAAAACACCTCGCTTACTTTTTCTCTGACCAAAGCATGATAATTACAAGTTGGTCATTGAACAACTAACAAGTAGGCAAAGGTTCAGCCACATGGATTTGGTTTTGGATGTTAGCATCGATTGTGGATTTGTTAACAGATAGAAAACAGTTAAACATGGAAAAAAAGTCATGGAACTCTGCAAAGATGTGTACTTGTGCATCAGCTCAAGGACAACTAGGGACAGGCAATAAATGCTGGTCAGTTAGCAATGCTCACATCCCACGAATGAATCAAAAAACAAGCTGTTTATGATCTACATCATTGACTAAAGTAAAAGGACTGAATGTAATGTGATGCCACTTACTTGAATAAATGCAGCTCCAACAACATTCAAGAAGCTTGATACCAACCAAGACAGAGTAATTTGACTGGCACTACATCCAAAAATATTCAGTCCCTTGACCACCAAAGCTCAGTAGTAGCAGTGTGCACCATCTACAAGATGCACCAGAGAAATTTACCAAGGCTGTTTAGACAGCACGTCCCAAACCCATAACCACTACCATCTAGAAGACAAGCGTGGCGGATACATGGGAACACCAGTACTTGTAAGTTCCCCTCCAAGCCACTAAACATCCAGCCTATATAATTGATACCTTCAGTGTTGCTATGTTGAAATCCTGGAACTCTTTACCTAATGGCACTGCGGATGTAACCATACCCAATGGACTGCAGCAATTCAAGAAGACAGCCCACCACCACTTTCTCAATGGCAACTAGGGACGGATAATAAATAATGGGCTAATAATAATTGGATCCAATTCTTACTCAAGAAACTTTGGCAAGGAATTGCATCTGCCATAAAGTAAATTCCTCCTTCATGGACTTTAGTGACAAGTTAATGTAGGATAAGGACTTCCCACCCTGCAAATATTTGACATTATTTCCAAACATCTACCTTACAGTTTGATCCTGAATCTCTCACATGGGCTTTAAGAAGCCCTTTAATTATATGCTTAGGAACTTGAAGTCATGAACAAAAACCGAATAAACATATGCCACAAGCTTAATCTGATTAGATTAGATTACATTACAGTGTGGAAACAGGCCCTTCGGCCCAACAAGTCCACACTGACCCGCCGAAGCGCAACCCACCCATGCCCCTACATTTACCCCTTACCTAACACTATGGGCAATTTAGCATGGCCAATTCACCTGACCTGCACATCTTTGGACTGTGGGAGGAAACCGGAGCACCCGGAGGAAATCCACGCAGACACGGGGAGAATGTGCAAACTCCACACAGTCAGTCGCCTGAGGCGGGATCTGCTTTGGCTTTTTACCCTCAACCTTTCAAAGACCACAACAACCATATGGTCCTACAACACATTTATAAAATAACAAGTTTACGTTCAAGTTGACATTCGCCTGACCTCATAAGGAGCAAACAAATACGTAATTGGAATAGGCAGTACACTTCTGGTCACTGCACTATAGGAAGGATGTGGAAGCTTTGGAAAAGGTTCAGAGGCGATTTACTGGGATGATGCCTGGTATGGAGGGAAGGTCTTATGAAGAAAGGCTGAGGGACTTCAGGCTGTTTTGTTAGAGAGAAGAAGAGGTGACTTAATTGAGACATATAAGATTATCAGAGGGTCAGAAAAGGTGGACAGTGAAAACGTTTTTCCTCAGATGGCGATGGCTAGCATGAGGGGACATAGCTTTAAATTGAGAGGTGATAGATATTGGACAGATGTCAGAGGTAGTTTCTTTACTCAGAGAGTAGTAGGTGTGTGGAATGCCCTGCATGCAACAATAGTAGACTCGTCAATTTTGAGAGCATTTAAATGGTCATTGGATAAACATATGGTTGAAAATGGAATAGTATAGGATAGGTAGGCTTCAGATTGGTTCCACAGATTGATGCAACATCGAGGTCAAAGGGCCTGTACTGTTCTATGTTCTATGCACACTTTTTATCTTCCACTCAAAAGTTTGGAAATCGTAAAGTCAGGCAAAACTCTAATAATTAGATTTGTGGGTACCTATTATACCATTGTAATCAATTGGTTAGTCTATAATTCAGGATAAAGAATAGAACACATCAGATTCATGGCAATTCCACCAATGTAATAACTTCTACAAAAACAATTACGGTAATGCTTTGAAGAGTTTTGAATGAAAGAAACAATTTCACTTACAGGATATGATACTCATTTCAAGAACTTGAATTTACAGCTGTGAACAAGTATTTCCAGTTCAAAAGAATCCTTGCCCAAATCACAAGATGTTTAAACATCCTGGAAGAGGACAGGTGACATTTTACTGTTAGAGGCTGCTTTTGAAGGAATGAGATCTAAGTTGCAAAATGGTGTTCTAAAGTAGCTGCTATTGCAAATTATTCTGGGTTTTAGATTTCAGTTTTAGTTAGTCTAATATTTTTGGTGTCTTTACAAACACACACATTTTGTTAAGCTAAAAAAGGAAAACACCAGTTATTTTCAGTTGTACCACACTATCATTGAGAGAAACCACCTTGTGCTGCATATCTATCAATTCTAGAACCACTGACATACTAAAGCTTGTGTAGCAGCCAACAGTACTAGAAGAATGGCCTCCATCATGCTGTAATTGAAGAATAAGTAATCATCATTAATGGATAAAGGCTGGATTTTCTTATATTTGTACTGCTAATTAAATTGCTAACTTCCTTTTTGAAAAAGACTATGAGAATACTGTAGAAATGGAAGAGGAAACACGTCTCCAGCTTCTTATCCCAGCCATGACCAATCTTGCACAGAAAACATAGATGTGTTAATGAATGATATATTATTCATTTTAAAATAAAATGAGCATAATGAGATATTCCATTATTCTAAAGCGAAACACCATCTATGCATAGAAATATACAACTAAATTAATCATTAACTAATTGGATTTCAATAACTACTTCTAAGTAATGTGCTAGGGTGGTCCCATAGAGACAATAAAATCATGCTTCTGAATCCTGAAAGCAGATGAACTGTGGTCCTGCACCTGGTTGAATTTAGGTCAATGCAAAGGTGTCAGTTTCATTACTGTTAGTCAGCATTTTCTGTAAATGTGGAAATTTGAGGTCAAGAGAGTTAGTTAGGGACCTCTGTTCAGGTTTTGGCAGTTTTTAGAGACAGTTAATCAGGGATTATCATTGGTTGTAAAAGCTTTACATGCTTTACATCAAGTAAGGAAGAGGTTTCCTGTCCAAGTGCAGGGTTTTGGATTCAGTTTGAATTCTGTCTTGTTCTTCTAATAAGTATAACTTCTGTGTATTTTGTTTGTTACTTAAACAGTTTTAAGTTATTAAATCAATTATACTTGATACATAATAAAATCTAATATAGTTTAGTAATGTATAGTTTGAAGGAATTCATTTAAAACTTCATGAGCTCACCCAAATTGAACTAATCTAAAAGTACTGATTAATTTATTGCCACATGTACCATGTTTATGAGCAGTGTGGGCAGATCATTGTAAGCAAGGATGTAAGGATCAGAGGTTGTAAAAAGACTTAGACAGAGACATACAGGTTATATTGCACAGGGCGTACACTAGGTTAGCAAGATCAGTATTATTTGAGGCTAGACAGTCCTTACATCAGTCTAATAACAGCTGGGAAGGAGCTGGTCCTGAACTTGCTGCTGCATGTGTTCAGGCTTCTGTATCTTCTGCCTGACGCAAGACGTTGTGGGAGATCATTACCAGGATGCGATGGGTCTTTGATGATATTGGCAGCCTTTCTACGGCAGAAGGTGTGTAAGTGGAGTACATGGATGGCAGGTTGGCTTCTGTGATAGTCTGGGCTGTGCACAAAAACTTCTCTAGTTTCTTACGGTCCTGGGCAGATCAGTTGCCTTACCAAGCTGTTACACATCCGATGATATTGCTTTCAATGGTGCATCTGTGGAAGTTGGTGAGAGTCCTTATCGACATGCCAAATTTCCTGAGCCACCTGAAGAAAAAGAAGCTTTGTTGTGCCTTCTTGACTGTTAAGTCTATGTAGGATATTGACAACAGGTTGTCGGTTATTGTCACTCTGAGGAATTTGACGCTCTCCACTCTCTCAACCTCGGCTTCATTGATGTAGATGGGGGCATGTTTTCTTCCAAACTTTCTGAAGTCAATGATCAGTTATTAGTTTTGCCGACATTGAGAGAGAGGTTATTCACATTGCACCATGCCACCAAGCCCTTTATCTCCCTTCTGTATTTTGACTCATCGTTGTTAGATATCCATTCTACTACGGTGGTGTCATCAGCTAACTTGTAGATGGCATTCATTCAGAATTTGGCAACCCAGTCATGGGTGTACAGGGAGGGTGTAGGGGGCTGAGGATGCATCTTTGGGGGGGGGGGGGGGGGCCTCCGGTTTTGAGTGTTATTGTGGAGGAGTTGAGTTACCTATCTTCACTGATTGTGGTCTGTGGGTCAGAAAGCTGAGGATCCAGTTGCAGAGGGTGGAGCTGAGACCAATGTTATGGTGTTTTGAGATCAGCCTGGAGGAGGTAACGGTGTTGAAGGCAGAGCTGTAGTCAATGAGCAGGAATCTGACATAGGTGTCCTTGTTGTCCAGATGTTCCTGGAATGAGAGCAGGGCTAGGGATATGGCATTGGCTGTGGACCTGTTACATCGGTAGGCAAATTGTAGGGGATTGAGGCAAGCTAGGAGACTGGAGGTGATGTGGGCCATGATCAGCCTCTCTTTATCTAATCTATCTAAACTCTCTTTTAAAACTACAGTTTTGCATGTGTCAGGTGTGTTATGTATTGTTTAAAATAATTATTAGATTAATCAAATCACTATAATTTATTAATTATTTAAACAGTCTATTTAAGTGTCAGCTTGCTCATAATGACTAAAACAAACAAAATCAACATCAAGGTATATTACAGGCTGGAAGTTACAAAGATATGCGTGACATTAAAGCAAAACAGGTAGAGAAGAGATGGGGACATTTTTACCATGTAAATGTTCTTGTGCTGACATGTTTAGAATTGAGTTCCACAGGCACATTGATACTCTAATGGGAGATTGACTACATGAAGTATTTCAAAAACACATATTCATATGCATTATACTGTTCAGAAGACTGTAAACAAGTCATTTTTCATTCAAAATAAACATTAATTTCTCCAGAAGGTTTTGGGCTGAAGCCATCTTATCTGTGACATTCTCTTCTTCTTGATTGCATGTTCATTTAAGTTTCTCAGATCACCTAAATACTTAGTTATCATCTTAAATTATCATCTGTAGTAGCATAGGAAAATCCCAGGAATGCACTTGTTGTTGTTGGGCTGTTCATAGTAGAGTCAGGAATGCGTCCCACAGAATTAGGGACAATTTCTTCAGTGAATTCGGGATCAAAATGCTGGAGGTCACCAGGGCCTGCCTGAAAAAAAAACAAAGAAACTGTGAAGTTAGTTTTTGCTCAATGTACTTGTCAAATGTAAAAATTTCAGAAAAGTTGGTAAATTTATTTATTTTATCCTGTGTTTATTCAGTGTGGTGCAGCTTTTCTGGTGATGAAAATGCTTTAAGTGTCTATACAATGCCATAGTAAAGCTCACAGAATTGGCCTGCTAGACCTTAAAATATTAGTGAAAAATGCACTTTTACATGATCATGGTTTTCCTTCATGATTCCCCACCCCTATTTCCCTTCACAAGTGCACTTTACCTCACCTTGAATTATATGTAATGTAAAGTTTTTAAAGAGATCCTGTAAGTGAGACCTTGGCATACAGAAGGAATGAAATGAAGTCTGAAGTTAAGCCCTTCCCAGACCTTAGGCAGCAAGAATTGCAAAACCTTTCTTTATATCAACATTGCTACACCCCAAACAATTCCACACAATTCCAATTTTCCTAGCAGTTGAAATAATGGGCAGGTTCTGGCCTGTCAGACACCCCATCACCTATTGATTCTAATCACACATTAAATTAACATAACAGTAATTTTGTCTGTATAAAAACCTCAACTAACTTCCATCACATCCATTTATACACTTATTACAGATTTCCAATAGTTGGGAAAATATTATTCTCACTGTGGAATTTTTGTTCGAAGTGAGAAGGTATAATACATTGTATTTTCACTAAAATCTTCTTGACCAAAATCAAACAGATTAACATGAGTTTCATTTACTTTTCAAACTTTACGTGGAAGGTAACAAATGATCTCAGCCCATTCCATGCAGTTCCTACTACAAATAACTAAACGGCACCCTAGATGTGATGAGCTGATTCAAGAGGAAAGGTATGCCCCATCCCACACTCAAGAACAACACCCATCTTCCCCTTGTGCAATACTGATCAAACTGAAATGCACCTATCTAACTACTTCCATGTTTAATGTTAGTAGGTACCTGTGCTTTAATCATAAACCATCACTGGTGATTTTATGAAAATGTAAGCAGATTTTAATGCAGCATTGCATTCTCTTGTGAAATACATACGCACACAAAACAAAAATGTATAGCTCCACAAATATAAAAACCAACAGAAACCAGAAAGCTTACCACATTGGGATTGTATGGTGGGGTAATTCTCTTGTGGTAGATATCCTCCCAATTAATGGATGAAAAAAATGCATGTTTTTTTATATCAAGCTGTGTCAGGAGAAAATACAATGAAGTTAGTTGAGTAAGGTCATTTGTTCATGTTTCATTCTAAAGCTTGACATGAATATGATTTTTGGATTTTAAAAATATGATTAGGGCTGATACTAACCACTTTGTATCTGCTCATTGTTAAAAGCAGAACAGATAACAATGATTGATGGTTAGGGTTAGTTATTATAAACTGAATTGTAAACTCATATATGTAATGAATGGGTTGTGTCATTCCTCAGGAATCACAATCTACTTGCTTGTAAAGTGCCAGAAAGTACCTAAAATTTCTCTTAAAGAAGTAGAAATACCACACTGACAGGCCATAGATATGAGGCTAATATTGTTTATGAAGAGAAAGAATTATGCAGCAAAGCAAGTTAAATGGGCTGCATGCGACTCTGTTTTTCTGAGATTTTTACAATCCTTGTTTCAGGATTGACCTTTAACATTATCTTTTTACTGAGCTTGCAATTTAGGTCAATTCTTCTCATCACAATAACCAAGAAATGGAACTGATCTGAATGAATTAAAGATGCCAAAGAAAAAAATATGCTAATTTTTAGTGGGAATAGTTTAGTGGATTACTCCTAATTGGTATTGGTCTGCTATCTCTTAAGCTTATATCAATGATGGATTCGGAAATTCCATACGAGCTGGTCAACTTCACAGTAGTCAATCCAGGAAGGACAGTGTAAAGTACAATAAGAACTAAATGTATTTAAGAAGACAAAGTGGCTAATAATATTTAACAACAAAATGTAAAATAATAAGGTAAAGCCACAAAAATCCCATAGGTCTGCTCTCATTAGAGAGACGACTGGTGGTAAATTTAATTTGAAGGACATCATGCCTTTGGCGAAGGGAAAGATTGAGAAGATGGGACCTTCATGTTCTTCTCAGCTGAAATTGAACCCACACTGTTGGCACTATTCTTCATCACAAACCAGCTGTCCAACCAACAGACCTAACTGACCCCCCGAAAAAAATGTAATATGCTGCATACAGTAATGAAAAATAGATTCAAACAAGGATAATCGACTGTATTGAAATAGCTGGGGATAAAGTTGAAAGATCCTTGGTAATCTTAAATACCTTAACCTAATCGCTGCAAACTAAGAGCTGAACTGTGTCCATTTTGTTTGCATTGTTTTTATTGATTACTGGACAAATATTGGCCAAGCTACCAGGTAAACACTATAATAGGAATATGGTCCACTGATGCAGTAATAAGTACATTGACAGGTACATGAATAGGAAAGGTTTGGAGGGACATGGGCCAAATGCAGGACAATGGGCAAATCAGTACAGGAAACCTGGTTGGAATGGACAAGTTAGGCCAAAGGGCCTGTTTCCATGCAGTGTATCTTTATGACTCGTTATGATCCTTTGACTCGATTTATTTTGAATAATGCTATGCTGACTGTCTTGCATTAATTTTCTTTCTAAGCAATGTTAAATCGTCTTGTAATTAGTGTTCAGTCATAGACAAATTGCACACATACAAAATCTGCTTCAGCTCCTAATCTTCTCTTCTGGTCTTTTTGTAGGAGTCCCATCAGAATATCACGAGCAGCTGCTGATATTCCCATAGGCAAGTAGAGCGGCTTGTGAAGAATGTTATTGTACATTTCAGCTACATCTTCACTGTAAAAGGGAGGCTGTCCAGGTAAAAGAAAGGAACATTACTCATTGATCAAATCCTGGAGGAAATAATAGACAATAGACAATAGACAATAGGTGCAGGAGTAGGCCATTCTGCCCTTCGAGCCTGCACCACCATTCAATATGATCATGGCTGATCATCCTTAATCAGTATCATGTTCCTGCCTTATCTCCATAACCCTTGATTCCACTATCCTTGAGAGCTCTATTCAACTCTTTCTTAAATGAATCCAGAGACTGGGCCTCCACTGCCCTCTGGGGCAGAGTATTCCACACAGCCACCACTCTCTGGGTGAAGAAGTTTCTCCTCATCTCTGTCCTAAATGGTCTACCCCGTATTTTTAAGCTATGTCCTCTGGTTCGGCACTCACCCATTAGCGGAAACATGTTTCCTGCCTCCAGAGTGTCCAATCCTTTAATAATCTTATATGTCTCAATCAGATCCCCTCTCAGTCTTCTAAACTCAAGGGTATACAAGCCCAGTCGCTCCAGTCTTTCAGCATAAGGTAGTCCCACCATTCCAGGAATTGACCTCGTGAACCTATGCTGCACTCCCTCAATAGCCAGAATGTCTTTCCTCAAATTTGGAGACCAAAACTGCACACAGTACTCCAGGTGTGGTCTCACCAGGGCCCTGTACAGCTGCAGAAGAACCTCTTTGCTTCTATACTCAATCCCTCTTGTTATGAAGGCCAGCATGCTATTAGCCTTCTTCACTACCTGCTGTACCTGCATGCTTACCTTCATTGACTGGTGTACAAGAACACCCAGATCTCTTTGTATTGCCCCTTTACCTAAATTGATTCCATTTAGGTAGTAATCTGCCTTCCTGTTCTTGCCAACAAACTGGATAACCATACATTTATCCACATTAAACTGCATCTGCCATGCATCTGACCACTCACCTAACCTGTCCAGGTCACCCTGTAATCTCCTAACATCCTCCTCACATTTCACCCTGCCACCCAGCTTAGTATCAAATTTGCCAATGTTATTACTAATACCATCTTCTATATCATTAACATATATTGTAAAAAGCTGCGGTCCCAGCACTGATCCCTGCGGTACCCCACTGGTCACTGCCTGCCATTCCGAAATGGAGCCGTTTATTACTACTCTTTGTTTCCTATCAGCCAACCAACTTTCAATCCAAGTTAATACCTTGCCCCCAATACCATGCGCCCTAATTTTGCTCACTAACCTCCTATGTGGGACTTTATCAAAAGCTTTCTGAAAGTCCAGGTACACTACATCTACTGGATCTCCCTCATCCACCTTCAGAGTTACATCCTCAAAAAATTCCAGAAGATTAGTCCCCTTCATAAATCCATGCTGACTCTGACCTATCCTGTTCCTACTATCCAGATGTGTCGTAATTTCATCCTTTATAATAGACTCCAGCATCTTTCCCACCACTAAGGTCAGACTAACTGGTCTATAATTTCCTGCTTTCTCTCCCCCACCTATCTTAAAAAGTGGTACAACATTAGCCACCCTCAAATCCGCAGGAACTGATCCCGAATCTATTGAACTCTGGAAAATAATCCATGATTCCTCGAGCCACCTCCTTCAGTACCCTGTATTTGTCTCAAATTTGTCATTTTAGAGTTTACTCAGGAACCTTATATAAGAGAAAAAATATAGAAGCCCGTTATTCACTCTAAATATCTTTTAGATCCAAATTTGATATTTAGATATATTGCTCAATGTTTGAAATACCAGAACATTACTTGAATATCTATCAAATTTCCTTCATTCTTAGGATTATCATAGCACCATATGGTCTGAAACTTGCGGTTTATTTGTACAGTTTATAATACTGCAATGTAAATTAATTCACAGTATTGGAGCCTTCATCAAATGCAGGAGCAAGAAGCCCTGAACAGCTTGGTGCAACTCATTGTAGGGATAGTGGTGCCTGTTGAATCTTGTACTTAAGGGATTGGGTGTGTTAAGTAATCAAGACAAAGAGACGAACTCTCATGTTTTATTTTTGTTTATTTTGTCCCGGCATTTGAGTATCACTGGCAAGCCAAGCATTCATCGCACATCCTTAATTACCCTTGAAAATGTGTTGGTGAGCTTTTTTAAATTGCGATAGTCTGGGCAGTCCTAGACTTCTGATCAAATGACAATGAAGGGACAGCAATAGAACTCCACGTCTGGATGGTGTGTAGTTCAGAGGAGAAAATGCATGTGCCTGCTGCATTTGTCTTTCTATATGATAGAATTCAAATGTTTAAAAGGTGTTGTTGAAGGAGCCTTGGCAATTTGCATCTTGTTGATGGTGCAGCAGCTACTATTGTGCAGTGGAGGGAATGAATTTTTGATAGTGAATGGGGTGCCAACCAAGTAGGCAGCCTTGTCCTGGAAGATGCTGAGATTTTTGAATGTTAGAGATGCTGTAATAAAGGAAGTGCACATTCCATTGCACTTCCCAAAGCTTGTGCCAAGCTTCTGGTGAAGAGGCTTTGAGGAGTCAGGCGATCAGTTACTTGTAGCAAAATTCCCAGCCGCTGTTATTGCTACTTTAGCCACAGTATGTTTATGGCTGATTCAGTTAAGTTTCAAATCAGTAGTAATTATAGGATGTTGTAGTGACATTCAATAATGGGAGTACCATTGACTGTTAAGGGGAGTTGATTAGATTATCTCTTATTGGATATGAGCATTGCCTGGCATGTGTAGACTGAATGTAACTTGTTATTTATCAGCCTGAATGGTGTCCAGGTTTTGCTTCATGCAACAATGGAGTACTTCAGTACCTGTGGAATTGTGATTGGAACTGAACATGATTCCATAATCAGCTAACTTCCTCACTTCTAATTTTATGATTTGAGAAGGTCATTGATGAAGCAATTGTAGATGGTTGGGTCAAGGACATTATCCTGAGGAATTGCTGCAGTGGTGTTCCAGGACAGAGATGATTGATTTCCAACTACAACAACCACCTTCCTTTTAGCTAGGTGTGACTGCAATTAGTGAAGATGTTTCCCGATTACCATAGACTTCCAATCTGTTAAGGCATACTCGATCAAATACTGCCTTGACTCTCACTCTCACTTCACTACCGGAATTCAATTTAAATGTCCATGTTTGAACCATGGCTGTAACAAGATCTTGAACCTCATGGCTCTGCTGGAACGAGAACTAAGGAGTGGTGAGCAGTTTGTTGTTGAGCAAGCATCACTATCAGTGACACCTTCCATCCCTTAACAAACAACAAGAGTAGATTGATAGGGTGGTAATTTGTTGGAATTTTTTTTCCTGCTTCTTATGAACAATTATTTACTGTTTTGAATTAATGCTAGTCGAGGGTGCAGCCCAGATGTTGTTAGGCCCATTGTCTTTGCTAATCCATGGCCTTTGTTCATTTCTTGATATCTATGGAGTGAATCAAACTTATTTCATATTTAACCCTGCAAACATCAGTAAGAGGCTAAGATAGATCATCTGCTCGGCAGTTTTGATTGAAGTTGGTTACAAATGCTTCAGCTTTGTCTTTTGCATAATCTGTTGTGCTATGTCATCATTGAGGATGGAGATGTTTTTACAGGTTGCCTCTTTCGTCATTTAATTACACATCAATGTTCAGAGCTGAATCAGGATTTGTAGATCTGGTCTGCTTTTTAGCATGATACCTCAAAAAGCAGACCAGATCTACAAATCCTGATTCAGCTTTGACCATTGGTGCGTAATTAAATTATACCTCACTCTACCTATTGTGTGAGATTTATATCGACACATGTTGTAGCTTCACTAGATTTTAGTTGCCTCATGTATGCCTCATGTGCTGCTGGCATACTCTCCTGCACTCAGCATGAAACCAGGTTTAAGCGCTGGGCTTGAAGATAATGGTGGAGAGGAAAAGACAATGGGCCGTGAAGGTTCAGATTGTTGTTGAATTTCATTCTTTGCTGCTGATCACCTACAGGACCTCAAAGAAGCCCAGGTTCGAGCTACTACATCTACTCTATATCCCATTTTACATGCAGACAGTGCTACATAATGCAATGCGTGGTATCCTTGCTATAAAAGTGGGACTTCATCTCCACACTGATTGTATGACGGTTACTCCTATCTATAATGTATGAGTGGATGAATCTGCAACAGGTAGATTGGTAAAAATCTGGGTGTACCTGCCCAATTTAATGGATATGTACTTTAGGACTCAGGAGGAGAAAGTGAGGACTGCAGATGCTGGAACTCAGAATCAAAAGTGTAGTGATGGAAAAGCAAAGCAGGTCAGGCAGCATCCAAGGAGGATTCCTGATGAGGGGCTTGTGCCCATAACATCAATTCTCCTGCTCCTCAGATGCTGCCTTACCTGGTGTGCTTTTCTAGCGCTACACTCTCAACTTCAGGACTCAGCCAACTTGGGCTGAGAGTCATAGATATTAAATTTCTATATCCTTGACACTCTCTAGGTTTCTACAAAATGGTATTTGATATGGCTGAACACTGGAAGGTAGTAATCAACAGGAGGATACTTTGCACATTTGACTTGATGCCTTAAGACTTTCTGGGGTCTGGAGTAATGTTGCAGATTCCTAAGACCCTCCACCCTGACTGTACACCTCTGTGCTGTCACTTCCGTGGGATGGGACATACCCAGGAATGGTGATGCGAGATTGACTAAAGTATAATTAAGTCAGATGTTGGTTGACTAATCTTTGGAACTGCTCTCCCAATCTTAGTATAAGTCTCCAGATGTTAGTGAGGAGTATTTTTAAGGTTGACTGGGTTGGCTGTCACTTTCTGATGAAGGGCTTATGCCTGAAACATCGACTGTCCTGGTCCTCGGATGTTGCCTGACCTGCTGTACTTTTCCAGCGCCACACTTTTCACATCTGCAATCCTCACTTTCTCCTTGGATGTATCTTTGTCATTACCAGGTAGTGTGGCTAATTTTAGTCTTTTTGATTTTCCTGTCATTGTTTGAGATACTGAATGGATTGCCAGTTTATTTTAGAGGGCAGTTCACATTGCTCTAGATATATGAAGTCACATGTGGATCTGCATGAGGAAAGGACAGTGAGATTTCGTTCCCTAAAGGATCAGCACCTCTTGACCTCACAAGCTGTGTAAGTTACCTTTCTGTGATGCTATCTGACAACATCTCATGGGCTGGCCTCCAAATTCTTGGAATTTACCATTCAATAGCTGCTGACATAAAACCATGAGCAAATATACTTTGCCTTTATGAGGTATTTGTATGAACATGTCATGTGACTAAGATGTCATATGATTGGGTATCAGGTGGTCAAATGCCCTGTGTTCAGGATGTCACAGGAACAACTTTCCAGCAAAGTCTTTAAACAGTGTATGCCGTTCTATCCATGTTAGGTCGGAGGTAAAACCTTTATGGGCACAGGACTGTGAAACTGGGATTATAATTCATTCCTTGGGGACCTATTGCTCTATTTCTATCAGGGTACAGGCCTCAGAATTCAGCTTTTGTTGCCACAAAAATTATTTTAAATGACATGTTTATACAAGTGAGACTTGAGAACTTTAGTTAGGCCACACTGAGAATATTGCATACATGCTTTGGAGAGGGTACAGAAAAGGTTTACCAGGATATTTCCTGGAATGGGAGATTTTAGCTATGAAGAGAGGTTGGATAGACTGGGTTTGCTTTCATTGAAATGCAGGAGGTTGAGGGGCGAGCTGCTAGAAGTTTATAAGATTGTGAATGTCATAGATAGAGTGGAAAGTATGAGGTTTTTTCCCAGGGGTCAATTACTGGAGATACAGGTTCAAGGTGGGAGGGTGGAGGAGTTTAAAATGGATGTGTGAGGCCAAGTTTTCACACAAATGATGGTAAATACCTGGAATGCACTACCAGAGAAAGTGGTGGAAGCAGACACAGTAGCAGCATTCAAGAAGCACCTGGACGAGTACATGAATAGGGAGGGAATAGAGGGACAGTTTAAGTATGGAAGGATAAAGTGTGTTGATGCAGGCTTGGAGGAATGAAGTGCCTGTACCTGTGCTGTTTTATTCTTTGTGGACCAGAAGGGTCTGGGTACAGACTACGGTTGCCTCACAAAAGTTAGCTCCTGTGACGACATGCAAACAAGAAATGCATAGTTTGATATCAAATTGATTTTACAAGATTAGAAACATACCCCAATATGATACATTGAGTTTTGGATCTAGACTTCTGCTTCATGAAGTAGATTTACAGTGTGCTACTTACCAGTCCAAACAACATCTCAAAGAGGACCGCACCAAAGCACCACCAGTCAACAGTGCGATCATAGAGTTGTTTTTGTAAAACTTCTGGGGCAAGATACTGACAAAACAAAATACATTTAGAATAGATGTTCATGCATTTTCCATGATGTGACAATTTGCTGCTTGCCAGTATTAAATGCAAGTAATAACTAATTAAAAGTGATTTGATCACACCAGATGAACAAAAGTTATGTAAAAATATGTAAAATTATGTAAAAATATTCCATTAACTTTCTTCCACCAAATAGAAATCCAACTAACAATCAAACCTTGATCTGTATGTGTGAATACAGATCTGTAATAATTCTACACTTACAGTGAAGCAATTTAGCTATGTGCCCACTTTTCACTGTTATAAATATGACAAATACTCCAATTGAGATAATATACGGAAGAATGGTAATAGTCACGATTAAGCCAAGTTAATTGTTTAAAGACAGCAGTAAAGTGAAACAGATAGTAAAACATAGAAATATTAAAATATTCAATTCAGACTGTGCTGCAAAAATCCATAAACATTGCAGCAAAAACAGAAGGGTTCTGGAGAAGGGTCACCGGACTCAAAACATTAACTCTGCTTTTTCTCCACAGGTGCTGCCAGACCTGCTGAGTTACTCCAGCAATTTCTGTTTTTGTTTCTGATTTTCAGCATCTACAGTTCTTTGTTTTATTATGATAATCATTGCAGAGTGGATGTCTAAATTTATGTTACATGTAAAAACTATGTTTTTTGCATTATGTCCTTGCAAAGTTGCTTTAGCTATTTAAAATCTTACAGGCCAGATTGAATCCAATCTAAAAAATAAATATAATAATTGAAGTAGAAAAACCTAGGAATTGGGACTAGCTAAATTGCTTTTGCAGAGAGCCGACGTGGACTTGATTGGCTGACTAGCCCCATACTTTCCCATTCTATACTCTGTACTGTTCTACATACCTCAGGTGTCCCACAGAAAGTAGAGGTTGTT
The DNA here is from genome assembly GCF_037043375.1 of Chiloscyllium plagiosum. Classification (NCBI taxonomy): domain Eukaryota; kingdom Metazoa; phylum Chordata; class Chondrichthyes; order Orectolobiformes; family Hemiscylliidae; genus Chiloscyllium; species Chiloscyllium plagiosum. The sequence goes on along the minus strand of NW_028270153.1, from coordinate 20,847,796 downwards.
CCTGTTGGTTCTATTACTTCTTTACAAAGCCCAAAGTCTGTCAGTACAATATGGCCCTGAAATATATAACAAAAGCCAGTTTGTACGGTTCTCTAACTATTCCTATCTTACTGACAAAAAGCTAAGAAGATTGTTATTGATACCTGAGAATCCAAGAGAATATTTTCAGGCTTCAAATCCCTGGAATGTAAAGTGAGATTGATTACTTAGCATAGATGCTTTGGAATTTTATAAGAAGTGTTACAAAAGACACTTTTATAGCAGAACTCACCGGTACACGATGTTGAGTGAATGTAGGTATCCTATGGCACTGGCCACCTCCGATGCATAAAATCTAGCTCTTGGTTCTGGAAAAGTGTGTTCTCGTTGCAAGTGGAAGAACAGCTGTTACATTTAAAAAAGACTTCTTAGTGGCTGTAATGTTTCAATTGTTTCTGGCAGTCATGTACTTTCACATGAAGCTTTCATGGATGGCCTCTGGATCAAAATGTTGTGGACAAACTGGTCAATATATAGTATACAATCTACAGCCCTGGCAAAAGAAGTTCCTGGGCACTATCTCCTTTCGAGAATATTGGAAACCTTTAACAGCTCGATACCCCCAATACTTTGCTCATCTTCTGGATGGTAATAGAACAGCACTGCTTTGGTCTGACGTTTGGCTGCCCATTCCCCTTGAGTCTGACCAATAGGAATCAGCTAATTAGAAAAGTTACTGTGAAGATACTCCTAAGATTTCCTTTTATTGTTCTTTTATATTTTTATCTTTAAACCTGCACTGAAATCAGTTTGCAAAGATGTAAGTTGAGGAAAATCACATGTTTAACATAACATCAGGAGGGCATGGATAATTTCTAATTACTTTTTCTTTTTTCCTGTTTTTACTTGTTGTCCTGGAATAGTGTTTTCAGACTGGTTGAATATTATGTGCATAAAAAGTGTGTTTCATTAATGTGACATTTCTTCCCAATGTCATTATTATTCTGGCAATTGTACTGAATACATGTTTCAGAACTGTCCATGCCCCTGGCTAAGCTGTTCCAGTACAAAAACACTGACCTAACATTATGACACAGGGTAAACTCTCCTGCTTAATGTAAAACCAGCAACACAAAAAAGATTTATCCTGTGCAGTATTCTGTAAAAATCAAGTGGCCAAGAACTATGTAAAGTAAAAATTAACAACTTTATTTCTTAAAGTATACCAGAGAATAATTAACTAACCACTATTTACAATTTATTTCTCTAACCTATCTTTTACCTTCCCTTCTATAAAACTAATCCAATAAAATTCCCAATTAAGATTTACAAAACAACATTTCTTATATCAAAACCAGACAGCTTTCGGTTCTTGTCTTCAGATTTTCCTGTGTCTTTTCTTCTGGTCAGGAATTTCTGCTTTACAGGTTACTGATTGAAAAGGTGCCTTTTTAACAGAGTTATTTTTCAGGCAATCTGTTTACATCTGTTCTTCTCTCAGTTGTTCAATTTTCCCCGGTCTTATACTCCAGTGCATCGAATTGTGTCATTGGCCCGCAAGATGGTCAATTTAAACTTGATTGGAGTTTGATATGTTTCGGGTATAATTTAAACTGATTAGCTGAATTCAAGTTTGTTTTTGTCTCCAAGCAACGAACTAATCGAGTTGTTTGACTCATTGTTACATTGTTTCCTTTTTGAGAACACTTGGTGCTTATGTCTGGTAGTTCTGCTGCTTTTAACTCTCTTAAAGTAAACCCACATCTTCATAACACCTCCCCCCTTAAGAAAAAAATGAACCACCATAATGAAAAGATGGCTTCATTTTTTTTTCTACCTTTTAAACACATTACCTGATCATACCGATAACTTTCATATAAGTTCACCTTAACTTCTTTTATATATATATTATGTGAAACATTAAATAAAGATAAATTCTGTCAGTTATATCCGCGAGAAAGCGTCTGCGGTTACATTCTTCCGACCTGCAATGTGTATGATTTTTAAATTAAAAGTCTGTAACATAAGACTCCAATGAAATAGTCGCATATTCTTATCTTTAAAACATTCTAACAATGTAAGCAGACACAATCGTCTCTGACACATTGTTCGTGACATACACATTAAAATGCTGTAAGGCCAGTACCAAACTCAATCATTCCTTTTTGATTGTGGACTATTTCCTCTGGTGGATGTTGATCTTCTTCGAAAAGTAACCAACTGGCAGTTCAATCCCATCCTCATTTTCCTGGAGGAGTACAGCTCCAACTCCAATGTCACGAGCATCGATGGCGTCTTTAAAAGGTTTTGAAAAGTTTGGTGTAGCTAAAACTAGTTTGGTGGTTAAAATTGATTTCAAATAGTCGAATGCCTCCTGGTATGGTTCTAACCACCGAAACTTTGTGTTCTTCTTCAGCAGATTGATTAACCGTGCCACTACACTGCTGATGTTTGGAACAAACTTCCAATAGAATCTACTGAGTCCTAGGAATCGAAGCACTTCTTTCTTCGAGGTTGGTCATGGAAATTCCTCGATAGCCTTTGTGTTTGCATCCCTTGGGGTCAAACTTCCATGACCCCATGACTGATGTTGTCCCAAGAGAATCACCTTTGCTTTTGCGAATTCCGTTTTATTTAAGTTTATCACCAGTTTTGCTTCTCATAGTCATTCAAAGACCTTTGCCAACTGTACCCATGTGATCTTTCCAAGATCACTACATTGTCCAAATAGATGCACCGTTTGTTAACCCAGCCACAACTCTGTTCATGAGTCTTTGGAATGTTGCAGGCACGTTTTTCATTCCAAAGGGCATCACTTTAAACTGATATAACCCATTTGGGGTTACAAACATGGAAATTTCTTTCGCTGTCTCTGATAAAGATACCTGCCAGTAACCATGCATTAAGTCCAACTTGGTGATGTAACTAGCTTGACCGACTTTCTCAATATAGTCCTCCAATCTATTGGATATGAGTCCGATTTTGTAACAGCATTGACCTTCCAATAATCCACGCAGAATCAATGAATCAGGGATTATTAATATTCTTACAACCACATCCATAAACATCACTCTCTCTGACTGACACACAGCAGCACAGTATGTATAATCTTCAACATGCACTCTAGAGATTCACCAAGATTCCTTAGACAGCAACTTCGAAACCCTCAATCACTACCATTTAGAAGATACGTGGTAACACTACCCCTGCAACTCTTTACGGTTGTGTATTTGTGTTAAAATCCTGTTTCCTACCAATTTCATCTACATAGTCTGCATATACTGGCGTTTAAGGCAGCCTAGAGAAGATTCAATAATTTGATCCCAGATATGGAGTGGATGTCTCATGAAGAGAGGTTCGATAGATTGGGCCTTTACTCTTTGGAGTTTAAAAGAATGAGGGGAGACCTGCTTGAAAGATACATGATTCTTAGGGGGCTTGACAAGGTAGCTGCAGCAAAGTTGTTTCCATTTATGGAAGAGCCTTGGACCAGAAAGCATAACCTCAGCATAAGAAGTCACGTATTTCAGATGGAAATGAGTAAATATTTCTTCTTTCAGAAGGTGGTGAATCCATGGAATTCTTTACTGCAGAGAGCTATAGTGGCTGGGTCATTAAGTATATTCAAGACTGAGATGAACACATTTTTAATCAATAAAGGTATCAAGGCTTAAGAGGAAAAGGCAGGAAAATGAAGTCAAGGATTATCAAATCAGCTAGGGTTTCATTGAATGGTGGACCAGATGGGTGCTTGCCTGGATGGATGCAGCTCCAACAACACTCAAGGAGCTTTTCATGATCTGGACATAGCAGCTCACTTGATTGGCACCACATTCACAAACATTAACTCCCTCCACCACTGATACTCAGTAGCAGCAGTGTGTACTATTTACAAGATGCACTGCAGAAATTCACCAACGATCCTTAGACAGCTCCTTCCAAATTCACGACCAATTCGATCAAGAAGGACAAGGGCACCAGATACATGAGAACACCACCATCTAACTGAGTAAGCCACTCACCATCCCGACTTGGAAATATATTGACATTTCTTCACTGTCACTGAATCAAAATCCTGTAATTCCCTCCCTAATGGCATTATGGCTCATTCCATAGTACTTGGACTTCAGTGGTTCAAGAAGGCAGCACACCACTTTTTCGAGGTCAACTAGGGACAGGCAATAAATGCTGGCCAACCAGTGATGGCCATGTGCCAAAGCATCCAAAGAACAAAGTTTGAGTCAAACCAGAAATAATCCAATTTTGACTGCTTCTTTGGGACTTCGCCTATTTGTGGTTGATGGTGGAACTATGGCTGCACAAATAACTTTAGAAGTAAGAGACAAATGCTACACCCAGAAAAAGACAACATAGAACTGGGGACAATCAGCAAAACTACACCCATCCAGGCAAGCATCCATCTGCTCCACCGTTTAATGAAACCATGGCTGATTTGATAATCCTCAACTTCACTTTGCCAAGGTAGATGATGATATGTGCTGTTGGTCCATGGGTCATTTGGTGGCCTATTGTTGATAGTCAGTTTACCGATGTGACTGTGGCCATCCAAGGCAGACCATCATCTACCATTGAACTTTTGTCCTGAGAAATCCTGAGAGATCCATTACTGGCGGCATTGCAACCATTCACACTCCATTAGCTGGAGGCATTCAAAGAATTGTTAAACACAAAGAATGCTGTAGATCTCAGTAGGTTTGGCAGTGTCTCAGCAGGTTTAAGGAGAGAGAAACAGACTTAATGTTGTGAGTCCAATATTCAGTTTTGAAAAAGAGTCATAATGAACTTGAAAAGTTAACTGTTTCTCTCCTCACAGACACTGCCAAACCTACTGAGTTCCTGTAGAATTCTCTGTTTGTTTCAGATTTCCAACACCTGTTGTATTTTGTTTTTATATAATGCTTCTGCAGCCATTTGACTAAATTAAAATAAAGTTAAAAATCAGACAACGCCAGGTTATAGTCCAACAGATTTAGTTGGAAGCAGTAGCTTTCGGAGTGTTGTCCCTTCATCAGGTAGCTGTGGAGCAGGATCATAAGACACAGAATTTATAGCAAAAGACGACAGTGTCAAAAAGCTGAAATTATATATTGAACAATACTGGATTGCTGCAATCTAGGATTGTTCAGGATATCATTTTAGCTGTATGACACTGTAATCTTTTGCTATAAATTATGTGTCTTATGATCCTGCTCCACAGCTACCTGATGAAGGGGCAGCACTCCGAAAGCTAGTGCTTCCAAATAAACCTGTTGGACTATAAACTGGTGTTGTGTGGTTTTTAACTTTGTCTACCCCAGTCCAACACCAGCACCTTCAACATCATAAATTAAAATAGTCCTAGCAACGACAATCAGATTATTGAACACACCATTTTAATACTACCTATTAATGGCTGCATTATACCAGCATGGGGCATTGTTTGTACGTGCATTCACAATGTATTTTAGAAATCAGGGTAAAGAATATTTCATAATAAATAATATCAGTCCCAATCCTGATATATTTTTACTAAAAGCCTCCACAAGTTAGTGACATCCTTGTCTGTATCTACAGCAAAAGGTGGTTGCAAATGACGCCTTTCCAGATAAGGAAACATCCACTTCATGGAGTTCTAGTTTTGTCAATAGTGTGGTGAAGTGGCTGGCTTAAGTAAGTGTGCCATCTCTGAGCAGTGATGAGAACATTCTCCACCACATTCTAGAAGCCAATTGCTGTGTTATAATGCACAAATCTGTTGCAGTATTACTTGAGTTGCAATGCTGCATAGAAACCAACACCAATAATATGTGACCATAGAAATTGGAGGCGAATGGCTGCAACAGTTAACTTTCAAAGTGAGATTCAAAGTTTATGAAGCAACTGTAATCTTAAGTCATCCACTCACCTCACCACCGTTAACATAGTCCAGGACAAAATAAAGTTTCTCCGTTGTCTGAAAGCAGTAGTGGAGCCCAACCAGAAAAGGATGCTTGAGGTTCTTCAGTAGCACATTGCGTTCAGACATAATGTTCTTTTGCTAATTTAAAATAGGCACGATTAGAATCTGAACAAGCAACCAACGAGAAAAGACATATCTGCCCCTTAGTATGTACTTTTAAATAATGTACTTATACAACCACAGTACACACACAAGAATTATTTCAATGTTAACCCAGTTTCACTTCACTGCATGCAAATCTAGATCTAAAAACTCTACTTAATATTATTGACCAGTCATGTACAATAAAGTTTACCTATGTACAATAAATGTACCCAATCTAAAAGGATAGTTATTCAGTGACTAAAACTCTCCAATCTTGGATGGTAGATTCAGCTCCACAGACTTGAACACAGAAGTGGGCTGACATTTCAGAGTAATGCTAGGGGGTGGGGGGGGGGATGCTGCATTGTCATTTGTATAATCTTTTGGCTATGGATACACTAGTCATTGAGCAACCACTGCAAAGGTCTGGTGGGGAGGGGAGAGACCACTGTCTAAGCTTTTCAGTCATCGTATACTGTGGTGCTGATACCTCAGAAAAACTCTTCAGATTGTATGCTTGTAGCAGAATGTATATAGTTAATGCCAAAATATTGCAAATGGATTGACGCACCTTTAATACAAAGTGCTCAGTCTCGGAAAATAGCATTTTAGGGTATTTTCCAAAACATTTGATTCAAAATGTTTTGTAATGACTTATGATATTTGATTAGTAAAGCATAGTAAAGTCGAGAAAAAATGTGTCATTTTCAAATAAAACATTAAACTAGGGTTTGGTTTGCTCCCTCTGGCACTAAAAAATTAGAGAGTTATTTTGCAAAAGTACGGGAATAGAATTAATTGGATAACAAAAATCACAACAGTATATTTTTTTCACGTATGTATTGGCCAGTATTCACTTCGCAGCCAAAATCACTCAACAGATTACCTGGCCATTATGAGATTACTGTTTTTGAGATCTTTCTGTGCATAGTTAGCTGCAGTTTTCCCTACATTTGAAGTACCTCAAAAGTACGCGGTGCTTGTAAAGAGCTTTGGCGTTGCCTTACGACCAGGAAAGACATTGTGTAAATGAAAATCTTTATTTCCTTGCTTGTTTAAAAACTTTACAAGGTTTACTTGGAGCTGTGACAGGCCACAGGCATGTCTTAAAACCAAGAAAGCAGATAATGACTTTAGTAAATTAATCTTATAAGCACTAATCTACAAAGTAGATGGGTTAGTGCTTCAATTAAAAGTGCAAGGAAAGAATTTTAATTCTCATTCTTTTCCAGTGTCATTAGATGTAATTAATGTTTCCCAAATCTTGTCCTTGCAAGCCCTATTTGAAATTCAACAACCAAGATTCTGCATCATTTCAGCACCGATTTTGCTTCGGTTGTGATCCCACTCCTTGCTGTTACATTTGACCTTGAGATGAGCTTCAAGACTTCATATTTGCTCTGTTTCAGACTTCCTGTTGTCAAGCATTCAGTAGGAAAGATGGGGAGCAAAATCATTCTGAAAATCACTCCCTACACTTACCTCGAAACCTCTCTCTCTAGGCAATTTTCTCCCTGACCTCGTCTTCAAAACACGCATTTTAATCTTAGCCACTTAGTTTAAGCAATAATCTCTGGTGTTGACCCTAGCAACAGCCACTGCACCTGGTGGCGTTGCTGACAATGGAGAACTGCTGGGATCTGATTGACCTGCAGCTACTGGTGAACAGGAATTCTGCTGTTCTGTCTGAAATCCCAGTGAACTATAGACTAGTAAGCCTAACACCTGTGTTACTTGCCAAGATTCTGATGGATAAGATATAAATGCATTTGGAAAGACAGGGTTTCATTAGGAGTAGTCAGCATGGCATTGTGCACAGGAGATCATGCTTCACAAATTTGTTAGAGTACTTTGATGAAGTGACCAGGAGAGTTGATGAGGACAGAGCAGTAGACGTACTCTATATGGATTTCAGTAAGGCCTTTGATGAGGCTCCACATGATAAGCTGCTCTGGAAGGTTAGATTGCATGGAATCAAAGGCAAGCTGGCAAATTGGATACACAATTGACATGATGGTCGGAAGCAGAGGGTAATAGTGGAAGGGTGCTTGTCAGACTGGAGGCCTGCAATTTGTAGTGTGCCTCAGAGGTCAGTGCTGGGTCGATTGCTGTTTGTTATCTATATCAATCTTTTGGATGAGAATGTAAATAAGTTTGCAGATGGCACTAAAATAGGAAGGATCGTTAACAGTGAGGAAGGTTATCGAAATTACAGCAGGATCTTGATCAACTGGGGATGTCGGCCAAGGAATGGCAAATGGAGTTTAACATAGATAAGTGTGAAGTGTTGCACTTTGGAAAATCAAATCAAGAGTTTCATGATGAATGGTAGGGTTTTAAGGAGTGTAGTGGAACAGAGGGACCTTGGAGTTCAGGTGCACAGAACTCTGAAAGTGAAGTCACTGATAGACAGAATAGTGAAGAAGGCTTTTGGCACACCAGCCTTCATCAGTCAGGGCATTGAGTATAGAAGTTGGGAAGTTATGGTGCAGTTATACCGAATGTTGGTGAGGCCGCAGCTGGAGTATTGTGTTCAGTTTTGGTCACCTTACTTTAGGAAGGATGTTATTAAATTGGAAAGAGCGCAGAAGAAATTTACAAGGATGTAGCCTGGATTCAAGGCACTGAGTTATAGGGAGAGTTTGGTCAAGCTAGGACTTTTTTCTTTAGAGTGTAGGAGACTGAGGGGGGATCAAATAGAGGTATAAGATCATGAGCGGCATGAACAGGGTGAACATACTCAGTCTTTTTCCCAGGGTTGGGGAATTGAGGACAAGAGAACATAAGTTTAAGATAAGTGGGGAGAAAAACTAATGGGAACCTGAGAGGCAACTTTTTTTACCAGAGGGTGGCATGCTTACAGAATGAACTGCCAGGAGGGGTGGTTGGGGCAGGTACATAACAACATTTAAAAATATATGGCAAGAAAAGATTTAGAAAGGTATGGGCCAAGTGCAGGGAAATGGGGTTAGCATGGATGGACATTTTGGTTGGCATGGACCAGTTTCGGCCGAAAGACCTGTCTTTATGTTGTAGGTCTCTATGACTTTATTATTTTTTGAAGGTCTGATGCTGACCTGTTATATTTGCCTTTAGAGGCACTAATTCAGTCAGGCCTGTCCCACATAAAAAAAGCAGGCTTGGAGAAACACAAGACCTAATTAGCAATATTAAATCCATCTCAATACCTCCTTTTGTGTCTCAATTTCTATTTTATCTTATAAAGCTTTTGCGAAGTCTGCTGAGACATGCTATTACGTTAAAAGTTCCAAGGATAAGATATTGTTGTCACACACAAGAGGTTAAGCTTTGAGACCTTTTTATACTTACATCTTTCCTATTCAGGATCATTTTCTTCTGCAAGACTTTAATAGCATAAAACCTGCCATCAGACTTACGTTTAGCAAGGAGAACCTAAAATGATATTGAAGAGTGTTAAAGTTCCAGCTCAGTCTGCCACTCTTTACACATAGGGTATGAAAATTACACACTTTCCAAGACTATATTGACCAAGTGAAAAGTACAAATTAAATTTGATGCTGTCTAAACGAAATTATTTGAACACATTTAAAGACAGATGCAAGTTTTCATAAACTTCATAAACTTGGATCTAGCACAGTCAATAAAAAGCTTTTAAAAAAAACCCTTGACAAAAAAAACAGAAGAGGCTGAGTTTGTTGCCACTGCCATTATTAGTTGGAGCAGTGCACTGCAAAGTATTTGCAGTACTGAGATGTGTCTTCTCAACCTCATTTGAGAGTGTTGCAGATTTATTCCTCTGAGAGAGGTCAATATTCAATGAATTATCAGGATTACGACCAGATGCCTGGTGAGATTAATACTGTTCTGGTTAGGATACCCAAAATTAGCAAAACCCCCTTACTAAGGAGGGATGAACTTGCTCTCCCTTCTTTATCCATCTACTCTGCCCAGTTGGTCGTAGCAGGTCACGAAGGATCTCTGTGGATAACTTTCTCCCAGATTGAAATTAATTTATACTTTAAAAGGAGCCAATTTAGGAGATTTTCTTGAGTTTACAAAAGGTTGGGTCTATTAGTTACCAAATGTAAGAATAAATAATAAGGCAATAGAAGACTAAGAAGTGAATAGAAAAAAAGTTTAAAAGAAGAAATATGGGTCAGTCTCTGGGCCATTTCTTACCTAGATGCTGTCTTTTCTCTCATCAATCTGAGATAACTTCCAAGAGATCATAACGCAGTTTGTACTGCATTTCTCCCTTTTAGATTCACCCCTTTGAAGCTTCATTGACACCTCAACAGGTGTGCCATTTCAGGGTCTCTCTCTTGCTCTCTCAACAGACACAAAAAATTTACATCTGCAGTCATCTTACATGTAGCAGTCCCCTTTTACAAAATTTGATAGGTGATCTGGGGTTGTGATCCATGGTTCATGACAGCCTGACACAATCCTTTTAAAATGGTTGATCGGGAACTGAAATTGTTGAAACTTTGGATGGAAGACATGATTTGGAGATGCCGATGTTGGACTGGGGTGTACAAAGTTAAAAATCACACAAAACCAGGTTATAGTCCAACAGGTTTAATTGGAAGCGCTAGCTTTCGGAGCGCTGCCTGATGAAGGAGCAGCACTCCAAAAGCTAGTGCTTCCAATTAAACCTGTTGGACAATAATCTGGTATTGTGTGATTTTTAACTTTGGATGGAAGAAGCATTTATCATTTAGCTTTTCCAGCTGGATAGGTGATACTTTCACTGATCTTAGTTCAATCCTCTCATCTTTAGTTGTTTAGAGATAAAACTTTGACTCCTTTGCACTCTAAAGCATTTGAAGAGGTTTAATCCCCAATCAATGAGATAATTATGTAGAATGTACATAAAAAGATGTATTTTGCTATTGGCGCAGTATGACATCCATGATCGTGCCCAACATCAAATCAGGTTCAAAGTTGTGTTGCAGGAGAAACCAAATATAAAAAGAAAATCATATTAATATTAAAATAATTCACTTACTTTTCCAAAGCTCCCTTTCCCAATTATTTTTAGAAAATCAAAGTCCGTTGGTTTGGCACTATAAATAAATAATAATTTGTAAATTAATTTTTAAATTAAATCTTTCCTGAGATATTCGGTAATTATTCCAATGTTAAAAAGAACTTACAAGGAATTGGCGGATGGTCCCAGGTTGATGTTGCTCTGTGCTGACATGATCTGAGGCTCAAAGGAAGGGATGTTAAACCTTTCTAATAAGGATCTGCAAATCCTAAATTTCAAAACAGGAAATCAAGGGTCAAGAATGCTTTCTACTTACTGGGTTCACCTTGTTATTTTGAAAGGGATCATTTTAAATTTTTGAATGTGTACATTTTTTACAACTGGACGAGTTCTGGAAAGGGAAGTAAATATCAGCAGCTTCTTAATGTTTGAAATCTAAGCCCTTAAATTTCATCCTGCTTTAAATCAAGATTTTATGAAGCTATGGTTTCATGAAACCATTTCAAATAGATACTGCTTTCATGACAAAATTGTATTTGAAAACTTACGAAAGGCTTGAATTATTATTTATCAGAATGGTGTCATTCACAATCGGTATGATTGAGGAAATTACACATTTTCTGGAAACAAGAAAACTGCACAAAATATTTCATTCCACAGAGTTAAACATATTGACAGCAGATTCATTTATTTTTAGGGCATTTTATTGCACTTGTTCCTGGATTAATCACAATACGATTCTCCCAAAACAGATTTCCGGTCTTCCATGGTCCCTGAGCAGTTACGCTCTTGATGGCTGAATTTCACCAAGCATTAACTGAAATTTACAAAAAAACCTGATGAGTTCCAATTTCAGGGAGAGGCATGAAGGGTTTGCCTCTGTTAGCTCCTTTGAGTTTTTTGATGCAATATTGTTTCTGATGCAATAATATGTTTACCTTTGGATATGAAGTATGCCCCTATTTCACTGTGCCCATGCTATCATATACTCACCAGTGGCAGAAGTACTCACCACTGCTAAGACACTCCCAGACTTTCAACACCAGTGCCATATTTGAAGCCCAGCTGTGCACTGAGTCAAGCACTGCCAACCACAATCCATGGCCCTCTACACAGTGGGAGGGAAGCAAGAAAGAAAAGCTTGTGTGGGCACGTTGATGACTTCCATTGTCGAAGTGACTGCTACTTTATCCCTAAAACAAAGTCTGGCATAATCTCTTGTTCTATGGCAGCATCATATATTGGAAAGTCTTCAAATGGTTGAAAACTTAACAACACAAAAGCAAAGAAAATAAATAAAAAAGCTGTGTTTGCTTCTGGGAACAATCAGAGACCTTTCAAGCATCAACATATTTAAAAACAATTAACGCTCTCATCTATTGGAACTGAATATCAATTAAGTCCTGTCTGGGTTATTATGCTTGACTTTGTATTATGAAGGTGAAGGTGATATACCCTCTGTACGATGTCCTCATCTGCCTCCTCACAAGACTACTCCAATGTTCTGCAGCAAGGCCCCTCAGACTGATCCAAGCATCAGCCTCATCACCTGCCTCATAATGATCTTGGTAAAAGAATGAGCTGCATTGTATCTCTGTTCGACCTTCGTTAGGGTTTACGTGATGGAGTCATTGGCCATTGTTGCTGAAGGTAGTCCTTGACTCCCAGTAAGTATCCTTAAAGGACAACTGGTTCTTGAAAGGAAAAGGAACACAAGTGTTCTCAGGAATACAGGCATCACAGCAGCTCTCAGAGTACTTAGTGCAGACTTTACAATATGGTACAGATAATCACAGATGACATGTACATTGATAGAATGGAATCCATTTCTGTTGATGACATCAGCCATATTGTGATATGACATTCTCAACACAACCTGTATACAGTTTACCTTGCCGTGCACTTAGCCCAGCTAATGTTTGAAAGGCCTATGGCACAGGCTGAAGGAACAATACCTCTTCAGCAATCTGAGGGAACCTCAGCTACAACTTCTTCGTGTGGAGCTAGAATTTGCGGTTGGTCCTGCGATTGCTGATACCTCTGTTCTTCCTCAATTTCTCTGTACCTACATAGCAGTGTGGCCATGGCACCAATGACCTCTGCTGTGGTGTGATCCATTGGTCAAGATTCCAATGAAACATTGTGGGGAATATCAGAAACAGAACACATTCTTTATAATGGGACCAGTCAGCATTTGCATCACATACAAATGACAGTTTAGTATATTCCTATATACAGTGAGACATGGAAGACTTTAACAAGGAGCGCCATGGACTTTGACATAGGGGACCATATCCCACTGTATGCAGCACCAGTCATACAGCACAAGTAGGAGATTGTATGTGAGGTAGGATTACTGAAACCTTGACGTGGTAATTTGGCTGAAGCAATGCAGTGTGTTTACCATGTAAACTGCTGCCACATACTACAGGTGTGAAACTGACGTAGCCATAGAACAACATGCCTGCAGCCTTGACTGAGCACTGCTGATAACAAGGAAAAAGTGCCAAGCTGTGTGTTTCTGCTAAATGGTAAGCCCAGACAGAAACAATGTGAGCTTTCAAGTTATCAATGAGGTGGCAAAGCACAAAGCAATGCAGAGGTGTTGTGACCATCCAAGTTGGCATTCCTGATGAAGGACTTATGACCGTAACATCAACTCTTCTGCTCCTCAGATGCTGCCTGACCTGCTGTACTTTTCCAGTGCCACATTTTTCAACACTGACTCTCTAGCATCTGCAGTCCTCAAAGTGAATAAGTACTAAAAGAGCAAGAGAAGACCCCTGAGGTACAGCCTGGTGTAATGCATGTTTTGAGTGCCTGTCCCTGTGTGCAAAGTGGCCTGGCAGCAGCATTGCAATAAAAGATGTTGATGTACTTCAAAGTGAAGCAAAGTAGTGAACTGTCCTCTAAGTGAGTCAGAGATGTGCCATGACAATGTGGTGAGGCTGATGCATGTTGATGTCAACATCCACAGAGAAGGGGATGCAAACAGTTATTTCCCATGGAGTTTGCCTGAGATGTTAGGCATGGCTGGACAACATGGGTGCCTAGAGGAGCAACTGTGAGCTGGAACTGCCAGGGTTCCACTATGGCTTTCATCCCAGGAATTGCACCATCTACTTTTGATCAATAAAGTGAGAGGAAAGGAAATCATATATACATGAGGCTAGATTAAGTCCTTGCCAAGTGAAATATAAAAACACAGAAATAGAGACTTTTCATTAACTAGCAAGATTTTTACCTTGCTTTTCAAAACATGAGTGGGAATTTGAAGTTATACACTTTAACATTAAGAAAGAAAGAAATGAATATAATTTAAAAGGAGAAAGACTGCAGAAAGCTGCAACACAGAGAGATTTAGGGGTCCTCATGCACTAATCATAGAAATCTAACATACAAATTCAGCAGGTAATAGGGAAGGCAAAAGGAATATTGGCTTTCAAAGACAGTGCACGATATAATATGGAAGTCTTGCTGAAATTATACAAGGCAGTAGGCAAAGCACACCTACAATATTGTGTACAATTTAATCCTCTTATTTAAAGAAAGATTTAATGACAACTGAGGCAGTCCAGAGAAGGTTCACTTGGTTGATTCCAAGTATGGGGGTGATTTTCTTATGAGGAAGATTGGGCAGTTTGGGTTTCTACTTATTGGAGAGGAGATATTGTTGAAATGTATAAGATTCTTAGGGTGCTTAACAGGGTAGATGTGGAAAGTTGTTTCCCTGTGTGGGAATGTCCAGAACCAGAGGAAGGAATTGCCCATTTAAGACAGATATGAGGAGGATATTCTTCTCATTGGATAGTGAATCTGTGGAATTCTTTACAACAGATGGCTGTCAAGGTTGAGTCATTAAATATATTCAAGGATGAATAGACAGATTTGTTATTGATAAGGGAATCAAGGTTTATGGGGAAAAGGTAGGAAAGTAGAGTCAAGGATTATCAGATCAGCCATGATCTCACTGAATTGAGAAGCAGACCTGATGGCCCAAGTGGCCTACTTCCGCTTCTACACATTGTGATCTTATGGACTAGGTTGATAAATATGGAAAGCAAAGGATTCTACAGGTTTTGTAGAAGTACAAAAAGAACAAAATAGTTTTAAAACAATATCATTGGTCAGACCACAATTCGAACATTATGTCTTGTTTCATGTATTACATAGCTGAAGGAAAGCAAGCAACTAATGATAATATGTAGATACTAGGCATGATAGTCTTTAAGTCTGATAAGATTGGAGAAACTAGGACTCTCTTCCTTAGAACAGAGAAAATTGAGACATCAGAGGTGGTCAGAATAGAGAGTTGCTATAACGATATGAATAGATAAATGTAAACCGATATATTATCCTTAACCAAGTGCTATTTTCTCATTACTCTTCATGGTCCTACTTTAGCTTGATTTCTCCTAATGTCAAAGATTTAGATTATTGTCCTTATGTTTAAATTTTCAATAATGCGTTTGTCCAACTTCCTCCAGATTGACAAAACCCATCCAGGCACCCTCTGTTCTTCTGTTGAGCTATCCAGCTCCAACTGCTCCCCATCCGCTATTAGTGGTTGAACTGTCAGTTGCACAAATCTTAGTCAATCTCAGTGCTCTAAATACCTTCACTTCTCTCTGTTGACCATACCAAAAATGCATTAACTTTAGCAAAAAAGACTTGCAATTATAAAGCACCTTTCACATTCCTGGGATACCCAAAGAGTCTTACAGCCAATTAAGTACTTTTGACACTCAATGGCTGCTCTGCTGTCTTATGTCCCTACCTTTGAGCTGGCACTGAATACCTTTGATTGAGCCCCACCCCCCAACAGTCTCCGGGAATGCGGCTTGTTGGAAGATCTTTCCTGCATTTGGCAGTGGATTGTGGTGCTTAGGAGATCCTTTATTCAGTACTTAAGAGCCTCAATTTGTGGCAGTATGGGAAAGTTGGCAATGGACCTTCCAACTGAATCTCCCAAAGGAGAATGGAAATGGTGGAGATTGGGTACGCCACCACGCTGCATAATTAACTGTCCCCCACTCTCCCCCTGCCTTGCCTCCTCCTGGACCAGAGGATACTGCCATCAAGGCCTTAGGGCACAGAATGAGTGCATTTAGCCCAATGTAGAGCTGTCTCTCTGTAGAGCAACCAGTTGTCCCATTTCACTGCTGCATCCTCGTAGTTGTACACATTATATTCCCCCAAGTGGCGATTCAATTAATGTTTGGAATTATTGATCATCTCAGACTTCACCTGCCTCAGGGGCAGCAAGTTCCATCTCAATACCATCTCTTGATATAGGGGAACACGAGAGAGACAGAACTTCTTCCCAGGGAGCAGCATTGTTATCATGAGCCAAATGGCCTTCATTGGTGCAATAAGGCTCTAAATAGTTGATTCTGTAAATTGTAGCATGTATTATGATGTTGTCAAAAACATCCTCACACATCATGTTTACATCAGCAGAAGAAGGTTGCCAGCAATCTGGAGGTCTTTATGAAAATAAACGGTTCTATGAAAAATCCAACAGCTCTATTTTGTTGTCATCGGTTACATTAAATCTGGGCTACATGAGCTGGTGTTCAAAGACTGACATGAAAAACAGCTTACGGATGTATTTTGGCTGCAGCTACTAGCCTGAGATTGGTAGCAGAAGTAACAGCTTCAGCCAAGCAGTCCTGTTTGTTTTGTCTGGCACCAATTTGCACGGTCCTGTCTATGCAATTAAACATGAAATATTTTGTGTATGTGGGTGGTGCTTCCACACACTTTGACTTTTTAAATCAACTCTGGCTCAGTACATTTTCAAATTAACACATTTTAAAATGGGATTGGATAGCCCATTGGATTTATTTTCTTCTATTGAATACAAAATACAAATTCTTATTGTAGCCTCTAACAATATTGGGACTTTGTTAGTGGGTGGCTGGGGTCTCGTAACACTGCCTTCTAAAGTCAGGTTAGGTTTACCAAACTGCTTCATTGCAACATCCAAGTTGCACTATAAACATAATCTAATGATTCTGATGTAAACATGACTTTGGTAATAAAAGCAAATTACTGCGGATGCTGGAATCTGAAACCAAAAGAAATAATGCTGGAAAATTTCAGCAGGTCTGGCAGCATCGATAAGGAGAGAAAAGAGCTAATATTTTGAGTCTAACTGACCCTTTGTCAAAGCTGTGTTGGTCAGTTAGACTTGAAATGTCAGCTCTTTTCTCTCCTTACAGATGCTGCCAGACCTGCTGAGATTTTCCAGCATTTTCTCTTTTGATTAGATTAGTAATATTCACTCTCCAATGCGACAGTCAACAAGATGATACATAATCCAGTATAAAGATTTGGTTTATATACTGTGTACATATCAGGAATTTTGCATTGCGCACATACTCAAGCAATCTATCCTTCTCCTGGTTTACAAAATCTGATAACAATCATGTCTGCACAAAATTACAGATAATTAATCATTACTGAATATATAAAATCAATACAGTGAAAACATTTTGATTAGAATTTATCATTCCATATATCCTTAATATTTTGCTAAGATCACTTCCCTTGGTGGAGTTTAAACTGACTGAGTTCTTGCATTTATGGTATGTTTTGTAGGAGATAGAATCTTTACGGTGTGGAAGCAGGCCAGTCAGCCCATCAAGTCCACACTGGCCCTTCGAAGAGCATTCTACCCAGACCCACCCCCTTCCCTATATGCCTGCATTTACTATGGCCAACCCACCTAATCTGCACATCTTTGGACCGTGGGAGAAAACTTTGAGGAGAATGTGCAAACTCCGCACAGACAGTTGCCTGAGGATGGAATTAGAACAGGCTCCCTGGCACTGTGCAGCAGTGGTAACCACACAGCCACCGCATCTCCATAAAAGATGACATTCCACAGATTTGTATTAATGAATGCAAGACATTAGTTTCTTTCATCTTAAAGCGAAGTCGATACAATTTCTTGCATTGAATCATGAAAATAATTTGTTGTGGTGTGCTTATTGTGATTTATTCCACTCTTAAAGAGGAGATGTATTACAAATCAAGTACTTTAGAAAGACAGTAATCAAAACAAAATATACAGAGTGGATACCAGCTCCAATTTCTGAAGCCAGGCCAACTGATGAGCTGGTCAGTAAATACATTTCAATCACTATGGCTTTTACAGTTTTTATGAAATTAACTAATGTTTATTTTTGTGTTGATGATGATTTTGCTATTTTCAATGCAATGCCACCAGAACCACCTATTATTTCTTTACTTGCATTGTAGTCCAATTATAATGTCTTTTTACCTTAAAGCCTCTTTTTCCCATTTGTTTCATTTGAGCTATGGCTTATTCTCAACCCTTCATCACAATGTTCAAGTCCAACACTGCGGCCTGAGCACAAAAATCATGGCTGCACCTCCAAGGGTTTGCTTCATTGTCAGCAGTGCTGTCTGTTGGTTGAGATGCTAAAGAGAAGCCCTGTCTGTCCTCTCAGGTGCCCTAGCCAATATTTATCCATGAATAAACATCATCAAACAGATTATCTGGTCTATATCACACTCCTTTAGCAGGAGCTTGATGTGTGCAAATTTGCTGCTGATTTCCCACAGTTCAATCGTGATCACACTTCAAAAGTATATCATTAGCTGTAAAATATTTGAAAGGACCAGTGGTCACAAGTGCAAGGTTTTATTTTTCCTTCCTGTTTAATCATTTCTACCTTCCACCCCACAGAAGTTCTTTTCTTTCATTCATTCCTCCTGCATTTCTCTGTCACTGTATTTACTTAAAATGTATTGCATTTATAATTATTTCCAGCTATGAAATAAGGTCATTGACCTGAAATGAGATGCCTGTTTCTTTCTCCACAGACACTGCTGGAAATGTTGATTATTTCCAGTATCTAAAGTATTTTACTTTTGTGTGGCAGTTCTTCCAATTGGTTTCAAAGTACATTGTTTCTAATGAAGAATCATATCAGCCTCAAAACATTAACTCTGTTTCTCTCTCCACAAATGCTGCCAGAGCTGCTGAGTTTCTTGAATAGTTTGTTTATATTTCAGATTTCCAGCATTTGCAATAGTTCACTTTTATTTGGTTGAAAAACCCCTATTACAATGCTCTTTAACCTCAATTTTAACACATAGATCACAACCAAAAAGAGAAAGTGTTGAAGTATTTTGAAATTAACTCTTTTTAATCAATCAATTTTGATACACATCCCACACAGATGGGACTTGAACCTGGATCTTTCTGGTCTATGAGAGAGGGACATTACCACTGCACCAGATGAGCCCAAATTGTTGTGCACAAGCATTCTCATAATCTATCTACTTATTAAAATATTTTAAATTCATTTTAGGGAAATCATGGATCACATTTAAGGGGAGATTTAATCCACTCCTCATTCACAGGTGTAATGTTCAAACTAAACCATAACTATTAATTTCTAGGTTAGATGCTTTTATTGTTCACTGTTAAATTCTGACTAATCATCCTGATTTGTGCACAATAAGGTCACGAGTGGCTGATCTGAACTTCTACTATTCTACTATTAACAGAACCATCAGGTTTTAAAATAGACATACCAGAGGATATAGTAATCAGTTTTCAACTTTCAGCATGCTTTTCTCTGACACAAGTCTGTGGTCATCATGAAGTACTAGGGTTTTTCAACAAGTAACACTCATAGTAAATTAAATTAGAAATTCAGAGTTAAGAAAACATTGCTGTCTAACCAGATAAGCAAAGGAACTGATCTACAGTTTGTCACAATCAATTGTTAATCATTCTAATGACATGGAAAGAAAATTAACAGAATTATAAATGCTATTCTGTGTTATCCTGTGGGATTTTAAACTCGAGGTCAGTTGACCTGTGTAGCATGTTGTCTTTTCTTTTCACCCATTGTATCCCTTGCTATTATCAAAAAAAACTCTTGAAAAAAATCTAGTGACAGTACCCCAATTTTAAGAGGGCCATGACTAATAGGAACACTTCAATGAGGCAATGGTTGATCTGCTACCTTACATCATGTACCTGCATTTGTTCCTTATTCCTTTTGATATCTTCGATTCACAAAAATCATTCAATCTGTGATTAAAGATTAAGATTAGACCAGGCAAAAACTGCCAAATTTGCAGAACATTTCAGACTTTAGTTTGGAGCATCCATGTCTGTCCACCATCTACCAGGCACAAGTCAGGAGTGTGATGGGATACTCCCCACATACCTGGATGAGTGCAGCTCCAACAACCCCCAGGGAGCTTCATACTATTCAGGCTGCATGATTGGCACCACATCCAAAAATATTCACTCCCTCCACCACTAACACGCAGTTGCAGCAATATTTCAATCTGCAGTAACTGATAAATGGAACACCACCACCCACAAGTTTTTTTATCAAGACAGGTACCATCCAGATTTGGAAAGATATCACCATTCCTACCTGAACTGTTGGGCCCCAATCCATCACCAGTAGCCAATCCAGTTTCCAATGCCTCAGGAGCCCAGGCCATAGATCTGAATGGACCTTTAACCATTCCTTATCTTGTCCTGTTGTCCCGGGAGTGGGACAAAGCCAGAAACCTGACATACCAGATAGTGGTGTGAATTTCTGGGTCCACCCACTCCCATACTTACCCACCAAGGGGCTTGAAAATCCTGTCAAAAGGGCCCATGAGAAAGTTATGAATACAACAAAGTCTAGAAACTTAACCTGAAACTTCCCTCCTCTCTGTATCTTGTATGAAACTTATTTTCAAGAGTGATGTTAAAATTCTACCCAACAATTACATGATAAATTAAATTAAAGAATTGCAGATACTGGAAATCTGAAACAAAAACAGAAATTGATGGCATCTGGGGACAGAGAAGCAGAGTTAACATTTCAAGTCACTGTTTTTCTCTCTACAGATGCTGGTATACCTGTTGAATTTCTCCAGCATTTTCTATTTTTGAACTAAGTGATAAATGTTGCAATGTTTTATTCCTATACATTTATAGTTATTGTAAATAGGCTTGAAAGATCTCCAGGTAGAAAGTGAGGACTGCAGATACTGGAGATCAGAGTCGAGAGTGTGTTGCTGGAAAAGCACAGTAGGTCAGGCAGCATCCGAGGAGCTGGAGAATTGACATTTAGGGCATAAGCCCTTCATCAGGAATGAGGGCTCATTCTTGATGAAGGGCTTATGCTTGAAACGTCGATTCTCCTGCTCCTTGGATGCTGTCTGACTTGCTGTGCTTTTGAAAGATCTCCAGAAAGTTTGATGACTTTCCCAGATAAACCTGATGCCATGTTTGCCAGAAGTCTGGATTTGTAGTCCACACAGTTTCACATGGATATTGTGTAAAGTTCCCTATTTTAGGAAACTCTGCATTTTTCAGAGTCCTATGTTAATTGTATGTTCATTAGGTGTTTAATTCGATTTGGGTAGTGGGTATTAACTGGGGATACAATTTTATTCATATGTATTGGAACATATATTGGAATGCAAAGGAAGATAGGTAGGTCAGAGAAACTCATTGTGGGCCTGCTCCTGGTCCTAACCAAGGCGGCCATTAACAGGTTGAGACAATAGGCTGTGGAGAGGATTGCTAGATCTGACTGCTTGCCTCTTGTCTGCAGTAATATTTATGCTGAAGTATTCCTGGAGTTGGATCATATGGGTGTCCACTAGCAGGGTTAAGGCCTTACCCAACCTGCAAGTGACATGGAGGTTGTAATGCATTATTCCCACATCATTGACATTTTAATCTAAATTTAAATATTCCTTTGAACATTTGTTTTTGTTAATGCTTCTTTAACATATTACTTTTAAAAATGTGGTTGAATTTGTTTATTTTAAATCTGTTTTTCAAAAGAATATATAAGAACAGACTGAATCTGTACTTGTTGGATTGGAGGAGAATTATATGCAATATATAGATCTGTCAAACAAATTTAGAACTATACGAACACTAGGCTTCATCCTGGCTATTTGAGTTGCAACAACCTCAATCTGGATTTACACTATAGCTTTAGCAACAATATGAAAAAACACTGATTCGTTCTAATACTAAAGGTGTAATATAAATTCACATATGCAGAAAAGCAATTCTTCCTTACCATGTATCTTAAAAGAGTGAAGCCCAGTCTTAGCTGTGGTACTAATATCAAAGTGAAGCACATGAAATAAAACAGAGAACATATTAACACAGCCATAAGTTCAATTAATTTACAAATATATTTGTCAGACAACAGTCTGAAATACTAAAATACTAAAGCTTATCTAACAATGAGTACACAGATTCCCAGTGGACAATTCAATTCATGATTCTGTTTATGAAAATGCTACTAGGTCTAACTACTCCTGTGTGCAATTTGTAACAGAGACTGGGCCACTTAAAGGCTCTGTGTTAATTTACTGATAATATTTTGGATTAGATCTGAGCCTTCAAACTCAATGATGGTGAGAGGGGTGTAACTAACAACCAACTCAACCATCAGTGTCAACCTTAAGTTGAAGTAGTTTCTCTGCTTCTGACACAATCAGAACTGCATTCTTCCGTAAGACACAGAGAAGAGCTGTAGCCCTAAATGAAGTTCAGCTAGCTCATTGTGGGAAGTTACTGCTACCACGAGCTGAGTTAACATACCTGTGAGCAGTCATACACAAAGTCGTCAAAGACATGAAACTTCAATCGATTCTGTTCAGCTGATCACCAGCTTCACAAACTAGATTGCTAGACAATCAGCAAATCTCATTTGTCAGATGCCAACAACACCTGGCATTTATACATGCCTTTAGCATAGTAAACTCTCCCAGGGTACTCCAGAGGAATGTTATCAGACTAAATTTGACACTGAGCAGCCTGTAACTTGACGATTGGTTTCAGAGTTAAAAAGTTAAAAAAGGTATACTATTAGTGGGAGAACCTTGGGAAAGTGCAAGTCCTCTAATCTCTGACCAGTGACAATAAGCGGCTGCTAATCTTGTGAATGATCTGCAGGTGAAACAGGACTGACAAGGACAGGAACTTGTTTACTAAACAGAAAACAGGAAAAAAAGTACTGTTTCTGATCATCTGGTATTGAAATGGCACACCTATAACCTTCAACTGTCCTATAGTCTCCTCCCCTCATGCAGCATATTTGAAATATAAATGTACCTGTTCTAGTAATTTTACATGACTGATTGTATAAGGAAAATCTCACTATCAGGCCTCACTGAAAAAATTCTGATTAATATCAACCCATTTCTGTCGCACTTTTAGAAAACTTAATTTGTTAGTGATTATTGTTGACACACTGTTGGCGCTTTGCTTGAAAGATTTATTATGCTGGAAATGAAAGGAAACTCAGTTAAATAATCTGGAGAAGAGATAATCATTTACCCTGGGATTCTTTCTGCCAGGCTCTTAATTTCTGAATGCTGTCAGAAGATCAAACCTCATATGTTTGCTCGCTTTCCTCACATTTTTGTTGTTAATTAATTTCTTCAAATGTGTTACCCACATTTAATTATTATAGAAATTACTGTTTTCTCCAAAAAAAGCAACCAAAATTGAAAACAAAGTAATACATCAAACCAAATTCTTAGCAATGGTTCAACTGCAAGCAATTACAACAAGCAATCTGTAAGTGATTTCATATCAGAAGACACAGGTTTTTGAAGAAACATTATGACTTCCGATGTTTATTTCATTTACACATCTAAAATAAAATCTACATCAATTAACAAAATGAGAATAAAGGTGCAATGTAATACAATATAGAATACAATACAATATCCTTTTTCCATCACGTGTACATCATTGTAGGAGTACAGTGAAAAGCTTTTACAATGTCTATCTTCTCATGGTGACATCTTAGGTATAAAACCTAGGTATGATTCTCAGATACAGCAGAGGAATAAAAGTAGTTGCATTACTGACAGAGTTGAAAGTTGATTTCCATATGTTTGAGTCAGGCAGCAGAAGAGTTTCAGAGGTTACAGGTTTTAGTCTAAATCTATAGCTTAGCACAGACACAAGTTTCCACCTTTCCTTTCCGGATCTTTTCCTTATCCAGAAATCAACTACTTCATTTGGGAAAAGCCCAAGTCTTTGTTTTAAACAGATCAAATGAAAAACAAAAATGCCCAGGGACACTAGGATCATTGTAACATTAACCAACAATCAAATGAAAAGCCATGAAGCTAGGTCAAAATGGCAGTTAAGGCGGGATATAATATAGCCCAACCCCGTGAACATCCTCAATGATTAGATTAGATTACATTACAGTGTGGAAACAGGCCCTTCGGCCCAACAAGTCCACACCGACCCGCCGAAGCACAACCCACCCCTACATTTACCCCTCACCTAACACTACGGGCAATTTAGCATGGCCAATTCACCTGACCTGCACATCTTTGGACTGTGGGAGGAAACCGGAGCACCCAGAGGAAACCCACGCAGACACGGGGAGAATGTGCAAACTCCACATAGTCAGTCACCTGAGGCGGGAATTGAACCTGGGACATCAGGCGCTGTGAGGCAGCAGTGCTAACCGTGCTACCCAACGCAAAGGTGACCATGGTAGAGAGGCAAATTGTCGGATCACAATCCCTCCATGGCCTGCTGCCAGGACCTATTGATAGCCATTTTGATTCTGCCCTGGAGTAGGCCCACAAGGAGGTCCTCTATTTGCCTGTCCACCTTTGCACTAGGTGCCCAAAGATCAGGAACATGGGGCTGAAGTGAAAACAAAAGTGCAAGAAAGTAAATGAATAGGACTTTCAACCTCCCACAGCCTATATACATATGATCCATTGAAACCACTGCACCATTGAAAAGTAAATTGGCCTTGGAAAAACCCGACTCCTATTCTTTTAAATAAAAGGAAAGGTAAAGTCGTCATTGTCTTACAAAACCATGGGGTTGCTCTCTCATTAGAGAAAGAAGATTGGTGGTGGCTTAACCTGAGAATCACCAGGCCTCTGGCAAGGGGAGAGGTTGAGAGGGAAGATCCTTCACGATAACCTCAACTGGTGTGGGAATTAAACCCATGTTGTTGGTGTCACTCTGCATCGCAAGCCAGAAAACTGAGATATTTAAATGGAATATATTCACCAAATTAAAACAAATTAAGAATAGTACACCAGGGGCACTGTTACATGAATCAACATCTCAAAGGAAACACAGAAAATTTCAAATTGGGATGTAATTTGGTGAGGTTAGTGATGCATCCCAGGTCCGGTGGAACCCACTTTTCATGAAAAGCTCACAATCTGCCAGTGGACTTGGTCTGCTCCCCTACAAGAACTCCTGGGCATAGAGAAAACCATATTAGAGAGGCAGGCAGTCCCCTTGCACAGTCCACTTCCAGGACCTACTGAGAGCTGCTTTGGCTAGGTCTAGATGTAGACCCATGAGGAGGTCTTCCAATGTCCCGGACCTCATCCACACCAAATGCTTAAAGATCAGGAGCTTGGGGCTGAAGAGCAACCAAAAGGACAACAAAGGTTTCTTTTAATAAATGAAAAGGAGATGCAACCTCCTATAATCTTTATTTATCTGATTGACAGACTCCACAGTACTACAGAAAGACAGTTAGCCTGGGAAGAACACTGGCTTTTTAAAAAAAGGGCCAGACTGTCACATGCAACAGCTGATTTGGATGTGCCTATAGTCTCAGAGCTTGGCTTGCCTCATGTCTTGGAGGTATGGTACAGAGTATAGCTACGTCATATATCCTGGAATGGCTTTTCTAGGCGGGTCATCCTTGGTGACTGAGTACTAAGCTTTATAGAGATGCATAAGTAGCTGTGAGGGAAGAAAGGACATCTGCCTAACTAGTCGGATCAACCAAATCAACCCAATGGGGTGAAAGATATCACAGCAAAATGAAACTTACTCCAAAGAACCCAACTTGTTTATTTTAAATAAATAAAACAAAATCACAAACAGAAATAAAACAAGAGCTCCCAGGAACGCTATAACTTAACCCCAGAAAGCAAAAACAAAAGGAGAAATTAATCAAAATGTCACGGGGTGGGTGCAAATAATGCATCCCAGATCCTGTGATGATGGATTCAGTTCTTCCCTGAAACAAAATTAACCAACTTGTTCGGGTGGGTTATGAGAAACCTTTGAAGTAGGTAGGAACCTGAGCTTTTTCCCGTCAATCTAGGGATACTACTACTGTACCACATGACCCCCAAAGCACCCTACTTTTTCATTTTGATAGACGTATCACCAAATCACTCATCAGGGACAGTATAACAACAACAAAAATAGAGGCATGTTGGAAGACAGGTGGGAACTCAATTAAAATGGACTGTTTTTATTCACTTGGAAGGTTCATGGGCCTCACTGGCTGGACAGCATTTAATGCCCATCCTTAGTTGCCCTTTATAAAGTGGTGGTGTGTTGCCTTTTTGAACCGCTGTAATCCATTTGCTGTAGGTAGACCCCCAATACCATTAGGAAGGAATGCTGGAAGAGACGATAATACCCTCCAGGCCCTGTAGTACTCACCTCTCTCTCAAGGCTTTGAGGGTTAACACCAGGTTCCTTTTTTTTAATATATCTCCACCAAACCACCCATGCATCTTACTAAATAAATGAAGTACAAGCAACAGCAGCGAAACAATAATAAAGTGAAGGAAAGATAGAGAGTGAGTGAGGAGACTAAATTTGAAGAGGGTTGGAGGGATAATAAGGTACTCTACCCCCTCCGATGCCCGCCTCCCTCTGAAATGTACTCTTTCTCTTCTATATCTGGAAGTGTAATCACACAAAACTGAACGGCTTTTCTTTTCTACCATCAAATCACCAAATTTTAATATATTTACCATCATCAATAAATCACCTATATTTCCAATGACTCAAATTATGTGCATTGCCCAGCAAGTGCAATGCAATACCAAGAAATGTGAGGGAGAGAGGGAGCGGGCTAAATGAGGCAGATATGGCACTGTTTCACCCTGGAGTGCCCACCTCTTTCTAAAAGCATCAATTGGTGGACATTGTGTGCTCCCTCTCCAATGACAACTAGGCATGAACATAGCCATGGAACAGGGGCAGACAATCAACAAACATGACACTCTCCACTGCACTCAGCTCTTTTCTTTTATAAACCGACATTTTCCTAGCCCACTTCAGTTCTGAGGAAGGGTGACTTGACTGGAAACATTAACTCTGATTTCTCTCCACAGATACTGCCAAACCTGCTGAGCTTGTCCAGAGGTTTGTGTTTTAATTTCTTTTATACCCAGAAGTGCTATCGCACACAGCTGAATTTTTTTCCCCATATCACCTGTGGTATATTTTTCATATGTTAACCACCATCTGTAAAGCATCTGTTTTCCAATTGATTAATGTGCATGCAAAGCCGGTTAAAGGAAATGCAGTATACCAAAGATGATGGAAAGCTCAGGAGAGAGGGAAGAGAGATGGAGCACTGTATTCCGTACGGTTCCTACCTCTCTCTCTCAAAACATCAAGGCTATCAGTACAATACAGAAGCATGAACATAGCCATGGAAATCAACAATCTATGACCCCCCCTCTAACTGCCTGCTGAGCATCCAATTCCTTTTATTTGAAAATTTCAAATCAGCTTTTTCAGAAATATTATCACACACCTCTGGAGCAGGTGGGTCCTGAACATGGATCTCCTGGTCCAAACTAGGAACTTTACTGCCACACCACAAGACCCACTTTATTGAGCTTGTTACTCTTGGTTGGCCATTGCCCACCTGTTTCCTGTTCCAAGATGAAATCACTTTCAGATCCATCCCATATTTTCAAACAGATCTTTTGCAGGAACAAGGGTGGCATCACAATATCATTCCCTTATGGAAATCATAGAATTCCTATGGTGTGGAAGCAGGCCATTCAGCCCATCAAGTCCACACTGACCCTCCAAAGATAATCCCACCCATACCTACCCTGCCTCCTTTATCCTTGTAACACTGTATTTCCCATGATTAATCCATCTTGCACATCCCTGGACGCTATGAACAATTTAGCATGGCCAATCCACATACTGTGCACATCTTTGGACTGTGGGAAGAAACCAGAACACCTGGAGGAAACCAACACAGACATGGGGAGAATCTGCAGCCTTGTAGACCTATATTTAATCCTTGTGTTTCTAATGCGGTCCCTATTCTGTTGTGAGTGCTATAAATAGGCAGCATCAAGTTACACTGCGAGGCCTTATCTACTCTTCCTTTGAACAACAGTGGAACATTGTGTAGATGACACTCAAACTTTGCTGACTATTAATATTAGCAAATAGCTAATTGATCTGTTGGATCACTAGTATTAAGAATGCACTGGTCACTTAGAAACTTTATTCATTAAACTTAGAAAGGGATTGGATTCCATGTTTCAGCTGCACAAAGCTCTGGATAGATCATACCTGGTATAGTGAGAATAGTTCTGGACGCCACCACTAGGAAAGATATGTTGGCCTGACAGGAAGTGTTATGTAGATCTACTAGAATGATACCTGGACTGCAAGGGCTAAATTATGAGGAGAGATTACACAAACTAGGGCTGAATTGCCCAGAATTTAGAAATTTGGGATAATTCAAATGAAGTTTTTAACATGTAAAACAGTACAGAACAAGTCAATACAAGGTTCGTACAACATAAAAATAAACATCAGTTCCAGATTTTCAATATTTTAAATGTCTGAATAGTTGGATTTCTTTGATCTAGGAGTCTCGGACCACGGGGTGGAGTTGAAAATTAAAGTCAGATCTGCCAGGCATGAAATTAGGGGAACACTTCTGGGAAAGAATATAAGATGTTTGTACCTCTCTTCTACATTGAGCAGTTGAAGCTAGTTTATTTGTTCATCTTAAATCTGTGATTTTTCTTGTAAACCAATGTTTTTGGGAAATTTGGAAATATGGAGTGTAATGGTTTCTGTGTTTTTAAAATTTTGTTCACAGGATATGGGTGTCGTTGGTCAGGCCAGCATTGATTGCCCATCCTAATTACCCAGAGGGCAGTTCATATTGCTTGGGTCTGGAGTTACATGTAGACCAGACTAGGGTAAAGTCAGTTGACAGTCAAGCCTGAGAGACTAAATGGCCAAGTCCTGTGTTCCTACAATTTAAGTTTAAAAATGATTTCTTCACCTTGTTTTTAGAACTTGTTTTTCATTGCAATAGGAGAAAGTGAGGTCTGCAGATGCTGGAGATCAGAGCTGAAAATGTGTTGCTGGAAAAGCGCAGCAGGTCAGGCAGCATCCAGGGAACAGGAGAATCGACGTTTCGGGCATAAGCCCTTCTTCAGGAATGAGGAAAGTGTGTCCAGCAGGCTAAGATAAAAGGTAGGGAGGAGGGACTTGGGGGAGGGGCATCAGAAATGCGATAGGTGGAAAGAGGTCAAGGTGAGGGTGATAGGTCAGACTGGGGTGGGGGTGGAGAGGTCAGGAAGAAGATTGCAGGTTAGGAAGGCGGTGCTGAGTTCGATGGATTTGACTGAGACAAGGTGGGGGGAGGGGAAATGAGGAAACTGGAGAAATCTGAGTTCATCCCTTGTGGTTGGAGGGTTCCTAGGTGGAAGATGAGGCGCTCTTCCTCCAACCATTGTGTTGTTGTGGTCTGGCGATGGATACCCCATCAAATAAAAATACCCAAGTTATACATATTGTGACAGGTGCCGTCCAGCTATTAAGAGATTTGCAAAGGAGTAGCTGACATGGTTTTCGGGACAGTTTTTCTTTGCAATTAACCTCAACAAAATATGTTGCCTGTGCAGGTCTTAAACCAAAGTGTTTCAGAAGTTCAAGTTTCTGCTTGTTCTTGCCTGTTTGAAAGACATTAAATGTTCTCATATGACCTGTATGCACATTGTTCTTTTTAATGTCTGTTATTACAACTGAGTTCAACATAATCGGAAATGTTGGCACTCACGTGCCTCAGCCAGCTGCCTCTAGAGAATAATTGTTTAAACCAGTCTCGGTTACAGTAAAAGCATGGAAACAGGAGTTGGCCAGTTCACTCCCCAAACCTGCTCTGTCACCCAAAGTGATCTGTGACTGAACTTATACAACTACCTTTGGCTACATATTCTTTAATATCTTATGTTAACAGAGGTCTATCCATCTCAAATTTAAAAGTCACAGTTATCTCGCATCAAGTGGTATTTCCATAGGAAAGATTGAAACATTTTGTCATCTTCTCCATATCACTCCTGGGAAGCGTCGCTATAATTTTAGGCTGTGTCCCTTTATCCTAGATACCTGAACCAGCAGAATTTGTTTCATCAACCCTTTCCATTCCCCTTAGTTTCTTGAAATCCTCATCCTTTAATCTTCTAATCTTTAGAGATACCCCATGCAGGGTTATGGTATAGACTCGATGGACTGACTGGCCTCTTTCTGCACCATAGGGATTCTATGATTCTATATAAACTACTTTGTGTAATTTTTGCTTGTCATTTAACTCTTGAATCTCAGACATCATTCTAGAAAATCCTTCGTGGCCAAGTGTTCTTCCTGAGCTGGGACCCAGAACTGCTCTTTGTATCCCATGTGTGGTTTATCTGGGGCTTGTTCTAGCTGCAGCATTTCCAACGTTTTGTATTTTCTTCCTTTGAGAATTAAAGGCTCGCATTTCACATATCATTTTGATTTGTTTTTATGCTTATTCAAAGCATTTTAATAATATACAATATGGAGCCCTAAGCCCTGTAATTTCAACTCAGATCCATGCAGGACACCACTAATCATAACCTGTCCATTTGAGTACCTGCCTCCTATTCTTTCTCTGTCCTAGCTGCTGAATTGGTTCCTTAACCAGATCAACCACTTTAATTCTGTGACGTTCTGTTTTAGCTAACAGTTTCTTAGGATGGCCTTGTAGAAGTCCATTTAAATTACATTCCCTTGTCTATAATTTTATTCATCTCCTCATTAAATTCAGTCAAAAATCAGCAAGGAACTACTCAGCCATGCTGACTCTCTCTGACCAGCTGAAAATTGTCAAAGTGTCAATTGCTCGATGTCTAATTATATAGAAATTTCCTAATAATAGATGCTAAACTAATGAAGTTATAACTTCTTGATTTCCCTCTGCCACAGTTCTTGAATAGCAGAGTGATTTTTCAATTTTCCAATCTGCAGGACAGGTTCCCAACTGACAGAACTTTGGAAAATTATCATTAGCAACATCTGAAATGGTGGAAGAAAGTGAGCACTGCAGATGCTGGAGATCAGAGTCGAAGAGTGTGGTACTGGAAAAGCAGAACCAGTCAGGCAGCATCCAAGGAGCAGGAGAATCAACGTTTTGAGCATAAGCTCTTCATCAGGAATTCCATCTGTGCTTTTCCAGCACCACACTCTTTGACCTCTGAAATGATTCCAATTGTGAAATACTGCGATGGAAAGCATCCAGTGTTAGGATTTGCCATTCCTTTTCTCCATTAGCTTCTTCATTATTGTATTTTTTAATGTTAATTTTATTTAGTCCTTGACTTTTGCCCTTTTGGGACATAACCGATTTCCATATTTTTTTTGAACACCTACATTGGTCTTATTCTTTTTCCTCTGAACAGATTTGCCAGGTTTACATGAGACAATCTCTGTGCAATCTCATTGACGTCAACATCTCCTAAATAAAAGACTGCAGAGCCAGTCTTGGGGCCTAACATGGATCAAACAACTGAATTCCAAAGATGAAGTGAGAATGACTCCCTGTGGCATCAAGACAGCCACTGACTGACTGTGGCACCAAGGAATCTGAGCAAAATTGAAGTTAATATGAATTGGGGACTTATTCTCTGCTGGTTAGAATCACATCTAGCTAAAAGGAAGATGGTTGTGACCCTAGCCATGCTATTCCATTACAGCTACAAAACTGTCATCTACCTGGCAATGCAGAAAATTGTCCACATATGTTCGGTGCACTAAAAGGTGAAATTCAACCGTCAAAGCCAATTACGGTCTTTTCAGTCTACTCTTGATCATCAGTAAAATCATGGATGGAATCATCAGCAATGCTATCAAGCAGTATTTTCTCAGTAATAACTTGCACACTGACACCCAGTTTGGATTTTCATAGTGTTGTCTGATAGGGTAAACCCCAGGATGTTATTATGGAGGAGATTCAATTATGGGATGTCCTTGAACATCAAGAGGCAGTGGTTAGATTCTCTCTTGTTAGAGATGGTCAATGCCGGGTTGTTGAGTGGTGTGAATATTATAATTAGCTCAGTTGGCTGGATGACTAGTTTGCAATGATAAGTAACATCAACAGTGTGGGTTTAATTCTTACACTGGCTGAGGTTACTGTGGAGAACTCTCCTTCTCTCAGCCTACCTCCTTGCTTGAGGTATGGTGACCCTCAGGTTAAACCACCACCAATCATTGCACTCCGTAATGAAGACCCGCCAAATTGTTTGATCGGACTATGGTGACGTTACCTTATTGTATTTGGTAGTATGATGGACTGTCAGGTTAAGAGTCCGATCATGTGATGTCATTATTAATAATGTCATCATGTGATCAGAATCTTAAAGTGACAGTCCATCATACTACCAAACACACAAGCTACTGTTAACTCGGCACGCAATTCTGTGATTTTTCTATGTTTCACACTCTGCACGGTAGCAAATTCTGTTTATTTGCACTCAGAACCTCTATGCTACTTCAAAGGGAGATGTATTGCTGAAGCTGTCTTGTCACTAATCAGCAGTGCTTGAGCTCTGTAATATAAATTAATGTGATTGTTTGAAATTTGGCATTCTTGCATTTGTCCTGACAAGTGCAGGTTGAAAGGTTTAACAACATGTCTCTCTTTCCAGGAAAATGCTATTAACTTAGACAGAGCTAATAATAGACATTTAAGCTACAACCATGAATTCAGCCTCCTGCTCATAGTAATTAATACCTATTTGCGTTAAAGCACTGTGAATGATTAATACTTAACTGAGATTGATAAGCAGTTACTGATCACCACATAGCTTACCTAGCTTGCAATTTCTTTCACTGTTTTTGAAAGTTCCGAGTCAAATTTTAAATGTTAAACTAAATTTTAGCTTGAAAAATAAATACCAGAGAAATCCCACTTGTGCCAAGTTCCCGACTTTATCAGTTTGCTAACGCTGTGCTCAGTTCAACGACGATTCTGTGCTCCACTCACACTGTGGGACAGGCACCAAGTACCTGTGAGGTATGGCTGTTTTATACTAACTTACTCTCGGAAATATCACAAAGCAGTTTACAGAAAATGAATCACAGTGAAACTCAATAACTGTTATTATGTAGGTAAGCAGCCTAGTCATTGTGTGCAGTGCAATGCCACACAAGGTGCAAGGAGTGGCCTGTTAGTCTGTTTTTCTGTTGAGGTACAATTTGTTGCCCAAGGAACCCAAGGGGAACTCAATAATCTTTGAATAATGTCATGAAATCTTTAATATTAATCAAAACTAGCCTAATAGATAAACAAAGCTTTAAGTTTAAGGACCCATTTTAGGTTCTGCTACGATATTTCTTGAAAAGCAACGGGATTAGATTAGATTAGATTAGATTAGATTACAGTGTGGAAACAGGCCCTTCGGCCCAACAAGTCCACACCGACCCGCCGAAGCGAAACCCACCCATACCCCTACATTTACCCCTTACCTAACACTACGGGCAATTTAGTATGGCCAATTCACCTAACCTGCACACCTTTGGACTGTGGGAGGAAACCGGAGCACCCGGAGGAAACCCACGCAGACACGGGGAGAACGTGCAAACTCCACACAGTCAGTCGCCTGAGTCGGGAATTGAACCCGGGTCTCTGGCGCTGCGAGGCAGCAGTGCTAACCACTGTGCCACCGTGCCGCCCACGGTGATTGAGGGGCAGATGTGTGGAAACTGGCAGTAGTGGAGGTTGCTCATAAAGCGTCTTGATGTACATTGCCAAAATTAATTTCCAGTGTGCAATAGAAAATCCTTGCGGTGCTCAGTGAATTAACTTTAACATGCAGAAGGAAGAGGGGCTCTTTAGAACTGCATAATAAACGATACTTTAAGAATTCATTCTATTTCAGAAGATCAGTTTCAGTTACAAAAGAAGGATTTTACTCTTGGGATTTTTAAAAAAAGACATTAAAATTGAAATGCAAGTTGTTATTCTTGTATCTTTTGGCACAAGCAGTGTACTGCAGTTACAGCTCTGGCTCTATTCTGACAGAATCTGCCCTTTATAGTTTTTCTGCCGAGGAAACACCCATCAGTACTTCAATGCAGTGTATCATGAGCATCTCTCCGTGTAGAAGTTGCATAAGGACACTAACAATACTCATCGGGATGTGAGGGAAGCAACACATTCACCCAGACCATGTCTCGTAGAGCAGTCACATCTACAACAATGTAAAATGCTCATTTTCTGACCTGATATTACTTTGTACTCATTATCATGATTTTGTCTTCAACGACGCTCTTTTGCAGCTGTCCTGTTCTTTGTTCTTGAAGGGAGGAAATTTTTGATCTTCCTCAGCTTTTATATGCTGAAGGAAAAAAAATAGAAAAGGTAAGATTTGCAGATTCATGTCAATTTATTGCATTGAACTTGTAGGGGGTGAACTTTTATTTCCAAACATTGCAAAGATCAAATTCAAAGCTGGTTAAAATATAATTCTATTTAACTCTTGCAAGACCAAAATACTTAAAGTATTTTCAGCCTCAGATGAAATAATTTATAGGTGCGAACATTTAGATCAAATGAAACATGCTCTTTAGTTCTTTTCTGGAGTTAAAAGATTGTGGGTTGCATTCCACAGACTTGAGTGCGTTATCTAGAATCCAGTCCTAGTGCTGATACTGAATGAGTGCTGCACTGTCAGACACACCATCTTGCAGATGACATGTTAAACCCCATCTATCGTCTCACGCAAATGTAAATATTCCAGGTACCGGGTCAAAAACAGTAGAAATGTTATCCCTATGTCCTGGACAATATTTGTCCCTCAGCCAAAATCATAAAGGCAGATAATTTGATGATTAGCATGTTGCTGCTTGCTGCTTACAAATTGGTTGCTACAATATCCAGAATTACACTTCAAAAATGTATTAATTGTCTGTGAAATGCTTTGGAAGGTTCTGAGGTTGTGAAAGGTGCTATGTAAATGTAATATTTCCTTACATTATATTTATAGAGAAACAATAGTGTTACATTTAAGTAGTAAAGTTATCATTGATGTGAGTTTGCCTTCTGCAAAGTGATTTACTTGAAGTGGAAATGCTTATGTTATTTATCATAAGAAATTAAGCATGGATGATGTGATATTGAAAAATCCTACAGACACTTATTACAGCTATCTATTCTAAGCAAACATTATGTTCACAGCAGAAAAGTATCTGGACTAATATTAAACTAATAGATTAAAACAGAGCAGCTTGCTTACAATACCATGTAATGCTTCAGGTGATCCTGGACTAAGATGGAATATGAGGCTTTGTACCCTCAGGACACATGCTGGGACACAATGATGATATCATCAGTACATCTCTTTAAAGTACAGTATCATATTCACCGTGAGAAATAACACAGCATTCCCCATTTTCCAAAAATAAAAAAATCTCCAAAGCAGATATACATGGTGGTATATAGACATATGTTGTTGTTTTGATTATTATACAAACAGGTAAAACAAAGTTTACAAAACTAATATTTCAAACCTTACTGTAATGCTTTGGAAGTCTGACAACTCATCCCGATCTGATGTTTGTATACCTGTCTGGATGAGTACACATTGTTCCTGTTCGAACGGTTTGACAACTTGGTTGAAATGGGGCATTCACCACTTCGGGTACATGTCTTGAAATAACTTGCCAATCCATTACTATCTATTGTCAGATATGGAATAAACTGAAAACATTGTGTCAGTGACGTTGTACTGATTGCCATTGAACAATTGGAGATTTAGAAAAGTAATCTCTCACAAGGATGTAATCTTCCCCTTGTGTTGTGATTCGATCTTATATTATTTCTGTCCAAGGAATTGATGCGGCATTGTGTGGCTGTAGAGGCCCCCCCAGCTGCTGGGGTTGATATGTTTAGCATGCCTCACATGCATTCGTGGAGTATTGACAATCCTCATTCATCTCTGGTTGGAGTACAGATTCAGGTGCGAGCCATCTTACATATTCAATACATGTATGCTTTCTTTTATTACTCAGAGTATTGAGTACAGGAGTTAGGAGGTCATGTTGCGGCTCTACAGGACATTGGTTAGGCCATGTTGGAATATTGCATGCAATTCTGGTCTCCTTCCTATAGGAAAGATGTTGTGAAACTTGAAAGGGTTCAGAAAAGGTTTACAAGGATGTTGCCAAGGTTGGAGGATTTGAGCTACAGAGAGAGGCTGAATAGGCTGGGGCTGTTTTCCCTGGAGCGTCGGAGGCTGAGGGGTGACCTTATAGAGGTTTACAAAATTATGAGGTATATGGATAGGATGAATAGGCAAAGACTTTTCCCTGGGGTCGGGGAGTCCAGAACTAGAGGGCATGGGTTTAGGGTGAGAGGGGAAATATATAAAAGGGACCTAAGGGGCAACTTTTTCATGCAGAGGGTGGTACATGTATGGGATGAGCTGCCAGAGGAAGTGGTGGAGGCTGGTAAAATTGCAACATTTAAGAGGCATTTGGATGGGTATATGAATAGGAAGGGTTTGGAGGGATATGGGCCGGGTGCAGGCAGGTGGGACTAGATTGGGTTGGGATATCTGGTCGGCATGGACGGGTTGGACCGATGGGTCTGTTTCCATGCTGTACATCTCTATGACTCTATGTGTCTCTGGTATAACACAGACACGTTAACCATGATAATCAGCATATTTGGCATTAGGACATGTTTGCCCTTAAGTATGGCCTGTTGCAATATACCAAGTTCATCTGTTATGGCCAAAATGAATAAAGCTTATGAAGAACTTCTTTAATCCTGTCAGGCCATTCATAGGTAATGATCTTTTGTTACTCTTGTAGACGATCATCTTGGCCATTGCCAACTGCAATTGTTTACAGTGGCTCTGGCCAATGTGTAATAGATCAGCCATGAGATGTTTTCAAACTTTATAGTCCACAGTATCAATGTGTAGATCAAAAGGGATATCTTGAACTTTGGCAGGGTTGGGTAATCTGCTCAGCATATCAGATGTAAGCATCCTGGTACCTGTCTTATATCTCACTTAAAGTCATATCCTTAGAATTATTTGACTAATTTAATTATATCATGTGTGGTCTGTTGCTGCACCGCAGGTGTACATTTGAATGTCATGGGTTGTGACTACACCAAGATCTGGGCGCATTGTTGTCCTGCCACTGCTGGACCATTGGTATCTGCCAGGTAGAAGAATTCAGGAAGGTAAGGTGAGCTTGTGTATTGCCAGTGCAGTGTGATTCTGCCAATGCAAGGAATTGAAGATTTGATACACAGTGTGAATGGTCTCTCATATTTAGAGTCACAGTCATAAGAGTTGCACAGCACAGAAACAGACCTTTTGTTCCAACTTGTCCGTGCCAACCAGATATCCTAAAATAATCTAGTCCCATTTGCCAGCATTAGGTCCATAAACCTCTACACCCTTCCTATTCATGTACCCACCCAGATGCCTTTTAAATGTTGTAATTGTACCGGCCTCTACCACTTCCTCTGGCAGCTCATTCCATACACACACCACCCTCTGCGTGAAAAAGTTGCCCCTTAAGTCCTTTTTATATCTTTCCCCTCACACCTTGAATCTATGCCCTCTAATTTTGGACTCCCCTACCTGTGGAAAAGACCTTATCTATTTACTCTATCCATGCTTCTCATGATTTTTTTTAAACCTCTATAGGATTACCCATCCGCCTCCAACACTCCAGGGAAAACAGCCCCAGTCTATTCAACTTCTCCCTATAGCTCAAACACTCCAACCCTGGCAACATCCGTGTATATCTTTACTGCACCCTTTCAATTTTAACAACATCTTTCCTGTAGCAGAGAGATCAGAACTGAATGCAATATTCCAAACTTGGCCTACCCAATGTTCTGTACAGCCACAACATGACATCCCAACTTCTAACTTCAGTCCACTCACCAATAAAGGCATATGTTGTACTGTGATCTGTTTGTACTGCTCGTAAACAAAGCTTT
The DNA here is from genome assembly GCF_037043375.1 of Chiloscyllium plagiosum. Classification (NCBI taxonomy): domain Eukaryota; kingdom Metazoa; phylum Chordata; class Chondrichthyes; order Orectolobiformes; family Hemiscylliidae; genus Chiloscyllium; species Chiloscyllium plagiosum. The sequence goes on along the minus strand of NW_028270153.1, from coordinate 20,809,716 downwards.
ACACTGTACTTAGGCACACATGACAATCAATCAATCAAATCAAATCAAATGTAGTGCCACTTGCTGAGGTAGATGTCCTTCAGAATACAGGTTGTTTTGCTATAATGTTTTGTTAACACAAATTCACTGTAACATGACTGATGAATTGGGGACACTGTTTCTAAAGCGCAAAGTTTTAAAGCATGTACTGTATTGGTTATAACGCCACTCTGGCTCCATTAGTTTAAATGGTGCTGCTATTACACAATTTTCTTATAACACGGGATTGCATGAGAATGAAACTATCACATAATAGTAGAACTGACTGTACGTATTGGTAATATGTTGACACCAACTTCCATATCAGTTTTAGTTTTTAGTATGTGTTGCCCTGCCTTTTCAGGACATATATTAATGGTTGTTTATTATAGCTTCTGATCATCTTATACCATTGACACTGTATGTGAGTTAATTATATAGAAAGCCTGGCTATCTTCTGAAATTTGTCTTTTGCTTAATTCTGAACTTCACTCACGTGTTGCTTTTGTGCATCTTCTTAACACTTTCCTTGTTGCCAGTGTTGTGATTATACCATCTTGTTGGTCACCTGTGTTTTATTCTGGGGTCTGAACTGTCCTTTGGAGCCAAATTCCCTGCTCCTTGGTGCTTAATTCCCTACGTGAGACCGTGTGAGTCTGTACTCATGGGAACTGATGGTGCAGACTGTTCAAATTTCTGCAGATGTCCAAAGCTGTTGTCTGGTTAATCTTCAATTAGGAGAAAGTGAGGACTGGAGATGCTGGAGAGTCAGAGTCAAGAAGTGTGGCACTGGAAAAGCATAGCAGGTCAGGCAGCATCTGAGGAGCAGGAGACTCAAATGTTTCAGGCATAAGCTCTTCATCAGGATTGGGGAGGGATGAGAGATAAATAGGAGGGTGGTGTGGGGTTGGGGGAAAGGTAGCGGGGAAGGCATAGGTAGATGCAGGTGGAGCGTGATGGTGATAGGTCAGTGGGGACGGCGGAGCCCATCTATCCACTCCACCCTCCCCACTGACCTATCACCATTACTGCCCACCTACATCTACCTATGCCTTCCCCGTTACCTTCCCCCCAACCCCACACCACCCTCCTATTTATCTCTCCGCCCCCTTCCACCCCCCCCATATTCCTAATAAAGAGCTTATGCCCGAAACATGACTCTCCTGCTCCTTGGATGCTGCCTGACTGGCTGAGTTTTCCAGAATCACACTTTTCAACATTGGTCTTGAAATTAATTTTCCACCCATTTACCCCAAGATAGTGGAGTAATTTGTAGATGGCCCACGTTGCCATGATGATGTATTTTGCCTGCAGTAGTGGTTTTTATAAGAAACAAAGCATGTATATTGTAATATTGAAGAATCAACAGGTGTTTATTGCAGCTAACAATGTATTACATTTATTTTCTTACATCTATTGACATTTATTACAGCTAAAGTGAACATTATACATCAGATGTCTGGTCTAAAAGATCACAATAGTGCAGTATGCTTTCAATAGCATGTCATGCTTCAGTGATGCTGGGGTAAGATGGAATATGAGGTCTTTATACCTATCATAAGCATCTCATGAAGGACATATTGATACAGCTATAGTTACATTGAACCTGGAAATGAACAGGATAGTACAAACGCAAATCAACATCTCTTGGTCAGGGAGAAAAAAATAACTGAATACCCATTCCTGAAGGCAGTAGATTTTTTCTTCATAATTCTCTTTTATCTTCTCTCTGCCTTACTCATTCTCTTTTTTTCCTCTCATTGCCCTTCCTGTGCGTCGAACCTAATTCACTCTCTTTCTCCCTCGTTGCGGCTTCTTTCCCCTTAGCTTTCATCGGTTATGGGAAGACTGTTTTCACTATCACTAACCTAAGTACCACACATGTCGTTATCAGCTTGCACTTCCTTGAACTGAATTGTTAGACTTTATTGCATGTTCAGCTATTGCGTCAACACTCAATCCACGGGATATAATTTCCTCGCCACACGGCCTATTTGCAGTTTAATAACAGTATAATTTTTGACGTCATTTCTAATTCAGTCATGGGATGCAAAACAACCAGTTCTGCAGAACACAGTTCACTTGAAATGTTACCTCTGTTTCTCTCTCTATCGATGCTTCCAGAACCTGCAATTTCCAGCCCTTGATGGGGTTTTCTCTGTCCCATCCCAGATTTCCAACACATTCAGCCCTGAGCTTCTATTAAACAATTTTGATCAAAATCTGTTGGCTCTCGGTCGTAAATGTTGGAGTCTGCCGCTCTCTGGCGGTCACTCCGCATAGCGACGCTAACATCCCACTAACTCGTTCGTTGTAGTTTAAATTGTCTGCCACGTCGACTTCGGGATGTCGAAAGCACATACCAAAAGGCTGAAACTCGGCAAAATGTAACGGTATCCCTTTTCCCGTAATGCATTCGAAAATGTTCTCTCCGTTTGTTTGTTTTGACTGCAGGCGAAAGTAGCTAACTCTGGGAGAAAGCAGTAATTGTCCGAAATGTTAACGGAACGGTGAGAGAGAGAGAGACAATGCTCAAAGAAAATACATTTAGGCCATGATTTGTAACGAACCGAATATGTTTACCAAAGAAAGTCCTTTCTCAGTACATGGCGTGTTGCAGCAGAGTGAGATTTCCGTCTGATTTGATGCAATACGGTATTCCAGTAATTTTGATGCTTTGGGTAATTTGTAATTTAGAGCAAAGCAAAAATATGGGGAGTATTGTTTTAACACCTGGGAGTATAATCGTGCAAGGATGGGATGGTGAAAGTTGTACAAAAATGTATTTGTTGCAAACTTTACTGTTTAAAATAATGCAGCGAAGATGAAGGTTTGTACCTTTGTGTGTTTTTGGCAATGTATCCATTCCTCTCCCTTTTAGTTTTTACTATTTTAGGAAGTGGAATCCAGCTTGCTGCCTTTGCTGATACCGCTGTAATTTGGAAATGGGATTTTGGTTTGCATTGAAGGCTGATGTAAACGACACATAGTTCTGATTCATTCGTCCCCCAAGTCTGTCCAGACAGTGTTTCCACATCAGGCTTCTCGAGCATCTCGGCTCGGTACCTGTCCTCATGCCTCCTGACCCCTGACTCTGCGCTGGGAGCAAGTGGACCAGGGAGGGCATTATATCGCAGGCGAATTTCCGTGGCGGAATTTTTTTTTAACTGCAGCCGTCTGTACACTGGCAACAAATATAGAACTGGACGATAACTCCGTGCACTGCTTGATTTTAAAGGAAGTAGCTGCAGAAATTGTAATCTTCCAGGAATCCTTAGAGTTGGGAAAAGTTCCAGAGAAATGGAAAACTGCCAATGTAAAACACTTTACAACCTTCTGGACTTAATATTGAGCTCAGCACCTTCAAATTGTGAACCAACTCCCATTCCTTTCTTTTAGCTTGTTGTGTTCTGTGAAACCATGCCCCCCACCCCAGTCTGGCAGTTGGACACACCATTGATCAGCCATTCTCACGTTCCAAACACTTAATCTGCACCATCAGCACCCTGCCCGCACCACCACCAACACCACACTCCACACCACCACAACCACCACACTCCACACCACCACCACCACCAGACTCCACACCACCACACTCCACACCACCACCACCACACTCCACACCACCACCATCACCACACTCCACACCACCACCACCACAGTCCACACCACCACCACCAGACTCCACACCACCACCACCACCACACTCCACACCACCACCACCACCACACTCCACACCACCACCACCACACTCCACACCACCACCACACTCCACACCACCACTACCACCACACTCCACACCACCACCACCACCACACTCCACACCACCACCACCACCACACTCCACACCACCACCACCACACTCCACACCACCACCACCACCACACTCCACACCACCACCACCACCACACTCCACACCACCACCACACTCCACACCACCACCACCACCACACTTCACAAGAGTCATCTAGACTTGAAATCTTAGCCTGCTTTCTGTCACGGATCACAGTGCCAGGACCCGGGTTCAATTCCTGCCTTAGGCAACTATCTGTGTGGAATTTGCACATTCGCCCTATGTCTGCGTGGGTTTCCTCCGGGTAATCCGGTTTCCTCCCACAGTCCAAAGATGTGCAGGTTAGGTCAATTGGCCATGCTAAATTGCCCATAGTATTAGGTGCATTAGTCAGGGGTAAATGTAGGGAAATGGATCTGGGTGGGTTGATCTTTGGAGGGTCGGTGTGGACTTGTTGGGCCGAAGGGCCTGTTTCCACACTGTAAGGAATCTAATCTAACCCACTGTCATACCTGAAACATTGACTTCTCCACCTCCTGCTGCTGCCTGGCTTTCTGTGTTCTTCTAGCCCTCTGCTAGTCCACTATGATTTTCAGCATTATTTTTCTGTGCAATACACCCTATTCAAAAAGGAATGACAAAAAAAAACTCTATTGTGAGTTAATTTAATATCTGTTGTTGGGAAAATGTTCAAGTCCATAGTAAAGGATGCAATAGCATAATGCAAGGGCCAGTCCGAGGGAGTGATGTATTGACTGAGAGTACTGAGGGAATGCCATACTGTCCAAGTGTCAGTGGAATGACTGATATTAAGCTAACTCACTGATTGTTGTTAGTACATTTATCTGCTTCCCTTTTGAATAGGGTGTTACATTGGCAGTTTTCCGCTTCTCTGGGACTTTTCCCAACTCGAAGGATTCCTGGAAGATTACTACCAGTGCATCCATTATCTCTGTAGCTACTTCCTTTCATATCCCAGGATGCATCCGTGCATGTCCAGTAGACTCATTGGCCTTTAGCCAATATTGTATTTATTTCCTCTCCTGTTTTTGGCCTTTAATTAGAGTCCATAGAGTCATAGAGTCCTACAGCACGAAGACAGGCCCTAGTAATATTGGGATGCTGTTAGTGAAGGTTTAAGCGAAGTATTTCTTCAATTCCTCTGCAATTTCCTGGTTCCTGATTATTTGTTCCCCAGCCTCATTCTTTAAATGGCCTATGTTTTTTTGCATCTCTTGCTTATATTTTTACATTAGGTGCTAGTTTACCCTCAAAGTTAATTTTTCTCCCATTTTTGGTCATCTTTTGTTGGCCAAAACTTTCTGAATCCTTTGGTTTTACCACTAACCTTCCTCATATTTTATTTTTTTCCTTTAAGTTGAATGCTATCCTTAACTTCTTTAGTTAGCCATTGGCTTATCGTCTTCCTAGAATGCTTCTTCCTCTCTAGATTATGTCTTTGCTCTGCATCATGCACGATTTTCTTAAACGTCGACCCTTGTTCGTCAACTGCTTTTTCTGTGGAACTACTTTCCCAGTCCATTCCAGCTAATTCTATCCTGATTCCTTTGTAATTAAATTTAGCACAGTTGTTTACAACCAAAGTTTCAAGGTGAATACTAAATTCTACCATTTTATGATTGCTATTTCCTAGACCTTTTACTCTTAGATCAATTAATCAGTGGGGGAGGCGATGGCCTAGTGATATTATCACTGGACTGTTAATTCAGAGACCCCGATAATGTTGAGGGGAACATGATTCGAATCCTGTCACAGCAGATGGTAGAATTTGAATTCAATAAATATGTAGAATTAGGAATCTAATGATGACCATGAATTATCAGAAAAACCCATCTGGATCCTTAATGACCATTAAGGAAGGAAACTGCCATCCTTAGCTGGCCTACATGTGACTCCAGGCCCAGAGCAAAGTGGTTGCCCTCTGGCAGTTAGGGATGGGCAATAAATGCTGCCCAGCCAGCGACACCCTCATCCTATGAATGAATAAAGAAAAACATCTGTCTCATTACACATAACCATATCCAAAATAGCCTTATCCCTGGTTGGATACACAGCATATTGTTCTGTGAGACTGACCTGAAATCATTGTATAAATTCTTCCTCAGACTTTCTCTACTACTCTGACTGTTCCAACCTACGTGAAGGTTAATGTAGCCTGTGAATAATATACTGACTTTCTTATATGCCCTCATTATCTCCTGCTTTATTCTGTGTCTTACTGAATAGCTACTGTTAGGGGATCTGTAGACTACTTCCCCTTTTTCTGCCATGCCTTCACCCAGATGGAACCTGCATCATCCATCCTAGATCATTTCTTGCTTTTGTACTTACTCTATCCCATGCTAACAATGCTACCCCACAACCTTTCCTTCCTGACTGTCTTTTTTGAAAAGTCACATACCTCTGAATATTAATTCCCACTTGATCTCCTTGTAACCATATCTTTGTAATAGCTATAAGACCATATCTGTTAACCTGTATTGGTGCAGTTAATTCATTTCTTTTGTTCTGAATGCTACATGCATTTTAAATAAAAAACAATTAATTCTGCCTTTTTACCATTTTTGGTCCATTGGCCCCATTTCCTGTTTTTTTCTATGTTTGTTAATTGATTTCTGTCATATCCTGGGTAGCTTTATCCAAAATTCCTGCCCTATAATGCCATCATTTCCTAATGCTCTGTAAGCCTACATTTCCCCTTTCCCAACCTCCCCTTTTATTAAATTAAAGTCTGCTCTACACCCTTAGTTATTCCGCTCGTCAGGACTAGTCACACTGGTTCAAGTGATGCCCGTTCCACCTGAATAGCTGCTGTCTACTCTAGTATTGATGCTAGTGTCCTCTGAACTGAAGTCCATTCTACCTGCACCAATCTTTGAACTAGGCATTTAACTCCTTGGCTTTATTTATCCTTTGCAATTTTACCCATGGCTTAGATAATGATCCTGAGATTATTTCCTTGGAGGTTTACATTAGCTTTTCATGGTTCAAATTGTTTCAACAGAGTCTCCTATCTAGACCTACTAGTGGTCTTAGTACCAACATGAATGATCCCTCCCCATGTTCCTCTCCAGCCTGAGGAGCTGCCCTTAATTCTCCTACCAGTCAGGCAACACAGCCTTTGATACTTGCACGCATGGCTGCAGAGAATACTATCTATCCCCCTAATTATACTTCCATCCACCACTACTGTGGTCCTGTGTCCTCCTCTCATTTGAATGGCTCACTGTGCCTTGGTGCTGTGGTCAGTTCACTCATCTTCCCTGCAATTCCCAATCTCCTCCCTGATCACAGACCTGGGCTGGTGGGTGTGACTGCCTCCTGGACTAAAACATCCTAGTAACTTCCCCTTCACTGATGTGGTCCAGTGTTTTCAGCTCGGACTCCAGTTCCTCATCTGACATCCAAATTCCTTATGCCACAAACACTACAGATATGATTACCCTCGATAACCTTAATGTCCAATAGTGCCCATATACTGCAGCAACATGGGGATAATTCATTCACAAGAAGCATTTTGATTGTCCATTGTAGGAGTTCTAATGCTATCCTTTGATATTGACAAAGTGAACATCTGGGGCTTTCAGTCAACCTCGGTACAAAATAAATTTCAGTCCTTTTGTTCCAGCAATACCTGTAGTGGGCTGGACTCAGCCCCAGAGAGCGTTCAAAGTCTGATTGTAAGCAATACATTCCAGATGATGAAGATCAATATCCAGGTGATTACCTCTTGGATAGCCCATTCAGTATGTGAGTCTCAGCCATCCTATTTAAACATTCCTTTGATAAATTCCAGTCGAGCTTGCCTCTTTCAAGTTGTGTAACCTTGGATGCTATTTTATAGTGTCCCAGCTCAGAGTTAACTATTAAGAGTCCAAGGCTTACGTTAGTCAATGAGATTTCAAAGATTAGTGGCCTGTATTTTATCATCATGTACTGTGGATCTGAGGTTACATGAAGACTAGTCCAAGTAAAGATGACCAATTTTTTTCCCTATAGGGCATCAGTGAACCAGTTGGGCTTTTACAATGACCAATGATGGTCTCACGGTCTTTATGACGGAGACTAGCTTTCATTTCCAGATTCTTTTTGTTAATTCAATTTAATTCCCCAAGCTCCCTTTGTAGTTTATGGTATACTGTATTATTTATGAACGAATGTGTTATTTCTGGTTTACTGTGCTCTTTTTAGTCAAAAATGATATTTGTATGCACTTCTTTAAAAATAGCAACTTAAGCTTCACCAACCAAATGTTTGCATGTGGTAAAAATGACCAGTCATTAATCATAAATTGAAGTGACTAAATCAATCAATCCTTTATGCTGAATTACTCATGTATCACTGTGCCAATTAGTGCACTTAAATGGGTTTCTATGGAAACTATAACCTCGCTATTCAGCAAAGCAGGACGATGGACGTCATGTCATATCAATATGTATTGATTCCACTGCCAATAATGAATTTACTTATTTTAATTATGCACTGTGTCTCTTTGTTTTGTCCACTGTAGGTCTTGATGCAACTCTGGCTATCAAATCCACCAGTTACCTTGACTACAAATCTCTTTGATGTACCTCAAGAGGTTTCTAGTGTTCATAACACGTCACTTACCAACCTTCATTTTCCCTTGTGTTCAATTGCTGTCAGCACAGAGCAGCTGAAGGTAAAGAGGAATAAGTTACAGTACCGCAGCTCAGTAAAGTGGATATACAATAGGAAATTACACTTTTGACTCCGACTATTAATATTGTGTATTGCTGATCCTTTCCTAGGGAAAGAGTGCATGCTCTACAGGACACAAGGCTGCTGATGTATTTTGAAGAATTATGTGGCTTTGCTGTCATGGGGACATGGGTGAGTGGTGAAGTTGAACATCTCTTGGGCTTCTTTCACTGTGTCTGAATTTGTTAAATTCCACCATGCAGCATATCACTGTCAATAACAGTAAAATTATACAATATTTTCCCCTCAAATCTTGTTAAAAGCTTTATTGTATAAGCTGAACATTTTCGCATCAGAATGCTCGTATCATTATTTTTGGGCTTTGTTAAAGCTGACACTGAGTAGGATAGCACAGTAGTTCAGATATTGGCATAGTAGCCTTGAGACTTGGACTATTAACTTGTTGACTGCATTCAAATCCTACTGTGAGAGCTGGAAAAGCTATATACAGTTAATTAAAATAAATCCGAAATGAAACATTAGTAATGGTGACCGTGATGCTTTTTTACTCATTCATGGGATGTGAGCATTACTGACTAGAGTCTAGATTAGAGTGGTGCTGGAAAAGCACAGCAGTTCAGGCAGCATCCGAGGAGCAGGAAAATCAATGTTTCAGGCAAAAGCCCTTCATCAGGAATAGAGGCAGGGTACCTGCAGAGTGGAGAGATAAATGAGAGGGGGTGGGGGTGGAGAGAAAGTAGCGTAGAATACAATAGGTGAATGGCAGTGGGGATGGAGTTGATAGGTCAGAGAGGAGGGTGGAGGAAGTTAGCAAAGAGTACAATGGCTGAATGGGGGTGGGGATGGGGGTGAAGGTGATAGGTCAGAGAGGAGGGTGGAGTGGGTAGGTGGAAAGGAAGATAGGCAGGTAGGACAGGTCATGAGGGCGGTGCTGAGCTGGAAGGTTGGAGCTGGGGGAAGAGGGAATGAGGAAACTGGTGAAATCCACATTGATGCCATGGGGTTGAAGTGTTCCGAGGTGGGAGATGAGGCATTCTTACTCCAGGCGTAGGTTGGTGGGGGAGCGGCGGTGGAGGAGGCCCAGGACCTGCATGTCCTCGGCAGAGTGGTAGGGGGAGTTGAAATGTTGGGCCACAGGGCGGTGGGGTTAATTGGTGCGGGTGTCCCGGAGATGTTCCCTAAAGCGGTCTGCTAGGAAGCATCCAGTCTCCCAATGTAGAGGAGACCGCATCCGGAGCAACGGATACAATAAATGATATTGGTGGATGTGCAGGTAAAACTTTGATGGATGTGGAAGGCTCCTTTGGGGCCTTGGAGGAGGTGTGGGCCCAGGTTTTCCAATTCCTGCGGTGGCAGGGGAGGGTGCCAGGAAGGGAGGATGGGTTGTTGGGGGCGTGGACCTGACCAGGTAGTCATTGCCCATCCATAATTGCCCAGGGAGCAGCTAAGAATTAAAGTAAAAGTCATATCTAGACTAGAACAGGTAAGAACAGCACATTCCTTCCCAACCGGACATTTTCGAATCAGATGGCTTTTTCCCCTGACAATCAACAACAGTTGCTGAAAATGTGTTGCTGGAAAAGCGCAGCAGGTCAGGCAGCATCCAAGGAACAGGAGAATCGACGTTTCGGGCATAAGCCCTTCTTCAGGAATGAGGAAAGTGTGTCCAGCAAGCTAAGATAAAAGGTAGGAAGGAGGGACTTGGGGGAGGGGTGTTGGAAATGCGATAGGTGGAAGGAGGTCAAGGTGAGGGTGATAGGCCAGAGTGGCGTGGAGGCGGAGAGGTCAGGAAGAAGATTGCAGGTTAGGAAGGCGGTGCTGAGTTCGAGGGATTTGACTGAGACAAGGTGGGGGGAGGGGAAATGAGGAAACTGGAGAAATCTGAGTTCATCCCTTGTGGTTGGAGGGTTCCTAGGCGGAAGATGAGGCACTCTTCCTCCAACCGTCATGTTGCTATGGTCTGGCGATGGAGGAATCCAAGGACCTGCATGTCCTTGGTGGAGTGGGAGGGGGAGTTGAAGTGTTGAGCCATGGGGTGGTTGGGTTGGTTGGTCTGGGTGTCCCAGAGGTGTTCTCTGAAACGTTCCGCAAGTCGGCAGCCTGTCTCCCCAATATAGAGGAGGCCACATCGGGTGCAGCGGATGCAATAAATGATGTGTGTGGAGGTGCAGGTGAATTTGTGGCAGATATGGAAGGACAATAACAGTTTCACAGTCATCATTACAATCTTAAGTCCAGCTTTTTATTCAATTGAAACTTCACCATCAGCCATGATTGATTCAAATCTGGGTCCCTAGAACATTACCCATGTCTCTGGACTAATAGACTTGTGATAATATCACTAGGTTATCATCTCCCCTGTTAGATGCTACCAGATTGTCATGTTTCTGATTGACTGTAGTATTAAATCCGCTGTCCTTACCTAGTTAGGCCCACACATGACTTCAAACCCACAACAATGTCATTAACTCTGTTGGAAATGACTGACCGTGCCACCCAGTTGCATTCAAAAAGAAGCTTATCAGCAACTTCTTGCGAGAGGATAGTAATGGTAAATGAATGCTGGCCTTGTCAGCAATGCACACATCATCAGAAGGGAACAAAAAATATTCTGGTGAAAATACTGCATGTATTGTGCTGGGAGCAATAGATAAGATCTGTCCTTTTTGAAAGGAAGATGGATTATTTGTGCAAAGCACTATCGTTCATCTACGTTTGAATAGTGGCAAATGAGTTGATGCTTTGCCTTTCTGATGTTGCGGAACAGGTCTTGGACAATGTCAAACAAAACTCCTGCCTGTAATTTGGGTAGATAAAGTAGCTGCATTTGGAATTATATTATTCAATTGGGTTGCATTATTTAACGTTTCCTGTCAGAATCATAGGGAGGACTGTCCAAAGAATGCTTCTGGAGAAGGTTCTGGTTTGGAGTTAATAGTTTGATTAGATTAGATTACTTACAGTGTGGAAACAGGCCCTTCGGCCCAACAAGTCCACACCAACCCGCCGAAGCGCACCCACCCAGACCCATTCAATACTCTACATTTACCCCTGCACCTAACACTACGGGCAATTTAGCATGGCCAATTCACCTAACCTGCACATTTTTGGACTGTGGGAAGAAACCGGAGCACCCAGAGGAAACCCACGCAGACACGGGGAGAATGTGCAAACTCCACACAATCAGTCGCCTGAGGCAGGAATTGAACCCAGGTCTCTGGCGCTGTGAGGCAGCAGTGCTAACCACTGTGCCACCGTGCCGTCCACTTTTTTTCTTTCCACACCGACCCTCCAAGAAGTAACCCAACTAGACCCATTCCCTACCCTATTACTCTACATTTACCCCTGATTAATGCACCTAACCTACACATCACTGAAAACTGCGGGCAATTTCCTTACATACACATTAGATTAGATTAGATTAGTTTGGTGAGGAATAAAAACACTAATGCCAGCCTGCTGCACTTTCTCTTGTTCTTGGGAGGTACCAGTGATGATTGGCTCGCTCACTTATGGAAAGTTGCCTGGAGAATTGTTAAAACATATCAGTTGACCTGTGAGACTTGTCCAGTGGAGGTTGTTGACTTCAGAGTGGTCTTTCCCTTTTAGGAGCCTGAGATGTGGGACCTGTACACCGAATGTGCTTTATTTAGCAGGTGCTATATTATAGCAATGAAGAAAGACATGCTGCAGACCATCGCAATGATTGTGCAGATTGTACTTTGCAATGTTCTAGTTTATTTTTTGGATATTCTAAAAATGCCTGATGAGACACTAGCAGCAGCAGCTGGATAGGATGTTTGCACTGTCTATAGGCAAAGTCACCAATGTCTCAAAGGACCACTCTCTCATTGTAGAGAGACAAATGGTGGTATGTCATCATATCTCAGGTGAGTGGAATGGTTGAGGAGGCAAACCCTTCATGGTAACCTCAGCTGGTGTGATAATTTAACCCACTATCTTGATGTCACTGTCTTGCAAACTAGCCATCCAGGCGACTGAGCTGACATCTTGTAAGTACTTGCTCTGCTGAAGTGTGAGCTGACACATCATCCTTCTCTTTGATACAAAGATGAAGCCTGTCAACAATGACAGTGGAACTCATCTTGGATATGGGAGATATTGACAGCCTTTCGAAGAGCTCCTCATGGTTTTGGACATTGAAGGTTTTGTGATCTTGCTGTAGCAGGAAGGAGCCATTCCCCAACCATGATCCACTTCAGGAACCAAAGCACGTGGAGCTAGATTAGGGCTCATAGACTTGTAAGACAGCAGCAGAACTGTGAGATCACAGTACAGTTCATCTCCTTTATTCAGTGGTGATACCCAATTCCAGTATATCAACCATCCATCCATCTTTACACATTAGTATAACTTGTCAACAGATTTCTGTGTCTAACCCTGTTAAAGGCATGGCAGTACTTCTGACACATGGAGGATTCTGCATAATAATCAGTTTGAATATCATAGAATCCTTGCAGTATAGAAGCAGGCCATTCAGCCCATCAATTCCACACTGACCCTCCAAAAGGTATCCCACCCAGACCCACCCCCTTCCTCCGTAGCCACCATGGCCAATCCACCTCGCCTGCACACTATGGACAATTTTGCTTGGCCAATCCTCCTAACCTGCACATCTTTGAACTGTGGGAGGAAACCAGACAAACCCATACAGACACAGGGAGAAAGTGCAAAGTCCACACTGACAATCTCCTGTGGGTGGAATCAAACCTAGGCCCCTAGTGCTGTGAGGCAGCAGTGCTAACCACTAAGCCACCATGCTGCCAAAGGGGACTATGTTAATAAGTTCATTAATTAAAGCTTACTGCTATTTCTGCACATGCTGTAAGGATAAACACAGCTTTCCTGGTGGTCTAATGGTTAGAATTGGATGCTGTCACCACCATGCCCTGGGTTTAATTGCTGGTAAGTGAGCAACTATTAAAGAGTATTGTGGCACAGTGGTAGTGTCCTGGTCTGCAGACCAGAAAGACTGGGTTCATGAGCTACCTTCTCTGGAGTTGTGTCATAACATACTTTTAAAGAGTTTTATGTTATCAGAGATTTTTACTAAAATAAAGGGTGAGGAAGGATGGGTAGGTGGGGCAGAAACCACTGCAATTGATGCAGAAAATACATCCCAGTTCAATGAAGAAAGTAGTCTGTTGTGTCATTGATCTCTCTGTCCCATTTGATCTTTGTTGCTTCTCCTTCGGTTTGTATTGCAATAATATCTGCTTATCCGCAACGAGCTACTTGTTGATATCTCCATTGGTGCTGTGCAGAAAGTTCTCACTATTTAAGCTGATCCCTCAGAGGCAGACATGAAGAAGTACCTAAGCAGCCCAGCTACCTGATGTACCATTTGATCTTGACACGGGACTGATTGATCACTGGCCTAGTCTAATCTTGATTTCTGCCAGCCTCTCTGTGTAGGTTATGCAAAAACATGATGAGTTGCAATTTCAAAGCGTAGCATAATTGTCCAGCAACCAGCTTTTGTATCATGCCTGCATTTGGAAAAATCAGGTAATGTTAAATCAGGATTAATGAAGCACAGTGCTCCTGGGGGAGAAGGCATTCAGTTCAGCTAACTTGCCTTAGGTGAAGCCTGATAGTGGATGTTTTTTGAATGTTTGCTTTCAATTTCAGGTCGACTTTCACATGTCCTACTGCTGTCATCGACGGTGGCCCTTCTTGGCGGACTGATTTTTGGATATGAATTAGGAATCATCTCGGGTGCTTTACTGCAGCTCAAGGAGGTCTTCAGCCTTAGCTGTTTGCAGCAAGAAATATTGGTCAGCGCTCTTTTGATCGGAGCTTTTTTTGCTTCATTGATTGGAGGGATAGCTGTTGATTATCATGGACGAAGAAACTCAATCATTCTGAGTGCGGTATTACTATGTGTTGGAAGCACCATTCTCTTACTGTCCTCCTCATTCGTGCTGCTAGTGAGTGGCCGGATGACTGTTGGATTTGCCATGTCTATCTCCTCCACAGCTTGTTGCATCTATGTTTCTGAAATCGTCAGCCCTCATCATCGAGGCAAGTTGGTGTCTCTTTATGAAGTTGGTGTCACAATTGGCATCTTGAGTGCCTATGCATTAAATTACATTTGGGCGGATATAAGACATGGATGGAAGTACATGTTTGGTCTGGCCATTGGCCCAGCATCATTCCAAGGCATCAGTGTTCTCCTCCTTCCCTCAACTATTGAGAGAGTCAGAAGTCAAGGTGATGATTCACAGAAAATTCTGCTGCAGTTACACAATGGAGACCATGATGACCCAGACTCAGAGGATTTTAATCCAACACAAGGAATCAGCCAAAATTACAGTTACCTTGACTTATTTCGATCCAAAGACAACATGAGAGCCAGATTGCTGGTGGCACTGGGTTTAGTGTTGTCGCAGCAGCTCACTGGCCAGCCTAATGTGCTCTACTATGCTTCAACCATCTTTAGATCAGTAGGATTTCAGAGCAATGCTTCAGCAGTACTAGCCTCAGTTGGACTGGGAATAATCAAAGTTGTTACAACTGTAGTAGCCATGATATGTACAGATAAAGTTGGAAGACGAACATTACTAATTGCTGGCTCTGTTGTAATGTCCATGTCAGTCACTGTGATTGCATTCTCAAGCCAGAAAATTACAATGGAATCCCACACAAGCTGCAGAGTAAATGCCAGGGCTAATGGCTCACACCAGACCTTAAATCCTAGTACAGCTTCCTCCAAACCAATTCTTTGGAAATCAAATCCAACATTCACCAATGAAAGTTCACAGATTATGAATCAAACTTTGACTTTATCTGTCCAGGGTAAACAGCTAGCCGCAAATAATGAGGGAATGAACAGCAGTTCACTCAGTGAGCCAGCAATCCGATTTGTCAGCACTGCAGACTCTTTAAATAACACTTCACATGAAGATTTCCATTTGAGAAAAATAAGGAGTCACCTGATACAGTCGGCAGTAAGCTCCACTCACACCTCCAAACATTTAGCCTTAAATTGGATTACACTGCTTTGTATGATGGCCTTTGTCAGTGCGTATTCAATTGGGTTCGGTCCAAGTAAGTGCACTGCTATTTCATCTGTTTCAATAGTTGGAGAAAGGTGTTGCTAAATAACAGAATAAATAAATGTAGAACTTGTGGGAAATGACACAGCAGAGGCAGTTTGTAAGATAGACTGGAGATTGTAATGTCCGGTACTACTTACAAGGGACATTAGCTCAGATAATTACATCAAATTGCTGTATCTCAGTATCATTGCTGACTTGTAGGAATTGTTGAAGCTCAGACCTTTTTACTGACATGACTACATAATGTGTGAAACATCAATTCTACTTTAGCTGTCAGCCCAAAGGCAGATCTGACCCACAGCACCATTTCCCAACCCTGAATGGGGCAAGGAGTCAGGACTTAACTATAGCCCAACTGAAATAGGGATTGAACCGCATGCTGTACCTTTAATCTGATCCACAGTGGCCCATCTAGTCAACTGGTGCCCAAAGTGTTGATATTGCTTTGGCTACTAGTTTGGGATAATGGTCGGCATAGACTGGTTGAACTTAAGGGTCTGTTTCCACGCTATTTGACTCTATGGCTCTATGCTTCTGTCTGGAACTCTGGCTATGGATTATGATGTTAGCCCCTCCAATTCCTTTCTACTACAGTGCTGACCAGGAACCTTTCTCACTTTTAACCTCTATTATTGACATACGTTGGAAATTTTGCTAATTTGATTGTCTGCTTGGCCATGTTATAAACGCACCCTGCTTGGCCATCATGTCCAATTTAAACCCAGAGGGAGGGACTAACCCAAATGCCACACACTGAGCCAAAAGACTTGTGAAATATTTTAGAAATTGAAATAACAGTTTAGCTTGATATTGATTAATCGTCTTCTTTTTCTCTTCTGCAGTGAAGAATTTTGAAAGGCTTGCATTTGTATAAAGCTTTTCATAACCATTGGACATCTCAAAGCACTCTATGCCAAAAGTAATTCATTGGTCGCAAGTGGTTCCCCATAATAGAAAAAGATGAAGAGGAAACTTCTTAAAGCATAGTAAATCTGTGAAATTTTTTGCCAAAGAGGCTGAGTAATTAAATATATTCAAGGCTTCAAAAAATTATAGTCAATAAAGGAATCACGGATTATGGCAATAAGGCAGGGTGGCAGAGCTGAGGATTATCAGAGCAGCCATGATTGCACTTATGATTGGGCCGAATGGCCTTGTTTTGCTCCTTTGCCTTATGGAGGCAATTCTTTGAAGGTCTCTAGATGACTCCCACCACTAACCTTTTCCCTTTGCTACTCCTCATTTCCTCCCCAAACTGATTCGTATCACAAACTATTCTATTTATACCACCACTTACCACAGCAAAGTGACAACACAACCTTTTCCTTTCTGCCTATTCTTCCAATATTTTGAAAACCCTTGAATGTTGAGTTTCCAGTCGTCACCCTGTAATCCATAATAGCTATCAAGTCATGTTAATTTATTTGCATTTGTGCTGTCAACGAATCTACATGCATTTATATAAAGTTTTGACTTTTTTGCCACTATTACTTCCTCTGGTTCCAATTTCTGTTGCACTGTTCTGTGTATGTTTTTACCCATTCCTGTCACACTGTGATTCTCATTCAGCTGTTCAGTACCCTGACCCCCTGCTCCCTCATTTCTTTTTGATTTTTTTAAAATGCCCTGCAGTTGAACCTTGCCTCCAACCAGTTAGACACTGGTCTCAGCATGGTTCAAATGAAGCCACCCAATTGCAACAGCTCTCTCTTTCCATAGTGCCCCTTGAGTTGGAACCTGTTTCTTTCACACCAATACTTGACCCAACCATTTACCTCTAATTTTATTTACATATGTCAATTTGCACAAGGCAGTAATCTGGAGATTATTAACTTAATGATTCTACTTTTCAGTTTATCTCTGAGGTGCTCATCAATATTCGGCAGACCTTGTTAACCAGTTTTTCCTATTGTCCTAACATGGATCACAATGCCAGATCCCCCCCCCCCCACCCCCTCCCCCGACCACCACTCAAAGTTCTTTTTTCCAGCCAGAAGAGACGTCTTGAATCTTGGCACCAGGTTGGAATGGCCACCCTTGGGACTCTCTGTATTTGTAGCAGAG
This sequence comes from Chiloscyllium plagiosum, assembly GCF_037043375.1. Classification (NCBI taxonomy): domain Eukaryota; kingdom Metazoa; phylum Chordata; class Chondrichthyes; order Orectolobiformes; family Hemiscylliidae; genus Chiloscyllium; species Chiloscyllium plagiosum. The sequence continues at coordinate 20,792,055 of NW_028270153.1, read as the reverse complement.
AACAGTTTCTATTCCCCTGACTATACTATCTTGTGTTACTAATGCATTTCTCTTTTCTCCTCCCCCCCCCGCCTCATCCTGACCAATTTGAATGGTGTTATGCACCACAGTACTCTCTGCAGTCTAAACCCTCATCCACAAAGCAAGAACCTTGCCCCGATTGAAAAAGGGCGCTATCTGAGTCTTCTCCAATGCTTAGTTCTGAATCCCCTTACTTGCCTCAGAAAGCAGCCCTAGGATTATGGTAACTTTGTCCTTATCTACATGTCTCACTTACAGTCACATCTTCCTGCCCCTACCATAGATAAAAAATTGATATGACTAATCTAAGGGGTAATGACTGGCTCTTGAAACACAGTGTTTGGGTAACTTTCCCATCTGCAATGTGTTGCTTGTCTGAAACTCAGTGTCCAGCTCATCAACTCCGAGACTAATTTCCTCAAATAGCCAACTCTTTCTATTGATGTAGTTGTCATGGATCACATTGGTGTCTATCAGATCCCATATACTAAAGTTACAACACATCACTTCCCCAGCCATTTCTATTCTATTTAATTCATAAATTTGGATGTTAAAGATTTTTAAGTGAATTGTTTAACTATGCTGTTTAACTGTAGTAATGTCTCCTGATTTAAACCACTTGACCTATCAAAAGAGACCTACCAATCTTTGAAATCAGACTTTGGCTCTGCCAGGTAGAAGCAAGATAAAGGGGTTCTTTGTTCCTGGTTCTTATTTCCTGTCAATGTTGCCCTTCTGCTTCAGGTCTACTCTTCTCTTTATGAAGTTGCTGTCTTCATTTCCTCAGATTGTTTGAGAAGCCGTTGACCTCACTCTCTCATGCTCCTTGTGAAGCTGCTGTCTTTGTGCTGCCTCATGCTCTTTATGAAGCTGATGTCCCCATACTCTGTCACACTATTTCTGAACACCAGGGTCCTCACTGCTCTTGCTGTTTTAGGTGCTGGTGACTGAGGAGAGAAAGGAGAAAAGTATTTGAGATTCAATCAATAAATGAGTTTGTTTAAACCTGCCTTTGCTATTTTTGCCTCATTGTCTGATCTATCCATGATAGATTCAACACTAAGCTACAATAGCTGCAACAATACCACAAACTTGACAGAAATTGCTCTTATTTTTGTTTTAGTGACTTGGTTGGTTCTGAGCGAGATATTCCCTGCTGGGATCAGAGGTCGGGCATTTGCATTCTCCAGCAGCTTCAACTGGGCGGCAAATATAATTGTTACTGTCACGTTCCTGGATGTAATTGGTGAGTGAGGGATGACTCCTTGGGTTTATTTTGGGCCTTATTGTGTCAGAATATATCCACAGAATTTGTGCAGACTGAATGACTGCATTTGGAGTGTACTGGCTACTGCTACCTGGGCAAATGCAACAACTTTCTGCTGCAGCAAATGTCCCCACATAGTTGCGAATGACTGGTCATTCTGATTGAGGGAGGAATATCAGGTCCAGAGTATACTTCTACGTTTTCTCACTGTGGTCAGAAATTTCATCCATTGAGAATATACGTATTTCTTATTAAATAATTTGGTATGCAAAGATTTAAGTTCCTCGAATCCTGCTAACAGACAGCGAACCAATGTCTATTGGTGGGAATGGGAAGGAAATGTAGGTGGATGTCTTTTATTTTCAAATAAAAATATAAGATTGAGTCCTGACCTATTCAAGATACAAGTGTGTCATGTGTGTATTAAGCAAAAAGATTATCTATTGAGGTGACTAAATGCATTGTTTTATAATAGTGGAATGACCCCAATAGAAAGTTATTATTGATTGCAAGTCACTGAAATGGAAACCCATTTCCTGGGTGAAGGCCAATATTAACATTGAAAAAAATTTAAGAGTCCACACCTGAAAAATGAATGTTATCTTATTCTTTATATAGATACTATTGGACTGTCCGGGACATTCCTATTCTATGGACTAGTGGGATTTATTTCGGTCGGTTTTATATGTCTGTACCTGCCTGAGACCATGGGAAAGTCACTGGAAGAGATCAACAGATACTTCATGGCTAGAAAGTAAATCTATTCTTCATATTTAAAAAAAAGGCAGGAGTTGAAAAAAAGATTCAGCATTAAGTTGTGATTTTAATGGCATTGGGTTGTAAGTAGAAGGAAGCAGGCCTTTCAAGAAAAAGCATATCTTAGTAATACATTCAGTGGTACAGAATGATTGCTACAGAATATCTGTTGTCTGTAAAGACAAGACCTCTGAATCACTCACCAGATTACATGGGGTCTCTCTCTGTCTCTCAGTGGCATCCCTACTGTTTATGAGTTGCTATACCTGACTTGTATATGATATTACTATGGCCTCAGGAACTACTTCAGCTTGTGTGATGATTAAAAGCATACTGTAGACATTATTGTATACCGTTCACCAACCAATTAAGGTAATAGACCTCCACAGGACTTTAATCTAGTTTAAAACTATAACATTCAGTTATATTCAGTCATGGGGCCTGAGGCTGTGGGTTTATATCCCAGTAGACAATGACTCTTATTTAATGCTGCTGCTTGCTATTTCATCATCTTAAACTCTATATCCTTTACAGGGGCTGAGTCTAAGGCACCTTTTTACTTTTCCATTTAATGGTGTTCAAACCATCATGACTTCACTCGTTCCCAATGTACAGGTGCCACAAAGTTTATCACCAACCAGAAGTTTGCTGAGGGTGTTAATTGGAAAGACATGTTCTTGCTGCCTGGCTGCAGGAAACCATCGCACTTTTGAAAACATTTTACATTTCTTTTACATTGTGGATGTAGCTGTTTGTAATGAGGTCAATGTAGTACATACAAGGGGACAAATACACAGAATCCTGGAGAAGCTCAGCTGTTCTGGCAGCATTTGTGGAGAGAGAAACCGAGTTAATTTTTTGAATTCAGTTTGATTTTTCTTCAAAGCTGGCAGTAATGATATAACTTCCTACTGCAACAACCAGTTAAGAGTGATAATGTTAATTCTTCAATCATGTTTCAAATGTGTTCCAATTATGTGCTAGCTGTCTGTTGGGGCACCAAAGGACAATCCTTATTAATTAAAAGGTTTGAATCTTCCATTGTCAAAGCCATCGAGTTACCATAGAAACAGGCAGCAGGTTCTCAGCACTCCTTCATTTATAATGGGATTTGTTCTCTGGTGGTTTTAGTAGTCAAGATATTTGTTGATTTTTGTCCTTAGATTTTTTTCAGAGGCTTTCAACAATGGCAGAAGAAAGTCCTGCAGGGCATTGTCCAGTCATGTCTGCCTTTTCAGAGGTTTCTCAAAACTTAGTGACTTTTCTAAGTCATGAGACTTCTGCAGCCATTTCAAAACAATATCCTGGGTAAATTAAAGTTGTTTTCCTTCGAACAAAAGTCCGAAGTAGTAAATCAGTCGATAGAATTAAAGATTAATAGCCCATATGTTATACCTTTGTGACAAACTCCATGACATTTGGTCAGCATGCAGTAGGCTATAAACTGGGCTAAATCATTAATTTCAGTGCCTGCCAAGTCTGCAGCTTTTGGTTAAAGCTTTATAATCCCATTACATTTGGTTCTTCACAGATGGGGCAAAGCTGCAGTGAAACATTACAAGCTCATTACATGGTATTCTCCATGCAGGATAAATTTATCCTACCATATCGTTTCATGTAGAAATCCACAAATAGATCCAGTAATGCCATGTCCATAAAATTGGACAGGCTCAACTTTACTTTAGGATACAGATTTTCAGGACTGAGCTGTGAAGTGACAATGTGGGGCCAATTGAAGTGTTTTCCTTCGCAATTCATATCTCTTAAATTTGGAACAGAACTGATAACCAGGTGTGATGTATAAAAGTGAGGGTTTGCTATTACGAGGGGGCATAGCTTTAAATTAAGGGGTGGTAGGTATAGGACAGATGTTAGGGGTAGATTCTTTACTCAGCGAGTCATGAGTTCATGGAATGCCCTGTCAGTAGCAGTGGTGGACTCTCTCTCTTTATGGGCATTTAAACGGGCATTGGATAGGCATATGGAGGATAGTGGGCTAGTGTAGGTTAGGTGGGCTTGGATTGGTGCAACATCGAGGGCCAAAGGGCCTGTACTGCGATGTATTTTTCTATGTTCTATGTTAACAATTGAAGGGGGAGATGACATTTACTTTAACAGCTGCTAGTTGCTGAATGCCTTGAAGCGGAAGTCAGTATGATTTTCCTGAAGATAAGGAGTAAAAGGTTTTGAAGAGATTTAAGGAGTTTTTCTTTTTCCCAGTGGGTTGCAGGTATCTGGAACTTGCTGCCTGAATGGGTGGAGAAGGCAGAAACCCTCAAGACATTTAAGACTATTTAGATAAACACTCAAAACACCGTCACATACAAGGTTATGAGCTATGTGCTGGAAAATGGAATTAGAATAGATGTTTGTTTGATGACTGGCATTATGACAATGGGATGAAGGGCCTTTCTCTGTGATGTCAAGACTCTATGACTCTTTCAATGAATGAAAGGTATATGATTTATAAATTTTAGTCTTAAATTTCAAACTAGTAATGTATAGGTATTTGTTTACTTTTCTGTGAAGGGATTTAGTAATTACTCAGGTCAGTCTTTTCAGAATCCTAATTTGAAACCAGTATGCCACCAGAGAGCAGCCAGCCGAAGGCCTCCTGGAAAGTAATGGAAGTTTGCTTATGTTGTGACATTGTACAATAGGAGAGAGAAAAGATTGAAATACATTAGTTGGTTTTAAAATAATCTGTGTCCTTTTCTGTATGTTAAATAAAAAAGACAAACATATGATCTATCCAGCCAGATTTCATGTTTGGAGCTGATTTCTAGCTGATCAGCTAGAATCATAACAATTATGACTAACTTTTCTCATTGCTAAATTGTTTCACATAAGGACTGGTAGGTAGTGTCTGAACTCAGGGTTGGGCTTCAACATTTGGAACATCAAGCTGACCATTCTGTATAGGTCCTTATATCATATTGAAGACAGATGTCTATCACCTAGTTGATAAGACTTTGCAGTGAAAGGCATTGTTTACAGGGTTGAAATGAGTCAAAGGTCTTATCTATCCAGTACTTGTTCAAAGAATTATCAAATTATTATGGTATAGAAGGCCATTCAGCCCACAATGTCTGAATTTCCTCTCATAATGAGTTTCATGACTCAGTGCCATCAACCTGCCCTCTCCCCATAATACTGACGATTAGATGATTATCTAAATAGATATAATGCCCTCTTGAATGCCTCAACTGAACCTACATTATCAGCCAGAGCATTTTCAGTTCTGAACTACTCCTGTGAAAAAGTTTTTTCTCATATCACATTTATCTCTTTTTCAATATCACTTTAATCTAAGCCTTCTCATTATTGATCCATTTATGAATGGGAACAGGTTAATTTCTGTTTATTCTGTCCAGACCTCTACTGGTTTTGAAAACTTGAATCAAATCTCCTCTGAGTCTTCTCCCCTCCAAGAAAAACAATTCAACTTCTACACTGTATTCACTTGATAATAAACCATTGCCACTGATACAATTATTGTTGAAACTTTATTGCTGGAACAGCACAGCAGGTCAGGCAGCATCCAGGGAACAGGAGATTCGACGTTTCGGGCACAGGCCCTTCTTCAGGAATCCTGAAGAAGGGCCTGTGCCCGAAACGTCGAATCTCCTGTTCCTTGGATGCTGCCTGACCTGCTGTGCTGTTCCAGCAATAAAGTTTCAACTTTGATCTCCAGCATCTGCAGACCTCACTTTCTCCTCACTGATACAATTATACTTGCTTGAAAATTTCTTATTATAAACTATGGCGTAAAAATCTGAGTGCACCTAAGGTATTATAGGGTCTCTTACTTGAAAGTAACTCAACACCTTTTACTCCAAATGAAAACCTAAATGCATGGGCTCCTTCAATGACATATTGGATAAGGTCAGCCCCTTCGTCAGGTGAACTAAAGAGAAAACTGAACAGACACAGAATTTATAGGCAGATAGATCAAGGGCAGAGAGATCAAAAGATTATACAACTAATGTGAGTGGAGTCTCTGCAGGTGACCAAGTGTGTTAGACAGTGAGTAAAGTGTCAACAGCTGAATAACAAGCAAAGGGATGACCTGTAATCTGATTAAATGAGGCAGAGGGATAATTACAAAAATTAAAAATAAGGTGGTGCTGGAGACAAACTAAATGACTGGAATAACATGCTCAATATAAGAGTTGCATTCTGAGGGTCTAACTAAAGTAATAAGTAATCCAAAACTGTACAAACTAATTTAGGTGGAGAGAGCAAACCACTATATCAAGGTGATGGTGTCAAAACAGGACAGTAAGGAAGACTTTACAGATACAGAACAGTATGGTGGGGTCACATGTAGTGCGACATGAACCCAAGATCACACTTGGGGCCATCTTCATGTATATGGAACTTGGCCATCAGTTTCTGTTTGGCGATTCTGCGTTGTTGTGTATCTCAAAGTCCACCTTGGAGGACACAATTAACCAAAGATCGGAGGCCGAATGTCCTTGATTACTGAAGTGTTCCCCGATTGAGAGGGGACATTCCTGTTGCGCGATGTCCATTCTGTCAGTACTCATCACCAACAATTGCCAATTTCCAGGTGCCATCCTACAATTCATCCGCTTCGTCCTCGATCACAACATCTTCACCTTTGACAACCAGTTCTTCATCCGTACACACAGAACAGCCATGGGGACCAAATTTGTACCTCAATACACCAATGTGTTGATGCACAAGTTCGAGCAAGGTGTCTTTGTTGTGCAGGACCTCTGACCAATGCTGTACACCAGATACGTTGATGACATTCTCCTCCTTTGGACTCATGGTGAGGAATCACTGAAATTACTATTCAGCGATATCAATACGTTTCATCCCATCAGCAGACTTAACATGACTACTCTTCAGAATCAGTCTCATCCTTGGACACACACATCTGCATCAAGAACGGACACCTCAGTGCCTCATTCTACTGCAAACCCACAAATAACCTCATGATGCTGCACTTCTCTAGCTTCCACACTAAACATATTAAAGAAGCCGTCCCCTATGGACAAGCCCTGCACATACACAAGATCTGCTCAGATGAGGGGGAACGTGATGGACACCTTTAAAGGGCACCCTTAAGAACAGAATACGATGCTCAGCTCATCAATCACCAGTTCTGATGTGCTACAGTGAAAACATGCAACAACTTCCCCATAAGACAGACGACTGATAGCATACCCTGTATCGTCCAGTACTTCCCCAGAGCAGAGAAACTGCGTCGTGTTCTTTGCAACCTTCAACACGTTATCAATGAGGATAAGCATCTCATCAAGATCTTCCCTACGCCTCTACCTCTTGCCTTTAAATAACTGTAAAACCTTAAACAGACCATTGTTCATAGCAAACTGCCCAGTCTTCAGGACAACATCAACCACAACACCACACAACCTTATATTGGCAACCTCTGCAAGACATATCAGATCATCAACATTCTTACTACCGTCACACGTGGAACACCATCCACCACATACACAACAGATACTCATGTGACTTGGCTAATGTTGTCTCCCTCATGCACTGCAGGCAAGGATGCCCTGAGGCATGGTATATTGGTGAGACTATACGGACGCTATGACGACGGATGAATGGATATCATGCAAAAATCGCTAGACAGGCGATTGGGGAACACTTCAGCAATCAAGGACATACAGCCTCTGATCTTTGGGCAAGCACGCAACAAGGCGGACTTTGAGATACACAACAATGCAGAATCACTGAGCAGAAGCTGATAGCCAAGTTCTGTATTCACAAAGACGGCCCCAAGTGTAATCTTGGGTTCACGTAGCACTACATGTGACCCCACCATACTGTTATAAAACATTTTCCTTATTGTCCTGTTTGATACCATCACCTTGATAAATTGTTATGATCTCTCCACCTTAATTAGTTTGTACAGTTTTGGATTATTTATTACTTTGGTTAGACCCTCGGCATGCAACTCTTATACCGGGCATGTTATTACCGTCATTTAGTATGTGTCCAGCATCACCTTATTTTTAATTTTTTGTAATTATCTCTCTGTCTCAGTTAATCGGATTACAAGTCATCTCTTTGCTTGTTATTCAACTGTTGACACTTTACTCACACTGACTAATCCTCTTGGTCACCTGCAGAGACTTATTATTTGACAATCCACTCACACCAGTTGTATGATCTTTTGATCTGTCTGCCTATAAATTTTGTGACTGTGTGCTCTTCTCTTCATTTCACCTGACAAAGGGGGTACACTCTGAAAGCTTGTGATTTCAAATAAACCTGCTGGACTATAACCTGGTGTCATGTGACTTCTGACTTTGTTCACCCAGTCTAACACAGGCACTGCCACAATCATATAGGATAAGGACAATATCTGATTTTGTACTAAACAATGCAGAACAGGTAGTCCCAGTTTTGGTTCCTGGCCTATATTGAGTTTACTGCTGTCAACTAGCACAGCTGTGAGGTATTGCATTCTGGATTAGTGGTGCTGGAAGAGCACAGCAGTTCAGGCAGCATCCAAGGAGCTTCGAAATCGACATCTCGGCATGAAGGGCTTTTGCCCGAAACGTCGATTTCGAAGCTCCTTGGATGCTGCCTGAACGGCTGTGCTCTTCCAGCACCACTGATCCAGAATCTGGTTTCCAGCATCTGCAGTCATTATTTTTACCTCAGTGAGGTATTGCAGTCAATCTCAATGTTCCTGGACTAGAGAAAGGAATTCCTGCACCAGGTCACTAATCTAATGAACTTGACCTCTAAGTATAATCCATAGAAGTTGGGTGAGAACAAGATCAAGCTTAGCTGTGGTGGTTTTTGTAAAGACATTGCCCACAGAGACCTTCTGTCACTTCTCATCCATGCTGAGAAGGTTAAAAATCACACAACACCAGGTTATAGTCCAACAGGTCTGTTTGGAAGCACTAGCTTTCGGAGCGCTGCTCCTTCATGATGAGAAGGTGTTGGGTGAAGTGCTACGCTCCAGCTGGCATCATCATGAACTAATGTTGTTGGGAGAGAGAAAAGCAATGTTTCAACAATCCTGGAGAAATATTTGCAATGGGTTCATAGGGTATTAAAGTCAGAAACTTTAATTTTCTCAATTCCTGCTTGTGATATTGCTTGCTATGCAAAAGAGGCTGGAGCTGAGAATATAAACCTGCAATAAAATGCTGAATTATTACACAGAAATTACATTTCACATCTTTGCTGTACTTACTTTCTAGAGTCTCAGAAGTGAGGTGCTGCTGTCCGAAAAGCAACAGAAGAGGAACATAAATGAATCGTTACAAAAGAGCTGATGGTTTCTTAATTTAGACTACAGATTTTCTTTTTTCAACCTAATTGTAATGACACAAATTGGAGTGATTTTTAAAAAAAAATTGAAACCTGGCGTCAAAACTTTTATCATATATTGGAAGTAATATCCCAGCAGCATTAGAAGGAGAGTCTCCTGATATTTGACATCAGTTGTCTTCATTCTTCATTGTTCATAAGGCATTCCCATCAGAGCCAGCAGTACACTGGCAATACTAACAGATTACGTTCTGAATCAACTGGAAAGTAGCAGAGGGCAAAGGAGGTAGAAACTCTGGAAGGGTTGATTACTCAGAGGCACTCCTATTATATTCACAGCTTTCTCACTGTCAACGTATGAGCAAAATTCGCAGAGGCCTTGTGAGATTGTGATTTACTGTTGTTGCTTTAGTGTGCTGTTTCTTTAAAGCATTATTTTGTCACACGGAGACCTGACAAAAGGGATTAAACAAGATTAAACAAAACAGAGGGTTCTGAAGAAGGGTCACTGGAACCGAAACACTGACTCTACTTTCTCTCCACGGATGCTGCCAGCTTGACTGAATTTCTCCAGCTATTTCTGTTTTTATTTTAGATTTCCAGCACCTGCAGTTCTTTGCTTTATTTTTAAAGCTAATTTTTTAAAAAAATATTAGTTTTTATTTTTAGGTTTTAACTTGAGGTTTCCATACTGTGTTGTTCTCAGGGCTGCCAAGCTTTGACAGCTGTAAATGCTGGAAGATGGCCTTTTGACTTATCACTAATTTTTTTTGCCCAAAGTCCCCTCTCAGTGACGTTATCACACTGTGTAACATGGCTGAGAGGACATGTATCACACAACTTTCACGTCTTTCCAAAGTTGACATTTTGTGGGATGTGAAAGTGTAACTCTAAAACGATGGCCACTTACTGCTGCCATGTGACAGTCAGTTTTAGCTCATCTTGAGGAGAATTTCAATTGTCAACATGCAACCTCGTGTTCAGTGTCAGTGCTAGTGCTTCAGTCAGTTTGTGCTATTCCTCCAGGTCACAGAAGCTGCATTTTAAAATTACTACAAAATTTTGAAACAATATAACTATTACAAAGAAATATATATTGACTCCTGGCACTTTGGGCATTGCTTGAAGCAACAGATGGATGTGACATTGAACCCATGGTTAATTTGGCCATTTTTTTGACTTTTCAGTAACTAAGCTATTACTCTCATGTGAGAGAAGGTAGAAAGCATTTATCATTGTGCAATAATAATTATCTATTTGGATCTTTACCAGAATGAGTGTTTAGTTTAGATTTAATGTTTTTTTTATCAATCTGTGCACAGACTAGTGCAAGTTACATGGATGTGGACATTGCCTTTCTACTGTACTGTGCTCCAAATTTTACTGTTCTACTGGTTCTTACTGTTTGTATATGTTGATTGCCACCACAATCTTTGTTCCATAACTACTGACCCATCTCTTCCCTGAGCAACAGTCTGAGGCTGAAACAGACTGTTTGCAACCTTTCTGTTGTACTCTGGATTTCCTTCCAAATATTCATATTAACAGTAAGACTGCTTATTTCCTCCTCTGTAATGTGGTCTAACTCATCATTGCTTTGGCTTAGCTGCTCCTGAACTTCATGTCCATGCTTTTAATAATCTCTAGATTTGACTATTTGCAATGCACTCCTGGCCGGCTGCCTACATTCTAGCCTCAGTAAACAATTAACAAATCAACTGTCCATGTTCTTATTCACACTAAGTTTTGATCTTGTATCAAGTGTGTGCTTGCAGACCTATATTGTGTGCTAAGTTTAAAATGGTCAACCTCCCTAAATCTGCAATCACCTGCAGCCACAATCCTCTGAGATATCTGTGCTGCTCTAATCTTGGCTCTTCGTCAACACTGTTTTTAATTGTACCACCATTGATGGCCACACCTTCAGTTACCAAGGCACTAAGCTCTGGGATTTCCTCACTAAACCTCTCCTCCTCTCTGTTGCACCTACCTCTTTCAAGACTCTTATTTAAAATTTCTCTCTTTTGACCAAGCTTTGGCTCACCCACCCTAATCTTGCCTTATGTGGCTTAATGCCAAATCTTGTTTACATGGTTCCTGTGAAGTGAGTTAGGACATCTTGTGATATTCAAGGTGTTCTGTAAATACTTCTTTTTGCTGTATTATCTTAAGGTAATGTTCACTTATCAGCTGCAAAAAGTCAAGTTATTTATAACTGGCATTGTTTCAAGATTGTTCTTCTCTAAATTTAACCCTTGCTTCTCTTTTGGACCAGAAATGGTGGTGTTTCTACCTATGACTTTGCATAATCAGAGTTTCAAATTAGATGCCAATAATGTTACTCTGGTAGCCCTTGTTCTGGGAGGAATTTGATAATCAGAACCAAGATGAGAAATGGTTCATCTATACCATAGAGTTTATCAATAACATATTGTTGATGGTAATGGACAGAGATTTTATTACATTTCGTGGTGTTTATTATGTAAATGTTCTGAAGGAACTGAGTTATGGAAGGGTTGTGTTTCCTTCTGTTCCTTCCATTCCAATCCAAGTGTGACAGAAATTATTGAGTGCTGCTAAGCTGTTGGGGAACCGTTATGGAGGAACATTATACCTAGATCTGCTGGTGGCCTCGCCTGATGTTCATGCCTTTCAATGATGTTACAGATTTGAGTACATCATTCAAATGAGCATGTTTAATTTGGGCCTATGTACAGAGGAATCTCAATTATCCAAAGGCCATGGGGCAGTGGAGGGAGAGGAGTGAATAGTATTTCATTCGGTTAATCGAATTCCGGATAATTGAATGCTGGATAACATAGTTTAGCCATGTATCGGGACCTTGCGATCTTGCCGGATAATCCAATATTCGGATATTCAAATGCCGGATAATCAAGGTTTCTCTGTCTACTGTCCACTAGAAAAACAAAACGATGATGTAAAAGCACAGCTGGTTGAACAGCATGAGAGACAGTTATTGCTTTTGTAAGCTTTCACCAGAGTTCTGCTGAAAACCTGTGACTGAAATTTTGAGTATTTGATTTCAGATGCTGATCAAGCTGTGGGGCATTCCAGACTTGCAGATTTTTATCTTTAATCACGTTTTCCCTATTAGTCAAATTATGTTATGCACTGTCCAAATCAGTAAACAATTGAGGAAATTGCACCTATTCTTTGCAGCTCATCCAGCCTGTCATTAATCGGTGTAAGTCTGTTAGTGAGTGATGTGAAATGTTTTAAATTTCTCTCATAACTTCACTGAATTTCTTCTGGAGGTATTCGCTATTTGAAATAAGAGCAATATTCATTTCAAAAATGCTTGGTAAATAAATGTTGCATGCAGTAGCAGAAACAAACGCTTAACATAACTTCTATTCTCTTGTTGGCCCAATGTAAAGGGGGGGATTTTACATTTCCAGGGATCCACATTCCAATACATAGGACTCAGACATAAATACGCATCCTGCTCACAATAACTGAAGAATTTTACTGTCCTGTAGGTTCAGCCTAAAAAACTGCTGAGCTTCAGTGTAGAGTGGCGGACCAGCTTGATAAAAATTATGAACCTGAATCACTTGAGTGGGATCAGACACAGCCCACCATTACATTTTTAAATGCATCACGTCCTGCTTGACAGATGGCACCTCCATTAGTTTCAGATTATGTTTAATTGGAACATCTGTTCAAAGCAGTTGGCTGCATATTTTCGATGATTTCTTATGGGTGGTCTCCTGTTGGGGGAAGGGAATTGTTGCGGGTGGGAGGGGACAATGGGGGAGGTGAGGGAACATAAAAAGCCACGATAACACTGCTCAATTTCATATTATAAAGAGCTTGCTGACTGTATTTTCCAAGGATATATTTTGTTATACAATAAAAAAATGAAAATCTGAGTCCTATTGTGTTATTTTATAAATGATATTTAAAACCTGACTCAAGTCTATGATATTTCACCTCTTTGGCTGTGCAGAATAGAAGGTGTGTTGTAATCATTTCAAGATCCTTTTCTATTTTCTTTTGGCTGACCTGTCTCTCTCTCCTGCAAATCTCTGATCTACTCCAAAAACAGTCACTTGATAGTACACAGTTGAAGTAATGCTGAAAAAAGACACATTCTAAAGATATATTCCAAAACATTCCCAATTTACTACAATTAGATGCCAATTATTGATCATTGTTTTTGAAAGGCATATTAAGTTATACAAAAGAATGTTAACTCTCCATAATTTCAGTGTTGCCTCCTCCTCATTTTTCAATACTATTTTCTGATGTAATGCATCCATGTTGGTTGTAATTTTGCCATGCTTTTCAATGTCCTTCCTTAGCTCTGCACTCTTAGCCTACAATCATCTGTGGAAAGATGGAAAATGTCTTAAGTGGAGCATGTTTGTCAGCATGGACTACTTGGGCTGAATAACCTGTTTCTGTACCACACAGCGATAGGAACCCAGTTTCGATTCTAGCCTCGGCAACTGTGTGTGGAGTTTGTACTCTTTCCCTATATCTACATATGTTTCCTCTGGTTTCCAACCACCGTCCAAAGATTCGGTGAATTGGCCATGGGAAATTGCCCATAGTGTCTAGGGATGTACAGGCTAAGTAGATTAGCTATGGGAAATGCAAGGTTACAAGGGTAGTGGATGGGTCTGGGTGGGATGCTCTTCAGAGAGTCAGTGTGGACCTGATGAGCTGAATGGCTGCTTCCAAACTGTCGGGACTCTGTGATTCTATGGAACATCCCATGTGAGTCCCAGATGATCGTTTCCCTCCTTCAATAGCATTCACCTGAGCATCTCCTATTTTAATTATTCCATCATTGATGGCCATGCTTTTTAATACCTAGGCCCTAAGCTCTTCACTTTGGGAGGTGGTGGTGTCTATTATATGCCCTTTAAGGAAGAAAATCTACTCTTTACGTGATCTGGCCTACAAAGCAGCTGGTTCTTAACTGCCCTCTGAAATAGTCAAGCAAGCTACTCAGTTCAAGGGCAATTAAGATGAATAACAAATGCTGGCCTCGCCATTGATGTTCGTGTTCCATGGGAGAATAAAGAGAGAAGATGCTTTCTGTGATTTTCCCCTTGACATTTCTTAATATCTGCCACTTTGATTGAGCTTTTGGTCATTTGTGCTAATACTTCCTTATGTGGTTCAGAGACAAAAGCAACACGGGATGTTTTACTATGTCAAGTGCACAACATAAATACGCTTATTGCTGTCGGTTGGCCTTAATCTCCTGATTTGAGGAGAACGTGAGTAGAAGCCAAGCCTCTTCGCAACAGTGGGAGAAAAAGATTGGAGTATCCATGACTATGATGTGCATCATTTAATATTATGGATTAAGAACACCAAAAGCACGTATTTGTCTAATCGATAAGAAATGAAAAACTGAAAGAAGGAAGGCCAGTAGACCTATTGAGCCCAATTCTTCCATAAAATCTTCTGAATGTACTTTATCTTAAATCCAGTTAGTCCCTAAAGTTAGGTTGCAAGTGTGCCCCCATTCCCCAAAAGGCAAATCTATTGACACATTGGAATATAATTATCTAATCATTATCCTGCATTAATTGCCCTCGCACAGTTATTTTCTGCTTGTGATATGGATCCAGCATCTTGCTCACTGAAAAGCATTGATGGGAGGACATTCAGTCTATTGTGCTTGTGTTGATGCTTTGAAAACTGTCAAATTGGTCCCATGCTTTCATCATGGTCCTGCATGTTTTCATTTGAATGTTTATCCAATTCATGCATAAAAATTATCACTGAGTCTGTGCCACTGCCCTTTCCAACAATACATTCCTGGTCAGAACAGCCCTGTATAATAGTTACATTGTCCCTTGGGTATTTTAGCCAATTATTTTAAATCTCTGCCCTGCAACAGTGGAAGCAATTTCCTCTCATTTTATCAAAACCCTCGTAATTTTGAACATCTCTGTTAAATCTTCCCCATAACGTTTTTGTTCTTATCAGAATAATCGTAGCACCTCCATGTAACTTAAAACTGCTCAAACCTGACAAACAGTATTTATGTTGTTTTGCACAGTTAAAACAAAGAACTCCAAACATCCCCTGAATTAGAATCCAAGAAAAACCTAACAGAAAAATACTACGAAAGTATATAATACCTGGCTGTCTTGACATGTGAAATCAATGTATTTGAATTAATGTCAGTCTGTGAATATGATGTGCAGTTTCCAATAAATGGAGACTGCTATCTTCTATGACATGATTAGATTAGATTCCCTACAGTGTGGAAACAGGCTAGTCAGCCCAACAAGTCCACACCAACCCTCTGAAGAGTAATCCACCCAAACCCATTTTCCTCTGACTAATGCATCTAACACAACAGGCAATTTAACTTGGCTAATTCACCTGATCTGCACATATTTGGACTATGGGAGGAAACCAGAGGGAACCCATGCAGACACAGGGAGAATGTGCAAGCTCCACACCAACAGTCACCTAAGGCTGGAATTGAACCTGGGTGCCTGGTGCTGTGAGGCAGCAGTGCTAATCACTGAGCCACCGTGCCACATGTGTATGTCTGATCACTGTTGTGTATATTTCATATTCTGAAGGTGCAGTGTTGGTATATATGGTGCTTCTTGATGGTTTTAATGCTTTTTTATGTTTTGAGTCTAATAGAACTGACCCGGTGAGTAAACTTGGACACTGAAATCATCAGTGAGTTTTCTTATCACAAACCAGCATCATTGACTTGTTTAAAATAGAACTCAAGAAAATAACCCTAGATTAAACATTTATAGTCATTTGAGGCAATAATCCTTAGCATGTCTTAAAAACATTCCTCCACCTGACTTCATAATTAAATGTGTGGAGATCATTCAAATATAGCTCAGATTGCTTAGAACTTTGAGCAACTTATGTTTATTTTTCCTAGGTTTTGCAGTCATATTTCAACCAATGAATTATTTCTGGTGTCTATTCAAGATTGTAGGGAGTTTGCAGTAATGTTTGAATAAATGTGCTATTTAAGTAATCACAATTCAGAATGATTTTGACCATTGGAAGCAGCAGAAGACTTTTATAGCACTACTTCCTCAACTACAGAGATACTACAAATCAGTAGTCTGTGATTTCCAAGTAATTTTATTTATTTTTCCAGCAACTCCATGCCCAGACTAATTAACTTTTGGGCTACAGCTTCACTAGTTTGAAGTATGGACTCAGGAATAATATTATGATACGATGTTGGAACTCTGAAATAATATTTTTTTGTTATTTACGTCAATAAACTTAGATTGGGGCTAGTAGTTCTATGATTGGCATAAAAGCTGAAATGCTGTCTCCTAAATTTGTGCGAGAGCCTGTTTTTTTCAGTGCATGTCTGATTTATGTGTTTCATGAGGCCTAATATGCTGACCCGTAGGACTGTGGGTTTATTTAGGCTGTTTCTTAGTAAGGGAGGCTTCCTCTCTCTTCTAATCTTTCCCTAAGGAGAGATGA
The DNA here is from genome assembly GCF_037043375.1 of Chiloscyllium plagiosum. Classification (NCBI taxonomy): domain Eukaryota; kingdom Metazoa; phylum Chordata; class Chondrichthyes; order Orectolobiformes; family Hemiscylliidae; genus Chiloscyllium; species Chiloscyllium plagiosum. The sequence continues at coordinate 20,775,254 of NW_028270153.1, read as the reverse complement.
ATGAGGAAAGACTCAGATACTCATGTGGTGAAAAAAGAAACACTCACTCCAAATGTTGGTGCAGCGGGTCAAACCCAAGGAACATCTGTGTTAAATGAAGCCCTGAGAGAAAAATAAGGCCATACAGCCATTGTAAACAGCACACTGCAAAGCCCACTTGTGATTTACAACACAGCAAACTACAAAAGCACATACTGATCTATTGCATAGCAAGTAGTATAAATTCACACTGATCCACTGTAGATATCACAGTATTTGTCACTGAATTCTCTGACTGATCAAAGATGGATGGTACTATAGAACTCATAATAACTTAGTGCAAAATATAAATTGAACATTGCAATATTTTGCAAAGTGCTCACTGTTCTGCTACTGACCAGGCTGCAAAGGTTTGTCTAGTCCACAAGAGAGCACACTTACCAAACTCACAGTCATTTACATGTGAGCAATGTAGATCAACCAGAGTAGGTTTACAACAATGTGTCTGTTCCAGACAAACTTAAATAATTAAGCTGATAACTATATATAGTTTTGAAGTGAATTAAATAGTGAGTTAACTGACATGTTGTACTGTCAGTTTTGATTGACATAACAAATGTGTTTGATTAGTTGCATTTGAACTGTATTGAGGTGACACTTGGGACTTAGGCTGGTAGTCAGACTCTCAGGCATGCCCACATGAAAGCTGTGATACTACTGCCAGAAGATTGGAATTTTAAAGATGCTCAGTTAGTCTGTTGGACCTCTTGGAAACCTCATAAGTTAAAAATTCATTTTACAGATAGGAGGAGATAAGTGCTCTTGCTGTGTTGTGATAGCACAAAGTAAACAGCTGCTAGAGGGGCACAGCACTGCACATATGTCCAAATTTATGTACTCAATCCTCCTCAGTCAAATCAACTCACCATAGTCTTACCAGATGATAGGGCTGCTCTCTCATTAGAGAGGGATGACTGGTGGTGATTTAACCTAAGGGTCACCACACTTCAGGTGAGGGGTGAGGTTAAGAAGGAGAGCCCTTCAAGCAAGGTATTCTCAGCCAGTATGGGGATTGAGCCCACACTGTTGGCATCACACTGCTTTGCAAACCAACTGTCCAGCCAACTGAGCTAAACTGACCCACACTTCCCCCACCCCCCCCAGCCTCCTCAATATGTCATGTAGCAATGTATCCAAAGAGTAGATTTTGTCCCTGCCTTGCTGAGGGAAATACTGCAAACATTAATCTGACAACATAGGATAGAAATGATCATTGATTAAATAAGCAAGCAAACAATAAAAGACTTCTAATAACATACTTCTTCCTTTTATTTTAATGAGGCATTCACCCATTTACAACAATTAGTTTGACAACTCCGTTAAAACAGACTGAGGAGTGCTTTAAGGTGGTATTGAAAGGTTTAGAGGGATATGGGCCAAATGCAGACAGATGGGACTAGTTCAGTTTAGGAAACCTGGATGGTATGGACGTGTTGAACTGAACGGTCTGTTTCCATACTGTATGACTTTGAAAAAGTCAAAGTATTTTCAGTAGATATTTCCAATAGTAATTCTAGCTTTATATATGTAGTATTACTGCAACCTTCTAATCAGACAGTAAGCAACAATAAAAAAAATCATGGACTTTGTATTTTTTTCTAGTTGTAACACATCTCTAAATAACTATTAACTTATTAGCCCACAGGCTATTTTTAAAAATGCTATTCTTTTTCTAGCCAGTTACTAGTTAATATTGTTGAAAACTAGCTGTTCCAGTTATTTAGGAATAGCACTGTGAATAATATTGAGATCTTGGGATCTGAACTCCTAATGAATTCATACTGAACATTACCCCAAGCAGAATTCATGTGTGAAGAGTTAAATCAGCACATACAAGTTACTAATGCACTTAAGTGTTAAAGCAATTATGTTTGCAGAATGTTTAGAGGGGATATCATGCACAAATAACATCTGAATTGTCTGCTAAAGTTGTTGAATACAACTGCACTGGACCTGGTTTGTTCATTATGGGTTTAATGCAGTTTAATCTGTTTAATCAATGAGAGTCTGAGCAATACCGTGCTATAGACCTATATGGTTTTCAGCAAGCTCTCTTTGTTTTATTCAACACTGAATTTAAAAGGTTACTTTCTGTCTTGAAATCTGCTTTATCAGTCCTTTTAACTTTTCTAAATCTCTCCTTGTCACTCAAAACGATTCGACAGCAAAATAACATGTTTGGAAGTACCACCATCTCCAACCTAACACATATAAAAATGTAAAAGAGTTTGAATCAAGTAAAGGCCATTTAGCCCATTGAATCTGCAAATATCATTGGACCTTCATATAATTTACAAAGAGATGAATTTTTCTCAACTTTTCTTGAGTGAGTTGAATATTGCTAGAGAAATCTTGCAGCAAGATAAAACTTAAGATTTCTTTATATCTCCCAAAGGCAGTTGATTAAATAAACACTTGAATATTAAGCTAACAAGGGCTGTATGCATTTTGCCAGTGTGTCAGCAGTCCATTGGATTGGTACTGATGTTACATCGACAGGCAAACACTAAAAAAGGTCAGAATGAGTTAGCCATACAGATCGATATTTTAAATATGATAAATACAAATTTAAAAAACAACAAAAATTAGATCCAACAGAAAATCAGGGGACATTGCGCAAAGCATACCATGTGATAGTCAGGATGTAATATAGAATTCTACAACACACAAAGTCAATCAGACTATAGAGACTGTGCTGGCTCTTTGGAAGAATCCCACTTCCCTGTCTTTTCTTATACCTCTACACGTTCTTTTGCTTTCAAATATTTATCCAATTTCATTTTGGAAGTTTTTATTTTGTCTGCTTTAAACAAGGAATTCCAGATCAACTTGCTGAATAAAATGATATTTCCTCAGGTCGTCTCTGGCTATCTAACCTACGTTCAGAAAAAGACCACAGGGTTTGGACATGGCTTCAAAGCAGTATGAAGAGTTATTGGGAAACATGTACTGAAGTTTTCCCAGCAGTTCTATAAGGTAAGTTTCTCTATGGAGACATTTAATCTCTCAGGATGCTAACACCCCTGCTAAGAAATGTCATGATGGAAGATGATGTCTAAAAGTTTGGTGTATGGTCCTTTTTCACACGGACCGTCAGATTAGTTAAAGCCTAGCTCTATAAAGATATTTCACATGTCTTCCATAAAATGCAACAATATTAACAATATCAGGAGATAGAAAGAAATGAACAAAAAAAAATCAAATCAAAACATAACAACTGTATCAAATTAAACAGAAATTGCTGACAGTGTGCAATAGTCAAAGTAGACATCCAAGGACTGGGATCTGGGCATTTAGGAGCTACCAGACAATAATAGATGCCAGTACTCAAGTTGGGCAGAGACTAACCTGAATCACAGGAAAGGAGGCAAGACTTGAATCTGTGAATTGCAGTGTTGGCTAGGACCAGTAGAAAACTGTATGAATTATTTGATCTATCCATCATAAAATAAGTTAGAAAAAGCTAATTATATAAAAGTAACACTCACAATAAATGATAGATGATTGCAGAATCTGGCACGAATGTTGAGATAGAACATTGCATTAGCACAGGCACTGGGAAGGAGCTCCGGTATATGGGATCTTCGAGCAGGACAGGGGAATGTATGAAGAGAAAGTACCACATTATTAATTAAGGAGTCAGTTACTGAAATAAGGAAGGATGATACCTTGGAAGGGTCTTCAAATGAGGGTTTGCAGTAGGGTTTAGGAAATAAAAAGATGGCAGTCATTTTGCTGGGAGCGTACTATGTCCCTGAAATAGTCAGACAACAGTTGAGGAGCAGAGATGTAGACAATTCAGTGAGATGTATAAAAACAGTAGTAAGGTAATTATATTAGGGGATTTCAATTTCTTCAACATTAACTGGATTAGATAAAAGGTTTAGAGCAGACAGATGTCTTGAAATGTATTCAGGAGAGAGCTTTTTATATCAAATGCAGAAGGTCCAACAAGGGATGGTGTAGTGTTGGACCTAATTCCGGGATCAAAGCCAGACAAATACTTGAGGTGGAAGTGGGGCAACATTTTAGTGATAGTAACCACAACACTATATTTCTTAAGTTTGTTATGGAAAAGAAAAAGATGGTTTGTTAAAAAGGGTATTGAACTGGGAGAAGACAGACTTTATTAAAATAAGACAAGGTCTAGTAAACTAGACTGGGAACAGCTACTTGAAGGTAAATCTACAGCAGAATAATGGGAGGTGTTCGTATAGGAACTAGATAGAGTCCTAGGCCCATGTTTCCCTTAGGATGAAATGTAGGAACAACAAGCCCAGAGAATCCTGAATGGCTTGAATAGATTCAGAACTGAATAAAAAAGAAAAGTGAAAAGTGTAACAGGTACAAAGGGAACAAATCAGTGGAGGCCTTAGTGGAGTATAGAAAGTGCAGGAAGAAACTTAAGAAAGCAATTAGGAGAGCTAATTAAAGAGGGGTCACAAAAAATCACTGGCCTGTAAAATTAGGGAGAATGAATCCTAAGATAGTCTACAAGTATATCAAGGTGAAGAAAATAACCAGGGGAAAGAGTAGGCCCCGCTAGGGTCCTAGTGAAAACTCAGTGGAGTGGGAGGGCATTGGTAGAGTGTTAACGAATACTTCTCTTCTGTCTTTTCTCTGGCGAATTAGGAAATAGGTACAGAATCCAGGAAATGGACTGAGGTTCTTGAGCCAATTGATATAGGGAGTGAGGAGGTATTGGAGATTTTGGCAGGCTTAAGAGTGGACAAATCCTCAACTCCAGATGAACTGTATCACAGGCTGATGTGGGAGGCAAGGGAGGAACCTGGCCCTGATTCAATTTTCTAATTCCTCTCTGCCCACAGAGGAGGTGCTGGATAACTGAAGGACAGCTAATGTGGCTCCACTTTTCAAGAAAGGTGATGGTGATAAACCAGGAATTACAGACCTCACATCAGTAGTAGAGAAACTATGGGAGAACATTCTGAAGGAGAGAATTAATCTCCATTTAGAGAGGTAAGGTTTGATCAGGGATAGCAACTTGGTTTTGCCAGTGGGAGGTCATGCCTAACAAATCTAGGCAAATGTTTTGATCAGGTGATCAAGTAAGTAGATGAGGGTAGTGCAGTTGATGTAGTTTATATGGACTTCAGCTTTCCTTGACAAGGTTCTGCATGGGAGACTGACAGACAATAAAAGCACATGGGATCCAAGTTAACTTGGATCTAAAATTGGTTTAGTGGCAGGAAACAGAGGGTGGTGGTGGGAGGCTGTTTGTGTAACTGTAGGCCAGTGCCCAGTGGTGAGTTACAGGAATTAGTGTGTGTTCCTTATGGTTTATGATATATGCAAACAATATAGATGAGAATGTTGGATTGATGATAAGTAAGTTTGTGGATGACAAGAACATTAGCTGGCTGATTGACGGTGAGGAGGAAGGTATTACATTGCATGAAGATATGAATGGATTGTCAAATGGGCAAATCAGTGGGAAATAGAATTTACCCATGATAAATGTGAGATGATGCACTTTGGAAGAAGTAACAAAGCAAAGGAGGACTCAATGAAAGATAGGACACTAGGAAGCTCAGAGGAATAGAATGATCTTACGTTGCCTGCATAAATCACTGGAGGTGGCAGGACAGGTTAATAGGATAGTTATAAAGGCACTTGAGACACTTGCCTTTTCTGGTTCAGGTATAGATTATAAAAGCAGGGAGTGTATGTTGTAGCTGTACATGACTTTAGTTAGGCCACATCTAGAGTACTGTACACAGTTGTGTTCACCAAACGATTGGAAAGAAGTGATTGCACTGGAGGGGATACAAAGGGGATTCACCAGGATGTTGCCTGGAATGGAGTACTTTAGCTATGAAGAGAGGCTGTTTCCTTTGAACAAATAAGGTTGGGAGGGAACCTGGTGGAGGTGTTATAAGATTATAAGGGTATGGACAGGGTAGATCGAAAGTAGGTGTTTCCATTAGTTGAAGGGTCAATACCAATGGGACACACGTTTAAGGTGAAAGGCAGGAGGTTTAGAGGAGATTTGAAGAAACAAATTTTAACCCAGAGGTGGTGGGAGTCTGGAATGCAATGCTTAGGAGGGTAGCTGAGGCGGGAAACCTCACAATCTTTGAAAGTACTTGATGATCACTTGAAATATCATAGCATTCAAGGTTATGGGCCTAATGACGGAAAATGGGATTAGTGAAGATTCACTGTATTTTAGCATAGATATTTTAGATTTAGCATTTTAGTTTTGAAGGGCTGTAGGTCCTTTTCAGTGTGTTATGATTCTATGATCCTTTGGTCCATGTGGAAACACAAACTAGGCATCAGAGAAGAGGTTATTGGTAAGCATGAGCCATTTGATAGCACCATTGAAGACACCTTCCATCATTTTGTTGATGATTGAGAATACACTGTTGGGCAACAATTGGTTGGATTGGATTTAGCTTGTTCCTTCTGTATGGGACATAGCTGGGCAATCTTACACAATATCCTGTTCTTGGTATACCCACCTGCACTTTTCATTGAATCTGGTCTGACCCCTAGCTTGATGGTAATGGTTGACTGTGGGATATATCAAGAGATGAGGCTGCAGATTGTGGTGGTGTGCAATTCTGCTGCTATTAATGGCACACCATACCTCATGGATAACTAGTCTTGAGTTGCTAGGTTGGTTCAAAGTCTGTCTCATTTAGCACGGTGATAGTGTCACACAAAACGATATAAGATATTTTTAATGCAAAGTCAGATCTTTGTGGTCACTCTTGCTACTGCTGTTGTGAACAAATTCATCTATGGCAGGCAGGTTTGAGTCATAGAGTCACAGAGTCATAGTGCTTTATATCATAAAACAAGGCCCTTCAGTCTACCACATCTGCACCATTCAAAAACAGCTATTCAGAATAGTTCTGAGTGTGAAACTGACTTGACCAAATTCATTTTGAGTGTGAATCTGAAGAGTCCGGAGTCATTGATATTATTATTTTTGTTCATTTCTTTCTATCTCCTGATATTGTTATCATTGTTGCATTTTACAGAAGGCATTTGAAGTATCCTTATAGCACTGGGCTTTAACTAATCTTGGTTGTCCTGCCCAAGTGTATCGCCTCACATTCATCTGTAACCGAACCAGAAGACACAGTTTAAAAATAAGGGGTAGGCCATTTAGAACAAAGTTGAGGAGAAACTTCTTCACCCAGAGAGTGGTGAGTGTGTGGAATGCTCTGCCCCAGAGGGCTGTGGAGGCCAAGTCTCTGGATACTTTCAAGGAAGAGTTGGATAGAGCTCTTAAGGATAGTGGAATCAAGACTTATGGGGATAAGGCAGGAAGAGGATACTGATTAAGGATGATCAGTCATGATCATAATGAATGGTGGTGCTAGCTCAAAGGGCAGAATGGCCTACTCTTACACCTATTGTCTATTGTCATATTGTCTATTGTCTATTGTAATGAATTCCATTTGCCACTGATCAGCCCATCTAACCAGCCTGTTTATATCATGTAATCTAAGGCTATCTTCCTCACTATTTGCCACCCAACAATTTTTATATCATCTCTATACATATTGATCAACCCTCCTGCATTCAAGTCTGAACCATTTATGTAAACCACCATCGGCAGGGGGCCCTGTGTGACCCACTAGACACAGACTTCCAGTCACAAAATACCACTCAACCAATACCCTCTACTTCCTGTCACTCAACCAAAGGTAGATCCAATTTGCCAAATTTCTTTGGATCCTATGGGCTCTTAACTTGGCTATCAGTCTCCCATACAGGGCATTGTCAGAAGCCTTACTGAGGTCCAAATGGATTACATCAAAAACATTGCCCTTATTAGACTCCTGGTCAACTGTTTGAAAAATTCAATCAAATTTGTCAGACATGACCTCCCATTAACAAAATCATTCTAATTGTCCTTGATTAATCCCTGCCTTTCCAACTACAGATTAATTCTGTCCCTCAGAATTTCTTCCAATAGTTTTTCTTTCATTGATGCTGGGCCCACAGGCTTGTAGTTTCCTTGGTTATCCCTTGGTCCCTTCTTGAATAATGTACCACATTCACTGTCCTCCAGCCCTCTACTACCCTCTCCTATGGCCACAGAGGAATTGAAAATTTTTGCAATTGCCTCTGATATTTCCTCCCTTGCCTCACTCAACAATCTAAGATACATTTCATCCGATCCTGGAGAATTATCTACTTTTAAGCCTGCTAGACCACTCAAAACATACTCACTGTCTATATGAGCTTCTTTAGAGTCAAGTGAGGATGAAGTCAAATATATTTTCCCCACTTGTTGATTCCCTCACCACCTGCTGCAGACCCAGTCTAGTATATATGTCCTTTGGGTTTTGACCAGCTTGATTAGTACTGCTGCTGCTGACTCTCTCTTGGTGGTGAGCATTGAAATCCCCCAATTAGTGGACATTCTATGTCCTTGCAACCTTCAGTGCTTCCTCCAAGTTTTGTTCAACATGAAGGAGTACTGATTCATGAGCTGAGGGAGAATGGTATGTGGTAATCAGCAGGATGTTTCCTTGCCCGTGCTTCACCTGATGCCATGAGACTTCATGATTTCTGGAGTCAATGTTGATGAATCCCAGGGCAACTCCCTCCCAACTGTATGCCACTGTGCTGTCACCTCTGTTGGGTCTGTCCTACCAATGGGACAGGACATATCCAAGGCTGGTGATAGTAATGTCTGAGACATTGTCTGTAAGGTATGAATCCATGAGTACGATTATATCAGGCTGTTCCTTGACTAATCTGTGATTCAGCTCTCCCGATTTTGGCACAGGTCCCTAGATATTATTAAGGAGCACTTTGCAAGGTTGACAGAGCTGTTCTAGTCATTGTCATTTCCAGTGCCTAGATCACTCCCAGATAGTTTGTCCAGTTTCATTTCTTTTTTGAGACTTTGTAACAAAATGATACAACTGAGTGGCTTGCTAGGCCATTTCAGAAGGCAGTTAAGAGTCAACCACATTGCTGTGGGTCTGGAGTCACATGTAGGCCACACCAGGTAAGGGTGATAGATTTCCTTCCCAAAGGAAATTAGTAAAACAGTTATTATCATAAAGGCTAATCAAGTACTTGAATATATGTGAAAGGAATAAAATTATAAACTGAAGGAGATTCACTTAACCCCATATTTTTCATTAATAATGTTACATTTGGAATAATGCGTAAAATTTTGGGATCTTATCTTCAAAAGGAAATTGATACATTGGAATGGCAAAAGGGAAAAAGCACAAAGGACATTTCTGGATTGGAACTTCTAATTGAAAAAATATGCACCATGGAGATAATTATTGCTCTCATTACTGTCTGAATTTGTACTGAAATTGATGTTGATAGTGACTGAATTCAGTGTTTATAGAAGATCTGTATTGCACCACAAACAGAGTGATTTGTATCAAATAAGTGCCATTGAAAGAAGCTTTTGCATTCATTGCTTCTTAATTGAGATGGTAGGAGTACAATGCCTAGATGCCAGTTGTCTATTTTTACATTGATAAGGCTTTATTCTTATCTTGAGGGCAAATTCATTGACTCACAAAGACAATTATTGTTCCGCACTTGAAGAGAGTTTTGACTGTGTCCATATGCACTAATTTTACTGCATGGCAATCTAAACTGCAGAAGCGCTACTTGTACAAAATGTTTTTATAGGTGTGCTAGAGGATTACACTCTCACCTTCATTTTAACAAAGGGAGTTCTAATATTGCCTCAGAAGTCAATTCACATCATTGGACCAATTCACTTATGAGAGTTAATCTGACTCCTTTTGGTCTGGTAGGCATCTACCAATACAATGTGTAGCTGAGTGAAGCTGACTGTGAACACTCAGCAATCTGGCTTCCTACCAACTTGGAATGATGCTTCGTCTCTGTAAGTGCAGAAATGTAATGTTAATCATCATGTCAGAATATTTTCAGGAAGAAATCAGAATATACTGACTACTGACTTCTTTAGTCCATCTGGTTAAGGTAGGATAATGCTTAATATGCTTTTGTTAATGTTAAGCTGGCTACATCAGGGTTCAGCACCTGAAAATTTTCAGTCATGCCTAAAGCTTGATAACAAATAAACATAGATATTCATGGCTGCAAGATTGCAACAAAAAATAATCTTAATTCATTTTTTCCACTTACCTGTTTGAGCATCCAACAGAAAACTGAACACTTTGGAAGGCAATGAACAGGAAGGAATTTTGAAAATTATAACAATTTAAAACTCCAAATGAGTTAATTTGCTTTAATTACAATGATTGCTCCAGTGAGTTTCCAATATTTTCACTGTAAGTGTATAGTTAAATTAAAAATTTCCACTAAATTATTTTGGCATGATGCTTTGATATCACTTTGATTCACTTCTTATGCTTTTTTCATCAAGGTGACAGGAGCTCATTAAAAGAATGAATAGGTTTCTTCTTCTGTTAGCTTGTTGCAATCACTAGTCAAGCATTTCAAAATTATGATTACAGATATATTTCAGATTGTAATTGCCCTATTTTGTACTTAAAATGGCTTTTGTACAAGATCTTTTGGACTTGTTTATAAATGACTGTTTCTACTCACACTGGAATGTCATGAACACACTGGGTCATATTGGAAACAGCGATGGGCACAGGGAAGGAAATAAGGTCAGCTATGTACCAATATGACTTTGCCTGAATGTGAGGCATTCTCACACCCAATCTAAAATAACTAAAAGCAGTCACAGAAAAGGATGAAACCACAACTTCTCCAATCAATCCAAATTTACTTTAAGTTCAATTTTTTTGTGTGTTATTGAAGTCTAATTCTCTGTCAAATAATTACCTTCTGATTCACAAACTTTTAATTCCTTGGGATCCGTGTTTGTGACTTTGTTCACCATGCTTCTATTAAAATATTCTGCAGAACCTTTTATGTTTCCTTCTTGAAATTCTCTGATATATAAGGTTTGAGATTTGGTAACTAAAATCTTGCATCTTTTAAACCTAACCACGAAATGGTCTAAGCCAAGTTAACGTTTAAATTATGGTAATAGATTTCTGGAGAAACTGGACAATCATTATTATTAAATGGCAATGAATAGATGTTTTGGTTCATTATTATTATTAACTTCTTCAGTATAATTCATGAACAGCAATTAGGATTGTCACCAGTTTCTGTGATAAAGACAAGGTCCCATATTCCCTACCAGACTATATAGGATTGTTCTCTCATTCGAGAGAGATGACAGGTGGTGGTTTAACTTGAGATTGCCACACCTCAGGCGAGGAGAGAGATTGAGAAAGAGAGTCCTTTATGGTAGCCTCAGCCAGTGCAGGATTGCTTTACATGACAAACCAACCATCCAGCTAACTGAACGAATTGACTCAATAGGGCAATGAAGGACAAACAAGGTCAGTAAAAATGCACTTTCACTCATGCAATGACTTTTACGTCCTCAGGATGGTGCAACACACTACTGAGGCAGTTAAGACTTGAACTGAGGTCTCTTGGCTCAGAGATAGGAACGCTGCCACTGCTCCAAGAGCCCCTTAGATCCATTTTCTAATCAAGCAGTTCATAGATGTTATCACTCGTTTCTGTAGCAGGTGGGACTTGATCGCAGATCTCCTGGCTCAGAGATAGGGAAAGTACCACTGCGCCTAAGAGCCCTCCAGGCTCATTCTATAACATGTTAAAGTACAATGCACATAGGTGACATATTAAAAACGTGGATATATGGTAGTACCCTCAAATGTAAGAAGCAAGTATCTTGCTTGTTGAAAGATCTCATCCAACAACACCAGGTTTTCTGTAACCGGTTTTCGGTGTTTTATTGCAAATATTAAACACGTTTTTTGTTAGGAAGAAATGATCCGCGCTATAGAAGATTCCAGAAAAATTTCCCATATTTTCTATTTCTTTTAATGTATTTATATTATATACATGTACATTGTATTGAAAGTTTAGACGTTTCCCGGCAGGCAAGTTCCCAATCATGCCTGTTGTGTCTAAATGGTGGTTACGTGATTCAAAATTTATAATCAGTCTTTCTAAAGAAAGAATATACGACATGAATTTAGCACATCCTCTAAGCACAAACTGTTTATGCGGATTTCTGTTCATTTATATGTAGTCAGTTTGAGGCGTATTCAAACCAAATTGGAAGTACACATCACACTGGCAAAATGGGCGCAAACATTGGAGGGCATTTTTAAGCCTAACTTACTCGGATGCATGAACCACCAGCACAAACTTAGACTGAGTTACCGGGAGGGAACTTATGCGTCCCAATGCTTACTGCAATCCACTTGAATAGAAATAAAATGCTGAAAATCGGGATTAAAGAGCGATATCTCCTCCCCGCTTTTACTTTGTCTTTTCACTTGCTTAAATTCTGTTACTTCACGTAACTGTTTCCAACTCTTCATGAATACTCATCCACTTCAAACATAAAGTTTCTCCCCTCCCTCCACAGATGCAGAGTATTTGTTAACATTTTCTGTTTGTATTCTCATTCGCGTGGCTGTGTACTCGAGCCTGTGTCCCATATTAATCCAAAACAGGAGCACCTTAATTAAAATAAAACAAAGTACCACGGCTGCTAGAGATCTGTGGCACGTTTTAATTAACTCAACTGATCTTTAGCGCGCTGTGACATATCGAGATTTAAACTTCTCCTGTTGAGATAAAATTCGTGTCTGTGAATTTCCAGCAGCTTTAAACTCACGCGAATTTCTCAAATCCGAATTATCCATCTGTTTTCCTGAATTAGCTACCCTGATTTTGAAATAAATAGGTTCAACTCGATGATTGATTGCTTTTGGTCAGGTTTCTCTTTAAATGAATGAGTACTTGTCCCACGTCCCTAAAAACGTGTTGATCCCCCAGTTATCAAAATGATACATATATTGTTTCTTTTTCTGAATTACAATTGCACAGCTTTTCGTTTCTTATGCAAGTGAACCAGAATGTGTATGCGTATATCCATGTATCAGACAGCAGCTTTAATTTAATTAGGACAGCAATTCCTCATCTCACTCAGGAGCCGACTCAGGTTTAAACACACACTCGTATGTTTTTTTGCGTTCTGTCAATTTACTTTTAGAACATGGTCAACCAGTACACACACAGACACTGCAAAGGTGCATTTTGTAGTCATTCTCCGCGGCTTAAAATTCGTGATCTGAAGCTTTGAACTGTCCTTAACAAAGTAGATTAAAAGAGCGACTATATGTTAATTTCATTAAGCCTGACACTCCCCGCAGAAGAAGGAGCAGGTTTCCAGATGCTGCTTCTACATTATTTGTCCTGTAGGTGTCGCAGAGTTAGCACAAGCTGGTCTGAACAGCAGCTTCCCACCCCCCACCCCCCTACTCCTCAAAGCTCCCAAACATACAAAGGAAGTCAGATCTTTGAGGCTCCTGATGCTCAAGTTAAGTACAGCGCCAAACTACAACCTGTTACATACAGATTTACAACGTTACACGTCCGAAAGAGTTGATCCGACCGAATGAAATATTTAAGATCCCAACCTCTCGTTTCCGAGGCGAGTTTTTTTTTCGCAGTTTGGGGTCTTAGCATTGTGATTTTTTTTTTGGTCAGCAGTACGTAAAATTAGCGCAAGAAGCGAAGCCCTGTGAATGTTTTTGCTTGGCTTGTCCATGTGACGGCAATTCATGCAGACGGAAACTTTTCTACTTTAAAGAAAAGGTGGAAAAAGTAACATTGCAATCTGACGAAATCACTGCCTGATTGTGAAATCCCCACGGAATCCAATTTCTCCCAAAGCAAGTAAAATCAAATTAGAAACGCAGTAGACATTTTGTTGCGGAAATCGATTATAGAATACAGAAAATAGAAAAGGTTTTGCGGATCTTGAAAGTCAGGCAATAAGGTGACACTTTGTCAGACTGCTTTGAAAAGCAACATGAGGCCAATGTTTAAAATGTCCATGGAGGGCCTAAACCCTGGCTCTCTCAGTGTTGGTCATGTCGTCGGATTGTGGTGTTTAAATGTTGTTCCGGACTATTGACTATAAACCTTGTAAAAAAAACCTCAACCTGTTTAGAATGCCGAGATAGAAAATCTCACAAGTTTGAAGATATCTAATCCCCAATTTGTTTAAATGTGATTTAAGAATTCCCGCACTCAGACATTCTGGAAAATGAACCCGCGGGCTTGAAACATTGATTTTTTTTCAAATATTGTTGAATTTGATGAAAATCTTTGGATGGCGCGCGGTGTATATTCGAACGCTTTCATCTGCGTTTATTATCTTGCAAGTGCTTCATTATGATTCGCCAGCCTCCAGGTTTTTGGAAGTTAAGCTGCAGATAGTCGCTTTCAGACTGGAGACAGAAATATGGCACGTTAGAAGTAAGGCAGCGTTCTCAGTTCTAAACATGAGCACTCTGACAGTAAATGATTACACGGCCGCAACAAAATGCTACAATAAAACGTTAGTTATCTCACAGGCTCAACCTGCAATTTTAATGCACGCATTTCGATTTCTGCTCATACATTGGTCTTTCTGGCTTGAGAGATTTCCAGGGATTTTATTCGGCTCAATTCAAATTCCAGCCAGGTGGGCAAATACCAAGAGGTTACCCTGCATACTGGACACTCGGTACGAATGAGACAGAGGCGGGAAAGCTCATAGAACAGCCCAGTCTATCGCCCTAGATGGGAAACCAAACAACTGTTTGGAGGTGAGAGAGAGAAATTCAAACTCTGACCCTCCTTGGGAATGAGAAAGCGATTGCTCAGAAAACCCCAAGACATTTCAGATCAAAGATTGCACCGTTTAATTCGGAACAGCTTTGTTTTTTATTATTAGAGTGTTAAATCGGATTGCTGGTTGTGTTATTAATCTGATGACTGGGAGATTTCCAACCTCCCACCCCCCTTCCCTTTCAGAATATTGTGTACAATCAACTGGTGGCGGCTGGAAAGAGTCAGTGACCAAATTAGATTTAGATGCGTTACAAAGAAAATCTGGTATTCTCTCTCTCTGTCTCTACCGCTGTTGCGTGCGGCCCAACGCGGTGCAAATGACCTAAAACACACGATACCGACCATCATGTGGGGAAAAAAAACCGCGAAACAGTGCGGCTTCCCTCCGGCTTTCTTCACGAAAAAGGAGTGTGAATGTGTTGGGTCAAAACTGACGCTTCAGTTAAATATTTTAAATATAGGAGCTGAGGTGAATTAAGTCACACCATTCGTATTCCCATTTCTGAGCCGCGGGTTGGAATTGACTAGAAAGAAAACATCCCAATTTTGAATGAAGAAACCTTCTTATTTTTGCAGGGGAAAAAAATAACATTAACGGGTGATATTTTTCTCACCGAGATTCTTATTCAGCGGGATGTCTTATCACAGAGGGTAATCCGCGATATAGGTTTGAATCCAATGAGCAATTTGCTTGTGGTGATACTGTCAGTATTTGGATGCCGGCCTCTGCGCTATATTGGAATAGGGTGGTTTAATCATCTCCAGATCATTCCATACTCGTTTGTCGGATGGGAATAATGTGGAAGGTTTGGGGGAAAAAAAGCACACAGCCTGAGCTTCGATCGCCGTTTATCTGAAGGGAAGTGGGAAGGGTTGGAATTCCTGCATTGGGCCGAGCGGCCCGTTCCCATCTTCCAAACAGTGTATCGCTGCTCCTGGTGGGGCTGCAGGAGGATGGTTAAGACACTTTCTGTCTTTCGGTGTTTGTTGGGCTTTTGACAATCTCCATGTTCATCCATTGGAACCAGCTCCCGCCCGGTCCCTGTAAATGTCAGACTCTGTCCAGGGGAAAGGCCAGCCTATGTAATGAAAACACCAGCTGTTGGCACGCAGAGGATATTTGGAGTTTTTTGTTGCATTAAAATAAATACGTTTTTATAGCGTTAGAGCAAGTTGGCTGCATGCATTTTGAATTATTATGATTTTCTCCATATTCCCCTATTGAACACACCCTGAATATTGCCAATTAAGTTGCTTTTTGAAGTTTAAATTCCCGGTGAATCCGGTTCATTGAACCTACCCTTTTTTAAAAAAAACATTTCCTTTGACTGCGATAGTAAACTAGGTCTCTAATGATTCTCCAATCTCCGCGGTAGTAGACTTTGGAAGGAAGTCAGGATGGGAAACAGCGAGAGACTTGGATTCAGTGACATTGTAATTTTTGTGTGTTTATTTTTCAGTTTGACAGTTCTACGAGTCAGTCTTTGGAGTTCACGCAGTAACTGCTGAGGCTGGTTTGTCGGTTTTGATTCACCTCAGAAGTAGCCAAAAGGTGCAAAAACCAAACAAACCTCACCCTTTAATCTATCCTTAAGACACACAGGGTGTCCTTCACTATGCCCCTCGGATAGATTTTCTTAAGTTCCGTGGCTATGAATGGGCTGGAGTTTTTTTTTGTAGATTGCACATTGACATTGTATGCCGGCCGTGGCTCAGCAAGTAAGAAGGTGTGAAATCCCGGTGATATATGTATTCACCAGCTGGCGGACCCTCTACAAACTGTCTTAAGTACCGCCGACCATGCCGTTCAATGAAAATAAGTAAAAGCGAAAGGTCGCTTTAGGAAGAGCTCTGGAAGTTGGCAGCCCTTCTGTCTTCCTGATCCTGACAGTTGCTGCCTCTACCCAACTGATTGGCTACAAAGAGACGTGCTGTTGCTCGTTCGATCCCTCCTGATGAAATTCGAGAGTGGCACAGTCAAACCCGAGCCATCAGTGCTGAGATCTGGAACTATCCATCTGAATATGAAGCAGCCACATTTTCAACGCGGAGGAGATATAAACCCATACAAAAACATTATTAATGTAATATTAATTACATTATTAATTGTAATTCCAATGCCTTATTAATTATAATTCCATTGTATATTAATGGCAACAGTTTAGGCATTTTTGAAGATGAGATATTATTACTGAAGTCTGAAATTTTGTTGCGTGTTTAGCAAATTTCTTCTACCAAAGACATTTTGAATATATTTTATTAAAAGTACTTTGCGGTATTTGGAGAGTAACAGAAATGTATTATCTCATTAACCACGCAGATGTTTTCACATTTTCGCACTTCGTCTACATGTCAGTTCATATGAACAGATGAATAAGAAACGGCAGCAGTTATCATTTTCTAATTAAGTTTAGTTTTACGATATTCCTGAATATACTTTGATCTAAATCAAAAACGCAGGACAGATGGTTGTTCAGTGATGCAGAAACTCGCTTCACTACTTGTTGACTGTGTTGACATAATTTGCCTTTCAGCTCTCAAAGCTCGATCTTAAGACTTCAGACTCTGGTACTGAAAAGGAAATGTGACTAACTTTATAAGTCTATAACGTTATATTATTTTTTAAAAAGTTCTAATTCTGTGCACAAGGCTGGTTGGTTTGTTTATCATAACGATTGAGTAAGTCTCCACAAATTTTACAGTGGGTCAAAAATTTCGATTGAAATGCATAACATTTACTCCATGATTTGGCAAAAGGATCTGAAAAATTTCTTAGGTGAATTACTGAGCTATAGCACTGTACAAAAAGCCCTCTTTTATTACAGAGGCTTGACAGTTATAATCTCATCCTGTTCTTTGTTAAAATATTCAATTACAGTAAATATTGCTTTGGTGAAGCAAAAATGACTCTGTTAGAATCTGATTTTTGGACATTGAATTTGGCTTTAGCAGCAATCATACCATCTATCATTTTTATACTTTTTCCAATATTTCTCCTTTCACATCATTCCTCTATCTCATCAATGCCAAGATCCTCTCTGAAAAATAAGTATTATTTTTCCCATGGACTTTAACACAGATGCTGTTGATTTCACACCTTGATGTTATGAACAGATCCTGTGTTCCCAACTAACTGTATTGGGGTTAGTTGAACGAGTTATCAGATGGCACCCATGATTGGAAAATAGGGATTCAATGTAATGTCTTACGTTTCCCCGGCCTCCAACACCTCATCTTCACCATGGATATCCAATCCCTCTATACCTTCATCCGCCATGACCAGGGCCTCCAAACCCTCCGTTTTTTCCTCTCCCGACGTCCCCAACATACCCTTCCACCACACGCTCATTCGTTTGGCCGAACTGGTCCTCACCCTTAACAATTTCTCCTTCGAATCCTCACACTTCCTCCAGACCAAAGGGGTCGCCATGGGCACACGTATGGGCCCCAGCTATGCCTGTCTCTTTGTTGGCTACGTAGAACAGTCGATCTTCCGTAATTACACCGGCACCACTCCCCACCTCTTCCTCCGCTACATTGATGACTGCATTGGCGCCACCTTGTGCTCCTGTAAGGAGGTTGAGCAATTCATCAACTTCACCAATACATTCCACCCTGACCTTAAATTTACCTGGATCATCTCTGACACCTCCCTCCCCTTCCCGGACCTCTCCATCTCCATTAATAGTGACTGACTTGCCACTGACATTTTTTACAAACCCACCGACTCCCACAGCTACCTGGATTACACCTCTTCCCACCCTACCTCTTACAAAAATGCCATCCCATATTCCCAATTCCTCTGCCTCCGCCGTATCTGCTCTCAGGAGGACCAGTTCCACCACAGAACACACCAGATGGCCTCCTTCTTTAGAGACCGCAATTTCCCTTCCCACGTGGTTAAAGATGCCCTCCAATGCATCTCATCCACATCCCTCAGACCCCACCCCTCCAACCGTAACAAGGACAGAACGCATCTGGTGCTCACCTTCCACCCTACCAATCTTCGCATAAACCAAATCATCCGTTGACATTTCCGTCACCTCCAAACGGACCCCACAACCAGGGGTATATTTCCCTCCCCACCTCTTTCTGCCTTCTGCCAAGACTGTTCCCTCCGTGACTACCTGGTCAGGTCCACGCCCCCCCCCCCTATAACCCACCCTCCCATCCTGGCACCTTCCCCTGCCACCGCAGGAATTGCAAATCCTGCGCTCACACCTCCTCCCTCACCTCCATCCAAGGCCCTAAAGGAGCCTTCCACATCCATCAAAGGTTTACGTAGAACAGTCGATCTTCCGTAATTACACCGGCACCACTCCCCACCTCTTCCTCCGCTACATTGTATCATTTATTGTATCTGTTGCTCCTGATGCGGTCTCCTCTACATTGGGGAGACTGGACGCCTCCTAGCAGAGCGCTTTAGGGAACATCTCTGGGACACCCGCACCAATCAACCACACCGCCCTGTGGCCCAACATTTCAACTCCCCCTCCCACTCTGCCGAGGACATGGAGGTCCTGGGCCTCCTTCACCGCCGCTCCCTCACCACCAGACGCCTGGAGGAAGAACGCCTTATCTTCCGGCTTGGAACACTTCAACCCTAGGGTATCAATGTGGACTTCAACAGTTTCCTCATTTCCCCTTCCCCCACCTCACCCTAGTTCGAAACTTCCAGCTCAGCACTGTTCCCATGACTTGTCTTACCTGCCTATCTTCTTTTCCACCTATCCACTCCACCCTCCTCCCTGACCTATCACCTTCATCCCCTCCCCCACTCACCTATTGTACTCTATGCTACTTTCTCCGCACCCCCACCCTCCTCTAGCTTATCTCTCCACCCTTCCGGCTCTCTGCCTTTATTCCTGATGAAGGGCTTTTGCCCGAAACATCGATTTTACTGCTCCTTGGATGCTGTCTGTACTGCTGTGCTCTTCCAGCACCACTTATCCAGAATCTGGTTTCCAGCATCTGCAGTCATTGTTTTTACCTATTCAATATAATGTATTGACCCATCTCAGAAATGCTGGTAATATCTATGACAAGTACTAGACAGTGTAAATAATGAAATATATATAGTCCAAACACTACTGAAATGGTCTGCTAAATGTTACTTGAAGGAATCTAACCAAATGTGAGGCCTATCCTAGGGCCACTCTGGGTATTTTATGATTCAATTTCATAGTCATCCCAGAGATGACATGTACAGGAGTGACAAATTCACCTTAACAGGGGGTCATCAGTCCTGTTAGAAATGTGAATTTGTTCCCTCACTGAAATTTTATTTGCTTTGACTGCTGTAAGACAATGCTAACACTTTAAAAATAAACACATGTTCTCACAGTGGTTTTAAATAATAATGCACACTTTAACTTTCTAGTCCATGTTTGGGATATGGTCAGCAGAATTAAATAAATCTTGCATTGGACATCATGAAACACCTTTGTATGCTCTCATTTTTCGGTCAAGATTCCTATCGACATTCTGCTGTGAATAAACCGCAAGAGGCTGAACCATGATTTTGGGATTGGGTACGGAAGTGAAGAGAGAGTTTATGGCTACAAATCTTTCAAATGTTGTGTGTCCATGCTGGTGTTGACTTAATAAGGTTGTTGAAAAAACAGGGAAGGGGAGAAAACGTTCTTCAATTGCTCAGTCCTTCTGACCTAGGAAATTTGCCAATGTGTCTCTCACCCTATGAATCTCAGGCATTTTGTCAGGAACAGTATGTTCCTCCCCTGATAATTTCAAAGTTTGATGTTGTTGGTGATTGGAGAAGGATTTAATGCTCTTTCAATATCCAGACAGCTGATGCGTCTGGTAGCTTTAAGAAGATTTCCGTCGTCTAGTCCATTGGGTGTTTCTGGTGGCTGTGTTCACATAGGTCCTCCAACCTATGCCCCAGAGGTCAAACTACAATCAGTTCATTTACAGGCTAGACCTATTCCTCTAAGAGTATTTACATTGAATGCTAATAGACCATTTGTATAATTGTTTTCATCCAAAAAGCTTGAATTACTGGGTTGCTTGTGTTTGCATACTTAATTTAGCTCGTAAGCCTGAAAGGAATTATTAAGCCAATGAATGGACAATATTTTCCATTTTGAAAGCCTGTTGAATAGAGGATATGGGTCATCATGAATTTTTAGTTTCAACAAAGCATGATCATAAATATAACGTTACCTTCCAGGGCTCCTCTGCCAGACGCAGCCTGGCACATGCACTTGTTATCATTTTTATTTACACTGCGATGGTAAACAGATTTCTTGGCACTGATGACAGCTCACTGATGCCAGAAAGGAAGTCCATGATGATAGATAACTTCTGGTGTTAATAGATTTTTAAGATCCAATGGGAGCTGGGTCCATTTTGCTAAGCAAAGTTGCACCTGATTGTTCTTGATTTCAATGCGTAGTGCAACAACTGGCTCAACAGGAAACCAACTGCTTATTGTAGAAGTCTTCACTGTGTAGTACAAGTGAACAAATAAGGCTTTACATTAAAAGAAATCAATGTAAAATAGAGTGGGGTGACTTAGTACACTGTAGTAATAGCACACTTCACTGTGGATTGCACGGTCATGTGGCACTTGAATTTGACAGTCTTAATTTTGATGAGGTACACTGGTTTTCAGCTGACCCAGACAAGCCTAAGTGGAACTGCAATCTATTACATGCCCTGCCTTATTACTATGCCAATTGCTGCCAGTTACAAAGTAATATGAGTTGTATCTGTGAGATACTTGGCCATCTAATAAGACAGAATTTTGCAAAATATTTGAAGGACTGAGTATACAAAGTCAAGACAGTCCAGACAACAATAGGAACATCAGTAACACATACATTGATTGCCCTAGAATACAGGAGCATTTATTCTGTTACCTGGAGTCCAGATTGCCTCAGTAATATTGTGATGTTTGCAATATATACCAGAATTAGATCAACTAAAAGACCATTGACAGCAGCAGCTCCATCCATTATCAATGACTTGTTCATCAATGATCAGTTTGGGTTCCATGATCACTTAGCTTCAGGTCTCATTACAAACTCAGCCTGAACAGGGACAAAGGTGCTGAATTCCAGATGTCTATTTCTTAGACAAGCCTTTGGGATTGAGATTGATGTGCTTCCAATCTGGTTCAGGTGAGATGACTGAGCTGCAAGACTGTTTGAAATCTCTCTCATTTAGCATGGTACTAATGCCTCACAACATGATAGAGGATATCCTTAATGTGAAGATGGGATTTTACCTGGACAAGTTCTGTGTGATGGTCATTCCACCAATACTGTTATGGCCGGATGAATCTGTGACAGATACATTAGTGAGGATGGAGCCAAGTAAATTATTACTTCTTATTGGTTCCTTCACCACATGCTGCAGACCTTGCCTAGTGGCTGTATCATTTAGTATTCAACCACCTTCATCAGTCATAGTGCTATCGAGCTTCTCTTTGTGACAGACATTGAAGTACTTCATTTAGAGTATCTTCTGTGCTCCTACCATCTCAATACTTCTATCAATTGGTGTTCAACATTGAGGAGTTCTGATTCATCAGTTGAGGTGTGTGTGTGTGTACGCGATGATGGTAGTTGATACTCAACAGCAAGTTTTCTTGTCCATGATTGACCTGATGCATGAGTAACCATGGGATCCAGAGTCAATGCTGAGGACTCCCAGGGCAACCTCTTCCTGACTATATACCATTTTGCTGTCACCACTTGTGAGTTGCTATTGCCTGCGTGTTGGTGTGCTGGTGATGGATGACAGTGGTGGTGTCTAGGACATTGTGTATGAGGTATGATTATGTGAGTATGACTGTACCAAGCTGCTGTGTTACAGCATTTCCAGTTTGGTACAGACTAGCTGGTGTAAAGAATGAAGACTGTGCATGGTAAGACTGGTTTACCAATGTTGTTTCAATACCTTAGTGGATGATGCTTGGTCAGTCTGTCTGGCTTAATTCCTTTCTTTAGACTTCATAGTATGTTTTTGATACAACTGTGTAGTTTTCTAGATAATTTCACACGGCATTTATCAGTCAAACACATTGTTTTGCTCTGGATTACGTGTAGGAGGCAGATATCCTTCCCTAGAGGTCATCAGTGAACCTGATGAGGTTTTACAACAATCAATGGTTTCATGGTCATCATTGGACTAGCTTGTAATTCCAGATTTTATGAATTAAATTCAAATGAGGAGCTGATAGTGTAGTCATTGGATTTATTATCTAGAGACTCATGCTAATGCTATGGAGGCATTAGTTTGAATCCCACCATGATAGATTAGCTGCTATCATCAACTTTCTTGACATGGTTAACAAGTTTGGAATATCAAAAAAAAACAATAACATAGAAGTTATAGGCAGAGAGGAACAGTAAGATGGATGATTGTAGCCAGTCCTCCGCTAACAGCTTAGGCACATAAAGTGTTTATATAAGGTGCCAGAATTAAAGAATTATGGCCCCTTTTAAACTGAGCAGCTAAAAATTCCCCTTTTTTTGTCTTGTTAGCCTTTGCTCTTTGGAATTACCTGTCAGTCATGGGTCCAAGCTGCACGTCAGATGCTGAATTTTGTCTGATGCTCTGTTGCAAAGTTGAATGAGTGCAGCACTATTGGAAGTGGCACCTTTGGGTGAGATAGTAAAATGAGATCCCAGATATTACCCTCGAGGAACTACTCAAACAACAGCTGGGCAACTTTCCTGTTGCTCTTGCTAATATTCATCACTTAGGCACACTAGAGTCATAGATTCATAGAGATGCACAACATGAAAACAGATCTTTCAGTCCAATTCATCCATGCCAACCAGATATCCTAACCCAATCTAATGCCACCTGCCAGCACCCGGTCCATATCCCTCCAAACCCTTTCTATTCATATACCCATCCAGATGCCTTTTAAATGTTGCAGTTGTACCAGCCTCTACCACTTCCTTTGGCAGCCCATTCCACACATATACCACACTCTGCGTGAAAAAGTTGCCCCTCAGGTCTCTTTTATATCTTTCCCCTCTCACCCTAAACCTATGCCCTCTAGTTCTGGGATCCCCCACCCCAGGGAAAAGACCTTGTCTATTTACCCTAACCATGCCCCTCATGATTTTATAAAACTCTATAAGGTCACCCCTCAGTCTCCAAAGCTCCAGGTAAATCAGCCCTAGTCTATTCAACCTCTCCCCATAGCTCAAAACCTCCAATCCTGGCAACTTGCTTGAAAATCGTTTCTGAACCCTTTCAAGTTTCACAACATCCTTCTGAAAGGAAGGAGACCAGAACTGCATGCAATATTCCAAAAGTGGCCTAACCAATATCCTGTACAGCTGCAACATGACCTCTCAACTCCTGTACTCAATATTCTAACCAATAAAGGAAAGCATTCCAAATGCCTTCTTCACTATCCTATCTACCTGTGACTCTACTTTCAAGGTGCTATGAACCTGCACTCCAAGGTCTGTTTGTTCAGCATCACTCCCTAGGACCTTACCATTAAGTGTATAAGTCCTGCTAAGATTTGCTTTCCCAAAATGCAGCACTTCACGTTTATCTAAATTAAACTCCATCTGTCACTTCTCAGTCCACTGGCCTATCTGATCAAGTTCCATTGTAATCCGAGTTAAGCTTCTTAGCTTTGCACTACACTTCCAATTTTCATGTCACCTACAAACTCACTAACTACACCTCTTATGCTCACATCCAAATCATTCATATAAATGATGAAAAGTAGTGGACTCAGAACCGATCCTTGTGGCATTCCATTAGTCACAGGCCTCCAGCCTGAAAAACAACCCTCCACCACCACTCTCTGTCTTCTACCTTTGAACCAGTTCTGTATCCAAATGGCTAGTTCTCCTTGTATTCTATGAGATCTAACCTTGCTCATCAGTCTCCTATGGGGAACCTTGTCGAACACCTACTGCTCTGCCCTCATCAATCCTCTTTGTTATTTCTTCAAAAAACTCAATCAAGTTTGTGAGACATGATTTCCCATGCAAAAAGCCATGTTTACAACCCCTAATCAGTCTTTGCCTTTCCAAATACATGTACATCCTGTCCCTCAGGATTTCCTCGAACAACTTGCCCACCACCGGAGTCAGGCTCACTGGTCTACAGTTCCCTGGCTTGTCCTTACCACCCTTCTTAAATAGTGGCACCACGTTATCCAACCTCCAGTCTCCTGGCACCTCACCTGTGACTATCATGATACAAATATCTCAGCAAGAGGCCCAGCAATCATTTCCCTAGCTTCCAACAGAGTTCTTTGATATACCTGATCAGGACCTGAGGATCTATGCACTTTTATGCGTTTCAAGATATCCAGCACTTCCTCCTCTGTAATGTGGACATTTTTCAAGATGTCACCATCTACTTCCTTACATTCTATATCTTCTCCAAAGTAAACACTGATGCAAAATACCATCATCTCCTGCGGCTCCTCTGGAACTGTTTAATTAATTATTGATTTCACTGTTGTTTGCAGAGTCTTCCTGTTTGTAGTTACAAATCACACAACACCAGGTTATAGTCCATCAGGTTTATTTGGAACCTGTTGGACTATAACCTGGTGTTGTGTGATGCCTAACTTTGTCCACCCTAGTCCAACACCAGCTCCTCCACATCACTCCTGTATGTAAATTGATTGGTGTATTTCCCACTTCAAAAGTACCATGTTTGAAGACATTTGGAAAACCCTGAGCTAATAATAGATGCTGGTTTATTCTTGTAGAAGGAATAAAAAGTCATTTTGTTACTACTGTCTTGATTGTAATTTCTCCAGCTATTTCTCACTGCAAAGTGCAAAAAGAAACAGATACTTTTTCAAACTGTTTGCTTGCATGGGAGCTGTCGCTGGTGCAAGTGTGGTTTAATGCTTGTGAATACCTATTTTCTTTCACGCTGAGCAGCCTCAAAAGCTGTGTACAGGTGAATGGTGGTCACCTTTTTCATCCTGGCTGCTGTTTAAATGAATGTAAACAGATCAGGTTTAACAGCAGCAGAGTTGGAATTTGAATCAACACAGCTACTTCCTGGAAAGTTTGTGTATTATATAAAAGGGCTATTAATTTAGATCCTTACAGCTAGGAAAGGAAGATTTAGCTGCTTTTCTATTGCATTTATTCGGATGCTGGGCCCCATCCTTAAAGTGCAGGTCCATGCAGGCAACACCCCCAATGTAAATAGCTATATCCGCTAAGGCTGATGACTAGGAAGTAACATGTAAGATATATATATGTTTATGAAATGTGGAGGCCCTTAGCATCCTACTTTAAACAATAAAAAAAAGCTCTTTCACTGGATTAGGGATAGGCCTTAAAAGACAAAGGACAATAGTGGAGAATGCTAATAAGCTGGACATAATACTAAACAAGAAATTAAAGACTGAAATTTTCCTGATCACATTAAGTTTCATGCAGGGTTCCTTTCTTTTAACTGTTGCACTTACACCAAACGTGCAATATAAGATATTAATTTTATGACTTTATCAAGTGCATTTTAAATCTAAAATCTGAGATGGCATTTGAATACTTTGCGCACGGTGAAATTTTCATCTCTCCCCAGAAAGCTTCATGTCCCACCTCCAAAGTGTCCATTAGTGGAATTATTGGGGGAAGTTATGAATGGCTGAGCCTTCAGAAAATGTAGTTTTAAAATTCCTCTGTTTAACTCATTTCGTGAAAATGTACAAGTATAGAAAATTCTGGCATCTAATATCATTTGATCTGTAGTGATCATTTCTCTAATAACTAACACTTCAGTAATAAACGTTTAGCAAAAAGTAAGTTGCAAACAAGTATATTGCTTCTTGAAAAGCAAGGATATTGTGTTACAATGGCAGTGGTCAGTAATCATGAGTTCAAATTCTACTGTGGTAATTTGTGAAATTGCATTTGCT
This sequence comes from Chiloscyllium plagiosum, assembly GCF_037043375.1. Classification (NCBI taxonomy): domain Eukaryota; kingdom Metazoa; phylum Chordata; class Chondrichthyes; order Orectolobiformes; family Hemiscylliidae; genus Chiloscyllium; species Chiloscyllium plagiosum. The sequence continues at coordinate 20,748,634 of NW_028270153.1, read as the reverse complement.
AAATCTGATATCTTCTAAGCAGCAGCAGGAAAATGAATAAAAAAGACAATGAGTGTTGTTGGATTGTATAAGAATCCATTATGTTTGCTAATACTTAAGCAGAATCTGCTGCCTAGAACTTACCCTATGCTGTCTGGATTATATATGACTCTGGTGTACATCATGAGTTTGACTCTTAGGCCTGGACAGTAATAGGAGCAGGATATGTGCGCAGAATGAGGAAAATCAGATGGGAACACTCAGCTACCCTTTATGTAACAAAGTGTGTCACTAGTCATTGACAGTTCTTGACCCTAGAAATCCTTGACTTAGCCTCAGTCAGGCAGGGAGAACCCTGGTACAAGCTGTAGGTAGGTCTGATCCACAATGCAAGGGTTTCAGTTTTGGGGTAAAGAGTTGTCTGATCCCCAACTCTAGTGTGGCCTGATCTAAGAACTGGTGATTAATCCTGTGAGGGTTGATCCCTGAAGTTGTGGTGTTTAATATGGGGAGGGGGTCTGATGGGGGTGAGGGGTTTGAGCAGCCAGAGGTTGTAGGGAGACAGGAGGAAATATTCCTCTTCTTCCTGACCCACGAGTAGTGCTGTAAAGGCACTAACCTTGTCCCAGATCTCAATTAAGCCTCTCACTAGAAAACCCTCAAAGCAGCTTAAATTAGAGACTGACAGCAGAATTGAAATCTCTAAATTACCTTCTGGAAGTGGATAGGCTGGCCCTGCCTTCTCTCATTTCCAGTAGTTTTGAATGTGGTTCACATTTTTAAAACTTTAATGTCCATCGTGAACTGAACTCACCTACTCATGGCTGTTAAAATGTAGCCCTTAATGCAATCTGAGATGACTATTTGCAATTGCTCTCAAGAAGAGGACCTGTTGCCTTCTTAATTATATGGTCTTGTATATTTCATCCAGAGAAAATTTTTTTTAGAAAAAAGAGACAAACAAAATTACATTGTAATTCAGGTTAAGTTTCATACTTGGGAGGTAGAAGAAGAAGCTTAAACATTCCAAGATTAATTCATTTGGATAGGTACTTCCTGCATCAAACTTGCATTGAACTGTGACAATCGGGCAGCAAAGCAACAACAGTTAAAGAGCTGCTGCTCACATTTTGAAGGGGAACTGCAAGCCATGTGAACTGCAATATAATTCTACTGTGGCACAAGGCTTGGGATCAGAACAAGAAAGACTAAGGAGTCCCATGTGACTATGCTGTTCCTGCAATTGGAGCAGCAAAGAAACTCAGAAATACTATTATGAGGGGTGGGGCTGGGATGATGCAGAGATGAGTTGGGGGTGGTGGTGGAAGGGGTGAAAGGTTAGATATACCTGTGTTGGAATGGCTGAGAAAGAGAATGCAGTCCTCTGCACCGGCAGGTTGCAAGAAAAGCTGCAAAAACAACAGACCTGGGACTCTGGGTGATTATCAGAATGATTTGTGTACATTAAGTAAGACTGCCTGCATGGTCCAAACAGTGTAATTACAATTAAGTGCAATTGTATTCATATTTTGTGGCGCTCAAGTCATCTTTTACATACAGATCCCACTTTGTTGGAATGCCAACATACATCTAATGTCACACATCAACACCTAAAGCATCTATTCATAACATCAGCCGTTTACTAAAAATAGCGAAGCTACCTTGTAAGTTAATGATCTGGAATCATGAAAGGAATTGAAGTTGAAGAGTATACCATAGAACCTTTTTGCTGTTCTTCATTCTCCCATTACTTACTCACTTAGCAACAGACAAACATAATCTCATAATGTGCCTGTTTTGTCAGAACACATTCCTCACAGTTGTTATAATAATGATTGCTTCTTTGTTGTTTGAGCAGGAAACTCCCAAGGTGAAGTATCATAAACAGGACCCTCACACTAGCCCAAATCACACATCCTGTCAGCAGGTTTATCGAGTATCGTTGAAGGAGTAATTGTATGGAAGCAAAATGCTGACAGTAAGATGGGTTCTTACCCTGCTGTAATTTCATAGAATCCCTACAGTGTAGATAAAGCCATTCAGCCATTTGAGTCTGGGCTAACCCTCTGAAGAACATCCCACCCAATCACTGTAACCCCACATTTACACTAGTTAACCTACCTGGCCTGTACATTCCAGAACCCTATGGGGTAACGTAGCATGGCCAATCCACCTAACCTATACATCTTTGAATTGAATTGGATTGAATTTAATTTATTGTCACGTGGACCGAGGCACAGTGAAAAGCTTTGTCTTGCGAGCAATACAGGCAGATCACAAGGTAAATAGCATAGATAAGTAAATAATAGGTAAACAATGGCAAAAACCAAAATAGAGGTACAGGCGAATGCTAAGATTTTGTGAGTCCATTCAGTATTCTGATAACAATAGGGGAGAAACTGTTTCAAAACCGGCTGGTGCATATGCTCAGGCTTCTGTGCCTTCTCCACGATGGTGGAGGTTGTAGAAAAGCATTGCCAGGATGGGATGGATCTTTGAGAATGCTGGCAGCCTTTCCTTGACAACGGGCCTGGTAGATGGATTCTACAGATGGGAGGCTGACCTTTGTGATTGTCCGTACCGAGTTCACCACTCTCTGTAACCATCTTCGATCTTGAATGGTACAGTTACCATACCAGGTACTGATACATTCAGACAGAATGCTCTCGATAGTACACCGATAAAAGTTGGCAAGGGTATTCGCCGTCATGCCAAATTTCTCAGCTGCCTGAGGAAGAATAGATGTTGTTGGGCCTTTGTAACCATTGCATCCACATGAAGAGTCCAAGAGAGCTTGTTGTTGATGACCACTCCCAGGAGCTTGACACTCTCCACTCGTTCCACCTCTGTGCTGTTAATGTGTACAGGGGCATGAATAACATCTGGCCAAAAGTCAATAATGAGTTCCTTGGTTTTTCCGGCATTGAGTGCTAGGTTGTTCTCAGCGTACCATTTATCCAGGTCTTCCACCTCCCGTCTGTAGTATGTTTCGTCACCATCTGAGATTCGACCGACAATGGTGGTGTCATCAGTGAACCTGTAAATGGCATTAATCTGATATTTGGTGATGCAATCATGGGTATACAGTAAGTATAGTAGGGGGCTGAGTATGCACCCCGCGGGGGGGTGGGGGGCTCCAGTGTTGAGTGTTAGTGAGGATGAAGTATTGTCCCCGATCTTCATTGATTATGGCCTGTGGATCAGGAAACTGAGAATTCAGTTGCAGAGAGTGGGGTTTAGTCCGAGATTACTAAGTTTAGTAATCAGTCTCGAGGGGATAATAGTGTTGAAGGCTGAACTGTAATCAATGAGTAGGATTCTTACATAGCTGTTCTTGGTGTCAAGCTGTTTGAGGGAGGAGTGAAGGGCAAGTGATATGGCATCTGACGTGGATGTTTCCTGATGTGGTATTGGATTGTGGGAGGAAAGAGCACTCAGAGGAAACCCATAGAGACAAAGGGAAATGTGCAAACTCCACAAAGACCCAAGGCTGGAATCAAATCAAGGTCCCTGGCGCTGAGGCAGCACTGTGCCACCCTAATTTCTAAATGCAACAAATGGAAGGTGAATCCCTGAGTGCAGTTTGTCCTCTTCACCCAAATCATCAAATGCCAGCAGGAGAGCAAAATTCTCAGAGATGTGGTTGCTGTAAGTAAATGTTCAGTAGAGGCAGTGGAATGTATGCAAAGTGAGCTTCTTAAAAAAAGTGAAAAAAAATCTAACAGATTCACTAAAATGATAAAATAAGAATGTATTACATAGAATCATAGAATTATACAGTCAAAGGAGACCTTGGGCCCAGTTAATGTCAACTCCAATTAGTCACATACCCCTGCTCCTTCTCCATAGGACTGTAAATATTACCTTTCCTTCTTGATATTCCTTGCTTTGGTTCTCCTTTCATATGGATTCACAACTTTCCCAGTGAACGTGGAGTCGGCTGGGACAGCTGTTTACCAACACGTGCATAAATATTTCCATTTTCATTCACTTTTTGTCCACATTTGTAAGCCCAATGGGAAATGAGTATGAGAGTAGAACTGGAATAGTTGAGGCTGTTAGCATATTGGTTTGTTTTTCAGTCCATTGCTTCCATTCTGCACATAGAGACATGGAGTCATAAAGATGTACATGTGTGTCTTAACGACCCATGCAAGTTGGTAGAAAGTAACAGCACTAATATTGGTCCTGACTGCAACACTCAGACCATGAAAGAATAAGAAAAAGTAACATGTAGAGTGCAAGAGACAGTGCTCCTGCAATGCATCCACTGCAACCTCCAGATTCAGTAGGAGAATTGTCAAAGGGATGCTAGTGTCCTTCTTGGCACCAGGTCCAAAACGCTTCCAAAATGCAATGGACTGCACACTCTGTCTGAATGTCTGAAAAGCACTTCTCTTGCCAAATCCTGTTTCCCAGTCTTCATGTGGCCAATGATCCTGTGAAGCATGAAGAAAATGCTTCAAAGACTCTCTGAAGTTCTTTTTGAAATGGCGCAGCACTGGCATTATTGACTGGGACAGGATTGCTGTCAATTATTAAAAATGGTAACAGCAACATCCATCAAATTACATCAAGCTTTGAGTCACAGCATTGTTAATGAGGCAGCGTGGCAGCACAGAAGGAAAAGAAAGTAAATCCCGCACTCAGGATCTCATTACCTCTTGAGATGTCCTGCTCCATGTTCTCAAATATCTGTGGCTCAAGAGTTAGCTGCTCAGTCACATAATGAACCATGACAGGATCTTACTACCCTGAACATTCTTGAATTGAAGGACAGCTGAAGAAAGCAGTCTCTCGTTTTCATTTCTTAACACTGTTTTGCCCTCTTAGAGGATGGTCTGGAATATTGGGAGCATTCAGAGACTGGTTAATTACCTAATAGGACACATCGTGAATGCTCCTTCAATGGTTATCTTCAAGTCTTCCACTGAGACTTAAACTGAGAGCCTTCTGGCTGAGAGTTTGGAATGTTACCAGCTCAGTCGCAAAAACCTCACAATAACTATCTAGCTGGGAAAAATGTGTAATCCGCAAATGGATTTGATGTTTAGAAATTTCATTTCCAGTGTCATGTCTGATCTAATAATGACTGTTTTTAAGTACAATAATTTTTTTCAGATTCTAAAGATCCTGTCCAATGATATGATGGTAAATTATGGTGAATCTCCAGTTAGCATAAATTACAATGGTTTCACATGCAAGTGAATTAATTTGAACAATCTCAACTACTGTTGTCAGTGTGATTTATAGACTACTTAATCATTACTTAGAACTCAGCTGAATGTTCTTTACAAACTCAATGTTTGGTATTGGCACTGTTTAAATGCAAATTCTTTGGGGGATAGAGTTTACACTCCTAACTCCAATTCCCTTATCCCGGGCAGGGACACACAAATCCAGTTTCTCATGGCTTTATGAAAATGCAGTCCGGATAAAGGAGGTGGCTTGGAGGTATCAGTCTCCTGGAGTCTGAACTGAGTAAAAGCAGCGCCTAATCGGAGCAGTATGAGAATCTTCTTAAACATCATTCAGACTTGTATAACTAGCTCTTTATGTGTTATTCATTTTTGTTTAAGAGATTCGTATATATCATCAGATTTGTATGAAGGGCTCCTCAAGTGTTTCTTTTACAAGGAGTCCTCTATATATAATTCAGATCCATGTTAAAAAAAAAGGTCCTTTTATGTTTCTGTGGGAAAATGCAAAGCAAGTAAGTTCCATATTTAATTCCTTCTCTCACTTGAGTTAACTGACCTCAATTGGACTAAATGTGGGTTTATCACAGATTACATGACATGGCATGTACAGCAACAACAGCAAATTGTGTATTTAATATAAAAAGATGTCTAAAGTACATTACAAGAGTGTTAGAGAGCAAAATTTGACACCAAATCGCATGAGGCCAGATGTCCAAAGGTTTTGTCAAGCATATAGAATTTGTGGAGTATCTTAAAGGACAAAAGAAAGAGAGAAAAGCAGGCGATATAATGAAGAAATTTCTGAGGTTAGTACCTGGGCGGCTGAAGACATAGTTGCCAGTGGTGAAATGATTAAAATTAAGAATGCTTAATAATAGATCAAAACTTTTAGAAAGCAAAGGCCTAGTGGTATTATCACTAGACTATTAGTCCAGAAACTCAGCTAATGTTCAGGTGACCTGGGTTCAACTCCTGCCTTGGCAGATGGTGGAGTGTGAACTTGATAATGATTTTGGAGTTAAAGATCCAAAGATGCCCAGGAAACCATTGTTGATAGCCAAGAAAAACCCATCTAGTTCACTAATTTTCTTTAATGAAGGAAATCTGTTATCCTAACCAGGTCTGGCCTACATGTGACGCCAGATTCACAGGAACGTTGTTGACTCTTAAGTACCCTTTGGCAATTAGACCCCATCTCAGAGCCCATCCTGTGAATGAATTTTAAAAAATTGTGGAGCAAGGGCTCTAAGTTCAGGGTATGTGGTTGTATAGCATTGAAACAGATTACAGAAATAGGTGTGGCTGTGGAGTTATTTGAAGACAGGGATGAGAATTTTGAAATAGAGTTTTACTTGACCAAGAGAGCAGCTCCACAAACACGTGAGAGATGAGTGAGGAGGACTTGGTGCAAGTTAGAACAAGAGAGCTGAGTTTTGTGTGTCTTCAGGTAAGAAGAGGATTAAAGGAGGAAGACTTTTGGTAATACTATGGATAATCCAATTCTTGTGAAGAAATAGATTCAGGACAGATCTGGAAGCTCCCTGAATTGCTGTGCACTGCAAACATCTGCAGGATTGTACTCCAAGACCATCTGCAACCTCATCATCTGGTTTATCCCTCGTTGTACCATTATCATTGAGGCAAAGGATCAACCCTTGTTGAATGATGAGTGCAGATGGGCATCTCAGGAGCAGCACTGGGCATCTCTAAAAATGATGTGTCAGCCTGGTGTAACTCTAACATAGGCAGAAGAGCATGTGATAGATAGAACTAAGCAACTCAATACTCAATGCATCAGATCAAAACTCTGCAATCTTGACAATCCAGTCACAATGGTGATAACCAATTAAACAACCAACAGGAGGAGAAAGCTCCAAAAATACCCTGATGAAGGGCAAGCACATTAATGCAAAAAGCAAGGCTGAAAGATTTACAACTGATTACATGCAGAAGTGTAGACTGGATGGTCCATCACAGCCTCTTCTTGAGGTCCATGCTTCTCAGATCTCAATCTTTGTGCAATTTGAGTTACGTCACGCAATATTAAGAAATGACTGAAGACGGGCGGCACGGTGGCTCAGTGGTTAGCACTGCTGCCTCACAGGGACCTGGATTCGATTCCAGCCTTGGGCAACTATCTGTGTGGAGTTTGCACATTCTCCCCGTGTCTGCGTGGGTTTCCTTCGGGTGCTCCAGTTTCCTCCCACAATCGAAAGTTGTGCAGGTTAGGTGAATTGGTCATGCTAAATTGCCCGTAGAGTTAGGTGCATTAGTTAGGGGGAATGGGTCTGGGTGGGTTACTCTTCGGAGGATCGGTGTGGACTAGTTGGGCCGAAGGACCTGTTTCCACATTGCACGGAATCTAATCTAATCAAAGACGCTGGATATTGCAAAGGATATGGGCCCTGATTACATGATGCCAATGGTACTTGTGTTTCAGAACTAGCCATGCATGCAGCCATGCTATTCCAGCACAGCTGCAATACTGACATCTACCTGGCAATGCGGAAAATTTTCCAGGTATGTTATGATCACAAAAAGCAGACCATGTCCAATCTTGCCTTTATCAACCTATCAGGCTTCTCATCAACATCAGCAAAGTGATGGAAGCTGTCAAGAGCAGTCTTATCAAACAGTATTTAGGAAACAATAACCAGCTCACTGATGTTCAGTTTGGGTTTTGGCAGGACCACTCAACTCCTGACTTCATTATAGCCATGGGCAAAGGAGCTGAACCCCAAAAGCGAGGTATGAGTGACTGTCCTTGACATCAGCAACTTTAAGTATGGCACCCAGGAGCCCTGGCAGAACTGAAGTCAGTGTGAATTGTGGTAAATTGCTCCATTGGAATTATTTGTGGCACAAAAGAAAATGACTTTGCTTGAGATTAATCATTTCAGTCCCAGGACCTCACTACAGGAGTTCTTTAGGAAGTATCCCAGGTCCAACAATCTTCAGCTGCTCCATCAATGAATCATTCAACGTCTCTCTGTGATAAAGTCAGAAGTGGAAATGTTTGCTAATGTTTACATAATATTCTAAACCATTTGCAATTCCTCACATACTGAAGCGGTCTGTGTCCATATTCAACAAGACTCATTTGACTTTTCAGGCTTGAGCCAAAAAGTGGTAAGTAATATTTTTGCCACACAAGTGTCATGCAATGGCCGTTTCCAACAAGAGACAATCTAACTGTCTACACTTGTCATTCAATAACATTACTATCCCTGAATTTCCTATGTTTAATCTTGGAAGTTACCATTAAGCAGAAACTGAACTTGACCAGCTATAAAGAATTGGTTGGCAGTGAGTGGGAGGAAACGTGTCCTTTGCAGAGCGGCAGGCATTGACGAGTGGGCTGCTGCAGGGTTCAGTGCTGGGACCCCAGCTGTTTACAATATACACTAATGATTTGGACAAAGGAATTGAACACAATATCTCCAAATTTGCAGATGACACTGAGCTGGGGGGCAGTATGTGCTGTAAAGAGCTGCAGGGTGACTTGGACAGGCTGGCTGAGTGGGCATATACTTGGCAAATGCAATATAATGTGGATAAATGTGAGATTATCCACTTTGGTGGCAAAAGCAGGAAGGTAGATTATTATCTGAATGGTGGCAAAAGGTGAGGTGCAACAAGACCTTGATTTCATGGTGGCATGCAAATGCAGCAGGTGGTACCAGAAGCTAATGGCATGCTGATCTTCATCGCGAGAGGATTTCAATATAGGAGTAGGGATATCTTGCTGCAGTTATATAGAGTCTTGGTGAGGCCACATCTTAAGTATTATATGCAATCTTCGTCTCTTAGTCTGAGGAAGGACATTCTTCCAATTGAGGGATTGTCACCCCAGACTGATTCCTGGGATGGCATGACTGACATATTAAGAAAGATTGGATTGACTAGGCTTGTACTCACTGGAATTTAGAAGAATGAGGGGGATCTCATAGAGACATATAAAATCCTGACTGGACTGGACGGGTTAGATGTTGGAAGAATGTTCCTGATATTGGGGAAGTCCAGAACTAGGGGTCACCATCTAAGAATAAGGAATAAGCCATTTAGGACTAAGATGAGGAAGGATTTCTCCAGGGAGTTGTGAACCTATGGAATTCTCTACCATAGAAAGCTGTTGGGGCTAGTTTATTAGATCTATTCAAGAGGGAGCTGAATGTGGCCCTTGTGGCTAAAGGGATCAAGGGGTATGGGAGATGGCGGGAATGGGATACTGAAATGGCATGATCAGCCATGATCATATTGAATGGTGGAACAGGCTCGAAGGGCCGAATGGCCTATACGTGCATATATTTTCTATGTTTCTCGATGAATATTATGGCTTCAAGAGATGTCACAGTGATTCAGAATTGTACACCTCCTGACACATCCCAACTCTTGCCCCACGGCTTGTCCACAATTTACTTGAACAAATGTGTACTGTGGTGGAATGTCACCCTAGACTGGATTAATGCATTTCTAACGTAAGCACTCTATATACTAACCTTAACATTTACTCCCCCCATCACTGATGCACTGTGGTAACAGTGTGTACTATATACAAGATTGACTGCAACAATTCATCTTTCAACAGCTCCTTCCAAATCTGTGATCACTATCACCTAGAAGCTCAAGAGCAACAGATGTAATGAAAACACCATTAGCTGCTGGTTCCCCTCCAATCTGCATACCATCCTGATTTGGAACTAATGTACTATTCCTTCACTGACATTGGGAGAAAGTGAGGACTGCAGATGCTGGAGATCAGAGCTTAAAAATGTGTTGCTGGAAAAGCACAGCAGGTGAAGAAGGGCTTATGCCCGAAATGTTGATTCCCCTGTCCCTTGGATGCTGCCTGACCTGCTGCGCGTTTCCAGCAACACATTCTTCACTGACATTAGGTCAATATTCTGGAATTCCCTCTCTAATAGCGGTATGGACATACCTGCAGCAAATGGATTACACCGATTCCATTAGGCCATTTGCCACCACCTTCTCAAGAGCAATTTGCGATGGACAATAAATTGCCCATATCCCATGAAAGACTATAAAAATATCTAGAGGGTTTCAGTAGCAGGTGTCAGGTGACATTATAGATGTCAAACTTGGGATCGTAGTCATGGTTCAGATGTGTAGCTTATCATGGCATAAAATACAATATCAAAATTCAGATTCAGGGAATTGTAACACAGTCAGTCCATCACCCCATCAGGCCACTTATGTTCCAAAAAATCTTTTCATATCATTCCTTACTTAATTCAAACAGCATAACCTTTATTTCTTTCTTCTTCCTCTGGTTATTTAGCCTCTCCTTAAATACTTCTGCTATTTGCCTCAACCATTCTCTGTAGCACTCTGCTCCATCAAAACCTTTTGAAACTCTTCATTAACCATTAAGCCTCCCTCAATTACAATAAGCCTCTGTGACACTTGGGAAGTGAAAAGCAAAGCAAGTTTCCCCTTTCGTCCACTGTCTACTGTTTGTATGCGGCTGTTGAACGAGTACTTGATGGTTCCTTCACCTCGCTGGTACTTAATGTTTCAGGTTCACACTTGAGCACTTGGCCAACATAATTGGAAGACTGGCAGCAACCATTAAGCTGTCTCCTCACATGAATAAGGGCCATTGGTAAAGGATGTGCAGAGACAAAATTGTAGAAAAGAAGAACAAGTTTTCAATGAAGGCTTATTATTTTGTTTTCACATCTTATCTCATATCTTTTGAGATATGTGCTGCAGAACTGAAGTGCAGATTCCACTTTTATTGCTTGTTCTGGAGAGCTCATAAAAGTGCAACCAAATAACAGTTAGTGGTTTAAAATTTTGAATGCTCCCCATGTGCTTTTATTGCTGAAACCCCCTTTGTGGGTGAAACAGCTGGTGAAACAATAGATGTGGTCAGGGCATCAAAGAGTCCTAAAAATCATTAATAAATCGCAACATTTCAAATGCTTTTCTTCATGAGGGGGGCACAAAACCATGGAGTATGATCATAAGGAATTTGAGGAAGTACCTGTTACTCTGCATCAACATGCCACTTTACTTTCATGCCTTTCAAAACAATGAGGAAACTCAGAACTGCACAACTTAAAACCCAAATGACCACAAACATGTGGTTGTAGCTTTTGACACTAGTTTATATTTTGTACAGAAGCATAACTGACCTACAATCTCTGATAATCGATGTTTTGGGCATAAGCCCTTCATTAGGAATGAAGTTACTTTGAGGAAGTTCTCCTCCTCTCTGTACAAGGAGAAGCCACATTCCTGATGAAGGGCTTATGCCCAAAATGTCAATTCTCCTGCTCCTCGGATGTTGCCTGACCTGCTGTGCTTTTCCGGCAGCACACTCTTGACTCTGATCTCCAGCATCTGCAGTCCTCACTTTCTCCTACAATCTCTGATATCTTATTTTTGGTTGCTGTTCTTTGCATGATAGCTACATTAGAGTCATAGAGTCATAGAGATATATAGCATGGAAACAGACCTTCAGTACAACTTGTTGCCCAGACATACTAACTTAATCTAGTCTCATTTGCCAGCATTTAGCCGATATCCCTCTAAACCCTTCCCATTCATGTACCCACCCAGATGCCTTTTAAATGTTGTAATTGTACTAGCCTCCACCACTTCCTCTGGCAGCTCATTCCATTCGCACACCAACCTCTGTGTGAAAACGTTGTCCCCTCGAAGTGCCTGATGAGCAAAAATACACCAGAAAAAGTGAACCTTCATTCATAACTGCTTGTGACTCACAGGCTATAAGGGGATTCTAGCAAAAAAATCAAATCATTCACTTCTAGCATTCTGTTATAGAGGTTTATAAAATCATGAGGCATGGATAGGATAAATAGACAAAGTCTTTTCCCTGGGCTAGAGGAATCCAGAACTAGAGGGCATAGGTTTAGGGTGAGAAGGGAAAAATTTTAAAGGGATCTAAGAGGCAAATATTTCACCCAGAGTGTGGTGCATGTATGGAATGAGTTGCCAGAGGAAGGCTAGTGCAATTGCAATATTTAAAAGGCATCTGGGTGGGTATATGAATAGGAAGGGTTTGGAAGGATATGGGCCAAGGGCTAGCAGGTGGGACTAGATTGGGTTGGGATGTCTGGTCGGCATGGACGAGTTGGACCGAAGGGTCTGTTTCCATGCTGTACATCTCTATGACTCTATAACTCTATGGTAATTTACATTCTATCATTTGTGTAACTCCCAGTGTCTGTTGCTATATGTACACACCTGAACTGATACATTAATATCAAATTCCCTGTTTGCTATTTTAAGTCTCTCCTATTGGCTTAAAGTCAGTATTCTGTCAAGCAGAAACTCTCTTCTTCCTTTCAGGCTCAGCATTATTTCTAACATCTGGGTGTGTTATTATAACTTTTCTCAAAAAACTGAACTGAGATTTCTGAAAACGGGAATTTGAAGCTGGAGTCTATTGTGGTACCTAGGGCCCTGAAAGATGATTGGATATGTTTAGGCAAGTCTGGCTGCAGGAGATGAAATGATTACACTGTTACATAAGCTCAAACACCATTTCTTTTGGATCATATTTTTCTTCTGCCATTAATTCACACAAAAGGAAGTTGTTGTGAGGGAATGGGTGAACAGAGCCTGCAGAATGCGGACAACAGTTGTTGATCTTTCTAATTTACTGTGGGAAAAAAATTATATAAAACACCTTCAATATAATGCACATCATGTGGAGCTGAAAATGGACACCAAATGGCAGGCAGAGACTGAACAAAGGGACCAACAAGATAGATTTACAGGAAGATTGGAAGAAGGGCAAAGAGGTATTATATTTCATAGAGTGAGGCCAAGACAGACTGTGACTCGCATATAGAACTTAAGGAGGCTGCAGAGCAAGGGAGGGGGAAGGCCATGAAAAAGCTTCTCGATGATATTGGAGTTTTATTTGATGTGTTAAGACACAGAGAGCCAGGTGATGAGGACAATGGCAACACAAGACCTAATATCTATCTGAAAAACTTGGACATGTTGTAGCACATGCAGAGAAATGGCTTGACACTCATTGAAATGATTACATCCTTAAAATTGTATGTATGCTATTAGTTACTAGACTTAAATTTCTGCAGTGAGCTAATGGACAAGGTATGTGTACATGCAGCGACTTCACAAAACACAATGGAAGCTTTAGAGCAGAATGCCATTTTGCTGAGGCTAATGGCAAAGAGATGGAAAATAGTCAATGGTTTGTGGTTTTTCATTATTGACAGGTCATTTTACCTTGCTACTGGGTATTGTCCAGCTTATACATTGATAATGATGTGTGTCACTTATGCACAGTTATTTTTCCAGTAAATTCTTGTCCAAGGGGTTCAACCAATTGGAGTAAGGGATGAAAATGAGGGTATGATTGTAGAACTTTCAGCAGAATCTGATTAGAAAGTCATTGATCTTGATAGAGTAATGTTGAAGTACATTGTTGGCATGCCATGCCTAATGTCAGATCCATAGTCAGTTGGGGCCAAATTTTGATGTCAGAGTCAGGTATTTCAAATCAAGAAACTTGCCAACTTCCAGACTTGCCTCTTTTAAATGGGACCCTACCTGTCCTATTCTCATCCTGGACAGGAGGGTTGGGATGTAGTCAGGTCCACCACAGATGCCTGTGAGTGTTCAAGTGGACTACACAGAAAGCTCATCTCAGTTTTCTGAGACTCTGATCCTCTAGCCTTCAACCTTCACACCTCTCTTCCTTACCCACTCCCATTGTCCATCTTACTTCCATGCTCTCTCCATGCTTCTTCATATCCTGTATGTCCTCTCCCTACACCCTTATATCACTAATTCCAGTTCCATGCCCCATCAAATCCCTATTCCTCTCCATATCCTGTAACAATTCTCAATTCCATCTCCATCCCCTGGTGTCTACTTTGACAACTTCATGATCTTTCATATCACGTATTTCACCTCAAATTATCTAAGCCGCTTGTGAGTCTTCGAGCTCAACCAAGCATTCATAATGAAGCTATCTGTTTCTGTTGACACAGTTTCCAGATGGTTTCATTATGAATACTTCATGAGCTACAGCAGTCACTAATAGAATCAACTGGAAAAGTGGCTTTTTTTTGAATGGGAGTGTTAGCTTTTATAATTTGACAACTTTATGAGGTTTTAATAAATTATTTATTCTTTGATACGGTGCTTCAAAACCCTACATATAATCGAACAAAATAAAGAGAACCTATGGCTCACGGCTCTCCTGAGGATCCATGATCCATGACCCTTTGAGACATTGGCTGGATTCCATGAAAATTACAGAGAATGGGTGTCTGTGATGCCTACCCCTACAATGGTGCAGCTCATGAGTGCAGGCTTCAGACTCAGTCTCTATACATTTCTGCTGTGGCTGCAAAAAGTAGGCGTATAGAAGAGAAACTCCTGAAGTGTATATGGTTAAGGAACCAAGTAGAAAACAGGCCATCCTAGACTGGACATTGTGTAATGAGAAAGGAGTAATTAGAAATTTAGTTGTGTGAGTGACCATAATATGAATTCCCCATCAAGATGGAGAGTGATGTAATTGATCCTGAGACTAGGATCCTGAATCTAAAAGGAGCAAATTATGATCGTACAAGGTGTGAGTTGGCCATGGTAGATTGGGGGACTTTATTGAAAGAGATAATGGTGAAAAGGCAATGGCAAACATTCAAAGAATGCATGGGTGAACTGCAACAATTGTTTATTCTCATCTGGCACAGAAGTAAAACAGTAAATATAGCTAAACATGGATTACAAGACAAAATTCAAGATAGTATTAAATCCAAGGAAGAGGCATACAAATTGACCAGACCAAAACAACAGATCTGAGGAGTGAGAGCAATTTAGAAGTTGGCAAAGGAGGACAAAAGATTGAGAGGAACATAAAAACTGAGTGTAAAAGTTTCTATACATATGTGAAGTAGGAAATATTGGTGAAGACAAATGTAGGTCCCGTACAGTCAGAAATAAGGAATTTTATAGTGGAGAACTAAGAACTGGCTGATTACCTAAATACATACTTTGGTTCTGTGTTCACTAAATCAACACAAATAACATACCCAATATGTTGGGGAACACAGGGTTTTGGAAGAAGGAGGAACTGAAGGAAACCAGTATTGCTAGGGAAATTGTTGAAAGTAGCTAAATCCACAGGAGCTGATAATCTGCATCCCAGAGTACTTAAGGGAGTGACCCTAGAAATAATGAATGCATTAGTGAATATCTTTCAAGATTCTACAGACTTGAACAGTTCCTTCATGTTGGAGGGTAACCAATGTAAATCTTTTATTTAAAGAGGGAGGCAGCGAGAAAACTGGGAACTACAGACCAGTGAGTCTGTTATCAGTAATGGGGAAAATGCAAGAGTCCACAATAAAAGATTTAGTAGCGGAGTACTTGGAAAACAGTGTCAAGACTGAACAGTGTCAGAATGGATTTACAAAAGGGAAATCATGTTTGACAAATCTACTGGAATTCTTTGAGAATATAACTAGTAGAGTTAATGCTAGGGAGCCAGGGGACGTTGTTTATTTGGACTTTCAAAGGCTTTGGACAAAGCCCCACATAAGCGATTTGCCTGTAAAAATTAAGCACATTGATTGGGGTAGTGTATTGAAATGGAGCGATGTTAGATGCGGTATAATGTGGTTATAACTTTGAGAGCGAAAACAGGAAGGCGGATTATTATCTGAATGGCTCTAAGTTTAGATAGGGAAATGTACAGTGAAACCTGGGTATTCTTTTACACCAATAAGGGGAAAGCATGCAGGTTCAGCAGGCGATCAAGAAGGCAAATGGTATGTTGACCTTCATAGCAAGAGAACTTCAGGAGCAGGGATGTCTTTGTGCAATTATTGCAGGGCATTGGTGGTGAGGCGACATTTGGAATATTGTGTGCAGTTTTGGTCTCCATATCCGAGGAAAGATATTCAGCCATGCAGGGAGTGACATGAAGGTTTACCAGACTGATTCACGAGATGGCAAGACTGACATATGAAGAAAATTTGAATGGATTAGGATCATAATTGCTGGAGTTCAGAAGAATGAAGAAGGATCTCATAAAAACCTACAAAATCCTACAAAGTTAAAAATCATACATCACCAGGTTATAGTCCAACAAGTTTATTTGGAAACACTAGCTTTCAGAGTGCTGCTCCTTCATCAGGTGGTTGCGGAATATAAGATTGTAAGACACAGAATTTATAGCAAAAGTTTACAGTGTGATGAACTAAAATTATATATTGAAAAAGTTCTGGATTGTTTGTTAAGTCTCTCACCTTTTAGAATATCCATGCTGGTTTCAGTTCTTTTATATGTAAATTCCAGAGCATTTTTAAAACAGTTTTATTCTCAAGTGAACTTTAACAATAGGTGCCATGTCGTCTCAGATAAAGCATTGAAGGTGTGAGGTGCCCTGTCTGTGCCTTAATATTCAGATTGATTCTATTTCTAAAAAAAGGTTTTACAGAATCTATGTGTGTGTGTGTGTGAGAGAGAGAAAGAGAGAAAGAGAGAGAGAGTGGTACAGTGGGGTCACCTGTAGTGTGACACAAACCCAAGGTCCCAGTTGAGGCCATCCCCATGGGCACTGAACTTGGCTATCAGCCTTTGCTTGATAACTTTGCTTTGTTGCCTATCCCGAAGTCCGCCTTGGAGGATGGTCACCCGAAGGTCTGAGGTCAAATGTTCCGAACTGCTGAAGTGTTTTCTGACTGGGAGGGAATACTCCTGTCTGTTGATTGTTGTGCGGTGTCTATTCATCTGTTGCCGTAGCCTCTGCTCGGTCTTGCCAATGTACCATGCCTCAGGGCATCCTTGCCTGCAGTGTATGAGATATGTTAAAAAATTCTAACAGGACTAGACAGGATAAATGCAGGAAGGGTATTCCTGATGATGGGGAATGTCCAGAACTATGAGTCACAGTGTAAGGATAGGGAGTAAACCATTTAGGACTGGGATAATGAGAAATTTCTTCATTCAGAGAGTGATGAGCCTATTGAATTCACTACCACAGAAAGCAGTCAAAGCTAAAACATTGTATGTTTTCAAGAAGGGTTGGATACAGCACTTAGGGCTAAAAAGATCAAAGGGTATGGGGGAAGATGGAAACAAGTTATTGAGTTGGATGATCAGCCATGATCATCATGAATGGCAGGGCAGGCTTGATGGACTGAATGACCTAGTCCTGCTTCTATTTTTTGTTTTCTATGTTTATTTGAATCCAAAATGTGTGTCCGACGTGGTATGTTTAAATGGTTTTCAGATTTGGCTCAACTCAGAGAAATCCAAACATTGATGTTTATGGAGTCAAAACATGTTCAAGATGCATGCTGGGTGTCATCAGAATACAAATAAGAATTGACCTCATGCTCATGAATTATGCCACCAACAAGAGCTTGCAGGTGACAAAATGAAGGAAGTCATTCATCATTGGGGTGATTCTGTGGTGGTGAGAAGGGAAGCCATTGCCTTACTGCATTGTATTGTCTAATAGAGGTGAACATTGTTATGGTGCTTGTCTACAGATGAGAAGGTAGGACAGACCAAGATGAAGGCCAGGGGCATAAATCTCAAGTAAAGAGAGCTATTATTTAGCTCTCTTTACTTGAGAGCTATTATTTTGTAAGCATGTTTTGTGACAAAAGGTGGAACAGGAAAGTTAAGAATGCCAAAAAGAGAAAAGATGCCATCAGTGTATCCAATTTGACACCATTCTAAAATGGGTATAGGGAAATTAGTGAAAGGAATATCATTCATTAAGATCTTGTCAAAAACATATCTTGGGAAAATTGAATTCAATTCTGTATGTGGGGGCTCACAGAGCTCATGTTATTTCACAAGTGCAAGCTTTCTAAGTACTAACTATCTATCAACATTGCACCAAAAATTTATAATAGATTAATTACAAAAAATTTAAAATGTTAATTCTTACAATTTAAATAGTGGTCAACTTTCCATGATACTTAATCTTTTAATGAATTAATCGAAAGCTATTAATGGTGTTGAAATTTGTGACACTCTGCCACAGACTGAATTTATGAACGGTCTTGGTGCCTGTGCTACGTATATATTTTGTCTAGTAATCCAATGAAATAATTTCAGCAGCAAGCTTTTGTGAGGGTAAAATAAAAAAGGTTATTAATTTTTACACACTTGCTTGAATATATTGCAATGTTACCTGTTTGCTGTCACAAATCACATACTCAAAGATTGGTTACAAATAAAGGTAATATACTTTGCAGATTATAATGATCTGTAAGTAAGTAAGTTAGGTCGCTGAGCTAGAAGGTTTGTTTTCAGATGTTTCGTCACCATGACAAGGTAACATCATCAGTGAGAGTCTCCTGTGAAGCGCTGGTGGTATGTCCCGCCTCTATTTATAGGTCTTGGTTTCTTAAGGTGGATGATGTCATTTCCGGTTCTTTTTATCAAGGGAAGTTAGATAGGATCTAAGTCAATGTGTTTATTGATGGAATTCTGATTAGAATGCCATGTCTCTAAGAATTCTTGTGCGTGTCTTTGTTTAGCCTGTCCTAGGATGTATGTGTTATCTCAGTCAAAATGGCATCCTTCTTTGTCTGTATGTATGGAAACTAGTGATAGTGGGTTGTGTCTTTTGGTGACTAGTTGGTGTTCATGTATCCTGGTGGCAAATTTCCTGCTTGTTTGTCCAATGTAGTGTTTTTTTACAATTCTTGCATGGTATCTTGTAAATGATGTTAGTTTTGCTGATAGCATCTAATCAATCCTTTAGGTTCACTATTCACTGTTTAAGTGTGTTGGTAGGTTTGTTGGCTGCCATGATGCCAAGGGGTCTGAGTAGTCGGGAAGTAATTTCTGATATGTCTTTGATGTAGGGTAATGTGGCGATAGTTTTTGGTTGCATTGTCTCTGCTTGTTTGGGTTTATTTCTGAGGAATTGGCAGATTGTATTTATTGGGTACCCGTTTTTCTTGAAAACGTATAGATATTTTTCTTCAGCTTTCTGGAGTTCTTAGGTGCTGCAGTAATATGTAGTTCATTGAAATAATGTCTTGGTGCAGCTCCATTTGTGGGTGTTGGGATGATTGCTACTGACGTTAAGTATTTGGTATGTGTTTGTTGTTTTTCTGTAGACGCTAGTTTGAAGCTCTCCGTTAACTGTACATTCAACTGTCACGTCCAGGAATGGGAATATGTTGTCCTCCTCCTCTTATGTGAATTTTGTGCCTGTCAAGATATTGCTGATGGTGCTGTATGTTTCCTCTAGTTTGTCCTGTTTTGTGATGACAAAGGTGTCATCCATGAAGCAGACCCAAAGTATGGGTTGGAGAGATGGGAGGGCAGCTTGTTCAAGTCTCTGCATTACTGCTTCCGCAATGAGATCTGATGTAGTGATCTGTCTCTGATTTACACCTCTAGTCTCCAAATGATACAAGCTAATAGTTTAAGATATTAATTTGTTTATTTTGACTAATTGTTGTTTTGTTTTGAATTGACAACTTTTTCAGAATCATTTCTTTGAATTCAACTGAATTAGTTCCTAAAATTGATAACTGTTTAGAAAAAATTATTACACTGTCCACAAAGTTGGACGTACAAGCTTTCGGAGTGCTGCTCCTTTGTTAGGTAAGCTAGTTAACGAAAGGGCAGTGCTCTGAAAGCTCATGCTTCCAAATAAACCTGTTGGACTATAACCTGATGTTGTGACATTTTTAACTTTGTTCACCCCAGTCCAACACTGGCACCTCCACATCACAAGGTTGAGTGAGGCTTTTTATTTATGTATGCATATATATCAGGAAACTGATATATTAAACATTAAAAATGGTGCATGCTTTCAGGATTTTAATGGTGCTATCCCATTGTATGTGCTGTGAATGTAATTTACATGGCGAAACAAGATCAAAGGTTAGTAAGTAAAATGTTAGGTGACAGTTCAAATTTGCATCCTCCCACATACGCCTTCTAAAAATGTTTTACAATAACCACCTCTTTGGAACCAAGGAATCAAATAGTCTGTACAGTAGAATAAAGACAAGATTTGAATTTGATAGCCAGCAATCTGAAATGGAAATACATTTGCAGAGAATGTGTTCGCCAATTGTGTAAGGGTGGCTTCATAGGGAAGAACTGATCACCACCTGAGTAGTATCTGTCAAGTAAATGGGGCTGAATCCATAAGGAAGTGTGAACCAAAATGGAAGAGTAAGGAGAAGTACAAAAATTCCAAAAAGCATCCAAGCAATCAGAAACAGTTGCAAATATTGAAGGTAAATATTTGTTAGGTGGGAGAATTGACAGGGCACCAGAGCAGATTTTGGAACAGCACTCCGGCAATTTCCAGAAAATATGGAGCTCTGCAGTTTGAATATGTAAGAAATCAATGTACAGCATTAATTCGAACTAAATTCCTCAATTTAGTTATATTATTTAATTTAATTATAAATTTAATTATAAATATGGAGCAGAAATTACACACCAGCTGTTGACCAGAAACGTCCGTTCATGATGCAGAAGAGTCAAAATCTACAGCAGCCTTTCACACAAAAAAAACCTGATTTTCCGACTGTTTGAAGTTAATTTTGACTTTGCAGCAGTATGAATAGCTTTTCGTTTGGGCTGTGCAGTGTGTATGCTGTATGGTAATATTTTCTCTTCCAGAGTTTAATCAAGTATTCTTAGCACAGAACTTGTCCAAACATTTCTGACATTCATTGTCTTAACCCAGTACAACTACTTGTTCATGAGATTATCAAGAAAATATAATTTAATAGATCTTACAGATAACAATGTTATTACCACCTAGATTAGGATGCATAAAGCTTCACTGGAATAAACAACTTTGAAAACAAAGTATTTGAATAAACAAGGTCTTTGACCAAAAGAAAATTAAAGGAGCTCTGAAGTAATGTAGTATTGATAGCCTTAAATATATTTTAACAATAATGCTGTGCCCATTTATGTTCAAATTGATTATCAATAATAATAATTTCATCATAACTAAAAACAATGAAGCAGTAAATATTACATGAGCACTTTTATATGTAAGGTAGGGGGCATAGTAATCTCCTTTCAGCACACAAAGGATTTTAAGTGAGATAGGACATTTGGCTATTGTTTCATTGTTTCATAGCTCTGTGATATAACCAGGATATAATAGAGACTAAGTGCAAAATGATGAAGTTGTCTAAGAGATTACTCTGTGATTGGGCTCTTTGAGTAAATAGCAGTAATGAGTTGGAAAAGTGCAGCAGGTCAGGCAGCATCCAAGGAACAGGAGAATCAACGTTTCGGGCATAAGCCCTTCTTCAGGAATGAGGAAAGTGTGCCCAGCAGGCTAAGATAAAAGGTAGGGAGGAGGGACTTGTGGGAGGGGCGTTGGAAATGCGATAGGTGGAAGGAGGTCAAGGTGAGAGTGATAGGCCGGAGTGGGGTGGGGGCGGAGAGGTCAGGAAGAAGATTGCAGGTTAGGAAGGCGGTGCTGAGTTCGAGGGATTTGGTTGAGACAAGGTGGGGGGAGGGGAAATGAGGAAACTGGAGAAATCTGAGTTCATCCCTTGTGGTTGGAGGGTTCCTAGGCGGAAGATGAGGCGCTCTTCCTCCAACCGTCGTGTTGCTATGGTCTGGCGATGGATACTTCCATATCCTCCACAAATTCACCTGCACTTCCACACACATCATCTATTGCATCCGCTGCACCCGATGTGGCCTCCTCTATATTGGGGAGACAGGCCGCCTACTTGCGGAACGGTTCAGAGAACACCTCTGGGTCACCCGGACCAACCAACCCAACCACTCCGTGGCTCAACACTTCAACTCCCCCTCCCACTCCACCAAGGACATGTAGGTCCTTGGACTCCTCCATCGCCAGACCATAGCAACACGATGGTTGGAGGAAGAGCGCCTCATCTTCCGCCTAGGAACCCTCCAACCACAAGGGATGAACTCAGATTTCTCCAGTTTCCTCATTTTCCCTCCCCCCACCTTGTCTCAAATCCCTCGAACTCAGCACCGCCTTCCTAACCTGCAATCTTCTTCCTGACCTCTCCGCGCCCACCCCACTCCGGCCTATCACCCTCACCTTGACCTCCTTCCACCTATTGCATTTCCAACGCCCCTCCCCCAAGTCCCTCCTCCCTACCTTTTATCTTAGCCTGCTGGGCACACTTTCCTCATTCCTGAAGAAGGGCTTATGCCCGAAACGTCGATTCTCCTGTTCCTTGGATGCTGCCTGATCTGCTGCGCTTTTCCAGCAACACATTTTCAGATCTGATCTCCAGCATCTGCAATCCTCACTTTCTCCCCTAAATAGCAGTAATCACAAGAAGCACACATTGCTGGTACAAATTCATTTTATTATTTCATTTAAATAAATGGAAACCTGTTTGCTGTGATGCTGGAATTTCTCAGCTCACATTTGCAAGAGGTGTTACATCTTATTGTGGGTTACTTCTCACCTTCATTTCAGGTCAAACACAGTTCGCAATAAGGAAATAATTATGCACTTTGTGAATAATTATAGCTGCATATAAAAATGAATGCGATATGAAATTTACCATATTGGGAAATAACTGTCAGAAGTTTGAAGTAATTCAATAATTTCAAGGTATTGTCATTTACTTTGCTTTTAAATTAAAATGTTAAATATTTAACATATATTGTACATTAATGCAACATTTGTATTAAAATTGTATCTATAAATGCTTATTGTTTATTATTAAAATTGTTATACCAAGGCAATGATGGTCCAAATACTCTTTTTCTGTGCTGTATGATTTCATATTTATATGAACAGCTATTAACAGATTATTTTGGAAAACTGAAAATATAAAAATATGATCATCTTGATGGGCAAATCAAATACTTTTTAATTATTTGGGAGAAGAGTTGATTTGGAGAAGTCAAGTTTGAGTCTTTTGTGTTATTTTCCTAGTTTGCTGCATGCAGGGTTTAATAAGTTTAGCCAAACATTGCATTGCTGTTCCACTTTGAACCACTACTTAAATACTGATCTTCATTAAATGCCTTTGGTCCATGAGCAATGCATTTATCCACATCTCAGGCACAGCCTGAACCACTGCTAATTTCTGTTAAGCCTGTTAACAAATATAACTATTGCCTTTTACTTAATCCTTTGATAATATGTTATCTGCATTCAGGTTGTTAATATAAAATCAAAATAATATAATATAAATCTATCAATATAAAACTGCAGTTCTGTTGAAGAGTAATATGATTCTTTGAGTAGGAGGAATGCCAACACTCATTCTGTTTCCATGGCCTATAGCCTAAGCCTGGACTGTAATCTTTGTTACCAGAGAAACTACATATCCTAGAGGACCAATGCAGGTGAAAACATTCTTCTTTTCACAAATACAAACCATGGCAAATTTTGGTATGTCTTGCAAGGGAATTGCTTTAAATTTTATAATCCTACTCTCTAAACACCATGGTAATGCTTTAAATATTTCAAGTCTTTAACAGTGCAATGCTGGATCTAACTCAGAATTCAAAATTGTTTTTTCCTCATTTTACATTTGTTATCCACTGCTGAATATATTTGAGTATCTGGTGATTGATGTTTAACAAGATTTTGGTGAGCAAAACTTTGTATTCACCCTCCAATAATTCCCATTAACAAGCAGAATCGTCAGTTTTTAATCATTCTCGTATCTTCATTTATGCACCTCTGCTGTAAATTTTGCTGCACAGGGGGAGAGCTTTGTTCTTATGCCTATCATGTTCATGAGACAGAACATCCTGAAAATTGTGATTTGTGGCTAATTTTGGTTTCAGTGAGACTCTGTCTGATTGAATGATTCCTGTCATTTTTCAGTTGTAGCATCGAAGAGTTCAAGTAACACATTTTCAAGGAATGCTATTCCATTTCTGCCAACACTTTTCTATCTTAGATTTTATCACATCCATTATCATGTAACTCTTTTCAAGAAAGGTAAATTCAATCCCTTTTACAGAAGAAACTGTAAAGGAGGTTGGTGTTGACCTCAAGGCCTCTAACGTTTGTACTTTTTAGATTTGAAGTAGTTAGTTTAATTATCCAAAATAAGAAGAACATAAGCCCGTACGATATAGGAACACAATTAGACAATTCAGCCATTGATTCTGCTCCATCTTTTGATCATGGCTGATATGTTTCTCAAACCCATTCTTCTGCCCTCTGTTCATAATTCTCTATCCCCTGATTAATCAAAAACCTATCAATCCATTTCTGAAATAAACTCAATGACTTAGCCTCCATGCTTCTCGGCGGCAATGAGTTCCACAGATTCACCACCCCTCTGGCTGAAGTAATACTTCCTCAGTTTTAAAGGGTCATCCCTTTCCTCTGAGGCTGTGTTCTTGGGTCCTGGACTGTTCTACTTTTGGAAACATCTTCGCCACATCTCCTCTATCCAGGCCTCTCAGTATTCCATAAGTCTCAATGAAATCCCTCCATATCCTTCTAAACTCCTCCAAGTAGAGAGTTAAAATCCTCAACTCTTCCTATGATAAATCCTTCCTCCCTAGGATTATTCTCATAAACCTTTACCGGATTCCCTCCAATGCTCACACTTCCTTAGTTACGGGGCCCAAAACTGCTGCCAATATTCCAAGTGTGGTCTGACCAGACCCTTACACAGCCAGACCAATATATTTCAACTCTTGTATTCTAACCCTCTTGAAATGAATGGTAACATTGCATTTGCCACTAAATCTACATGTTAACCTAAAGACAATCCTGAACTAAGACTTCCAAGTCTCTTTGTGTTTCAAATTTCCAAGCCTTTCCCCATTTAGAAAGTAGTCTACATCTCTATTCTTTCAACTGAAGTGCATAACTTCACACATTCCCACTTCAATATTATGCTGACAGTGCTGATTTACATAGGCTGTGGGATGTAGATGCATTTATAATAATTCTGTGTTGTTTGTGCCCTGATGATCAAGTTGATCATCAGCTGAATGCACAATGCTTTCACCTGCGCTGCTAATTCATTGTAAGCACCGTTCACTAAAATAATATTTTCTTTCATATAATGTTAATGAGATAAAGAACCAATGTTTTCCCTTCCAGCCTTTACCATGTTTTCAAATAGAACAACCAGAATAATCAAAATATTAGACTTTATGCTCCTGATTCTGTTGTAAAAGGGGAAAGGATCTGAAAGGGATAATGCCAACGCATGGCTTATGTACTGCCCAATATTGCGATGTCACATGGACTTGGGCAAAGGGGGACAGATTTGGATCTCAAATGATAATCTGTAGCAATGGTCTCAGGTTGTTGTTCAGCTGGAGAGAAAGCAGCCATTGATGTTTGGTCAGTCAAGTTAAAATCCTTAATGAACAAAGGAAATTTTGAAAAACATAGTGCACTTGACAGGCTGAGAAATCTAAAAGGAAGTGAAGTATATACAGCTCAGATTGGGCATCGTTGCCTTAATGAGTGGACAACATGATGTCAGACACAATTTAAAATTAGATCACAGATATGGGAACATCGTAACCCTGAAATAAAATGACATAAGGGTAAATTGGAAGCAGAGGAAAGACAAGAATATGTTAGCAGACTACTGAGGGACTCATCAAGGAAACAAAACTGTAAAACTGTGGTGATTATTACTTGCTTGGCAGACATGGGGAATCATTTTGAGAAATCCATTAATGAAATGAGAATAAACTTATAAAAAGCCACAAAGGGCAGAATTCATTGAGTAAAGTCATTAAGAAACAGGAATAATTTATTAAGGCAATGATTGGCCGGTGTCAGCTGGAGAAACTGTAAAAATGGCAGGTATATCCATATTATTTAAAAAATGAGAATCCTCCATTTTGCTTGCAAAAAATAGGAATCCTCCATTTTTACTGCATACACACAGGAAATTCTTCAAATGCAGCATTGCACAGTAACAGCATTCCTATACAAAACTCTGGTGTGCTCACACTTGGGTATTGCACGCAGTTCTGGTCACCGCAGTATTAGGAAGGAATTTACTAGGATGTTGCCTGGGATGGAGGGAAGGTCTTATGAGGAAAGGCTGAGGGACTTGAGGTTGTTATCGTTGGAGAGAAGAAGTTGAGACATGACTTAATTGAGGCATATAAAATAATCAGAGGGCTAGAAAGGGTGGACAGCGAGAGCCTTTTTCCTCGGATGGTGATCCTAGCAAGAGAGGACATGCCTTTAAATTGAGGGGTGACACACATAGGACAGATGTCAGAGGTGGTTTCTTTACTCAGAGAGTAGTAGGAGCATGGAACACACTGCCTGCAACAGTAGTAGACTCCCTAACTTTGAGGGCATTTAAATGGTCATTGGACAAACATATGAATGAAAGTGGAATAGTGTGGGATAGGCAGGCTTCAGATTAGTTCCACACGTTGGCATAACATCGAGGGTTGAAGGGCCTTTACTGTGCTGTAATGTTCTAAGCTATGTGTTCTATAGTGTCTAATTAAAAGCCTTTAAAGCAGGTGAAATAAATAACTGCAGCTGGAGGACATGGCAGCAGAAGTAATACCGTCAGGCAAATTTAATTTCAGAGATGGGCCAAGTAGAACACAGAACTGGTCATCTTGCAGAAAACAATTCTTAAGGTACATAATTCCTTTTAAACTAGATATTAAATCAGAAGCTGAACAAGTAATATACTTCTGTATGTAACTGGGACCATAACTGATGATGTTATAGATCACTAAGGTATAAAAGAAGCAACAGGTACTTTCAATGAAATTCAGAAAGCTTTTGACAATTTTTTGATGTTAGCACACAAATAATTTCTGAAAGAGTTCAGTAGCTAAGGAAACATAAACTGACGTTAGTACCTTTTGAGAAGATTTTGAGAAGATCAGGTTGATGATAAGCATGTGAGTTAGCTTGCTTAGCTGGAAGGTTTGTTTTCAGATGTTTCGTCACCATGACTTAGATAACATTATCAAAGAGAAGTGGTGGTGGTATGTCCTGCCTCTCTGTTTATAGGTCTTGGTTTCTTAAGGTGGGTGATGTCACTTCTGGTTCTTTTTTTCAATGGAAGGTGGATGAGATCTAAGCCAATGTGTTTATTGATGGAGTTCTGGTTAGAATGCCATACCTCTAAGAATTCTTGTGCATGTCTTTGTTCACCTGTCCGAGGATGTGTGTGTTGTCCCAGTCACCAAAAGACCAAAAGACATGACCCACTATCACTAGTTTCCATACGTACAGACAAAGAAGGACACCATTTTGACTGGGACAACATGTACATCAAAACAAAGACATGCAGGAGAATTCTTAGAGGTATGGTATTCTAACCAGAACTCCATCAATAAACACATTAATTTAGATCCCATCTACCTTCCCTTGAAAAAAAGAACTGGAAATGACATCACCCACCTTAAGAAACCAAGACCAAAAATAGAGAGGCAAGACATACTACCAGCACTTCACCGAGACTCTCACTGATCATGTTACCTAGTCATGGTGACAAAACGTCTGAAACAAACCTTCCAGCTCAACGAGCTAACTTACATATTTATAAACTGATGTCTACAGATTATTTGGTAGATATGATTGTGGATCTCTAAGTTCAGAATTCATAGAGATAAAATTGTTATTGGACTTGTTGATAAGTCTATGTCAGACCTATTACAATCAAAACAAGATTTGACTCTAGAGAAAACCATTTAGATAGTGAGTGCAGAGTAAGTCTGGAAGCAACATAGATCAAACCAAAGGGGAGATCAATCTTATCGCAGGAGATTTGCAGAACCCATCAGTTCCTATGGTACAGAAACTTTAAAGACACACATGAGAAGTCAGTAGAGAGTAAGACAGATACCAGATATTAAAAGTTAATGTCAGCTCTGCGCAGCAAGGAAATCTCACAGTCAAAAGCAGTATCCAGCAATAAAAACATGCAACAAAATGGACCATTTGCAGAAAATGTGCCAGTATGACAGTCACAGAACAAATAAATTAATAAGTTTGAACAATCTACAATGGGCAAACAGCCAAAGATATTAGTAAATGAAATAATTGATCCAAACATAGCATTTTGGCAAATAGATATTTATGTCAATGGATATCTCGCTAATCTTAAAATTGATATAGGACCAAATATCATTGCAATATCAGATAATATATCAAGATTGAAGCGTTACTATTTTCAGAGTATAGCAGTGCAACAACATGGCCCACATAGTATAGCATTTACGATTAAAGGTATACTACAAGTAACTCCACAACACAAGAGGTATCCGATAGTCAAGAACTTGTATGCATTTCATATTCAAGAATTCACATTCTTAAGCATAAATGTATGTTATAACCTCAATCTTTGTCAAATGGCAGAAGGAGTCAAGTTTGGTGAAAGTTAAGAAACAATTGTTCAAGGAATAGCCAATTATTAAATAATTGATCAAGGACTGTCAATCAGGGAACAATAAGTCAAAAAATCTCAGTTACTGAATAATTAGTCATGGGACAACTGGTAAAAGATTTCATAGAACTTCCTTGACTGATGGTGGAACTGAAACAGAAGACAAAATCAATGAAGATTAGTTATGTTCACCTAAGGCAATTTGTTTCATGCTGTTAGCAAGGAGGAAACTTATGACGATACAGGGTTGGCAGAAATGTTTTCCACTCCTATCATTGGTGAAAATCTTGAACCTGATGTCAGATGCTAAGAAGATGCAAGTTCAAGTAGAACATTTTATTCTCATAGCCTTCCAGGAAGAATCATCAGTACCAGTGGCAGAGATCATGTCTAGCAAGAACATAGTATGATTAAGGAAGTGAACATATTGGTTTCAGCAAAAATGTAATCACTGTGGATGAATGAAAGCATTGAGGGTAATCAACAAATTGAAGTTGAGAGCTGATATATTTCACCATATATTTCTGGCAGATTGAGAATAAAAATGTGGTTCATTTAACTCCATGGAGACCATTGTTGAGTTGGGAAGACTAAAGTCCACAGATTTAGAACATGGTTAAGAAGATTACAAAATACTGCGCACTGCACGGTACTATAAAAAAGTATCTGCTTCAACTGGATAGCCATTCTCTGGAAAGAAATTTCATGAGATTAAAGGTTCGCCAGATGTAACAATGGAGCATTTGCCTGTTACAGCTGGAAAGATGTCCTCAGGAACTGAAATCCAAAAGATTAACGATCCTTTAGTTGAACGGGATTTTCGGACCTCATATTATCAGAATCCAAACCAATTGACTTTAATCCAGTGTCTATTAATCTTCCAAGAATGAACAGAATTCATCTTGCAAGAATAATGAAATCGCCAGACTTCTTGAATTTGTGAAGATTAGATTCCCTAGTGTGGAAACAGGTCCTTCGGCCCAACAAGTCCACACCGGCCCTCTGAAGAGTAACCCACCCAGACCCACCTCCCTCTGACTAATGCAACTAACACTCTCGGCAATTTAGCATGGCCAATTCAACTGGCCTGCACATCTTTGGAATGTGGGAGGAAACCAGAGCAGCCAGAAGGGACCCACGCAGACATGGGGAGAGTGTGCCCGAGGCTGGAATTGATCCTGGGTCCCTGGTGGTGTGAGGCAGCAGTGCTAACCACTGAGCCACTGTGTCATCCCTCTGAAGTCAGAAACTTGGAAGAAGTGGAGTATTGGTATATGGTATTGGTATATACACAAATGTATAATGTTAATTGCTGTATAAGTAATTGGGTCTTAAAGAATTAATGTTGAAGCTGATTAAGTTTAACCTAATCTGATGATGTTATGCAAATCTTTGATTTCCACAGTATACCTGTGGTTGGTATCACAATGTATGATGAAAATGATGGGAAAAAAGATGAGGAGATTTGTGGGTCGATGTTGTACAACAGTTTGCAAGGATTAACTCTGAGGTGTGCATTAAGCACCACCAAATAGGATGATGTCATGTGGACTCAGGAGTTATCCATCCTAAAACACAGAATTTCATTATATGAAGTTCTTGCGAGAATTTAAACATAGAAATTTGGGTGAAAAGTAGGCCATTAAGCCCTTCTAGCCTGATCCCCTATTCAATTGTATCTGATCTGATTGTGGCTTCAACTTCACAATCTTATCTAGCCCTAGTAACCATCTGGAAAGTTCCCTCTTCATTCTGTGAGTGAAGAATTTTTATTTTGTTTGCAATGAGAACGATAATATCACTAAGCACTGTCTATACTGTGGGGAACCATGTCGAGAAATTTTGAAATCTCCCTCATAATCTCCGTAACAATGCCTATCATAGCAATGATTTGGAGATGTCGGTGTTGGACAGGGGTGTACAAAGTTACGAATCACACAACACCAGGCTATAGTCCAATAGGTTTAATTGGAAGCACTAGCTTTTGGAGCGCTGCTCCTTCGTCAGGTGGTTGTGGAGTACACAATTGTAAGACATAGACTTTATAACAAAAGTTTACAGTGTGATTTAACTGAAATTATGCATTGAAAAATACCTTGATTGATTATTCAACATCTCAACATCTTATCTGTGTTGACACCAATTGTTACAGTTAACCTGAGAATGTAACTTTTTAAAAAGGTTTTGTGAATTACATATGAAAGAAGTGAAACTATCATGGTCATTCTAACAGATGAGAGACTTAACAAACAATCAAGGTATTTTTCAATGTATAATTTCAGTTCCATCACACTATAAATGTTTGCTACAAATTCTATGTCTTACAAGTGTGTACTCCACAACTACCTGATGAAGGAGCGGTGCTCTGAAAGCTAGTGCTTCCAATTAAACCTGTTGGACTATAACCCGGTGTTGTGTGATTTGTAACTATCATAGCAATGTAACTTGTACCTAGTTGCTATCGTGTAAATACTACTTCTGATAAAGACAAGGGGCTCTTTTCTTTGGACTACCATGGATTTCCTCGACTACGTTGAATGAAACAGGCTCCTTACAAACAATCTTTTTTGAAAAACTTATTATTAATTAATATAGTACTTGTCAACAGAACCATGAGAAAATGTAACTAGTTGAATGCCGTAGCTTTTCTCCACACCACATTTAAAATTTAACTTGCTTTGCAAAACAAAAATAACCACCCTGTGATTGGGAATTATGCCTGCAGAAAAGAAAATTGAAAAGACTGACTGCAGATGCAAGAGGAAAATAACAGCATTGTGATCTATTCCTATGCCTTTACCTATTTATAACTGATATGTGGGATGATATCTAATGAGAGATGACCATCCAGCCCAAAAGCAAGTTCACAATGGACCATTTTAAGGTTGAGAGCACTTGGTTGACAGAAAGCAATACAATATTCATGATAGCAGTAAATCTCTAGCACTACATTAGCAAACAAGCTTTTCTTCTTTGTTCTGTCACTGAATGGGTCTGCTGTCTTTACTTCGCAAGTACTCATTGTTGATAGTTAGTGTTCTGGTGACTTATGACACTGTATCAGATTGTAATGTTAATTTGTCTTGGTACATAAAGTGTATTGATTATTCAAAGTGCCAGATGCTATTGGGAATTTTAGTTAGTCATTTGTATATTGCCAGGCTACCCTCATACATTTGGAAATTCTGGTTTTGTGCATGCATACTTGCTAACTTTGGCTAGTGGGTTTCCTTGCCTGTACAATTTCTTTTGCCTCAGGCAGTTAAAGTTTTGAAATAAGAATTTGATTGTTTTTGTCTTGCTGATCTTTGTGCTGCCTCAGCAGTTAAATAAAATAAAACGGACCAACTTCTTGGCTGATGTTGCTGCCGCTCTACAATGAATGAAGAAAAAGTCAAGCTCGTGGATTGAAAGACATCCTGTGGCTCACATCTGCTTCAGATGAAGTCTTTATTTTCACCAGTCTTTTATTTCCTATTTAGAATGAGCAGAGATGGTTTAGATTATCTGAACCTCAATCTGCTAGCTTATGATTCTATTCCAAGAATATAACCATAGTGGTGGATTTGCTGGAATTCTCCTCATTTAATTTAACCAATTAATGAGTAATACAGATATATAATGACTAGTACTTTACCAGTTTTTTACTGTGCAGAAATTGTGCTGTCACTTATAATTTCTCAACATGGTTCCCCACAGTATAGACAGTGCTCAGTGATTCTATCGCTCTCATTGCAAACAAAATAAAAATTCTTCCCTCTCAGAATGAGGAGGGATTGTTCCAGATGATTACTGGGGCTAGATGGGATTGTGAAGTTGAAGCCACAATCAGATCAGCTACAATTGAACAGGGGACCAGGTTAGAAGGACTCAATAGCCTATTTTCCATCCCAATTTCTATGTGTAAATGCTTGTAAGACTTTGATATAGTAAAATTGCTGCATTCTGTGTTATATGAAAGGTAACTTCAAGGATCTGTTGGACAGCTGTATTTGCACATATGCCCTTTTCTCTAACTTCCATTGTTCTCGTAGGAATAGCGAAATAGCAAATACACTCAAAATATTTCTTTAAATTCTTTCCCGAGATCAATTTACTAATAGAGTAATCGAGTAAAAGTTGTTTCCAATGGCTTAGTTATTATAGGCATTACAATCCAAAATGTCCCACACCCTCGTGCAGTTTTCAAAATCAATTGTACAATGCCAATAATGCTGCCAATGATTTTAGTAAATTAGGATATTAAGGAGACAAAGCAGGAAAGATTTCAGATCTTTTTTACTTTAATGCCATACTCTGCTGAAAGTTGCATCCTTTTGTCTGTCAGGTGAGGACAGAATTTGACTCATCTGATGGTGACCTTTACTGTTAAGAAATCAGAATACTTTATTGATGGTGAGGTACTAGAGTCTGTAGAAAAGCAAAGAGATTCAGGTGCTCATTTGCACAAATCATTGAATGCAAACTTTCAACTCAAAAATGTTAGAATTACTCTGTACTGAGGTAGGGTTTCAGTTTTACAGAGCCTTGGTTAGATTCCATCTGGTATACTGTGTTCAAGCTGAGACAATAGATCTCAGGAAGTACCTGTTGGTCTTGGAAGGTGTACAGCATCGGTTTAATTAATTTAATCCTTTAATGTGGGGGCAATTTTAAAAAATGTAGTTTATATTCCTTTCAGTAAATGACGAATAGCCATTTTGGAGAGGTATCAGAGGATTGAAGGTGAACATAGAACTGTACCCTAAATGAATCAAAATCTTCAGAAGAAGAGAACAATAGAAGAGGAAAATTAAAAGAATGTTGTTGAAAGTTAGAATCTTTGAATGTCAGCATTAATTATGTGGAACCAAATAACAGTATATAGGTTTACTAAGATGAGTGACTAGAGTGGCAAAATATAGGTACACTAGCATGAGATGCAAGACATTGTACTATTATTGATGATGAGGCGGTTCATGGATTTCTGTTTATTAAGCCATGAATGATAAAGGTTATAACTAGAACTAGTTATTTTGGTTGTCTACTTATTTCTGAACATGATACCACAATTTGTGTTTTACTGACAAAAAGGTACATTTGTTGAAGCCCTTTGCTTCGCACTTATCAAAATTACCAGGAAAGCAACATGTAAACTATATGAATGAAGAGTGCTGATTGGTTGGCAAGTGGACTTTGTTGGTAGCTACATTGCCCTTGTTATAACACGAAGACAGAGAGCTAACCCAAGCCAGTGTTTCTAACTCTGTTTGCAACACAGTAAAATTAAACCATCAAAAACTTTCAAACAGGAAAAAATAAACAGCAAGGTAAGTTGATTAATGCCTATGCTTTAAACCCAACACGTTTATTTTTAGCATCCATTCATGCAAAAGAAAGACAGATAAACAAACCCAGTTAGGGGGTAAATAAAAGAACATAACAAGACTAGTCAGATGACTTAAATGGCTTTCACAACGGGTTATTTAGATGTGGATTTCTTGGTTGTTTTTCTGAAACATTGATCAGGGTCACATTCTCAGTTCATCCAGCCAAAGGCAGCAATACTTCTCACTTAGCTTTCCACTCTTTTGGGCTTCTGGAAGCTGACATATCTTATTAGACAGGGGCTTTCAAATCTTCATGCTGTCTCAGTAGCAGCCAAACTCATCTCCTCAAGAAACATACTTAAAATAAAAGAACTTCAATTCTGGTTCCACCCTGATAGACTGATCACCTCTTCCTGAGACCTCAATTACCATTCAACAGCTGTCAACCGCTTGAACATTGGGTCTCTTCCAAATTGCCGAACCAACTCTGAGGTACTGACCTTGTTACGAGCCAACTTCTGTCATCAGTTTAAATCCAATGGTCTTCCAGGGGTCACTTTATCTGTTAGAAACCTCTTAATAAAAGTTCAGCCTGCAATTAGCCTCCAGGCCTGGCGTCACAAACAAACAAAACTTGTTTGATCTGTTCTTTTCCTTTTACCACAAGCTGTCCCAAAGTCCGCAAGTCATTTCCAGCTCATAATTTCCATTTCACGATCTAAACCAAAGTCAATGAAAGAATAAAAATGGGAAACAATGAAAAATCAGCGCGGGTGATGGAGGATGCATCAGTTTTTGATGAATGACAGTTAATTTCTAAGTTTTGTTTAAATTTCAAGGCGGGTAGGTTAACACTGATGGCCAAGGTATTATGCTGAGAAATGAACCAAAGAATGGCTGGCATCTATTTTGACTAATCAGAATTAACCTGCCTGGTTTAAAAAGTAAACAAAGCTCGAATGCTAATAGTCAGCCATCAAAAACTGGATCATCCCCCTTTGCAATGCCTTTACCAAATCAGTATCAACTTGCCAACCAATCAATATTCCCCTCTCATACAGTATAAATGTTGTTTTCCCATCACTTTAGTATTTCCTATGAATTGCCCTGATATGAGCAAGACAAAATGTTATGATAAAATGTCCTTTGTCATCAATATTCAAGTTTTGCACTCCCAAACCACTATCTGGCATATAATTATAAATGACATTACTCGTAACGGCTACATAGTCTTCTCTTTTGGATACATCATAACTTTGAATTAGAGTGCCCACTGTAATCATGTATTCATTGCAATCATGTACTCACAATACTTGCACTAAGTTAAAAAAAAAGGAACTGTACTTTGTATGTTCACAGCTGCTGTTTCTTCACAGAGAGTTTGTAATCCCAGGCACAGCATGGGGAAGGCACTGAGCATTGCTCAGGCATATGTGAGAAAGAAATATCACATAAAACTAATCCAGTCCACTCATGCACACTCTCTTATAACCAGATTGGTAATGGTGGAGATCAAAGGAATAGGCCACCTACCAACCTCTCTCAACTAAGTAAGATATGCAGCACAAAAAGGTTTGAAAGTGGATGAAATATAAATAAGTGACATGATCTAACAATTTTGCATCCAGTTTCAAACAGAGAAAGAATAATATAGTTATGGGTGATGTATGACATGGGAAAGCTGCATTTCACTCTCTCAGTTCAGTTATTTGCCCACACAGGACTTATACACTTCTTCAGATTTTTAAAACTTTTATCTGTTACTACATCAGGATGCTTTAACAAAATTATATTTTAGTTTTCCTGCTTGCTGAGTGGTTTTCTTTGTTTGTTTGTTCTAATTGAGAATTTGTTCATGTGAAAACGTTTGAAGTCTTTCAAGGTTATAGAAAATATTGACAATGAACAAATTTGAGCAGCGATTATCCTCCATCAACGTTTTCATCTCTCCTTTTAAGTGGCCAGCCCGAGGCAATAAATATTTGATGTCAAAGGGTCCCCAGTCTCAGACTGAGTGGGGAGTGATAACATCTTTCCAGCAGTGGGATTTCTTTCTGCCAATTTCTCTCTCCTCCTGACTTTGCCTCTTGCTGGGACACAGTTCAATGGATGTGGATCACTGGTACCTTGCCTGAGTGATCTTTTTCATTTGCAAACCTAAACTTGACAGGCTATTTCACAGGCAGGCCCAATGCTACTCTTGCCCATGCATTCACTTCCAGGAGGGGTGTCACAGATAATGAAAAATTCTGGCATTTTCCTTTACTAAACTATGGAAGTTGAAGCCAAATATGGTCAGCTAGCTCAACAGGGGAATTGAATCTGGAAATTTAGATCTCTTATTATTCACTTGCCTGCTACCTTTACCAATAAATCTGTTGGGAAGTTCCAGAGCTGGTAGGAAGGCCTTTTTTGCACTGCTTTTGTAGCACTGCAGGTGACAACTTTAATACAATGCTTATCTAATGTTGTTCCATATGGTGTCAACAAACCCAAATTTGTGGAGCAATTTTCTTTATTCATTCATTGGATGCAGGCATAGCCGGCTAGGCCAGCACATTTTGCCCATCCCTAATTGCCCAGAGGGCAGTTAAGAGTCAAACATCTTTTTGTGGGTCTGGAGTCACATAAAGGTCAGGCCAGGTAAAGGCAGCAGTTTCCTTTCCTAAATGATGTTGGTGAACTAAGTGGGATTTTCTCCCAAGTTGGCAAGAGTTTTACAGTAATCCTTAGACACAGTTCCAGATTTTCAAAGTTGAATTCAAAATTCAGTATTTGTCATAATTTTGCAGATGACACCAAAATTGGA
This sequence comes from Chiloscyllium plagiosum, assembly GCF_037043375.1. Classification (NCBI taxonomy): domain Eukaryota; kingdom Metazoa; phylum Chordata; class Chondrichthyes; order Orectolobiformes; family Hemiscylliidae; genus Chiloscyllium; species Chiloscyllium plagiosum. The sequence continues at coordinate 20,711,991 of NW_028270153.1, read as the reverse complement.
GGTGTAGAGGACAGCGAAGAAAGTTACCTCAGACTACAATGGGATCTTGATCAGATGGGCCAATGGGCTGAGAGGTGGCAAATGAAGTTTAATTTAGATAAATACGCGGTGCTGCATTTTGGGAAAGCAAATATTAGCAGGACTTACACACCTAATGGTAAGGTCCTAGGGAGTGTTGCTGAATGAAGAGACCTTGGAGTACAGGTTCGTAGCTCCTTGAAAGTGGAGTTGCAAGTAGATAGGATAGTGAAGAAGGCGTTTGGTATTCTTTCCTTTATTGGTCAGAGTATTGAGTACAGGAGTTGGGAGGTCATGTTACGGGTGTACACGACATTGGTTAGGCCACTGTTGGAATTGAATGCAGTTCTGGTCTCCTTCCTATCAGAAAGATGTTGTGAAACTTGAAAGGGTTCAGAAAAGATTTACAAGAATGTTGTCAGGGTTGGAGGATTTGAGCTATAGGGAGAGGCTGAACAGGCTGGGGCTGTTTTTCTTGGAGTGTCGGAGGCTGAGGGGGGACTTTATAGTGGTTTATAAAATATGAGGGGCATGGATAGGATAAGTAGACAAAGTCTTTTCTCTGGGGTGGGGGAGTCCAGAACTAGAGGGCATAGGTTTAGGGTGAGAGGGAAAAGATATAAAAGAGACCTAAAGGGCAACCTTTTCACATGGAGGGTGGTACGTGTATGGAATGAACTGCCAGAGGAAGTGCTGGAGGCTGGTACAGTTGCAACATTTAAAAGGCAGTTGGATGGATATATGAATAGGAAGGGTTTGGAGGGATATGGGGCGCATGCTGGCAGGTGGGACTAGATTGGGTTGGGATATCTGGTTGGCATGGACGGGTTGGACCAAAGGGTCTGTTTCCGTGCTGTGCGTCTTTATGACTCTATGGTGGGATTCAGACTCGAGTAACCAGGGCAGTACCTGGATCTCTGGATTAATAGTTCAATGATAAAACCACCAAACTATTGCCTTTCCAAATTACACAGTTAACAAGCTGAGCCTGCTATTGTCCAATCTGGGAAATGGCAACCTGAATTAACTTAAGTAATAATGTATGGAACAATTGCTTGATGGGGCAGATGTAGATTGGGATCAGGTTTTGCACAGTTGAGATGACTCTGGAGCAATCTAAAATGGCAGGCAGGGCCCAATTCCATGATTCCCATTCCCAATTCTGGTGCTTCTGCATAGGATATGTGTGTGGGTAGTGAGCCTGCACTGTGCGGGGGGCGGGGGGTGCATTACCTAGCCCTTCAAAATTTTCATTGTCTATGGCCAGCTTTCCCATGATTCACTTCTCAAGGCCTTTTAAAGGAAATGGGAACCATCGTTTAGATTCAGGATCCTTTAGAAAGGTAATTCAAAAGGTCTTGCCCATTTTCCCCGCTGACTCCTCCTAGTCACAAATGTCTACAATGGCAACTCAACAACAACTGTACATCTTCACAAAGGAAGACACAAATCATTTCCCTGAACAATTATTAAAACCCAAGGATCGAGCAAGAGTGTGGAACTCAAACTTAACATTAGTATAAAAGTAGTATTGAAGGAATTAATGAGATCGAAATCCTTGGGAGCAGATGGTATTCACTATTATTGAAAGAGATTGCTACAGAGATAAAGGATACATTGGTGATCATCTCTAAAAGTAATTAATTCTGCAACAGGGTGTGCAGGTTAAAAGGTTGTAAATGTAAACCTACTGTAAACAAAGATGGAGGAAAGAAAACAGGAAGCAACAGACTTGTTGACCTGATATTGGTAGTAGGGGAAATGCTAGCATCTATGCTTCGCCCGGAGGCCCACTGATGATGTTACCTAGTAGGGTGACGAAACATCTGGAAATGAACCTTACAGCTCAGCGAGCAAACCTAAATCCATAATGCAGGTAGTAATTGCCGAACATGATTGTCTGATTGGACAGAGTTAACATGGACTTAGAAGGTGAAATCATGTTGGACAACATGAGATTTTTTTTGAAGATGTTATTAGCCGAGTCAATAAGGCAGGTGGGGGTGCGAGAAGTGAATGTGATGAATTTGGATCTTCTGATGGCTTTTGTACAATATTACACAGGAGATTGGTAAACAAATTAAAGCTCATGGAATGGGGGCTGGTTCACAAGCAAAAAACAGGAATACATTGGTCACTTTCAGGTTGACTGGTTGTGACCAATGGTGCACTGTAAGATCAGTGTCTAGCCCCTACAATGTTTACAATGACTTGGGTGTGGGGGACAAATATAATATTTCCACATTTGCAGATGATACAAATGTTGGGGGAAATATGAATTATGTGCAGGATGTGAAGAGGCTCCAAGGAGACTGAGTGAGTGGTCAAGAGCTTGGCAGATGGAATATGATGTGGATACATGTGAGCTTATCTCCTTTGGTAGGAAGAAGAAATGTCCAGACTATTTCTTAAATGGTAAGAGGTTGAAAAGTATTGTTGTCCAAAGGAAACAATGTCCAATGTCCTTGTTCATAAGTCACTCAAAGCCAGCATGTGGGTGGCAGCAAGCAATTTGGAAAGTAGAGTCATAGAGTCATAGAGATGTACAGCACGGAAACAGACGGAAAAAGTTAGCGGATGCTGCCTGAACTGCTGTGCTCTTCCAGCACCACTAATCCAGAATCTGGTTTCCAGCATCTGCAATCATTGTTTTTACCTGGAAAAAGTTAGCTGTATGTTAGCCTTTATTGTGAGCGGATTTGAGGACAGGCACAAAGTAGTCTTAGTTCAGTTGCATAGAACACTGGGTGAGTTTGCACCTGGTGCATTGTGTATAATTCTGGTTCTGTTGTTTGAGGAAGGATATATTTACCATAAATGGAGGGCAGCAGATGTTCATCAGACTGCTTCCTGGAATGGTAGCATTGTCCTGTGAGGAGAAAGCAAGGAGATTGGGCATGTATTTTCTGGAGGTTAAAAGAGTATGAGACAATTTCACAGAAATTTGCAAAATTCTTAAGGGGATAGAGAGAGTAGATGCAGAAAGGATGTTTTCCCCGGCTTTGGAGTGTAGAACAAGTGGATACAGACTCAGAATAAAAGCCAAGCCATTTAGGGCCGAGATGAGGAGGAACCTCTTCTCTCACAAGTTGGCGAAACTTTGGAATTCTCTATATCAGAGGGCTGTGGAAGCTCAGTGGTTAATAAGACCAAGATTGATAGATTTCTAAATACTCGTAATATCAAGCGACATATGCATGTGATAGGTATGGCATTGAGATATTCAGCCATGATTTAGAACAGCAATTGAGGGCTGCATGGCCTACACTTGATCCTATGTACCTATGTCTGAACCCATGCCCCTTCCATGCCCATTCACTGAATGTGTATATACATGACCAATGAGCCATGTAATAGCAATGGCAGTATGGAAACGTTGAAAAAAATTCAAAATATTTTTTCATAAAACTACTGTTTCATCAACTGCATATAATTGGAAATTAGACAGACTGTTAAGATATCAACAGTACAGCCTTCAAACATTTCACCTCTCACTCTTGTTCAAATAATCATTGAGATATTGACAAAAGGAGAGCAACTTGTTGTAACCACGTAACGATGCCAATCAAGCAAAGTCAACAATTCACTTCATCTGTTAAAACAGAATGCCTGACGTGTTCATGGCTTTATGTTTCTGGGCTGTTAGACAAGTGTACATAATAGGGATTTTGTAATAATGGTTCTTTTTGCAATTTCTTACCAATGTCTCTATGTTATGTGAACAAAATAAAAAGGTGCGAAGTGCATTAAGTCTCAGTTATTCATAATTTAATTATCTGTTTGATTGACACTTTCATAGAATTGTAAGTGCCACAGTTTTTTTCAAAAATATTTCGGAATAGGTGTTTATCTTCAACAGTTCCAAACTTGCCATTATTATTATTTCACTGGTTATGCACATAGTGTATGTTAGGTGTTGTGTCCTGAAGGCTGTAAGATGTTGTTCTTCCAGCTTGTGTTGAGCTTCCCTGGGCACTGCAATTGGCCTGTGACAGAAATTTTGGCATGGAAACATGGTGTGTTGAAGTGGTAAGCAACAGGAAGCTCAAGGTCACTCTTATGGACAAAACCTAGATGTTCCACAAAGTGGTCATCCATTTGACATTTTGTCTCCCCATTGTGGGGAGACCACATTATGAACAGGGAACGCGGTAGACAAGATCGAATGAAGTGCAGGTAAGTCATTGCTTTACCTCGAAGGTGTATCTGGGACCTTGGTAGTGATGAGAGAGAGAGCATAAACAGGTAAGTGTCATGTCTTTTGTGATTGCATGAGAAGGCAGCATGTGGTGTGAAGCATTATCTTACAGTCCTCAAAACTCAACATAGAATTTAACAATTTCAAAATGTGAACAACCTCCTTCATGTTTGTTAACCTCCCCCAAAACTGCTCATTTTTCTATGGGTACTCCCAGCACAGCCAACCTATTTACTACCATTCATAATTCTCGATGGAACTCCATCCAGCATTTATCTCTCTTTCGGTTTATCATCAGCAATGCCTTTTTTTAGTCTCTCTGTTTCCTTTTCTTCATTTGCTTCATCTCCAAGTATTCTATTCACTCCTCCCCTATCCCATCAACATTAATATCGCCCTTTCCCAGCTGCTTTCAGTTCTGATGAAGGAACACTGGATTTGAAACATTAACTGTGTTTCTCTCTCTGTACAGTTGCTGCCAGACCTGTTGAGTTTCTCCCACACTTTCTCTTTGTGTTAGGTTTCCATTATCCACAGCTCTTTATTTTATAAAAGTAATTGATCATACAATTGTAGAAATGTTAAAGGTTTTGAACTGAGCTCATAAACAAATTTGGAATTTGTCTTAATTTTCCAAATGTAGACATAAAATCTACATTTTTGTTTTTGTTTAAATCTGAAGACAAAAGAACGCAATGAATGCGTTAAATGCTTTTTCATTTAGTGATTCGATATAAATTCATTTACAACATTTCTAACTGCAATATTACACTTTGTGTTCCTCTGTGTTTATCAAATGTGAGAAGTTACTGAAGTACAAATTGGAATTGAAGGCTGTTCATTGAAAGGTATTGCATGTGGTCAGAATTTTGACTTCCAATTGCAATGTTTCTGCTGGAGTTGTAATTGCTTATAACCTTTCTGCAAACTTGACTGGTATTCTTGAGGAGAAAAGTTAAACTCTCTCTGGAGTTTCACGCTGCTAATCAGGTTTTAAAAATTTCAATGTTCTGTATTGACCATATTCAATTACTTCTCCACAGAAAAGCCAAAATGACAAGGTACAATTGGTATGAGCTGCATGAACAGAAAACATAACATACAAATGGCAGATTGCCTTTAACTGGATCAAGCAGCAATGAAGGAATGCAACAGTGACATTTCAGTCTATAGATTAATTAGCTATGGTTTAAAAGTCAAATGTTGTTCATTTCTCCCATGTGTATAAATAACATTCAATGTGCATAGCAGAGGCTCAAATTCATAGTAGCTGAGTAGCCCAAGGCTACCAAAATATCAGCTGTGGCACTGTCTTAACCTTTTCAATGTAGGCATTTTCATTGTCGATGTGCACATTTATTTCAAGATACATCTACAAATCTTAATTATAAAATGCATATGATAGAGTGTAACTAAAGATATATGTAACATTTTAAATCAACGTGATTCATTCCAGAGCAGTCTAATCCTTGCAATCTTATTTGGGGTTTTGATTTTATTCTTTTATTGAAGCTTCCTCAAAGGGTTAAAAGATTAAAGAACAAAGCTCCTTGATACGTTTAGTATTGAGGCATGCAATGGCTATATCAAAGGTGGAGGTTTCTCCATGCTGAAATGATGTCAATCCCGTATGGTCAGTTATTAACTTTCACTTCGTAGTAAGTGCAGAGTTTGTTACAGACTTAATTATTTCACAAAATTCCAAATATCATACATAAATGAAATTTTACAGTTAGAAGGAAATGGATACTTTTATTGCTTTGCCACCTTTGTTTCTCCAAATCTGGGATAATGGGGGCAATTTACAGCCTGAGTTGTAATATGACAGGGAGCTTGCCCTCCCATTAAAGAAACCATCTGATTCTCATTCTCCTGATTTCTACAATCAGATGAGCTCTACAACAGGCAGATGCTCCACTTTGCCAGATTTATAGCCAGAGGGTGAAGATGGAAATCTACATCAGTAATACAAATATCATGTTTGAGAGTTGAACAAGCTTGGAGGTGGGGGCTGAAAGTTATGTTTATACATAGAACTGTCTCCCCATATGGAAGCATATGCAATATTGACTCTGCTATATGATTATTATCTATGAGCTAAGTCAAACATTTTAAACTATCAACATTGATGAACTGCTGTCAGCAAATGGAAGGGGAATATTATTGGCAGTGTTTGTTCATTATAATTTATTAATAAATAGTCATTTTGTAGTACAGAACTTGAGAATTGCTGAAAATGGGCACATTTTGTTGAAACATTTCATTTTGTGCTCATCAGGACAATTTGCAAGAATGCCAATGTATGTGGCAAAAATGTTAGTTATTCCCCTTGAATGGTATTCTTGCAAATGTTTCCGATGAGTGCAAAATGAAGAGTTTTACCATATTTTTTGAACAACATTGAATTTATTAATATTTCATTTGTTTGTTTAAGTGTGTTCCCTGGTGATCCAAGACATGAATGATGCATTCAAGTTCTCTAGTGGATAAAAATAAGTTATAAGTAACTCTCAAGTTTATGAAGGTTAATGCTGATTTCACTAGTAGCTAAGGGAAAAGAAGATGTGTCTAATTTCTTGAGGAGTTCCGTGAGGCAGACTAGTTTATTGTTTGAATCCTCTGATGCTGCATAAAAGGATAAGTTTAGTTTAAGGGGACTGTGTTTCTTGATGTCTCATTAAGAGGTAAGTAAGTCTGATTTGCCTAATGTTCCAGGACGTCTCCAGTCAATATTAATTATATTTCCCTTCAAACTTAAGAGTCCAGCATTAAATGCAAACTATCCAAAGTCAGAAAGGAGTCCAATGTTTTTAATGACTTCATTGTCTTATTACCTTGTTACCAAAAAAAGACTTGTTGGACAATGTTCTGCAAGAGAATAAACCAAATTGTCTCTCCTTATTCTGAAAAAGTAGCAAATTCTAAACATTTGTATTTGTTTCTGTTGAAAGTGCAACTAATTAAGCACTAAAATGCACCAATCTGAAACAATACCGAGTAGAAACAATTATACCAATACTTATTTTGCACATTTTAGTGAAGGAATTTCAGAAAAATATATAAATATGCTCATTTAAGGACCCCATCTGTAATGAAACTGTGCTTCTACATTCATACATGCACAATCTAATTTGAATGAAAACACACAGAAATCCCATAAGTATGAGAAAATGTTGTACTTGAGAGTTGGAATTCTGAAATGTTCCCCAGTTGTGCCCTTTGCTAGAATGGATGCTCCTTAAATATGTATAATTTATCAATTAAACCTCTTCCAAAGATTGTTTTCTTCACTTAAATCTTTCTTTTCATCTTGGTAAGACTTACAATTATTATTCATGGGTACATAATGACAGTAAATATTTTTGCTCTATCCAACTGAGGTAGCGAAAATCCATCATAGTTTAAAAAGGTGGTGTATCCAGATTCTGTGAAAACTTTGAAGGAAATTCGATAACTACTGGAAGTGTTAAAAAGTTGCCGGCTTATGGAGGAGGGAGCAGGAGACTGAACTAATTAAGTAGCTATTTTGAAGAGCCAGTCAGGGACAAGAGGCTGAATGGCCTCCTCCAATGCAATATTATTCTTTCATTCCATCACTTTTGCTCAGTATCCTCTGATGTACAGCTCCAGCAAGATTTGCTGGACATTAATCGGGAGCAGGGGCTTTAGTCTGTTTTCCTTTATCTAGCCCAGGGGTGTTGAGGTGAATTATATATCACTACCACCACCCTAGTTTGGAGCGGCTAATTCAGCAGAGACCAGAGATTGAACCTGAAACCATCCTGGAGTGTATGGCTCAGCTAGTAACTGGATAAACTTGTTGAATCATCCAGGGAGTCATAACAGCAAAATTTATCAACAAACTTTAAAAGAAATCTAGTTTTTGCAGTGAAGTGTCTCTTAAAACTTTATTTTGATGTATGACATATTTAAACTGCAGATTTAGTTAGAACAGGCAAAATAACCGCTTTAGTGGTTGTACTTGGAGAATTTTGATACAATCTGTCCTTTATCCTTTCTTGAGTGCTTAAATCCCTCTCTTGCTTTTCAAATAGCTGACACAAAATCAAAGGTTTGAAAAATCAGTTTCTGCTTTCATCCAAACACGCTATTTAAACTAATCACTTTGTTGAACACAAACCGTAAAAAGCCAGTATAGTTTCAGTGCCTTCAAATCAGTCTAGACTGGGCAGCCAGTATAACCTGCTGATTAAATGCTGGATCTTTTAAAAGTCAGTTAGACTCCAGCAATTATGTTATCCAGACAAATCAGACAAATCAAATGAAACTGATCCCATAACAGGCTAAATGTTCAAAGCCTCTTTCTCTTGAGCATGAGATGCGTTACTGACCTACATTGGGAACTCCTAATGAAAGCGTAGCTTTCTCTGACCCATGTCGTTATAAAACTTATATTTAGTTACTAATTTAAAATGAATTTTAGATGTAGTGATGGTGGCATTGAGAGAACTGTTCTTTAGAAATCATGTAGCAGGCAACCAATGATTTTTTGACTTATGAGAATATTTTTAACTCTTTCCCTGCAAAAGGTTTGATTTACTCTTTTGGTAAGGTATTGATCAAAGATTAAAAAGATCAGAAAAACTTTCCGACTTTTTAAAAATATGATTCATTTTAGTAACTCATGGTTCTGTATTTTAACAATGTTAAGTTGCACATTTATCAATCAACCATAAATACTCTTCATATCTTTTAGTAAAAAATGAAAACTTGTAGCACTAAATATTGAATTCTTTATATTAATGCACTGCGTTTACAGACATAGTTTCTACAATAAATTAGATTTGTTTTTCTCAGAAATTGTATATTTTTCCAGAACATATGCAACACCCTTTTCCAATAAAAAGTAGCATAATTTAATGGTAATTCTTCTCCATATGATGAACCTTTCAGAGTACAACGTTGCTGAAGCTGGTTGCTTCCATCAAGGAATCTCATAAAAATCAAACATTTTAATTTTGTATCTAAAATTTTTTAATATATTTTGTAATACATAAAACATGGTGTAGAAATACATTTTCAATATTTGCCAAAATATAATTTCCAATTCACAATTCATAGGAAAAAATCCTACAATAAAGTCTGTTACTGGTTTACAGAGATGACTAGTCTTCTGACAAGAAAAGTTGAATAAGGAAGGGCTGGCTCTTGGCCAGAACAAACATGCGCGGCTATGGGGCCTAAATTGGATGCATGGGTTGAAAATGGGCTAAAAATGCTTTTGGGGAGGATCCTGTAAAATCTCCTTGAAGCAGTCAAGATGTTCCTGGGGAAGCACTTATGCATCTATTAGAGAGGTGTGATGTAAGTTTGTGCAACATAAAATTATGCACCATATGATTTGGATTAAAGCAACATGGAAAATTGTAGGGTTCTCAATGTGAATGAATGTAAAAGGATTAAACAAGACAAAGGCATATTTTTACATAATTTGCCAACATTGCCCCCAGCTGTGCAATTGCTGAAATGTTTATTTGAAAGAGGTCTTGGCTGCTTCTGAAATTGCAATACTTGAGGAGTGTCAAGCATCACTTGGCTTATTTAAACTTTGCCGAATGTGAAAGAATGATCTGCGGATAAATATTGGTTTGCTCCCATTTTCAGGCTCAAAGGGATCGTGATTCACCATTTGCCCACGTTTTTGTCTCATGCAAATGTTGACCTCTATACTCATTTCCATGTGTGTGGTGTTCTGCTGAATGCAACCTCCATTGCTCAAAGTTCAATGGTGACTCGACAGGGTCTGTGGTTGGCAAGTGTTCCAGCTAACCTGTACCTCTTAAAAACAGCCTTTCCCTCTCAAAAGGGAAGCTGATGCTGGCTGTCTGTGCTGGCCTCAGGGAGGGTGGGGCTGGTCACAAGGAAGCCTTCATGGAATGATCTAAGAAATTATTGTAAGGATGTAGTCAGGGAAGTCATGGAGTTCAGGTATGAGAACCTGATAGCAGTGGTTAAGATTAGTGAACGCATCACCCACCCAGCAGACTTTCAAACCTGTTCATTGCCCCTATTGCTCACTCATTAGCAATCGTGAACCATAGGATGGTTTCAGCACTCTAGCAGATTACTTATAGTTTTGTGTCCCCGCTGGCTCTCTGCAAGGTCAATCATTCCCCATTTCCACCTTTTATTTGTAGTCCTGCAAATCTTCCCTCTTCTGGTCCATATCCAATTTTCTTTTGAAAACTATGATCAATTCTTCTCCCACAATCTCATTGCAGTGCATTTAAGATCCAAGTGGTTCATTTGTTTTTAATAAAGTCCTCATCTTGCCATTTTTTTTAATTGCCAATTATCTTATAGCAGTGTCCTATGCCTCTTGACCTTTCCATTGACAGGAATGCTTTCTCTCCATTTGCCTGGTCTTGTCCCCTCCCAATTTTTCCCAATATCCTCTTGGCCTTCTCTAAGGCAAATAATTCCACTTTCCATAGTCTATCCATTTAACTCAATTGCCTAATCCTGGAACCTGTATTCTCCTAAACCTTTTCTGTATTTTTTTCAAAACTTTTATGTCCTCTTGAAGTGTGGTGTACAGAATAGGAGACAATGCTCCAGTTGAGGCTGGACAAATATTTTATCGAGGCTCATCAGAGCTTCCTTGCTTTTGTTTTCTTTGACCGTATTTACAAAATCTTGGACCCTGCGTGCCTTTTTGTCTGCTTTTTCATCCTTCCCTGTCATCTTCAATTATTTGTGCACAGATACTCCCAGATCTCTCTATTTCTGGAACCCCCTTTAGAATTAGCTTTCAGTTTATATTGGCTCTCCTTGTTCCATCTCTCCATCTCTCAAAGCTTCCACATATCTGCATCTGGTCAACTGTGACAGGCACATCATCTAAACATCGCACAACACATTCTTCCTTCTTTGTTACAGGCTGAAGTTTGCCATTCCAAAGGGAGCAGAACAGAACTGGACAGTGGCCTGTATACTTGGAGGTGACTATGTTCTGGATCATGAGGTTGGCTATGAAGAGGTTGCTGCATCCTGGACTCAGTGACACTGTAGAGGCTGATGGCACACCTCAGCCTTTTGGTCTGTTTGAAATCCCACATCATTGTCATGGTACAGATTTCAAGTGCTGATCGCATGACCTCAGTGAGTCTCTTTCTTTTCATCGCACATTCTCCCTGCACAATGATCTAACTTTTGCCTTATGATGTTCTGTTTCCTGACCTGGCATTGCATTCTCAGGGGGAAGGATGAGGATTGTATCAGATCTCTGAGCAAGAAGCACTGTGATCTGACTTTTGGAGCCATTGTGGCTCTGGGTCTCAGCGAAGGGAATTGCAAGTTGTCACAGTGGTCCAGCATATTGTCCTCCAGCAGATGACAAACTTTTCTGAGGCGTTACCCTTTGGAACAGTGAATCTGTGGAGGAAAACCTTGCTTTTGTCTCTCAGAATGACAGCGCTCAAGCTCCCACCATGGTTACCTTGCCAATAACCTTATTGATCCCTCTGAAATGAGCCAGCTCAGATTGCTGATGACCAGCCTGAGGTGATGAGGCCCAAAGTCAGCCTCTTAAGGTTCAGAGCTGCCCATGTTCATCCAGCATTAATACCTGCAGTCTCCCGCACTAAAAATCATCATCAGATAGCAATCAGACAAGATACAAACTACAAGAATGGCATAGTGTAGGAGCTCTGGGCCAGGCAAAGGCACCTATGAGACAGGTACAAAGGAGACACACTAGGATGAATTGTTTCAGTTTTGTTTATGTCATTGAATGCATTCAGGGGTAAAGTTGTTTCAGATTTTTTTTTTTTTGGCAATTTTTCTTGCAGGAGGATATTGTGGTGGTAAGGTCCAAGGGAGTGTTGCTGAACAAAGAGACCTTGGAGGTCAGGGTCATACCTCTTTGAAAGTAGAGTCACAGGTAGGTAGGATAGTGAAGAAGACTTTGCTTTATTGGTCAGATTATTGAGTGCAGGAGTTGGGAGGTCATGTTGCGGCTGTACAGGACATTGGTTAGGCCACTTTTGGAATATTGCATGCAATTCTGGTCTCCTTCCTATAAGAAAGATGTTGTGAAACTTGAAAGGGTTCAGAAAAAATTTACAAAAATGTTGTCAGGGTTGGAGGATTTGAGCTCTCAGGAGAGGTTTAATAGGCTGGGGCTGTTTACCCTGAAGCATTGGAGGCTGAGAGGTGACCATATATAGGTTTATAAAATCATGAGGGGCATGGATAGGATAAATAGACAAAGTTTTTTTCCATGGGATGAGGGAGTCCAGAACTAGAGAGCATAGGTTTAAGGTGAGAGGGGAAAGATATAAAAGAGATCTTAAGGGCAACTTTTTCACGCAGAGGGTGGTATGTGTATGAAATGAGCTGCCAGAGGAAGTGGTGGAGGCTAGTACAATTGCAATATTTAAAAGGCACCTGGATGGGTATATGAATAGGAAGGGTTTGGAGGGATATGGGCTGGGTGCTGGCAAGTGGGACGAGATTCGGTTACGATATCTGGTCAGCATGGACGAGTTGGACCGAAGGGTCTGTTTCCATGCTGTGCATCTCCATGACTCTATGTGGCAAAAGGTTGAGAATTATGGAACAATGTCAATGATGGGATGAGTCCATAAGGAAACTAGAGTTTTTGCAATGTGTTATCAGCTAAAGAAAGTGCTCATAATAACTTGTTCTGGCGTCCTCCTCTTCCTTCTCCTTTTTCCAGCTTCTGTATCCCTGCTACTGGGAATACGCCCCCATAGTAGTAATTTTGCAAAGGGAACAGCAGACCTCCAACATCTTGGAAACATTGTTCAGCTGGTATTGTGGGCATTTCCCTGAAGATGTCCAGTAACTTGAGGATACCAAATGTCTGCTGAACAATATTTCTTAGAGTTTTGTAGCTGGCTTTTGTTATATACTCTTTGTTGATGCATGGTCATGTGGAATCATGGATGCATCGACTGAGTGTGTATCTGTTGTCTCCAAACCAACAGCCTTGTGTTCTTTGAGTGGCCTGAAGATGGTGATAAGGGCAGACTCTTTCATGATGCAGGTGTCCTAGATGTTGCCCGAATAGCGGGAATTTGCCAACATTATGCGTTGGCTAGGAATGCCTTGAAGGAGTGGAATTTTATGTGCTTCCACTGTTTTTATGGGACTTCCAGAGACACGTGAAATTAGTCAATAGCTCCTTGCATCCTTTGAGAAGCCTGTTATCTTGGTATATCGTGGTATATGTTCATTTAATTTTTTCCTGGTTAGAGAGTATACAGAATCTCCATCACATTCATACTGTATTGACGTTGAACTGATATATGTTTGACATGTTGCTTGTGCCCAAATTAGAGGGATTTGGACCTTGGCCACTGGCAGTACCATTCTCACCCTGGTGTGAAGCTGAAGGTTGTGTTGGATGAGATGGCACAACTCAGTGATCACATCCATGATGAATCTCAGCAATAGCTCCTGCTGAGGTGGATGGAGGAAAAATCCTCCTTAAAAACCACTTGTCAGAGCAGCCTCCTGTACAAAACCTTCTTCATCCTCCCTCTCTGCAGTGCCAGATCCAATTCCCTGATGTTTTCCTGACTCAGAGGCAATATAACAACAACACCCATTACTGTTGTAGCTTTACTCTGGAAATGCCACAAAACCCCTCTGCCCTCTGTATCAGAATGCAGTAATAGACTCTTCCAAATCCAGCACCTTGTGAGGACACCTCCAGGAACATAGCCCAGTATTTTCATAAACATTGCTAGAGTAGCAATATATCTGAAACTCCTCACCTACAAATTGGAAAGACCAGCCCTTTAAATCACACGAGTGGAGGTTGGGCCCATATGCAGGTTGATTTGCACAAAATGATTACTGGATCTGCAAAGATCATATTTGTAGAATGTTTGTCAAGTCTGCTCGAGACTGATTTGTGTCATGATCTACCCATTGTCAAACCAGCTGGCATCACACATGTCACAAAAGAACTAACACCCTCCCAGGACTGGGCACCAGGCAAGTGCTGTCAGAAATACCTGGAAATATTGTATGTCCTACCTTTTCTCACATCTGGGCTTCCACAGCATGCAGCTTAATTTGAATTCTATATGAATTGTGTTCTATATGAATGAGTTTTGCCAACTCTAGGTTAATATCTGTCTTCATTATCCTTTTTAATCTCACTTTTCCCTTATGAAACACTTTTGGCGCTAGTTTTTAAGTGAAAAGCACTAGGTAATTGCAAGCCATTGTGACAGTATGGATAAAGAACAATTTATGGATGTAATGTGTGGTGACAGAGTTAGTAAGATCATAAAGATTCCTTAGGATATTGCCTGCATATAAGTGATGTATGTGTTAAAAATAATGACTGTAAAGAGCTCCATAAATATATTATTTTGCTACACATTGCACCTAAAACAATTAAACTCTCTAAGTGAACACATTTGTTGCCATTTCAATATTATTCATAAATGCGCAAATTATTTTTCTATGAAGAGAGAAGATATGAATACATAACTAGAGCTGGCAGAGATACACTTGAATTTTCTGTTTCCATGCAGTTACTTATGGTTCCAATAATGGTTAAGAAGTTATACATTACTCTTGTTGTACATTATGGTGGACATTAATGTACAGATTTCATTCTCGATTAATATTTGTCTCTATGTGTTTTATGATTTTTTTTTAAAAGCAATGAAGAAGTAAAACTTTCTAAAGTTGTTATTCATTGTAGAAAATATAATAAGAATGATCTTGAAAGGAAAGTAACATTTCCAGACAAAAAGTGACTCCTGTCATGACTTATTATGTCTAAGTCTGTTGCATTCAAAACTAATTCAATATCCAGATCCTGTAGCCATACAGCACTGAAATATTTTGAATTTATTTTTCAATATAGTCTTATCTGTATACCAATTAGTTGAATACTTCTATGTGAATGATGTTGATTGAAATTTCTTCTCCACTGATAACAATAACTTGCATTTATATATCACCTTCCAATTTGTTAAGTTTGTCCTGAACATAGATCACAGAAGCAATTATGAATTATCTGACTCCAATCCAGATAAGCAAATGCTACGTCAGGCAAATAAAGCTTGACTAATGAGTTGGGACATTTGACAGTCTTTCTCTTTATTATGGTGGAGGAATAGCAGCACAGCATGTGGGCTCCTGAGCTCAGAATCCTGGTGCTTTAGCCTTACTTACTTAGCTTCTGTGGCAAGCTCTGATGGCATCAAATTGTCCAGCATGTCGGAGGAAAGGTTTGTTTCCGGCGGCAGTGGTGGAGGAAGATGAGAGTGTGTTCCTGGTGCTCGCAGAGCGAGGTGCATTTAGGCCCAGTGACAGCTTAAGTGGCGGCTGCATTTGGTAGCTCGGTCCAGTGCAGATTCATGGCAGCGATGTCATCGGTAGAGACAAGATGGCGCCAAAGAATGGCGACTCTGTCCCAGTGGCAGTGGCATGGCTTAGGGACTTGAGGGTGGCCGACTGCTTCGTGCTGTGTTAGTCTCAGTGTCAGGATGGAAGATCCTGGATTCAGACCCATGGTTAAGCACTTAAGAAAGACTGTAATGTTGGACTTTTAATTTTATTTATTATTTTTCTACTTAAGATTTTGTACCTAGGTTCCTTTGTAACTGGGATGGTGCCAGGAATGGTGACTTTATACATTTTTCACTGTACTCCTGTATCCCTGTCGTTGAGTGTACATGACAATAGAATCTAATTCTAATTCTAAGTCTATTAATGCCTGTAGGTACAATACTCAAAGTCACTTCAAAATCCCCCCAAAATGGTTGTGCACTAACATCAAATTCAAGTTAATTAAAAGTAACTAGAATAGATGTTAAGATGACCTGTTATTTTTCTAGTAATTATTTAGCTAAATTGATTTTGTTAGCTTATCTTTTTCATGCAAAATTTTATCTTGGGAAATTTATTCTTGTTTTGAGTTGTTTTTAGTAACACCAACTTACATTTTTTACACCTTTTTTAAAGCAAATTTCTGGAAGGAATCTGGCTAACTTAATAGTTTTTTTTATTCTGTCATATCAATGGCCTTTAAAATATTCAAAATTTACATGTTATATAGCCTTATCCCTTTCTGTGTCCCTAGTTTTGTAAGGGCGCATGACTTTATGTGGGAGCATGTGCTAATTTATCTCACCGCCAAAATTGATTGAACTAGTTTTATACTGAGTGTTGTTTCTTTATGCAGGGGGGTCTTGACAGACTCTAGGGACTGAAAATGCAAGGACATTGGATGCAGAACGGAACAACCAAATCTTTTATAAGTAGTGAAAGTAATGTTTTGGGTCTAATTATGGAATCACTAATAATAGTCCTAACTCAATAAGACCACAAATTCAACACTTTTCTATTAGTTAATAGCTACATATCTTAATCTGGTATTCAAAATAATTAATATCCACTTTTCCATTTTATCCTTGCTAAGCTTGACCCAGAGGCTAATGCTTTAACAGACTATTATCGACTAACATCCCATTTCAGATAATATTGAAATAAGACTTTTTTTTTCTTCAGATCTTTCTCTAACTAATTATTTTGGCACTGACGCTTTATGTAACTTCTCCACTTAACAGAGTTCTCCTTCCAGAAGTTCTTTGCTGGGGATTTCAAATCAGTCACAGACTACTGTCATGTTACCTCACAATAAGTTTTAACTCGTGAAAACAGCCTTTCTCCCTTTCCTCTAGGATGGTGAGGAAATAGCCAGTCCCATGGAGTAAATGTATTCTTTTTACTACATTGTTCATCATATTCACTTCAGTATTTGATAGATTCTCAGTGTCTGATCCGTTGATGGCTCAAATGTTCAAAGGCAGACAGATTCAATTCTGTTCTTAGTTCATATCAAATACCAATATGCTTCACTATTCCACCTTCAAATCACTTCCAAGATGTAGGTTTAGCACCTCACCACTTCAAAACTCACAGAATACCTAGAGAATGAGATCAAACTATAAGCTGAATTTACTGCTTCCTTTCTCCTAATCCTGCTGTGCTTTGGGAGGCTAAGAAAGTTACTGACAAGGAAGTATCATTAACTTTGCTTCAACAAAGCTGAAATGGAACAGCAAGGAACAATGAACAAGAAAAGAAACTTACAGACCATATAAAGAGGTTCGCTTCCTCACACAGCTTAAATCTAAATCACATGTTTGAAACTTCTCAAAAAGTTCATTATTGTGAAAATGATGATGGCCATCTGCCACTATTTTAGAAAAGCCTTGAACTGACCTTGCCTTAACATGTAAGATTTTCTGGCCTTGAAAGTCAGAAATTCTTGAAACAGTGCCACATTCTGTGGAGTCCGAATGTGACAGAAAATGCTGAAGCATTAAATTAACTTCAGGATGTGTTTTTTTCCCTAAAACATCAAAATCTCAAACACTTATTTTAACAGATAGTTAACGGTTCGATTTATTGGTTAGGTAAAAATGAAAAGTCTGAGGTAAGTAATATACTTCTGAGGTTAAATTTGTAAACTGTAATAAATTTACTCAATGTTCTATTTTTGCAGGAAAATGTAAACTCAAAATGTCAGATGTGAATAAGGTATGCCCAAGATGAGTAACAAGTGGAAGTGTGATTAGTAACAGTCCCGACACTAGAGGCATGTTTAGAAGTTTAGCACAGGCATTGGGAGATTTTATTTTCCATTATATTAATGATCAGGAGAGTGTTCATTGACATGATTAACTTGGTTCAAAGGTGCAAGACACCTCAGAGTAGAGGTGACCAAGTTGATAGAGAAGGAAGTTGAAGGATTCACAATAGTAAAATTGGTCCAGTCTGAATATCAGATTATTGGTACTTTTGTGAACTGTGCATTCCTTGCTGCAATGACCTAAGTTGGTATAGATGAAACTTGGGTAATGTATGGGGAGAAAGTGAGGTCTGCAGATGCTGGAGATCAGAGCTGAAAATGTGTTGCTGGAAAAGTGCAGCAGGTCAGGCAGCATCCAGAGAACAGGAGAATCGATGTTTCGGGCATAAGCCCTTCTTCAGGAATCCTGTATGGGGATTTGAGAGAGTGTCAGGATCAAAACTGGAGGGCTGTTTTACGTTTTATTCTTCTCTCACAGATATGGAAAAGTGCCGGAACACTGAGGCCGGCATTTTGTTAAGCTTATCTCCGCATCCAACTGTGGGTACCTCTGAATTCCTTCTGGTATCAGTGGGCATGACTCTACCCCTCCAGAACAAAAATGCAAATGTCTGGACGCTGGGTCAGGTTGGCAGAGCCAGGGATTGTCCTGAATCTGTACTCCTGACTTAGGAGGCAATTTCTTTTATCAATGAGAATAATTTATCTACTCCTTTATCTCATTTGAATTTCTATTTGTAAAAACTGTATTCAAAGCCTGAAAAAAGCAGTTGATCAGCAGTTTTTTGCTCAGTATGACTTTGGTTTTAGCTACACTTTTAAGATCATAAAGGCACGCATATTTACATGTATAAGACCTCTTCGGTTTTAATAAAACATGTCTTTTCAAGTTCATACTCAAAGGAATTGTAGTGTATAGTGGAAGGTTAACATAGCATTTTAATTGACTCTCTTTTATGCTATTCGATGTTGAGACTGAAACAATCTATTTTCCACATCGCTTTCAACTCTATGTCCTCCAGCATCTGAGGGTGCCTTTTTTTACGAGTTTGGATACAGTTTTGAGAGTAAAATAGCAGAAAAACATTTGTAGATTTGCGACTTGTTAAAAGTCTGTTAAGAGAGACTTCAAAGGGAGCAAATATACCTTCAAGATGAAGAGTGATAGTTTAGCTTGTAATCAAATGCCTGATCTGAAACTATTTGCCAATACCAGGTGACCAATGTGAAACTCATCACTCGGTTGTTTCAGTTGTCTGTTTCAGAAAGTTGGTGTAAGGCTGGGAGGAATTTGTCATGCTGCATGTTAAACATAATTAAAGACAAAGAATTCAATAACTCTGTATTTTTTACCAGAATGGGAATAGGTGGAGACATTTCCATGGACACAATGAAAGATTTATAAATCTCTGTTCAGAACTACGTAGCACTGTTTTAAAGTTAGGGGTCAGCCTTTCAGGGCAGAGGTAAGGGCAATATTTTTCTCTCCAAGGGTGGGGTGATTTTGGCACTCTGCCTCAGAAGGCGAACAAAATGCAGTTCATTCAAGAGTTTTAAGATATAGGTGGATAGATTCTTGTGAGGAATCATACGATATCTGGTCTTTGGGAATGTGGAATTCAAAGCCCAAACAGATCAACCATAGGCTTATGGAATGATGGAGCAAGCTTAAAGGGTCAAATGGCTGACGTCTGTTCCTATTTTGCAAGTTAACTTGTTCTTCCAAATTTTCAGAGTTACAATTCAGAATCATTAAGCCTATAGCATTAAGGGTGAAACATCATAGAATTACAGATTCCCTACTGTATGGAAGCAGGCCCTTCGGCCCATCAGATCGACATCGACCCTCTAAAGAGCATCCAACCTAGTCCCACACCCCCTACTCTGAACCTGTAACCCTCCATTTCCCATGGCTAATCCACCTAACATACACATATTTGGACACAATGGGCAAGTTAGCATGGCAAATTCATCTAACCTGCACATCTTTGGACTGTGGGAGGAAACTGGAGCACCCAGCGGAAACCCACACAGGCAAGAGGAGAACGTGCAAACTCCACACACACAGTCACCTGAGGGTGGAATTGAACTCGGGTGCCTGGCACTGTGAGGCAGCGGTGCTAACCATTGAGCCACCGTGCTGCCCTAATCATCAAATTTAAATGAGACACATCCACATGGTCACATAACAAGTATCTTTAGTCAATGCCATGAACACCTTGGAGTACAAAACCATACATCGCACTGCTTAAGATATATTTGGAACGATTGATTCTCAGGAAGTGTTTGAAGGCAGGGACAAACCCAACAAGACGGACTGATTTGGAAAGTGGGCAAGGGTACAGTGGCTGGGACATAGACATTTGATGGTCATACAAAGAAATAGGGGCAAATTGTAACACTGATGGGAGTGAACCTAGGCAAGGAGTAATGAAGATTTGGGAGCATGGCCACCCAAGAATCTGAAGGTAATCAATGTATTAGGTTAGATGTTAAAGTTGATGCTGCTATACAAAGCCACAGTTTGGTGGACATAAGGCTTTAATAAACGCACCATTAAAAGGTAAATTACTTTTAAACCAATTGCTGTTTGTGACCAACTCAGAATAACATTGTTGGTGGTTGAGGAGAACATCACCTCTAGGAATTTGGTGGTGGGGGTGGGTAGGGGCAGTTGGTAAATGGTTAGTGAGTAAAGGAAAGAAAAAAGGATCCTTGAAGTTAACATAAATTTAACATAAAGTTAACAATGGAATTTGGTAGGAGACCTTTTTCATATAAAGTGCTACTCTGCAGTATTAATGACATTTTATGAACTCAAATTGCATTTTTGGCACATACGAGGTCAACATTCAGGTTCACAAAAATCACTCTTGTTTTGCTCAAGTTGCGACTTAAGCAGACAATCTGAAACAGAATTTGAGGGTTGAGACCTTATCATCTTAAAGAATGTTACTCTGCAGTGTTAATGACAAGGGGTTTGAGCACAATTTGTGCGACTTGGACACATTTGGATCCAATATCGTTCTAGTTTTCAGAGTGTTTTTTTTCTGCTTTCCCCTTGAATCGATTTGCATATCGCCAATTGTAAAATCTGGCATGATCCTATGCAATTGGGCAACATTTTAGACTGGAATTTTAAAAGAGAAATTATGCTTTAAAAACAATTCATTGCTATGTTTTATAAGTGTAACTCAGTGCAGCTTGATTGCTACAGCTGAAAATTATTACACAATTATTATCACAAAAAATAAACATTTTTAATCAAAGTCTCATTCACATCTGTGAGTGACCTGATTTTAAATAACTGAAAATGGCCTTAAGAAACTATGCAGGATCATTTTCTAGTTGTATTGGTGTACAGCGGTCAGTTTCTTAGCTTTCTTTAAAAATAAATGAAGTTGAAAAGTTTTGAAAATGTTCCAAAGTGTCCTTGCATCCAGAAGAAAAATCTTAATTTTTAAGAGTTGCTCCAAGACCTACAAATAGAATGCAATTAGTAGAAAGTTGTACCAGAGCTTAGTTTGACTGGAGAATCATGACCAGCTTCCAATGCAATTTAAAAAACAATACAAATCTCTTTTGTATTTATCAAGGAGATAGAAAATGCAGACATGACACTGAATAATGCGATGAGTAAATGAAATTGGAAATAAAAGAATATCCTTTTTTGGATAAACTAAACAACTTTAAAGAGGATAATCCCCCTGGTCCAGACAAATTGATCTGTGTATTTAGAAAATTCAGTACCACATGTACTGAATAATTTGTTAGAAAAACATGTAGAATTTATTCTTTATTTGGCTGAGTGCAAGTTATGTTGATTGTTTTGGAGGGTTTCTCACTGTGAAACCCAGCAAGAATTCTTGTTGTATCTCATCAAATACATCTCATGAACTACCTATCTCACCCTATGATGCCTCTCTCGTCTGATTCTAGCCTCATCTTATCAGGGATGTTTCCCAGAATGACTCATTACTGAGCAGATATTATAGAATCCCTGCAGTGCAGAAAGAGGCTATTTTGCCCATCAAGTCTCCACTGAAGCACCTAGATCTAGTCTCCCACCCTAACCCTGCAATGGCCAGGGCTAATCCCCTAAACTTCACACGCTTGGACACTACAGAGCAATTTAGCATGGTCAATCCATTTAACCTGTATATCTTTGGACTGTGGGAGGAAATTGGAGCACCCGATGGAAAGCCACGCAGACGCAGGGAGATTGTGCAAACTCCACACAAACATTCACCTGAGGCTGGACTCGAACCCTCGTCTCTGGTGCTGTGAGGCAGCAGTGTTAACCACTGAGCTATTGTGCTCACTGGGTATCCAGGCATTCTTAGAAAGTCAGCTGTGCACCCAGACAATCCGCTATTGCCTGTCACTGGCCTAGCAATAACACAGCAGTCAGAAGCCATGCAGCTTACAGCCAATGTGGCTGACACTCTCTCACCCATATCTTGAAGCTGTGCATCCTGAGGAGCCCTATGCCTGTAACTTCTCCCTGATTTAGGCACTCTTTGTTGCTCATGGCAGCCACTGCTGTTCCTGGGCTTGCTGCTGGCCTAGTCCTTCTGCACCTGTCTTCACCTTCTTAGGAAAGCAGCCACAGTGATCAATATCCCATCACCGGCATGATACAGGACTCTCAATAGAAATGGCCTACATTTAGAACAGAAGGACTCAGAAGAGTCTGTGGTGGCATACCCTGAAGATGAGCAATGCACATACTACTTCATACAGTGAGACATGCTGCATCCTGATAGTAAAGGCACTGCCTCCATCATTCTGTAGGGGCAACTAAAAAGCTTAAAGGGGAGTTACAACAGCAGTGGGACAATTTTAAGACACATTTTAGCAATATGAACCTTGAATTCACCTTGATCTATGTCAACAGAAATAACTGAGAGGAATCTTGTCCACCTTAAGGCCTGTGTCAGCCTTGAGAACAGACTAGAGAATATAAAAAGATCAGAGAAAGACCAAGGATGAAAGATTTCCTTTTATTGTACAAGGGAGAAATGTAAGTAATGTATGGGTATGAGATCACATAGATATAAAGATGATGATTTCTTTTGTATGTATGGGACAGAGAGCAAACAAAAGCATATTATCCAGGTGCATAATGGCCTGGCGTGGCAACTACTCTGCCCAGGACTTTAAGAAACTACAGAAGGTTGTGTGCACAGCCCAGACAACACAGAAACCAACCTTCCATCCATGGACTTCATTTACACTTCTCGTTGTTGTGGAAAGACTACCAACATCATCAAAGATCCCTCCCACCCCAGTGATGCTCTCCTACAATCTCTCCCGTCAGACAGAAGATACGGAAGCTTAAATACACGCAGCAACAGGTTCAAGAACAGCTTCTTTCCTGCTATTATTAGACTGATGAATGGACCTCTCTCACATCAAATAATGTTGATCTTGCTTTGCTCACCTCCTGTGCAGTGTAACCTGTATGTCTCACTCTGTCTAAGCACCCTATGATCTGTATGTCCTTGCTTATTATGATCTGCCTTTACTACTTGCAAACAAAGCTTTTCACTGTATTTAGGTACACGTGACTACAATAAATCAAATCAAACCAAATCAAATCAGAGTAGGCCAGAGCCCAACAGATCCAGGCAGAGACAGACTGTCTCTCAGAGGTGGTTTTAATAAGCTTGAAGTTAGCTGGTATATTTGTGCCCTCCCACGTAGGAGATTTGCCATAATTTATTCCTCTTCAGCCTCAGCCTGTGTTGCCATTTGGTGATCCTGTCATACCGACTGCATGAACAAGGTTTTGGGTTGGTCAGAGAGTGGCCATTGCAGCAGATTTGCACATGGGGACCCTGCAGAATCCCTGTTGTAGGACACTCTGAAGGAATTGTTTGTCAAATGGTATCTTAAGCTGGGCATTTCCTCTAACCCTGGAACCCTCTGAAGATCCATTTAAATCAGAGACTTACAGAGTTTTGGTGCAATCAAGTAAATAGTTATTCAAGAATGATTTGTCTGTTAAATACATAGTCTAACTCCTGAGTAACTATTCAACTGACCCCCATATTTACTTCACCAACATCTCATTCAGATACTTTATATCCCCTTTTATCTTGCACTATCCAACAGTCCATTTCCACTTACGCCCCCACCTGTAGACCTACCACATTGAACTTTGACTCCAGACCGACCTCCCTAACACCTGAGCCCCACATTGTACCTTAACGAGTTCACTGCTCCTCTATGCTCCCCCTGTGGAGGTCATGGTGATGGTCATGTCCGACTGAGAAACTGTACAGTGCAGAGCAAATGCACAAAGGATGTGACGAGTTGCTCCCCATGTTGAGATGGGCCTCACTGCAGTTTTCGCTCAATTCCCCCACAAATCTCACTGTGACCAAGGTTGCTCAGGTCCCTATCAGATTCTGCTCACAATTTCTGAATTTGTGCTCAAGTTGAGGGGACAGTCAAAATAAGGAGGACTGCATAAATTGTAGAGCATTAATAAACTTGCTGTGTGGGAAGTATTGAATAAATGAAGTGAGAATTAATTTTGTAGGAAGAACAGAGAGGATTCTTATAACTTAGAAGGTTATAACTTAGAAGGTGAGATTCCATGTGGGTTAGAAGACCAAAGGGATCTTAGAATAAAAATACACCAGTCACTATAAGAAGCTCCATAAATCTGCAAGGTCATGTCAAAAAAGCAAACTAAATAATTTAAGAGGAAATGAGAACTGCAGATGCTGGAGAGTCAGAATTGAAAAGTGTGGTGCTGGAAAACACAGCAGGTCAGGCAGCATCCGGGGAGCAGGAGAGTCACATTTGCACATTCCTGATGAAAGGATTATGCCTGAACCTTCAAATCTCCTCCTCCTCGGATGCTGCCTGACCTGCTGTGCTTTTCTAGCACCACTCTTTTTGACTCTAAGCAAATAAGAGGTCTTATATCTCAAGGGATAAGAACAAAGAACTAAGAAAATTTACAGCCGAGGAACAGGCCCTTTGGCCCTCCAAGCCTGAGCTGATCAAATCTTATCTCTAAACCTGTCACCCAATTCCTAAGCATCTATATCCATCTGCTCCCCACCTACTCATGCATCTGTCCAGATGCATCTTAAATCAATCTACCTCATGTCTGCCTCTACTACCTCTGCTGGCAATGCGTTCCAGGCACCTTCCACCCTCTGTGTAAAGTACTTGCCGTGCGTATCCCCCTCAAACATTTCACCTCTCACCTTGAAAGCATGACCTCTCCTTATTGAATTCTTCACCCTGGGAAAAAGCTTATCTCTAGCTACCCTGTCTGTACCCTTCATGATTTTGTAGACCTCATGGGGAACCTTATCAAACACTTTACTAAAGTCCATGTATTTATTGAATTGAATTGAATTGGATAGAATTGAAAAGTAGGAAAGTTGTGCCAAACTTAAATCAAACATTAGTTAGATCACACTTAGAGCAATTCTGGCCCCTATATTATCCAAATGACATAGAGGAGTGGGAGACAATACAGACAACATCTACAAGGAGGATACCAGAAATACATGGGTGTACATATTAGGAAATAATTCATAGACTAGAACAACTTTTTGCTTGAGAAAAAAGAAGTCTGAGGGTGATCTCAGCAAGATGTTTAAAGTTATGAAAGGATTTGACAGAGGAGAATATAGACAGGATATTTCCTCTTGTTGGGAAGAGTATGGCTAGAAACCATGAATACAAAATAGTCTGCAAGGAAATCTAATGAGGAATTCAGGGGAAATTTATTTACCCAAACTAAACATGCAACTTGCTGCTACATGGAGTAGTTGAAAAGAATAGTATTGATACGATTAAGGTGAGGCTTATGAGTACGTGAGAGAGAAGGGAGTAGACTGATTTAGATGAGGAAATTTGAGAGGACGCTTGAGTAAAGCATAAATATTGGGGTAGACTGATACAAAAGTAAGACATTGGAGTAGCTATAAACCTGAAATGGAAACAGATAATTCTAGAAATACTCAGCAGAAACACATGGAGAGAAACAGGTTCTTGTTACAGGTTGATGACCCTTCATCTAGTGACCAGAACAGCTCTGCTGAAGACTTATCGACTTGAAATGTTAGCTCAGTTTCTCTCTCCACAGATATTGCCCCGTGATTATTTCCAACATTTTCTGTGCCTTATATCCTACGGAATAGATTGTAAGAAGTTGATTTGATCTGGATGTAATTTGCACTTGAAGTTTCCCCATTTTCTGTGGTAGTTTAGGTAATTTTGAGTAAATCGTGCAGACAAAAATGCTGCTACTGGAAAGTCCAGATTGACATTTTAATTCCATAACTGAGATGAACTAACAGCGCAGCTCAGTAATGACACAGGCTCCTTGAAATCAGACAATCATGGGTTTAAGCCCTACTCTAGAATTTTGATGTGTACATAGGTGCGGTCCTGTGGGGTGTGTTATATTGTTGGAGGTGCTTGCCAGTAATTCCTGTCCTTTTGGGGGGTTTGGAGATAGGGAGAAGATTTTTTTCCCAGTCTTCCACAGTAATATTTTGAAACCCTGTGGAGATGATGGAAATTATGCTTACATGTTTTTCTTTTGATTCCAATCATTTTCCAGTTGCATTTCGCTTCTAGAGAATGTCAAGAATGGCAAGGAATACAGCTCGCAATGGTTGCTACAAACATAAGACTGTGTCTGATCACCAGGCACCACCTGGTCAGGGAAGGTCAGGGAATTTCCTCCAGAATGTCTCCATAGAGAGTTTGCCTTTTATTGGTCACTTTTTTCCAATATCACAGATAAATATAATCCTCACATTCAACCCTATACAGAACAACCTCGGTTATCCGAATGGCAAATATCTGAATTTCGGATTATCTGAAGAAGATCTCAAGGTCCTGTAAAAACTTTATCTGTTATCAAAACAATGAGTTATCCGAACAATAAGTTATCTGAACAAAATACACCCCTCCCATCTTGTTTGCATAATCAAGGTTGTTCTGTAAATTACTCTGCACAACATTACTTTCTTCCCATTAGCCATAAGTATATCAACCTTCCAAAATCTGTCACTCTGTCTGTTGAATGAGTTTAGTTCAGTTTATTGAGTCAGTATTTCTTATCAACCTGCTGATATCCATTTTTAGGAATGGAAATTTGATATCTTGACAGGTGAATGTTACCCGGAACACTGAGTTCTCCACAAAATGTGCTGACAGAAAACATGTAGGAGCATTCAACAATTTTTATGAAGTCTTGACATTACTGCTTCAACCAAGACTAGATTTATATAACCTGGCTGTGGTTGTGACTTTTTGACCACCTACAGCTTGACCCCATTTTCCAGACAGTACAAG
The DNA here is from genome assembly GCF_037043375.1 of Chiloscyllium plagiosum. NCBI lineage: Eukaryota > Metazoa > Chordata > Chondrichthyes > Orectolobiformes > Hemiscylliidae > Chiloscyllium > Chiloscyllium plagiosum. Next base: position 20,684,830 of record NW_028270153.1, on the reverse strand, counting down.
GACAAGCTAAGAGACTTGGTGCCACCCCTGCAGTTCCAGCTGAACAGGAACTAAGCTCTGAATTGGTTTTAACAATAAGTGCTGTAATTGTTGAACTGATAGGAAGCAGAAAACAAGTGGGCTTGGATTTAACCTCCCCTCCCCCCCCCCCCCAAGTTCACCAAGAGAGATTTGGGGTAAAACATTAAGATCAAGAAACCAAACCCCATTCTTGTCTGATTTAATTTTAAACACAGAAATAAAGGCCTAGTTTAGGCCTGTAAAATTAAAAAAATGCTGAATTAACATCCCAGTTGAAGTCTGATGACACAACTGGCACCGAGCTTAAATCAAACTCTAAGACTTCCTTTTCTGCTCCAGAGTGGGGAGTGCAGAGACTGAACAATTCCTGGCTCTCTAAGCCCAACATCAGAAGGTAAAATGTTAATTCTGGGATGGTCGGATTCTCTGGGAAGCTAGAGAAACCAGAATGAGAGTGGTTGCTGCTGGGTCTGGATTGGGCCGGGCAGGGCAGGTCCCAGTGCACTCGCATCACATGTCTTTGGTCAAATGTACCCACATCTGCACCCTGCTTCACTCTCCTTTAATGCCATGGCTACTGAATACGTGACAGAAAATAGCACTGCCTGAAGGAATTCCATACATGTACATTAAAGAAAACTAGGGTAAGAGTGGCGCCTATTAATGACACAGCAGTAATTTGTGCATGGAGTCAGAGGGCATAGATAGGGTTCTAAATGAATAATTTGTATTTGTTTACACTGGTGAGAAGGACAATGGGCACATAGAAATCAGGGAGAAGGACTGTGATAAACTGAAAGAAATTAGTATGCACATCGAGGAGTCAACTGACTGACCCATAATTAGCTAAATTTCCAGGGCAAGCTGAAATGTATCCCAGGCTGTTGGGTGAGGCAAGGATGGAAGTATTGGATTGAGATGTATAAAATTATAAGGGGCACGGACAGGAAGAAACTTTTCCCCTTAGCAGAGAGATCAATGACCAGGGTTCATAGATTTAAGGTCAGGTGTAGGAAGTTTAGAAGGAATGTGAGGAAAAGGTTTGTCACTCAGAAGATGGTGGAAATCTGGAACTCATTGCCTGTAAGGATGATGAAGGCAGAAAGCCTCAAAACATTTAAGAAGTATTTAGATGTGCACTTGTGATGCCAAAGTATACAAGGCTTTGCATCAAGTTTTGTAAACTGAAATTAGAATAGTTAGGCAAGCAACTATTAATCATTGGGATTGTCTTCCGTCAGAACCACAACCTAATAGTAATTTTGTATGATACCTGAGCCCCCAGGAGCAGGCACAATATATTCCATACCGTAATGTGCTCTTCGTTAGGTGCAATCTAGTTTTGAAGCTTGTGAGTGATAATAAAATCATATGGATTTATATAAAATGATATAAAAAGCAACTTTTGATGAAATCTTCTCTTTGTATCCATTTTTGTCTGGTAAAAGCCAGCAATCTGTCAATATTGTAACATTCAGTGAAAAAGTGGTTGCTACATTTGACTGTTTCAAAATATTAGTTACATTCAATACTGCCCAGGGCCTTGCTGTAATGTTTTCAATAGGCATTCAGAAAATGTCAAGGATCATTTCAATTTAACAGTAATTTTTGCTAGTTGAACTGTGGCAGTCACAGGAGAAGGTTAGGACTCAGGAGAGGTCCAGGGAGTCAGAACGTGTAGTTAAGTGCTGGGGCTATGGCTCAGGAAAAGCCCTGTGAGGGCTCACAACAAGCAATGTGTCATTAATAGTTCAGTGAAGCTAAGAGGGAGCATTGAGAAAGCCCACAACAGCACGTGCTTTATGCAGCTGAGCAAGATTAAAGCTTGGGCATAATGCAGGGGCAGTATCAACTTGGTGAAGTTAGCTGTCTGTGCAAAACTAAAACTGCCTTGGAGTAGGTGCTGCAGTTCTGATTCCAGAATCTGTAAGAGTGCAGTTCTGATAAGGAGAGTGAACAACAGAATGTGAGTAGCCAATGAAACAGTTGGAGCAGCTTAAGGGGAAGTTCGAACAGTGAAGAATCAGAAACTCTTATAAAATCTTTTTGAGATTTGTTGAACCCACTGTGTCTGGAAAGATGCTAAGAAATCTGCGGGGGTGGGGGGGGGGGGGTCTATCTTGACCACATTTGTAGTGTTCTGTGGAGCGTTTGACTGCAATGGGTTGGTCACCCACATTTACCTCAGTTGATTTCCAATTGGATGCTAGAGTTTAGCTTGTAAATGTGTTGTAGGTTATATTACTGTTCTGCATTTGTGTAGCAAAGAAACTTCTGATGTTATTTGTTCTGTAACTACATGGATCTCACCAGTGTTTACTTTATAAAAGAATAGTTGCTTGTCCCTAGACTACTTGTAACATGAATTTGGTGGTCTCATTCAGGATCTACACAAAGTTTATATCATACCTTCCTGGGGTCTCCAACTTGCTCCTCAAGCACCTGAGGAAGGGGGATAGAGCCTTAAACATAATTAAAAAAAACTTAAAAATATCAATCCCATTTGGCAGCATCTCCCTTGAGTTACAGTCTAAAGTTGAAATACATGAAAGGCTAACTTGTGTAAACAGGAACAAAAAATGATACATAATCCTGAAATATTGAATTTTGATGTACATGCCATATCTCAGGATGACATGTATTTGCCTGACAAAATATTTTGTGCCAGGGGAGCTGAATGATATCAAATGCTGCTTTAAATGTAACAAGGATATCGTCAACACCTTTTGGCAGAATGTAAAAAATGTGTCCCTGCTGAGAAAAGCAGTTTCACTCGATTGTTTAAGTCACAAGAAGCAAGCTTCCTCTTGCAGAGTTTCTCTGCCTGCTGGATAGTGCCTCACAAATCCCCGTGACCTTTGCCAATACTTAAAATTAGTTTATGTGCTTTACAAATGACCAAGAAACGTGCTATTCTTTCAGTGCTAGTCATTTGACACCCGTTTTCATAGTATGTGGTTGGATTCCATGGCAAACGTGGTTCATCCTGAAATGTTGGTGGTTGCTTTCCATGGAAACTTGGACATTAAGTTGCAGTGGACGGCCGAGGCTCTTTTATATGTACTTGATCAGGACAATGCAAGTCTCCACATAATCCCCTGTCAACTTCAATTAGAATTTATCACAGCTCTTTCAAGTCTTTCCAAGATAAACCCACTGGGTTTTGTCATAGAGCTGGCAACTATTACAGTTGTTATATGTACGCTGTTACTAGCAGGATGACAAAAATACAATTGTATGCAGTTTTGAGTGAGTTTATTTGTTATACTTTTGCAGATTTGAAACAAAATAATTTAGATAAATATCACCATCACCTTTATTCAGGTTGTCCACTTTATTTGTCATAATTTTTTATCAAAAATGACCTGTTGTCATCCATAGACATGACGAGAGAAGATAGGAATCAAAGGGTATGGGGAAAAAGAGGGAAAAAGTTACTGAGTTGGATGATAAGTCATGATTATATTGAATGGTGGAACAGTTTGAAAGGGCCAAAAGGCCTATTCTTGCTCTTATTTTCTGTTTATGTTCTCTGGCAAATTCTACTGAACCAGTCAGATTCTAAAGTGGCCCATGAGCTTTACCCACAAGGATCCTAAAGCCTTTGCCAGGGTTTGTGATCATAAATCAGCACCTCAAGGGCAGCATTTTAAATATATGAATGGAGCTCCAATGGCATTGGCAGTACCCAATTGCAAACGAGTACAAGGTCTGGATGGGAGAAAACATTGTAATTTCCCCACTTCCTCAAGTTTACTTACCAACAAGAGGGTAAATTGGTTTTATGGTGCATTGTGCTTTCCTTGCAAGTCAAGAGGACCGAGAGTATAAGAAGCATTACCCCATGCCATTTCAGAACTACCACAGCCCTCATTCAATTGTGTAACCCTCCTGAACATCCTTCCAACCACTTACCTGAGTGCCATGGAGCATTACTTTAGCACTCCAAATTGTAATGTCTTCAGCCTGCCACTCTGATCTTACTCATCAACCAATGACAACTTACTACCTGGTTCTTCTGAATGGTAACTGTGGGAGAGATACTGGTATTGTGTGTATACACTGTGTCTACATTAAGCTTTGAAGCCAATTGCAACTGAGTCTTGTGTTCCATCAACAATTTGAATGTATACAACATCTTTAATATAATAAAGCCCCCCGCAAACAATAACTCAATACCAAGTCAGAATGGGACAGGTGTAAAAAATCTTGGATACATAAATTTTAAGGAATATGTTGAAGGAGAAAAGAAATGTCGAGAGGTAAAAAGGTCAGAAATTCCAAAACTTATGACCATAGAAAGCATGGCTGCTAAAGGTTGAGGTGATAGAGATCGTGACTGCACAGAGAGGAGATTGGAGGAAAGCAAAGGATAGTGAGATAGGGTTATGTGGCATCAGATGTATGGATGGTTTCCCATCTACATGGGCCCTGACCCTGAGTTAAAATCATGATTTGCTTTAAACTTCCTGCCATTAAAAAGTCACCGATATACTTACTATCAAGCTCTAGCTCCCCAACCGAGGGATGAAGTAAACGGGAATGATGTTACTCAGGTTGATAAATTAACTGCTTTTCTGAACTAATGGAGCAAAAAGAGGACTTTTGTCCAATTGAAGCATTTTCAACAACCAAACGTTAAATGATATCATGGCAACATGCAACATGTGACTTCCTAAAAACTAATTCTGATTTACAAGTAGGAAAACATGGGCTGTCCACACATTCAGACACACACAGACATGAAACACACTGACACCTAAACTGCTGCTTAAATTTTTCAGAATCCGTCATGACATAATTGTTGACTCCCAGCTGTATTTTGACACCGAGACTACCTGTTCTGGAAAATAAATTGTTCATTTCTTTGTGTGAATACTTTGGGATGTTTGACCAATGTCACAATGAGCTTTTAATTGTTACAGACATATCTAAAACCATGATGAAGATTATGTTTCTTTACCATCATAACTTTGCAGATATAAAGAGGGTGAAATAACAGCATGTTGCAGTACATGTATGGAAACATACTTTTGACAATTGCATGGTGTGGTTCCAGTCTGCTGGCTTGTTCAATTGAAGAAAGCTGCTCAGACCTGAATACACCAGGTTTGTGGTGTATTGTTTGATTCAGATTTTGTCGCACATTGGTATTGTGTGTCAACATACATCTCTTTTTAATGCCTGATAGACCGAAATGATGTTTTCTGACCCTAGCTCTTTCTGTTTTTAGAAATAACGTACAGCTTTCGTGCAGTTGTAACAGGAACTCATAACCTAACAATCCAGGGGCATTTCTATGAATGTGGTACATCAATATCAATATAGAAGGATTTTCATAGAATAAATAAAGAGAAAGCAGGGTTGGTAACCAGAAAGCATGGATTTGAGGCATCTAGCAAAAAGAACTGAAGATGACAAAAAGAAAAATGAATACCTGATGAGTTGTTATAACCTGTAATACATTACTTTGAAGGATGGTGGAAACAATAACTTTTAAAAGGATTTGGACAAAACCATGGCAGAGGAAGAAATTGCAGTGTTCTGGACACAGAGAAGGGGGAGTGGGACTAATTGGGCAGCTATTTCAAAAACGATAGGCTGAATGGGCCCCCCCTGTGGTATATTATTCTATAAATCTATGTTATTTCAAGATACCTATATAAACAAATACACAAATTAGACAGCTTACTTGGGGCGGACTGTTGAGCCAGTGTCACAAAGGTGGAGACTCTTTAAGATAATACTGAACTGACACTGCAAATTGATTTTAGACTTTAATAAAAAATAAATCCTGTCTCTTTAAAGAATTGTAAAATAAGTTAAAATAGATGATTCAGTTGAAATCAGAGTGTTTGGTGAAAAGAAACAAAGTGAAGGTGCAGTAAAAGCGAAGAATTACACAGTGTGGTAAATAAAAGGAGAGCGCTATGGAGATACGGCAGGTTCCATCCAGCCCACAAAGGACAGGAGATTGAAAAAAGATTTAAACAATGCTGCAAGTTGTTTGAAACAGCTATTCAGTCTGATCAAAAATATTTGTCAGGCTGAAAACATTCATCTTCTTACATGTAAGTGGGAAAGAAGTTTTTAATAATTGAAACTTTGTGAAAATCTTAGACTGGACATAATAATAAAATGTTTAGGTGCAATACAACTTAAAATGAAAAATGATGAAGGAAGGGAGGACTTTTCTCTTCTTGTGCAGAAAGTGTGAGAAATCATTAATCTTTCCATAAGTCAGTTAAGCTTGGCTTAGATTTGAACTACCAGTGGGGTTCAGCTGTGAGCTGTGTTGCTGACTTGCCTATATGGGGCAGAGTAAGACAGGTGATTTTAACAGTGGTCACATCATTTAAATATCACTGGCTGACTTCCCATCTGTTCTGTATGACTGTAAGATATGGGAACATGAGTCTTTGTCCCTTGAGCCTGCTCCCATCATTCAATTTCTCACGTCCACAATCCTACATTTTTCCTGTAACTCTTGATTTCTTTGCTGATCAAGAATTTGTCTATCTCAACCTTAAATATAAACAAGGACTCTGAATTAAATTGAATTAGCTTTACTGTCACATGTACTTGAATGAATGCAGTGAAAAGTTTGCAACGTTGCTGCTTATGATGCTATTTTAGGTACAAGGTACCTAGGTACAGATACTTAATTATTTGGTACAGAACTGAAAGAAAAGTACAGCATAAGAATAAAATGTTTAAAGATGTACTTGAATTACAGTCCTTTTCACTCCAGTCCATGCCAGCACCAAGCTTCCAGTGCACTGGGACAAGTCTTCAGACCATGCCAGGCTTCAAAACGCAATGTCTCACCTCCAGTTGGCAAGGGCCTTGCCTCTCTCAATAGCCTCCAGTCCGGGACTTGCCTCTGGGACTCGCCTTCCCATGCCAGCCTCTGGTCTAGGACTCGCCTCCTGTTCCGGCCTCCGGTTTGGAACTCGCCTCTTATGCCAGCCTCGAGCCCACGTTTCACCTCCTCATGACGGCCTCCAGCCCACGTTTCACCACCCTGTGACAGCCTCCAGTCCACGTTTCATCTCGCTGTGACGGCCTCCAGTCCAGGTCTCACTTCTCCGTGATGGCCTCCAGCCCATGTTTCACCTCCCTGTGACGGTCTCCAGCCCACGTTTCATCTCGCTGTGACGGCCTCCAGTCCAGGTCTCACCTCCCCCTGAAGGCCTCCAGTCCAGGTCTCACCTCCCCATCATGGCCTCCAGCCCACGTTTCACTTCCCTGTGATGGCCTCTAGCCCATGTTTCATCTCGCTGTGACAGCCTCCAGTCAAAGTCTCACCTCCCCATGATGGCCTCCAGTCCAGGTCTCACCTCCCCATGACGGCCTCCAGTCCAGGTCTCACCTCCCCATGACGGCCTCCAGTCCAGGTCTCACCTCCCCATGATGGCCTCCAGTCCAGGTCTCACCTCCCCATGATGGCCTCCAGTCCAGGTCTCATCTCCCCTCGTTGGCCTCTAGTCCAGGCCCCACCTCCCCGCGATGGTCTGCAGTCTGGGCTTCACCTCCCTGCAAATGCCTCCAGTCTGGGCCTCGCCTCCCCATGATGGCCTCCAGTCCAGGACTTTCCTTATTGCAATAGCTTTCAGCCTGGGACTTGCCTCTGGGACTCCTCTTCCCATGCTGCCTCCTGTCTGGAACTCATCTTCCCGTGCCAGCCTCCAGTTTGGGACTCAACCCCTCCATGCCACCCTCTGGTCTGGGACTAGCCCTCTCATGCCACCTTCCAGTTTGGGACTTACCTCCTGTGCCAGCCTCCAGTCTGGGACTTGCCTCCTGTGCTGGCCTCCAGTCTGGGATTTGCGTCCTCCATTCCTCTCCGGATAAATTTAAAAGTTAAAAGCTTGAAAAAAATACTCCAGAAATGAGGAAACAAGAGAAAAAGAACAGGCGGAGCAGAGGGGCTCTGGCTGGCGCATCATATTTTGCCTCCATCTTGCTAGTAAATGCCCCCTTGCTAGACTCTGCCCCCATAGCTCTCTGTGGCAAGGTGTTCCAAAGACTCACAACCTTCTGAGAGAAGAAATTCCTCCTCATCTCAGTCTTAAATTGGCACCCCTTTTTTCTGAGACTATGCCCTCTGGTCCCAAATCTTTTGATATGATTGTCACGTGTTGACCACCAGCTGTATCTGTGTACTAGCTTTCTGTATTTTATGTAAAAGTAGCCCCAAGTCCCTTTGGGTTGCAGCTTTTGCAGTTTTTCTCCATTTAAATATTATTCTGTTCTTTTGTTCTCCCTTCCATCTTCATGTTATAATTCATTTGTCAAATTTTTGCCCACTTCCCTAACCTACCTGAATGGGAGGTTGAAGGAAAGAAATAGAAAGTCACTCAGGCTACCTGCCATAACGTGGTTTGGTTTCAAGATCCATGGCAGGATTGGCTGCTGGGTTGTCACACTGGAGTGCTGCAATTGGGCTGGGGTTTGGTGGCATGGGAGGAAGAGGAGAAAGTTTCTCCAAGCTTTCCTCCATGGACCACTGACTTCACCATGAAAACATTAAAATCTAGTCTTTGCCTTTTGCAAAGAACCACTGAGGCATTCTGTGCATGTTGTCTGGTTTCAAATTTAATTGTGTTCTGATGAAATAATTAGGAATCAACATAAAAGTAAGAATTTTTTAAATTCATTCATAGGATGTGAGTGTTGGTGCCTGGCCAGCATTTATTGCTCGACCCTAATTGCTCTTGAGAAGGGGGTGGTGAGCTGCCTTGAACTGATGTGGCCCATGTGCTGAAGGTTCACCTCCAATGCCCTTACGATGGGAATTCCAGGATTTTGATCCAGTGACAGTGATGAAATGGTGATATATTTTGAAAAATGTGTTGCTGGAAAAGCTTATGCCCGAAAAGTCGATTCTCCTGCTCCTTTGATGCTGCCTGACCTGCTGTGCTTTTCCAGCAACACATTTTTCAGCTCTGATCTCCAGCATCTGCAGTCCTCACTTTCTCCTGATATGTTTTGAAGTCAGGATCATGAGTGGCTTGGAGGGGAATTTGCAGGTGGTGATATTCCCATGTATCTGCTGGCCCTGTCCTTCTAGATGAAGTGGTTGTGACTTTGGAAGCTGATATCTGAGGATCTTTGGTGAAGTATGGATCTTGTGGATAATACACATTGCTGCTACTGAATGTCAGTGCTGGAGGAAGTGGGTGCTTGTGGACATAGTTCCAATCAAATAGACTGCTTTATCCCAGATGGTGTCGGGCTAATTGAGTATTGTTGGAGCTACACTCATCAAGGCAAGTGGGGACTATTCCATCACACTCCTGACCTGTGTCTTGGAGATGGTGGACAGACTTTGGGGATTCAAGAGATGAGTTACTTGTGGGCTGCTCTTGTAGTCATTGTGTTTATGTGGCGAATCCAGTTGAGTTTCTGGTCAATGGTAACCCCAAGAATGTTGATAGTGGTGCATTCAGTGATGATAACACCACTCAGTGTCAAAAAGTGTGGTTAGATTGTCCCTTAGTGGAGATAAAATGAGGTCTGCAGATGCTGGAGATCAGAGATGGAAATGTGTTGCTGGAGAAGCGCAGCAGGTCAGGCAGCATCTAGGGAACAGGAGAATCGACGTTTCGGGCATTAGCCCTTCTTCAGTGGAGATGGTCATTGCCTGGCATTTGTGTTGTGTGAATGTTACTTGTCACTTTTCAGTCCAAGCCTAGATACTATCCAGATCTTGTTGCATTTGAACATGGACTACTTCGGTATCTGAGGAGTCGTGAACGATGCTGAACATTGTGCAATCATATCTGAACATCCCTATTTTTGACCTTATGATGGAGAAGAGATCACTGATGAAGCATCTGAAGATGGTTGGGCCGAGGACACTATCCTGACAAACTCCTGCAGAGATGTCCTGGAGCTGAGATGACTGACCTCCAAGAAACACAACAACTTTCCTATCTGCCAGGTGTTAGTCCAACCAATGGAGGTTTTGCCCTGATACCCATTGATTCTAGATTTGTTAGGGTTCTTTAATGCCACACTTGGTGCAATGTGGACTTGATGTCAAGTGCTGGCACTCTCATCTCACCTTATGCATTTAGCTCTTCTGTCCTTGTTTGAACCATGTTTGAACTGTAATGTGGAGCTGTGTGGCCCTGGCAGAACCAAACCTGGGCACCAGTGAGTAGGGTATTGCTGAGTAGGTACTGCTTGATTACCCTGTTGATGATACCTTCCATCACGTTACTGATGATTGAGAGTTGACTGTTGGGGCAGCAATTAGCCAGGTTGCATTTGTCATGCTTTTTGTGTACAGGAGATACCTGGGCAATTTTCCACATTGTTGGATACAAGCTAGTGTTGTAGCTCTACTGGAAGAGTTCAGATAGGGGAGCAGCAAGTTCTGGAGTACAAGTCTTCAGTATTACTGTCAGAATGTTGTCAGACCCCATAGCCTTTGCACTACTCAGTGCCTCTAACTGTTTCTAGATATCATGTAGAGTGAATCAAATTGGCTGAAGACTGGTATCTGTGATGCTGGTATCCACTGGAGGAGGCTGAGATGGATCATCCACTCGCTGTGAATACTTCAGCCTTATATTTGAACTGATGGATTGGGCTCTTCCATCATTGAGGGTGGGGACATTTATGGACCCTCCTCCAGTGAGTTGTTTAATTGTTCATATTCTTTCACAATTGGATGTGGCAGGACTGCGCAGCTTAGACCTGATCCATTGGTTCTGGGATCATTTACCTCTGTCTATCACTTGATGCTTATGCTGTTTGGCATGCAAGTAGTCCTGTTTGGTAGCTTCACCAGTTTGACACCTCATTTTTAGGTATGTTTGGTGCTGCTCCTACAATCTCCATTGCACCAGGGTTGATCCCCTGACTCGCTGCTGAAGTTTGAATGGGGGATATGCTGAACCGTGAGGTTTTAGATTATGCTGCAGTACAATTCTGCTGCTGTTGATGGTCCACAGCGCCCCCATAGATGCCAGTCTTGAGTTGCTAGATCTGTTTGAAATCTGTCCCATTTAGCATAGTGATAATACCACACAACACAATGGCGGGATATTCTCAATGTGAAGGTGAATCGCTGCCAGATCAGGGGCAGATATTAATTTTCACTGACCATTTTAAAATAAATCACCCCAAGGACTCACATGTACTTCAGCAGATCACAGTAAAGAGCAGTCATAGTCCATTGCTGCAAGAGTAAAAGTTGTTGTTAACCACAGCCATGCAGATTTGTAGAGTAGCCAAACATTGTAAAAATATAAATAGGTGCACAGAGAGGAAAGTGAAAGCATTCAGACAGGGCTTAAGGAAGACATTAAGATACAATCAACTGAATTTCTGAAAAATGATCTGTCAGAGCTTGAGCAGATAAAAATAAAATTATATGGATGTTCCCAGTCTGCAAGATAAAGCCTAATGCTATAGCTTTTGGGGAAAAATACTCATAAAATGAATGAGTAAAAATAGCAATTTTGCAATTTGTTTAAATTCCAAAACAGCTAACATCATCCTACAGAAGAAAGGTCACTTGAACAATTTGGTGTGGTGGCTGTGAGTCAAGAAGCGAGAAAGATTGGATGCTAATGTTAGGAATGAAATGATTATTTAATCCCAATGCTGTGCCTGTAGAACCCATGATTCATGACATGGCAGTGGGAGAGGAAGTGAAGTACTGTAGGCTCAGCTAATTTTAATATCACTATAATGTCCCTGGACATATTGCTGTTGTGCAGGGAGCTTTGAGTGCAGTTAGAACAAGGCTGCTATTTGTTGCACCATCAATTGCTATGCCTGTCATCTCTATACATAGAACTGAGTAAAGGGCAGAACCTTGTGGTCCCAGAGGCAATGGTCCCAGAGGTGGGAAGTGAACTTAATTAGGTGGGACAGTGGCAGCCCTGAACCTTCCAGACATATTCTGAATAACGTTCTAGGTGAGAATACCTAACCTCCACATTCCTACCCCACTTTTCTTTTTATTCAATGTTTTTTTCTATTCACTTACGGAGGATCACTGGCTGGGCCAGCATTTATTGCTAGTTCCTAGCTGCACTTGAGAAGGTGGTGATGAGCTGCCTTCTTAAATTGCTTCAGTCCACACACGGTATGTTGACCCACAATGCCCTTAAGGAGGGAATTCTAGCAATTTTGTCCCAGCGACAGTGAAGGAACAACAATATATTTCCAAGTCAGGATGGTGAGTGGTTTGGAGGGAAATTTGCAGCTGGTGATGTTCCTATGTATCTGCTGCTTGATAGAAGTGGTCAAGGGTTTGGAAGGTGCTGTTTAAGGATCTTTGGTGAATTTCTGCAGTGCATCTTTTAGATGGTATACATTGCTGTTACTGAATGTTGTAGGGGCCAATAGCCTTTACAGTATCACTGCAGTGCACGTCGCTGCTACTGAGTGTCAGTGGTGGAGTTAATGGATGTTTATGGACATGGTACCAGTCAGGGAGGCTGCTTTGTCCTGGATGGTATCAAGTTTTGAGTGTTGTTGGGGTTCCACCATCTAGGCAAGTGGGAAGTATTTTATCACACTACTGCCTTCTGTCTTGCAGATGGTATACAGGCTTTGAGGAGTCAGGAAGTGAGTTACTTGTTGGAGTATTCCTAGTGTCTAACCTGCTCTTGCAGCCACTATGTTTATGTAATGAGTCCAGTTGAGTTTCTGGTGAATGGTAACCTCCAGTGTGTTGATAGTGGGGATTTCAGTGATGATAGCACCATCAAATATCAAAAGGTAATGGTTAGTTTGTCACTTATTGGATATTGTCATTGTCTGGAACTTGTGTGGCATGAATGTTACTTGCCACTTGTTAGCGCAAGGCTGGATATTGTCCAGATCTTGTTGCATTTAAACATGGACTGCATCAGTATCTGAGGAGTTGCCAATGATGCTGAGCATCATTTAGCACATGTCCCTCCAAACATTTTTTATTCATGTACCTATGCAAATGTCTTTTCAATGTTGTAACTGTACCTGCATCTACCACTTCCTTTGGAAGTTAATTCCACATGCGTTCTTTTCAAATCCTTCTCCTATCACCTTAAAAATATGCCCCCGGCTCTTGAAATTCCCCACTATAGGGAAAATACACCTGCTATTCACCTTATCTATACCCCTCATGATTTAAAAAACCTCTATAAGGTCACCCTCAATCTCCTATGCTCCATTGAAAAAAAGTCCCAGTCTATCCAGCCTCTCTGTGTGACTCAAACCTTCCATTCCTGGCAAATCTTTTCTGAACCTTCTCTAAGCTGGTAATATCCTTCCTATAACAGGGCGACCAGAATTGAACACAATACACCAGAAGAGACCTGACCTCCAACAACCACAGCCACCTTTCTAAGCGCCAGATGTGACTCCACCAGTGGAGAAGTTTTTCAGGTTCCCATTGATACCTGTTTTGTTAGGACTCCTTGATCGTCAAGGACTGTCACTCTCACCTCACCTCTGCTACTTATGGCACTTAAGTCATCAATTAATGACTGGCCTTCAACGATTTAATCTCCAGGACAGAGGAGGTGGAGCCAGTCTGTTTAGCCAGGTAGGATGTCAAGTTGGTTACCAGGAAGGAGATAGCTCCCACTCGTGGCATGAATCTGTACATGATTGTGAGATTAGATTTTGCATAAGAGTGAGTAACCCAATTAGACCCCATTTTCCCTTGATTCTGACCTGCTTGCTCCCATGTCCTTGTGACCTCTACTCTCAGAATTCCCCAAACAATATTTACCAGTGGCTGATGTATCCTCTTTGAGTTCAGATGCATTTTAACTGGCAGCAGCCACACATCCGCCATGACACTGCCAAGTTCTGGAGCTGCCATCTTAACGTCTCAGCCATGACTCCTGTGAATGGGGACACAGATTTAAATGCCACCCTGGTAGCTGGTAGAATTTAAGTTCAATTCATAAATTAGGAATTAAAAGCTCATCTGGGTGATGGTGTACATAAGATTACCATTAAATGTTATCAAAACCTGTTAAGTGTACTAATATCCTTTAGGCAAGGAGATATGCAGTCCTTTCTTATGTTGTGATCCCAGCTAATATTATTACTTGACAAGTTTAATTCTTGAACTCAATGATAGATTTTTCTTTGTATTATAGTAGCAGATTTTCACTGAAACACATACACACATGCTGCAGATCTGGTTTTAGTGATAAAACATGAGTTTATTACACAAATATAATAACAATAAAACAAAACAAATTGATCTATCTACATATAACTAACTTTGAATGATCTTGAAACATATGATCACACCTACCATCACTTTACGATAAATCAAAATCCAGAGAAAGTTTTCTTCCCTGTCAAATCGATTAGTTTGAGTTAACAGCTTCTTTTCAGGTCCATTGTTGTGAGTTGTGAAGTCTCTTACTTGAACTCTCACAGAACTGAGGGCTTAGACTTTCTCTGAAACACTCCTGTTCTAGAGATTTTATAAACTTAAACTCTTTCACTGATGTAACTTATTTCCTTAACCTCTCCAAACAATGTCTCTTTCTGGGAGCCATGACTTAGAGGTGCCTGTGTTGGACTGGGGTGGACAAAGTTAAAAAATCGCACAACACCAGGTTATAGTCCAACAGGTTTATTTGGAAGCGCTAGCTTTCAGAGTGGTGCTCATGGTAGCTCAGTGGTTAGCACTGCTGCCTCACAGCACAAAGACTTGGGTTCAGTTCCACCCTCAGGCAACTGTCTGTGTGGATTTTTCATATTCTCCCTGCGTCTATGTGGGTTTCCTCCCACAGTCTAGAGATGTGTATGCTAAATAGCCCATGGTGTTCAGAGATGCCTTGATTAGGGGAATGGGTCTGGGTGGGCTACTCTTCAGAGGGTCAGTGTGGACTTGTTGGGTTGAATAGCCTTTTTTCCACACTGTAGGGATTCTATTACAAATAACCTGGACTATAACCTGGTGTTTGTGATTTTCAACTCTTTCTAGGAGATACTGTATGTACTTCTGCCAGGTCTCCTTTGAACTGAACCCAAATGCTTTTGATGTAAATTTAACAATTGTGCTTTTCTGAGATTCTGCCACAGCTGATAGCTAATGTTTTCAATCTCCTGTTGTAACCCCTACAATTTAAACAAACCTCCATTAGTGCTCCAGGGATCCTTGCAGACATTTACTCTATTTATCACATACTGGTTTTAAAGTCATGGTTCTGGAAAGAATAACCTAATTAATTTTTAAACTCCCTTCACAGAAATAGCAACACCTATATGCCATTATTTTGAAACACAATTAAAAAAATAACGGTTTTAATACATGCAAATCACACACTTTTCCTCACAACTGATTTGATTTACATGTGACTCCAAACTAAAGTAATGTCACAAACTCATAACTGCCATTTGAAATGACCTAGCAAACCACTCTGTTCATGGTGTAATCAGGTAATGGGCAACACTTGCAGGTTTTGTTTGTGTTGCGCACATCCTGTGAAAGAATGAAAACAGTTAATTCTCTCTTTACTGCAGTCTCATCAGGCAAGTTATTGAGGCAACCGTTCACTGGATTTGCAAACGCAGGTTCTCTAGTCAGAGTTAATAAAGGTTATGAACAGGGTTAATTTGAGGTGAAACCCAGTGCACTACTTTCCTTTCTCTTCTTGCTCTTCTCACTAATTTATTCCCACATACATATACACACACAATGGATTACAACAGAATACCACACATATCTTGCCATGTCAGATGGCAATATTTACAATTTGTAATTGTCCACCCTTTCCCCAGTATCTCATAACAAGTCATACCATGCAGTCTTATAGTGGCAAGCACCATATATAACCAGGGGGTATATCCACTGTGAACTGTACTGTGATCATCTTGTTCTCAGATTAAAATAATTGTAATAAAGAGTTTGTAGAATTCATCAAAAATACCTGTACATGCTTTTGTGCCACAAAAACTTCTATGTTGATCAGCTGTACGTCCTATTGAACAGAATTGTGTACAATTTAGTGTATCTTCTGTATCTTAAGAACTGTTTTCTCTTGGAATATTGCTATGATCCCATCTTAAGGGACAGTCAGATCCCATAACAAAACCCCACTTGATAAATCATATAGAACAAAGAATTGCTGATGCTGGAGATCTGAAATAATAAAAAAAGAAAAGTTGCTGGAGGAACTCAGCAGGTCTGGCATCATCTGTGGAGATAAAAAACAGAGTTAAGGTTTTGAGTCCAGTGAACTTTCATCGCCACTGGTTGCAGCCATGAGATGTGAGCAAAACACAGGAATAAATTTGTATGTGTGTGTATGCTACATAAATCTGCTGAGGAAACAGGAATTTTTATACATCAGTCCTTTCCTCACATACTTTGCAATACTGGAAAGATGGCTCTCGTCCACTCAGATAAGTGAGAAATTCAGAACAGAGAACAACAAATTATCATTTTCATGGGCCTGTTCTAAGGCATGATAAAACGATACAACACTTGATTACTGCCTCACATCACCATGGTAACCATCTGAATTGGAAGCCGATTTCCCTACAACAATATATGATCAACACTCCCCCTACTACCACCTGCTACTAATCCCATTGTAGCAACGATAAAGTAAACTGACGTCAATGACTTACATTCACGATAAGATTTCCTCCAGGCACGTCATAAATTCAGTACTTTTCAAAGTTTTATATTTTCACAATATCAGATCCAATGGCCCCTCCTGTTACATGTACAATAAAGGATACATGATGCCTTTTCTCTCTTAAAGAAAAGTCTAAATAAAGGTGGGTGACCACGTGCCACATAATGTCCTAGTTAAATCGGCTTCCATTCAAACACATTCAAAACTAAGTTCTTAGACTCAGCAAATTTGAATAATTAAAGTTAACACATTATGATGTTTGAGTGAATAATTCAAAGGTTCAAGTCTTTCAGTCAATTTACAATCTTGCAGTGTAATGTTCCTGTGAAATTAGTAACAAAAGACAATACAAATGAACATTTGAAGCAACATAAAGGTACAATTGTAAGAACATCTGCCAATAGTGTGCTGACTATAAAGGTGATTTAATAAAGATGAAAATGAGTAGAAAGCTGTAATGCGTTCTGATTTGTCACAGTGTAGTTGACACTATTTTCAAAGATCAAATTGACACTAATTAATGAGAAGTGTGCAGAGCTCAACTTAATACTCAGCTTTGATAAATGTGTTAATAGTCAACGGTCCATTAAGTTTACAATAATGATAACCATCTGAGGTATTTATTCACTATATCCGAAGATATTTTTATATTATTTTGTGTGCCTGAAACATGATTCAAGAATTCCATCCTCAATTGTGTTCATGACCAATGTAACTCACTATTTTAACCTGGGCTCTGGGTGGTTGAGGAAGAATATCGTCACTAATTCCCTGTTTTCTGAAAAGAATTTTACTGGGTTAAATAGCGCATGGTGGGGCATTGCAACAGAAACAAAATCAAATAGTTAATGGAAGCTTAGAACAGAAACTATTCAATGTTAAATTAATATAACATTGACTGAGATGATGATACACCCCAGCCACTGTGGTATCCATCAATCTCTAATGGCAATCCTCCTTTTTGTGCTGAGTCTAAGGTCCTTTCTAATTATCAGTGGGAGAGAATAGACCAGAGATGAGTCCTAAACATAATGTGGAGGTGCCAGTCTTGGACTGGGGGGTGGACAAAGGTAAAAATCATACAATATCAGGTTATAGTTCAACACGTTTTAAACAAGGAGAGATGCTTGTCTTATTTAACAAGAGGTAGTTTATTGCATAATGTTTTGAATCAAGCTGTTCAGATATGTTATGACATACCTCTGGACCAGGTAGGACTTGGCTTCTTGGCTCAGAGTTAGGATCACTATCACTGTGCCACAAGAGCTCCCAGTACACTATATGATAGCAATGAATGCAAGTTACATTCACTCATTACATATAATTACAAAGACCAACAGTAATCGGTACAATTTACCTGGCTGCATTGGGATCTAATGCTATACTGACTGATTCCCCACCCAATAATGATATAACATCACCAGATTGGAAGGAGCTCAATGCAACTTTAACATAACTCTTTCAGAGCCTGTACCTTATACAACAATTTCCCTTAATATTTGTCCCATCATTAACATTTAAACACTCTTGTGTATGACTACCTTCACAATTACTTCTACCCCATTCCCCCATAAGTTCCTGATTTGATAACTTCAGATAGCTTGGAGGTTGCATTTTTTGTTCAGAATTCACTCTTAACTCTGAAATCTTGGTTTGAAAAATTTTGACCTTGCATCTGACCGTGACCTTCATTGGTCTTTTATCTGCACTATCCTTTGCAGAGGATGTTGTTCCAGCTAAACTTAATAGTTGGTCCATGTACTTAATCTCATCACATTGTTTGCAAAAGAACATTTATCTTTTGAATCAGCTGGTTACCTGGTAACCTCACCTGGGAAACCTTTAATTTCATGAATGGCCATCATGGAAAAAGGCAGTACTGTAGAAACAATAAGCATTTCTGACCCGGTCGAGGAAGCTCATTGGTTACCCTTTGGTCAATTGGTCAACAATAGCTTGCTTCTTGAACGGTTGTTCTCAGAGAACTAATCAAACTTCCTTCAGCTATTTAAGGATGTTGAGACAAAGAATTGTGTGCAGGGTCAAAAGTGAGAAGGGCTGATTGTGAATTCTTATTTTCTACTTGTTGTGTTGCAGACTTACTTGCCATATACCTTTGCTGTCTAGAATTATTCCATTAGTATCATGTTGTTTCATTTGTAGGTTGTAACTCTTGATTCTTCATTCATGGTATTTGTCTGATAGGACATAGATACTCGTATAATAGAGTCATAGAGTCATAGACATGTACAGCATGGAAACATACCCTTTGGTCCAACCTGTCCATGCCGACCAGATATCCCAACCCAATCTAGTCCCACCTGCCAGCACCCTGCCCATATTCCTCCAAACCCTTCCCATCCATATACCCATCCAAATGCCTCTTAAATGTTGCAATTGTACTGGCCTCCACCACATCCTCTGGCAGCTCATTCCATACACGTACCACCCTCTGCGTGAAAATGTTACCCCGTAGTTCTCTTTTATATCTTTCCCTTCTTACCCTAAACCTATGCCCTCTAGTTCTGGACTCCCCGATCCCGGGGAAAAGACTTTGTCTATTTATCCTGTCCATGCCCCTCATAATTTTGTAAAGCTCTATAAGGTCATCTCTCAGGCTCCGACACTCCAGGGAAAACAGCCCCAGCCTGTTCAGCCTCTCCCTATAGCTTAAATCCTCCATCCCTGGCAACATCCTTGTAAATCATTTCTGAACCCTTTCAAAGGGGGGTGGATTGCCATAAGCAGTTCCTTTGAATCTCAAATTGTTTGGGTCAATAATTTCCCATTGGACACCTTTCCTAATGGAAGTATGGTGGCTATTGTGGGTATGTTTTGCAAGTAGTGCAATCACATTAACCTCTTTGTATGTGCAAGAATTTAGATTTCTTCTGCTCTGAAACCAGCAAAACAATATTATGTTACTTCTTTAAAAGTTTAATTATCTGCGGATAAGCAATAAGTGCATCTCTGTACTGAGTTTAACTTGGATTAGTGCGATGTTGTCCATTTTGGCCAGAGAAATAAAAGGGCATATTATTATTTAAATGGAAAGCAGATTCAAAGTACATCAATGCAGAGGGATCTGTGCATCTTTGCGCATGAATTGTAGAATGTGGGTATGCAGGTGCAGCATATAGTCATAAAGGCAACTGGAATTCTGGCATTTATTGCAAAAGGACTGGATTGTAAAAGTAAAGAGGTGCTGTTACAATTATATAGTGCATTGATGAGATCACATCTGGAATATTATGTCCAGTTTTGGTCTCCTTACTTGAGGAAGGATGTGATGACACTAGAGGCAGTTCAGAGAAAGTTCACCAGGTTGATTCCAGGAATGAAAGGGCTGCTGTACAAGGAACGGTTGAATAGCTTGGGCTTGTACTTGCTGTAGTTCAGAAGATTAAAGGGGAATCTGACTGAGGTATAAAAAATGCTAAGGGGATTGATAAAGTGGTATTTAAACAGATGATCTCCTTGTGGGACAGTCTCGAACAACAGGTCATGGATATAGAGTGAGAGGAGGCACAGGTAGTTCTGGGAGAAAGCACATTTCGGCAGCGTGATTTGGCAATAACGTTGCTGAAAAATTAGGGAACAGTGTTTTCGAGAACACTTACCTCCGTTCGTAATAGCGCAATTCCAGCGGGGATCAGTTCACACACTTCGCTCTGCGCATGCACGATGTCTGTGCCAAAATATCTGTGCTGTTCTGTGCATACGCCAGAGTCGGTGCCGAAATCTCGATGCCATTCTGTGCATGCGCCAGTGTCAGCTGCCGACAGAGCAGCTTTCTGTAAGAGAGACTGTACAGACACCAGCTTTCTTACATTTTTTTAAATGTACTGTGTTAAACTTACTTTTGTTCTGTTAATAAATATGATTTCAACCTTCGTTCAGGCCGTGCTATACTTCGTGTTAGACTTTTGGATGATTGTTGAGCAATTGTGAGTGATATGTTTTGCTGGTCTTCCCCTAACCCCACTTTTCCCGTAGGCCCCATCATTTGTATTAAGCGATTTTCTATTAAGCGAAATTTCACTGGAACACAACATCGCGTTGTAGGAGAACTACCTGTTAGTTCAAAACTGAGATGAGTAGAAATTACTTCTCTCAGAGAGTTGTGTATCTGTGGAACTCGCTGCTGCAGAGTGAAGTGGATCAACAGATTCAAGAAAGAAATAGATGTGTTTCTGATGAAAAATGGGATGAAGGGCCATGGGGACCAGACAAGAAAGTGGAGTTAGATCAAGATAAGATCAGCCATAATCATATTAATTGGCAGAATGGGCTCAAAGGGCTGAATTACAAATGTAATTCCTAATTCCTAATTCCTATGCTGTTTCTATGTCTGAATGTTTGTCCAATTATTAGTGGTAGAGATTGGGCCTCTAGTGAATTTTACCCAGAAGAGGTATAAACGAGGCAGTTTATTGCATGGTAGCAGTTTATGACATAGGTACAAATTACATAGACTAGATAGATATTATTACAAAGACTAACAGGAACCAGAGATACATATCTGTTTCCGTTGGGGCTTTGGGCCAGACTAATTCTCTACCCAAAGACTTTGTGACATGATCAGATAGAGTGGAGCCCAATCCAACTTGTAATTAACTCTTTCAAAACCATTACTTCATATAACAGTTATGTGAAGGACCTGTAGGTGTGAGTTTATGTTCCCAAGACAGTGAGTACATAATCAGATGAAAGATATCACATGGAAACAAGAGCCACGTGACTGAATTGCAACTTTGATGTATCTTGTAAAATAGGATGATGCTGTATCGTTTATACAACATGTCTGATTTTTCTTTCTATAATGTCAAAATCAATGTTGTAGTCCACCTAAAAGTTGAATTTGACCCTCGTGTTTTTTCAAATGTACAACTTATACTAGAAAGTTCAGAGCTAGGTTTGTGAGCTGCCTCTGAATGTTGGTTTGATGCCTGTATTTTGCCAGCAGAGTGCATTGACTGTTTACATGACTTCATTCTTGCCTTAGTGCTCAGTATTTATGCTCAGCCATCATCAACAATAAAATGGACAGATACTCAGATCTCCTAGTGGTTTCACCGGATCTGCTGTGCCAGCATCTTTCAAGAACTTTTGCCTGATCTTTTCATTTGCATAAATAAGGTAAGTTCACTTCTCTGTGTATATGTGGGTTTGGTTGCTGGCAGTTACATAAAGTGATGCTCTTGAACAGCTTAATTTCTCTGATATTGTCCATTCATTCTTCTCTGTAACACTTCAGATGCAAAATATGAATTATGCCATATGACCTGCAGAGACTGTTCTGCTATTGGATAAGGCTGTAACTGGTCAGATTGTGGCTTCAACTCCACTTTGTTGCCCATATTCGATAGTCTTTGACATCCTGATGGTCAGAAATCTAGCTCCCTCTGCCTTAAAAATGGTCAATGACTCTATCTTTGCCACTTTCTGAGGAAGAAAGTTCCACAGACCCTCATCCCCCCGAGGAAAAAAGGAACGTTTCCTTAACTTGGATATTCTTTAATTTAAAGTTGTGTTCCCTAGTTCTGGTCAGATGAAGCTTTTGTGAAGTGAACATCTGATCTGATTTAAGGATGATGCTTAATTACTCTACACATTTTCTCTGCCTAGATAATGTGTATAATTGATAATGGTATTCCAAGATAAGAGATCCTGCCTTAGGATTTTGACAGGATCTTTAGCTGTAAATTGTATAAATCGGATAGGAAAATCTAAGGTGTTTTTCTCACAGGGAAAGTACATGTAGGGACTAAAGGTCAAGGAATACAGAAATACCTGAAATGTAATTTGACCTGTGGTGTAAAGATGGGTGGGATGGAAAGAACCTTAAAAAGGAGGTGGGGAATGTAATGAGGACTGAATAACTGAGCAACACAAGAAAAATTAACACAAAAGGTAATTGCTGCAGATGCTGGAAATTAAAAAAGAAAATACTTGTAATCATCAGCAGCTCAGGCAGCATCTATGGAGAGGTAATTGTTTGTGGTCAGTAAGCTTTTGTTAATTGAAAAATAAGCATTGGCCAGGAGATGGGTGGAAGAGCATCTCAAGCTCATCAGTAGAAATGTAGGGAGTGTTGTGTCTGTACAGGACACTGGTTAGGGCACTTTTGGAATATTCTGTGCAAATCTGGCCTCCTTCCTATCAGAAGGATGTTGTGAAACTTGAAAGGGTTCAGAAAAGATTTACAAAGATGTTGCCAGGATTGGAGGTTTTGAGCTATAGGGAGAGGCTGGATAGGCTGGGGCTGCTTTCCCTAGAGCATCGGAGGCTGAGGGGGTGACCTTATAGAGGTTCATATAATCATGAGGGGCATGGATAAAATAAATAGACAAGTTCTTTTCCCTGGGGTCGTTGAGTCCAGAACTAGAGGACGTAGGTTTAAGGTGACAGGGGAAAGATATAAAAGGGACTAAGAGGCAATTTTTTCATGCAGAGAGTGGTGCATGTATGGAATGAGCTGCCAGAGGAAGTGGTGGAGGCTGTACAATTACAATATTTAAAAGGCATCTGGATGGGTATATGAATAGGAAGAGTTTAGAGGGATATAGCCCAAATGCTGGCAATTGGGACGAGATTAGGTTACAACATCTGGTTGGCATGGACGAGTTGGACCGAAGAGTCTATTTCAGTGTTGTTCATCGCTAAGTCTCTATGACTCTATTTTAGCTCTGAATAGCATGCTCCTTGTAAGTCCAAAGATTGTAGGTTCAAATCCCACTCCTGATACCTGATACAAATACCTGAGTACTGACGGATTGTTGGCGGTGCTTTTAGATAAAACAGAAATAGTTTATTTTCTCAAGTGGATGGAAAGTGTCCCGTGGTCCTACTTTAAAGAATAATAAGGGAGTTATCCATATTGTCCTGTTCAATGTTTATTTTTCAAACATCTCAAAGAAAAACTTCTCAAAACACTTTACAGCTAATGAAGTGTCTTTGAAGTGTTGTCACTTGTATAATGTAGGGAACACAGTAACCTTCGACAAACAAGCTTCTCCAAACAACAATGTGATAATAGGCAGATGGTCTGTTTTTATGACCAAAAACAAATTATCTGATTATTATCACATTACAGTTTATGGGGACTTGTTGTGTGCAAATTGTTTGCCACATTTTCCATATTAGAACAGTAACCACACTTCCAAAATAGTTTATACAGTAGGCTATAAAGCTCTGTGTGATGTGCTCATGGTGTGAAAGTCACCAGGTCATTGAAAATGTTTCCTTCCAAAGGTGCTAATGAGTTAGAATCATGACAGAACTGGATTTCACCCCATTTTCTCGTGTCCTGACTGAGATTCACCACATTCCTGTTTTGAGCGTTTTAAGGTATGGCCATGCTTGCATGTATTTAGTAGTTCAGCTGGACATTAGGCTTTAGGTGGGGCTTACTTGGCTGGATGGCTTGTTTGTGATGCAGGGTGACAGTGCAGGTTCAATTCCCACCCCAGTCTAGGATACCATGAAGATCCTGCCTTCTCAACCTCATCCTTCACCTGAGACATAGTGACAATCAGGTTAAACTCACCATCAGGCAGCTCCTTCTAATCAAAGGGTTGTCTGCTGGGATTATGGTGACCAGACCTTGACCTAGTACCATTGGGAACCTTTTAAAGTTTTTGAACATAGAACATAGAACAGTACAGCACACTACAGGCCCTTTGGCCATCAATGTGCCAAACACTTATCTTAATCTAAGATCCAACCTAATCTACACACCCCTCAATTTACTGCCGTCCATGTACTTGTCCAGCAGTCACTTAAATGTCCCTATGCTTCTGCCTCTACTACCACTGCTGGCGGTGCATTCCACACATCTATCACTCTCTGCGTAAAGAACCTACCTCTGACTTCTCCCTATACTTTCCTCCAATCACCTCAAAATTATGACTCCTCATGACAGCCATTTCTGCCCTGGGGAAAAGTCTCTGGCTATCTACCCTATCTATGCATCTCATTATCTTGTACACCTCTATCAAGTCACCTCTCTTCCTTCTTGTCTCCAATGTGAAAAGCCCAAGCTCACTCAACCTCTCTTCATAATACATGCCATCCAATCCAGGTAGCATCCTGGTTAATCTTCTCTGCACCCTCTTTAAAGCATCTACATCCTTCATATAATAAGGCGACGAGAACTAGACACAGTGCTTCAAGTGTGGTCTAACCAGGGTTTTATAGAGCTGCAGCAAAACCATGCTCCATCTGCCACTTCCATTTGCCACTTCTCAGCCCAGCTCTGCATTCTGTCAATCCCATTTTTTACCTGTAACAGCCCTCAACACTACCTACAACAACATCGATCATTGTGTGATCGGCAAACTTACTAACCCACCCTTCCACTTTTTCATCCAAAGCTTTTTCGTGCTCCCTCCTAGCTCTCCTCAGTCCATTTTTGAGTTCTTTCCTAGCTACCCTGTAATCCGCTAAAGCTGTGCCAGAGCCTTGCTTCCTCAAACTTAAGTAAGCTTCGTCCTTCTCTTGATGAGAAGCTCCTCTTCTCTTGTCATCCAAGGCTCTTTCACCTTACCATTCCTTATATGTATCAGAGGGACAAAGTTACCCAACACTTGCAACAAGTGCTCCTTAAGCAGCTTCCGCATTTCTGTTGCGCATTTCCTGGAGAACAATTGTTCCCAATTTATACTCCACAGCTCCTGTCTTTTATAGAGAGTTCACTTACTTCCCTCATCTGCATTCCTCCTTCAACCAACACTCCAAAAAACAAACAGACATGAAAGAGGGGTTACAAAAACAGAAATTGCTGGAAAAGCTCAGCAGGTTTGGAAGCATCTGTGGAGGGAAATCAGAGTTAACGTTTCAGGTCGAGTGACCCTTCCTCAGAACTCAAAGGACAGAAAGAAGGGTTGCTAGAAACATAGACCGGATCAGCCATTATCTGTGGAGAGACTGGATAAGTTAATGTTCCACACTTAAGTTTAAATACAGATGATGTGATAGCTTATGTCATTGCTTTATTGTGGGATCTTGCTGCATGTAAAATGGCTGCCATCAGTGAACTAACAATGATCACTACTTCAAAGTAACTATTGTGAGTGTCTGAAGCGTTCTCTGAGAAATGATATAATGTGCTGTATAAATGCAAACCTTTTGATAAAAAAGCAATCACTGGGATCAAGTCATATTCTCTCTCCAGAACTATTTTGCATTTTGCTGATACTAAGGTCAACAGGTGTGCCAATAACTGGCTCTGAAAAGAAACTTTATACATTGCAGACAGCTTCTTTTTATACCTGTGCCCAGCAGGTACCCATTAATATGTTGTATTTCACAGCACCCCTCCCTCCTCAATCTACTTAACTATTCGTGTATAAATCTCACTGTGAAACCTGAGATCTGTGGGAGTGCCAGTCTCTGCTGTGTCTCAAACCCGTGACCAAGGAAGTGATCATTGAATACTACATCAACTTATCTGCAGACAGATTTGCTGCCATGGGCTTTTAAATGACAGAATCTGTAAATCTTTCCTGCCTTTATTAGCTGAAGCTAAACATTTAAAATCAAGTTCTTGAAAGCTATTGTCTTTTAATGTAGACTTCTTTTTCACATTCTCAGTTTCCCTGCTCTCTTCACTCCAATTCCTAATACTTCACCTTCATTCTTACGCAAGGTGAACAACAAAATGACACTAGGCTTCTTTGTGGCTCCAGAAACTATCACAATTGTTCTGCTTTAGATTTGAGGTTTTTGCTGCTAAATGGCTTGGTACATTAGGGGAGAGGTGGTGGTTTCAATGCAATCTTCAAAAAGCCCTTATGTCACCTGCACTGTTTTAGCTTTTACTTAAAACAGCCACTAAATATAAAGAAAAAAAGCTCATCATTTAGTTAAGTGGGTTTTTGGATGTAACTCATAATCAATCTGTCAAATTAAATAGCTGCTCTCCTCGCATTCTTTCTGATGGGATTCAGAGTTACATCAATAAATGAGATAGATGGCTGGGATTGACAAAGGTGTTCAGGGCATAACTATTCAATGGCTTGGGGTTTTGTTAAAAATAAACTGCAGGTTGTACGAGAGACAAAAAGCTAAGTAACTTGGATTAACATTGCTGCAACTGGGGTGAGTTGGATTTGCCTTTATTGGTTTCAGCTCATATATAAAGGCCATTGTTTCTCAATATTGTTCTGATGTCAAATGATAAATTAGGCACAAGTTTTTAGTCTGATGCTTTACTCCTCCGATGTTGTGTTTTGAAGCATAAATGAGGTTAAATCATTTTTATCCCCAAATGCCTGCCTAAGTTAATATGTGATGAATATTATACCTTAACAAAAAAAAATGCTTATGATTAGGAAAATATTTACTTGTTTTGCAAGTTTTGTTCCATCTGAGAAAAATTAGCCGGATTGTTTGATTTATTTAACAAAAGTAGCATTGTGCAGTGCTTTTCTATTTTGTTTGTTTGTGTGTATCTGTGTGTGCACGTGTGTGTGTGTGCACATGTGTGAGTGTATGTCTGTGTGTGTGTGCACGTGTGTGTGAGTAAATGTCTGTGTGTGTGTGGGACAGTTTGTGTGTGGGTGCGTATGTTCATTTAAACAGTAATGCCCCAAGCCTTTGCCAATTGGCATATCTCAAGGCTCTGGTATCTATGATAGATGTTCCGTGTTAGTTCTTGTATCTTATCCATGAGATTTCCTTTTTACTCTGGCAGCTGCAGAGTTCCACTTAGCCAACAACCCATGGGCAATCTCTTAGTGCAAAGATGGCCTTTTTTTGTATATATTCTTATATATTGGATAGAGGAAAGGGAATCCAGCATCTTCAACACTTATTCCATTCATCACCCAATGGAACAGTGTGAACTGCTTACCAGATACACAACAGCAACTCATCAATTTCCCTTCAACAGAACATTCCAAACCCTTGACATTTACCACCTAAAATATATGGCCGTTCCTTCACTGTTGCTAGGCCAAAGTCCTGGAATACCGTCCCTAATAGCATTGTGGGTGAACCCACAGCAGGTGGACTGCAGCGGTTCAAGAAGGCAGCTCACTCCAACCTCTCAATGGCAACCAGGGCCAGCCAGCGACGCCCACTTCCCATAAATGAATAAAACAAAACCTACAAAATGAAATGTGGGCGGCACGGTGGCACAGTGGTTAGCACTGCTGCCTCACAGTGCCAGAGACCCGGGTTCAATTCCCGTCTCAGGCGACTGACTATGTGGAGTTTGCACATTCCCACCGTATCTGCGTGGGTTTCCTCCAGGTGCTCCGGTTTCCTCCCATAGTCCAAAAATGTGCAGGTTAGGTGAATTGGCCATGCTAAATTGCCTGTAGTGTTAGGAGCAGGGTAAATGTAGGGGAATGGGTCTGGGTGGGTGCGCTTTGGCGGGTCGGTGTGGACTTGTTGGGCCGAAGGGCCTGTTTCCACACTGTAAGTAATCTAATCTAATCTAAAGGTGGAATATGCATGAGGATGTCCCCTCCAAGCCATGCTCATGATCCTGATTTGGGGCATAATGCTCATCCTTTGCTGTTGCAGGATCAAAATCAAGGAATTCCTTGACACCTTGACACCTAATGTGGGTGTCCCTTCATCTTCGTCCAAAGGACAATGGCAGTTCAAGAAGGCAGTACACCGGCACCTTCTCAAAGGCAATTAAGGACAAGCCATGATTGCTGACCCAGTTGTTGATGCCTATGTCCAATGAATGAATAAAAAGAAAAGGGCCAAGATAAATACACAGAATGCTGGAGAGGTTCAGCAGGTGTGCTAGCATCTGTGGAGAGAGAAACAAAGTTCGCATTTTGGTTCCAGTGTGACATCAGACTCGAAACGGTCACTCGGGTTTCTGTCTCCACAGTTATTGCCAGACCTGCTGAATTTCTCCAGCATTCTCTGTGTTTGTTTCAGACTTCCGGCATCCACAACACTTT
The DNA here is from genome assembly GCF_037043375.1 of Chiloscyllium plagiosum. Lineage (NCBI taxonomy): Eukaryota > Metazoa > Chordata > Chondrichthyes > Orectolobiformes > Hemiscylliidae > Chiloscyllium > Chiloscyllium plagiosum. The sequence continues at coordinate 20,656,263 of NW_028270153.1, read as the reverse complement.
GATTTTATTTAATGGGCTGAGTCTGTGGTTATTGAAAACAGAAAGTGCTGGAAACACTTAGTAAGTCTGGCAGCATCTGTGTAGATGGAAAAAACAGTGTCAATGTTTCAAGTCTGTGACCTGTATTTGCTCATGGTTCCCTAACAATTTACATAACAGTTCCCAGCCAAACTATCTCAACTAATGTTATTGATTATTTTCCATATTTTAAACTATCTGAATTTTGCAATGAAGTCTGATTGCAAATCGTAAATTTATCTGACTGGTTTTCTCTTGAGAGTGTGTATGTAAATGGGACAGGACATGGTGCTGTATTTTCAACATTAAGGAAATGTTAGCAGCGACATTTATGGTTGGAAAGAATGTCACAGATTGCAAATCTATTTAAAGAGATGGAGCAATATTTATTTTCAAAAGTGACGTATGCTAAAATAGGTTTTAAACTAATATGAGAGATTGCAACCCTTAACGATGGATGTAGCATGACGAAAAATGACAGGTTTTCCTGAAGAATGTTTAAAAGGGGACAATACTGCCAGCTACCAAAATACTGTATTCTCATCTTGTGAAACAGGCCTTATAATGGGGGATTAAAAAAAAGAAAAGTTGCATTTATACAGTGCCTTCCCAATCTCAGGAAATCCCGAAATGTTTTATAGACAATGGATGATTATATATAGGATTAGATGTAGGATTATTACAGGACATATGGCGGAGAAGAAGGATATTTAGATAAATCAGTTCATGTTGATGGTTATGCTCCACTTGAGCCATTTGCATCTAAATCTACCATTGTAAGTCTCGCTTCCCTTCTCCCCCAAAGTACTTTTGATTTGTAGACGCCATTGTAGATAAGATCAACTGAGAAATATCCATTCAATATCTGATAATCGAAACAAAAAGGAATATTTGTATTTCTTGCACCTTTCTTCAACTCTCTCAAAGCTTTTTTGTATTTGCAAGTGTAACTATTGTTATGTGCACAAGAAACAACATTAATGACGAATTGATAGGCAACTTTGACATGACCGTAGTACATTTTGTTCACTATTAATCCCATTACAAAGATGATCTGAAAATAAAACAGCAGCCAAACAACTCTCTGGACTATCCCCTGACACACTGTGGCTGTTTCAAGTTATTGCATACATAAAATGAATTCTGTTTCAATTCCCCAAAAGCTGCCTGTGACATAAGGTTTTTAATGCAGCCTGTTCAGCTGTTGATGGGTTAACAGTCAGGAAGGTCAGGACGCTCAGACCTGTATTACAAGGTATCAGTTACATCTCAACTCTTTCAGCTCCACAATGGCCTCCAGACTAGCTCCCATTTCCACAGGCAATGTTGATTTCTTTTAGCTGCTAAGGACCGTCTTTGTTTCACTACTGTGCGCAATATTTCATGCAGTCAAAATGTGGTTCTATCAAGAATAAATGGAATCCAACTGTTTAACATATTCTTTGATTCACTCTACATGTATTTTAGAATTTCATTTTGGAAGCATCCAAGTAAGCTCATATTTCCAAGCCTCATTAATCATCCAAGAGCAAAACATGGCAGTACAATTACAAATCTTAAATATGATTTTGAAATGGGACAAATATGGATTTCAGAAAACAAATCTGCTTTGATCCTTTTTTTCTCAATTGTATGGCTACTGTCTAAAATAACTGGCAGTCAGGCAGTTCTCCAGCCTACTGCTTCAAAGCAGCTGCAGTCAGCATTCGGAATTCAAACCAAAGATTTGAACTTCTCCATTTTACAATGGCCTGCTGGCAGAGAAGTGACTGCAAAACACGGACGATCATAAGAGACCAAGGAGCGAGTGAATGACGTCAGGAAAACAAATAGCTAGAGTGGCATGATTGGCATGAGGAAGCCTGTTAAAGTAACATCAGGAAAATAGCTCAGAGTGCACAGCATTAACAAGACAGTCATACAGGAGGATTCAGTATTGTTACATTACCATGGGTGGGGTGGCTGGGATCCTTTTCTTTAGATTCCAGTCTTATAGGTAGCTTGATGCTTCTATTATTTTTCTGCAGTGACAGCGGCAATTCAAAATTTAGTTGCAGAGCTTTAAGCTAGGTTCAAATGATGCATCTGGTTCTGTAGATAGCATGATGCAGAAGTTAAATTAAAAGAAAAACCTTCATTTCTGTAGTAAGTTGTATCCCAAAGCATAGTACAGTTATCTTCTAGAATAAATAGTCAGTGCTGCATGTAGGCAACATAGCAATCAATATAGATACAGCAAAGTGCTACAACAGAAATGTGATGATGATCAGATAACCTGCTGCTGTGACACCAGTTGAGGGATAAAAAAACTCATCAGATTGGCTCAATGCTCAAATGATCCTCATCTTTGCTGAGAGGATAGACGGTTCCTTGGTTAAATCCATGGGAAGGAAGACATCTCTGACCACTTTCTCTGCTCTGCATTGAGATATCGATTAAGGGCTTTATCGATGCATCTGAGAAACAATGATAGCCCTTGCAGCCTTATAAGCATTCCTTCCAAAAGAGGAGACCATCACTTTTCCAGGTCAGATGTTCAGCCCCACTTGTTGCATAAGCCAAGAAATAGTTAGATTTCCAGAGACTAAAGGTGTCACAGAGTAAAAGATGTGTGTAGGAGTATGGTGCTGAGGTAGAGGATCAGCCACGAGAATGTTGAAAGGTGGAATGAGCTCAATGGGGTCCGATACCTATTTTCGATATTTTTAAGTTTCTAAGTTCTAATTTTTATTCACTCATCCACTTGTACAGACCAGCATCAAACACCACGCCCCTCCACCCAGCCTCCCCCACTAGCATTTGGGGAATCTCCAAGTTCCAGAAATCAATGACACTTGTGCATTAACAGTAAACTACTAGCAATATCAGTAGCAATATTTACTATTTATGTTACAAAGGACTTAAACGCCAACTTATTATTATGATGTATTGTAGTTATTTTGTTCAAGATGCTGCATTATATTTGCTTGTGTCTGTTGTTTTATTGTCCTTTTGGGATGTCTGCTTGGTTTTCTCTCCCTAATGATGCCGTTACTTTGAGCTTTATCTTCAGACTAGATCAAAATAAGGCTGAGAAAATCAGATCTTTGAGACAACTCTAATAACATAACAACATTATTTGTTGCATATGAATCTTTTATGAAGCAAATCTGCACAATAATGCGTTTGTCAGGTTTATATAGAATTGATCATATGTAGCAAATGTTTCACATTCTGGTGGAGGAGGTCAGTAATTTTGTGTTACGACACGTCTAAGCAGGTCATGCTAATTAAGTGCTGACAGTGGGGGGTTTACACCAGTGTTGAATGCTTGCACAGATGAAAGCACTTTCTAACTATCATTAACAGTGCCAAGAATGCTGGCCCTGATGATACTGATGATGGACCAAAAGGCTTTGGTGTAGGGAAGTTCAGAACAATTCCCCTATCTATAGCAGGGTTAAGGGGCGGGCGGTGAGGGGATGTCAAGTCTCATGTATCAGGTATGGAAACATGACTCTGGTCAATGAGAGATGGCGGTGAATTTTAAGTTAAGCCCAACTTTCTAAAATTCTTAGTGTGTTTTCTTCTGACTAGATCATCTGACTTTTAAGACACTGGGAAGTGAATCATTTAATAAGCAAGTTTATAGACATATAGATAGAAATCATTAATAAATCAGAGAAATAGAATTAAACCACAGATTCCCAAGGTATTAAACAGAGAAAATATTTGAAGTGCACATAATCACATGTAGATCTGAATTCTGTCTAATTAAGCCTTGAATTTATTCAATGACCCAACCTCCATCACTCTCTGTGGCTGTGAGTTCCAAAGAATAATAACCCTTTGACACAAAAAGTGCCTCCTCATCTATCTCTTAAATAGGAGATGCCTTCTTTTACACAGCTGTCCTGGGCTCCACCCCCTTACATCTATGGCCCTCCAATAACATAAAATAGAATTACTCATTCCTGAAGAAGGGCTTATGCCCGAAACATCGATTCTCCTGCTCTTTGGATGCTGGCTGACCTGCTGTGCTTTTCCAGCAACACATTTTTCAGCTCTGATCTCCAGCATCTGCAGTCCTCACTTTCTCACAATTCACACTTGTCTGGTCTGCCTCTTCATGTTTATTTCAAAGTGGAGGTGCAGTATGACCAGTATATTATTTTCCAAGTATTATTGTAATTTCATTAGATTTTGCCTCTGGGCTGTGCTGCACATGAGGCAGCTATAGTTTGCTCCCATCTCCTGGCTGTAATTCATCCAATCACTCTTGACCAATGTGCTCCCCTGCAACAGAACACTGAGTGGTCACCCACATCACCCATCCATAAGGACAGCTCTGCACTTTCACATTACTCCACAGAGCTCTGAAAAATCTCTATGGCCCCATAGGAGTGCAAACCCCAATTTGACTATGCTGCCAGTAGACAAGTCAAGACACTGAATTGGGCATGAGGCACTGGTGTAATCAATAGTCAACACATTACCACTCTGCTTGGAATCATTAGCTTCAAGACTGGGATTTGGGAATTCATCAGAACAAAATGAACTGGTAGGAGGAACACAGAGTATGTGTCCTATTTATAGCTGAGATAGGGATCCATAATAATGTGGCTCCACTGTAAGATCTGAATTCCACTGTGGCTGGACTTGATGATTGCTTCTCTTTTTTGAAGGGCTGGGAACAGACAGGTTACTCTCCACAATTAAAAGGATTTTCAAGATTGATTGTTTAAAGGTGTGTTTATATTTTAAATTTCAAAAAGATTCCTGGATGAAATAAATGTAAATTTTGGTGCATGGCTGTATTTTCTTTTCTTTTACAGATTAGATGAAATTCCATATCCTATAATTGAACCGAACAAGAAACAGACCTCGTGCAAACATCATTCAAACAACGCAAGTAACATTTTTTTTTATCAAATGCCTAAAGTCAGAAGCGAGCACATTTGTATAAACTGCATGAGCTGATTAAGGGGTTAATCTTCAGCAAAGTATATCCATCAACTGGCTTTTTACACACCAAAGTAGGGTTTATAAACAAAAGCTCATGTTTGAAAAAGTACAAAGAAAATAAGATGCGATAACTGAGTTGCAGGAAACAGTGTATGTGTTTTGCTCAAGATGCTTGCGTGCAGGTTGTTTATTTAACTGCTTTCTAAGTGTTTGTGTTCTTTCCCATTTTATTTTTTGCTTTTACTATTGCAGGTAAAGTTAATTATTCTACGGGGGATAAGAGCATATGGTGAACACAGGACTAGAATTAAAGGCTTGTAAAGATAGAAGGATGAAAAGAGCTCTGGGATTACAGCTGTCTCCCACACATTGTTATCCCGGGCAGCACAATAAAATAATTTTGGCTGAAGCAGGACTGCGATGAATTAATTAATGATGTTATCTATGTGTATTGTCAATATTCATTGTTTCTTGCTTTCTGATCTAAATATTTTGGGGTTCATTCTTCTCAGGTAAATGGTCATTTCTTTATGTGATTCTTAAGCCTTGAAATAACAATTCATCAAAATGTTGGATGGTGGTCATTTTCCTGCCATTGAGTGCATCAGGAACAAATTTAATACACCAAACTAAAAAGGGACTGCCCAATCATAGCTCACCTGAAATAAAGCTGCTTTCGATTTTACAACGACCTAAACTGCAACCTAATCCCTATAAATGGTAACATTATTGCTCAAACAGTTGTGAAATGCTTAGGAGACAGGAAACCTTTCCATTATGGCCAGCCACCAAATTCCCAAAGTGGGGTTCATGTGAATGTCATGATTGGTGCACAGCAACGATGGTACAACATTGTGGTGCTGAAGGGCAACACACAACTGTTATACACCAGCAGTAAGTCTGTACATAGACCAGGTGAACCCAAGGTCAAAGACAACGACGCCTGTAAAAAGTTTCATGTAACATGAAAAGATCACTGAGATAAACCTATAATGTTACTATGGGGACACATGCAAATTGCATTGACACAAAAATGACTGGTTCTTAAATGGAGCGAAATGTAAGTGAATTTAAAGCTGGCACTAACCGTGTCTAACTATAGATATGACTGACACATAGGAATCTGAAGCTGACTACTCTGCATTGTTTTAGAAATAGTGATGAAATGAAATCTGCAAATTATGCTTACTCCTCTGAAGTGTTTCAGTAGAAGGGATGGTAATGGAAACACAGTCGTTAGCACCGCTGCCTCACCACAATAGGGACCTGAGTCCGACTCCGGCCTTGGGCAACTGTCTGTGTGGAGTTTGCACGTTTCCTCCCACAGTTCAAACATGTGCAAGTTAGGTGGATTGGCCATGCTGAAGGATTACCCCATAGTGTGCAGTTTAGGTGGATTAGCCATGATTATAAACCTCATGTGGGATTATGGTGAGGGGGGTGGGTCTGGTGGGATGCTCTTTGGGGAATGGGTGCAAACTTGACAAGCTAAATGGCCTCTTTCTGCACTGTAGGGATTATATAGTCAGTGAGGGGAAATTGCAACAGGTGACTGAACAATGCACTAAGATAACTGGGATTGGTTAGTTCAGTTGGATGAATGATTACAGTATCATATGGAACAACACCGATAGGATGGGGTTCGATCCCCATACAGGTGGAGGTATTTCTTGGGATCTATCTCCTCACTTTGTTCCAGTTATGAATAGGAAATGACCTAAGAGGAGACATTGTGATTAATAATGTAGATCAAAAGTACAAATCAAATAGTGTCTACAATGATTATCATATGTTCTATGATGCTATTGATACATTTTACCAATTTGTCTGCTTAAATTAATTGTTCATTACTATTTAATATGAATTTCTAATGGCATAGATGTTCTTATTTATGCACTACATCCACTCCACTTCCTTCACCCAATGGCCTGCAGGGAACTGCACAAAATCACTGCTGCTCATGCAGAACACCCCATGTTTGTGTCAATTGCCAAGTTTGATCCAAGCACTTCATTTCATTTAAAAAGCAATAAATTTCTGAAGCCATGCATGAAGCAGTTGTACCTGATTTGGGGGATCAGTGAGGGGCAGGCAGCGACACAGAAGAGAATGGAGAAAGGTACTGTCCTTTCTTCAGTTGTCTCAGGATGCAGGCTTCTCAAAGCCTGTTTTCAGACAAGATGTGCAAGGTATTCTGAACTCACCTGTCTTGAATTGAATTGAACTGAATTGAATTTATTGTCACGTGTACCGAGGCACAGCGAAAAGCTTTGTCTTGCGAGCAATACAGGCAGATCACAGTGTTAAGTAGCATAGATAATAAATAATAGATAAACAGCAGCAAAAACAAAACCACAGGTACAGGCGAATGTTAAGAATTTGTGAGTCCATTCAGTATTCTAACATTAGTAGCATAGAAACTGTTACAAAACCGGGTAGTGTGTGTGTTCAGGCTTCTGTACCTTCTCCCCGATGGTAGAGGTGTAGAAAAACATTGCCAGGGTGGGATGGATCTTTAAGAATGCCAGCTGCCTTTCCTTTAGAGCGGGCCAGGTAGATGGATTGTATAGATGGGAGGTTGGCCTTAGTGATTGTCCGGGCTGAGTTCACCATTCTCTGTAACCATCTCCAATCTTGAATGGTACAGTTACCGTACCAGGTAGTGATACACTTTATGCCAATATCAGTCTGAATGGTTTGTGCCAAACTGTCATCACCGGCTTCAATCCACTTGGAGAATGCATGGACGTATTCAATGAGCGGTGAGCTGAGATAGTTGTTCAATACTTTCTCTTATTCAGTAATAGCAGCATGTCTGATGAAGTATTTGCTTATTGACCTATTCAGAGATATCATTACAAAACTCTGGAGGAAGTGGGATTTAAACTCAAGCCTGAATCGGAGCTAGGGATTCCTCCACTGTGCCACAAAAGCACAAACATATCTGTTGAGGCACACATTCAGTCAATAGATTCAGTTGTTAATAATAGTTTTAAGTCAGTACATTAGCTGCACTTAATTGCTTTCAGTCACACCATCCAAATAATTCAGCTCCACTTGATCAAACCATAGGACTTGCCTCAAAATGATGCAATTATATAATAAAGAACTATAATTGAAGGTATGTTTTAAAAAGAAATTCATTCATAGGATTGTACGCTCAACAATTACTGTTCATTGCTAATTGCACTGCAGAAGGTGGAGGCAAGCTGTCTTTTTGAAATTCTGGGGTGCATGTGGTGTACCTACATCCACAGTGCTGTTATTACAACTAGCCTACTTTTTTTTGAAACTGGCCATTTATGCAGTTAAGCATCAACAATAAAGCTGTAGACCTACAGTCACAGGGTAGGATAGCAGATTTCCCGTCTTAAAAGTTATGACTGAACCAAATAGTTTTTTTTTAAATGATCCAGTAGTTTAATCAACATTACTAATATTATTTTTTATTTATATTCCAGATGTATTAATTAAACTTCCCTGCTGGGATGGTAGGATTTCAACTCTACATCATTATGCCAGTAACATTACCCACAACCCTTACTTCCCCACTAACTTCATAATCCATCCTCAAATTTGTTCAGCTAGAATCAGAACTGAAGCACCTTATTACATCAATATTACCATACACTTCACAACCAACAAATTCCTTTTAAAGTGAAAATATTTCTGATTATATCCGTTAAAATAACCAAGAAGTACACATACTACACATTGAAAAAGTATAAAAGCAAAACTTACAACATGTTAACTGTTGTGTCCCATGTTTTCAGCATCATATGTGCTATGTTTAAAAATATATTTATACTTATTCATGGAATATGAATGACACTGGCCAAAACCCCATTTATTGCCCATCCCTATTTGCCCAGAGGGTAGTTAAAAGTCAATCATATTGCAGTAGGTCAGGAGTCACAATAGGCCAGAATGGGTAAAGACAGCAGATTTACTTCTATGAAGGACGTCAATTGACCTGCTGGCTTTTTATAAAATTGACAGAGGTGACACGGATGCCAGTAGGCTAGTTTTTTAATTAAAGACTTTTATTAAATTCAAACTCTGCCGTGATGTTTGAATTTGCAGTATATTAAGAAGACAAGCAGGAGGTTGGAAGAACACAACAAGCCAGGCAGCATCAGGTGGTGGAGAAGTCACCATTTTAACTATTAACCCTTCTTCAGGACTAGATCACTAGATCAGGATCTAGTCCTGAAGAAGGGTTAATACCCGAACATTGACTTTTCTGCCTCCTGATGCTGCCTGGCTTGCTGTCTTCTTCCAGTCTCCTGTTTGTCTACTTTGGATTCCAGCATCTGCAGTTTTTTTTATCTCTAACACAAAATATTAACCTGGGTAATCTGGATTACCTCTACACCACCTCCCCTAAAAATAGCAGCAATGTCTGGTTACTTTGACTATATGCTTCAAATTTGTCATTCCAGAAGGAAATAATCTAAACCTCCAATTCATCACTCATTTGTAATAAGATCCTATCAACTTCACTGAAACTGAAATCAGACATTTCGCATTTCTAACCAACCTATTCAGAAATGTCGTTCTATGTTTCTGGAGCAGGTGGGATTTGAACCCAGAGACTTTTGGTTTAGAGGTAGGGACACAATGTAACAAATAGGAATAGGAGTTGGTTGTTCAGCCCCAGAAGCCTTCTCTGCCATTCAATAGGATCATGGCTGATCCAACACTCCTCATATCCACTTTCTTGCCTGCTTTTCATAACCCTTGATTCCCCTACTGATCAACAATCTGTCTATCTCATTCTTAAATATATATGAGAATTCTACCCCCAACAACTTTCCATTGGCAAGAAGTTCAAAAGTCTCACAACCCTCTGAGAGAAGAAATTCCTCCTCATCAAATTGACAGCTATTTATTCAAAGATCATGCCCGCTAGCCCTAGACTCTCAGCATTTATCCTGTTGAGTTCCTAAAAAATCTGATAGGCTTCAATGAGATCACTTCTCATTCTTCTAAATTCCAGTGAGTAGGGTCCCAACTTGTTTATCCTTTGCTCATAAGACAAACCCTTCACACCCTGCAATACATTCATGTCCTTCCTCCAAGTCACTAATATATGTTGTCAACAGTTGCAGTCACTGATCATTAGTCACAGGTCACCAAACTGAAAAAGGTCCCCTTATTCCCACTCTCTGTTTCCTGCCCATGAGGCAACTCTCTATCCACTCCTCTCCAACATCATGGGCTCATATCTTATGACTCAACATTTTTTGAGATACCTCGTCGAGTGCCTTTTGTAAGTTCAAGTAAACAATCTGCTGGTTCCCCTGCATCCACTGTGGTTGAAACTTACAGAGTCATAGATTCACAGAGTTATACAGCACAGAAACAGACCCTTCAATCCAACTTGTCTGCACTGACCAGGTATCTTAAACTAATCTCATCCCTTCTGTCAGCATTTGGCCCATATGCTCTAAACCCTTCCTATTCATATACCCATCCTGATGTATCTTAAATGCTGTTTGTGTACCTACTCCCACCACTTCCTCTGGCAGCTCATTGTGTACATACGCCACCCTCTGCATGAAATAGTTACTCCTCAGGTCACTTTTACATCTTTCTCCTCTTACCATAAACCAATACCCTCTAGTTGTGGACTGCTCTGCCTTGGGAAAATGACCTTGGCTACACTTCCTCGAAAAGCTGTAATAAATTTCCTTTCCATGAAGCCATGCTGACTCTATTTGATTCCTTAATAATTGATTCCAATACTTCTACATCAAAGGACCTTAATAATTACCCACTTTTTCTCTCCCTCCCTTTAGGATTGGTGGGGGTGGTCACATTAACAGTTTTCCAATCATCTGGTATTCTGCCATAATTCAATAATTTTTGGAAAATTACTACTAACCAATCCATTATCTCTGTAAATACGTCTTTTAGGATCTGAGGATATATGCCATCAGGACTGGAGGACTTTTCTGCCTTTCGCCCCATTCGTTTGCCTAATACTATTTCTTTAGTGATGGTGATGGTACTTAATTGCTCTCCCATATTCTTTAGTGTTAATGGATGTCTAAAGTATCTTCCATTGTAAAGACTGATGCAAAATATCTGTTTAACTCCTCTGCCATTGCCTTGCTCCCCAAAACCGTCTCCCAAGGTTCTTTTTCTGAAGGGCCTATGTTTACTTTGACCTCTCTCTTCCTTATTATATGTTTAAAGATGCTTATGTTGTCAGTTTTTATATTCCAAGCTAGTTAGTCCTGGTAGTTTATTTTCTCTGTCTATATTATCTTTTTAGTCCTCCCTTGCTGGATTCTGATTTTATCCCAATCTTTTCACTAACTTTGGCCTCTCCTTCTGCTTTTCTCTTTCAAATTAATACTCTTCTCAGCTTCCTTGGTTACCAATGGATCTTAGAATCTTTCCTCCTCACTGGGATGTATTTTTGCTGTGAATCATGAACTATCTCCTTCAACATCTGCCACTGCCTGCCTATTATTATTCCTGATAGTCTTTTGGTTTTTAATTTAACCGCCCAGTTCATTTCAGCTACATCTATCCTTATTTTGTTGTAATTCTCTTTATTTAAGTTAAAAGCACATTTGTTTCCAACCCACGTTTCTCACTCTTGAACTGAATATTAAATTCTATCATGATATGATTCTTCTTAGGTGAGCAGTATCAATGTGATTTAGCAACATGGACATTTTGTTTGATATATGTGCTACAATTCTTTGTGAATGAAACAAGCAGTGTGGATAAAGGGGAACCATTAGATATCGTGTATTTGGATTTCCAAAAGACATTTGACAAGACACAGAAGAAATTATTGGGGATTATATATTAGGATGGGTAGAAGATTAACTAACAGGAAATAGACAGCCGGAATTACTGGGTCATTTTCAGGCTGGCAAATAACAATTAGTTGGGGACCAACTGTATTATGGTTAAATTTGTTGATACAAATATAGATCGGAAAAATAATTGTGAGCAGAATAGTTTGCAAAAGGTTTTCTATAAGTGAATGGGTAAAAGATTGGCAAATGGAGTGTAATGTGGGAAAATGTGAGGTTGCCCATTTTGCTAGGAGAAAGAAAAAAGCAGAATATTATTTAAAAAGAGACTACAAAATGTCTCAGTAAGAACGCGCTCTGGGTGGACCTGTGCATGAATCACAAAGAAATGGCATACAAGTATGTACGTAATTAGCAAAGGGGAATTGATGAGACTGAAATAACTCTGAATACAACTTTGGCTACCTTCCTTAAGAAGGACCACACTTGCACTGGAAGTAGTTCAAAGCAGTTCACGAAGCTGATTCCAGTTTGAGGCAATTGTATTATGAGGACAGGTTGAGCAAATTGGATTTACACTTATTGGAATTTAGAAGGAAGAGAGATGATTCCATTGAAATATATTAGATTCTGAGGAGGCTTCACAGGGTAGATACTGAGAGGTTGTTTCCTCTGAGGTGAATATTGATGCTAGAAGGCTAGTACTGGGAGATAAGGAAATAGCTGAAGAACTTAATAAGTAGTTTATGTCAGTTTTCACAATGGAAGACATGAGTAATCTCCCAACAATTAGGGAGAGTCAGGGGGCAGAGTTGAGTATGGTAGCCATTACAAAAGAGAAAGCTAAAAGGTCTAAAAATTGATAAATCTCCTGGTCCCAATGGGTTACATCCTAGAGTTCTGAGGGAAGTGGTGGAGGAAATAGCAGAGACTGCGATTTTTCAAAAATCACTGGAGTCAGAGAAAGTCCCAGAAGATTGGAAAATTGCTGTTGTAATCCCCTTGTTCAAGAAAGGATCAAGACACAAGATGCAAAATTATGGGATTAGCCTAACCTTTGTTGTAGGTAAAGTTCTAGAATCCATCATTAAGGATGATATTTCTAAATTCTTGGAAGTGCAGGGTTGGATTAGAACAAGTCAACACATGGATTTAGTAAGGGGAGATCCTGCCTGACAAACCTGTCAGAATTCTTTGAAGAGACAATAAGTAGGTTAGACCTGGGAAAGCCAGTGGGTGTCAGCTAAATAGACTTCCAAAAAGCCTTTGGTACGGTGCCTCATGGGAGGCTGCTGAGTAAGGTGAGGGCCCATGGTGTTCGAGGTGAGCTACTGGCATGGATTGAGAATTGGCTGTCTGACAGAAGGCAGAGAGTTGGGATAAAAAGTTCTTTATTAGAATGGTAGCTGGTGACAAGTCAGGTCCCACAGTGTTCAGTGCTGGGGTCACGGCTGTTCACTTTATATATTAATGGTCTGGATGAAGGGACAGGGGACATTCTGGTGAGGTTCGCTGATGATACGAAGTTAGGTGGACAGGCAGGTAGTACTGAGGAGGTGGGGAGGCTGCAGAAATATCCAGGGTCAAGATTAGAGTGGTGCTGGAAAAGCACAGCCGGTCAGGCAGCATCCGAGGAGCAGGAAAATCGACGTTTTGGGCAGGAGCCCTTCATCAGGAATGAGGCCTCATAAAGCCAAAGTACAAAGGGATCTGGGAGTATCAGTCCAGAATTCTCGAAAGGTTGATATGCAGGTTGAATCCGTGATTAAGAAAGCAAATGTAATGTTGTCATTTATCTCAAGAGGATTGGAATATAAAAGCAGTGATGTGCTTCTGAGACTTTATAAAGCTCTATTTAGGCCCCATTTAGAATACTGTGTCCAAATTTGGGCCCCACACCTCAGGAAGAACATTCTGGCACTGGAGCGTGTCCAGTGGACATTCACACAAATGATCCCTGGAATGGTAGGCCTAACATATGATGATCGGCTGAGGATCCTGGGATTGTATTCATTAGAGTTTAGAAGGTTGAGGGAAGATCTAATAGAAACTTACAAAGTAACGCATGGCTTAGAAAGGGTGGACGCTGGGAAGGTGTTTCCATTAGTTGGGAGACTAGGACCCGTGGGCATAACCTTAAAATTAGAGGGGGTCAAATTAAAATGAAAATGAGGAGACATTCCTTCAGCCAGAGAGTGGTGGGCCTGTGGAATTCATTGCCACAGAGGTGCAGTGAGGCCGGGCGTTGGGTGTCTTCAAGGCAGAGATTGAAACATTTTTGATCTTGCAAGGAATTAAGGGCTACGAGGAGAGTGCAGATAAGTGAAATTGAAACACCTGTCAGCCATGATTAAATGGCGGAGTGGACTCGATGGCCCGAATGGCCTTGCTTCCACTCCTATGTCTTATAGTCTTAATATAGCTAGCAGCCACAGTTGAAAAATAAGGACTCCCTCATTTAAGATGGAGATACGGAGGAATTTGTCCTTTCCGAAATTAGTTAGATTTTGGAATTCTCTTCCACAGAGAGCAGTGGAGATGTAGTCATTGAATATATTCAAGATATTCAATATATTTGATAAATTTGTGATCAACAAGGAGGTTAAGTGATATGGGAATCAGGCAGGAAAGTGGCAGTAAGGCCACAGCCCTACCAGCCATGATCCCAATCAATGGCAGAGCAGTCTTGATGAGCTGAGTGGCCTACTGCCACTCTTATTTCTTACTACCTTATGATTTAATTATCTCATTTCTCTACCTTCCTACTCTTTTATAATCCACTGACTTTTACATGCCAAGTTTAACATCTAACTACTGCATCTTGATGCCTCCTTCCTTCTTCGTACTGAGTGACTTTCTACACAATGAGGTACTCTCCTTCTCTGAAATGTTGCAATTTAACTAAAAAGAAGCTTTTGAATTGGGAGTCTTTGGCAGAGTTGTTCTGAATAAATATCAGTCTTTACAGCATGAACAGAATAGAAAGCAGTGAAAGGCAGTGACATAGTGAACTTGAAATCATTACATGCGCATAGAAAAAAAATAGTTTATCCCCTGGTGGATCAGAAATATTGACTGTAATCAAATAGCTTGTGTGTGCTTTGCTTCATAAAATCAGCTTAACATTGACTTCCTTGAAAAAATATTTCCATTTCCTGCAGCTGAAATGCCTTGCCAGACATATTGTGGTTTTTTACATTTATACAATGGTTGAAACCTTATCTGTATTCTTTTTATTTTAAATTATTACCCAAGTTGAGGTGGGGAAGTGTCAAAAAAAATTCTCCATCCATTTGTAAATGTGGGTTTCTGCATTTAAAATGCTTTTAGTCTATCCCAGAATAATCACATTTCTATTTTCCATTGTCTTGTTTCATGTTACCAGTAATTGATAAATGGCTCATTTGTTCTGAGGTTACATATTGACAATGAGTATTAAATTAGGACCCCCCTTTGTCTTTAATTTTCTCTCATTAGGATACATTAAGGTAGTTTTGTTGCCTCAGATGGGCCAACTGGGGCCTTTAGGCTACACCTGCTGTGCAATAACACGAATGAGTGCATGATGGCAGCCGGGAGAGCACTTTCTAACTTCTCTGCAGCGTTGTAACATCTAATACAGTTTCCTGCAGGCACTCACATTGACAACATATTCCATCAACACCTACACCTTAAACAGTTATTTATACGGTTAGCAAATCTCCCGTAGACGTGACTAGGCAGATTCAAGTTAGTTCAGCTAAATGATAGGGATTGAGATTCCCCTAAGGAAACAGAGTCATAAGGATAGAAACTAGAATTTGTCATACCTTTGTTTCAGGCATAACTTATCAATGAGGTGTTCTTTGCAAGAGGTGGTGGTGCACATTCTACTGGGAGAGGGACACCCAAATTAGCGCAGCCTTTCTAAATATTGGTACAAACTCACACCCTCCTTTCCAGCAAGCATCACTGCTTTTCCATTAGGTTTGGCATGCTTGGTGGTGATAGAGTGGCAATAACACCAGGCTAGTTAATTGATGAACTGGAGATTAATATTTTGGGACCATGGCTCAAGTCCCATCTTCATGGATAGTTGAATGTGAATTCAACAAAGATCTGAATTTTTTAAAAAAATGCAAGCCTAATGGCAAGCATGAAATCACTGTCAATTGTTTAAAAACACATCTGGTTCACTAATATTCTTTAGAAGGAAATCTGCTGTCCTTACATGGTCAGGCCTACATGAACATAAGACCCACAAAAATATGATTGACTCTTAACCACCTTGTGCGCAATTAGGGATGGGCAATAAATGCCAACTCAGCCCACATCCCATGAAAAAGACATTTCCTCTCTACAACAGTGTGTTCAGAGCAAATGTAACATTCCCAGCATTGTCATTTCTGAGATCAGGTAAATTAATATCAATGAGGAATGTACTTTGGGACTCTCTTCATCCTTATGGTTTAGCGATTGATTATGTTAAAAACATTTTTAAAATAATGCACGAGGAAAATATTGCTAATTTGTGAAAATAATAAAGTATCAATTTGAGAAGGAAAAGCTACTTGTAGACATTTCTTTGAGTTGCTGCAACAACTGAAAGGGGCTGCTCCGTGGGTCTCATGCCCACTGATCTGGTAAATTAATGGGAAATGCCCAGATCTTGAACTCGATGCCCTGCAAACTTGGAGCAGCTGTAACAACAAAAGACGAGACATTCATCCAAGCTCGGTTGAGTCAAATTCAAACCCAGGTGGTAAAAGGTGAAAGGTCAGTCAGTCCATTGGTCAGTCAGACAACAAATCTTTAATTAATTTATGTTTTGTTATTACAGTTGACTTCACTTAGCAGTAAAACAAACAGAGTGCAGCTCCATCACCTTGCTCCAGGTATGGATTATTTTCATTTGAAATGTTCCATTAAGACCAAATTTCACTTTTTTTTGAAAAATAGATTTAATTTACATTCTTGCCCTTTTTTTTGCCAATTTTCTCCCCTTGACCTCTTTTGAAAGCTTTGATGCCCTTCGATCATTCCTAGTTACTCTAGAATATCCCACCCAAGTGGCCTTAGCTCAGTTAAGTCTTGGCAATGAATGTCAGAAGGATATTTAATTCTCAGGCAGCACTAGAGCCCAGCATGATCCTGTCCTCACCTGATCGCCATTCATTTACACTTTTACAGAGTGTCACTGGATCATGGTCAGCACAAGAAATTCCTTCACTAACATACTGCAACAACCCTACTGCCACTCTATTGAGGTCAACTAACTTAGTCCAAGTAAGAAAATGATCTCTTGCTTATTTATGTTTCAACAAATTACTGGATAACCCACTGGGCAGAATACATATCCATTGTGAAAGGGGTGGCCACTAATGGAATTTTCACTTCTAAGCCTTCAAAACTCAAATCACAAAACCCAGGCTGGTGATCCTTTGCTGTCCTTAGCGAGTACTGTCCTGGCAGTGGTCGTATCTTTTGAACGAGATGCTAAACAATGGTCCCAGCTACTCGTTAAGTGAATGTAAGAGATCCCGTGGCACTCTTTTTAACCAAAACCGGGAGATCTCTCTGGTGCAACTCTGTCATAGAGTTATAGAGTCAGACAGCATGGAAACAGACCCTCGGTCCAACCACTCCATGCTGACCACAATCCCAAACTAAACAAGTCCCACCTGCCTGTGCTTGGCTCACGTGCCTCAGAACATTTCTTGTTCTTATCTAAAAGTATTTTAACTGTTGTAATTGCACCTGCATCCTCTGGAAGTTCATTCCACACATGAACCACTCCCTGTGTAAATAAATTGCCCCTCATGCCCTTTTTAAATCTTTCTCCTCTCATATTAAAAATATGTCTATTAATATTGAAATCCCCCACCCTGGGAAAAGATACCTGTCATTCACCTTATGCATATCCTTCATCATTTTATAAACCTCAATAAGGTCACCTCTCAAAATCCAAATTATGAGTGAAAAAATGTCCGAGCCTATCCAGCCTCTGCTTATAACTCAAATCCTCCATTCCCGGCAACATCCTGGTAAATCTCTCCTCAGCTTCATAACATCCTTCCTATAATAGGGATGGGGAGACCAGAATTGGACACAGTACTCCAGAAGGGGCCTCATCAATGTCCAGTACAACCTCAACATAATGTCTCAACTCACAAAAATGGGTTCATTAATGTTAGTAATTTTGCATTTCATATGCTGAATTCATATTTTGGACATTAAAAAAATTACAGATT
This sequence comes from Chiloscyllium plagiosum, assembly GCF_037043375.1. Classification (NCBI taxonomy): domain Eukaryota; kingdom Metazoa; phylum Chordata; class Chondrichthyes; order Orectolobiformes; family Hemiscylliidae; genus Chiloscyllium; species Chiloscyllium plagiosum. Next base: position 20,638,295 of record NW_028270153.1, on the reverse strand, counting down.
CATTAAAAAAAATAATTGAAACAAGGTATGCCAGCCTACATTAGAATTGCTATCAAGTTGCATCATTCCGTAAGCCATATTCCATTTCATGGAGATACAGGTTCTATGAAGAGTTTCAGAAGCAATAAATCCCTGGAGAGGTGTAAACAGCTTCCTGCCAACTTTAGCAAAGATGGAGGTTCAAAGTATGCACCAGACATCGGAGTCAACCACAAACTGTGAACTGCCACTTTGATTTTTCACAACTTAGTATTTGACTAAATGTATTTAGCTGTACAGGAAGTCACTGAGATGCAAATAGTTCCAATCTTGAGTCTGGTGGCAAATTGATTTGTATAGTGCAGAACAAAATAAAATATCTATTTGTAAGTATGAAGAAACATTCACATGTTGGATCCTTAGAACTGATTGTAATACACCTGTGTCTCAGTTTTGGAAACATGAGTTGCATGTTCATAAATCAGGGACCCTCTATATTTCTATGATGGGTTTCAATGATGGGTCAGAAGCATGAAGCATGCAATACAAAAATGTGTTTTTAAAAGAGGGCTAATACAGATAAAGTGGCTGTGGATATAAATTAAATGGATTTCCGATGAGAGACACCCTTGAAATATCACACTTATAGATGTGAAGGAGTGGAAGTGAACCAAGTCAAAGTAGGAAGACTATTATGATTACAAAGGTATTGAGAGGCTGACAACCCCCTGCTAGACAGCTGGCCCCTGCGAATTATGTCCCAAATGTCCCAAATTGCAGACACATTTTTGTGATTTTAACTTTGAGGAATATACAAGGACAGGGATTAAGTAGCTGGTTTCAAATCAACTGAAATGTTCCCATGGCACTGAAAGTTCTCATGTGTACTAGCCCGTATTTGAACATTTGTGTGCTGTGAAAGTCACAGCTAAAGGATGATCCTTTAGTCACCTCTGCATTGCTGGTAAAGGAAGACCCTTTCTCACTCTGAGTGCTACAAACCAGACAAAAGGAAACAGGATGATCAAATTACTCTCTCTTACCCTGAATGCTGAAATTCAATAATGGTCAAAAGTAATCAGAACCACAGATTCTCAACCAATCTGCAAAATTCAGGATCATGAAACCAACTATTCAACTGCCAATGCCAAACTTTACTGGTATCCTTTGTTGCAATGGTGCAACATTCAGCTTTCTGTTCTCTGTGAACAATTCAGAGACTAATCCATTTATTTTTATATTTTTTTCTTTTTGGACTCATCTCTTTATTTCTAACCTGTGTGCATGTGTGTTGCCTTAGTATTTCATCTTATTTCTAGTAATAAATAAACCCAGTCCTTGTGCTAATTTTTGAAAGTCTGGTTGAATTGGAAATGTTTAAAACATAAGTTTAGTTGGGTCTGGGAGAAAGGTATCCACAAGAATAAGAATTCTTTCAAAATATGAAGCTTATTGTAGACGACCAGGAAGGCTGTTTGCAGTGCATTGTAGTTTCCAAGGTAGGTGCTGGTTCCTTCATTACAAACAGTGTTTTAACATATTCTAAGGTTGTGAAGGCACTACATATTTGGAAAACTTTATTATTAAAAGTGAATTTAATTCTCTCATGCCACCAGAGTCAATAAGATTGAGAGTATTTATTATTTTATTGGATTGTTTTATTCTAACAAATTGGCAGTTCAAAACCATAATGATGATTTGGTAGGGGGGTTGCCTATAATGTATAAAATATTTATGATCATATCTCTTGATTTAAAGTGAACCAGAAAAGTAGGTACAAATAAACAGGTAACCACTTTTATAATAGCATAATGTTTTGTTTCTAACTATAAAGTGCAATTTCTGATACAGACCAAAGAATTCAATGTCAAGGATGTTCAGTAAAGGGTGTGATGGTATTAACACAGAAGTGACAAGGAGATGACAGTTTGAGTAACTGGTTAATTGAAGTAAGGGTGTTTAGGATTTTGGAAGACTGTAAATTTTCTCAGTGTAAAATAATCAGTGGTGGATTTCGCTAGAATCTTTTTCCATTAGATTCCAGTGACATGTGATTTATTATATCTGATGTCACTGATAATGCTGTTAAGCTATTAGCATATTGCTATCAATCCCATACACTACAGAAATAATAGTAACAGAGAAACCTTCATCTCATTTAAACAATACTTGAATATGTATTCTACTGTAACCTACAGAGCTATGGACAAAGAGCTGGAATGAAGGATTAAACTGGATAGCTCTTCCATGGCTAGCACAGAGGTGATGGGCTGAATGACCTCAATGAATGGAGGAAATTTTCTGTTTCTTTGATGATTAAAGGAGGAGAGGAGGGCAGTGAACCCAGTGAATTGCCTGAGTCAACACAAAAGTTGAGAACCAAAGGTGAGAAGACAATTGGTACCAAACCATAGGGAGTAAAACCATAAGGATATCTCAGTGTGAAACTTGACATGGCACTTGGGTGAGAGGTAGAGAATAATGGGAAAGGCAAGAAGAGTGGGGAAAAGGTGATGTCATTGCAATAAATATGGCAACAGGCTTGATCACCATTGAATGGACCCTTAGAGATTAGCAGCGGTAATTGGTAATCCACTAATAAAGTGAGATAGAAGGATCATTGGCAAGTTTATACCCCCAGCTAGCTGGACAAAATATTAAGAGAAGGCATTTGGGCTTGCTACTCATAGAAGGCTGCATGAGCACCTCAATCAGCTATTCAAAGAATGTTGGCAGACAAACAGGAGGAAGCTACTGGATTATTCCTCAGCGCATGAAGCACATGACGGGAGCAGGAAAGCAGGAAGGCTGGAAATAATGGAAACTTTTGCTGTGTATTTTGGGAACAAAACATCCAAAGGGAGATGAAGTGAAAAGAAAGTGAAGGGACAGGAGAGAAGGGAAAGGAGAATGAAAAGAGTGACAATTAGCTTCAAGTCCAGTTACTTCATGGTGATAAAAGTAAAACATGCTTCTTTAAAGTTCATTGCTATTTTTTTCATCTGTCAGCTATTCAAAGATAACAAATCATAACTATTCTGTGGGTTTTGGTCAATGTGTAGAACTACAGAGAAAGCTCACCAGAATAAAAAGTGCATCAAATAGTTTGAGAACACTCATATGTCCTTCCTGGAATGAAGGCTTCCAATTATCCATTTTGAATAATGTTTTGAAACCACACAACTGAAGCCATAGTCTGAATGGAAAATATAACAGGCAACACTGGACATTTTTGCTGAACACTGTGACTTCTGTAGGTTGATTTTGGAGGGAGAAACGAATGCTTGTTTTCATATTCAATTGAACATGAAGCCTTCAACTTTACACAATTTGTACATTATAGAGGGGAATACTAAATTGGACCTCTATAGCCCTTATTAATAAAGTCAATTAATGTGTCAAAGGGAGAATGCATTGCTACAATGAATGGGTGAAAGAAGGCTAGCCAAATTACCTTCCTCAGCTGCAATTATCTAGTAATCCTCTGACTGGACAATATTCTTTTATTTAATCTAACTAATGTGCTTGCACCACAAACCCAATCCAAATCCTTCTTCCCACTTCACTCCAATCCTTCTGTTAGAAGCTCTGATCTAACCGAGAACATGCTGGCCCTTTAAAGGTGAAAATTTTAGGATTATAAAAATTACCGCCCAGGAGGAGATCACTTGGTCTGCGATGCATGTCATGGCGCAGGCTCTTCAACCAAGCTGACAAAGCAACCATTCTAAATATGCAAAGGATGGGTATAGATTTTTTTAAAGTGCATCTCCAGACCTAATCAAATTATCCTATGACAAAAAAACGCAGTAGATTTCACAGCCACAAGTGTTTCTCACGTCTCTGCCTCTGACTATGCAATGGATTTCAATTTGAAAAACTCTGGTAATAGTGTTCCTTGAAAGAAATCAAATGGTTGCATTCCTGATCTAGGCTTTTGCTGTCGAGCTCTTTATGACGGGATAGCCTGATTAATCAAACCAGAAGTTTGCAGCAGAACATGAAAAGGATCTTCTTGCGGAGACTATGCATGACTGCAAATGCAGCACAGGCTCATTGTCTGTCAGCATGGGCTTAAGCTTGCTGCTTAACCTTAGCTGAGAACAGAAATGAGAGGAAACAGGCAGCATCAGCTGATGGATTAATGCAGGCACAAACAGAAACTTCCCAATTGTTAGATGGGGGAGGAGCAGCTAATTCTGAAAACTCCTCACCCTTGCTCCTCAGAGTCAGTACTGAAAATGTAAATGTAGTTTAGCCAAGAAAACAGGCTCTTTGTTCACAACTTGGACAATATTATCACTGGTGGGAGTCACTTATTTAAAAATAGATTAAAGTTAATAACTAGCATAAATAGTATGATGGTTCACAATGAATAATGCATTTAGTTTGTAAATGAAAGCATTTCACAACACTTGTGTTTTCATATGACAGTGAAATCTTTAAATCGTCTCAGTAGTTACTGGGGTTAAGAGTTGTTTTTGTGATTAAGCATACTAACTATCAGAACAGTGAGCAGGCTAAATATATTTTATCTTGTTTACAATCTACTTTTTAAAATCACCCTCAATGAAAGTAAGTAGGTGTGTACCTCAACAATTCCTAGTAACTTGACAAAAGATCTAAAAAGGGGTATGAGGAGAATTTTAATTCTAATATTTAAAGTTGCTATGATCTGCCTGAAAAGCAAGTGGTAGCAGATTCATTAGTAGGTTGAAGGGAATTATTCTTATTCTTTTATGGAATGTGAGTGTTATTGGCCATTCATAATTGCGAATAATCAGCCACATTGCTGTGGATCTGGAGTCACATGTTGGCTCGACCAAATGAAGATGGCAGATTTCCTTCCTTAAAGGACATTAGTGAACTTGATGAGATTTTTTAACACTCTTGTCAAGTTTACAATGGCTAGCTTTCAATTCCACACTTCTTATTGAATTCCAAATTTCATCATCTGCCATGGTGGGACTTGAACCCTTGTCCCTAGAACATAAACCCAGGGGTCTGAATTACTAATCCTGTCGACATTACTATTGGAAAGGAAGAACAGAGAGAACTAATGGAAAAGAACAGAGTCAAATGGATAATTGGATAACAATAGTTCTTGAAGAGAGCCGTCACAGGTTCAATGAGCTGTAAGATTCCATGATTCTTTAACTACCTTTAATAATTGGAGACTAAGAGGGGCATGGGGTCAGAATCCAAATATTACCTTTGTTAGTAATTGCATGGAAGTTTTGCACTGGAGATGCAGGCTCTTTAATTTGTTTTTAAGGCTGGGGCAGAGAGATTCTTGATTAGCAAAGGATTGAAAGATTATCAGGGATACGCTGGAATGTAAAGTTAAGGTTAAAATCGGATCTGCTATGATCTTATTGAATGGTGGACACTTAAGAGGTTGAGAGACCTGCATTTGTTCTTTGTTCGTGGCAATACAGAACTAAACTTTTTACAAATAATTGATACAAAAATTCTGCTTCATTGGTGCTGGCCTTGTATTTCTTTGAGTACAGTACTACTGATGTCTGACCTCTTGGACAATCAACTCACAGATGAAATTCATTAAGTTCAGATGTCATTAAATATTGATATGTTTTGACATAATATATTCCAAGATATTTTACATTCCCTAGCATTTACCTGTTCATGAATTGGTTAAATTATTCCAGGTTTTTTGTTAGTGTGAAAATCTTCCTTCAACATCCATTCATTTAAGCTTATTTCAATATTGTTCAGATAAAGAATCAAAATTACTCCATATTTTCACAATCTATAATTATCATAGCTTATCTGAGATTGAAAATGAATTATTTGAATTAGGAAGTTACTAGAAATGGTAAGTCTTTAAACAATAACAGACAATACACAGCAAGTCCATTTTCTTAAATGAAAACAGAAAAAATCAGAAACCCTCATCCAGTCAGAAAACATCTTTGAAGAGAGAACCACAGCTAATGGCTGGGATTTTATGAGTAGATGTGGGTCCATTTACAGGTTGGACCTTGTCTTAGATGGTCATGGAATTTCCAACCACGTTTTATTTTCTGCAGGTGGGACACCTATCCCTTCAGAGGACAGGGTCCCAGCTGCTGCCAACCAACTGAATGGCTGTCAACTCTTTAGTCATAACAGCACCTTCAAGAGCTGTGGCCACTGTTGGTACTGCAGCAGGTCAAGACCAGCTACACGGTGGAAGTCCTGAATGAAGGAAAACTCATACTGGCCTTTCTGAGGCCAATCAGCCTGCACTGGTGAGGCAGGGTAGTTCACTCTTTTGTTTAGGGTGGATATTGTTGCCAACCTGGTACTTCATAGACCACAGAGGGGTTGATGCAGCAGATGCCATCTCCTTGAACTGACATGGGACCACAAGGGTTTACATATACAGCAGTCTTCCAGTGTAACAAAGTGTCACTCTGCTGCGGGCAAAATGACAGCAGCAGCAGGAGGATGCCCTCTAAGTGCTTCAGTTGACCTTAGGGAAGAGGGACATTTGCCACCTTCTCCATTATTGGTAAAATACTAGTATTGGAAGGTGACAGGCATGCTACCCCTGCCACCCCACTTGATTTTATGCCTCCTCACTTAAAACATGCTCCTTGAGGTCCTATATAGTCCTGGCCAATGTTTTAAGTTGACAACGTTTAATCAGAATTGGGCCCAATTTCTTTCTAGTATTGTGAGTAGTGTGGGTTGGTATGTAAGGGGTGCCTTACTCCATTAGGACATGACAAGTTCAGCGGTATGTTACCTCATGCCCCTGTACACATTAACAGTACAGAGGTGGGATGAGTGTAGAGTGTCAAGCTCCTGGGAGTGGTCATCAACAACAAGCTTTCTTGGACTCTTCATGTGGATGCACTGGTTAGAAAGGCTCAAAAAACATCTCTTCTTCCTCAGGCAGCTGAGAAAATTTGGCATGACAGTGAATACCCTTGCCAATTTTTATAGGTGTGCCATCGGGAGCATTCTGTCTAGATGTATCAGTGCCTGGTATGGGAGCTGTACCATTCAAGATCAGAGACGGTCACAGAGAGTGGTGAACTCAGCCTGGACAATCACAAAGGCCAGCCTCCCATCTATAAAATCCATCTACCAGGCACGATGTCAAGAAAAGGCAGACAGCATTCTCAAAGATCCATTCACACCCTGGCAATGCTTTTCTATAACCTCCACCATCAAGGAGAAGATACAGAAGCCTGAACACATGCACCAGCCAGTTTCAAAACAGTTTCTACCCTGTTGTTGTTAGAAAATTGAATGGACTCACAAACTCTTAGCATTCGCCTGTACCTGTGTTATTTGTTTTTGCTGCTGTTAACCTACTATTTACTTATCTATGCTACTTAACTCTGTGATCTGCCTGTATTGCTCGCAAGACAAAGCTTTTCACTGTACCTTGGCACAAGTAACAATAAATTCAATTCAATTCAATTCTTTTTGTGACTGTGGATCTGTTGTGTTCTCCAGCATTTTCTTTTTCTTTGTACTTCTTGCTCTAACTGTGTTTTTTCTTCTTTCATTATGTATTTGCATCACACTCTTATTTTTGCCCATAAGTGCTCTTACACACAACTGAATGTTCTTTCCATTCTTGTGAAACTGCTCAGCATTTTTCCATACCGCACCCACTCACTGACCTATGTGGCTATTTTGGACCAGGCTGGTAACATTTTGTGGTCTCTTTTCTCAGACATCTCCACTAACGTATCCACCATGACCTCTAAGCGTCTGTCAGCAAAATGGGAGTGCCAATCTCCACTTCATGGCTATGCCCTTTGGGAATTGTTCAGTTACACGCTAACGGCAATCCCTGGCTGTTGCATTAGAAATGATGTGCAGCTGGGGCTTCAATACAGAACATTGTGAAGATCAGAATGTCCTGGTATCAGTGAGCATCTTGGACTCTGCTGACCGCATGATTTCTGAGATTAGCATCATGGAGGGACACATAATGAATAAGGTGAGTAGAGAAGAATTCCATGACAAAGGATGCCAGGGCTCTCAAAGAGAATCTCTTCATGAAACTCCCCAAAATTGACACTCAGCTAAACTTTGGGAAAATTCTGTCCTCTGCATTCGTTGCCACTTGGGTCTTAAGGGTTTTTATACCTTATGAACTAGATTCTAAGATTTCCTGTGATCAGATTAACCTTCTCCTCTTTAGATTGATCCTTTTCTGATTTGGTCTACAGGACCTACTGGGTCTAAAGTGGTGGAGGAGCTCTATTCATACTCCAACAAGAAGAGATTATTGTGTCTTAAACATAATGTAGGTTGTTCTATGAAAGCCAAACAGGTTCAAATTACATGAGCAAGGTGGTCTCTGTGGCTGGTAATTGAAAAGTTTGTGCTTTGAGTTTACAGAGGGATGAAACTGTCTCTTTCATGGTACAGTGGTAATGTCCCTACCTCAGGTCTGGAAAGTCTGGATTCAAGTTCCACTTTCACAGAGGTATGTTGTAAAATGTCCGGACAAGTTAATTAAAGTTATTTATAAAGGTTTTTGTGGTTCAGTGACAGTATCCCCTACTTTTGGGTCAGAAGGTCCCAGTTCAGGTCCCACCTGCTCCAGAGATGTGTTGTAACATAAACACATTGTTTAAGAATATCTACATTAGCAAGATAGATGTTGTTACTAAAATGATTTGGGGACCTAGGATAGCCGGAGTGTTCCCTCTAGGGTCCTAAGAAGCTTTTTCCTACCCCACCCAGGTCCTTATGCTGCATAAGATTGGATGTAGCTTAATACAAGTACATTATATTATACAACAGATCCACTCTTTGGTTTCAAACGGCTAACACAGTGTTTGTTTTCCCACTCATCAACAATGTTCTGGGATGTTGCTCCTTCACTGCAAACATGTCTGTTTCAGATGCATGCTTCACATGCCGGGTGAAGTTCAGTCTTCTTGTATGCAGATGTTAGCTGAGATTCAGGTATGTGATACACTAGATGCAGATATTTTAACACTTCAAACTTCTCAGAATATGGTGAATGGTTGTTTCTGCTACTTGTCCTGAACAGAATCGAACACGGCAGACTCAACACAAAACCCATGCTGACAACATCACTGAAAGTCTCCACTTGCAGCCAATATTTTGTGTTGTGCTCACCATTTAAACATTGGATTTAAAATTTCAGTGCTACCTTTAAATGGGAATGGGAAGACTAGTTTAAATACTTCCTGCTAGGAAATTCTGCACTTAGCATGTCTTGACTCAAATAGAAATATTAATTTTCAAGAATCAAGTTAGGAGTGTGGGCAAAAGTTAATGACTGATTAATTGTGGTGGTAATCTTTGGACGTTTGGCAATTTAAACTCCTTAGCACTGAGCAGAAGGTTGAGTGGGAAGGAGTGTGTAAGTATATATCAAGAATAAAATTCAATGGCAAGAGGTTACATTGTTGCAATGTTATAAAGTAACTCTGCTGAGGTGAAAGATGCGTTTGAGGGTAGAATTTGGAGTTGGTGAAGTTAAGGAACAGATGTTTAGCAAACAGTTGCTCCATTCCTTTTGTGCTATATTTAAACATACATTAACTGATTTAAAATAAATCTTTTAAGACTAATGTCTTCGTAAAAATAGCATGCATAGGAATGCAGTACAAGTCTGTTGAACATTTAAAAGACGGGATACAAGCATCTTTGGTCCTGAGAGCATTTATTGCTCATCCCCATTTGCCCTTGAGAAGGTGCTGGTGAGCTGTTTTCTTGAACATCAGCAGTCCCTGTGGTGCAAAAGCACTCAGAGTGCTATTAAGAAAAGACTTCCAGGATTTTCACCAAGCAGCAGTAGAAATGAATCATAGAATTCCTACAGTGTGGAAACACTATTCAGCCCTTTGAGGCCACACTGACCCTCCGAAGAGCATCCTGTCCAGATCCACCTTCCTACCGTATCCCTGTAAGCCTGAATTCACCTAGCTTGCACGTCCCTGGACACTATTGACAATTTAATGCAGCCCATCCACCTAACCTGCACATCTTTGGACTGTGGGAGGAACACCATGCCAACAGGGAGAATGTGCATACCCCACACAGACAGTTGTCTGAGGCTGGAATTGAATCTGGGTCCCTGGTACTGTGAGGCATCATGCTAACCACTGAGCCACCATGCCGAAATGGTGGTATAACTCATGTCAGGATGGTTTGTCTCCTGGAGGGGAACTTACAGTCTGTGGTTTTTCCACACACCTGCTGTCCTTCTAAACAGTGGAGATTGTGGATTTGGAAAGTGACAATGAATGAACCTTGGTGAATTTGTGCAGTGCATGTATCTTTGGCACACATTATTGTCCCTGAATGTGTTGGTTGGGGTCCAATCAGTTGTTCTGCGTGTTGTTGTTCTTGAATGTTGTTGGAGCTACAGTCATCCAGGCAAGTGGGGTGTATTCCGTCTCATTTCTGAATGGTGCCTTATAGATTGTGGACAAGCATTGGGAAGGTGAGTTATTTACCACAGAGTTGTTAACCTCTGATCTGCTCATGTAACCACACTATGTGAGTGCTGGAAAAACATAGCCGAGGCAATCCTGATAAAGAGCTCATGGTCAAAAATGTCGACTCTCCTGCTCCCAGATGCTGCCTGACTGGGTGTGCTTTTCCAGCACCACACCTTTTGACACTGGTCTCCAGCATTTACAGTCCTCACTTTCTCCACACTATATGACCGGTCCAGTTCAGTAACTTACCATTGGCATTTCCTAGATTGTTGATAGCCATTGAATATCAAGGGGAGATAGTTAGATCCTCAATTGTTACAAATGACTGTTTCGGTTACATGTGCGGTGTGAATATTACTTGCCACTTAACAGTCTGATCCTGAATGTTTTCCAAGTTTGCTGTAAGTGAATACTGACTGCTTAAGAATCTGGTGATTTGTACCTTAAATCATTGAATTCAATCTTCTAGTAATAAGCTCCATGAGTAAATCTGTAATGAAGGCTTGCTACGGAAAACCTCGAATTTGATTTAGTTTAGACAACTTTCAGCCTTTGCAATCTGTATTCTAAGAAAACCTTTGTGTGTATACTAGCACCGATTCCAAAAGATTCATTGTAAATCTGAATATCTATTTGTCTGCTCTATGTTGTTTCAGTGGACTTATATTGCCCTTAAGTAGTTTAAACTTAATAAATTGAAATTGCAAATCGAAGCTCTGGGTTTTCAAACACAATTTATTCTCTTGCAATCTGCTTAGAAGTCTGGCAGATGATGGGAAATGTATATGATTTACTGAATCAAGTCAGCACCAGCCAGATGGAATACACTTGCCAATGTTCACAAATGTCAATGTCCACAATATGTTGAAATAAAGGCTTATTTACAACACTGTCTAAAGGGCTAAGACATTTCTAAAAAGGGGAAATTGGCCTCCTTTGCATAAAGCATGCATGTTTTCTAATGTAAGGCATACCTAGCCTCTTCTGTTCTGATTCTATTGCTTGTTGTCTGGCATGAAGTTCAGGTGTAAACTAACAAGGTCTGACCTCTCAAGTCTTAGAAAGAGATGCCTTTGCCAGGAAGTCCATGTGATGTTGAACAGAGAAGTAACTGATTACTGCTCTTGGCACTCCAGAATTTACAGCGGTGTATTTAAAATTGTGAAAAAATGGTAACCACTCAATTTAAACTCATCAAAAAGACTTATGAAAATAAATACCTTGCTTGCAACTGTTGCCATGGTAACAATTTACATTCCAGTAATCTTACTGCTCATCTCTATACCTTCGTTAATAGGCAGGCAAAGCATGATAAATAAAACCAGAATCAAAAATAAAGTTGCTGTGTTCTATTATTCTAATATATACTGATTTTTTGTCAATGAAGAGCTACGCATATCTATAATTCTGATAGACTTCTTCAGATAAAGTTGCTGGCAAGATTGTTTAATTATTTGGAGATTAATACTGGTTAGTGTGCTAATACTTCGGTTACACAGACTCTAATGGAAGCCATTGGACAATCGATAAGCCAACATAGAAAACTCGGCGTATTGTGTAAATCAAGACAGGAAACTAGTGTTGATTGAGGGCGTGTAAGTGATGACAGGATTGGATTGATAGTTTGCACATGCTCCTAGTTAGCAAGCATCTGTTTTACAATTTTAGTGACAAATCAAATAAAGGAAACATCAAACTAGAAGTTACATTTTTTCAGAAGTTGTGTTTTACAGATGTACATTGTTTCTTATGTGATCTTAACAGTGAGGCTAATTTTAGTAGCAAGGTACTAATGACCCAGGAGAGCTGTAATTATGGAGGAATGCCTTGATTCGTGGTAAAGGTGTCAGCATCAGCACCAGTCATGAGCAATACTTGTTGGCCACACATGATCAGGCAGTGGCTAGCCAATTGGCTATGCATGGGTAAGGAAGGTGGTGAATCACAGAGCGGAGGTGGGTAATAAGTCCTTGCTCCCATCATCATGGGGCAAAGTCCAGATGCCAATTTAAACAGCATCCAGATAGATATTTATCCTCTGTAAGCCAGGGGTGGAATTGACACCCTTATACTCCACAGATGATCTGCTGCAGCTGCTATCATCATGATTCTCAGCCAAGCAACTGGTGGCCCGACGGTCCAGCATTACCTTACTCCAGACGCCCCTTCAAGCTTTCTGGGAGAGGGGTGAGGTCCTGGACAAGTGCCTTATGTCTAGCTCAGACATCCTGGATGGAGGTCCCAGTGAGTGCTGGTGCAAGTGTGAGTAGTCTGGAATTCACTGCCTATAAGTGTGGTGAAGGCAGGTTCAATTGAGACATTCAAGAGAGCATTTGGATGATTGAATAAATATAATGTGCAAGAATCTGGGGACAAAACTAGAGATTGACACTAGGTAATGTTGCTCATTTAACAAGCCAGTGCAGGCGCAATGGGCCAAATGGTCTCCATTGTGTGTAATACTGCTGTAATTCTGGGAAGTGGGGCCCACCCCAGAATCTGGTACTGTACAAAAAGAGAATGACAGATCAGCTACACTCTGCAAGGGTAAATGGTGCTGTGTATATCAAATGCAAAGTGACATTGATAGGGATGTCAAGCTTTGTAACTGTGCAAGTGCAGAGCAGATTGAGTTGCCGAGTCAACAGTAGATGCATTGAGTTTAAGGTAGCTGCCTCATTCTCTGAAAGTTGTACTCGCTTCAGCCTTCTGGTCACAAATGAAAGTACAATACTAGTGACTGACATATATGCGAGAAAAGCACTTGTGTAGAACCATTGGCTCCTTCTCTTTGTTCTCCACAGCAGCTTCTAGTAGCAACACCAAGAGAAAGAGACAGTTGCTTAGATTAGAATAGATTCCCTACAGTATGGAAACAGGCCCTTTGGCCCAACAAGTCCATACCGACCCTCTGAACAGTAACCCACCCAGACCTATTCCCCTACCCAATATTTATCCCAACATGGCAATTTAGCATGGCCAATTCACCTGACTTGCACATCTTTTTGGATTGTGGCAGGAAACCGGAGCACCCAGAGGAAACCCACGCAGACACGGGGAGAATGTGCAAACTCCATACAGACAGGAATTGAACCTGGGTCCCTGGCACTGTGAGGCAGCAGTGCTAACCACTCAGCCACCATGCACACCTCCCTACTCCCTGCCCCCGGTGTCCCTCAGTTCCATCTTCAGCTCCACCTCCATCTCTTTAGTTGTCTGCATTCTGTGGAAATAGTAATGTTAACTGAACAAAGGTTTCTAAAGATTTGCTATATTTTACTGTTCTAAAACATCAGTTCTAAAACAAGGTTCATTCAATATCACTTTTAGAAATTCAAAGACGTCTTGTGATAGAGGCAGGAATTGTTGCAAGGATTTCAATAGGTCACTCAAAACAGTTCAAGGGTCACTGAAGAGGAATTAGAAAGTGACAGTGGGAGAAAGAGGCAGATAGAGACTGAAAATCCCATGTTAGGCAGGGCCGCTGGTAGCTATTAAACTAAACTACATGAATTCTATGTAGATTGGCTTCAAGGAATTCTGAGAACAATCAAATAGCTGCATATGGTGAGGGATCAGTGAAATCCTAGGAGAGGTGAAATACTCAAAGGAAGCCTGCGTATAATTAATCTCTAAATAACTAAAGTAAATGTGGTTGGGGTTCTAGGAAGACCTAAAAGCTGTGAAGAAGTTGAAAGAAGTCAGCATAAAATTAATGGCTCAGTTTAGCAGAGAGAGGGAGTTGAAAGGCTCTAAGAAGGATTCATCTGATGCAATTAAGCACGAATGGAGGTCAGAAGTAGCACTGGCTTGGGTTAGGTTAGCTGTCAGTGAAAAAGCTGGAGCTATTTCTATAAGTGAGTGCTAGGGTGTAATTTCTGGAGACCAGGGAAGTGTAGACCCAAGGAAAGAGGGTGATTGACCAGAACAGGAACAGTTGTTGAGGCAGCCCCTTTGGGAGTGGTATCTGCCGCTGCAACTACACCATCCATCTCTTTATTAGCAGCAGCATCTTCCCTTTCCTCCTCATCAGAGGAGACATCTCACTCCCCCAGCTCCTCCACTGTAAACTCTTCACCCCTGCTTTGCTGGTTGTGTTGGGCCCAGAAGACCACAATATTCCTAGACTCTCATCCTGAGAAGTAGTGTAGAGCTCCTCTAGTGTGATCCAAGCAGCAGGATCTCACAGCTGGATATTCAGTAGTCTTCTATATTTTGGTCCTCGGAGAAAGTGAGGACTGCAGATGATGGAGATCAGAGTCGAAAAGTGTGGTACTGGAAAGGCATAGCAGGTCAGGCAGCATTCGAGGAGCATGAGAATCAACATTTCGGGCACAAGCCCTTCATGAGGAATTGTTGCCCTTGGCAGGGTAATGGGAAACATTCTGCCTTTCCATGCTGCACTTTGCACTTCTGTCATCCAGTCTTTTGTGGCTATCCCCTGTTTCCAAGGACTCACCTCAGTAGTGGTTGAGGGGACAGACCTGTGTTTTCCTGTTGGGTACACATGAGGTTGAAGGCCTTGCTTTCTCTGACCACTGACATTCTGAGAGTGAAGCACCTCTTTGATAATGAATGCTGCAGGGAGCTCTCAGCACCACTTGTGTGCAGCCAATTCCTTCTGTACTGTGGAAAACCCACAAATGGCAGCAAAATCTTACAGCTCTGGCTGCCTTGCTCTTAGGAATCGATTGTGAAGTTGACACAATCATTCACCCTTCTGATCAGGCATTTGTCACCACCTTGATGTATTTTTTGTATGCCAGGCAGGGATGTTCCACACAGGTCGAGAGTGTGGTGCTGGAAAAGCACAGCAGGTGAGGCAGCATCCGAGGAGCACAAGAATCAACATTTCGGGCAAAAGCCCTCCCAATGAAGTGTTGGAAAGACCCATTGATGGAGAATATAAATGACAAATTGACTTTCAATTCCACTGGTAAGAGTACTCTATTTGATTAGCTCCTAATCTTTGCAGCAGACACTTGTGATGGCCTCACATGAAATACTAAGTAAATTACTTCTGGCATTTCTTCTCAGACATTTGCATGTAGTTGCATCTCCGTTGGTATATTGTACTGTGCACTGAGTCTATCATCCTGCCTTGCCCTCAGATAAGTTCAATCCCATCATGAGTCATTGCCACCTATCAGGGAACTTCAAGCTTCCCCCAGAATAGTAGCACATGCTCCCTCCCATATATACCCACCCTGAAACTTTAACGTTTCAGTATTTATGCTTGGTAATTATTCTGTCATTCATCTGTTTCACTTCAGTGTCAGGGTTTTTGGAATAATCTTCCTGGTATGACCCTTGCAGTCCCTACAATCATTCTGGACCTACAATCTACCAAAACTGGATTTCTTGCATGGCCCATTATACTCTCTCTGCAAGGCATTGTAGTGCTGCCAAATCTCCCTCTTCTTCCCTTCTTTGGTCAGCAGGAGTTGTCCTTCAGGGCGTCATCTCATCCATCTCCTGATGTTGCTGCAATTTTGGTTGAATGAGATCCAAGGGGTCAGGCAGCTATGCCCCTGTGCTTGGAATGTGATCATAGAGATGTGAACAGATCTGACCATTTAACTCATGATTATCAGGGTGACCTGTTAGTTGACCAATTATATTCTTGCATAACTTCACCCACCAAAATGATCCTTTATCCACTTCACCCTTTTGGAGTTATTGTGTTTTCAGGACCAGCTGAAAGAAATGATGCAAGTCACTTTTGAAGCTTGCTCCCTTAGCTTCTTCTACAATCCAGAAAACATCCAGAATGTCACTGAGTCTGTGTCTATGAATACTAGAGTGAAGTGCTAAGCTCATAAGAAGACTTGGCAGAAAACAGGAACTGGAATCTGAGTGAATTGAAAACCCATGCGTTTGCTCTGAAGATGTATAGAAATCAGTTAAGGAGAAAGCTCTTAAACCCGACTTCAGACATGCCAGCTGAATAAAGGGCTTAGAAATGAAGGCATGGTGACTTTTAACTGAGGTTTGATTATTTGTATGGCTTTTGAGGATAATTTCATTTCATCTTTATTTCTGATATTTGAAGTAAGCTTGTTTGAAATAGCTGTTATATAGAGTAGCGTAGTTTTTCTTCAGAGTAGCAAACTTTTTGTGTTCATTTGTTAAAAGTACAATAGAAGCCTCTTCTGTTCAGTGAGTACCGCTGTAAAAGAAAATTGAAAAAATAAACTTATGGTCTATCAAACCAGGTCTCACTCTGGGACCAACTTACTCTCTGACTTGTTAGTATTACCATCAGCCAGGATAACACTCAGCATATCCTTGCACCCTTGATTTCCCTCTTTACCTCAGACAGCTTCCCTCTCAAACTCCTTCCATGCCTCAGGCAGCTGGGTAAGTGTTAAACTAATTTCTAAGGTTTCTTTCTGGACTTGGTAGAACAAGACTGTGCATCCTGGTCTCCAATTACAACTACAGCCTCTCTTCCTGTTGGGGATTATGGTGAGACCTCCTTGGCCAGCTATAGGAAGGATGTTATTAAACAGGAAAGGGTGCAAAAAAGGTTTAAAAGGATGCTGCCGAGACTGGAGAGTTTGAGTTATGAGGAGAGGCCGGATAGGCTGGGAATTTTTTTCCTTGGAACGTACAAGGTAGAGCGGTGACCTTATAGAAGTTTATAAAATCGTGAGGGCATAGGTAAGGTGAATAGCTAAGGTCTTTTCCCCAGGGTAGGGGAGTTCAAAACTAGATGGCATAGGTTTAAGATAAGAGAGGAAAGATTTAAAAGGGACCAGAGGGGTGACTTTTTTCACATGGAGGGTAGTGCTTGTATGGAATGAGTTGCCAGAGGAAATGGTAGAGGTGGGTACAATTACAGCAAAGACATTTGGACAGGTACTTGGATAGGAAAGGTTTGAGGGATATGGGCCAAGTACTGGCATACGGGACTAGTACAGTTTAGCAAGTCTGGTTGGCATGGATGAGTTGGGCCAAGGGGGCTGTTTCTGTGCTGTACATCTCTATGACTGTATGACAACAATTGTGTACACCCACCCCTCCACCAGAGATCGCTCCTCACTTGCCCCTACACTCTAAGTCGTGTCTGGATTCTCCCATTCCCCTGACTGCGGTTAGGCCCCACGTTTTGAACCTAGAGCTTCCACCATGCTAGGAGATAGTGCCACCAGTCCTCGTGCCTGCCTGTCAGTTTTGCTAGCAGCCAGGCGGGAGATTGCAGCATGGAATTTGGATGAGGCCCTGCCATTAGGATGAGGGGGGCCCATTATGTTCTCGATCTGGCTGGATTTTTCCTGACCTTCCACAGTATCCTCAGTAATAAGGTCAGAACTGAGTTGTTAATAAGAATGGGGTCCACACCCAACGCCTGTGAACATCAGAAACCTTATTTAAACATAACTCCAGACAACAGATGGTACGAGAAGGCATCTTTCTGGTACCCTACATATTTGGTTCCCAGTACCATGTGATCTAATGTCATCATGAAACTGCTCCTTGCATACACGATAGCTATTCTCAATACAAAGACAATGAACCCTTTCCCCCACAACCTCTCATCAAACCAGTAAATTCTGTCAAAATAATTCAGTATGTGATCTAATTGAAGGCTAGAGTACACCGATAGCTAAAAGGATGTGAATTGGCAGGTGAAAAGATAATTAAAAATGGGATAATACTTTAGTGGGAAGATGGTCCACGCCCTTTTCTACTTTTGTCTTATGCTTAGTACCTTTTTGCCAATGAACCTTCTCTTGTTTGACATCTAAGCATTTTCATAAGAAGGTTTATTTATTTTCTCTTTCTGTGTGTCTGTGTTTGTGTCCAGAACTCTCACCCCATCTCCCATTTTGCAACTGTGCGTTTTACTGCTCACATGTTATATCTTACAGTTATGACATAGTGCCTCCACACTCAAAACCTTGGTTTCTACTCTCCACTGCTGTCATCTGCCCTGCTGAATGTTTACATGTTATTGCACCAAATTAAAAACCTTTGTAAAGTAAAATACAAAATTTGAGTTTACGACTAACAACTGAATGTGTAGACATTGACATTTATTGATGAAGTTATTTTGTTGAAAATTCCATGTAATTGTGTTTTATTTGATGAATTTTTCTACTGGCATGTTTTAAAACATGACTTTCATGGGATGTTGGCATCACTGTCTAGACTGGCATTTATTGCTCACAGGGCAGTTAAGAGTCAACCACAACTCTGTGGGTAGCCCAGTCTGAGTAAGAACAGTGGGTTTCTTTTCCTAAAGGACGTTGGTGAACCAGATGGCCTTTTACAACAATTGGCCATGCCATTAAGTTAGCTTTATATTACATAAAAATTTCACTATCTGCCATGGTGGGATTCAAATCCAGTTCTCCAAAACATTAGCCTGGAGATCTGGATTATTAATCTTGTGACATTACCATTGTGGCACTTACTTTCCCTTAACAGAAATTTTCAACTCTATGTTGTCAGTTTGTTCATTCTTAAGGAGATGTATTATCTAGGATTGGGATTCACCTCATTACTGCTGGATTCTGAAATAAGATTTTCACAGTTCTGTTGTATTGTTATGGACCAGTGCAAACCCCCTCAAACCATTTCGAGAAGATAACCTACACCCTAACTTTTATCTTATTTAAAGGCAAGTGTAAGGTGCTGTGTTCCAGATGTGATTTGATTGGTCAAATTGCTAGGCTTTAAGCAAATCACATTTATTTTCTTACAAGCAATAAAATAACTTTAACTCTACCAAAATACATAACAAAATAGTATATTATTTAACTACTACTCGTCAACTGATCCAACATAGCAGCATCCCCTAAACACACCATCGGCAAAGGCAAATTCAACAAAACAGATTTGCTAAATCCAATCTCCTCCAATCCAGGAGAAAGGAGAAAAACTAAAAGAATGAGTCTAGCAGCAGAGAGAGAGAACTCAAAGCTTTAGCAGCTTTAATTCTGAAACTCAATTTCAACAACTAAAAATCCTGGGTCTGTGAAGGGCTTTTGCCCGAAACGTTGATTTTCCTGCTCCTCAGATGCTGCCTGAACTGCTGTGCTTTTTCAGCACCACTCTAATCTAGAATCTGGTTTCCAGCATCTGCAGTCCTTGTTTTTACCTGGGTCTGTGTGAGCCTGACTCCACCCACACTTTCATCTAATTTGAGAAAAACCCCAAAGCTATTTTCTCCGCTTTCCATGGAGCAGACACCTCAGCACCAGGTTTACAAAATCTGTCTTGAAGGCACATATTGTCTCAGTACAAAGATTAGGATTTAACTCAAAGACAGTAGCCCTTCCTCTAATGACTGATTTCAAAATCGTAAGTCTGATTGCTTCACATCAACAAACCCATGGGCCGAAACCTTGATTCGAGGACTGTAGTTGTAGAGAGTGAAAGGAATACAATAAATCAGTTAGTAATGATTCATTGTGTTTTGAAAGCCTGAGCACTGCAGGAGAGCCATTAGACTCAAGAAATGCAATAACCAAGTGCAGTGCAAAGAATCAGTGTTCCAAGATCCCAGGAAGAAAGTTCTTTTCCCAGCATGGAATCCCAGGGAATCTATATTGCATTGGGTCAGTGCAACTCTTGGCTAAGAAGTATTTTCTGCTGTTATTAGCTGCAGTGTTAAAACTATTCTATAACCGATATCACCTCAATGAGAACAGTAAGAGAGAGCCCGTGTGGGGATCTAATTGACATGCACCACTCCACACAATCACTGCAGCATCATTACCACAATATTTTAATTTCATTTTCCAATCACATTATGCATTTTTAGAAAATCTCATGCAATCTTCATCATGAATCTGATTTTATTTGTGAGTGTTCCACAGCACAATCAACTCAGCTTGCTGCAGATGTTTGGGTAAAATCCAATTAGTGCATTACAAATTTAGTTTTCACTGGAACACAATCAATTTTAATTCGTTTTACAGTAGACTGCTCTCTCTAATTGTGTGCATCCTCTCTACTGAGTATAGATTTAAGCAAATTACTCCATTGAGTGGAAGAAAATTGTACTATTTAGGTTGACAGGCTGCAAAATTAAAGATAGGGAAGGTGTATCTCATTAAATAAAGACATGAAGAACAGATTATGATAAATTTTCGCTATTCCCATTAAATAGGATAATGCGTCTGGTTAAAACATTGACAAATTATGGTAGACCACATTAGCTTTTTCATTCTTCATAAAACCCATTGTAATTTTTCTAGAGTTAACCATTGAGCTTCCAATTACAATTCAGCCCATTTATTCGAGTATTTAGTGAAATATTATATACCTCGAATTGAACAAACAGACATATACTGCAACTATTAAAATCTGAACAACAGTCAGAAATTGTGCCCAAGCAGAGGAGAATGTGTGTGTTTATACTGCAACATTACTTCCCTCATCAATTATTTCTTAGCCTTCGGGATCTGGGGGTGAAGATTATGCAGCTTTCAACAAATTAAATGTAAAATTTGTTTAGTGGCAAAGAGATCCAAAGAGAATTGTAGCCACTTTTTTAAACTCAGCTTCATGCAAGGTTGATTTTATTATTTTTTTCCATGTCCAAGACAAAATACTGGGAGAAGGCAGCTGGGAATTATAACATCTTTATTGGCATCTTTTTATGTTTTAGGCCCCCAGCACCTATCACGTCAGTAGTTCCTTGTCCTCAAGTTATTTCAACATCCCTCTCTTTGTATATAAATCACTTCTTTTCTTCACCCTCCTTCTACAACCTTCTTTAGCTTATGTCCAAATATGATTTCTCTGGTCTTCCAACTTGACTTTTTACATGTTCTGTTTTTACACTGTTCTACATCAATAACAGATCTCACAGTTAACACCTCGACATTCTGAATTCTCTTCCTGGATCCTGCCATTTTATCACAACTCTCTGTATTCTTAATAGCCTCTTGTAAACCTATCTCTTCAACTAGGGAATTAATCTTTTGTTATTAACAATGCACAACGTGTATGACATAGACTCTTAGAGTCATAGAGATGTATGGCATGGTTGTTGTGGTTCTGTTCGCCGAGCTGGGAATTTGTGTTGTAGACATTTCGTCCCCTGTCTAGGTGACATCCTCAGTGCTTGGGAGCCTCCTGTGAAGCACTTCTGTGATCTTTCCTCCGGCATTTGTAGTGGTTTGAATCTGCCGCTTCCGGTTGTCATTCCAGCTGTCCGTTGCAGTCGTCGGTATATTGGGTCCAGATCAATGTGCTTATTGATTGAATCTGTGGATGAGTGCCATGCCTCTAGGAATTCCCTGGCTGTTTTCTGTTTGGCTTGTCCTATAATAGTAGTGTTGTCCCAGTCGAATTCATGTTGCTTGTCATCTGTGTGTGTGGCTACTAAGGATAGCTGGTCGTGTTGTTTCGTGGCTAGTTGGTGTTCATGGATACGGATCGTTAGCTGTCTTCCTGTTTGTCCTATGTAGTTTTTTGTACAGTCCTTGCATGGGATTTTGTACACTACTTTGGTTTTGCTCATGCTGGGTATCGGGTCCTTCGTTCTGGTGAGTTGTTGTCTGAGAGTGGATGTTGGTTTGTGTGGTGTTATGAGTCCTAGTGGTCACAGTAGTCTGGCTGTCAGTCCGTCTAAACCCTTCCTATTCATATACCTGTCTAGATGCCTTTTAAATGTTGTAATTGTACCAGCCTCCACCACTTCCTCTGGGAGCTCATTCATGTACCAGTCTCTGTGTGAAAATGTTGCCCCTTATGTCCCTTTTAAATTTTTCCCCTCTCACCCGAAACCTATGCCCTCTAGTTCTGGACTCCCCCACCCCAGAGAAAAGACTTTGTCTATTTATCCTATTCATGCCACTCATGATTTTATAAACCTCTATAAGGTCACCCCGCAGCCTCTGATACTCCAGGGAAAACAGCCCCAGCCTATTCAGCCTCTTCCTATAGCTCAAACCCTCCAACCCTGGCAACATCCTTGTAAATCTTTTCAGAACTCTCTCAGGTTTCACAACATTCTTCCGATAGGAAGGAAACCAGAATTGCATGCAATATTCCAGTACAGACTTCACCTCTTGAAGCAGCAACTCAAATCAAAGAAATGGAAATAAGCACAGAACTGAGACTGTGTAAGTCTGAGATAGTATTACAAGTTGTTGTTAATACATTTTAAGACATCTGTCTCAACAGGAACACAGCACGGAATCTTGGAGGGACCTGAATGATATGGGCTGTGGTGAGAAATCTGGAAGAATCACATGCAAAATCCAACAAGACACTTCTAGACAGAAACTCGATACCAAGAATTCTTGAAATGGTAGTCAGAATGGGTCTCTGGTGATACCAGCTCACATGCTTGATCCTCTGGGCTTCCCTCTTGGATGCCCAGCACCAACGATTCAGGGTATGCCCACGTCTTATGTTTGAATTCTATATCCAATACGTATCATTGGTGGAGTAACAGATAGTGAAGGGGAATGTCAGAGAATACAGCAGAATATAGATAGATTGGAGAGTTGGGCAGAGAAATGGCAGGTGGCAATCCAGATAAATGCGAGGTGATGAATTTTGGAAGATGCAATTCCAGAGTGAATTATAAAGTAAGTGGAAATGTCCTGGGGAAAATTGATGTACAGAGAGATCCGGTCCATTGTTCCCTGAAGGGGGCAATACAGGTCAGTAAAGTGGTCAAGAAGGCATACGGCATGCTTTCCTTCACCAGACGGGGTATTGAGTACAAGAGTTGGCAGGTCATGTTACAGTTGTGTAAGACTTTTGTTTGGCCACATTTGGAATATTGCATACAGTTCTGGTTGCCACATTACCAAAAGGATGTGGATGCTTTGGAGAGGGTGCAGAGGAAGTTCACCAGGATGTTGCCTGGTATTGAGGGTGCTAGCTATGATAAAAAGTTGAGTAGATTAGAATTATTTTCATTGGAAAGAAGGAGGTTGATGGGGGACCTGATTAAGGCCTACAAAATCATGAGAGGTATAGACAGGGTGGATAGCAAGAAACAGTTTACCAGCGTGGAGGACTCAATTACTAGGGGTGACAAGTTCAAAGTAAGAAGGGAAACGTTTAGGGGAAATATACGTTGAAGGTTATTCACACAGAGGGTGGTGGGTACCTGGAATGCGTTGCCAGCGGAGGTGGTAGGGGTGGGAACGATAGTGTCATTTAAGACGTATCTAGACAGATAAATGAATAGGCAGGGAGCAAACAGATACAGATCCTTAGAAAATAGATGGCAGATTTAGATAAAGGATATAGATCAGCAGAGGCTTGGAGGGCTGAAGGGCTTGTTCCTGCGTTGTGATGTTCATTGTTCTTTGTTTTTCTTTGTTCAGCCCCTCTGTTGTTATGGAGCAAAGGAGAAAGTGAGGACTGCAGATGCTGGAGATCAGAGTGGAGAGTGTGGTGCTGGAAAAGCACAGCTAGTAGGCAGCATCCGAGGAGCAGGAGAATCGATATTTCGGGCAAGAGCCCTTATCAGGAATGTGGTGGAGCAAACCCTCTTCAAATATATCAAGGTGATAGCCTAGACCCTAACCTTTATCTTATTTACAGGCCAGTGTAAGGTGCTGTGTTCCAGATATAATTTGATTGGCTACACTGCTTGGCTTTAAGCAGGATACACTTTACTATTACTCTACAATTACAATGCAAACAAAAAAAAACAGAATTGATACATCTGTAACCTGATTGGGAAACTTAACAGAATAATAGATTATTTAACTACTCAACAGCAACTGTTCCTACATAGTTCCTTTCCATATTTAGCAAGATAGCGGCATAGTAAGACGCTCCATCCTGAGCTCTATTGCTCGCCCATTCTTTTTCTCGTTTTCCTGGAGTGGACACCGGCTTTTGGAAGCAGTCCCAGAGCAGAGGCCGGCACGGGGAATCAAGTCCCAGAACGGAGGTTGGCATGTGGAAGCAGTCCCAGAATAGTGGCCAGCACGGGGGAGCAGTCCCAGAGTGGAGGCCAGTGTGAGGAAGCAGTCCTCGAGCAGAGGCTGGCATGGGGGAAGATTGGTACAGGGAATTGATTCCCGGAGCGGAGGTTGGCACAGGGAATTGAGTCCTGGAGTGGAGGTTGGCACGGGGAATTGAGTCCCAGAGTGGATGTTGGCACGGGGAATTGAGTCCCAGAGTGAATGTTGGCACGGGGAATTGAGTCCTGGAGTGGAGGTTGGCACAGGGAATTGAGTCCCAGAGCAGAGGTTGGAACAGAGAATTGAGTCCCGGAGCAGAGGTTGGCACGGGGAAGCAGTCCGGAGCAGTCAGACCATGTGTGGAAGCCCCTGCACTGAGCTACTGCAATGTAATGTTTATTTGTAACTTGTTTATCTGACTGTAATGACTATCCTTTAACCGTCATATTTCTAAATTATACTATGAATCACTGCAAAGTAATGCAACTACTTTTGGTTTTTTTTCCACTCTTTTTGTCGCTTAGATTTGTACCTAGGTACTTTGTATCTAATACCAGAGGAAGTGGCGGAGGCTGGTACAAATGCAACATTTAAAAGGCATTTGGATGGGTATATGAATGGGAAGGGTTTAGAAGGATATGGGCCAAGTGCTGGCAGGTGGGACTAGATTGGGTTGGAATATCTGGTCAGCTTGGATGGGTTGGACCGAAGGGTCTGTTTCCATGCTGTACATCTCTTTGACCCTATGACTCTATGGTGTGATAAGAGGCGACATTGTAAAACTTTTCACCGCAATCCTGTACTTCTGCAGGAGAAAGTGAGCACTACAGGTGCTGGAGATCAAAGTCAGAAGGTGTGACATTGGAAAAGCACAGCAGGTCAGGTAGCATCTGAGGAGTAGGAGAGTTGACATTTCGGGCATAAGCCCTTCATCAGAAATGTCTTCTGTACTTCTGTACTTGACTATACGTGACAATAAAAGTCAGAAGGTGTGACATTGGAAAAGCACAGCAGGTCAGGTAGCATCTGAGGAGTAGGAGAGTTGACATTTCGGGCATAAGCCCTTCATCAGAAATGTCTTCTGTACTTCTGTACTTGACTATACGTGACAATAAAAGACATTCTATTCTATTCTAAACACACCCTTGTCAGAGGCAAATTCAGTAAAATAGATTGTTTCACAAACAATGTCTCCCTAATCCAGGAGGAAAATAAATCAAGCGAATATTCTGGTAGAGAGAGAGAACTCAAGTATTTTTCTCTAACAGGGAGACATGCATGGCAATTTCAAAACCCCAACAACTATAGAAAGCTAAACTAAAACCCTGGTTCTGTGGGAGTCTGACTCCACCCATTCTTGCTGCTTCTATTGTTCCAACATTTAAAAAATACCCAAGGTCTCACAAGCTGTTTATTTTCATTGGCTTAAAACAGACTGCTCTCAAACTCTGTCTCAACCTCCCTTCATAAAAAATGACAAAATAAACCTCTTAAAGCCATACCATTATCACACCACACCTTCATAGCATTATCTCTGATCCACTTACACTTGTGAACTGTAACTTAGCAGAATGATTAACCGCTAAACAACAACTGTTCCAACATAGTTACATCGCATAAACACACCCTTGGCAAAGGCAAATTCAGTAAAATAGATTGTCTCACACGCAATGTTAATTCAGTTCAGGAGGAAAAAACATAAAGGGAAAATTCAATCGGTGGTGGGTGAGGGGAGGGTGTGTGTGGGGGATGTGGGTCACAGCACAGTCAGTCAGGGCGTCAAGGCACAGTCAGTCGGGGGGTCATGGCACAGTCAGGGGGTTACAGAACATTCAGTCAGGGCGTCACAGCACATTCAGTCAGGGCATCAAGGCACAGTCAGTCAGGGGGTCACAGCAGAGTCAGTCAGGGGTCATAGCACAATCAGTCAGAGGGTCAAGGCACAGTCAGTAAGGGGGTTACAGCACAGTCAGTCAGGGGATCAAGGCACAGTTAGGGGGTCAAGGCGCAGTCAGTCAGGGGGTTATAGCACAGTCAGTCAGGGGGTCAAAGCACAGTCAGTCAGGCGTGCACAGCACAGTCAGTCAGGGGGTCACAACACAGTCAGGGGGTCAAGGCACAGTCATTCAGGGGTTACAGCATAGTAGTCAGGGGCTCACAGCATAGTCAGTAAGGGGGTTACAGCATAGTCAGTCAGGGGGTCAAGGCACAGTCAGGGAGTCAAGGCGCAGTAGTCAGGGGGTTATAGCACAGTCAGTCAGGGGGTCAAGGCATAATCAGTCAGGGGGTCACAGTACAATCAGTCTGGACTACACCACAGTCGGTCTGGACAGTAGCTATAGCGAATGTTAGAATCGAGCTTGCATCGGATGGAAGGTTGACAGTTACTGAGGTGAGTTTGATATGACAACATGAGAAAACTTGCCAGGCCTCAGGGAGAACCCCCCCCCCCCCCCATGAAACCTGGTGAAAATACCACTTAGCCAAAATATTGTAAGATTCAGCCCACAGTTTTTGTATTATATGTTACAAGGGCTAACATATAGGGAACACTTTCAACATATAATAATGGAAGCAATGTTTTACCCAGAAACCACGTTAATCTATGATTTAACCCCTATCTCTTCAAATGAGGAATCTATTCTGGCGTTTTCATTTCACAATGACATGATGGGAATTAGGAACTTACATTGTGTGGATTGAAATTATGCACCGGTATAATATTACTTGATGGCATTGTATTTGTAATACTTCTTTAGTTGTAATAACCCATGTAGCTATAACCCATTCAGAAATGTAATCTCGTACCTCTGGAGCAGGTGGCTTTTGAACCTAGGTCTTCTGTCTCAGTTGTAGGGACACTACCACTGCACCACAAGACTTCCATGTTAAGGAAGTTCTTAGATAGCTTGAAATGATTAAAAGATTGTTGGGGTCAGTAATGATGCCATGTGTTTACGTTATCTTCCAATGCAACATGTCACCAGTAAAAAGGAGTCATCTGCAGTCAGATTAGGATCAAGTGCACTGCTTCTCACCCTTGATTTAATGTTGACACCAATTTAAGGCCCTTTTGTGGTGCAGTAGGAGCCTCCCTACTCACTGGACCTTGAGGCCTGGATTCAAGTGCTGCTTGCTCCAGATGTGTGTAATAACATCTCCAAACAGGTTGTTAAGGAAAATAGGTTAAATAGAAAAAAAGTGTTGCTGGCTTTGTTTTTAACTTTGCTGACCACAACTGGGAAACAAAAACTCTACTGTACAAATAGACCAATCCAAATTAATTTGCATAAAATCAACTGGCATCATTAGCTGTTCCAGAAGAAATGAAGCAATGTTTGGATTACGAATTCCGAAAGATGACTTTACCCAAAACCGAATGATGATTTAACTTAGGGAAATAACAAATGCCAAAGACTGAAAAGGATGCAGCTGCATATGTTGAATCCAAAGCATTGTGCATACTTTGAATAATGTTTAGATTTATTTTCACAATACTCGTTACTGTTAGATTCCCTGAAGGCCCAAATCAGATGGATTGTTATGTTCTCCAATTGTCAAATTTATATCTCACTTTTGCAACTTGTTATTTCCTTCCAATTTCTGAGTGAAACTATGCAAAAGCTTTGCCTAATTGCCCAACTGACAGCTGAGATTCAACTCCTAGGTCTTTCCTATCTCTAATGCTATTACTTCCCCTTCCAAAATACTGTCCACATTCACCCTAATTTTACCCGACCATTGCTAATATCCTTATTCAAGTTTTTGTCATCTTTAGAATCTATCAATCAATTACTTGCTCGCTGGCTTCTTTTCCTCCACGTCCTTCCATTATCTAAACCTGCAGGCAATTGCATTTGGCCATTGCCCCATATTTCATTACATACAAGGCTGCCTGGTCCAAAAAGAAATAATGCAAATAAGACCGTAAGATGTAGGAACTAACCTAAAGTTTCCCACTTTCTGTCTCCCATTCTTCTAGAATAGGGTGCGTCACATTATTAGTTTCCCAATCTGCTGAGACTTTTCAGAATCGAATTCATTCAGGAATAATTTGATCAAAATCTCTTTGAGAAGTGGTAAATGGAGTTTAACTTGGAAAAGTGTAAATTGATTTGTTTCTATGCAGATTACAGGGTTAAAGACAGGATTCTTGGCCGTGTGGAGGAACAGTAGGATCTTGGTGAGGACGTCCATGGATCCCACAGAGTTGCCAACCAAGTTGATAGGGTTGTTAATAACACATATGATGTGTTGGCTTTCATTAGCAGGGGGATTGAATTTAAGAGCTGTGAGGTTATGCTGCAGATCTATAAAGCCCTGGTTAGACCACACTTGGAATATTGTGTTCACTTCTGGTCACCTCATTATAGGAAGGATGTGGAAGCTTTAGGGAGGGTGCAGAGGAGATTTACCAGGATGCTGCCTGGACTGGAGGGCATGTCTTATGAAGAAAGGTTGAAAGGCTAGGGCTTTTCTCATTGGAGCAAAGAAGGTTGAAATGTGACTTGATAGAGGTGTACAAGATGATGATAGGCATAGATAGAGTGGATAGCCAGAGACTTTTTCCCACGATAGAAATGTCTATCATGAGGAGGCATAATTTTAAGGTGATTGGAGGAAGGTTTAGGGGAGATGTCAGAGGTAGGTTCTCTACACAGAGAGTGGTGGGTGCATGGAATGCACTGCCAGCAGTGGTAGTAGAGTCAGAGACATGAGGTACATTTAAGCGATTCTTGGATAGGCACATGCATAATAGTAAAATGAAGGCTACTTTGATCTTAGAGTAGGATAAAAGGTTGACGCAACATTGTGGGCCGAAGGGCCTGTACTGGGCTGTACTGTTCTATGTTCTTCTACTGTGTCTTTGTATTTTTCCTTATGTTTAACTGTGGACTGAAATGGGAAAATAACTTTGTTAAAAACCAGTTTAATGGCATGTTTTTGAAAATAAGCAACCTGACAGTGTTTACACAGTTGCTGATTTATAGCTTGCAGATGAGCTTGAGTCAAAAGGTTGTGTACAAATGGAGCTTTGGTTTGCAACAAGTAATTTATTGGTCTGAGGATCACTGGCCAGTTATTGATAACAAAGGCCTTCTGCCTGTCAATAACCATGTGAGAGAAAGAAGGGCTGGAGTGGCAATTTGACTGGTTGAAGTCTGAAGGCTTCTCCAAAATTATTATGGGTGGAAACAAGGAATAGCAAAGGAAAGATGCCATGGGAGGGAGCTGTTTAAAGGCTTCTGAGAAGTTGCCTCACAGTAGGACAAAGTACAAATCAGCAAAGAATTGAGGAATGTAAGATTGGTACTACAACCTCGTGGGTGATATTAATCTGTACATTGACTGGATGAATCAGATTAGTGAGGGTGACATAGTAGACAAATTTCTAGAGTGTATTATGAATTGCTTCTTCGAGCAGTATGTTGTAGAACCTAATTGGGATCAGCTTGTTTTCGATCTAGTAATGTGTCATGAGGTAGGATTGAAAAGATATCTTCTAATTAAGGATCCTCTGGAGGGTAGTGATCACAACATGGTAGAATTTCAGATTCAGTTTGAAAGAAAGCATTTGAGGTCTCAAACTAGTTCTTTCCACTTGAATAACAGCAATTACATGGGTATAAGAAAGAATAGTCTAAAGTGGACAGGGAAAATAGACTAAAGGGAAGGTCAATGGATGAGCAGTGACATACATTTAAGCAGATATTCCAAATGCTCAGCAAAACTGATGGATGGTCAAGGAAAGTATCCAATCAAAAAAATCAGTTATAGACAGTGACAAAAACTACTGGTAGGCCAAATGATTAGGAACTACCAAAGGATGACTAAAAGGCCAATAAAAAAAGGAAAAAAAATTGATTTTGTAAGTTTGTTGGCAAGAAATATGGAAACAGACAGCAAGAGCTTCTACAGTATATAGAAGCAATTTACACAATTGAGAATAATATTAAAATAATTAAATAATAAACACAATAAAATAATTCACAGTGGAAGACATAAACA
The DNA here is from genome assembly GCF_037043375.1 of Chiloscyllium plagiosum. Lineage (NCBI taxonomy): Eukaryota > Metazoa > Chordata > Chondrichthyes > Orectolobiformes > Hemiscylliidae > Chiloscyllium > Chiloscyllium plagiosum. The sequence continues at coordinate 20,607,967 of NW_028270153.1, read as the reverse complement.
TTTCAATGATAGAAGATGAGCAAAGTGTTAATGGGAGGAAAGATCTTGTCTTTATCAGTAGGAACAAAATATTTGGCAAACTAATGAGACTAAAGATACATGAGTTAGTAGGACCTAATGGCTTCATTGAAGGTTTGTGAAAAAAAGACTACAGAGGTCATGAAGACATTTGTCAAAATATTCCAGCGGATTCTGGGATGGTTCCAGTGGATCAAAAACTGTTAATGTGCTGTTCCTATTCAGGAAGGGAGGGCAACAGAAGCAGGAGATTATGGGCCAATTAACAACTTCCATTGAGAAAATGCCAGAGTCCATTATTCAAGAAGAAATAGCTAGACATTTCGAAAAGCAATTTGCAATCAAGCAGAGTCAACATGGTTTTTGAAAGGGAAATCATGCTTGACAATTTGCTCGAGGACTTTGGTCATATGGCAAGCAGGTTTGATAAAGGGGATTTGTAGATGTAATGTATTTGGATTTACAGAAGCAATTCAAGAAGGTGCCACAGAACAGTTTATTGCAGTAGCTAGATGCTCGCGATATTAAGGGAAATGCATTAGCATGGATTGTTAATCTGTTAATACAGACAAGACAGCGTGAGAATTAATGAGATAATTACAGTTGGAAAGATACAACTGGTGCAGTGTCTCAATGATTAGTCCAAGGGCCTCAATTATTTACAATTTATATTAATGGCTTGGAGGAGGGAGCAGAGTGTAATTTATCCAAATTTGCTGACAATACAGAATTAGGTGGGAGAGCATGTTATGATGTGGACATAAGAAATCTGAAAGGGAATATAGACAGGTTGACTGAATAGGCAAAAGTAGTGTTGGATTATTGGGTCTTTGTTTTTGTTCAGAAAGTTTATGAAGAACAAAGTAAAGAATATAATGCATATACTTTCAGACAGAAGATTCCAAAAGTCTTTTTGAGCTTAAGGTAGGGGAAACATCCATCACTTGGAAAACATAATTTTGTTACTAGTTTGGGAGAGCTCTGCAGGATTCTTAACTTAAGCCTATAATAATCCTCCCCCTTTAACAAGGTTATGTTGTCTTTGGTTTTTTTCAAGAGGGGCCGTAAAGACAGAGGTGCTGATATGCCTGGAAATGGTTACTTTACACAGTGGTAGGGGAGTGGCCTGTTCTCCCAGTTCACATTTTTTTTCTGGCTTGGTTTGTTTTTGCAGGCAGTCAGAAACTGCTGGTAGCAGAGAAGCTATTACTGTGAAAAAAGGCTCCATGCTTCAACTGATGTTTCTTGCCTGACTCTTCTATCTGAAATTTCTATAGCTGTAAGAACCTGAGTTTGAATTTGACTTTCGCCAAGGGCTGTGTTTATCGAATGTTACGGGAATTGGAACAGCTCTTTTGTTAAGTTGCTATATCGTGTCTGTTGGGTTTTCAAATAATTAAGCTATTCCACATTCTGTTTTCTTTTGTTCATATTTCGACTGTAGTGTTTAAATAAATTCTGTTTTGCTTAAAACTGAGTCGCTTGACCAGCTGCATCACACCTGGAGTATCCACTTCACATCGATCTTTAAAATAAGAAAAAGTCAGGTCTAGGCTACCTTCTTGAAATAAGCCAAAGTGGATATTGCAGACGCTGGAGAGTAGAGTCAAGATTAGAGTAGTGCTGGAAAAGCAAAGAAGGTCGGGCAGCAACCGAGGAGCAGGGAATTCGACATTTCGGGCCAAAGCCCGATGATTCATGATGAAGGGCTTTGGCCCAAAACATTGATTTTCCTGTTCCTCGGATGCTGCCTGACCTGCTGAGCTTTTCTAGCACTACTCTAATCTTGCCTACTTTCTTGAAATGTTTTGAGGGAACCTGGCCTGGTCCATAACAAGCTGGATGCATGAAACAGTTGTAGCTGAGAAAGAGTGAAGATATTTTGAATTGTTAAATGTTGTTAGAATTTTAGTAAAAGTTCAAGACCAAAAGAGGCTATTTGAAGCTAAGAAAGTTTAAGCTCAGTTGTAAGAAGGATACATAAAGAAGGAATTGCATTCTAAAGACTGGGTATTGAAGTCACAGTTAAATTAAGTCCAAAGGAGTAATCAAGAGTGAGTACTGTAAAAGGGTGCTTTGGGATTAATTTGACCATGTGCTTTGAAAGTTTTAACCATACGTTATACGTACATATCTATTATATCGCAATTTCTTTTGTGAAATAAAAATTCTTATTGGCAGGATTACAGGATTACAGCATTAAAGATGCAGTTCAATTTTGACAACAATGACATGCAGATTAGGAAAAGCAGCAACATCAACCCTTAATTAAACCTGTGCCTTAAATTCCAATGTGAGAATTTGAAGAACTGCATACCAAGATTTGAGCAGATTCTGTAGGATTCCAATCTAAAACTAGGAATAGGAACCAATGGGAAAATTTTGTAGGGGTGTGAGTGACATGGGCAATAATGGGATTACACCTGAAACGTTGACTTCCCCACCTTCTGATGTTGTCTGGCTGCTGTATTCTTCCAGCCTCCTGCTTGTCCATAATGAGATGTGTGACAGAATTAGGTGACAATTGCATCTTGACATGGCGATCATTTTGCTCTATCTTTTATACTTTCTCACTAGGCAGCTGCAAGATTCCAATTGACAGGGATTAACAATTCTTAACCATCCTGTTAACTCTACAACTTGCTTCATCATTATTTACATTGCCGTCTTACCAAACTCAACAAACAAGTTGATGGTGGGAAAATTCGACAAGAAAACAAGTTGGTGTTCATGAACACCAACTAGCCACGAAACAACACGACCAGCTATCCTTAGTAGCCACATACGCAGATGACAAGCAACATGAATTCGACTGGGACAACACTACTATTATAGGACAAGCCAAACAGAGAACAGCCAGGGAATTCCTAGAGGCATGGCATTCATCCACAGATTCAATCAATAAGCACATCGATTTGGACCCAATATACCGACCACTGCAACGGACAGCTGGAACTGACAACCGGAAGCGGCAGATTCAAACCACTACAAATGCCGGATGAAAGATCACAGAAGCGCTTCACAGGAGGCTCCCAAACACTGAAGATGTCACGTAGACAGGGGACGAAACGTCTGCAACACAAATTCCCAGCTCAGCGAACAGAACCACAATGTTGACTATCCCTAATCAGTCCTTGCCTTTCCAAATACATGCACATCCTGTCCCTCAGGAATCCCTCCAACAACTTGCCCACCACTGAGGTCAGACTCACCGGTCTATAGTTCCCTGGCTTGTCTTTACCACCCTTCTTAAACAGTGGCACCACGTTTGCCAACCTCCAGTCTTCCAGCACCTCACCTGTGACTATCGATGATACAAATATCTCAGCAAGAGGCCCAGCAATCACTTCTCGAGCTTCCCACAGAGTTCTCGGGTACACCTGATCAGGTCCTGGGGTTGTATCCACCTTTAACCGTTTCAAGACATCCAGCACTTTCTCCTCTGTAATCTGGACATTTTGCAAGATGTCACCATCTATTTCCCTACAGTCTATATCTTCCATATCCTTTTCCATAGTAAATACTGATGCACAACAAGGCAGTTTGTCTTGCTGGTCTGCAATCCTCAGTCCAGTAGGCATACAGCAGGATGTTACATCAATCTCATACTCACCTGTGCCAGTGAGGAGCCCAGCAAACACACGACAGGTGCAGCAAGCAGGCAGCCTGTGTCCAGCTCTTAGGAGAGTCCACCTGACTGAAGTCCGTGGAGGTACCTATTCATTAGGGCATCCAGTGCAGTAAGTTAAGGGCAACTTCCCATCACAGTGCAAGGGAGTGGCCACAGTCAGTAGGAAGATCTCACTCAGAGTCAAAGGAGTGGATCATGATCAGTCCATTGATACCATAGCAGCCAAACCAGGGATATGATAGGGTTCTGGAGACTGTGTATCTCTTTCCTGGGGTTGTCTGAGCTTGTTAGTGCAAGGGGTGGACCACATTCAGTCTATTAGAAACCTCTTCAGAAACTAAGGAAGGCGGGTCCATTGCCACTACACGGAGCCTTGGCACTTTAGCCCTTAGGATTGGGGGCTGCAGACTCTGGGGAAAGTTGCAGTACAATTGTGAAGTTGGAAGCATGTCTTTGAAGTGAGGGGGAGGGGGAAGATGGTAAAGGATGTTTTGGCATGGTGTTACAAGAAAAATCCTCTCCTTGGCTTGAATTTCCAAGGGTCTGATCGGGTCAGGCAAGGTGGCAGTGTCGTGAGTGGAAATTACCATGTGTCATAGAATTATAGAATCCCTGCAGACCAGAAAGAGGCCATTCAGCCCATCGAGTCTGCACTAACCCTCTGAACAGCATTCCAACCAGTGGGAGTGGAAAAGTTAGTTCAACTTCTTTATGAGATATGGTTTACCAAAAAGTGCAATCAGTTTAAGGCCTAAATTTTATGTCACAAATATTCAAAAGTTTTTTGACTAGTTTGGGGATAAAACAAGCTGTGTCTTCTACTTATCACCCACAATCTCAAAGGTCCATTGGCAAGTTGGCATCAATCTTTGAGGATGATGTTTGGAGTTTACAGCCAAGTATGTCTTAATGATTGGTATAGGAAATTCCTTTGTTACTATTTGCCAATGGAGTCATTTCTAATGAAACCATAGGATTTAATCCTTTGGAACTAATATATGGACATCAAATGAGAAGAAGTGGTTAAAAAGAAATTGATAAAGCCAAACTTAGAAACTATGCTTCTAAACTATGTTCCAAATTTCAGAGAGAAACTGGCCAAAGACCATGAGTTGGCTGAACAGTATTTAAAGTGCTCAACAACAATGAAACTAGAAATGTTAAAAAGTTTCAAATATTCCATGTCTCTAACATAAGAGCTCAATGTTGTTGCCTGCCTTGGGAAAATATTAAACACAAGTGTCCCTGCACTTTATCAAATCAAAAACAAACTGAATGATGTGAATTATGTAATGACTACTCCAGTCAGAAGGAAGAGTCAGATTGTGTGTCATGTTACTTTGTTGAAAAGGAATTAGGATCGAGCAATAGTTAAGAGAAAAGTGTACTTAGAGTAGTGAAAGAAATAAGGAGTGAAATAGAAATGTCAGAACAATTGGAGAATTAATCAGCTATTGAAAATTCAAAAGTTGACCCTTCAATAATCAGACTGGAAAATTGGAGGCATTTAAAATGTTAGCAGTATCATATTTTATCTTCCAAAAAAACTATTGAATTGATTTATAATCCTATTTCATAATTAAAACTAATAAACTAGGGAGAACAGTTTTGGCTGTACATGATGTTACTGTGGGAGGTGGACTACACATAAAATAACAGCCATATGGGCTCAAACCAGATAGATTACCTCAAGTGGGAAAATATTAAATTCTTTCGGGACAATGATATGATTGAACGGAGTCACAGTGCTGGAGATTGCCGATCTGTATTGATTATCACAAAGCTAACAAAGCAGATTCATATCCTATAAGGGGACGGTCGAACTGCATTGAATTAATTATACATCCATGATGCATTGCAACTTGCTACAAAAATACTGGCATGTTCCATTGATTGATACAGTCAAATAAGTATCAGCTTTTGAAATACTGGATAGACTTTATCAGTACAAAGTCATGCCATTTGCAATTTAAAAATGCACCAGCAACATTCCAAGTATTAAACAATGATACCATTGAAGGACAAAATAATAGTGTTGTTTAGATTGGTTATTTGCATGTTTTTGGCGAAACCTGAAAAGGACATTTATACCACTTGACTGAACTATTTGGTTATTAAAAAGCCAACTTAGTTATAAATCTGGCTGAGAGTGACTTCACCAAAGCAAAGGTGACTTATTTGGGTCAAACTGTGAGACAAGTTTAAGTAGCTCCTAAAGAGGGAAAGGTACAGGCTAATTTGAATTTTCTGATCCCTGGGATGAAATGTGAAATTTTGCATTATGTTGCAGGAATGGATTTTATTGCATGTTTGTTCTAAACGTCATCACTGTCATTGCACCTTTAACAGACTTGTTGAAGAAAGGTAGAAAATTCCAATGGATATAAGAATGTTTGATTGTCTTCCACAACATGAAAGCTGTGCTGCCAAGCATGTCTGTTTTAGTCGTGCTGAATTATGAGATACCATTCAAACCGGCTGTTAATGCTGACAGCATCATGTGTGAATGTTGTTTTCCTGCAAGATGATGAAATGGGATTGAAAAACAAAGAATCTGACTTCATATCAGCAAAAATATTGAGCAGGAGCCATTGAGTCTTGCGTTGGCTGTAAATCATGTTGAAATATATATCAGCAACAATATAGAAGAAGCGTTATTTGTATATAACATAATTCATTGATTTTCTTGGAAAATGTTTGTGAGAAGAGCTTACAATTATTTCAATGAAGCTGAATTCTCAAACCATGCATTTAAAAATCATGCATATGCCTGGAAAAGAAAATGTGACACTGAGTGATAATTAAGAGCATAGATGAAAGAACACTGAGTGATGTGGCTCCCGTGGACTTATGCAAAATGGGATTCCTGTGTAACTGATTGTATACTGAAAATGTGTTGCTGGAAAAGCGCAGCAGGTCAGGCAGCATCCAAGGAGCAGGAGAATCGACGTTTCGAGCATGAGCCCTTCTTCCTGAAACGTCGATTCTCCTGCTCCTTGGATGCTGCCTGACCAACTGCGCTTTTCCAGCAACACATTTTCAGCTCTGATCTCCAGCATCTGCAGTCCTCACTTTCTCCTAACTAATTGTATATTTAATGTCAATATATTACTACTATCAATGTGACAAAGAAGGAGTCTTTGCAACAAAACCTTCCACTCGGCGAACAGAACCACAGCAACGTTAGTATCAATAGAACAGAAAGAAAGAGGTAAGAGTGACAAAGGTCAGAATTTTACGGTATGCTGAGGTTGGCGACAGAGGAGAAGACATAAAAGTGGGCACTGTTTTTACCATCTGTCAGCACCTTACTTTAATTTTACTAATGGGGAAGGAAGCATTGAAATGCTGTTTATGACTGTGGGCTGAGTCTGGCCACGTAAAAACCTTCTCCCATCGCCTCTGATGCCAAGTGTCTCATCTGCCAGGAGTAGCCTGCTGATCTGGAGGCCAGGCAAGTGGAAGTTGCCAATTTTGCAGGTTCACTGTGCCTACTGGAGGGCCCCCTCCTCAAAGTGTGAACTCTAGCCTTTTGCTTTACCCCCCCTCCCTTTCATCTGTCACACACTGACCCCTTACTCCTGCCCCATCTTCAAAAAGGGCTTGCTTGTCTGGCCCAGATGACACCTCACACTCTCCTCAGAGTCTGGCTCTATTGCAAGATGCTTTCCTTGTGGACTGCTGTCATACAAACAGTGACCATTGCTCCTGGTGGACTGACAGTTCATGGCAACAAGATATCCTTCATGACAATGTGAAAAACCCATCTCAAGCCAATTAACACCCCAGTGGCCTTTAAATAGTTGTCATCAGATTGGCCAAGGGATAATGGGTTTGCCCCAAACTATATGTTACAGGGACATAGCAAAAAATTCAGCCCCAGATATACCAGCTAGATTGCTCTCCATTGACTGGTGCTGGAAATAGACATGTTGGAATATCAGGCGAAGACAGGATTGGGCTTGTGCACACCACCTGCTGAAGTTACACATGATTAATAGCCACTTGGACAAAGTACCAGAAGATGAGTGACACATGTGAATCTGTATCCCATTACAGAGTCAATGCCTTCAGGAGAAGAGTGCAGTAAACTACTGAGAACAATATTTGACTAAAAGCTATTTCCATTATCTCGGGTTGTGATCCGTGTTATGCAACGCGGCATATTTCCTGAAATTTGTGAATAAATGTTTTCCCATGTTGCTATACTGATTGTGTATCCATAAGTAGAGGAAGGGTTACATCATGTATGCAATCGCATTTCCATTTATTTTTCTCGTCATGGGGAAATCAATCAGAGCAATTCAAAGTGTTGCCAGTTCTTACCCTTGTGTTAACATTTTATAAATGACACCTATGTTAGGATGCAATGCAGATGAAACATTTTTCAACCTTGATGCCTGCATTCAAGTTTCCGGGCTACTAGTTTGATGGCAGGATTAGACAAGCATTCAAACATCAACAGTGTATCCAAGCTTCACATTGCTCCTGTGTGCATATAATAGCTGCTGTATTGTCAACTTACTTTTATTGGATACTGTTAATTATTTTAATATAGTTTTGAGCTTTTCTCAGCCCTATGACAGTTGACATAGTTTATGTAATTGCACTGCAGACAAAGCAATTCATAATCGTCAATGAAATCATTCCCAGTACATCGGCAGATGCCCATTCTGAATAACAGAACATTTGAGCAGCCAAGATTATAACAGCAAGTTATATGGAAGGACTGGATGTGGACACCATGTTCATCTCAAAAACGTATGCTCTGTGGCCAACATTTCAAAAGTTATTGTAAACATCAGTCTTCAAAACCACTATTATTACAGGAAACCATCCGTAGATCTGTTGTCTCACATTCCTTACGTTTTTTCGTTCCTACATACCATTGCTAGAAAGGAGCTTCTATCTCACTATGAAGATGTTAAAAAAAAAGATATCATGTAACAAGTATCTCTTTCCATCTTTTGCATAAATAACTGGCTTCAGTCATGTTTTCGTACAACCTGCTGAAATATGAGAGTTTCCATGTATATTAGCATAGCGTACTTGGAAGTGCTCTATACTTTAAACACAGAAGAGAGAATAGAATAACAGTCACTGCCAATCTTTAGAGCATGAATTGAAATCAGGAACTCAATCATTCCGAATTAAGTGAGCAGACTAAGGACAACATCCAACTCAATAACTGGCTCAATCTGAACCAAGAACAGTCTGTCAATGAACCCACCAACTGGGTTCCAGATTGAAGCCGAGAAGTGTCACAGCTAAAACCATCGTTTTGCTCAGTTATAAATGAATTATTCAGATTTGCTAAAAAGGAACCCCTAAAGCATGAGTTTGGTTTCTTAAATTTTTTTGTTTAGATTAGATCCCCCTACAATATGGAAACAGGCCATTTGGCCCAACAAGTCCACACTGACCCTCTGAAGATTAACCTATCCAGACCCATTCTCCTACCCTGTACTTACCCCGACTAATGCACCTAACACTATGGGCAATTTAGCATGGCCAATTCACCTGACCTGCACGTCTTTTGGGTTGTGGGAGGAAACAGAGGCACTCGGAGGAGACCCATCTAGACACAGGGAGAATGTGCAAGCTCCACACAGACAGTCACCTGAGGCAGGAATCAAACCCAGGTCCCTGATGCTGTGAGGTAGCAGTGCTAACCACTGAACCACCATGTTGCCCGAATATTAAACTGTTTTTCACCAGATAGTTGGTTTTCATGCTGTATTATTGTATGATGACATGTGTTGGCAGAACTCAAATTATAATCGGAATTTACCTCCTTTCATTTTTAAACATGCAGGCAACAAAACTCAACTCCAATGTATTAACCAGTTTTGGGATCTAAAGATAGTGGCCGATCCATTTTTAGCCACTTTTGGCTAGACCTGGGAGACCTGCCAAGTTTGGGAGGTTGTTAGGACTGGGGGTGAAATGCACAGACCAAGAACATGCAGAGTGGGAAATCATGTTTCACTCAGCATCTATTATAGATTTAGCATCCAACCTGCCATTTTGGATCTTCTTGGTCTTATTAGTAACATCTTTTTTGGGGCTGGTCAGCTCAGTTGACTGGATGACTGGTTCGCGATGTTAACAGAATGGGTCCAATTCCCACACTGGTTGTGACTAACATGAAGGACTCTCCTTCTCAATATCTCCCCCCATATGAGGCATGGTGACCCTCAGGTTAAACCACCACCAGTCAGCCCTATGGTCTGTTAGGACTATGGTAGCTTTATTTAATATGGTGAGGCGCTTTTGGCTTTCTTTTGCTCCTCTTGTTTTCAGTGGTGTTGGAGGAATTCTGAAAAAGGTTTTTGGAGATAAAATGTGATGCTGAATTTCCTTCAAAGAATTCAATGGAGTTTAAGGCCTGTCAGGAGAAAAAAAAGTGAATTATCACACAAAGGGAGCCATGAATTCAAACGTTAGTGAGTGGCAGCACAGTACAGAGATGAAACAGAGGTGGCAGAATGGCAGTGGTGGACAAATGAAGAAGTCAGGTGACTTTCACAAGATGACTTTACCCAAGAAGGTTATTAAAAGCATCTCTCCAAAAGCTACCATAACTAGGAGCAGTGTCTCAGCAGTTTATGATTCACCAAAGAGTTGGTTATTACATAATGACACCTTCACCAGACCAAACCCCTAGCCATAAAGCAAGGTGAGAACGGTGCTGCCAGTGGTCATCAATGGATACAGTTGCCCACAATTTATATGCTAGATGATTCTTTTACCATGGATCCAGTGACAATGTCAGCATCTCACAGTTTGCCATACATTGCTGAGTCAGGGAAATCACATTGGTCCTGTTCAGATGGTCCTGATATGTTATCAATGATCGGCCACCACTCCTGCACTGCATAAGCACACTACATGTGCCAGGTGCCTATGCCATTTTGGAGCCAGCTGCCTCCATACTCCTTGGAAATGGCAAATGGCTGCCTAGGAGGTCTACCAATGCATGGAGCAGCTCTTCTGCATGCTCACCAACCTTTCCCTGTATTCTACCCAATTTAAATCTGCAACAGAGTGCTCTGTCACAGCCCTTGATGGCAATCTCAACACCCAGAGAGGTGGCACACATGTTATCTCTCCTCCCACTGTTGTTGCAGTGCATACATGCCCAGTAACACACCGTGCATTGATCCCACCTCTAAGGGATATGCAGTGAAAACATCTGAACTAGTGGTAGTGAGTGTCAGAGATTTCCTTCATCAGAGCTGTGCTGTTAGTAGTGCTCTTGGTGATGAAGCTACAATAACTGGCCAGGTGGCAAGTCCTGGGCATCAGAAAGCAAAAGGTGAAGGCTACGGTGAAGCAAGAGGGGTCTGATGGAAAGCAAGAATCCATGGCGATACCACTTTATGTTAGACAGATGGACAGAGTGAGATGGGATTTGAAGAGGTGCATAATGCATCTTGAGTTAGAACTGTTTCTTTCTGATGCAAGGCTATGAACCTGAAAAGTTAAGTCTGGTTCTTCCTCCAGAGATGCTAGCATTGCTGCCTCACAGTGCCAGGGACCCAGGTTTGATTCCACCCTCAAGCGACTGTCTGCGTGGAGTTTGCACATTCTTTCCGTGTCTGGGTGGGTTTCCTCTAGGTGCTCCGGTTTCCTCCCACATCCAAAGATGTGCAGATTAGCTGGATTAGCTATGGTAAATTGCCTGTAGTGTGCAGGGATATGCAGATGAGGTGGATTAGCCATGGGAAATGCAGGATTACAGGGATAAGGTAGGGGAATTGATCTGGGTGGAATGTTCTTTGGAGGGTCAGTGTCGACTCAATGAGCTGAATGGCCTGCCTCCACACTGTAGCTATTCTATGATTCTATGACTCGCTGAGTATTTTCTGTTTCTAGTACCGACTTCCCAGCATCTGCATTACGTGTCTTTTGAAATGAAGTTTTGGGTTCACTTACTTCACAAATGTGAATGTCACTGAAATATGCGACCTGCCACTGTCAAGCCTAGACTCCTGAATCAGGGCATGGTCAGCACTTCCTGTGGCATTAATGTGCCAGTGAATCTTTTATGCAGCAGATTCGTTCCAAGCAGTGGCAGGTAACATCAGTAACATTTTCCAGTTCTGTTGACATTGTCACTGGATCCATGGTAAAAGAATCATCTGGCATAGAAATTGCGGGCAACTGTATCCATTGATGGCCACTGGCAGAACCGTTCTCACCTTGCTTAATGGCGAGGGGTTTGGTCTGGAGAAGGCGTCATTATGTAATAACCAACTCTTTGGTGAATCGTAAACTGCTGAGACACTGCTCCTAGTTACGGTGACTTTTGGAGAGATGCTTTTAATAACCTTCTCGAGTAAGGCCATCTTGTGAAAGTCCCCCGACTTCTTCAACATTTTGTTGAAACACATCATCTTCTATTCATCAGGATAATTTGCAAGAATACCAATGCAAAGGGGAACAACACTTTTTTACTCTTCTATAAGAAAAGCTGGAAATATGCTTTAAGTTTGGTCGGCAAATGGGTTCTAGTTGTTGATCTGCTCACTATGGAGAATGCACCGTTTGATGATGAAATCATGTTTTCTTGTTTAGAGTCATAGAGTCAGAGATACACAGCACAGAAACAGACCTTTTTGTCCAACTTGTCCATGCTGACCAGTCTCATTTGCCAGCACTTGGTCCATATCCCTCTAAACCCTTCCTATTCATATACTTATCCAGGTGCCTTTTAAATGTTGTAATCATATCAGCTTCCACCACTTTTTCTGGCAGCTTATTCCATACAAGCACTGCCCTCTGCATGTAAATGTTGCCCCTTAAGTCCCTTTTAAATCTTTCCCTTCTCACCTTAAACCTATGCAATCCCAGATTTGGACTCCTTCACCCCAGGGAAAAGACCTTGCCTATTGACCTTATCCATGCCCCTCATGATTTTATAAACCTCTGTAAGGATATCCCGCAGCCTCTGACATTCCAGGGAAAATAACCCCAGCCTATTCAGCCCCTTCTTATAGTTTTTCTTGCAAATTATCCTGAGTGCAAGATGAGAAGCTTTGACATGATGTATCTTTTCTCAACGAAAGAGGTACATTGCAGTTCCGCTTGTAAAAGTTGATGAGGTAATTTCGGGATTTGCCTGATTGTAGGTTTAAGGTGACTTAGACTGCACCCACATTGTCTTGGATTCTCCCTATCACTGTGCCCCCCCGGGCACCTTTATGACCAGAAAGAGATCCTGCTCCCTCAATATCCAGTTTGTTTATAATTTTTGGCAGAAAAGAATTTTGCTGGGCTTTTTCCAGTTTCCTGCCAACAGTCTTGATTCATTATCCCACATCAGTCCTCTGCTTCACCTTGGTCCAATCAGATTGCCAGGGCACAGACATGACAACGGCTATCCCCTTCAGTCATGGCTCATGTTTCCTGTCAAGAATCTGGCACAGGTGTAACAAGAGTTATATAGCTACCAGAAATGTATTAAAAGTACAGTTGCTGTGCTTTTACTGTTTGGATAGCTTCGGGGGTTGGGGGGGGTGTTTTGCAGTATAGTCCCTGACAATGTATCCAGACTGTAGTCATGTGCACGACTTTGCATTAATGTGGGACCAATCATCAGCACCAACCGTGCTGCAAGAAGTGCAGGCAAAAGAGAAGGAGAAACAGGAACAAAATTGACCTTTATTACAGAGCGGAGAAAGGAGTGATTAATGAAAGCAGCTGCAGCTTGTCATACCAGGTGCCTAGTGTGAGGTAGAAGCAATAAGGGGAAAAGGTGTAAATAAATCCTGTGCAATATGTACTCCAGCTTGCCAACTGCCTCAGTGTCTGCAATGGACGTCACTATCTATTTCAAAGAGAATGGATGAGCAGGCAAACTTAGGTTCATCTGGCTGCGACTTGCTGCAAATTCTGCATGTCCTTCTCCTGCAAGAGAGTCAGGACTATATTATTGATTATCTCATGAGGCTTTTTCAAAATTGGCAGAACCTGAACTGCTAGAATATTTTCCGCATATTTCACGATGTGTAGTGGAGAAGTTGGAGTTGGGATAAAAGGGAAAGCTTGGTGCAGAGTTGGTGTTTATGATCAAGAAGAGGCCGAGTGAAGTTTGGGATAATGGCTGCAGGTGAGCGAAGGGAAGTGGAGGAGAAGGGGGATACTGTGAGTAGTGAGAAGACTGGGGTGTGAGTAGTGAATAAGAGACAGGATTCATACCTTCACAACTCTGGTGACGTTGTTGAACTACATTGTTTGATTTATACACATCCCTAAGACACTGGCATTGTAGGCAGGAAGTTAACAAGCAGTACTGGTGTACTTCCCTGTCAACAGAAATGCCTGTCTGAACCTCCTAGAATAATCAACACCTTATTGCAACCGATCTTCCCCCTTCTTCCTCTTCTGTTGGAAAGTATTTGGAAAGGCAAGGACTGCTTAGGGATAGTCAACATGACTTTGTGCATGGGAAAACATGTCTCACAAACTTGATTGAGTTTTTTTTAAGTAGTAACAAAGAGGATTGATGAGGGCAAAGCCGTAGATGTGATCTATATGGACTTCAGTAAGGCGTTTGGCAAGGTTCCTCATGGGAATCTGGTTAGCAAGGTTAGATCTCATGGAATACAGAAAGAATGAAACATTTGCATGCAGAACTAGCTCGAAGGTAGAAGACAGAGGGTGGTGGTGGAGGCTTGTTTTTCAGACTGGAGGCCTGTGACCAGCGGAGTGCTACAAGGATTGGCCCTGGGTCCACTGCTTTCCGTCATTTATATAAATGATTTGGATGTGAGCATAGGAGATATAGTTAGAAAGTTTGCAGATGACACCAAAATTGGAGGTGTAGTGGACAGTGAAGAAGATTACCTCAGAGTACGATGGGATCTTGATCAGATGGACTAATGGGCTGAGGAGTGGCAGATGGAGTTTAATTTAGATAAATGCGAGGTGCTGAATATTGGAAAAGCAAATCAGAGCAGGACTTATACACTTAATGGGAAGGTCCTGAGGAGTGTTGCTGAACAAAGAGACCTCAGAGTGCAGGTTCATAGTTCCTTGTAAGTTGGGTCAGGGATAGATAGGGTAGTGAAAATGGCGTTTGGCATGCTTTCATTTATTGGTCAGTGTATTGAGTACAGGAGTTGGGAGGTCATGTTACGGCTGTACAGAACATTGGTTAGGCCACTTTTAGAATATTGTGTGCAATTCTGGTCTTCCTCCTATCAGAAGATATTGTGAAACTTGAAAGGATTCAGAAAAGATTTACAAGAATGTTGCCAGATTTGGAGGATTTGAGCTACAGGGAGAGGCTAAATTGGCTGGGGCTGTTTTTCCTGGAGCGTCTAAGGCTAAAGGATGACCTTATAGAGGTTTATAAAATCGTCAGGGGCATGGATAGGATAAATATACAAAGTCTTTTCCCTGGGGTGGGTGAGTCCAGAACTAGATGGCATAGGTTTAGGGTGAGAGGGGACACATTTAAAAGGGACCTAAGGGGCAACCTTTTCACGCAGAGGGTGATACATGTATGGAATGAGCTGCCAGAGGAAGTAGTGGAGGTTGGTACAATTGCAACATTTAAAAGGCATCTGGATGGGTATATGAATATGAAGGGTTTGGAGGGATATGGGCCAAGTGCTGGCAAATGGGCCTAGATTAGGTTAGGATATCTGGTCAACATGGGCGAGTTGGATCAAAAGGTCTCTTTCCGTGCTGAACATCTCTATGACTCTATGACTCTTGTTGAGCTGAGATATCCATGATTCCACAAACTTGATTCCAACTACAGTGCTCTGAAGAACCAACACCAAACTCCGAAATGGAAAAGTGATTTGCATATAGCACCTCAGGAAACTCCTGCACCATCTGCCTAATTGTCTGGGACTGCCTAATGCTCACCCATTTCCCTTCTGTCTCCATGTACTTTGTCTTTGGTGTGAATGTGCTACTCACGCAGCTCTTGACCTCTCAGATGTGTCACAGTGACTGAAGTTGCCACTTGGGACCCAAAACCTGGAGCTTACGTTTCTACAGCATGTGACACTTTCTGCTCATACAATTAACTAAGTCACTAGGAGCATCCACAACTTCCTACATACTGCAGGATATGAATTCCACATAACCACAGCACCCTGCCATGCCTTAACTTTACCTATTTCAGCATTGTTTTACTTTTGTTTACTTGACTTCGTTGGCAAATTAATAAACCTTACTAGTATTGATAAATCCAACCAATACACAATCCCTACCAGCAAATATCAACTAATTTTTCATGACTTTACCATAATATTGCTGATTTTATTTCCCAATCCCGTATTGCTGTAACTTTCGGATCCAGTTCCTCTCTCACTGCTGTCCCGAAGCTAAGTGCTCTGGTCCTAATTTATCTTTGGCCAAAGCTTACTCTGATTAGGAATGTGTGTTCAGCCAGTCTCCTTATAACCTTCCTGTGATTTCACTATTTCTTCTAAAATGCCTATCATAGGGTGCTCACCCCACATAATTTTCTAAGTGTTGTTGACTTTTTGTCTCAGGTACCTCCACTTGCAATCATACAGTCATAGAGTCATACAGCATGAAAATAGATCCAACCTGTCCATGCCAACTATTATCACAAACTAAACTAATCCCACCTGCCTGTGTTGGTCCATATCCCTCCAAACATTTCTTATTCATGTACTTACCTGAATATCTTTTAAACATTGTCATTGTTTGGAAGTTCATTCCACACATGAAACACTCACTGTGTAAAAAAAATTGCTCCCATGTCTTCTTTAAATCTTTCTCTTCTCATCTTAAAAATATGCCCCAAAGTCTTGAAATTCCCCACGTGAGGGAAAAGGCACCTCCCATTCACCTTACCTGTACCCCACATCATTTCATAAAGTACTATAAGGGCACCCCTCAACCTTCTACTCTCTAGTGAATAAAGTCCCAGCCTATCCAGCCTCTCCTTGTAACTCAAACCTTCCATTCCTGGCAACATTCTGGTAAATCTCTTCTGCACACTCTCCAGCTTAATAATATCCTTTCTATAACAGGGCAACCAGACTGGACACAATACTCCAAAGAGGCCTCACTAATGACGTGTACAGCCTCAACATGACATCTGAACTCCTACACTCAAAGCTCTGAACGATGAATGCAAGTGTGTTAAATGCCTTCTTAATCACCCTATGTATATGTGACACAAACTTCAAAGGGTTATATAACTGAACGATTAAGTTTCTCTGTTCTACAACTCAAGGCCCTAGCATTAACTGTGTAAGTCCTGCCCTTGTTTGTTTTACCAAAATGCAATACCTTGCATTTATCCAAATTAATGCCACACCTCAGCCCATTGATCAAATTGATCAAGATCTCTTTGTAAACTTAGATGACCTTTTTGCCATCTCCTCAAAGAACAGTTTGAACTGACAGGTAAAATTGTGCTCAACTTTACCTCTTCCTGTTCCCAAAGTGCATCACTCTGTCACTATTTTACCTGCTGGATTCTCAGTAACTCTGAGAGCCCCTACCCCATGTATACTGGTGAGCTAGGTCCATTAATATGTAAATATCAGAAGCAATTATGATCCTACCGCAGAAACAGGACAGGGTCCAGAAGAGGTCCAGAAACGTTGCTAATGTTTTATTTCTTTCTTTATGGGCAGGAGAATAATGGGAGTTCCACCATTTCACGCAAAGAAACCCAAGATACTGACTGTGTTTCCATTGCCTTTAGCTAACCAAGATTGATGCTGCGTTGTAACTCCCTCCACAATCCTCATCACTTTAAAATAGGGATCATTCCTTGAAATAGAGTGAGTTCTGCAATTGTTGGAGATCAGAGTTGAGAGTGACTCTGGCACAAAACGTCGATTTTCCTGCTCATCATTCCCTGGAATGCCTATCACTGAATACTTTCTGCCTGGAATAATGTTCCTGCCTGTTGAGTTGGTAGTGATTACCGCTGAGTAGGAATCTCCCTCGGCCTAATGATATGAGGTCCAGAAGATAAAAGTTCCTATTCTCATGATGTGGTAACTGACAGTTAAGGAACAAGTATGTCAGGTATAGACAGGATAGATCGAGTGAATCCTTAGAAGAGTATAAAGGAAGTAGGAGTATACTTAAGAGGGAAATCAGGACGGCAAAAAGGGGCCATGAGATAGCTTTGGCAAATAGAGTTAAGGAGAATCCAAAGGGCTTTTACAAATACATTAAGGACAAAAGGGTAACTAGGGAGAGAATAGGACCCCTCAAAGATCAGCAAGGCGGCCTTTGTGTGGAGACGCAGAAAATGGGGCAGATACTAAACGAGTATTTTGTATCAGTATTTACTGTGGAAAAGGATATGGAAGATAAAGACTGTAGGGAAATAGATGGTGACACCTTGCAAAATGTCCATATGATAGAGGAGGATGTCTTGAAATGCGTAAAGGTGGATAAATCCCCAGGACGTGATCAGGTGTGCCCTGGAACTCTGTGGGAAGCTTGAGAAGTGATTGCTGGCCCTCTTGCTGAGATATTTGTATCATCGATAGTCACAGGTGAGGTACTGGAAGACTGGAGGTTGGCTAACATGGTGCCACTGTTTAAGAAGGGTGGTAAGGACAAGCCAGGCCCTATAGACCAGTGAGCCTGACTTCGGTGGTGGGCAAGTTGTTGGAGGGAATCCTGAGGGACAGGATGTACATGTATTTGGAAAGGCAAGGACTGATTAGGGATAGTCAACATGGTTTTGTGTGTGGGAAATCTTGTCTCACAAACTTGGTTGAGTTTTTTGAAGAAGTAACAAAGAGGATTGATGAGGGCAGAGCAGTAGATGTGATCTATATGGACTTCAGTAAAGCGTACGACAAGGTTCCCCATGGGAGACTGATTAGCAAGGTTAGATCTCATGGAATACAGGGAGAACTAGCCATTTGGATACAGAACTGGCTCACAGGTAGAAGACAGAGGGTGGTAGTGGAGGGTTGTTTTTCAGACTGGAGGCCTGTGACCAGTGGAGTGCCACAAGGATCGGTGCTGGGTCCTCTACTTTTTGTCATTTACATAAATGATTTGGATGCTAGCTTTAAGGGGTACAGTTAGTAAGTATGCAGATGACACCAAAATTGTAGGTGTAGTGGATAGCGAAGAGAGTTACTACAGATTACAACAGGATCTTGATCAGATGGGCTGAGAAGTGGCAGTTGGAGTTTAATTCAGATAAATGCGAGGTGCTGCATTTTGGGAAAGCAAATCTTAGCAGAACTTATACATTTAATGGTAAGGTCCTAGGGAGTGTTGCTAAACAAAGAGACCTTGGAGTGCAGGTTCATAGCTCCTTGAAAGTGGAGTCGCAGGTAGATAGGATAGTGAAGAAGGTATTTGGTATCCTTTCCTTCATTGGTCAGAGTATTGAGTACAGGAGTTGGGAGGTCATGTTACGGATGTACAGGACATTGGTTCGGCCACTGTTGGATTATTGCGTGCAATTCTGGTTTCCTTCCTATCGGAAAGATGTTGTGAAACGTGAAAGGGTTCAGAAAAGATTTACAAGGATGTTGCCAGGGTTGGAGGATTTGAGCTATAGGGAGAGGCTGTACAGGCTGGGGCTGTTTTCCCTGGAGCGTCGGAGGCTGAGGGGTGACCTTATAGAATTTTTAAAAAATTATGGATAGGGTAAATAGGCAAAGTCTTTTCCCTGGGGTCGGGGAGTCCAGAACTAGAGGGCATAGGTTTAGGGTGATAGGGGAAAGATATAAAAGAGACCTAAGGGGCAACCTTTTCACACAGAGGGTGGTACGTGTATGGAATGAGCTGCAGGGAAGTGGTGGAGGCTGGTACAATTGCAACTTTTAAGAAGCATTTGGATTGGTATATGAATAGGAAGGGTTTGGAGGGATATGGGCCGGGTGCTGGCAGGTGGGACTAGATTGGGTTGGGATATCTGGTCGGCATGGACAGATTGGACCGAAGGGTCTGTTTCCGTGCTGTACATCTCTATGACTCAATGACTCTATGAGCCTTTCAGCTCATCACACCTGTTTCAACAATCAATTTGATTATGGTTGATCTGCGTTTCTGTCTGACTTTGCCCACCTTGTTTCAAGACCACTAATAAAGACCTGATAACGACTTCAGCAGCTGCACATTGTGCCCACACCCAAAGTAAGATCACGTCATCATCCTGAGGTGTTAACTCATAGGTGGTGCCAGATTCAGTCTTTGTTTTCAGCGTTTTCTCTTTGTATTTCAGATTTACAGAATCTGTAGTATTTTTCTTTTGCATCCAAGTGATATGACTACTAGACTCAATTGGTCACAAAAGAGGTCAGTGTTGATGTGGTGTGTGATTTGGTGGTTCAGTACATAGCTTCACTTTCTCTGAGCCAGAAACTGGATGTTCAAGCTCCCACTAAAGGATTTATTGACCACAGAATGAACATTCATAATATGGTTGAACACTTAATTAATGGTAGTGTGAATACATGAAACAAAATAAAATCATTGTTCCTTCTTTTTGTTAATCAAAGCTGTAAACATTTTGAAAGCATATTTTCCCATTATACTATTGAACAAAGTAGAGAAAAATATTCAGAGAAAAATACTGTGGCTTGCAAAATGACTGTGAGCTGCTTAATGAAAACTGTGGAGAGGCAAGTATGAGGACACCATGGTGGCCCTTGTCAAGTTGACCAACTAGGTCATTGTGGCTCTGCTTCTCTTCTGGAACTTCGTCCATTGGTTTGTGGCGCTGGAAAAGGAACAGGTCATTTCCACTGGCACACACAAAGATCTCTGTGACTATTGTATATTGGAGGGACTGGAGGGCTTCGTCAACAGTGGAGACAACATTATTGCAGAAGAGAACTGGATAATTCTCTTGATAGAAAATATTTGCAGGACTGTAAGGATAGGTGGGAGAGTGGGACTAGTGATGTTGTTCTTGTTGAGAGCTAGCATGAACACAATGAGCTGAATGGCCTCCCAATGGGCTGCAATCATAGTATGATTCTATAAATTGACAAGTCGCATTACTGGCACCAGCACATATTGGGACATCATGCAACCCAGTCATCCCATTGATGTGGTAGACAGAAAATCAAATTCACGTGCTTGCAAGAGTTATCTGCCACCAGTACAAACTCAGGAAACCATCCCCACGATTCTTACATTAACCTATTCAGGGTAAAATCTATTGAGACACTAAGAAAATCCATAAGCAATGTGAAAACAGATTGCTGAGCCATTTCCAGCCCCTTTTCACTGTTGCAGAAAGCCTAAATTACCCCCATTGTATATTTTTCAATACAGTCACATATGGCGCAGTGTACAATAATGGCCAAAGACTTGCACTCAGCATTAAAGTAATGCAGCTCTGACTATTTAATCCAAGTTAAATTTTCTGGTTCCTCAGCACCTGTTCCAATCTTGTGTCACAGTCTTAGTAACCAAAAAAAATACCGTCATATTGTACAGACATGCGGGCATCTCCTGTGGGTTTGTTTGCAGTGAGTCAGCAAGAGTATAAGCTATTTTGACAGGGGCATTTTATCATGTATCTTTAATTTTAATCAGTAATATATTTTAAATTGCCAGAGCACTGGCTTTATCTGCCAAAGACTGAAGGAAGTTTGAGTGAATCGGCTGTTCACACAGTCGACATGTATTCACTTTATCACCAATTTAATCCAAATTCTAATTTTAAACAGTGAGCTGAGTGCTTGTCATCACTATAGACAGCTGTTATAGCAGCCAGCTGGAGACCCATTTCAATGTTAAATTGGGCAGAGAGAGAGAAAGAAACTGATTAAAATTTCATTCTCGTGTCTTGCCCTCCATATAGTGTAAGGTTCTGCTTGATCGTGTTTCTCCTCTCTTGTAATTTTCTCACAGGTTTAATTTGTCTCTCTCTTTTGAATATATGCTTTTCTCTCTCTCATTTCTTATATTGACTGGTACACTTTCAAATCCCTTTGTTTATCTCTCTCACTAGCTATATGTAAATAGAATATCTGCCTGTTCCCACATTCCTGTTTGTGGGACCTTACTGTGGAGAGGTTGGCTGCCATGCTTCCTAACTGACAGCAGTGAGTTCAGAAGTTACATCATTGAATAAAAGCATTTTGGGATGGTTTGATGTTGTATGTAAATGCAGGCCTCTTCCTTCCAGCTTGCGTTCTTACCATGCACCCCCAACCCAACACAAAACCCTCTTCCCTCGTCACACTCATTACTAAGCCTTCTCATCTTCATACATTGGTTAATTTCCAAGTGTGATGTAAATCAGACAGGTGATGTCAGTGGAAGACTTGATCAATTTGTATGATTAATTGTCAGTTCGGATTGGGTGGCTAGTTGTCAGGGGAAAGGAATGCCAGTGAGTGCAAGAACAAGGGCCAATTCCACCTGCCGGAAACACCTGCGAAACATGTGGTTGGAAATGCTGGCTCCATCAAACACATGAGCACCTGCAGAATCCAGCACCAGGGATGTGGTAAGTCCTAGGTGAAGTGATTGCTGACAATTATTGTTTAAGTTGTAGATGGTTCGGGCATTAGGGTAGGAAATCTGGATACTGTCACTTCTACGTGGACTAATGGAGTTTTCGTTAGCCACAAGAGGAAACTGCATTACTGAAGCAGCAAAAGAATGACCATGTCCTGGGTGCCACAATTTGGATGTTGCCTTTTGAACAGGTCAGGATCTAGTAAAGATTGTGCTTCCCTCAGATGGCAAACATGTTCCACATGAAATAAATCAACCCACATTTCAGTCAGAGCTAGGAGAGGAGATTTAAGCCAAGAGTCTGGTTCTGACCTGATGATGTGTCAACACCAGCCAATTTTGGAACGGGGAGCCCTTACAGCTCAGCTCAGCTCAGTTTTCAGAATATCTTTATTCATACATCACGTTTTGGCTTCTGAACTTATTAGTGAAACAAATTCACTCCCCAAAATTGTTGAGTTTTGCCTCAAGGTCTTGTAATCGGTATTAGCAGAATATCTATTTATGCTGTCATGTTTTCTTAACTATTCCCATTTTCTTTTCAATACAGGCTTTCCCCTGGTTACAAATGCCTGTACTTGCAAACCGATCTCCATAAAGCCTATTATTTTTTAAAAATCGAGTTACACACAATGGTTCGTACTTAATTAAGTCATCTTAATTATTAATTAAGTTCCCTTTTGGTATGCAAGACATCGATTGGAATGAGGGTGAGTGTTAACCTTTAATCATTATTTTGTTTTGCGGTTTAAACAGTTTAAGAAATGTTTCTTTAATGTTTTTTATACCTATACACACACACACAAATTCTCTCACTTTCAATCATAAATACTGTGCTGTACTGTAGTTACACTTATTATTACTGTATTTAAGATGTCTTAGGTAAAATATATACTATATACTAAGACAAACATTTGACTAATTGTCGCTAGATGTGAATTGTACATAACTGTTCCAACTTACATACAAATTCAACTTATGAACAGACTTAAAAATGGAACTCATTCATAACCTGGTGGCTTTCTGTACTAATTACAGATATTGGAGCCAACCACAGATACGTACAATAAATTGAAGACCTGGCCTGCCACTTTGAAGAATGTATGTTCAGCAAGAACATTCTTCAATAAAAAAGCATGATTCGAAAACAAAAATTGTGCTGCAACAAAATATTTTCCCTCCTTCAACCAAAATCAAATAATAAGCCGGCAAAGCATGCCTTATGATTCAAAGAACAATTGTGTTGTAATTTTAACCATTCAACATTATCACAAATTAGTTCACTAGTTTAACTTGGCTTGTGCTGTTGCTTTTAACTACAATATTCCACAACTGAATTAGTACTTAATAAGGGTGAACAGTTTTCAAAGGTTTGTGGTTTGTGATGTTTTGTGTAAATTTTCACAAAATAATCATAGCCCATAGTGTGAAAAATATATAATTCCTTACATTTAGTCTTTCAAGTGAAGGAAATAATATAATGTAGGGCAATTTTCATGCATTCATTCGAGTGTACACTGAGGTAGCCCAGGCAGCAGTGTTCATTGAGAAAACATGCGCAAGAAGCCTTTGTTGCCTCTAAAGGTGTTAAAAGTTTAGAGGGTCAAAGAGGATAGGTGCTTCTTTATATCTGAATCCTCATTGTTTGCAAGAGGGTGGCATGGTGGCTCAGTGGCTAGCACTGCTACTTCACAGCACCAGGGACCGGGTTCAATTCCTGCCTTGGGTGACTGTCTGTGCGGAATATGCACGTTCTCTCCGTGTCTGCGTGGTTTTCCTCTGGGTGCTCATGGTCCAAAGATGTGCAGATCAGATGAATTGGCTATGCTAAATTGCCTATAGTGTTACGTCCATTAGTCAGGGGTAAAATGCAGGGGGATAGATTACTCTTCAAAGGTCAGTGGGCCAAATGGCCTATTTCCACACTGTAGGTATTTTAATCTAAAATCTTGATCTTCTGTATTAAGCTTCATTAGATCTTCTAGCTTTGTTGAAAAGTGCTTTGAGAAGGCACAACAGATATGTTATCTCTCTTTCTCTCCATTTCATATGCAAACAAGTACGAAAATGCTTCCTGAATAAATTAACTACTTTTGAAATGTTGTTATATAGAACAGTGAAGACTCACAATCAGCAAGGTGATAAAGAAGTATTTTGATGACGTGCATTGACAGCTTAAATTTCAGAACCTTTTTCTCCTTCAGCAGCTCCTTTCCACAACCACCTGACCAGATCCTGCAACCCCTCAATTTAAAGTCTCATTTGGAAGACTCCACCTCTTCCCATGCAGCATTCGCTCAATGTTGCAATGTATTTTCAGCTTAGGTTGTGTACACATATTCTGGGATGGGCTTTGAACACATATCTCTTTTAGTTAAAAGTAAGAGTGCTGCCAAGATGAAAGAGAAGTGAATAGATGATTTACAGTGTGGAAACAGGCCCTTCAGCCCAACAAGTCCACACTGACCCTCCGAAGAGTAACCCATCGAGACCCATTCCCCCTGAATAATGCACCTAACACTATGAGCAATTTAGCATGGCAAGTTCACCTGATCTGCACATCTTTGGACTGTGGGAGGAAACCAGAGGAAACCCACGCAAACACGGGGAGAATGTGCAAACTCCACACAGACAGTCACCTGAGGTGGGAATTGAACCCGGGTCCCTGGCGCTGTGAGGTAGCAGTCTAACCACTGAGCCGTCGTGCCACCCCTGTTATATTGCATAGAGTGCTTAGTTTGGACTTCAGAGTAGAATATATATTTGCCTAAAATGCAATTTATATAGGATGACACAAATAGCATCTACTTAAAAAGTTGTATGATATTGTATGTGTTACATTGCAGTACATTTTCAACAGTGCATGGAAGGATAAAGGAGAACTAGATATTAAGTGTGAAATATAATCTTCTGCATTGATATCCCACGCTTAGCAGAAGTAGTCTAGATATTGGTGACATAACAAATGAGAAATCCATGCATGATACATTTAAATTAAGCAGAATATTTAGCAAACACTGCATCCAATTGATTTTATTTCTTGGAATCATTAGACCATACCACATTCAACTTTTTCTCTTCTGGATGCTTTTTGTTTCCTTCCTTTAAATGTACTTGCCTTTGTTTTCTCTTTCTCTCTTCCTCTTTTCTATATAATTTTGTTCTCTTTCACTCTGGTCAGTCCTCTGCTTCACTCTTGCCTCTGCTTCAATTCTAACTTGGGTCTGCTTTCTCATTTCTGTCTCCTTACACAGAACCAGGAGCCAGAAAGGTTAACCTTTTAGGACTGAGATGGGGAGAAACCTCTTCACCCAGAGAGTAGTGATCCTGTGAAAGTCGCTACCACAGAAAGTGGTTGAGACCAAACATGACGTGTTTTTCATGAAGGTGGTAGAAATAGTTGTTGTAGCTGAGGGGATCACGGGATATGGGGGGAGGGTGGAATTAGCATATTGAGGTTGATGATCAGCCACGTTCAAAATGAATGAAGGAGCTGGCTCAAAAGCCAGCTTGAATAGTATGCTATTCCTCCTATCTTCTACGTTTCTATATTTATCAAATATATTAATCTATATTTGAGTCTTGAACTGTTTATTGCACTGTACAGAGAGCAATCTCAGGAGGGACATTGGAGCAACAGTACGTGCTCAGATGCAAGCCAAAGATACTACTTTGAGGTAATGTTTTCCATCTTTAATAGCCGCAACGATGGCAGTATTTGTTAAAATTGGTCGAAAGGTGGAGATAGGCTTAAATTCCAAGCATTTTCCTATCTGAGTTACTTTGCATTCCATTTTAGAAAGCAACAATTTATTTTGTTGAAAAATTACTGTGTATCCGTAATGCTTTATTGATGATTTATTTGAGAAAGACTAATCCAATTTATGGAAAAACTAAAAGGTAAAGAGGGATCTGACCAGTTGAACCACAGTTAGTAGGTTTTGTTTCCATTGCTAGATTTACTGGTTCAGTGCTAATATTCATGGTGGGGAACACCTTAATCTGTGGTTTCCAAAGGAGACTTCACATCTGCTGCAACCTCCATGATCAGGCTTTTCAGCAGTTCATTACATTACATTCGCTACACGTCAATCAGCCAAGCTAAGGGTAGATCAGACCGTTTTAAGTAGACAATCGGTAAAATCTACTTCTCATCTGAATATTTCATTCTTCCTCAAGGGAAATCAAACATTTCAAAGTTTGTGTGTTCAACTGAATAATCACAAGTAAGAGTAAGGTAAAAGTAAGATTTATGTTTCACGAAGAACGACACAAGCAGATGTTTTGCACAATTCTCAAGATTTGAGTCATGATCCATGTTTTATTTTTGACTTTGAAACTCAAGATACTTTAACATGGACAGGAAGAAAAAAAATGATTTTAATGCTTTGGACCAATAAATCTGTCTTTCAAACTCTGAAATTGGCTGAGACAATGAATCTGGAAATAGAAATTTGTAGCTGTGCTCAATTCCGAATGGTATTTTACTCTCCAGAGCTGGATTAATAAATTTGGCTGTTACTTACTATAAGAAATGGCTAGTCAGCCAATTGAAGAAAAAACAAATATTGTAGTTGAGTTCCACATCTCTGTCTGGAAGGTGAGAAAAATTCTACAGCACAATCACACTGATTACCACTGAAGAAAGCAGAATTTTGATGAGATTAGTGTTCAACTTTCTAAAAGTAAGAACATCCCGTTGTTACCAAGATAACAAGATAAATTCTAGAAATGCAAAAGTAATACTGACAGTGATAAATGTAATTGCTTTGCCACTTAATTCACAGTCAGATTATCTTTTTGCTATCAACTTTGGAAGGAGTACTTGATACAGCTGAGTAAGTCAACCATAGTTCATTAGACGTCATCAGTTTAACTCGTGCCACCGTTAATTATACAGTTGCAGAAAAGTGGTTTGATTAAATTATAAAAATGAAAGAAACTCATGCTATACAAAGATTCATGCCCATTAATTCAGTCATTGAATTTAACAGGTCCTTAATTTATATTTCAATAACCTCAGGCCTGGCAATATATTCTGAGCTAGTGGTGAGGGTATCAATTGATTGAAGGAAGATTCCAACCATTTTCCTCCAAGAATAGCTAACTCAGATCATTTGGTCTGTAGTTATCCCATTGAGATATTCAACTTGTTTGGCAATTCTTTCAATAAGGAAAGCCAGGTAATCTGGTTGACGTGCCTGGATGAATAAATGTGGAACGTATCTCTTTCATGGATATAATTTGTTTATGGCAATTGTTAGCCTTTTAAGCACTCAACCAATGTGTTGAGTTCTAACATTTCTGCAGAGAGGATGACTGTTTCACTAAGATTGGGTGTTATCAATGCCGGCCAGATTTAGCAGTGGATGGCATTCTAACCTGTGGATCTTTTGGGTCTTCATTCAAGCTCAGGTTTGTAACATTTAAACAATAAAACAAAGAACTGCTGATGCTAAAAACTTGAAAGAGAAAACAGAAATTCAGCAACTCTGGCAAGCAACTGTGAAGAGAAAGCACAGTTATCGTTTTGGATCACTGGTCAGCAATTCCAGTTTTCGCTGCTATTAAGCAATGTCTATCAATCCACTGTATATGACGGTAAGGCTAGCAAAATGTTCTGTACTTTCTCGGCTTCAACCTCCCAGCAGAATGCTAGCACATGACTACTGAGCGAACTGCTACATCACAACCAACTTCAGAGGCTCGTTTACATATTCAATCAACCTACTGATTGGTCTAGTATTTGTTATAACCAGTTTGATAATCTAAAAAACAAAATTTGATGGCTATACATAAACTTGCAGCAGGAATCTTTACATGAGACTGACAAATATATAACAGGTGCAATGCCTCGACTGAGTGTCTCATGGTTTGGTTGTATAACATACATGATCAGCTTCTATGCAATGAAAGCCACTCTGCCACACAAAATGCGATCAAGCAAACCACTGATCTATTGAAACACTGCTGCTGCCTTGACTGATGCAGAGAAGCCCCACAGTGTTCTGTAAAGCGATTATCAAGATTCATGTTGACATGCTGTATACTGCACAAACTCACCCTCGTGAGGGTGTAGCATTTGCTCACTGCTTTACGATAAGCTAGCACTTCCTGCTTTGATCCAGCTAAAGCTATTACTGGACAGGTCAGATAGTGGACGAAAATCTGGTTTGATAGATCTTTTCTTTATTTAACAAGGTGGTCTTATTGACAGATTCAATCAATAAGCACATCGATGTGGACCTAATATACCGGCCATTGGATTGGACAGCTGGAACTGACAACCGGAAGCAGCAGAGACAAACCACTATGAATGCCGGAGGAAACATCACAGAAGCGCTTCACAGGAGGTTCCCAAGCACTGAGGATGTCACCTAGACAGGGGACAAAACGTCTGCAACACAAATTCCCAGCTCGGCGAACAGAACCACAACAAAAGCGTAGTGCTGCAGGTTTGAATTTAACAATAAAATAGCAGTTTTTTTTACAAAGGAAAAGATAATATAGAATAAGCCAAGCTATTTACATAACACACAATTTATAAAAACTTTGAAACACACAGTTAAAATTACAATTCCATCTATTCTAATAGCATCACCTTACAGTACTCAAACACCACAGACAGTACACTTATCTATAAAATTTGTAGGTTTCACATAGCTGTTTCCTTCAATTCTTGAGAATTTGGTAACCTTTTCCATGATAAGTAACAAAACTGAGCTTAGACTTTCTCCACATTAAATAACCCCTTCACAATTCCAACCAAATACTTTCTTCTGGAACTTTCATACATCACATTGAAGTAGGAGAAAGTGAGGATTGCATATGCTGGAGATCAGAGTCGAAGAATGTGGTGCTGGAAAAGCACAGCCAGTCAGGCAGCATCCAAGGAGCAGGAGAATTGACGTTTCAAGCATAAGCCCTTCATCAGGAATGAGGCTTGTGGGTCAAGGGGGCTCAGATATAAATGGGAGGGAGTAGAGCTGGGGGGAAGATAGCTGGGAATGCAATAAGCAGATGAAGATGGGGGTGAAAGTGATAGGTCTGACAGGAGGGTTGAGCAGATAGGTGGGAAGGAAGATGAATAGGTAGGACCGTTTAAGACAGTGGTGTCAAGTTGGGAGGTTGGGACTGGGATAAAGTTGGGGGGGAGGGGAAATGGGGAAACTGGTGAAATCCACATTGATCCCGTGTGGTTGGAGGGTCCCAAGGGGGACGATAAGGTGCTCTTCCTCCAGCCATCGGGTGGTTATGGCTTGGCAATGGAGGAAGCCCAGGACCTGCACATTGAGGTAACCTATTTCCTTAATTTTCTGAACTATAACAAACTAATTTCTCAAGGAGAAATGGTTTCATATATCTAACCTTAACAAGGACTTTTAGAACTGACAAACAAAAGCTTTCAAACTCTGGGTTTTTCCACTGAGCAATAGGAAAACAACTTCTGATGCTTTAAAACTGAAAGCAAGCTAATACTTTTCAGTGTTTACTGTGTTCACTTATAACATATTTCCACTGCAAGCAAATCCCAATTATCATCCCAGGAAGTCTCTGCCTCTCATGGTTCAAAAAGAATTACCCCATGATTCTAGAACTACTGCTGTTGATCATTCAACCCCATCCTGCATACAGATCAAAACATAGGCCAGGCTAGTTAAGGATAGCAGATTTAATTCGTGACAGGACAATTATAAACTAGATGGATTTTTATGATAACTGAGAATAGTCACATAGCAGCCACTGGACTAGCTTTGTTCTTAATTCCAAGTTTTTTTTATCTGAATTCAAATTTCACCAGTTGCTATGAGCACTAGTCTGTGACTCTGGATTACTATAGCAAAAGCAAAATACTAAAGATGGTGGAGATCTGAAATAAAAAGAGATAACACTTGACAAACTCAATGGGTTTGGCAGCATCTGTGGAGAGAGAGAAACAGTGTCCAATGACTTTTCTTTCAAAGTTCCAAAGAAAAGTCATATTAGACTCAAAGCATTAACGCTGTTTCTATGCTCACAGTTGTTGCCAGACCTGCTGAGTTTCCCTTGCACTTTCTGTTTTCACTTTGGATTACTAGTCCAGTGACATTATCTCTAACCTCATGTGTGGGAGCTGTAGGAATGGAAGGAGATGAAAAATATTTGGCAGCACCGGGTGTGGGTAAGCTGTTTAATCAAGCTTTTCATTTTCTCATCAACCTGTTTTGAGATGTTACCACACACCCCTGAGCAGGTGAGGCATGAACCTAGGCCGAGTGGCTGAGAGGTAGGGACAGTACCACTGCACCACAAGAACTCCCTATTTCTGGAAATCTATATTTTGAAATCAGCCTGCTCATGGATGTTATTACACACCTCTGGAGCAGATGGGACTTCAACTTCGATCTTCTGCTCCAGAGGTAGGGACAGTGCCACTGCACCATGAGGATGCTCCAGTCTTTTGGTTACCTTTGACAGTATAGGGATTCAGGCCTCTAAGGTCAGACATTTTGAATATTACAAAATAACCTGGGTGATTTAAAGGTAAATTGCAGCTTTTAGCTTGCAGAACTCCATAACAACCAGTACTGCCTTGGAGCTTGGGACCCTAAATTTCTACTCGGAACCCCATTGGTGGCCATGATCCATGGTTTGGGAATCCCTGTGGTAAGCTATTAAAGAACAAGAGGATGAACTAATTTTCTGCAGTGCAAGCTAACTTTAACTGCTGCTAGCCTGTCATGCTCTTGGGCTGACTGCTAAGGTGTACAGTCCCTTAACAGCTTAATCAGTGCTGACAATGTGCCACAATTACAGTGATTCAGCTGCAGCACAAAGCTGACATGCTTCCTTGGATAGACATAGTGTAACTATGCAACATGAGCCATGTGTCTGTTCTGAAGAATGTGCGTCTTAATGAATTATACACAAATGCACGTAAAACACCCAAGGATAATGTGTGTTAAACTAATGTCCCAGACCATCTCCCCTATACTTAGTAATGGAAGCTAACTACTGTATGATGTGAATGGGGAGAAATGGATTTAAAAATAAATTTAAGCAGCCTCCTTGACCAGACAATTATGCACAGTCCTTCTATTCCTTTCCCCATTTTGTATGTATTTAGTTTTCCATTAAATGTATTCATGCAATTCATCTCAACCACTTGCTGTGATAGTGAGTACAACATTCTCACCACTTTCTAGGTAAACGGCTGACTTCTCATGATGAAGCTGTCTGTAAGCAAATGTATTTTCAGCCTAGTTGTTTTAGGAAAGGCTAATGTTAACTTTTATATGTAAAGATAATATGACACATGTTGATCATGATATTAAACTATGCATGAGAGTTAACAGTGTGTGAACATGCTATAAAATGTTGCAGGATTAGATCAGTACCATTTATCATCAACTGTACAAGGGCCAAAATTAGCATCTCTCTATTATGAACACAATGAAATAATAAAATTATTTTGTAGATTTGTGGACCACCAATTTATTTTAAAAATGCAATAGATTGATTGTGTTGTCATGATTTGGCTGTTTTGTTGAAGTTCTGGCATTGACCTCGGTGTAGGTCTGCCAGAATGGTTGGGAGGTATAGTTTATGTTCATGGATGAATGAACTTATGCTCAAAACAGTCTCGAGGAGGAAAGAAGAAACATTCTTTCTCTGTAATGCCAATGAAAAGCTATTGATTGCAAGAGAGAATTGCTAAAATGCTTCCTTATAAATAGTATTTTTTTCCTTCCAGCTCTTGTTCTTATTGATGCCCCAAATTAGACTGGTCCTTGTGCATTTCTAGTTATATCAATCAACATGACAAAAGTTCTGCCTAGGTTCAAGTTAAGCCCTCCTACTCTTATCCTTTCCCTTTAGGATACTAAAATACCTACCCAATCCATATACTGTTCAGCAGAACTATTAACTTGCTCAATAACATCTCTTCCCAGCTTTTGATACCGAACGGTGCCTCAGTGGATAGCACTGCTGCCTCACACCACCAGGGTCCCAGGTACAATTCCAGCCTCGGGCAACTGTCTGTGTGGAGTTTGCACATTCTCCCTGTGTCTGCTTGGGTTTCCTCTGTGTGTTCTGGTTTCCTTCCACAATCCAAAGATGTGAATTGGCCATGCTAAATTGCCTATAGTGTTAGGTGCATTAGTCACAGGGAAATGGGTCTGGGTGGGTTATTCTTCGGAGGGTCGGTGTGGACTGGTTGGGCCAAAAGGCCTGTTTCCACACTCTATGGAATCTAATCTAATCTAAACCTACCGCTGACAGCTGAATCAAAGTGCTCTAATCACCAGAACAAGGCATTGTGTCTTTATGTAATACCTTTCAGACAGAAAAACACCCAAGGTTTTAAAGCAATATTAGACACAGCAGGTGGACTGTTATAGGGACTGAACAATGTAGGTTAAGGAAATAAATGTGGCAGAATTGCATGTGAGGTTCAGTGAGTCTACCTCAATATTGGGAGCAACTTGCATATTTTAACAAAAGTTCTGGATGTCAAGGTAAGGTTCTCGTAGGGCAGCAGCTAGTTTCTTTGAGGAGAAAGTGAGGTCTGCAGATGCTGGAGATCAGAGATGGAAATGTGTTGCTGGAAAAGCGCAGCAGGTCAGGCAGCATCTAGGAACAGGAGAATCGACGTTTCGGGCATTAGCCCTTCTTCAGGAATGAGGAAAGTTGGTCCAGCAGGCTAAGATAAAAGATAGGGAGGAGGGACTTGGGGGAGGGGCATCGGAAATGTGATAGGTGGAAAGAGGTCAAGGTGAGGGTGATAGGTCAGACCAGGGTGAGGGCGGAGAGGTCGGGAAGAAGATTGCAGGTTAGGAAGGCGGTGCTGAATTTGATGGATTTGACTGAGACAGGCTGGGGGGAGGGGAAATGAGGAAACTGGTGAAATCCGAGTTCATCCCTTGTGGTTGGAGGGTTCCTAGCCGGAAGATGAGGCGTTCTTCCTCCAACCGTCGTTTCGCTGTGGTCTGACGATGGAGGAGTCCAAAGACCTGCATATCCTGGGTGGAGTGGGAGGGGGAATTGAAATGTTGAGCTACAGGGTGGTTGGGTTGGTTGGTCCGGCACCAAACCATCATCTCCCAGACCGTCCATAACCTCATCACCTCGGGGGATCTCCCATCCACCGCCTCCAACCTCATAGTCCCACAACCCCGCACCTCCCGCTTCTACCTCCTGCCCAAAATCCACAAACCTGACTGCCCCGGCCGACCCATTGTCTCCGCCTGCTCCTGCCCCACCGAACTCATCTCCGCATACCTTGACACCGTCCTGTCCCCCTTAGTCCAAGAACTCCCCACCTATGTTCGGGACACCACCCATGCCCTCCACCTGCTCCATGATTTTCGCTTCCCCGGTCCCCAACGCCTTATTTTCACCATGGACATCCAGTCCCTGTACACCTCCATCCCCCATCACGAAGGACTCAAAGCCCTCCGCTTCTTTCTTTCCCGCCGTACCGACCAGTACCCTTCCACAGACACCCTCCTTCGACTGACTGAACTGGTCCTCACCCTGAACAACTTCTCTTTCCAATCCTCCCACTTCCTCCAAACGAAAGGAGTAGCCATGGGCACCCGCATGGGCCCCAGCTATGCCTGCCTCTTCGTAGGATATGTGGAACAATCCATCTTCCGCAACTACACTGGCCCCACCCCCCACCTTTTCCTCCGCTACATCGATGACTGTATCGGCGCCGCCTCGTGCTCCCACGAGGAGGTTGAACAGTTCATCCACTTCACCAACACCTTCCACCCCGACCTCAAATTCACCTGGACAGTCTCAGATTCCTCCCTCCCCTTCCTCGACCTTTCTATTTCTATCTCAGGCGACCGAATCAACACGGACATCTACTACAAACCAACCGACTCCCACAGCTACCTGGACTACACCTCCACCCATCCTGCCCCCTGTAAACACGCCATCCCATTCTCCCAATTCCTTCGACTCCGCCGCATCTGCTCCCAGGAGGACCAGTTCCAAAAACGCACATCCCAGATGGCCTCCTTCTTCAAGGACCGCAATTTCCCCCCCGACGTGGTCGACGATGCCCTCCATCGCATCTCTTCCACTTACCGATCCTCCGCCCTTGAACCCCGCCCCTCCAATCGCCAACAGGACAGAACCCCACTGGTCCTCACCTACCACCCCACTAACCTCCATGTACAGTGCATCATCCGCCGCCATTTCCGCCACCTCCAAACGGACCCCACCACCAAGGATATATTTCCCTCCCCTCCCCTATCAGCATTCCATAAAGACCACTCCCTCCGTGACTCCCTCGTCAGATCCACACCCCCCACCAACCCAACCTCCACTTCCGGCACCTTCCCCTGCAACCGCAGGAGGTGCAAGACTTGCGCCCACACCTCTCCCCTCACCTCCCTCCAAGGCCCCAAAAGAAACTTCCATATCCGCCACAGATTCACCTGTACCTCCACACATATCATCTATTGCATCCTTTGCACCCGATGTGGCCTCCTCTATATTGGGGAGACGGGCCGCCTACTTGCGGAGCGTTTCAGGGAACACCTCTGGGACACCCGGATCAACCAACCCAACCATCCTGTAGCTCAACATTTCAATTCCCCCTCCCACTCCACCCAGGATATGCAGGTCTTTGGACTCCTCCATCGTCAGACCACAGCGAAACGACGGTTGGAGGAAGAACGCCTCATCTTCCGGCTAGGAACCCTCCAACCACAAGGGATGAACTCGGATTTCACCAGTTTCCTCATTTCCCCTCCCCCCAGCCTGTCTCAGTCAAATCCATCAAATTCAGCACCGCCTTCCTAACCTGCAATCTTCTTCCCGACCTCTCCGCCCCCACCCTAGTCTGACCTATCACCCTCACCTTGACCTCTTTCCACCTATCACATTTCCGACGCCCCTCCCCCAAGTCCCTCCTCCCTATCTTTTATCTTAGCCTGCTGGACCAACTTTCCTCATTCCTGAAGAAGGGCTAATGCCCGAAACGTCGATTCTCCTGTTCCCTAGATGCTGCCTGACCTGCTGCGCTTTTCCAGCAACACATTTCCATCAGCAGCTAGTTTCTTGTTAAGAAGGATAATTGCTTGCTTATAACCTTACAAACTCCACATCTTGTAGCATTAAAACACAGCTTCCTATGCTACCATCTACTGTGAACAAACTAAATACAGGGAATTCTTGACAGGGAAGTCACAGTGAGTATTCAACAACTTCAGCTCACTGCTTGCTCCAAAGGATTTCCATGTTTCCCAACAAGCACAAGGACCCCAGGGCACGTTTCATGGACACCAGCCAAATGTACCCCATGTCCATAGACATTGGCATCCAACATTGGTCAACAAATAAGAGCCCTCATGTCACATCACTAGTTCATTTATAGAATAGCGCTGAAAATGTGTTGCTGGAAAAGCGCAGCAGGTTAGGCAGCATCCAAGGAGCAGGAGAATCGATGTTTCGGGCATAAGCCCTTCTTCAGGAATGAGGAAAGTGTGTCCAGCAGGCTAAGATAAAAGGTAGGGAGGAGGGACTTGGGGGAGGGACGTTGGAAATGCGATAGGTGGAAGGAGGTCAAGGTGAGGGTGATAGGCTGGAGTGGGGATGGTGGCAGAGAGGTCAGGAAGATGATTGCAGGTTAGGAAGGCGGTACTGAGTTCGAGGGATTTGACTGAGACAAGGTGGGGGGAGGGGAAATAAGGAAACTGGAGAAATCCGAGTTCATCCCTTGTGGTTGGAGGGTTCCTAGGCGGACGATGAGGCGCTCTTCCTCCAACCGTCGTGTTGGTATGGTCTGGCGATGGAGGAGTCCAAGGACCTGCATGTCCTTGGTGGAGTGGGAGGGGGAGTTGAAGTGTTGAGCCACGGGGTGGTTGGGTTGGTTGGTCCGGGTGTCCCAGAGGTGTTCTCTGAAACGTTCCGCAAGTAGGCGGCCTGTCTCCCCAATATAGAGGAGGCCACATTGGGTGCAGCAGATGCAGTAAATGATGTGTGTGGAGGTGCAGGTGAATTTGTGGTGGATATGGAAGGATCCCTTGGGGCCTTGGAGGGAAGTAAGGGGGGAGGTGTGGGCGCAAGTTTTGCATTTCTTGCGGTTGCAGGGGAAGATGCCGGGAGTGGAGGTTGGGTTGGTGGGGGGGTGAGGACCTGACGAGGGAGTCACGGAGGGAGTGGTTTTTTCGTGTCAGAACTTCAATGTTGTATCTCAGGGGGCAAGGGCAAATATTGTTGGAGCAATGCAACATGGGCACTCAGCTAGACCAGGCTGCATTTACAGCTGTTTATTTGCTCTTTTCATTCTCATTCACTTGGAGCCTGTCTGGATGCTGACAACATTCATGCCTTGCATTGGCTTGTCTTGAATTTTTGTGCCTTGATTATCAACCATAGATACCAGGCTCAGTGTATGATTGTATTTCCCATAAGGTCACAAAGCCAAGAAATGGTCATGGTTGTCTGTAGTTGTCAGTCAACTGAAAGGAGGTAGTTTTTGTTCCGGGGGCCCCCGGCAAAGTAAGTCAAGGGCAGTCTGTGATAGGGGTTTGGACAGAGTCAGTCTGCCATGTGGGGCAGTCAACATCAGGATCCTCTCCTCAAGGTATGAGAAGCAGAATGTTAGGCAATCCACCACCCGACTTGGGTCAAATAAAAGTAAAATATTGCTGATGATGTAAATGCGAATTAAAAACAGAAAAAGCCAGAGAACCTCAGCAGGTCTGGCGGCATCTGTGGAGAGAGAAACAGAGTTAGCATTTCAATTCTGAAATTATACTTCTTTAGAAGAACTGGCATATCATAGATGGAGCAGTAACTCTCTTTCTCTCTTCACCGAGCCTGCTGGAACTGCTGGACATTCAGTCTTGCTTTATGTTTTTACACTTACCTTGAGTCATTCTGCTGCCTTATGGGCTGTTTTCCTCCTGGAATGAGAGACGGACAGATATTAAGGGAGATGAAGTTTGGGGGCACAGGTATTATTTTTGACACAGGTTAAAAGTGCGTAGTCAGCGTAGGTCACCCAGTGCAGTCTCAGGTTGGGATGAGTGAGAATGAGTGAGTTGAAGGCAATAGTGAGAGTGGCAGACCATTAGTTGAGGTGGACTGAGTTGCAGAATTAGAGAGAGTATGAAGTATCTGAGAGAACATGGGGACACTTATGCTGTTTGACTGTGTGAAGTCATTGACTCTCCTATATTGCTTGGCATTCCTCCAGATGACTGAGACACCACTGACTTAGGTGATAACCTCAGACTAGGCTGGCTTGGTCTGGTGTGATGGCTTCCACTGCTGCTGCAGGAGGTAGTGGATTTCCCACCACTGCACCATCCACCCACCAGGACCCCCAGGTCCCTTCTCACAAAATAGGCAGTCAAATTTCCCTTCTCTTCTGTGTCTGAGGCAAATATTAGGAGCCATGCGAGCAACTCTGGACTGACAGTGTTTGTCTGGGTGTACAGATGGCACCAGAGATGGCAGTCAATTCTAGGAATTCCCAGTATACTGACAAGTTGTTCCAGGTATAGTGAAGGTAAAAAGGGATTAGAATCAGCCAAGAGGGTGCGAAAAGAATAAGGTAGTTTGTTAACAAGACAAATTGACAAGATATTATGAAAGGTTTTGTTAGGCCTTGCAGAGAGAATCCCTCCAGGAAACTTGACAATTTTCTTGGCTAAGCGTCAGTTCTATAGCATTTGGCCCTGAGCCATATGAAACAGCTGATATCAGAGCAGATGGCCAATATCTTGCTCAAATATATAGGTTTTAAAGAGCACTTAAAGAAAAGAAAGAGAGGTAGAGAGGAAGTGGTTTTGAGGTAATTCTAGGGCTTAGGGCCGGTGCATCTAAAAAATAGTTATCAATGGTGGAACAATTAAAATCTGGGTTTTCAAGTGGCTTGAATGAGGGAAGTACAGTCTCAGAGAGTTATTATGCTGGGGGAGATTACAGAGAGAGCATCAAGTCCATGGAAGCACTTAAAAGCAAAGATTAAAATTTCAAAATCATGGCATTGCTCAAGTGGAAGCAGAATTCTCATCTTTTGCTTTGCTCTTGTAGTCACAGTATTTATATCATTGGGCCATTAAGTTTCTGACCATTGGCAAACCCTAGAGTGTTGACACATACAAACACACAAAATAGGAGTAGAAGTAGACCTTTGATCCGGCTCTGTCATTCAATAAGAGCATGGCTGATCTGCTTGCGTTTTGAATTTTCATCCACCCACGATAACCTTTGATTCCTTCATGTGACAAGGATCTATTCACCTCTGTCTTAAAATATTCAATGACTCCACCTTCACCAACATCTAAGGCAGAGAGTTCCAAAGTCACCAAACCCTGCTAAGGGAAAAATGATCCTCATCTCTGTCCAAAATGGACAAACCCTAATTTTAAAACAATGCACCCAAGTTCTGAGCTTGCCAACAGGAGCAAACATTCTTTCTATATTCATCTTATCAAGACCGTTCTGAATCTTATAAATTCAGTCAAGTCACCCCTCACTCTTTTCACCTCTAGTGGAGAAACACCCCAACTGTAAAACCTATCCTCATGACACAATCCACTCATTCTGGGAATCAATCAAGTATATCTCCTTGGAACTGCCTCTGATGCATTTACATCCTTTCTTAGATAAGGGGACTAAGGCTGTACATAGTATTCAAGATGTGGTCTCAGCAATGCTTTGTATAACTGAAGCATAATATCCTTACCTGTATGTTCAATTCCTTTCATAAATAAAGGATAGTATCCCTTAAGTCTTTCTGTTTACGTGGTGTACTTGTGTACTAAAGTGTTGTGACTCATGCACATGAACACCAACATCATATGCATCAGTAGTATCTTCATTACACTAGTAATTCCAGAATTAGCCTCGATTCTCAACTATTACTATTATCAAATTCAATTACATCTATTAATAAATGTAGAATCTATACCAGTCTGTTGCCAATAATGCAATATAGTATCAATTACTAACATCAGAATTGGTGAAAAATCAATTCTTGGCATTGGAATTTGTTCCTGTGTGTTATTTGTGCCTTAATTCATGAAAGTCTGCTCCAACTACCAACAGAAATAATGGCCTATTGCCAAAATTAATTCCAGTATTTTATTGGTTCCAGTATGTGTGCTAATCCATTACCAATCTGAGAATGGATGAAAATATGCAACAATGATTCACCAGTGTTTCAATAACATCAAACTATACTTCAACATGGCAATCCATGTCACCTCACCCCCACCCCTACCCTCTACACTATGTGGGGGCAAAGTTGGAATACTTGATTTAACACTCACTTGTTTTTCAACAACAAACTACTATGAAGTACAAAAAGTCCCCAAGAAGAGTCAGTCAAAACATCATTGACTGGATCTCAAATGAAAAACAGATGTTATTTTCTTTAACTGTTCCATTGCAAATCTTCCTATGTAACTCCTTGTCTGAGACTGGTCTCCCAGACTGAGCTGATCTATCAAAAGCAGCACAATAGGCATCAAAAAGTGTGTACAATACTTTAATATTTAAAAATAGTGAATATGCCTGTGTTTATTATGTGTAAGAGGGAAAACGTAACAATTTCTCAAGAGGTGAAAGGTCTCAGCTTCATTGCAACTGAACACATTAAAAATGCCAAAGTTAAACAGTAGGGTTAATTGAAGTAAATGACATAATCCTCTTCTATCCTGACATAATCCCTAAAACAGAAAGAAGCTGTCAATCAAGGGGTTTGAGCATTTTTCTCATTTGCCCAATGTGCATTTCATTTGGACCATGCTGGAATCCATACAAGCTGACTACTAAAGGGAATGTTAATTCAACTTGCTGACAGTGCCAAAATAATCAAATTCATGCTTAAAAATTAGCTGTACTCAGATCATACTGAGCAACTGTTCTCAATGGCCTTCCTCTTCACTAAATGTGACAACCAAACATCCAACTTTTTGGTTTAAATCTAAATCAAAATGACTTTTAGAGTTTTAATTCATGAAGGTTACTACAAATCCCCCTGATCACTTGTTCTGAGCTTCTAACCCCATCATTTCTTTACAAAGAATGACCAGTTTTATTAGTCTGAAGTGAATATATCTGAACATAAGCACAGATTCTGGCAATCATGCCTCTTTCTGCCAATACAGATTGTAAAGCAATACAAAATGCGTGACCTGTTTTTACTCATTGGCTTAGATTAATTGAACCAAACCATTCTCAAGCTATTACAGGTAAAGTATCTCAAATCCGGCTGCCCAAAAACTAGCAGTACCTGAAAATAAGACATTTTTGCAATTTTCCATGCACTAAATTTAATTGACAAAAAATTAAACAAATAGACTTATCTGGGCAATTTGTTTAGGTGGTCCATTGGCCCAGTGTCACTATAGATTAGTTGACATCTTTCACACTTCACATACTGATCTATCCTGCCATCCACTTCACCATTAGCCCCATCCATAGTGACTTGACACAAACTAGTCTCTGCCCAAACTGTTGAGCCCAGAAATATCCCAAATCTGGCAATGCCACAGTCCCAAGGATGCTGGATGTGAGGTCATGTAGTTCTATAGTTCTTAAAAACATAAACAGATTGTGCAAACTTTCTTTCTACACAAGAGGTAGCCTGATTTATTTATAACTGACAAAATTTCTTATGCATAGGGTAATGCTGCCAAATGGGACTAGATTAACTTAGAATATCTGGTCAACATGGATGAGTTGGACTGAAGGGTCTGTTTCCTTGCTGTACATCTCTATGACTCTAATCAGGCTCGTTAGTATCCATTATTTGGACTATATGAGAGCTCTTCCAGTTCCCAAATGGCACTTATAGCATGGGTCACAAAAACAGAAATTGCTGGGAAAACCCAGCAGGTCTGGCAGCATCTGTGGCTGCTCAGTGTCCTCCTTTGCTCTCCCAATATCTCCCGACAGCCCCATGGCACCTTCCCATACAATTGCAGTAGGTGTAACACCTGCCCATTTACCTTCTCTGTCCTCATGATCCAAGGCTCCAGGCATACCTTCCAGGTGAAGCAGTGCACTGCACTTCAAATTAGTTGACTGTATTCGCTGTTCACAACGTTGTCTCCTCTACACTGAGGAGACGAAATGCATTGCACAATGCCTATAGTCTGTCACAAAAATGTCCCTGAACGTCTTGTTGCCTGCCACTTCACCACACCACCATGTTCCTTGGCCAACATCTCTGTCTCAGGCTTGCTGCAGTGATCCGGTGAAACTCAGCGCAAGTTGGAAGAGCAATATCTCATTTTCTGCTTGGGAACCCTTCAGCCTTCAGGAATAATATCAGCTTTCATTCTTCTGAACCCCACAGGATATTGGTCCAACCTGTTCAATCCTTTTCTATGAGTTAAGCCATTCATCTCATGAATGAATTGACCAAATCTTCTCTGAATTTGTTCCAAAGTAATTGTGTCTTTTTTAAAATAAGAATGCAAAACAATACTTTTCACCGTATCTCGTACATATGACAATAATAAATCAAATCAAAACTGGAATAGGTGTGGTATCACCAATGCCGTGACAGCTGCAGTAAAATATCCTTACTTTCTACTTCATTCCTCTTGCAATAAATGACAACATTTTATTTGCCTTCCTAATCACTTGCTGTACCTGCATACTAACTTTGTATCATTCCTCTACCAGGATAGCCAGAACCGTCTGAGCCTCAGAATTCTGTAATCTTTCGTAACTGAAATACTACTAAACATTTAGTCCCTTCATCTCAATCATTAATATGAATTATAAATAGTTGAGAACCCAGCACTGATTCCTTTGGTATTCCATTCCTTATAGTTTGCCAACCTGAAAAAAGACCCATTTTCTTCTTACTGTCTGCTTCCTGTGAGCTGACTAAATCTTTATCCATGCTAATGTTTTGCCTATTACATTGTGTGTTCCTTTCTTCTATTGTAACATGTGATGCGGCACCTTATCAAGTACATTTTGGAAATTCAAGTACACCACATGCACTCAGTCCCCCTGAACCACAGTGCATGTTACTTTGTAAACTAAACACAATTTCTCTTTCACAAAGCAATGTTGACTGTGCCTGATCTCATTATGGTTTTCTAGGTATAGTGCTATAACTTCTTTAATAATAAATTCCAGCACCTTCCCTGTTAGGTTAACCAGCCTATGAATTCCTGCTAGGAGAAAGTGAGGACTGCAGATGCTGGAGATCAGAGCTGAAAATGTGTTGCTGGAAAAGCGCAGCAGGTCAGGCAGCATCCAAGGAGCAGGAGAATCGACGTTTCGGGCATGAGCCCTTCTTCAGGAATTATGAATTCCTGCTTTTTGCCTCCAACCTTGCAATAAATTGTTACATTTGCTATTTTCCAGTTGACAAGGTCCTTTCTAGAACTAAGAAATTTTGAAAGATTATACCCAAAGTATCTACTGTCTGTGCTGTCTGGTCCTGGAAACCTTTTAGGTTCAACAGTTTTCCTGCATGTTTCCCCTGGTGATGGCAGTGATTTTAAATCCATTCCTTCCCATCAGACCTTAACTTTTAATTATCTTTGAGAAACACTGGCTTTACTCACACTTATCCTACTCAAATACTTATAGAATCTCTCAGTCCTGCTTCATTTGTATAGAACACTGGTGAGACCATGGCTTTAATATTGTGTGTCATTCTGTTTCCTCTCCCTAAGGAAAGGCATACTTGCTGCAAGCAGAAAAGGTTCAACAGGCTGATTCCTGAAATTGTGTACTGTCCTGTGGATAGGGAATGGGAGACTGGGCTTGTATTCTCTGAAGTTTAGAAGAATGGGAGGCAATCTCATTGCAATTTACAAAATTATTAATAGGATAAATAGAGCAGACTCAGAAGGGACATTTCCCCAAGCTGAGGGGGTCTAGAACCAGGGGAAACATTCTT
Organism: Chiloscyllium plagiosum; assembly: GCF_037043375.1. Taxonomy (NCBI): domain Eukaryota; kingdom Metazoa; phylum Chordata; class Chondrichthyes; order Orectolobiformes; family Hemiscylliidae; genus Chiloscyllium; species Chiloscyllium plagiosum. The sequence continues at coordinate 20,564,972 of NW_028270153.1, read as the reverse complement.
CAAATAAAAGGTAAACCATTTAGAACTGAGATGAGGAGGAACTTCTTCACTCAGAGGTTATAAATCTTTGGAGTTGTCAGCTACAGAGCTCAGTTGAAGTTCAGTTATTAAGTAAGTGGAAGTCAGAGATTTCCAGTTACTAATAGCGCCAAATGATATAGGGCAGCATGAGAATATGGAGATGAAGGAGATGATTTCCCATAATCTAGAATGACTGAGCAGACTCAGGGGACTGAATGGCCTACTCCAGCTGCAGTGTTCCTGGGCAACTTCCTTTCATTCTCTGTTTTCTGCCTCTTTAATGAAGGATGCTTTTTGATCTGCCCGAAACCTACTGATCTCCCAGTGCAAAGAGCTGTCGATGACTGAGTGCTGCAGACTGACACATGTTTACATTCAGGACTACATGCTGAGGGATGCACTAAAGCTTGGGACAATGGCCTCAGTGATGAAAGATTGCAATCCAAGGCCTTCTTGCCATCATATATCCAGTAACTGGAAAACATGTACTCCTCCTTGGATTGTATTGTTGATCTGAAATGTGTTAAAAGAAACTGAACTATTTTATATTTTGTGTAATGTCAACTTTGAACTGTTGTGTCATGTACTTTCACAAATTTTATGAATTCTATTTTTTAAAGTAAAGAATATTGCAGTCACAAAACCATAGAGTCATACAGCTTGGAAACAGACCCTTTGGTCCACCAAGACTCTGTCGATACATGATGCCTTTCTAAACTAAATACCTTTTGCGTCTACATGATCTGTATCCCTCTATTCCCTGTCTGTTCATATATCTGTAAAGATACCTCTTTAACATTATTGTTGTATCCACCTCCACTACCTCTTCTGGCAGTGCATTCCAGGCACTTACCAACCTCTGTGTAAAAATTCTGCTTCTCACATCTCCTGTAAAGTTACCTCCTTTTATCTTAAACCTATGTCCCTTAGTAATTGACATTTCAATCCTGGGCAAAAAGACTCTGACTATCCATTCTTTCCATGCTTGTTATAATTTTGTAAACTTCAATCAGGTCACCCCTCATCCTTCAACGTTCAAGCAAAAACAAATCAAGTTTTTCCAATATCTCCCCATAGCCAATACTCTCCAAACCAGACAACATCCGAGTAAATCGTTTCTGCACCCTCTCCAAAGCCACCACAACATTTTGGTCGTATGATGACCAGTACTGTACACAATATTCTAAATGTGGCCCGACTAAAGTTCTATACAGCTGCAATATGATTTTCCAGTCTTTATAATTGACACCCCAACCAAAAAGACAAGCCTTCTTGACCACCTTATCCACTCGTGTTGCCACTTTCAGGGAACTCTGGACCCGTAAGCCTAGATCCCTCTGTAAGTTGATGCTGCTAAGATTTCAGCCATTTACTGTATGCTTCTCTGCTGCATTAGATTTTCCAAAGTCATTACCTTGCACTTGTCCTGACTAAGTTTCAAAATCTCCAGCCTGTCTATATACTGCTGTACCCTCTCATAATCCTCTTACATTTGCGCAGCTACCTCAATTTTTGTGTCATCTGTAACCTTACTAATCAGATCACCTACATTCACCTCCAAATCATTTATATGTATTAAAAACAACTGGGGTCCCAGCAATGATCCCTGTGGAACACCACTAGTCACAAATCTCTAGTCAGAAAAAGACTCTTTCACCACTAATCTCTGTCTCCAATGACTAAGCCAGTTTTGTATCCATCTTATCAGGTCACCATGGATCCCATGTGATTTCAACTTTTCACCTATGAGGAATCTTGTCAAAGACCTTGCTAAGGTCAATACAGACAACACCTACTGACCTGCCCTCATCAGATACCTTTGTCACTTCTCAAAAACTCAATAAAGTCAGAGACAACTTTCCTGCACAAAGTCATGTTGCCTATCACTAATAAATCCATATTTTTCCAAATGTGAGTAAATCCTATTCCTAAGCACCTTCTCTAATGATTTCCCTATGACTGACACAATGCACACTGGCCTGTAATTATCTCCATTGCTCTTCTTTAACAAAGCAACAACCCTGGTTGTTCTCTAGTGGTTGTGCTCTTTTAGACCTCCTCTGTAACTAAAGAGATTATGAAGATTTTGTACATGGCCCCTGCAATTTCGTCCCTCAGCATTCTGGGATGGAGCCCATCAGGTCCTGGAGCTTGACTACCTTCATGCTTTTTAAAACACCCAACACTTCCTTCCTTTTTATACTGACATCAAATACCTCTCTCTAAACTCACCATCCACCATGTCCTTCTTCTTTGAGAATACTGATGCAAAGTATTCGTTAAGGGTCTCAACCACTTCCTCCAGCTTCCCTCCTTTGTTCTTGTGTGAACCACCCGTTCCCTAGCCACCCTCTTACTCCTTATATATGTATAAAATGCCTTGGGATTTTCCTTAATCCTGTTTGCCAAACATCTCACAGCCCCTTTTAGACACCCAAATTCCTTCTTAGGGTTCTTTCCTGTTATATTTGCATTATTCGAGGGCTCTGTCTTCAGTTTCCTAAATCTTATGCATGCCTCCTTCGTATTTTTAACTAAGCTCTCAATTTCTCTTGTCATCCAAGTTTCCTGAATCTTGCTGTCCTTATCCTTCAGTTTCACAGGAACACACTGATGCTGAACTGTAATCAAATGGGCTTTAAAAATTCCCACATGCCAGATGTGGATTTACTCTCAAACAGCTGCACCCAATCCACATTCCTCAGTTCCTGCCTAATATTGTGTAAGTTAGCTTTCCCCCAATTTAGTACGTTTTTAGTACTACAGTAGTAAACTATGCTTATCTGTAAGAAACTTAAAACTTACAGAATTAGTGTCACTGTTTCCAAAATGCTCCCCACTGGTATTTCCAAATACCAGGTTTGTATGGTCTCTTCCCTAGTTGGACACACCGGACAAACTCATCCCCATCCAAGCCTCTGGGATGTTAAAAACATCCAACAACAACCCCGTGTTGTTCTTACATTTTTTTCATAATCTGTCCACATACCTGTTCCTCTATCACCTGTTTGTTGTTGGGAGGCCTATAGTACAATCCCATCAAAGCGATTACACCATTCCTATTCCCGAGCATTACCCATGTGGCCTCACTGGATGAACCCTTCTCGGTATCCTCCATTCAGTATAGCTGTGATATTCTCCCTAATCAGTAATGGAACTCTCCCACCTTTTTCACATCCCTCTCTATCAACCTGAAGCATCAAAATCCTGGAATGTTAAAGTGTCAGTCTTGTCCCCCTCTTAATCAAGTCCCTGTAATAGCTACAACGCCATAATTATATTTGTTAATCCAGGTTCTAAATTAATTTGCATTAACCTGTCATACTTCTCACTTTAAAACAAAACCACCTCAGACTGCCAGTCCTGCCGTGTTCAGTAACCTCCCTCTTTATGTTCTTACTCTTATTGACCTTAGTCTCTGACACCTCCTCAGTCATTTCACTTGCTGACTTACTGCACTTATGCCCCATCCCCTCACCGCCACACTAGTTTAAACCCTCCCACGTAACACTAGCTAATCTTCCTGCCAGAATATTGGTGCCCCTCCAGTTTAGGTGCAACCTCCTTCTTGTATAGGTCCCACCTACGGTGGAGGACATTCTAGTGATCCACATATCTGAAGCCCTCTCTCCTGCACCAGCTCTTTAACTATGTATTTAACTACTGTTTTCTTATACCTAGCCTCACTGGTGCAGGAAGTAATCCTTAGATTTCAACATCGGAGGTTCTGTTTATCAACTTCCTACTTTACTCTCAGAACTCCTATTGCAGGACCTCATCTCTCTTTCCGCCTATGTCGTTGATACGATTATAGACCACAGCCTTTGGCTGCTGACCCCCTTCAGATTATCCTGTGCCTGCTCAGAGATATCTTTGGCCCTGGTACTAGGGAAGCAACACACATTCTTGGAGACTTGAACGTGACCACAGAAATGTCTATCTGTGCCCCTGACTGTACGGTCCCCTATCATTGCTGCTTGCCTACACCTTCAGCTCTCCCTGGGATACAACAGAGTCAGTCATGGTGCTACTGATCTGGCAGCTGCTTTCCCCTGAGAGGCAATGTCCCCAAACAGGTGACTCCTGCATTGCCTGCCCACACTTAGTAGTTTTCCTGGTGATCACCCAACCCCTCTCTGTCTGGCAGCCCTTACTGACCAGCTCACTAAATGAGTTAAGCACGACATTCTCAGCCTCATGAATGCTCCATAGTGAGTCCATCCACAGCTCCAGCCGCCCAATGTGGCAAATCAGGATCTGGACCTGAACACACTTCCTGGATACATAGTCACCATGGTCACTCGAGGAGCCCTAATTTCCCACAAACTACAGGGAGAGTGTTCCATAGGACCGAGTTCTCCTGCCATTTCAAACCATACCAATTACAGACAATATTCCAAAAATAAATAAATAATCCAGGAACTGATTTCACAATCTCACCTACTCATCACCAAACTCAGGCCTATCACTCTTGCTGTCTATTTCTTGCAGACTACAAAAAGTAAGTACTTTTATTTCTCTCCAGACATTGCGCACTCAGTCTGTAAATTTGGTTCCTGATCAGCCAAGTCTCTTGAAATGTGTCTTCACCATGGGAGCTCTGTGCCTTAATTTAGCTCCATGCTGCTGCTGCTCACTCCCAGGTTTGCTCTCCACCGCTCTCAGCTGCATGGACTGACCTCAATCTTGACTTTAACTGTAAAATCCAAGTCAGTGCTTCCTAAACCTTTTCCCCCAAGACCTCATTTTGAGGCTTGAGAATTGGTGCCACCTCTTGCTAAGACCTAGGAGAACAGGGAGTGGGAAAGAGTAAATCTGTGAGTATAATTGGGGAAGGATTGGAGGTGGGGGGTTGAAGGCGCAGAGCTCTATTGTGACCATTCCTGTCTTGGAATTTGGGCGCCAACATTTTCAGCTCAACCCCACTGGTGGTCCCAATTCCAATTTTGGGAAATCTTGATACAGGCCATTACAACCATAGACTGAATTGAGAGAAACAAACTAAAAAGATTATTCATCCTGATTAGTAACAAGACCGATTCCAGGTAAAGGTCTACAGAATTTATTAAGTCCATCATAACAAGTATACATAACAAATGAGAATAAAAGCAATGGTTTTCAGTTGATCCACTTCAGGACACAATCTTACATTTTTGAATGATTAATTCAAGAGACAGAGAGTAATGTATCTCCATTTGCTGTTGCTACAAAACTATGGGGAATGTAAGCTTTGAGGAGGACACAAAGGGGCTGAGAAGAGATTCATCAGGTTACATAAATTGACAAAAAAGTGACAGAAGCAATATAATGTGGTGAATGGAGAGTTCATTGACTTTGCTCATAAAAAAGAAAAAGCAGAATTAAAAAGGGTGTGAAGCATATTGACGTTAAGAGGGGCTTCTGCTTCTCTTTCTTCTCTGTCTGCTTTACTTGTGGTGGCACCACAGACTAATACCCGCCGACAGTTTAATGACTTGTGCTAGCTGACTTGCCCTGTTCTGCTGAACTCAGTGAACCTTCTCTGGCTTGTTTCCAATATCAGTGTATCCCACACAGTTCTATGCTCACCTCCCTGCTGAAACCAAGTTGTCTCAGACACTGTTCCTGACTGAGGTGAAGAAAGAAGTTCACATTTTTCTATTGAGAGCATTCCTTTATCTTTTACCTTCATGCCCAATTTCCTCATGTCAAAATCTAACAAGACTCTCATCACTCCAACCATTTTTCCAAACATCAGTGAAAAGCACTCAGCGCAGCATTTCATCTCATTTTGTAGTGTTGTACCTCACTTTGATGTCCCACTGTGATCCCTTTAAATGGCTCGACTGTGGGATCCCTCTTATTCACTTGTAAATGATTAAAAGAGAGTTTTAACAGGACATATAGGGTCCAAAATGGCAGGTTGTGTGAAATCAGCTGTATACGTTGTTTGATATCACAATCTGCCCACCCTGCCTGCGTGTAGTATTCATGGGCAAGCCCCTGACAGCATGGTTACCATCATGGCATGTCACATGTCTCACACATGGATGTGGTCAGATTCATTCAGGTCAGCATTTTTGAAGTTTTGGTCTTTTGTAGTCATGGCACCCACTATATTATGGAGTCAAATCTCATGATCAAAAACAAAAGAAAATCTGTTGATAGATAAGAGTACAGGTGTCTCGAATCTGTCCTTCAAAACTCAGAGACATCTAAAATGCAGACATTTTTATGAGTTGCATAAATTTTAATCCTTTCAAAATAAGAAAAATAAATTCACTAACTTGTTCCACTAGGTGATGCTTGGCTATGAATTAGTTATGGTTTTTGCACACTGTTTTTTTTCAGCGTTAGGAATAACTCTTGACCCCACCTGACCCAACCTGATCTGACTTGATCTGTCAGATCTTAAACCCAGCAAGATCTAAAATCCAGAACAGGCTCAATCCCAAGGTTACTGATTTTAAAACATTGTGCTTGTGAGCACCATGTGATGTTTAATTTATCAAACAAAATCTATAAATAGCCAACATATAGGCAAATTATTTTGTGACTTATATCAGCTGTTGTAATTTTCTTGCAAGTAGCAAACCAAAGAAAATTCCAACTGTAAGTCATATGGTCATATTTTAATAAAGAAAGTCCCTTCAATAAGTGCAAGTATTTCTACTCATGGAGGAGTTTTCTAACTGCTTGGAAGTAGATTCATAAAACCAAATTCAGAATAAACATTTCAGAGTTGAGCTATTGAAGATTTTTTTGATCATATTGTTAAATAAAATGTTTGCTTATTCCAGACAGATGTTTTAAAATCTCAGATTGACAGGCAAAGTTAACAACTTTGCGGTGGCACAGTGGTTAGCTCTGCTGCCTCACAGCGCCAGAGTCCCGGGTCCAATTCCCGACTCAGGCGACTGACTGTGTGGAGTTTGCACATTCTCCCCGTGTCTGTGTGGGTTTCCTCCGGGTGCTCCAGTTTCCTCCCACAGTCCAAAGATGTGCAGGTCAGGTGAATTGGCTATGCTAAATTGCCCGTAGTGTTAGGTAAAGGGGTATGGGTGGGTTGCGCTTCGGCGGGTCGGTGTGGACTTGTTGGGCCGAAGGGCCTGTTTCCACACTGTAAGTAATCTAATCTAATCTAAAAACTTTCAAAGTCCATAACTTGAAAACTAACTTGTGATATCTATCACTTGCATGTTGTCAATCCAACTTTCTTTTATTTTGTTTTTGAATGACCCAGAATATATTGGGTGATGAAGTAAATTAATACAATCAAGAAGAAAAGCACAGAAATAGGCCAACTAGTTCATCCTCGTGTTACTGCTCCATTTAAGTCTCCTCCCATCCTTCCATATCTGACTTTATGAGCATAACCTCCATTGTGTATTTATCTAACTTCCACCCATATCATCCATGCCAACAACTCCCTGTGGTAATGAGATTCACATTCTTACCATTCTCTACATAAGGATGTTTCTTCTGAACTCTCTGTTTGAAAGATTTGTGTTATTGGCTTCATTCAGTTCACCCTTTGCCCTGCTATTATAGTCAATGACTCAGATGTTGATGCTAAATACATAAAGCCAGCAGTTATCCTAAACACGCTTGCTAATTTCCCCTCAGGAAGTGTTTGTACCCATAGCTCTAGTCTCTTGGTCCTCAAGTAAATATGTGAAAGCCTCAGTCAATAATGGTGAAATGCATCTTGAATAATATGCAATTTAATTGTACGGTGTTTCCATTCATTGTATCTGAATCCTTGGTATCTAGTTTAATTTAAGGAGGTTCTTTAACAACTGCAGAAAGACACATGATATATAAACATGTAATGTCTCCATTTTAGTATTTGCTTATTTACCATACAAACAGTGACTGGGTTGGGTGCAACTTGTTATATTGTGACATCACACTCACAGGGTAGAAACTAATCCTAGGTTAATGGGTTTTTAATGTAAGCAGTCAAAAGTAACATAAATATTTTAGTGACAGGTTGACAGACTTAAGGTTAACACGTTAATCCTGGCTGCAGGCTCATTTGTAACCAAGTGGCCTTTATTAAAGCATTGATGATGTTGATTTATTTCATAAACTGCTACAGTCAGAACTCAGAGAAGACATGCTTAACAGTTCAAAACTACTCACAAAATATGACACTTTTGTGTTAGAGCTCTTTTAAAAAGATTTAATTTGTTCAACTTTCTAGAAAGAGTGTTGTGCAAAACTAATGAAGTACAAGAATGGTATTGCTATAGCCAGTCTGAATGTAGTCAGATATAAAAGAAAATAGAATCAGGATGCATATGAAAGACAGAGAAAATAAAAATGATTTAAGCAGAGCAAATAGAATTTAAATAAAAATGATCTCACAAAAGACACAATTTATACCTTTCTATGAAAGTCAGCTACCCCACAGCAGTAGTTAAGGTCAATTCTCTGACTTCACGGTGTACTTGGCAATATACAGCTGACAGATTCTTGTTAAGTCTTAGTGGTCAACACTTTACAATCCTAAAGGAGTACTTTCAGTTTGATTACCTTTTATATAAACTAACCCAGTGATTGATGATGTGCTGATTAAATAGTATGGGGAGCATAGCTCACATTCTACTGGTCGCAACAGTGGTGGAGCAGTCTATTCAGACCAAGGAGAGCAATGCATGTCTTCAGTTAACTTGTAACCTTTATTTTTATTTGATTAAAAAGAATTCTTTCAAGAGATGCATTCAACGGGAGTATACAAAATACAACACAGTGATGCAGGCTCAAAGAAGACCAAAATCTGGTGTTACAGAGTAGTGGAAATTGGCCAAATGCTTGATTAACTGTCTTCACATTATTGAGTTGCTGATCGAGGTAAGTGCAAGTGGATGTCACATTTTATTCATGAGAAAGGTTAGAAGTTAGCTACTTCACAAGAATTTAGACTTGTTCAATTTCTTTCAATTTCAGAGTGGCGTAGATGGAGCTTGACAAACTATTTACTTATTTACTGGGTGACTGAAGTAGGAGTCACAGGAATACAAACAATATACGATGAATACTATTTGTGTAACTGGAACATGTATATATACACAGCAGAAAAATAGGAGCACAAGCCTTCTTACTCTGTCGGTCTACACCAACAATTCATGTCAATGTAAGATGTGACCACACTTCTTTCAGTGACTCTTCATTTAATAGGTTCTTAAAGAAATCCCACATCAGAGACTTGGGATAGGTCATTTTCTTTAGCTGTAGATTGTCCTTATAGCGGGATAGATATGGAGCAGAGACATAACTTCTCAAAAAATTGTTCAATTTTCATATTTTATATTTAAATTGGTCCAAGTAGAACTCTGATGTTTTGGTGTATATTTTATTAGTCTGTCCTTATTGATGACATTTTCCCAAGCTTTTTGTTGGGTCAATTGATTGGTGGACAGGTTTAAGGAGAAACTACTCTTCACACAAATTAGCATTTGTAAACCAAGGCTCCTTGTACAATAACACATTTCTGAGTTTCAATATAACAGACCTTTGTGATCATTTCTGATTTATAACTTGGAGTATAACCAGCAGTATATTTGAATTGGACAAAATAAAAATATTATATGAGTTGCCCGTACAATTTACATTTCTATAGCATCCACTATGTAAAGGTTCAGGATAGAGATGGTAAGTAACTCCAAAGATGGACAGGAAAAGGGATGATTGAAAAGAAGAGTATATCCAAAAAGGAAAGGATTAAAGAAGATTTTTCTGGCAAGGAAAGAGCATGGCAAAGCTAAGGTGCTGCAGGAGGCAGTTACTATGGGCAGTGACAACGTTACTGAAGAATGAACAATGTTGCAGAGCAGGAGATATTGAACATGAATGGCAACAGAGGGTTATTGAACTTCTTGAAGTAAAGAAAAGATGAATATGTGGAGTGTGTTATAGGGTAGGATGAGCATTTTAAAGTCAAGATTTGGAAATGAGATAAAAGTAAAAGGGTTTTGACTATGGAATATGTGAAGACAGAGAACTCGGCTTGCTGGTGGTCTTGTTGATTAAGAATGGCAGGAACAAGGGGTCCAGCAACAGGATGATAAAACACGGGTTAGGATTCAAATGGAACAGGTCATGGAAACAGCCTTGGAACTCCACAAAGTTATGGAAGTAAAACAAAGTGATCTTGGTTGTCCATAGATATTGGCTGAAAACTCTATTTGAGATTGGGCAATATGGCAAGGTTCTATATCTCCGGGCAAAGTTTGAGGTGGCAGGTTAAGAGGAAAATAGGCTAAAAGTTAGATGCCCATGTATCAAGAGGCTAATTTTCTGCTTGTTAAAGTGCTAAATTGTGATAAAAGAAGCTAAACATTATTAAGATACTTAAAATCTATAATGTTAAAAATCGCATGACACCAGGCTATAGTCCAACAGGTTTAATTGGAAGTACTAATTAGCTAACTACCTGATGAAGAAGCAGTGCTCCAAAAACCTGTACTTCCAAATATACCTGTTGGACTATAACCTAGTATTGTGTGATTTTTAACTTTGTTCAACCCAGTCCAACACCGGTACCTCCACATCAAATCTATAAAGACAAAGGGACAAAGAAAATATTGCTGCGTTTCAGAATGATTATTATTAAATTCCCACTTAAAGATTGAATTTTCCAGTCAAGTCTGTGTATACTGACCATCTATATTTCACTTTGGGATTGGTTAACTCAGTTAGTTGGCTAGCCAGTTTATGATGCAGAGTGATGGGTTTGTTTCCTGCACTGGCCAATGTTACTACGAAGGATTCTCCTTCTCAATCTTCCCTTTTGCCTGAGACATGGTGATCCTCAGGTTAAACTACCATCAGCCATCTCATTCTAATGAGAAAACAGCCCAATGGTCTGGTAAGACTATAGACACTTTACTTTTTACATTTATCATCCAACTACATTTTGAACAAAAGAAACACTGGTAAGGTTCAAAGCCCTGCTAAATGTTACTAAGCAACACATTAAATAATTTTCTCTCTCTATGGATTGTCTTTATGACAGGTAGAAAACTCTCATTTTCATTGTCAGCAATACTTCAAGGGAATCTGATTTTCATCATAATAATTAGCTCAATTAAAATAGGAAAAACGTACAGTCCATATATATGTTCAAAAATAAAATGAAAACAATACAGTAGATTTTTCTATTGGTAATGTATAATAATTATAAAGTAAAAATAGAGAATGCTAAAAATAATCAACAGACAGGCAGAATAAAACAGAGTCAACATTTTAGGTTAAAACTCATCATAGCTTGAAGAAGTCAAAGATTTAACAACTTTAAGAAAGGGCACAGCTCGAGAAATATGAAATACTTTACTTACTTGACCCAATTAATAAATCACTAAAAACTAAACTGGCTCAAGTTATGTGGGAACACAATGTAAAAGGGAAACACCAACAGCCTCAATATATCTTCCTTCAGCTTTATCCTCTGTGGATTTTCTCCACTCATTCCTTTTCTGCACTGATTCTGTTGTGGTTAATCTCGACAGGGCTGTAATAAAGCTGTTTTGCATTTGACCATTATAAAGCAAAGGAAATTTCAACCACTGTGTATAATTAATGCCCAATCGAGTAGGACAAAATAGAAATATTTTTACAATAACCAAGTAATCAGGTAAATATACAAAGTTTTATATACTCAGTTCTAGGAGAAAGTGAGGACTGCAGATGTTGGAGATCAGAGCTGAAAATGTGTTGCTGGAAAAGCACAGCAGGTCAGGCAGCATCCAAGGAGCAGGAGAATCGATGTTTCGGGAATGAGCCCCTCTTCAGCATTCCTGAAGAAGGGCTCATGCCTGAAACGTCGATTCACCCGCTCCTTGAATGCTGCCTGACCTGCTGTGCTTTTCCAGCAACACATTTTCAGCTATACTCAGTTCTAACCTAACAAGACTTATATATAGTTGTTCACTGTGGATTGACGCAACTCAGAGATACTTAGGTTAGCACAGTTATATTAGAGGGGATCATAATTCCATTTGGATATGAAATGGGTGATATGCAATGATACTTATTTAGACTATTTGGGAATAGACAAGAAATACTTATAAGCAAGACAGTTTGGCTTCATTCATCCAAGTAGACTGAACCTCCACTCTTTGTCCCCTTTGATGCAGTCTGGCAATCTGTTTCAATCGTTTATGTGAAGAAGAACCACCTAATAATAGTTCCAACATTACATTTCATTAGCTTGAACCTGTCTTGGCTTTAAATAAAATTAATATTTCAAATTTACCTTTGTCGCTACTTTACATTGTTATCTTATTTTCATCTGTAAAATTACATTGCTTTCCAGAATGAATGAAGCACATTTTCCTCAGATGTTTCCTAGAATTCAGTTCTCTGATACTCTGAACAGTTTTGTGACTTTTCTTTACATTGTCTGCAGTGTTTACAGGTCTGCTTTGTGTCTGCATTGACATGGAGGCCTATAACTTTTTTTTTAAAAAGGATTCAAACTTCTAATTGATGACAGAAAAATGACACAACAAAATTTTATATTTTATAACTTTAACTAAGACAAATAATTGCTCAAGTTTTAAATGACAGAGAGGGACACTCCTCCTTTTCACTTATCATACAAAGCATTCTCCATTGAATTACAGATCTTGCTGAAAACAGTCCACAGTTAATTTCAGCTTCCAAAACATGCTGATAATGCCTTTCCACTGAGAACTAATATCCATTGGCCATCTCTAAGCACTTTCCTCAATTTTTGGAGATCTCCTAAAATCTATAACCTGCTGTAAAGTGTGTCCAAAGATTCTTTCTTCCCTCAGCCACCGAGCCAAGCTAAATAGACGACTCTTCCAGAATCTTTAAATGGCTACAGAATGTGCCTCATTTATTAGACAGCTCCTGTCCCTCCCACATTGTTGGACACTCTGTAATATTCATTGATTTATAGGGAAGCCTGTAACCTGATCACAAAAATGATTTCCTCTGCCCTCTTCTCTATGGCAAGGGGAAACATATTAACTTTATATTTAGGTAGAAATCTCAGAATTGCAGATGTGTTATGGTGCAGAAACAAACCATTCAGTCCACCATGCCTGCCTTAGCTCTCCAAAGAGCATTATGACTTGGTATTATTCTCCTCTTTCTAACCAGCATCCTCACACATTGTTTCTATTTAAATAATCCTCAAATGCCCTTTTCAATGTCTCAACTGAACAAGCCTCCACCTCACTTCCAGGCGGTGTGTTCTAGACCCAAGCTCCTTTATGTGTGGAAAAGCTTTTTCTCACCAGTAAATAGTAAATATCCATGATTCTTGCTCCCCTTCATCTCAGAAGTAAATGGACAGTTCACAGCAGAACTGTTTATAATCTGGTACCTTGAATAACTTGTTGGGAGATTCGAAGTTGAGTCGTAACAACTCCAGAGACTGTTGTCATTCACTCCAAACATAAATATTTTGCACCACCTTCTTGGTAAAATTTCCTAAGCCTCCCTTTGATCTCTAGCAATCAAACAGCGCAGATTTACTGTAAGGCAAGTGCACAGCTGGTTCCATGATACCATTTGTATTCTACATTTAATGCTACAGTCCCAAAATGTAAGAATGTAATGATAATTATAAAATGACCAGAACTAGACACAGTCTTGAATTGCAAGTCAATATTTGATTTGTGATGAACTGGATCGCTAAATTGAATTATTCCATAATTAATTTTCTATGATACAAGAGAAATGGTACACAATGTTGAGTTTCCCCAAAGAGCTTAACTGCTTTAATAGTTAAAAAATGAAATAATGAACCCAATATATAGCTGATAAAAGTTCAGAATAATTACTTGAAACATAGGATTTATTTTATCAATTTCCCCTCCTGAAAACATTGATTCTTGTACCCATATGAACCACAACATGTTGTTATAAAACAGAATTTCAGATCTCCAGCATTTGCAATACTTTGCTTTTCTTACAGCTTTATTGATATATAGTCCTGGTGACTATTGTTCATGGTCTACTGGACCAGTTTTCAACAGCCTAATGGGACCAGAGATGACTTTTTTTGTATTTGTTCCTTTGTGATTTTGCTCATTTTCTTTTCCCTCGCCTGAAGATTAAGTGACTTCTGGTGGACAGATGGTGTGTAATCACAATGCTTCATACATGATAATCCTGTGGGACAGGTTTGGTGGACCACATAGCCTTTTCTTAGCAATCATTTTTATCACTGGTTTGTACAAGCTGGCAGACTGCTCATACTTGCAGAGCCAAGTTCCATCTCAATCACACTCAGAAATGCCTCAAGCATTTTCCAGCACAAGGTGCTGGAAATCAACCAGCTTTGAGACCATAGAGAACTTTCCCCTTCCTTAAACAAAAACCAATCTTAGCACTCAATACCCAGGCTCATAGATTAGCACCACAAATTGAATTGAACAGCATTTTGGTTTTTTATCCCAAAGTTTATTTAAGCACCCTTCGAAATTGGCGATAGAAGCAAGTCATTCAAGGTAATTGCACAGCATAACATATAATCGTGAAGAAATGGAACAGTTTGCCCAGACTTATTGAGTGCAAAACCATAAAGTGCACAATAGAATTCAAATAAACAATAAAATAACAATGGGCTTCTGTTTAGAGAACCTCATTTTCTCTCCTGTTTTTTAAGTTATCTTGGGCCTTGTTCCTTGATTCTGTCATAAAATCAGTTGACAAACACACACAAAAAAACCATGCTACTTGTCCACTGAATGACTGGGTGATATTAGACTTTGCTTTGAAAGCAAGTTTCTTGATATACTAGCTAAGCTGGTATCATTGTCTTTTGATAACTTACATCCTCTCAGTATCTTCTAACCTACCCTACGGACTAGCAGGTTTACCTACAATCCAAAGGCTGCAGTGGGGTTCTTTCCAAACTTTTGTTTTCTGCAAGCATGTCATCTTCTTGTTGTACTGTGGTAAATTCAACCTTATTTTCTGGAGTCCAACGTCATTAAAAGGTATAAGCCTCTATGCTTTTTATGTGCCCCCAAAATCACTTTAATCCTTTAAAAATGAAAATGCTAGCCTTAATCCTTGCACCTACCAACAATAAGTATTGATTAATTAATTGATATTTTTGAAGCAGTGTATTTAATGTCACTGTTGCCAGAAACATCATGTGTATTTAATATTAAAAAACTGCCTCAGATATACAGACAATAAAATTTGTGAGCCACAATAAAAATAGCATGTCATGTAACTGCTAATATAGTCTTACGGCATTAAGCCAGCAGAGTTATTATGACCTAATTAAGTGCCCTCACTGCAGAATAGATTGAAGAAGCTATGCTGGCTTTGAGGGCTTTCCTAATGGATCCTGTATGACAGTACAATCAATTTATGGGTGTCAGATTTCCAGGCCACAAACAAGTATAAATCAAAATGCCAAAAGGCAGCTTAAGTGAGCAATATGTCTACCTTGGCCTCTGCTTAGTTACCACAGAAAAAGATAGAAGATTAATCCTTCACTGGCAAAGCAATGGAAACATGTTATGCTGGGGAGGAGAGAGTAGAAAAGTTCAGACTGGAGTGTACAATAGGGAGAGTCTAACTTACATCACTGTAAGCACAAAACAGGGACTTTGCAATGTGGTTGTGAACTGTGATGTGCTCAATATGTAAATCTTCAAATGAAGGCTTCTGCGCTCAATGGAAATCAAAAGAGAATTTGAACAGAAAGGCAAAACAAATTCCTGACACCTAAATGTAACAGGGAATATAGATTAGGCAGGATCTTATAGAGGTTTGAATGAAGTGGGCGAAAGTGAGATTTATGGCAAAACTATGTGAGAAATCTAGCAAGGCCCCTCTCATGTCAGGAGCAACTCGCTGCATTTTTCTCGCTAGGTGGTGGCAAATTGCCGATTAAGGGGGATTATAGCTTGTTAATGACCTTATTAACTGCACATTTTGCCTCACTAATATGTAGCTTTCTATCTTACCAAATCAGCTGCGCAAACTCAATGCCAAGAATTCTCGACGTGGGAGTCTGAACGGGCACCTGGCAACTTCAGCACAGCTGATTGCAAAGGGCTTTCATGTTGCTAAGCAACAAACAGCATTTCAAGGCATGATCCATAGGCACCTCCTGGTCCAAAGACACTGGCATCAAATAAATGGCCTCATTGCATCTCTCTGATACACTTGCAGAGCATTGAAGAAGCACTGAGTTGCCGGCAACCAACAAGTAGCATTGAAAAACTGCCATTAAGACATTTTGCCTGCAGGGTTAGGCACTCAGTATATCGATTGGATCAGGCAATATCTCAGGGTTGTTCAACTTCTTTCTTTACCCTCACTCATTTAGCCCATGGCATCCATGCCTTGCCTTGCCTTGTCTGAGTATGCTGTGTCCTGCCTGTTAGCCTTTGGCTTTGGCTAAAGCACCAATGCACTATCAGTACAATCATATTGAGGTGCTCCTTGATGCAGACACAGACCAGCTGCGTGTCAGTAGGAATGCATCTGGGGTTGGGGTGGGATATGGCACAGGGAGACGTCAATTTAACACTTACAGCATGTGCTAGGTGCCTGTATGGCCAACACACTATACATTTATTCCACCAAATGTTGCTTCTGGGACATAGAACATAGAACATAGAACGTAACAGCACAGTACAGGTCCTTCGAACTTCGATGTTGTGCCGGCCTATGAAAATAATCTGATGCCCATCTAACCTACACCATTCCATTATTATCCATATATATGACCAATGCCCATTCAAATGCCCTTAATGTCAGCACATCTACTACTGTTGCAGGCAGGCCATTCCACGCCCCTACTACTCTTTGAGTGAAGAAACTACCCCTAACATCTGTCCTAAATCTATCATACCTCAATTTAAAGCTATGTCCCCTCCTGTTAGCCTTCACCATCCAAGGAAAAAGGCTCTCACTGTCCACCCTATCTAACCCTCTGATTATCTTATATGTTTCAATTAAGTCACCTCTCAACCTTCTTCTCTCCAACGAAAACAGCCTCAGTTCACTCAGCCTTTCTTCATCAGACCTTGCTTCAAAATTGACTCATTGCAACTCCACATCCTCATAAATCTCCTCTGAACCCTTCCCAAAAATTCCACATCCTTCCAATAATTCGGTGACCAGAACTGCACGCAATACTCCAGCTATGGCCTTACCAGTGTCTTGCACAGCTGAAGCATGACCTTGTGGCTCCAAAACTCAATCCCCCTACCAATAAATGCCAACACACTATATACCTTCTTAACAACCCTATCAACCTGGCTGGCAAGTTTTAGTGATTTATGCACCAGGACACTGCGATCTCTCTGTTCATCTACACTGCCAAGAATTTTACCATTAGTCTAGAACTCTGCATTCCTTGTTACTTCTTCTGAAGTGGACTACCTCACGCTTTTCCGCATCAACCTCCATTTGCCACTTCTCAGCCCAGTTCTGCATATTATTTATGCCCCTCTGTAACCCACAACATCCTTCGGCACTATCCACAACTCTGCCTACCTTAGTGTCATCTGCAAATTTACTAACCCATCTTTCAACGCTTACATTCAGATCATTTATGAAAATAACAAACTGCAGTGGCCCCAAAACAGATCTGAGTGGCACACTACTGGCAACTGAGCTCCAGGATGAACATTTCCCATCAACCATCACCCTCTGTCTTCTTTCAGCTGGCCAATTTCTGATCCAAACTGCCAAATCACCTTCAATCCCAAAACTCCATATTTTGTGTGATACTGAAGTCCATAAACACCACATCAACCTATTTACCTTCATCCACCCATTTTGTCACTTTCTTGAAGAAGTCAATAAGGTTAGTGAGGCACGACTACACTTCACAAAACCATGTTGACTATTCCTAATCAAATTATTCCTTTCCAGATGATTATAAATCCTATCTCTTACAACCTTTCCCAACACCTTATCCACAACCGAAGTAAGGCTCACCGGCCTATAATTACCAGGGTTGTCCCGACTCCCCTTCTTAAACAAGGGAACATTTGCTATCCTCCAGTCTTCTGGCTCTACTCCTGTCGACAATGATGACATAAAGATTGAAGCCAAAGGCTCTGTAATCTCCTCCCTGGCTTCTCAGAGAATCTGAGGATAAATCTCATCCGGCCCAGGGGTCTTATCTATTTTCAGATCTTTCAAAATTGCTAAAACCTCCTGTTTGTCAACCTCAATCCCATCTAATCTTGTAGTTTATATCCCTGAATTCTCACTAACATTGCCCTTTTCCAATGTGAATACTGTCTAAAAGTATTCATTAAGCACTTCCCCATGTCTTCAGATTCCACTCACAACTTCCCACTACTATCTTTGATTGGCCCCAATCTTACTCTAGTCATTCTTTTATTCCTAATATACCGATAGAAGATCTTAGGGTTTTTGCTGATCCTGTCTGCCAATTGCTTCTCATGTCCCCTCCTGGCTCTGCTTAGCCCTCTCCTTAGATCTTTTCTGGCTAACTTATAACTCTCAGTCCCGTTAACTGAGCCTTCATGCCCCATCCTCACGTAAACCTTCTTTTTCCTCTTGAGAAGAGCTTCAACTTCTTTAGTAAATCATGACTCTCTCCCTCTTTTGTCATTTTTTTATCATTTACATAAATGATTTGGATGCGAGCATAAGAGGTACAGTTAGTAAATTTGCAGATGACACCAAAAGTGGAGGTGTAGTGGACAGCGAAGAGGATTACAACAGGATCTGGACCAGATGGGCCAATGGGCTGAGAAGTGGCAGATGGAGTTTAATTCAGATAAATGCAAGGTGCTGTATTTTGGGAAAGCAAATCTTAGTAGGACTTATACACTTAATGGTAAGGTCTTGGGGAGTGTTGCTGAACAAAGAGACCTTGGAGTGCAGGTTCATAGCTCCTTGAAAATGGAGTAGCAGGTAGATAGGATAGTGAAGAAGGTACTTGGTATGCTTTCCTTTATTGGTCAGAGTATTGAGTACAGGAGTTGGGAGGTCATGTTACGGCTGTACAGGACATTGGTTAGGCCAGTGTTGGAATATTGCGTGCAATTCTGGTCTCCTTCCTATCACAAAGATGTTGTGAAACTTGGAAGGGTTCAGAAAATATTTACAAGGATATTGCCAGGGTTGGAGGATTTGAGCTACAGGGAGAGGCTGAACAGGCAGGGGCTGTTTTCCTTGGAGCGTCGGAGGCTGAGGGGTGACCTTATAGAGGTTTAAAAAAATTATGAGGGGCATGGTTAGGATAAATAGACAAAGTCTTTTCCCTGGGGTCAGGGAGTCCAGAACTAGAGGGCATAGGTTTAGGGTCAGAGGGGAAAGATATAAAAGAGACCTAAGGGGCAACTTTTTCACACAGAGGGTGGTACGTGTATGGAATGAGCTGCCAGAGAATGTGGTGGAGGCTGGTACAATTGCAACATTTAAGAAGCATTTGGATGGGTATGTGAATAGGAAGGGTTTGGAGGGATATGGGCTGGGTTCTGGCAGGTGGGACTAGATTGGGTTGGGATATCTGGTCGGCATGGACAGGTTAGACCGAAGGGTCTGTTTCCATTCTGTACATCTCTATGACTCGATGATAACTACCTCCGTGCCTGATAGATATATACTTATCAAGGACCCGCAGTGGCTGTTTCTTGAATAAGCTCCACTTTTGTAATGTGTCCATCCCCTGCAGTTTCCTTCCCCATCCTATGCATCCTAAATCTTGCCTAATCACATCATAATTGCTTTCCCCCCCGTTATACCTCTTTCCCTGCAGTATATACCTTTCCCTGCCCATTGCTATTGTAAACATAACCGAACTATGGTCACTATCGCCAAAGTGCTCACCCAACTAGAAGGAGTCTAGTTCAGGCCAAACTAGGGGGAGAGGTAGGGGATAGTCGGTCAGTTCCAGGTACTATAAGTCATGAGCATAGTCTACATACGGTCCAGAGACTTGGCCACAGTTGGATTTCTGCCTGGGCCAGTCATGGTCAGGGAACATGCCCAACTACAATGATCAGTCCTAGAGGGTCATCACATACAGCAGAGGAATTGCGTACCATCAGTTAGGGAACTGCACACACAACAGTCTGGTCAGAATATCTAGGGGCTACTCATTAAAATCAGAGATGTTTGGCAAATACTGTCTTAGGGTTTCATGCGTTGATCTTTGAAGATGGTGTAAGGAGGGGATAAAGGGGCTGGGAGTGGCAAGGTGAGGGTAAGACAGAGGCATATGTTAAAGTGGGGACAAGAACAGCGATTGGGAGAAACCTACTATATAAGTAGGGGAATTGCAGTCAAAACATCATTAGAAGGTATGGTAGAAAGGTTTCTGACAGCGACCATCGCCGTGGCCTCCATAAGGGGAGCTTAGGTGAGCAGCTGGGCATTGTTAAGCTGTTTCCAGGGCTCGGGGCAGGGAGAATAGTTAGATACAAAGTTCAATGTGGAGGGTATGCATATGAGGTAGAGGGGGAGGTGAAATAGCTTGTTGGAACCATAAGATATACAAGTGGGTCATGGGAGTTCGAGGGAGGGGAGGGCTCCCCATGCTAATGGTGTTCACTGCAAGCTGTTTTCCCTGCCATTACCAGATGTAATCAATATGCTAGCTGCAATGCCAACTGTGAAATGTCTAGGAGAATGTCTGCAGTGGGTGGAGTCAATATCAGTTTGACGGGAAAAGTGCAGGATCTGGATCTGTTGGATGTTGGGACCTTGAAGGGACAAATATTTGAAGTATGGGTTTCCAAACTCCAATTATTTGTTTGCCCATTTGAAATGCATGCAGAATAAACATGGTCAGGATTCAAAATCCCAAAAATGACCCATAACTTGTGAAACTTAAAGGGTGCTGTGGGAAAAGCAGACCATCGCTTCATTATCTGTCAAGCAAGTATGACGACGGACTCTACTGAATGCAATGAAAAGTTGAATGAGTGAAGTGGGTCTGGAGTAGAAAGGGGTTTGTGGCACAGCAGGCACTCCCTTGATGTAATGTGGTCATCACTCAGCTGGCATGGTACCTTCACCAAGTTGGTCGATACGCTACGACCAGGACTGTGTTAGGGCTGATGATTTGGCTACTGAAGATGTGGTTTCATTGTTTGGAGCAATCTGGAGTAGGGAAACTCTCCAGTATAGTCCAGACAGAGTGTACCACATCTTGCTGTGCTCTGCACAACTGGAGCATAGAATGAAATGATTAATGCTGAGGAACTGGAGCAGTCCTGCAAGGAGAAGAATGAAGACAGCTCAGCTTCAATGGCACTGAGTCAGACAGGACCAGATTGACATCTGGTTCCAGTAGATGACAGCTAGGTGCAACAGGTCATCATGAATTGTAAAATAGAAGTTGGTCATGATGCTAGCATTTGGCTTGGTCATGTTTGAAATTATGCAATTGCTTGCCTGGATATGATCTTCCACTACTGGACAATAACAAGAAATGGATTTACAGTGGGCACAGGGGACAGAGCAGTGGTGATATAAAGAGGTTAGTTAGATGGGATCTGGCAACTGGCAGGTAAACTGTGTGGCCTGATGTGTAAACAGTGACTAGGATAAGAGAACAGCATTGCATATGTGAAGGAGTGTCAGCCATGCCAGTGAGCATGCTTTTGCCCGAAATGTCGATTTTTCTGCTCCTCGGATGCTGCCTGACCTGCTGTGCTTTTCCAGCACCACTCTGATCTAAACTCTGGTTTCCAGCATCTGCAGTCCTCACTTTTGCCATTTTGAATGATGAGTCTCAGTATGGGTCAGCAGGCTTCAGTGGAGATTGGCTGCCCTAAGACACACAATTCCAAGTTGTCCCAATGTCTGGCAGCATGACTGAACTCTTGACACCAAGGAGGCCCAATTAAGGGTCCTCAAACTGAAATGCTGACTCTGCTTCTCTCACCAGAAAGGCCACCAGTCCTTCTGAATATTTCCAGCATTTTTTGCTTTCATTTCTGATCCTCTGATGATGCATATGGGCTGGGAATTTGTGCAGGTTTATTTTTATGGCCTCTACCCTCCAAGTGTCAATAGCCTGAGTTCAAACAGGAAGGTTGTTGGACCATCTGAAAACATCATTAAGTAGAAGTGGCTCAGGTTTCCTTTTGACAGGGCGCTTGGCTGGGATTGGGGTCCTCTTCTTCCTTATAAATCCCACAAAAACAAATTGGATTTGTGACATTTTGGCCCTAGGTATTCTATTTTATTGACTACATCTGTTTGACTTTTAAAAATATATATATTTTGGCCAACTATGTTGGAAAACTGAAGGGCTGTCACACAAAGTAAGCCCTTCCTTGCTTCAATAGACTTGTGTTGTTCTCAAGAAAATTACCCGTTTCTTATGTTTAGATCTATCTTCTGATGCATGACAGTATTTGAAATGTTGTTATCATTACTGAAAAGCAAAGCTGAACATGCCTGTACTTTTTTTTCCAAGGGTTCTTAATTTCAGTGGACCCATATTTTGTGGTTTACTAAAGGAGAAACCATCAATGTTCTTTGTCATTACTCCTTTGAAACTGAAGGCAATTTCTGGTATCTGCACATGTGCAATTAAGCTTGGAAATCCAAATGTTGCTGGCAGTGATTCTAAACTTCTTCATAGGATGCACTGTTAAAGCTCACAGGCTGCAATCAATTTGAAATTGCAGAACTGATGAGAGTTTTCCCTTCAATACTAAAATGTTACTGTTAAAGGCCCTCCAACCATTAAACAGCAAAGTATTTATCAACCAGCACCTAGGGGGACCAGGAGTGTACCGGTTGATCAAGAGATCCACTTAAACAATGTAAAAACACACTAAGTAATAGAAACGTAATGCGGGGGTATACACATCACTGCTTTAATTTATTTACAACATAAACCACTGAAATAATGATGCAACTTTGCCTTAAAGAAAATTTACTGGCTGACAGCCTTTTCACACATATTCTCAACTATCTATCTGGAGATCACGATAGCAGTAAATTTCCGGCATTTGACGTACGTCGATTGTTTTCTGGTTTATCGAGAGCCCCGGGATAAAAGGTGCCGGCTAAAACAAAGTTTGCTGTCGTTTTTAAAATCTAAAGTCACTGGGTTTTTAATAATGTGGTTAGCTTCTTCTATTGAAAGAAAGATATACTTGTATTGGAAGTAGTTCAGAGAAGTTTAATTAAACTAATCCTTGGGATGAGGTGGTTTCCATATGAGGAAATGTTGAATAAGTTGGATGTATCCTGATTGGAGTTCTGAAGAATGTGAAGTACCTGTAAGGTGACCTTGAAAAGGGGATGCAGAAAGAAAGTTCCTCTCAGGAGGGAATCTAGAACAGCTTAAAAAATTAGGGGTCTTTGAGACAGATGGAAAAGGACTTTCTTCCTTCAGAAGGTCATTATTCTTTGGAATTATCTTGCACAGACAGCAGTGGAGGTTGGATCATAGAAAATATTCAAGCTTAAATTAGACAGAATTTTGATTGACAAGGTAATCAAGGATTGTAGCAGACAGGCAAGAAAATGGAGGTAAGCCGAGATCAGTCATGTTCCAATTGAATGCCAAAGCAGATCCAAAGGTCTGACTAGTTTGCTTCGATTCCTTAAGATCTAATGATCATTTAATCCACCTGACCTTCTCAGAGGGCATCATGCTGTGGTTGTTGTTCCACCTAATTGAATGATAATATGTGGCCTTTCGCCACACTTGGACTCTTAATTCAGTAGTCACTGATGTCTAATTGTCAATACATCACTTAAGGAAGGATGCCAAGTTCCCAGATCATAGAGATGAGACTTGCTGGAATGTTGCCAGAGATGTGGGACTTCAGTTTGTGAAGAATTTACAAAAGTTGGGTTTGCTTAGCTTGGGGGTGTTGGAGTTGGTTTGTTAGAGAAGTTCAAAACTATGTAGTAAATGGGATGAAACTGACAAGAGAATTGTAATCAAAGGGCACAGATAGCTATTTGCAGTTCGGCAGAAGTGGGTATTGAGATTAGGTCAAACTATATGCAGTTGGCAGAAGATCTGGGCAGAAATGAGAATTTATCTTATGTAGCAAGTTATAGTCTTGAGTCCATTGCTTGAAAGAACAGGGGAAGCAGATTCATTGGTAACTTTCAATTTGAATTAGAAAAATAGTTAAATACTAGAAATTACTAGCACTATTGGAAAAGAGGAGAGTGTACTAAGGGCACAGGACTTTCAAAGAGTCAGTACAGATACAACAGACAGAATGAACTTCCTCTATTCTGTAAGAATTTCTGCCTCTGCAAATGCCAACATAAAATCCACTGTGGTTTCGAACCTCCAATTGACTAACAATAGCAAGCCCATTTAATTGAAACTTAGAAGAAATCATTCAAATTAAATGTCTTAACAAGATAGATTTGAGTTTCCCTTTCTGATGACAAATCCAAACCACGAGTTCTTAATGCATAAACCACTCTTTAGGAAATATAACTCTTCCAGCTTAGTTAAAGAGAAGGCAGAGGAAAATTTGTGGTTTAAATGTCTAAAGCTTTTGGAAATAAGACCAGAATAATTTCCATAATCAAGAAATTGTAGAAGTTGGCTGAATGAACAAAATAAGATGGACCATATAAAACAATTTCAGAACTAATCCAAATGGAGTAACATGATGAAAAAAACAACATAGCTCTTTGGCAGAAACAAAAGTGATCATCCATTCAACATCTAAGAGTGAAGGAGTACATGTATAGTCAGCAGTTTTCTTCATGCCAGGTAAATCATAAAAATAGTTGGATGCAATGTAGTTTCCATCTATGTTACATTTGATACTGTCCCATATATCTGCCACATAATCATAAAACACAGTTAATGTAGTTAGTTTCTAAAAGACATACATTGCTGGCAGGCCTTAAACCTCTTTGGATCTTAGTTCTGGTAATGAATTAGAATAACATTATTCATTGTTGCTCTTGATATTTCAATAAATGATAATATGACAAGCCATCAACAGGAGATAAATCTTGAATGCAATCCAAATACAAACCAGTCTGGAAAAAGTTTGAAGTGCAAAGCACAATGCAAAATTATTACTAGATATTCACATTAACATTTAACTATTTGTTAAATCTGTGATTTTCTAGACATGTTAACACGATGTAGCATGCATGATTTATGTGTCAAGAACAGGTACCTTGCCTGAACACAAAGGAGATGCAAATTGGGATTGAGAAATTTTGGATTACACCATCAAATTGATTAAGTGAGTACACCAGGCTATTGGTCTCTAAACTGTCATTGATTGTATCTCTAAGGTTTCTATTGAGAAAGCAGGACTTATTCTTTGGAATTTGATTACTAATATGGCCATGTTTGATTCACACAATATGATGCATAACTAATGGCTTCAATGGAATACTGAATAACATGAAACAGGAGGGAGATGGGTGTGCAGGGTGCAGGAATGTCAAGTAACTGCAATGATCTTTGTTTACACAGGCTAATGGTTGACCTGTTCATTTTACTATCTTTAATGACTTACATGTTGAGGTAGAGGAATAGCTGTATATCATTGATACCAGAACCTCTTTCTAGACAATGATAAAAACTGCAGCATGCATGCAGAATATCTACCCTGCACCCCAATACACAAACTCTTCCACTACCCCTATCCATGAATACTGCAGCCAGCATAGGAGAGACTGCTTCTGGCTCCTAGGAGGCCTGTGGATTCTTTTCATGTAGTCGATTTTGATATAACGCACTAGTTCAGTTCCCATGCGATCCAACATTATAAGAAAATTGTGTAATTTAAACTAATGAGTCCAGAATCACGTTATAGCCAATGCAGGTAAGGAAAGTTTGCGTTCTACAAATAACTGTCTAATTCTTAAATTGTGTTAAAGCCAATTCATGTTGAAGAAATGATGTTATAGCAGAACCGACTGTATTTAGGTAGAAAATAGTGGAAGCATATTCGCAGGAATCAGCTAAGAATCCATCACTTCTGCTCCTTCCATTAGTGGATCGTGTAGAAGTGAAGCAGCAGACAGGGTGCCTCTTTTGTCTTTCTGCAGAAGTTCCTCAGCATCATGTCTGACTTGCTTCTGCTCCAGTTCAATAGGTTCTGAAATTGTTGATAGTTCTAATGGGTGATCTGCAGAACCCCGTCACATGTCAGGCAGGTGGTGCTTGTATAGTTAGATAGATGAGTTGTTGGAACCTTAGGAGTTTCCATCAGGAATAGAGAGGCAATATGTTCAGTGCCTTTCGAAATGAACTTTCCCATTTATGTCCGTCTCATGCCAGGGACTCCCCTGAATCAGCAGAGAAGTTTCTCTTCTTCAGAAATGCTTTGAAGATATCCATCTGCGTGCTTGCTGTCCAACTGGAAGTCTCTTGCATGGCTGAATTTGGATTAGTGCAGTTACTTTGGGAGTCTGGTGTCAGGTGTAGAAATGGTGTATCCTCATCAGCAGATGAGGTGTATCCTCATCTCAAAGGTGGGCCTAATAGTTTGAGAGAGGGGCTTGCTGTTGAATTTCCATTTTTGTCACTGCATTTGGAGGATCTTGCGAAGGTACCACTTGTAATACTTAATAAAATCATAGAATGACTGAATTCCTACTTGTCTAGCATTTTGAGGTACTTGGCACAAGTTGTTGAGGACTCCAAAGCATAGACAATCATGACGATCATTTCTGCACAGTCAACCCAGTTCTTATTCTCAGGTTTGAGATCCTGGTCCTCAAATACTAGTTTCTTCACTTAGTTGTAGGCTTACCTGGCACATGGAGTAAAGTATATTGCATGTTATCATACAGGCACTATTGTGAGCCAGAACATGAATGACACGTCTTTTCCATAGCACATGTACACTCAAAGGAATGGAAACAAGTTATAAATGTAAGATATACACTTTATCAGAAAATGGAAGAACAACCTGAGAAGTGAATTTGTATAAGTATGTGAGTGATCTATTGGATCACTGAGTAGAGTCAGGACCTCAGAGTCCTTCCTGCTGGGTGTAGCACAGATCTGATCAAGGTGGATCGCTAAGTCCAGAGAAGACTTGACCCATTTGGCAAAGACCCTGGACAGAATTTTATAGGCCACACGCAGCAGTGATGTGGGCCACCAATTTCAAATGTTTCCTTCTCTCCCTTTCCAATTGTAGATGAGGATAATGATGCCCTTCCTTGTGGATTTTGACAAGTTCCCAGCCAGAAGGATACCTATATACACCACCAGAATGTCTGGGACAGCACAGAATTGAAAACAACACAGCTGGTAAACCAACACAGTCCCGAGGATGGCCATAGTCAGCTAATCCAGTGGTGTATTCAGACCCACCTGCATACTGTCTAAGAACCACATAGTAGAACTGGAATTATAGGGAGGGAGACTGTGCTGAGGACATCATATCATTCAGTCAGCATAAAAGCATTTACTAATCTTCAAGATATCAGATGGCAAAGACTTTACCAAGCTGTCATCTTTCTTCAGGCTGCTGATCACAGAGCTCTGTGTACCTTCTAAAAGAAGAATTATTAGCATGTTCATCTTGCTCCATGGAGCAGACCCTGGACTACAAAATGATCTTAGAGGATTGCAGGGCAAAGGATGCTGGCTTTTCACCTCTTGGAGTTTCTCCTTGACATTGATATTGATCAGATTCTGCATGGTTTTCTGGAATGGGGATATTTCTTCCTCTTTCTCACTCATGCCTTTTACACACTTTTGAAGATGAAGAACCTCTTAATGTTTGCCTTGATTGAGTCTCCAACACCCAGGTGGGAAGCAATGAAGGGTTCCACGATTCTCCAACCTTTGAAATTTCTTTCAAGTTCCTCAATTTTTCTCAATTCAGAAGATGCACGTTCAGCTTCCATGCCTCCTGCCACCCCTCTAGCTTTTCTGCAGGTGAGAGTCAGTCAGTAGGAGGTGGTGGTTGGAGAAGAGCATCAGCTTGATGTAGTGGATCTGATTATTAATGCATGTGACAAGTAAGAGGTCTACCCTGGTAGATCAACCTAGTTGAAGCCAGAAAGATCTATGTGATGCTATGTCTGCAAGGTTGCTGAAGTCATAATGCCAAGCTACACAATTTAGTCTTTCCTTCTGGAGTTTGGGCATAGTGCTGTTCACTGTTGGTCTTGCCAGATTGTCCAGCTGCGTTGATAAAACAGTTGAAGTCACTGCAGTTAAAGAATG
Source organism: Chiloscyllium plagiosum (assembly GCF_037043375.1). Lineage (NCBI taxonomy): Eukaryota > Metazoa > Chordata > Chondrichthyes > Orectolobiformes > Hemiscylliidae > Chiloscyllium > Chiloscyllium plagiosum. The sequence goes on along the minus strand of NW_028270153.1, from coordinate 20,536,831 downwards.
ACTGGTCTGGACATTGACAGTAGCAGTGGGAGCTGATGAAAGATAGTTAACCACTTGCTATTGAAATGACCCTCATATACATTATTTAACATTTTTCTCATTTATTTGGTGAAACTGTGAGTTTATGTTAAGACTATTTGAACTTTGAACTATTGTGAGTTTTTAAAAATGTGAGGTAAACATTGGTGACTGCCTGGAAGATAATGTAACTTAATCACTGAAGAAGGGAACACTGTGGACCATTTGGCACCAAGTGTGCTGCTAGACCCAGGACTGGCCGTTGGTTGGATCAACTAAGAGAGGACTGATACTAACCAGCCAACCACAGAGAATATTAATTAAAAAGCAAAAAAAATGAGGAGCAAAACATGGAAGATGCAGGGAATATTTTGGAAATTTTGGGACTAGTTTGCTCTTTTTATTTCTTCTAATTCTGCGTCCAGTTAGAAAATTGTTGAATGTTCAGTGAAAAAAAAAATTCCAACCTATAATAAATAAGTAAATACATCTGGAAGTTTACTGAACTTTCTCATTCTTTGAAATTAAACAACTGTAAATAACTCATTAATTAAGGATTGCATAAAGGCTTGGTATTCATCATTTGAAACTATTTGATTGAACTGGCAAATTACAATTCTTTTATTTCTATTGAATTTTTTTTCTCTTAATTACGTCTGTCTGTGAAAACTAGGTCCAAACCCTACTTATTAATTAGTTTACCTTACTGTTAACCTTTGCCCTGCCAAAATTACAGTATTAAGAATAAATTGTAAATTTTTGTTTAAGCTTTAAATTTGGTGTCCAAGATCTTTTGCTTGTAAAGTTTGGTTAGAAACAATTGGGCAAAATTATGAGGGTTACTGAATATTTTAATTTCATTGTGTTGTGAATCTTGTGAAGGTAAGGCTCATTTGGTTTGGCTTGCTAATCATTTTGAGCCAGAGTGTACACATTAATTAACCAGAATAGTGAATTTTTGTTCATTACATCTACCACAAGTACACACCTACACAGCATCCCTTTAACATGAGAGATGGTAAAGTTGCCTCATTGCAAAATACACAGGCAGGAGAGACAGGTTGTTTCCTCCTGATTCGATTGATGGTGTTGGGACCTCCAGCATGCTCATTGATGGTTGGAAACTGAAATGTAGGATCTCACACTCCTGCAGGATGTGACAATACAATGGCTTTAAGATGTCTACTTACTCCTGTTTTTTTTAAAAAAAAAACAGGTTTTAAGACAGAGGTGTTGAGATGTCTGTTGAAAATGCATAAAGTAAACAGCTTGTAAAGTCTTGTTTTTTTTTAAAGTTGGAACAATAAAAGCAGCCTGAATGGGTGTGGTCCAACTCCCACAGAACCAGGATTTTTATTTTATTAGTTTTTTTAAGGTGCAGCTCTTGCTGGAGTCAGTTACTACAGTACATCTCTCCCTGCTACATTCTTGTCAAGTTTTCTCTTGATGCTTTTTCTCTCCTGCGTTGCTGGAGTTTCATGTGAGACAATGTATTTCCTGAATTTGCCTTTTGCCAAAGGAGTGTTTATGGGATGTTACTATATTAGAACAGTTGCTGTTTCCAAGCTAACTAATCTATTATTCTGTTAAGTTTTCCAATAGAGTCATAGTTAGGCCAATTCTTTTCTTTATTCTTTCTGTTGTGGTATTTTAACGAGAGTGCACGAATAAAGTGTATTTTCTTTCAAATCTGGTAGTTTGACCAATCAAATTGCATTTGGAATGCAGCATCTTACACTTACCTTCTTAATAAGTTTTGAGGTTGTCTGGTCTAGTCAATAACAAGAAACATTAACGATAATTTTAACCTTAGCCTAGTAATCCAAGTTTGAAACCAGTCTCATTATGGTCTTCATGCTACACACATTAATGAAAGCCATCTTAATGTGAGTTTTAAATAGTATTGCCTCTTACCAGAGTCAATGTTTTTTATAAATCCAGTCCTTCAATCTGCTCCTGCATTGCCATAATGATTTTTTAAAATCTTACTCATGATGGTTTGAAGAAACCATCGTGTTCTGCCCTCTTAGGATTGTCCAACTTCAGTGGCATCAGTAGTTTTGTGCAAGAGGCAAAATTTGGACTATTTCCCATTGAAGTAGTCAGTTCCCCTTCGGTGACATTTTTGCTCATGATTTACTACACTTGAGCTGTGTCAGTCCCTTGAATTTGAAGCTGAAGCTAGAGTTGGAGTGTATTGGCCACTTTGTGATCTATTACATTTGGAATTCAGGTATCTCTTCCTCCAATATTTCTTCCTTGCTGCCCTTGCTCTTACATGTAGGAAGAACAGCAGTCGTTGTTGTTCATTTTGGAAGTGACTGTCCTTTTGCCATGGGTCATGCCTTAGGCTGGGAAGTGGCTTGGTCCCTCCCTGGCTTCTTCCTTTGTTATTTTCACCAGCTGTAGCACTCTGTTGTTCCTCTGTTGATTCCTCTTCCATAGATTTGGCAGGCTGAGGAATGGAAGATTGCTTCGTTAGCTTCCACTTTCAAATTCACAGTAATCTGCCATTTGCTGGTCCAAATCTAAAAAGGCAGCTTGGAAGTTCGAGTTCCCAACCTTGTTGATGTACCTGTTAGGAAGGAATATCCAGAAAGGAACATGGAAGTTGTAGAGGCCCACTGTTACCACCCAGGACCGTTGTGACAGCAAAGCCGTTATGGCATGAGGATTTACACTTATAGTAAGTTTCTGTTCTCTTTGAAGTCCTTGAAGAACTTTGTTTAAGACACAATGTTCCTGAAGGTCACAAAGTATTCAGCAGGGCAGAAGTCCTGCAGACAATAGTTGTTCACTGCTTTAAATCCACACAATTCCAGGGGGATCTTCTTTGTGAAGGAAGTATGGTCAACTGGTGTACGTACTTCACAACCATTTATTGCAACCACAAGAGTGTTGCATACCTCCTTGTTTGGAGTGTTATTTGTTATAGCCTTCTTATTCCCGATTACGGTCTTTCCTCTGCCAGATAGGTCTAGACCATAGAATCCAACAACACTTTTGCTTCTTAAGTAGGAATTTTCATCTGTCGACCAGGTTCTTCTTCCAAAATTTTATAGGAAACGTGACCAACCTAAATGGTGAGATGAGGCTTAATGTAAATAGATAGGAATCTCTATTTCTCTGTACAGTGACAATACTGAACTGCAGTGATTGGATTGATTCTGATGTCATAATGCAAGACCAAAAAGAAAAATCACACTGCCACCCAACTTCAGCAGACCAATTTAACTGTGTTAGCCTTGGCTTAAATGGATGTTTTCATCCCTCAGTTTAACGTTCACACATTCAAGACCCACTCCAGGATTTGAACATAATTGAGGCTGATTGTCAGGGATGTAACGATGAGAGCTAAACCTAAGCGATCTTTGAGAAGATTTGTAGCTTGGGTTGATGATAAGTATCTAAATTAGCTAAACCTGTTTATCTTGCCATGTCATACCAATCTTTAAACAGAAGGAGGGTGCTCCCAATGTTCAGACTAACATAATTGTTACTGTTTGTGGAAACTTGCTTTGAGCAAATTATTTCCTATGTTTACTACATCTAGTAGAGTTTGTACTTTACAGGTACTTAATTGGCTAAGTAAACACAATATCTCCAGTGGATACATTTCCACCTCAGAAATGCAGTTTCTTTTTTCCTCTGTTTGTCTTGAACAAAATTACTTTTGATATTTTCTTCTTACATTCCAACCTTCTCCCAAGCTTTGCTGCCTGATGGCCTGTATTTGTGTTTTACAGTTCACAGCGTTTTCAACACGATGGAAGTAAAATAATCTTTTGCTGCCAAGATGATTCTATGATTTACTCATCATTTGCAGTCTATGCAGAAAATACTTTGATTTCACTTCATTGGCATCTCTATCAAGTGGCACCCGACAGCCTTTTTTTCCACTTGCATGAAAACACAAGGGGCTGCATATCCAGGGGAAGCTAACTCCCAACTCTAGAAACCTCAGATATCCCCTGCAGAAACTTTGGCATGTACTCTTAAAATTCCAACTTCACAAGCAAACATTTTTCAAATCCTTGCTGTGCAAAAGTGGGAAACAGATGCTAAAACATGACACTGGGTGTAATGGTTAGCCATTAATTAATAAATCATGAAGAAGTGAGTTACTTGTCAATGAGTAACCCACACACAGATAAATATAAGTAATATGATATTTTATATTATTCTACATTATATATGAGTAAACCACACACCGACAAATATAAGTAATACTCACCGAGTCCTCCTATCACTTCTGGATCAGAAAGTAATGTTCTGCCTCTGATTCTTTTGGTTAAGTTATGTGGTCAGTTTTATTTGTAAATGAAATAACATAGAAGTGAAAAAAACACATCATGAAATGTAAAAATGGGGCGTTGGTTGAAGAAGAAAAATGTTATTGAATCGGAGACGGTTCAGAAAAGATTTATTAAGATGTTGGAAATGGAGGGTTTAAGTTATAAAACTCGGCTGGGATTTTTTTCATTGCAACTTAAGAGGTTGAAGGATGACCTTATAGAGGTTTATAAAGTCATGAGGGCATAGATAAGATGACCAAGCAAAGGCCTTTTCCCCAAGATGGAAGAGTTCAAAATTAGGCAGCATATTTTTAAGGTGAGACGAAAAAAATTTAAAAAGGGCATGAGGGGCAATTTCTTTCACAGAGAGTGGTTAGTGTGTGGAATAAACTGCCAGAGGAAGTGGTGCATGCAGGTACATTTACATTTGGATAAGTTCATGAATAAGAAAGATTTGGAGGGATATGGGCCAGACGCAGGCAAGTGGGACTAGTTTAGTTTGGGAACATGGTCAGTGTGGACTAGTTGGACTGAAGGATCTGTTTCCATGCTGTATGACTCATAGAATACCTCAGGGTAGCTAGAAATTGACAATAAATGCAGGAAATCCAAGACTACCCTCATCACAAGAACAAATTAAGGATACTCTCATGGCATCTGCTATTTTACAAACTGCAGCAACCACCTTTCTGAAGAAATAGAAATCTCCCCAGGAACTGCTCCTGCACTGCTGATTTTAAATAAATCTTCTCTGAGGTGTCCAACTCTCACCTACTCCTGCCTTCTTCCCCCCACCCCAAGACAAACAGTATTATTTCCTTGTTCCTATTCATGAACTTATCCAAATGTTAACTATACCTGCATGCACCAACTCTTGTGGCAGTTTATTCCACACTCTAACTGCTCTCTGTTAAAGAAATTGCCCCTCATGTCCTTTTTAAAACTTTCTCCTCTCACTTTAAAAATATGCTGCCTAGTTTGGAACTCTTCCATTTTAGGGAAAAGACCTTTGCTTAGTCACCTTATCTATGCCCCTCAATATAGATGTGTTTATATCTTGAATAATCATTCTTTATCATACAATGGCTTGTGTAACTTCATGTAACTCAAATGAACAATTCATGTGTTTGAGTATGTGAGTCATCTCTTTTGAACACCACGCATGCAGATACCAGTGAACACTTTTCCTGTAAAGGTCTAACAGTTCACTTAAACTTTGCCTTAACTTTCCAGACTTGAATTTTGAGAGCAATTCTTGCATAGAATACAACCTTTAAAACACGTAGAGCAACTGGAGTTGTCGATATGCAGTACGCCGATAACTGTTTTTGTCCAATACTTCTGAAACGCTAGAAATTTATGACAGACATTAAACTTATTGAAAGTAACTATAAATATCTTATAAAATTTAGAGTACCAGCTGGGTAGGAAGATAAGGGGTATGTTAGAGGACACTCAAACTGGTTACCTTGGCAAGAGTGTGTGAAAGACAGTATGCTTTTGTTCAAATTAGATTATTTTTAGTCATATTTTTCAAAAATAATTCATTAATTTATATTTATTGCTCCTTTTCCTGGTGACCCCCAAGCAAAGCATGTCTTTTTTTAGATTTCAGTTTGGCCTTACATAAAACTGCATCGTTCTTACTCTCTGTTTTGAAAGCTTTCCAACTGAGGCAAATGTTTCTGAGCTTTCAGATTCCATTAATAAATTATAGATTTTAGTCCATTATCATTCACTCTCATCCCAAATCCATCAATAGATGGTGAAGTCAAAGGAGAATTCAGCCTCTAAAACCCTTTTACCTGTCATTTAATTAAATTATCCCATAATGAAATCTTCCCTAATGAGCTTGATTTTAATAATTTATTAGCTACTAAAGCATCGCTCAGGATTTCATCAATTATGCACGAGACAGGCGGACTTTTGGATTTTTCAATCCATCTTCTTTTCATTTGTGGTGCAATTCATTATGAGCACAAGCACTGTTACTTAGGGCTCTCAGGTGATTGACATGAAGCTCGAGGTCAGATTATTGATACACACTGCCTTGGAGATTGCCAACAGATATGTTAAATTGAAACATGTCGGTTTGCCCTCAGCTTGTATTTTCTTCTTTCTTGTTTGTCTGCTGCAGGATAAAACGAATAGCCCAGCTTCATGCATCTGAGGGCAACAAAAAATGTTTGCATTTGGCTCTGGTGGCCATAATTTAATCCTTACTTAAGAAAGACTGACAAAATGGCTTCCCATGTTGATTAACACCACAGAATAACAATCTTGAACAAAAATGTGCAAGAATGGAGTTTTGTTCACAAGCTTTTATTTTTCATTGCTCTTTTTGAGTTGGGGAAGGAGCCTCCACATGCTGCACAGTTAAGGATAGACAGCTAAAATGCTGAAGCAATAAGAACATGCGAATATTGGCGTCAAGAGCATGCATGTGACTTATTGAGGCAAACAATGACATATGAGCTGCAACATTGAAGTCAAAGTCAAAGGCAGGCAACAGGCTTCTGATGTTAACCATGTGAGCTGGACAGATATGACACAAAACTACAGAGTCTGGAGCAGGTGCACAAAATACAGAATCAAGATTAGTTGAAAATCGGTGCCAAGGCTGAAATATTGATATGCACTCAAGGTGAATAGATGGATTGATTCAAAGTGGAGCTAACTGAATGAATATGTACCAGATATGGTGTATTGAGGACATGTGAAGTCAGAGGCTATGGAAGCACCTTGCCTGAATGCACACTGTTAATGCTGACAAATTTAAAGAAGGATCCATCATTTTAGCCTTGAATTACCATTTGAACTCAATCTACTGCAAAATGTCTTTGTGTCTAAAATGTCAATGCCCCCCCTTACTACCACTATCTTTAGCATTCTCTCAATTATTGCTCATTAGCCTAATTCTTGTCACAACAAGAGTTCAGAAAGGGGTTGATATGTCTCAGCATCCTTGCCCTAATGAAGGGAAACAATTGCATTTCTAACATTGAGAATATTGCAAAGGTGCCCATAGGCGTAACAACTACCTCTTCCACATCTCTCTGCTGTACATATTAAACACGTCAAAGGATCGGGGGATAATGTAGAAAAATGGTTTTCACATGAAGTTGATCCATTGAATAGCAGAGCAGGCTTGAACTGTTACTGCAGCGGGTGTACTTGATAAATTGATAGAGGACTCCCATACTTGTAATCATTTATTTCATGTGTGCAAGGTGAAAAGCTTTAACAGAGGGGTCAAAGCTTGCTCTGCCGAAAATTACAGAACGCTTTTGAGTTTTACACAGATTACATATACAGTGTACAAATTATACAGTTCAACATCCATGTTAAGTTGGTTTCCCAAGTCTTTGTAGAGAGGAGAAAGTGAGGTCTGCAGATGCTGGAGATCAAAGTTGAAACTTTATTGCTGGAACAGCACAGCAGGTCAGGCAGCATCCAGGGAACAGGAGATTCGACGTTTCAGGCACAGGCCCTTCTTCAGGAATGAGCAGAGAGTGTTCAGCAGGAGAAGATAAAAGGTAGGGAGGAGGGGCTTGGAGGAGGGGAGTTGGAAATGTGATAGGTGGAAAGAGGTCAAGGTGAGGGTGATAGGTCGGAGTAGGATGGAGGCGGAGAGGTCAAGAAGAAGACTGCAGGTCAGGAAGGCGGTGCCGGGCTGGAGGGATCCGGCTGAGACAAGGTGGGGGGAGGGGGGATGAAGAAACTGGTGAAGTCCAAGTTCATCCCCTGCGGTTGGAGGGTTCCCAGTCGGAAGATAAGACGCTCCTCCTCCGACCGTCGGGTTGTTGTGGTTTGGCGGTGGATGAGTCCAATGACCTGCATATCCTCGGTGGAGTGGGAGGGGGAGTTGAAATGCTGTGCCACAGGTTGGTTGGGTTGGTTCGTCTGGGTGGCCCAGAGGTGCTCTCTGAATCGCTCCGCAAGTAGGCGGCCTGTCTCCCCAATATAGAGGAGGCCACACCGGCTGCAGCGGATGCAGTAGATGATGTGGGTGGAGGTGCAGGTGAATCTGTGGCGGATATGGAAGTTTCCCTTGGGGCCTTGGAGAGAAGTGAGGGGGAAGGTGTGGGCGCAAGTGTTGCACCTCCTGCGGTTGCAAGGGAAGGTGCCGGGAGTGGAGGTTGGGTCGGTGGGGGGTGTGGATCTGACAAGGGAGTCGCGGAGGGAGTGGTCTCTACGGAAAGCTGATAGGGGAGGGGAGGGAAATATATCCTTGGTGCTGGGGTCTGTTTGGAGGTGGCGGAAGTGACGGCGGATGATGCGCTGTACATGGAGATTGGTGGGGTGGTAGGTGAGGACCAGTGGGGTTCTGTCCTGGTGGCGGTTGGAGGGGCGGGGCTCAAGGGCGGAGGAGCGGGAAGTGGAGGAGATGCGGTGGAGGGCACCGTCGACCACGTCGGGGGGGAAATTGCGGTCCTTGAAGAAGGAGGCCATCTGTGTTGTACGTATTTTGAACTGGTCCTCCTGGGAGCAGATGCGGCGGAGACGAAGGAATTGGGAGAATGGGATGGCGTTTTTACAGGGGGCAGGATGGGAGGAGGTGTAGTCCAGGTAGCTGTGGGAGTCGGTTGGTTTGTAGTAAATGTCCGTGTTGATTCGGTCGCCTGAGATAGAAACAGAAAGGTCTAGGAAGGGGAGGGAGGAGTCCGAGACTGTCCAGGTGAATTTGAGGTCGGGGTGGAAGGTGTTAGTGTAGTGGATGAACTGTTCAACCTCCTCGTGGGAGCACGAGGTAGCGCCGATACAGTCATCAATGTAGCGAAGAAAAAGATGGGGGGTGGGGCCAGTGTAGTTGCGGAAGATGGATTGTTCCACATACCCTACGAAGAGGCAGGCATAGCTGGGGCCCATGCGGGTGCCCATGGCTACTCCTTTTGTTTGGAGAAAGTGGGAGGATTGGAAAGAAAAGTTGTTCAGGGTGAGGACCAGTTCGGTCAGTCTTTGTAGGCATTATCTGTCTAATAACGTTGACAGTTTGGTTGTCCTTTGTTGTTAGTTCCAATGCTCATTTGCTTATTGCTGACTGTATAGCTGAAGCTTTAATCCTTATTAATTTAACCTCTTCAGTTATGTAACCTAACCCTCCTTCTATTTCTCGCATCCTTATTCCAGCTTCTATATCTGTAAAAGGAGTTTTATTCAATGCTTTTAAAACATCAATGCAGAGAGATGTGGAGGACATAGTTGTTATGCAGGAACATTTCTGCAATATTCCCAATCTTAGAAATGCAATCATTTCCCACCATTAGGATAAGGATTCCTCTACCATACAACCAGAATCAGAGTCATTGCCAATGCCTGACTACTTGGGATGTATTTCACAGATTTGATTTATGTTTGTGTTTGCAAGTGTGTGCAATATTGTGTATTTTCCTTTCTTTAGAGAGAATTGGCACTTACTTATATTATAAATAATTGGCTGATAGTAGAGAATTTAAACAATACCAAAAAGAAGCACAGAACTGAAAAGTCTTGTCTTATACTCATCAGCATTGGAAAACAAAAAACCAAACTTGGGGAGGGTCAATTTCTATAGCATGAGAAGAGTGCTGATTGGTTAGACCATGGTTGGCATGGAGATGTGTAGCAACAGTTAGCAACAGCCAATTAAACTCAGCCAAGGCAAATAGTCTCTGATTTAGACTCAGACTGGGCAAATAGCCTCTGATTTAAACTCAGCCCAGGCAAATAGCCTTTGATTATTCAGAGCATTGCCAAGGGAAATGCAAAATGGTTTGGCAGTCTCCATGATCCTTTCATCCATGAAAATGACACAATATATAGATGAATTCCTTTGGTCTACAAAAAGCAGGGTCCTGGGTTTTAATCTACATAGCTTCCAGCTTTTGTGAATGAATTACATTCCAAGTCTGACTGATAATCTTAAATTGGTACCCAGTTCAATTCTGAGAAGAGTCAAGAAATCACGTTGTTATCAGTTGTGCGATCCAAACTAGAAATCTAGTCTTTTCCTCAAGTAATAAGCCAAATAAACAGACTAGATGTTGAAAACAATGATTACTAAATCTAATCACTCACTGATGTGAAGCCATCATCATTCATTATCAGTCATGAAATAAATTAATGATCAACCACAATAAGTGTAATAGCCTTTGTTTTCCCATGTGGGGTGTAAATGTCACCTTTATACCATCCAATTATATTCAGTTTTGGGGAAGGGAAAATAAAAATGTACTGCCAATAGATTTCTTCTCAAAAGCACAAATTCTGGGAAATTTGCGCAGCTTTCTCCTAAATATTGAATACCAGCTGCATTTTACTTACTGCCTTAGAAATCAATCTCTCTAAAGAGAGGGCAGACCTTTAATAGAACTCTCTCCATGTCCCTGATATTGGAGTAGTATGCAATCCATCAATATATACTCTCCGTCAATATGTTATTAATTATTAACTTCAGCGCTGTGCAGCTGAGGACAGTATTTCAACAAGCTTGTTATTTTACAGATTGCATAGTCATCATTTTATCGATTCATCCATGCATTACTGTATGGTAACAGCTAAGCAATACGATGGGCCACAAGGGAGTTTGGGGGTGGGGTGAAGTACGTTCTATGAGGAAAAGACCTTCAAGACCTTGAGAAAATTGCATGTTTAAAGAATTAGGCTGCACGGAATAAAAGATTAAGTACATATGATTTATTGCACTGAAGGATTTATTTGCATCTAGATATATCACGAAATGGACATGCATCTTTCTGTTAAATCATCACGAACTTTTGTTACTTTTTCCATCTTGCATGTCAAGTCTATCAGATGTTGCTGTATCCAAGATTTCATATCATAACTAATGCAAGAAGCCTTCTCTCAGTTTTGTCCTTATCTTAATGACATGATGATGTGATGACACATGGTCACATTCCCTGAGTGCAGAATGCCTTTTGATAGCAGAGCTAGCAGCTTCTTCCTAATTCTTCATCCAACAACCCATTGCTCAAAACTTACTCAGCGAATGTTGTCATGCCATTTGACCATCAGGTCTATCATTCACAAAAACTTGCATTTATATAGCACACTGAATGTAGGAGGAGATATTGAGAAAGGGAACCAAACATTTGGTTAATAAGGTGTGTCTTCAAATGGAGTAATGGACTAGAAAGAACTGTCTCTTTTGGGATATGGCTCAGGGACCTACCAGGTAAGTGAAACATATTTTGAGTAGGACGTTTGTTGTGTTAATAAGTGCACCTCATTGAACACAAAGACCATGTTGGAGCACAGTCAAATGTTTTATAACATCACCAGATTGGTCAATGTAAGTTATCGCTCCTCTGGAACATTTCTAGCAGTCATTCTTATCATGCTAGGTTCTAATAGTTGTGTGTCGAAGTTTGACAGCAGTCAAACTCTTATGCAGTCAAAATTTCCAACCTCATTTTTAACTCTCTATGTGGTTCCAGCTCTAACTATCGCTTAACTTCTTCCAGCTGTTCATTTATCCAGAGTATTTTCCATTTCACTGACTTTGTCCTCTTGTATATCTACATAGCTCATCTTAGAGATAGTTTTTTTTAATATTCAGTCATGAGATGTGAGCATCACTGGCTGGTTCAGCATTTATTTCCCATCCCTAGATACCCTTGAGATGTTGATGGGGTGCAGCCTTCTTGAATTACTGAAATCAATTGCGTATTTGTAGATCTACAAACCATTGGGATCATAGCTCCAGGGTTTTGTCCAAGTAGCACTGAAGACGTGGAGATACATTATGAAGTTTGGATGGTGAGTGGCTTGGAGGGAAACTTTCAGGTGGTATCCACATATGTCTGTTGCTCTTGTCATTCTAGATTGAAGTAATCATGGATTTTGATGTTGTTGCCTCAGGAGTTTTGGTGAATTTCTGCAGTACATGTTGTAGAAGGTACATATTGATGCTACTGAACTTCAGTGATGGAGGGCATGGAAGTTTGTGGATATGGTGCCAATTAAGTGGGTTGCTTTGCCCTGCATAGTATCAAACTTTTGAATGTTGTTGGAGCTTCACTTATCCAATGAAGTGGGGAGTATTCCATCACACTTCTAACTCATGCCTTGTAGAAGCTGACTGCAGAGTCAGGAGATGAGTTGCTCACTGGAGGATTCTTAGCCCCTGACCTCTTCCTGTAGTCACAATACTTATATGACTAGTCCATTTCAGTTTTTGGTCAATGGTAACCTCCCAGGATGTTGATAGCAAGGAATTCTGTGATGGTACACCATTGATATCAAGGAATGATGGTTAGATTCTCTCTTTTTGAAGATGATTATTGCCTGACATTTGTGTGGCACATATGTTAGTTGCCAATTGTCAGTCAAAATCTGGATATTGTCCATGTCTTGCTACTTTTGCAAGGACTGTTTCAGTAGCTGATGAGTCACATATGATGCTGAACATTCTGCAATTATTAGTGAACATCCCATTTCTGACTGTACCATTGGAGGGAAGGTCATGATTGCAGATGAAGATAGTTGCACCTAGGACACCAGGCTGAGCAACTCTTGCACAGAAGTCCTGGAGCTGAGATGGCTGACCTCAAACATCCACAGCCATTTTCTTTTCTGTTAGATATGACTCCAACTAAAAGCCAGTTTGTTCCAACACTAGATTTGCAATGGCTCCTTGATGCCACATTCAGTCAAATACAGTCTTGATGTCAACAGCTATCATTCATACCTCATCTCTGTTGTGAATGGTGGTGGACTCTGGGGGAGGAGACTCCACAAATATCTCTATCCTCAATGTTGGGAGAGGCCAACAGATCAATATAAAAGATAATGCTGAATATTTTGCAACAACTTTTTAGCCAGAAATGCTTAGTGGCTAAGAATCCTGCAGTGAGTAACTCATTCCTGACTCTGCAAATTCACCTTCTACAAGGCATGAGTTAGAAGTGTAATGGAATACTCCCCACTTCATTGGATGAGTGCATGTTTGTCCATGTTTAAACCAAGGCTGTAATGAGGTATAGAGCTGAGTGGTCCAGGTGGAGCCAAAGCTGAGCATCACCTGAGCAAGTTATTGCTAAGCAAATGCTGTCTGATAGCACTGTTGATGACAGTGTATACAATGAGAGTAGACTGTCTGATGAGTCAGCAATTGACTTGGTTGGATTTATCCTGTTTTTTTGTGTACAGGACATATTTGGGAAATGTCCCACATTGTTGGGTAGGTGCTAGGGTGGAAAATGTGCTGGAACAGGTTGGTTATGGGTGCAGCAAGTTTTGAAGCACATTTTTTCAATACTATTGTCAGAATGTTGTTAGGACCCAGTGCCTATGAAATTCCAGTAGTCCAGCCATTTCTTGACATCATGTGGAGTGAACTGAATTGGCTGATGATAGATATGCTTGATGCTAGGAACTTCTGGAATAGGCAGATACTGATACAAATGAACTTCAGTAATGGAGGGTGTGGAAGCTTGTGGATAAGGTGCCAATCAAGCGGGCTGCTTTGCCTTGAATAGTATTAAACTTTTTGAATGTTGTTGAGCTGCACTCATCCAATGAATTTGGGAGTATTCCATTACACTTCTAATTCATGCCTTGTAGAAGTTGACTTTGCAGAGTCGGGAAATGAGTTACTCACTGAAGGATTCTTAGTCACTCAGCATTTATGGCTAAAAATTTATGCAAAATCTTCAGCATTATCTTTTACATTGATCTGTTGGCCTCTCCCAACATTGAGGATAGGGATATTTGTGGAGTCTCCTCCCCCAGAGTCCACCGTCATTCACAATTGGACGTGGCAGGACTGCAGAGTTTAGATTTGATTAATTGCTTGTGGAATTGCTCAGTTCTATCACTGAGTGTTTGTGCTATTTGACACATAAGTAACTTCACCAGGTTAGCACCTTGTTTTCAGGTATGAGTGATGCTGCTTCTGACATACCCTCCTGCACTCTTCATCAAACCAGAGTTGACCCAATTGCAAATTGTGTTTATGCACAATTCTGTTGCTGCTGATGGTCCATAGTACCTCATTGGTGCCTAGGCTTGAATAGCTAGGTCTGTCCATAGTCTATTCCATTTAAAGCAAAGACAGTGCCATTTGACACAATGGAAGATATCCTCAATGAGAAGACAGGATTTCATTCTCCACAAAGACTAGCTGTTGTCACTGTCACCGATATCATAATGCACAGATGCATCTACAGCAGGCAGATTAGTGAGGGTAAGGCTTTTTTTTTCCTCTTTGTTGGTTCTCTCACCACCTCCTTTAGGATTTGACCAGCTTGGTTAATAGTGGTACTGGTGTGCTACTTTAGGTGATGAACTTTGATGTCTATCACGCAGAGTATATTCTGTACCCTGGTCACTTGCAGTGCTTTCACCAAGAGGTGTTCAACACGGGGGAGCACAGATTTATCTGCTGAGGAGAGGCGAGGGTAATCAGCAGGAAGTTTCCTGGTCCATGTTTGACCTGATACAATGAAATTTCACAATAGTGAAGTCAATGTTGAGGAATCCCAATATAACACCTTTCCAATTCTTTATGACTGTGCTGCCACCTCTGCTGGGTCTGTCCTATCAGTGACATCAAGGCTAGTGATGGTGTTGACTGAGATGCTGTGTGTAAGGTGTGATTCTGAGAGCATGACAATATCAAGCTGTTGCTGAACTAATTTGATATCCTTTCCCTTTATCTCTTCAACCTCCACTCCACTTCCTTCAACTCTGTGATCCAGCTTTTAATCATTCTGCCTATTTCCTGGTTGCGCCTTTCCTGAGGACACTGGGGTGGTTTTCTTTGTTAAGTTTGTTGTGAAAATATACATTTTTGCTGTTGCTTCAAGATAGTTCCATAAATCACAGCACCAGATCTTTTGAGTGCAATTTATTTGGTATTCTCTCACTGTACCTGCTACTTGTTTCACAAGGAATATTTTCAGTTTACTTGTTTATGACACTGCTGGGGTGACACTTAATTCCCAGCGCAAGCTGAAAACATCTGGAAAACAACACTAATTAAACAGAAATCAGGTTTTAAAACCTCAAACAACAACGTTCAGCCAGTGAAGCTGCAACAAAGACAAGAATCATTCATTTTAGCCATGGGGGTGGCATGGTGACTCAGTGGTTAGCATTGCTGCCTTACAATACCAAGGACCCAGGTTCGATTCCAGCTCTGGGTGACTGTCTGTGTAGTGTTTACATATTCTCCCTGTGTCTGCGTGGGTTTCCTCTGGGTGCTCTGATTTCCTCCCACAGTCCAAAGATATACAGTTTAGGTAAACTGGCCATGCTAAATTGCCCACGGTGTTTAGGGATGTGTAGGTTAGGTTCATTAGTCAGGGGAATGGGTTTGGGTGGAATACTCTTTGGAGGATCAGTGGGGACTTCTTGGGCCAAATAGCTTGTTTCCCCACTCTAGGGGATTCTATGATAAAAGCGGGAGTCCTCCACTTTAACTTTGAAATGACCGAATCCTTCATTTTGACCACAAAATGCTAGAAAACTTTCCAGTACAGCAATCCAAAGCAGCAATATAGCTATTACTGTAAAATGCAAGTGTGTTAGGGAATTAAAATAAATAATCTGCAAATCTTTTCAAACCTCACTAAAAATAAATAATCGTATTAGGAAGACATGACATCAGAAATAATGGGCCAGGTTTTCTGATGAACAGATAATGTTTTCTGCCTTATAGAAGGTGACTTTGCAGAGTCAGGAGATGAGTTACTCACTGCGGGATTCTTAACCACTTAGCATTTCTGGCTAAAACGTTGTTGCAAAATCTTCAGCATTATCTTTTACATTGATGTCGATGGGTGTTGCTCATGGGGACCCTGCAGTGTCCTCATCATAGAAGACTGAAGGAATTGCCTGGAAAATGATGTTTTCCTCTACATCTGAAACCCTCCAAAAGTCTCCATTTCAAACAGAGGATTTGGAGAATTCAGATAAAATTAAGTAAATTAGTTGCTTAAGAGAAGATAGATTATTAGTACACTTGAATAACTCTCAACTGATCGCTAAATAATTTCACACAACCCAACTACAAGCTTCGCCACATCCCCAACATAACCTAAACCCTGACCTGACATACCTGTCTGCATCTGGACCCAGCAAGCCCCCCCACAGGAATGACAACCCCCCCCCCATGCATGGATCCAAACACCATAGACCTTTTGATCCATTCTAAATCCCTTTACCCCTGTGACCTGACACTCTACTAGGAGAAAGTGAGGACTGCAGATGCTGACCAGAGTTGAAACATGTGGTGCCGGAAAAGCGCAGCAGGCCAGGCAGCATCTGAGGAGCAGGAGAATCGACGTTTCGGGCATAAGCCCTTCTTCAGGAACCCTTCCTGAAGAGGGCCTTATGCCCGAAATGTCGATTTTCCTGCTCCTCGGATGCTGCCTGGCCTGCTGCGCTTTTCCAGCACCACACTTTTCAACCTGACACTGATGCTCACATCTTGTGAGAGAACTATATAAAAACTTGTAGTTATTTGAGTTGATGGTGAGGCCTTTAAGCATAACATTGCGATACAATATGCAATGCACTTTTAAAACTTTGCCACTCTTCTATGAAGCATAAAAGCTTCCAAATGATGTCAGCAACCATACCACTTAGCACCAAAGCAATGTAAACAGTGAATATCTTTGCTTAATCATGTACCTTGATGTATTGTCACAAAACTGGTTTGTTTTTTCTAAGAGTGCTCCTTTTCTCAAGGATACTATGTCCTTGGTTTGTTTCAGAGGGGTCATAATCCGCTCCCGGTGCCAATTAGACTGGTTTGGTACAGAGATTAAAGGGTATTGAGAGGCTTTTGTGTTTAAACATAAACAGGTGAGACCTCAGCCCAAAGTGGTCATGTATTAGAAGTGACCTGTATAATGAATGGTCAGCTCTCTAGCTGAGCAGTTTAGCTCAGTCCAGAACTAGTTGGGAGTTCAAAAGTGAGCTGTTTGGAAACAACTCTCTCTCTTTCTGCCCTTCTAACTTCAACTTGTAAGCATCGCTTCCATTTATACTGATTTTTAAATGGATTGGCATATTGGGACTATTGCGTACATTCGGAACAGCATAACTAAGTCTAGTTTGAATAGTCTGAATTCTGTAGGGGTTATTTATTCTGTTCTTTGTGTTTCAATGTGTAATTTTGTGAATAAATTTCAGTCTGTTTTAAAATCTAGTAGTCAACCTAGCTACCTCACTCTGGGTAATTTTCACTGTACACTTACTGAAATAAATTGCAAAGTTATGGTCTGGGCTACCTGTTTAAAAATGTTTTGAATGGTCTGGCCATACAGACTGAGGCTCTTTGTGGGATTTTAATCAGCAAGTGGTAAGTGCTAGTGCTAGTGTCTTTACTTAGGGTGTTGATTTGATTGGGTAAACAAAGCTTGGGATAGTAAATGGCTCTTTCAGACACCAAAAGCTTTCTGGAAGTGGATGCGGTGACTTTGGAAGTCTTGCAAAAAGTGAATAAGACCAAGCTGCAGGAGTTAGCAGAGAAGCTGGAATTGGGACTGCCTGCTTATGTGAGGAAAGGAGAGATAATTACAACAGTAACTCAGCATTTAAACTTGCTGGAGAAACCACCAGAATCTATAGAGATGGCAAGAATTGGATTGCAAATCAAGCAGCTTGAGTTAGGGGCGAGTGCTAAGGACAGGACAGCAGGAATGAAACAATTTGAGTTATGATTAAAAGCAGAAGAGAGGGAAAAAGAGTGCAGAGAAAGAAAAAGAGAGAGCTTTTGAATTTCAAAAACTGACACTTAAAAAAGAAGGTAAAAGGCTGGAGGTAAAGGGCGAGGAAGCTCATGTGAAGATCAGAGAGTTAAAATGGCAAAGTTAGCAGTTGAAGAGACTGATGATTTTGCTCTGGTCCATAAAACACAGTTTGGCTTCCAGAATCAATTTCAGTCCATGAGGGATAGAATTTGGGGCAAAGAGAAATCCTCACGTGGAAAGGGAAAGGTAGATATCAGTGAAGGTCATAAGGATAACTTATCACAGGGTAAAAAAAGAAACTTTTGAGGGGGACAAAGAAGTTAAAAAGCTCCAGCGTTTTCATTGTAATAAAGTGGGCCACACGAAATCAGTGTTGGTAGGTTAGGAGAAAGCCAGTTGTAGGAAAATGAGACAAGCCTGGGAGTATTGTTGGACTAGTAACAAAAAGCATAACGGGAGTTAGACAACTGCATCAGAGTGTACAAGATGATCAGAGGTTGATTAAGGAGGAAGTGCCAGATCTGCTTAAAAAATATACCTGCAAGGGTAAAGTTTATTCACACAGGCCAGGAGCAGTAAGTAAGGAGATTTCAATATTAAGGGGCACAGATTCCACTCAGTCTGTAATGCTGAAGGATGAGAAGATATGTACATGTGAGGGACTAATGCCAGAAAAAATACTGGTAACAGGAATTCATGGTGAGACAAAAGTGCTCAATTATGTAAAGTGAGGCTAGAGAGTCCAGAAAAGAGTGGGGTATTTGTGGTACGAGTACTGGACAAACTCTCAGCTCCAGGAATACAATTTGTCCTTGCAGATGATATTGCTGAGAAGCCAGTGGAGACTCAGGCAACTGAAGACATGGAGAATGTTTATCCAGGAATTTTCCCTGATTGTGTGATCACAAGATCACAGAGGCACAAGCTAAAGCAGGAGAGATCAAAAGGTACAGATAAGGAAGCTGACATAGCTTTATCAGAAACATTTTTTGATCAGTTATGTGGCACAGAGCAGGAGCAAATAGGTAAACATGCAAGTATCTTTAGCTCTGCTAAGCTGATTGAATTACAGCAGAAAGATGAGAACTTTAAAACAGTTGTATCAAAGGCAGTTACAGAGAAGGAGAGTGAATGTATTCCTATGTGTTATTACTTAACAAATGATGTCTTAATGAGGAAATGGAGACCATCATACATTCAAGCAGATGAGTGGGCAGGGATTCATCAAATGGTTTTGCCAGTAGGGTATAGAAAAGAGGTGCTGCAAGTGGCTCATGAGCCACCACTTGGAGGTCATTTAGGGGTGAGGAAAATACAGACTGAAATACAAAGACACTGTTACTGGCCTGGACTCCACAAGGAATGAGATATGGAGGCGTTTGGTGGTGGGTGCACCATGGCCTGAATTCGCATGTAGTTGTGCATGTTTGCATGTGTATAATTAGTATAGAGTATATATGTGTTTAGACTACTAACCGGATTTTTGAAGGGTTTTAAAAATGAAGCCATCATTTGATAGTGATGGTTTTTTAAAGGGGGAGGTGTCATAAAGCTGGTTTCTTTTCTCGAAAAGCTGTTCCTTTTCTCAAGGATACCATGTCCTTGGTTTTGTTTTCACCTGGTCCCGATTAGACTGGTTTGGTACAGAGCTTAAAGGGTATTGACAGGCCTTTTTGTTTATATATACACAGACGAGATTTCAGCCCAAATTGGTCATGTTTCAGAAGTGACCTGTATAATGAAATGAGAGTGGTCAGCTGTCTAACTGAGCAGACTAGTTCAGTCTAGAACTAGTTCGGAGTTAATAGAACATAGAACATTACAGCGCAGTACAGGCCCTTCGTCCCTCGATGTTGCGCCGACCTGTCATACCAATCTGAAGCCCATCCCACCTACACTATTCCACGTACGTCCATATGCTTGTCCAATGACGACTTAAATGTACTTAAAGTTGGCGAATCTACTACCGTTGCAGGCAAAGCATTCCATACCCTTACTACTCTCTGTGTAAAGAAACTACCTCTGACATCTATCCTGTATCTATCACCCCTCAATTTAAAGCTATGCCCCCTCGTGCTCGCCATCACCATACTTGGAAAAAGGGTCTCCCTGTCCACCCTATCTAACCCTCTGATTATCTTATATGTCTCTATTAAGTCACCTCTCAACCTTCTGCTCTCCAACGAAAACAGCCTCAAGTCCCTCAGCCTTTCCTCATAAGACCTTCCCTCCATACCGGGCAACATCCTAGTAAATCTCCTCTGCACCCTTTCCAAAGCTTCCACATCCTTCTTATAATGTGGTGACCAGAACTGTACACAATACTCCAAGTGCCTTTATTCCTGATGAAGGGCTTTTGCCCGAAACGTCGATTTTGAAGCTCCTTGGATGCTGCCTGAACTGTTGTGCTCTTCCAGCACCACTAATCCAGAACCTGGTAATTATAGACCAGTAAGCCTTACTTCAGTTGTTGGTAAAATGTTGGAAAAGATTATAAGAGATAGAATTTATAATCATCTCGAAAAGAATAATTTGATTAGGGATAGTCAGCAAAGTTTTGTGAAGGGTTTTGTATAGCTGTAACATAACCTCATGGTTCTGAAATTCGATCCCTCTATTAATAAAAGCTAAAACACTGTATGCCTTCTTAACAACCCTATCAACCTGGGTGGCAACTTTCAAGGATCTGTGTACCTGGACACTGTGATCCCTCTGCTCATCTACACTACCAAGAATCTTACCATTAGCCCAGTACTTTGCATTCCAGTTACTCCGACCAAAGTGAATCACCTCACACTTGTCAGCATTAAACTCCATTTGCCACCTCTCAGCCCAGCTCTGCAGGTCATCTATGTCTCTCTGTAACCTACAACATCCTTCATCACTATCCACAACTCCACCAACCTTAGTGTCATCTGCAAATTTACTAACCCACCCTTCTACGTGCTCATCCAGGTCGTTTATAAAAATGATGAACAGCAGTGGACCCAACACCGACCCTTGCGGTACACCACTAGTAACTGGACTCCAGGATAAACATTTTCCCATCAGCCACCACCCTCTGTCTTCTTTCAGCAAGCCAATTACTGATCCAAACTGCTACATCTCCCACAATTCCATTCCTCCGCATTTTGTACAATAGCCCACTGTGGGGAACCTTATTGAGGGCCTTGCTGAAATCCATATAGACCACATCAACCGGTTTACTCTCATCTTCCTGTTTGGTTACCTTCTCAAAAGAACTCAATAAGCTTTGTGAGGCACGACCTACCCTTCACAAAACTTTGCTGACTATCCCTAATCAAATTATTATTTTCTAGATAATTATAAATTCTATCTCTTATAATCTTTTCCAACACTTTACCAACAACTGAAGTAAGGCTCACTGGTCTATAATTGCCAGGTTCTGGATTAGTGGTGCTGGAAGTGCACAATAGTTCAGGCAGCATCCAAGGAGCTTCGAAATCGACGTTTCGGGCAAAAGCCCTTCATCAGGAATAAAGGCAGTGAGTCTGAAGCATGGAGAGATAAGCTAGAGGAGGGTGGGGGTGGGGAGAAAATAGCATAGAGTACAATGGGTGAGTGAGGGAGGGGATGAAGGTGATAGGTCAGGGAGGAGAGAGTGGAGTGGATAGGTGGAAAAGGAGATAGGTAGGTAGGACAAGTCCGGACAAGTCATGGGGACAGTGCTGAGCTGGAAGTTTGGAACTCGGGTGAGGTGGGGGAAGGGGAAATGAGGAAACTGTTGAAGTCCACATTTATGCCCTGGGGTTGAGGTGTTCTGAGGCGGAAGATAAGGCGTTCTTCCTCCAGGCGTCTGGTGGTGAGGGAACGGCAGTGAAAGAGGCCCAGGACCTCCATGTCCTCGGCAGTGGGAGGGGGAATTGAAATGTTGGGCCATGGGGCGGTGTGGTTGATTGGTGCGGGTGTCCCGGAGATGTTCCCTAAAGCGCTCTTCTAGGAGGCGCCCACACTCCCCAATGTAGAGGAGACCGCATTGGGAGCAACGGATACAATAAATGATATTAGTGGATGTGCAGGTAAAACGTTGATGGATGTGGAAGGCTCCTTTAGGGCCTTGGATAGAGGTGAGGGAGGAGGTGTGGGCGCAGGTTTTACAGTTCCTGCAGTGGCAGGGGAAAGTGCCAGAATGGGAGAGTGGGTAGTAGGGGGGTGTGGACCTGACCAGGTAGTCACGGAGGGAACAGTCTTTACTTGCACATCCACTAATATCATTTATTGTATCCGTTGCTCCCGATGCGGTCTCCTCTACACTGGGGAGACTGGGCGCCTCCTAGCAGAGCGCTTTAGGGAGCATCTCCGGGACACCCGCACCAATCAACCATCTCAGGAACCATTCGGATTTGGAGGCCTATAGAAAACTCCCAACAGGGTGACCTCTCCTTTCCTGTTTCTAACCTCAGCCCATACTACCTCAGTTGACGAGTCCCCAAACATCCTTTCTGCAACTGTAATACTGTCCATGACCAACAATGCCACACCTCCTCCTCTTTTACCATCTTCTCTGTTCTTACTGAAACATCTAAATCCTGGAACCTGCAACAACCATTCCTGTCCCTGCTCTATCCATGTCTACAAAATGGCCACAACATCGAAGTCCTAGGTAATAACCCATGTCGCAAGTTCACCCACCTTATTCTGGTTGCTCCTGGCGTTAAAGTAGACACACTTCAAACCAACTTCTTGCTTGCCGGTGCCATCTTCCGTCCCCGAAACTTGATTTTGGACCTCCCTACTCTCAACGTTTTCTATACTTGAACTACAATTTTGGTTCCCATCCTCCTGCTGGATTAGTTTAAACCCACCCCAATAGGCTTAGCAAATCTCCCCCCCAGGATATTGGTACCCCTCTAGTTCAGATGAAGACCATCCTGCTTGTAGAGGTCCCACCTACCCTAGAAAGATCCCCAATTATCCAAGAATCCAAAACCATCCCTCCTGCACCATCCCTTTAGCCATGTGTTCAACTCCTCTTTCTCCCTATTCCTCACCTCACTAGCATGTGGCACGGGCAACAAACCAGAGACAACAACTCTGTTCGTCCTAGCTCTAAGCTTCCATTCTAGCTCCCTGAGTTTCTGCCTTAAATCCCCATCTCTCTACCTACCTATGTCATTGGTGCCTATGTGGACCATGACTTGGGGCTCCTCCCACTCCCCATTAAGGATCCCAAAAACACGATCAGAGACATCACGAACCCTGGCACCTGGGAGGCAACACACCAACCGTGAGTCTCTCCCGTCCCCACAGAACCTCCTATCTGTCCCCCTAACTATGGAGTCCCCAATGACTATTGCTCTGCTTCTCTTTCCCCTTCCCTTCTGAGCAGCAGGGACAGACTCTTTGCCAGAGCCCTGTGCCCCACTGCTTTCCCCTGGTAAGTCCCCCCCACCAACAGTCTCCAAAATGGTATACTTATTGTTGAGGGGAATGGCCACAGGGGATCCCTGCACTGCCTGCCGGTTACCTTTCCATCCCCTGACTGTAACCCATCTGCCTTTTTCTTGTACCTGAGGAGTGACTACCTCCCTGTAACTCCTTTCAATAAACCCCCCGCCTCTCGAATGATCCGAAGTTCATCCAGCTCTAGCTCCAGTTCCCTAACGCGGTTTTCGAGGAGCTGGAGTTGGGTGCACTTCCCGCAGATGTAGTCAGCAGGGACACTAGTGGTGACCCTTACCTTCCACATTCTGCAGGAGGAACATTCAACTGCCCTCACCTCCATTCCCACTATTCTAAATTCCCAAAGAGATTGTTGAAAAATAAGGAATAAAAAATAAACTCGTTACCTTACCAATCTGGCGCACAGAATCTTTTTTTTGGTTTGAGGAGGAGGATGGGTGGGAGACACTACCCAAGTAGTGTTTTGGATAACGCAACCACACAAATATATGACTTCCCAGAATTCTTTGCTTCTCCCACGCACCTCTCAGCAAATGGAGGTCCAACTCCCGAGGTAAGTCCCTTTTAATGCGGAAAAACTCACCCTTCCCGGCAACCCTCGCTTCACCACTCCTTCTCTCCTCGCCGCTCTGGTAAAATGGAATAGACTGTATGGACTGAGTTCTGTAGGGGTTCTTTATTCTGTTCTTTGTGTTTCATTGTGTAATTCTGTGGATAAATTTCTGTCTGTTTTAAAATCTACTAGTCAATCCAGCTACCTCACTCTGTGTAATTTTCACTGTATGCTTACTGAAATAAATCACAAAGTTATGGTCTGGGCTGCCTGCTTAAGAATGTTTTGAGTGGTGTGGCCTAGTCCATCATAGTATCCATTCTCTGATAGACTGTTATAGCTTTGTACAGAGGTGCCATCAGTTTCAATTGCATTGTATAGTCCATGTCTTTGAAGAACTGGCCATTTGTTTCCCTTCAAAGAACTGTGCCTTGCTTGATTGCTCCAGGTTGAAAGCAGCATTTATCATTGTCCACACCCCTCTAAACATTATGGAAGCATGCATTAATGCACATTATTTAATGTCAGAGTTCCAAAATGATTCATACATTATTTGACAGATTAATAATCCTTCCTATGCAGGTTCTACAGGATTGCTGGAAGTTGCATAAACGATTATATGTGAACAATTAATGGTGCCCTGTACTTGATATTGTAAGGAGGTAGTTATCTTTACTAGTGATTGATGGGAGCTAGATGCTTCTAGTACTGTTATGAATGTGCTCCTGAGGTATTCCTTTTGAGGTCCTGGCAAATCCCAGTGGTATTAAGTTGAGAGCAATGATGATTCTTATTGCCAATGATGGTGCAATGTGAATAGTTCACTATCCCTGTGAATCAAGAGATATATTATCCAGGTCCTTTATACATTTCTGTGCTGTTCATTGCAAATTGCTGCCTCTTCTGCAGTAGAATGTTTATCTTTTTCCTCTAAATACCTGGGTCACCCTCTGCTGTTGCTGCAGTAAAAGTTAATATTAGCTGGTGTGATCATGTTATAAGGGTGAAAATGCTGTGTACTGTTCGCTTCTGTTCATGGGATGGTGATTTGATACAATCAAAGAAATGCTGGTTCATAGTTTGAAATCTTGACTCAGAATCTTTGTTGATAACTCATTCCTCACTCATATAGAGTTTCTCATGATCCTCATTTCAATCTTAACAATGTTCAGATAAAGCTGCCATTAATCCTTTTGATGGTGGAAATCATGCTGAGAATAGCTGTAAAATTGCTTCCTTGCTCAGACCTGTGAGTATTGAAGTTGGGGCATCATTTTGAGATTGTACAGAAGGTTGGTGAGGCCTTTTCTGGACTACTGTGTCCAATTCTATTGACCCTGTTATAGGAAGGATATTATCAAACTGGTGAGGGTTCAGAAGAGATTTACAAGGATGTTTCCAGGATGGAAAATTTGAATTATGAGAAGAGGCTGGATGGGCGGGGAGTTTTTTCACTGGAGCTTGGAGGTTGAAGGGTGACCTTGTAGAGGTTTATAAAATCATGAGGAGCATAGATAAGGTGAATGGCAGGTGTCTTTTCATTAGGATGGGGGATTTCAAGACAAGGGGACATATATTTAAGGCGAGATGAGAAAAAATTTAAAAAGACATGGGGGCATTTTGTTACACAGAGTGTGGCTTGTGTGTGGAATGGAATTCCAGAGAAAGTGGTGGCTGCAGGTACAGTTACAATGTTTAAAAGATATTTGGATTAGAACATGAATAAGAAATAAGTATGTAAGTTAGCTCACTGAGCTTGAAGGTTTATTTTTAGATGTTTCATCACTATACTAGGTAACATCATCAGCGACAGTCCAGTTGGTATTCATGCATCCTGGTGGCAAGTTTCCTGCTGGTTTGTCTGATATAGTGTTTTTCAGTTTTTGCATGTTATCTTGTAAATGATGTTAATTTTGCTGGTGGTATCTAATGGATCTTTTAGGTTCATGAGTCGCTGTTTAAGTGTGTTGGTAGGTTTGTGGGCTACCATGATGCCAAGGGGGTCTGAGTAGTTTGGAAGCTATTTCTGATATGTCTTTGATTTAAGATAAAGTGGCTATAGTTTTTGGTTGTGTTGTGTCTGCTTGTTTGGGTTTGTTTCTGAGGAATCGATGGATTGCGTTTATTGGGCACCCATTTTTCTTGAAAACATTGTATAGATATTTTTCTTCTGCTTTCTGTAGTTCTTGGGTGCTACAGTGTGATGAAACTCATTGAAATAATGTGACTAATGAACCTAAAGGATTGATTAGATGCTACCATGAAAACTAATGTCATTTACAAGATACCATACAAGAACTGTAAAAAGCACTACATCGGACAAACTAGCAGGAAACTTGCCACCAGGATACATGGACACCAACTGGCCACCAAAAGACATGACCCACTATCACTAGCTTCTATACATACACACATAGAAGGACACCACTTTGACTGGGACTACACACACATCCTAGGACAGGCGAAACAAAGACACGTACAAGAATTCTTAGAGGCATTACATTCTAACCAGAACTCCATCAATAAATACATCAATTTAGACCCTATCTACCTTCCCTTGAACAAAAGAACTGGAAATGGCATCACCCACCTTAAGAAACCAAGACTTATAAATAGAGAGGTTGGACATACCACCAGCACTTCACTGGAGACCCTCGCTGATGATGTGACCTAGTCATGGTGACGAAATGTCTGAAAACAAACCGTCAAACTCAGCGAGCTAACTTACATACTTAACATCAACCTGAGCTACAAATCTTTTCAAAAGTTGCTAATGACTAAGAAACTTTTGGAGAGGTATGGGCCAAACACAGGCAGGTGGGACTAGTTTAATTTGAGATTATGGTCAACATGGACTGGTTAGACCAAAGCATCTGTTTCCGTGCTGTATGACTCGATGACTCTATGACTCTAAGATGTAGATGAAAAGTTATATATCATTTTCTAATAGAATTTCTCCCCAGTTTTTTATACAGATCCAATACTTTGTAACAATAGGTGTGTAACAGCTAGCATAGCTCCAGGTAGGGCAGACTTGGGATTAACTCTAATATATTTTGTTGTCTAATATGCTTTGTTGTCACATAGTCAGCTAATGTTTATTGTTTGGGCTATACAGATAAAAAATGAACAATTAGATTGTGGACTACAGTCAGTATTTATCCAAGGATGAGTCAATACCTTTAGAAAGGGAAGGGAGGAATCAGAAGAAAACTCTGTGTAATTTGTTTTTAAAAATTGAATTCAATTAGAATATAGCAGAGAAATGGTTTATTTATTCAAGAAAGGGTTCCAATATAAATAGCTATATGCCTCAGTCATTCGCACTCTCACTGAGAAGCCTTTGAATAAGCCAAACAGAAATATTAATTTAAGAAACATGGGTAACATGTATGAAATGGTTCATTAATTAACAATTGGGTCCTGAAACATACCAGAGTCTTTCATAACAAAAATCCAAAATAAACATCCAAATAGTGTAATCTTGCAAATTCCTGCTTCCAAAGTGGAGTTAAGCCACCAGGGAGTGCAGTTTGGAGATAAAACAACAGCATAGTAACTCCTATCCTTCGCTTTGCATGCCCGGCTGAGGGCATCCGGTTTGCATAATTAACCCTGTACGTACAGTTCTGAAGGAAACCTATTTCTGAGGGTTTTTCAATTTTACTTTGTCAACATATTATTTTTATTAATGGAAAGCCAACATCCTTTTTTCAAAATATGTTTATTTTCCACATGCATCTACTACTTTTAATTGATTAAGACAGCTTTATAGATTTCATAGTTTGCCATTTGCACTGGAAAAATCATCCTGGGTCCCTAATACCGAGCTATTCTGACCTTGACATTCAGCTCTGTAATAATGAAAGAGGTCATGAGCTTGAACAGCAGCAAAGGTGCAAAGGGTAATGTTGTTCTACCAAGAGAGTTCAGATATATTTGATAATAGTGCAGTATTTCATTAGCTTCACTGAATTTAACAGCCATCTGCAGAAAAATGGTACCATTTTAGGTGCAAGGGGAGCCCTATTGAGATTTGGTGCAGATGCCATAAGGAGCCCTATTGAAAGTTGTATTCTTCAAAGAGCAATCAATGTGTTTCACAATGTTGTTTACATTTGTTTAATCCTAAACTTTTCTTACCTTAAAGTTTGGAAGTACCTTAATCGTGGATTCTCATTTAATATTTTACAGGGTATAGTGGCTTACTGATTATGTTATTGATCCTGTTGAACATTAATAAACATGCATAAAAATTTGAATGTATAAAAGCTGATATCAGTAACATTGGACATTGTCTCAAAAAACAAATTGATTCACTAATGTTCTTGAAGGATGGAAAAATGCTCTCCTTTCCTTGGTATGCAGTTGTCTATTTACATGGTGTTCTATTAAGTAGTTCAAGAAAAGAGCTTTGCTACTGCCACTTAAAAGCAGCTAGGGATGCAACATAACTTACCAGGTACAAATCAGATCTAACAGTCACCTAAATGCAAACATAAACTCTACCAAGACCCAGATGATGAACATGGTCATTTGCACCTCCTAGATGGGCACAAGAGGGATGAGAAATAAATAACAACTTTACCAACAACACTCAGGAATTTATTTTTAAAAAATGCAAAGTGTGAAATATAGAAGAGATGAAGTGTTATGTAGTCCCTACCCTTTATTTCACGTATGCCTGAACTTAGCCATCCAAAATAATACCTGCTTTAGGTGACAGGTTAGAGCTTAATGAGGAGGACACTTGAGTCAAGACATAGGAGCAGAAGTAACTCTGGATGATAGACTCAATCAGCACCCTCCATTCCAAATTTATGGTATCTGTTCTTGTACATAATGTGACTTGATAGTCTTCAAACCATTTTGCTGAATCATCTGACCTCATTTAAAACAACCCTTTTTAACCTCAGTAGGTAGTTTATAGATACTAACAAGTTCAGCAATAATGATAGTAGTTTCATAAGCTTGCTTCAGTTATGATGCATTTTGTTTTTCCAAGTCATTAGTGATTGTTCTTTTCTTTCCCTGGTTACATCAGGCAGACAAGGGCTGAAACATGATACAAGCCAGCAAGGTCACATTTGCACCGGACTTTTGGGACGTCTTTTGATAAAACGTTAAAGTGACTGAAGTCTATTTTCTATTGTAGTCCTTGGCGCAGCACTCCCTGAAGGGTAGGGTCAGTGAACAGCTGCACTGAGAATTATCCCAGACCAGGTAGAACAATAGGTGCAGTGTGTGTGGTGAATCAATCCGGTTGAGCAACTTCTACACACAGTAGCTCTGTACTTGTGCTACACAGATGGTAAATGACTATCTCTATAAATTCACTCTGCAACACAAAACTGCTCCTAATTTGGCATTAAATTGGCACTCTCATTCAGTGAGACTTCAGGCAGGTGCAGAAAATGGAAAGGTGTCACTCTTGCAGGAAGTGCTGTTCCAAGGTTTTCGAAAGAGCTCGGTTCATGGGGTAGAGAGCTGGAAGCTTTCTTCTTCTTCTAACTATATTGCATTTCACCTTGAAATTGGAAGAAAAGGTGAAAGGGACTAAAAATCATAGAATTATGATGGATTTTGGTGATGTAAATGGAAGACATTTATAAGAAACAAACCAATTGAATGTTCAACCAGAAAATAATACACAATAGGTTAGTCAGTATTTATATTTGAGAAATGGCATTGAAACATTTCAATTATGTTTCCTAATTGTCAGAATGCAAATTAGATTAGATTACATTAGATTAGATTAGATTACATTACATTACAGTGTGGAAACAAGTCCTTCGGCCCAACAAGTCCACACCGACCCGCCGAAGCGCAACCCACCCATACCCCTACATTTACCCCTTACCTAACACTACGGGCAATTTAGCATGGCCAATTCACCTGACCTGCACATCTTTAGATTGTGGGAGGAAACCGGAGCACCCGGAGGAAACCCACGCAGACACAGGGAGAACGTGCAAACTCCACACAGTCAGTCGCCTGAGGCAGGAATTGAACCCGGGTTTCTGGCGCTGTGAGGCAGCAGTGCTAACCACTGTGCCACTGTGCCGCCCACTGTGCCACCGTGCCACTCACTGTGCCACCGTGCCACCCACAATTAAATTTGATTATTAAATCAAAATTTAATAATCGGCTGGAGGAGCAGAGAAATATATGGAAAGTTTAATTTAGTGAGATCTTAAAGTCAATGATTAAGGTCACTGAACCAGAAAACTTCCAAGTTTGAGCTCTATCAATGCTGACTTAGCTAACCTTAGCTGAAGTTGTGGTACAACCACAACAAACAGGCTCATGAACATTGGACTAGGAAGGGTCTTCACATTGTATGTAGCTTCCATTGGTGAAGGTTCTTACATGCAAAACCTGTAGCAACCAATGTTTGAGCATTGTGCATGTCAGTTGAAAGCCAAAATGGAATCCATTGTGTAAACGACCAATTTTATCTTGGTAAAGGACAAGTAAGACATGTTCTATATGCAAAAATGAAATCTGATACAATCATCTGAAGAGGGAATGATTGGCTCTCCTGTTTTCCCACTCCTCATTGACCACTATTATCACAAACCTAGTCCCTTTTTTCTAAGAGCTTCTCCTTGGTTCAGGGATACTCTGTCCTTGATTTTTTTTACTATGGGTAATAAACTGGGCTGGGCTTTGATCAGTCTGGCTTGGTACAGAGATGAAAAGGGTTTTGAGAGGTCTTTCGTTTATATGTAAACAGATGAGACCTCAGACCAAAGTGGTCATGTTTTAGAAGTGACCTGTATAAAAAAAAGGGAGTGGTCAGCTCTCTAGCTGAGCTGAACAGTTTTAGTTCAGTCTTGAACTAGTTAGAAGTTCAACAGGGAGCTCTGTGGAAATGCTCTCTTTTTGCTCTTCAAATTCAACCTGTAAGCATGTGTTCCATTTATATTGGTTTTTAAAGGGAGTTTCCTTATTGGGACTGTTGTGTATGTTCGGAACAGCATAATTAAGTCTAGTTGGATAGGCTGAGTTCTGTAGGGGTTCTTTATTCTGTTCTTTCTGTTTCATTGTGTTATTTTGTGAATAAATTTTTGTCTGTTTTAAAATCTAGTAATCAACCTAGCTAACAATTTAGGTAATTTTCACTGTACACTTACTGAAACAAATTGCAAAGTTATGGTCTGAACTGCCTACTTACGAATGTTTTGAGTGGTCTGGCTTAGTCCATAACACTATTTCAAAAGGAAGTGAATGTTTGAATGTTTATATGCTGAAACCATAAAATAACCAACCAGACAAGATTTTCTTGAATTTAACAAAGATAGAGGTTAGTTTTACTGTACTTAACTCAATCTGCCTGAAAATAATAAACCAGACGGAGCTTAGCACTCAAAATTCCAACAGATCGTAGAATTTGGAAGGATAGATTAATCAAATTAAAATCCAGGAAATAAAAGATATATATATATTAGTGAAGGCTTGTGACTTGGCTTGTTGCAGTGATACAAGTCATAAAACTAGTACACAGATTATCTAAGAGTACAATGGGATCTCGATCAATTGGGCCAGTGGGCCAATGAATGGCTATGGAGTTAAAGGTGTTGCATTTTGGTAAGACAAGCCAGGCCAGAACTTACACAGTCAATGATATGGCCCTGGGGACTGTTGTCGAACAGACAGACCTAGGGGCTAGAGGTAATTCCTTGAAAGTGGCATCACAGGTAGACAGGGTGATGAAGAAGGCATTTGGCACACTTGCCTTCATTGGTCAGAGCATTGTGTATAGGATTTGGGACAGTATTTTACAGCTGTACAAGACAAGCTGTTCAAGGGAGGCTGCATAGGCTGGGACTTTGTTCCCTGGAGGGTAGCAGCTGAGAAGTGAACTTATAGATGTTTATAAAATGATGAGGGGCTAGATGAGGTGAATATCCTAAGCCTTTGCTCCAGAGTAGGGGAGTAGAGGGAATAGGTTTAAGGTGAGAGGGTAAAAATTTAAATGAGACCTGAGGGGCAACGTTTTCACAGAAGATAATGCATATATGGAACAAGCTTCCAGAGGAAGTGGTAGAGGCTCGTAGAATTACAATATTTAAATGACATTTGGACCAGTACGTGTATAGAAAGGGCTTAGAGGGATATGTGCCAAATGCAGGCAAATGGGACAAGTTCAGTTTAGGAACCCTGGCCAACATCTGTGAATCTATGATATATCCAGGAAAAAGTGGCATTGATTTGCAATAGTTTAACATCATCTTCCCGAAAGGCACATGCACATCATATCATACCACCTACCAAACACCACCACATCCCGTCCCCCTTTTCACCCCTCAAAAAATTGTTTTCTAATTAAAGTTTCGCTTTAAGGAATCAAATTATAAACATGGCAGTAAAGGATAATTGCATTGCATCTATATTGCAATCTTAGGCAATGTTCTGTCAGTGTCAATATGGGGTTGCCCATGTTACTGTTCATGGTATCTGGTCTTTGTCATCACTGTCTTGCTAATACCATAGATAATGACCAATGGCAGGTCCTTCCACAGTGGTAGACTTACACCTGGATCTATGCTGTCAACAATATAAAAGACCAAATGTAACCAAGGTGAGTTTTGTAGCAATGTCTGAGTGTAATGGATCCCATTAAAATCCCATTAAATCACTGAGTTCTTGTACAAAGTGAGTTTTATATTGGTTGGTAGAATCAGGATGAGCGACATATTGGGCACTTACATTGCAGAATAAAATTGAAACGTTGTTTGCTCCAGCACTAGTATACAGTTTTGTATTGATTGTCAGCTCACTTTGTGTGTTGACGTTACAGTTATCTGAGCATATAGTTTGACTCGACCTTTCTTTATTCAATTATGGAATGTGACTTTACTACTGGGGCCAGCATTTCTTATCCGTCCTTAATTGCCCTTGGGAAGCTGGTGGTGAGCTTCCTTCTTGAATCACTGTAGTCCATGAGCTGTAGGTAGATCCACAATGGCTTGATGTAGAGTGTTCCAGGATTTTGTTCCAGCCACACTGAGGGAATGGTGATATATTTCCAAATTAGGATAGTGAGTGGCTTGGAGGGGAACTTGTAGGTAGTGATGTTCCCTTGTATCTGCTGCCCTAATCCTTCCAGATGGAACTGGTTGTGGGGTTAGAAAATGCTGTCTAAAGAGTCTTAGTGAATTTCTGTGGATCATGGATCCTGCTTTGCATTATTTAGGGTATTCTTCAGTTGGTTAGAACATACTGTATATATCTGGCCCCTGGTTAT
Organism: Chiloscyllium plagiosum; assembly: GCF_037043375.1. NCBI lineage: Eukaryota > Metazoa > Chordata > Chondrichthyes > Orectolobiformes > Hemiscylliidae > Chiloscyllium > Chiloscyllium plagiosum. The sequence continues at coordinate 20,503,591 of NW_028270153.1, read as the reverse complement.
GACTTCAGATGTCACTGAACTATCTGTGCTAGCCTTTGCTTTCTGCATTGGTGCTTCCAGTGCCCTCTGGTGCCATGTACTTTGCACACAGTGTTAAAAGCTTGACATTTTCTGAGTGTATGTATGAGGCCATTTTGCTTGCATCGCTTGCCTATATTGACTATTGTGCTAATGGTGGATACATTATGCACAGCCTACAGACTCCATTCACTTTTTAGCATGGCTCTGTAATCATAACTGCTTTGTAGTTCTACTTTCACAGTGTAACCTTAAGATATCTTTATTGAATGGTTCCATTGTGATCAGCATTATCAGAAGCTCAATTATTCTGTCAGCTAGCTCTACAGCCATGCAGTTGCTGTGCTGCGGTTGTCTCTGCATCTAATTATGAATTTGTCAAAGATCTATCCTATTTATTGCTTAAAAAATATGCGTTCCAGAAGTATATTATGAAGTTGAGCTATATCTATTTTATCAGGATGTATAAGATGGGTGCCACACACACACCGCAGTCTGTGGAGGCCTTGGACACATTATGGAACAAAGCAACTTTAGACAGTAGGTCCTTTGCGTTTTACTGAATGTAATGAATATTGTGGTCTTTTTTTTGCAAAATCTTTAATGCCATCTGGAGATTTTGACAATGCGAGTTTCCTTCAGTTCCCTTGGATTTAAGAAAATTTGGCTCTGAATGTTAATATCTTTAGTGGCAACAGCTCTAGCTGGTCATAGGTTACTGCTTGACAGCAATATTGGTGCCGTTGAACTTTTTCCAATGTTTTCTGGTTTTAGCTCTTAACTCCAACAATACAGTGATTTGGACAGGAAAATAGCTACAGATTTAAAAGATGAACGCAAAGAATGAGAAAAGGTATTTTTTTAAAAATAGAATTCTGTTAGGTGTATATATTCTTGTCCCAAGCCCAGTCTGCACTTTTTAACTTTAGCCATGAATTCTTCTGTCTGTGGAGTTCCACTTAGAGTGGGATTATTTGCAATTTGCTGATACTATGGCTTTAAGAGGTGTATCTTGTCCTGTTATTTTTATGAAGAGAGGTTGAGTCAGAGGTGTTGAGCTGACTGTTCCAAGCCAATAAAGTAAACAGCTTGTGAGGTCTTGAGGTTTTAATTTTAAAGTTGGAACAATAGAAGCAGCATGAAGAGGTGGGGTCCAGCTCCCATGGAACCAGGGTTTTAGTTTAACTTGCAGCAGCTGTTGGGGTTTGGAAGCTGCTAAACATCTCTCCCTGTTACAGCAAAACACTTAAGTTCTCTCTCTGAGTTTTCTCTTGATGTTCTTTCCTCCTGGACTGGAGAATTGCATGTGAGACTATCCATTTTACTGAATTTGCCTTTGGTAAGGGTGCGTTTATGGGATGTTACTACATTGGAATAGTTACAGTTTCATGATTAAATAATCTATTAGTTTGTTGAGTTTTCCAGTAGAGTTCAGTTATTCCAATTCTTCTTCCTTCTGTTTATATTTTAACTATAGTGTAGGAATTAAGTATGTTTTGCTTCAAGCCTAGTAGTTTGTCCTATCTAATTACATCTGAAACACAATGCTTTACAATTGCCTTTAAAAATAAGAAAACATTTTGGCCTGGGCTATCTTCTTAATATGTTTTGAGGAGTTTTAGTCTGGTCCGAAACAGCAGTTAGATGTCAATTTCTGTTCCTTAAACATTGCATGAGTTCAACTTTTACAAATTAAGTTCTCACATTTAAACAATCCTACTTGAACCCAATGTCTGGTCACTGGAGCAAGACGTGAACTCAGAATGAAGCTACAATGTCCAGAATCCTTATAGCACAGCAGAATCCTTCCTCACAGTAAGGTGTGATAGTTGTTTCACTTTCACATGAGCTCTTGTGTTTTGCTGGATGTGAAGAGTTTGAGGCTGGTATTCTGCTTTGTCAAATCTTCAAACACTACTCCCGATATTGCCACCATGTTACATTCTTCTTGTACCAATCATACTAAGGATTGGTGAAGTAATAATGTGGGTTTTTATTTGAAGATCAGACCATGTAAGTGGAATGTTCACTGGGAGTTAGATATTATACATTTACATTCTATCTTGCAGGCTGCCTACAAGTCGTGGAGCTAATACATCACTTGCTGTGAAAGTGGTATGAATGACACTAGTTTATGGTCTACCCACTTGTAGGTGCATATACATAACAAATACATAATTTACTGTTCTCTTGCAGATGGTAGTGGAGGATTGATTTCCCTCTCGAGGTCTCTGCTGCAGGAAGAGACTCTCTCTCAATGGTCAAGTCAGCCACAGTTTCAAAGCTTTCCAGATGGTGTGAAGGGAGAGGGATGAAGAAAGGACCCTACTCATGTCTTCTCCCAGCAGTATCATAGCTGCTGATGCTCTTAATGCATAGAAACCACATGTTCAAAATGATTATCACCCAATGAATCAACATGGTAATTACCATTGTATTTCCATATATAATTTAATCTGGTCATGTCTCAGAATCTTCTCTCCCACACAGGATTTCATCATTCAAGCGATTTTGTCAAAGATATTTCCAGTAAGATTTAAAGGAGTTTATGTCTTAGAACCTCTCTTCCACTGTCGAAACAATTATCTAATTTTAGTGGCTCTTCTCTGCCAGTTAAATGCCTCAGGTATTTGATATGATGCCTCATTAATAGGGACAAGAATTGTGGTTCACTCATTCTCCTGAACATTGTCCTCAATTGGACTTTGTATACATGGTGGCTCCATCACAATGGATCATCATGGACATTGAAGCCTACTTGTTTCTCCTTCAGTTCCTTGAGATCCAAACTAATCCTCAAGGTGAAAAGTGCAGTATGATCCTGTGCAGGTTCCTAACATAATATCATCTTCATTACAAAGAGATCAGAGACTCAAGATCTGAGGTTCCTTGAACAACTCCATTTAAATACAGGATGGTAATATTGGGCAGATATGTGCAAAACAGGCATGCTCAAATTTCTGTGCCAGTCCATGTTCAGACATGCATCATTTTATTTTTATTTCTTTTCGGTAGTGCTTATTTTCCCCAGCACCCATGTTGTGTGTGTGCAGATGTGAGACACAGTGAAAGACACAAGGTGCACGAATCTTTATTCGGTTTCCACCACCAGGAAGAAAGGAAACACCCGAGTGGCCAGTGACAAGCATCAAAGGGTAATGCTGTGTGATCAAACAGTGAAGGGGAGGGCAGGGATTAAATCAAAATAGAGTTGGAGGGGGAAATAATGCACTCTACTCCCTGTGGCATCCACCTCTCCCTGAACAATTCCAGGGTGTTGGGGGACACCACGTGCTCCTTCTCCAAGGACACCTGGGCTCTAACGTAATGCATCATTTTATTTTTTTTTACCCCCACACTACCACCTAACTGCGGTAGTGCTTATTTTTCCCCAGCACCCATGGTGTGTGTGTGTGTAGGTGTGAGACACAGTGAGAGACACAAGGTGCACAAATCTTTATTCAATTTCCACCACCAGGAAGAAAAGAAACACCCAAGTGGCCAGTGACAAGTAGTGCCCTTTTCCCCTGTTAATTTTTTTCTCCACACTAATTTCTTTTTTTGTGTGTGTGTGTATACGTGTGAGACACAGTGAAAGACACAAAGTGAACGAATCTTTATTCAATTTCCACCATCAGGAAGATAGGAAAACACCTGAGTGGCCAGTGACAAACACTGCCCTTCCCATAAAAGGACAATGCTGTGTGATCAAAACAGTGAAGGGGAGGGTAGGGACTAAATCAAATAGAGTTGGAGGGAGAAATAATGCACTTCACTCCCTGCGGCGCCCACCTCTCCCTGAACAACTCCAGGGTGTTGGTGGACACCGCGTGCTCCTTCTCCAAGGACACCCGGGCTCTAATGTAATGCATCATATTTTTTTTAATTAACCCCCACACTACCACCTAAGTGCGGTAGTGCTTATTTTTTCCCCCCAGCACCCATGGTGTGTGTGTGTAAGTGTGAGACACAGTGAAAGACACAAAGTGCACGAATCTTTATTCAAGTTCCACCACCAGGAAGATAGGCAAACACCCGGGTGGCCAGTGACAAACACTGCCCTTCACATCAAAGGGCAGTGCTGTGTGATCAAAACAGTGAAAGGGAGGGTAGGGACTAAATCAAAATAGAGTTGGAGGGGGAAATGATGCACTCCACTCCCCGCGGCGCCCACCTCTCCCTGGACAACTCCAGGGTGTTGGTGGACACCGCATGCTCCTTCTCCAGAGACACCCGGGCTCTAACGTAATGCATCATTTTATTTTGTGATGGGCAAATTGTTAGTGCTCAGTACCTGTGAACTATAGCCAGTTGAGTAATTTACTGAGGGCACTTTACCCTTAAGAATTGTAGATTGGCAGTCCCATAAAATCAATTATACTGCTGAAACAATCAAGGGTTTCTCAACTAGTGAGCATTTGTTCATTCACCTGAGAAATGACTGAACAGCAATTGAAAATCAGAGAGAAGAAAGGAGTACTTCAAGCTTCTCAGGCAATCTATGGGAAATGCCACCTAACTTTAGTTACCTCAGTAAAAACAAAACCTGACCAAAGTCATAAACTGAATTCACTAGAATTAAAATGATGGAACCACAGAAGTGGTGGGCTGAAAGGCCTGTTCCTGTGCTATACTATTCTATGATTAAAGCATTGTAATACCTTTCTGTTTTGGCACTGTCTTTTTAGTTGGGGTAAAATGGACTAAAACTATATTGAAATCAATTTAAAGTTATGTAATCTGTTCTAACTTCTTCCTGATGACAAGCTTGATAGTTAAAAGGAAGCCTAAGTAGTCTGACTAGGAAGAAGGTGTGAAATATTCACATCTATGAACAATGACCAGGGCAGCTTTGTTGATGGTTGGTAAGCTTTAAGCTTCCAAGTCACAGGGGCTAGATACACTAGGTTTTGTAAATGATAATACTTCAAACTGTCTGCTTAATTCCAAGGTAAAATCAAGCTGGGAGTTTAGAAATTTTTTTGAATATTACAACAAATACAAACTCAAACAATTCAAACCAATGTTAGAAACAAACCCCACTAATTACATAGTTATTAGTTATTATTTATTTATCTAACTAAAAAATAGAAATCATAACAGTAATACTAATAATAACAGAGCTCAATGAAACAAAGCAATAGCCCTTGACCGTCGGACGCATTAATTTATACATATTCATATGTTTGTAGTTCCTCCTCTCTGGATGCCACATTCATTAAACAGAATTGTTATGGCTATATAAAGCCTCTTATTGGAATGGCAGACAAATCTGCACTAAAATATCCAAAAAGGGCCGCCATGTCTTATAAAAATTCTCAGTTTTATGGTGAATCATACTTGTAAGAGAGTCTAAGGGGATGTATTCGTGACTAGCTTACGCCAACCCGATAGCCCCGGGCGATTTACAGACACCTATCCTAACAGAATGTTCTTTCTTGCACAAAAAGTGAGGATACGGAAAAGCCTGTTTTTGTGTGCATCTAATGAAAGTGAATGAAAATGAAAATAAGGCCAAGAAGCTCCACAGCGCTCCAGTATGCCCACAGTCTGCGGCAGGACCAGAGACAATGAGTGAGCGTGCCCATACGCACTTTGATTTAGGACACATTGGAGATGCTCTCGCTTTAAATTTTGTGAGGCAGTCTGGACCCAAGTAAACCCTGTGAAGAATCTTCAAGTGCAAGGCATGGGTTCTGTTGCAAATTGAAATCCTTCTTGCATTTTCCCAGATATCCTCGCATACTTCAGAAGAAATCTCAACATCCAGCTCCCTCTCCCATACCTTACAGAGCCGTTTGGACTCATCCAAGGGACCTTCTCCCAATAGGCGATAAGCATTGCTAACAGAAAGCATACCCTCAGCACTCAGCACCCTCTTCTCCATGTCAGACCTATAACAATCAGTCAGAAGTGTCATCTCTTTTTGTATGAAACTACTAATTTGATAAAAATAGAAGATTTCCTGACTGGGCAACTCATACTTCCGAGCCAACTGGCCAAAAGACATCAGTATGTTCCCTTTGAATAAATCACCCAGGCAAGACACACCCCTAGCTGCCCATAATTTAAACCCCAAGTCCATCACCCTGGCTGAAAGCCCAGCATACCAACTATGGTGTGAAAAACAATGTTTTGGCAATATTGCCCTCAAACTGATGCATTTCCCTCCACGCCTTGACAGTATTAATAAATATTGGGCTATGGCAATATTCCTTAACTGTCCTCATTTTGTCCGCAGGCTAATAAGGGGGCAGCTTCCCTGAGATTGTTTGATGTCAAACCAAACTGAATGAGGGTCCCCTGGGCCCAGTCACTCACGTAAGATAGCAAAGAGCTTAACTGATTGTTTTTGATATCTGGGAGGCCCACTCCTCCTAGCCTGTAGGTAACTGCAGTTTAGTTGGTTTAATTAGAGGTCGTTTGCGATACCAGATAAAGGAACTGAACCAGCTATTCAGTCTTCTAAATATTTGCTTAGTAAAAAGCAGAGGAAGCATTCGCATAGGATGCTGCAGTCTGGGCAGAACATTCATTTTGATGAGGGCTATCTGACCTAACCAGGAGACCGGAAGCACCTCTCATCTATGAAGGTCCGCTTGATTCTGTTGAATGAATGGGCAAAATTTATTTTAAATAGCTGATCAAAGATGGGAGTATTGAATATACCTAAGTAGAGAAAGCCCTCCTGCAACCATCTAAAGGGAAATTGAGAATCCCCCTCAGGATCAGGGGCATTCTTGGGAGACCACCTTAGGGGCATGGCCTCTGATTTTGCAAAGTTAATCTTATAACCCGAAAAGACATCAAGTAAATTAATGCATTGTATCAAATGTTGCACTGAAACTGTTGGGTTTGAGAAGACAAGGACATCATCCGCATACAATGCAATCTTATGTGTCTTTGTCCCCACTTCTGGAGTGATTATATTAGGATCCCTACATATTGCCTCCGCCAGTGGTTCAATCACCAGTGTAAAAAGCAACGGTGATATGGGACAGTCCTATTGACTGCCCCTAAGAATATTGAAATTGTTTGACTGTACACCACTGGTGAGGACCAAGGCAAGAGAGTCAGTATTCAAAACCTTTACCCATCTGATAAATGCCTCACACGCTAAATCACTTTAAAGTATAAAACAAAATGGCCACTCGACCCAGTCAAATGCCTTCTCCGTGTCTAGAGAGATCATGAATCGTTAATGACGTACTTGGATCATATTAAGTAAGCTCTTGAATTTATTCGACGATCTGTGACCTTTTATAAAACCCATCTGATCCTCCTTAATGATGGAGGGCAGCATAGTTTTCAGTCTTAGTGCAAAGTCTTAGATAGGATTTTGAAATCGACATTCAGGAGTGAAATGGGCCTATAGGAAGCACAATCCTCTGGGGCCTTCCCTTTTTTAAAAATGAGAGAGATGTTTGCCTCTCTTAGAGATGGTGGGAGGAGGCCTTGACTGTGTGAGTCGTTAAACACACTAAGCATCGGCCCTGACAATATAGTGATAAATTCCTTATAGAACTCATTGGGGAACCTATCAGGGCCCTGCTCCTTCCCATTTTGGAGCTGCCTCACAGCCTCCTGCACCTCTTGCTCTGACAACAAGGCATTGAGGACAGACTCTTGTTCAGGAGTCACTCCCAGAAGGTCCAAATTCTTAAAAAAAGACTCCATCCTAACCCGCCCATCCTCACAACTTTCAGACTGGTATAGTTCAGAGCAAAATTTATGAAATACTGCATTAATCCTTTAAGAATCATCAGCTAAATTTCTAGTGTCCTCCCTAATTGAGGTAATGGCTTGGGGAGCACTCCTTTTCCTGCCAAGATACGCTAAGTACTTGCTGGCTTATGCCCCTGCTCAAATAACGTTTGGTTTGCAAATGTAAGCTCCTTCTTGGCTGTCCGTGTGAGCGTGGAGTTCAGCGTAGATCGAAGTGCTGTGATCCTCTGCAGTTTAGCCAGCGAGGGACTCTCAAAGTATGCCTTTTCAGCTGCTTTCAAATGTGTATTGAGCAAGCATTGCTGCTCACCCATCTGCCATTTCTTACTGGCTGAATAGGAAATAACTAACTACAACCTTCACAGTTTCCCAAGAATGGATGGATGGATTACTGATCGAGCCTGAATTAACGTCTAGAAAAGCCCGGAATTCAGTAGAAACAAATTCAGTAAACTTGCTATCCTTGAGGATGAAAGGGTTCAGTCGCCAGTGCCTTGAGCCTACCGCTGTATCCTTACTCTTAACCATTAAATACATTGGGGCGTGATCGGAAATAGTGACATTGCCAATTGTACATGACACCACCGAGCCCAGATGCGCTGCAGGGGTCAAAAAGGATCAATCCTGGTATGGAGATTTGAGAATTTATTTTGAGGATTTATGCAGATTTGAGAAGAATGTGAAATCTCTGCCAGTAGGGTGAAGGTGCCTCCAAACATCTACCAATCCCAGTTCAGCACACAAATCCATTAATTGATTAGATTGCAAAGAAGGTATTGGTGGGCCTTTGAGCAATCTGTCTACCATAGGGTCTATTAGACAACAGAAATCCCCTCCTACGAAAATATGCTGAGATGCAAGGTTAACCAGTCTAGAAGGTGTGTCTGTTAGGAACTTAAGGGTGTGGGCTGGAGGACAGTAAACTTTAAGAGCCCATATTCTTTCCCATGTATCAGAGTTTTAAGGATTACAAATCTCCTGTGTGTGTGTGTTTAATACACTAACATCTTAAATGGGAGGTTCTTTCTAACTAAAATGGCCACCTCTCTACTCCTTGTATTGAAAGAGGAGAAACAAACTCGGTCATACCCATTCTGTTTCAAATGCTCAGCATCATCTAGGTGTGTTCCTTGTAATAAAGCAACATCCACCCTCTCCCTTTTAAGACTGGAAAGTACCTTCTTCCTTTTGACCAGCGAGTGACTCCCCTTAATATTCCAGGTGCACCACTTAAACACATCCTTAGCCATAATCTTCTATAGCACCATTTAGACTCCAGAGAGGGAGAATTAAAACTGCAGATCATTGAGCTTCAATGTAAGAAAAATTCAAAAAGCCCAAAAGCTATACAAACTAAAATAACTACAGCCAACAAATCTACAAAACTTATAAAAACTATACACACCAGAAAGAGAAAAACAAAGAATTGCCAAAGGCACTGATGAGAGGAATTTACCCCCAATTCAGAGGGGGTACCTACACATCCCACAACCCTACTAACCACCCCAACCATCCTCTCAACTCCTACCAGCTACAGTCACACCACATACACCGGCAACCCGGTAGGGGGAATAAACAAAAACAAGATTAGGTAGATAAAGAAGTAAGTTAAAAATAAATATGTCACCCATCCCTTGGTATAACTTAGCTTAGAGATTAAAAGTAAATACTCTATTCATCCCGAGCACCATTTAATGCAACTTATTACCAATAGAAAGGAGACTCCACCAAGTGCTCTTTAAAGAGGAACAAATCCGTACAGCTTTGTCCTCTATGCCTATTCGATTGTCCGACTTAAGTCAGCGTGTCCACAAAATTCCTCACTTTCTCTCGCGAATCAGATAAACGTATGGATCCATTGTGATTTGATTCGGAGCACTACTGGATATCTTAAAGAGTATTGGATCCCAAGCTCGCTCAATCTCTTCTTGATGCCATTGTAGGCCTTCCTTTTCTGGACCACTGGTGCCAAGAAGTCTTGAAAGAACATGACCCTGGAGCCCCCATCCAACACCACCCTCGGATCCCTCCCCTTGGCTCTAAAAGCTTCCATAATACTCTGTTTGTTTTCACAATGATGAAATCATATCAGGACATGGCAGGAGCACTGGTCCATACCTGGCTTACGTGCCATGACCCAGTGGTTCTCTCAATCTTTATCCTTCCCTTCTCAGCCTCCAAAGCAGTTCTGGGAACCACTTCTCAAAGAACTCCACTGGTCATTCACCTTCCATCCCCTCCGGTATGCCAACAATACCCAGGTTCTTTCTTCTGCCACTGTTTTCAAGATCATCCACTAGATACAACAAACCATGGACCTGTGTTTCCAGGACTTCAATCCAGTGTTGGAGGAGTCAGTCTCTGCCTCTAACCCTGCAGCCCAGTGCTCGAGTTCATCAGTCCTTATCCCCAGGTCTTGCAGCATAGCAGATACTAGAGCCAGCTTCTCCTCAATTTTATTTTTCGATCTGCTTCTCCAGGACCTCATGAGATTTGGCCAGCTCCACCACAAGGGTCTGGTGAGTAAGCAAGTCCGCTGCTTCAGAGGGCTGGGCCATGGCCCCAGCCCCGGGAGAGCTTCCTCCTTTCTTTGGCATTCTCCCGCAGTAAAAATAAAGGCAAGTGACTTTTTTTTAGGTTCTCTAGATCCTTTACTGTGTTTTTTTCCCCCACAGTAACATGGATGGGACATGGCAGGTTGCCGCCATCTTGGATTCATCAGAAGATAGCTAATAGGCATTTCTACCTGGATACAAGATCCATGTGATTACCACGGATATGAACTTTGAAAGGAGAACGAACTGTAGAAAGCTATTTAGTATCAGCTGACGGTGCCTTTTTTAAGATATCCCTGAATGTCAGAGACAGGTCAGTGCACAAGAAATTGAGACAAAGAGTGAGCAGGAATGATAGAGGCAGCTGATTCTATACCTCAAGCAGAGGAAATGTTAACCCTGTCAGTCACCATGCAAAAAGCAGTAAGAGCTTACATTCTGAAGATATCAAGCTGAAGAGGATTGAATCAAGACTGAAAGATATCTTCAGCTTGGCTAGAGGAAAGAATCTCCAATCAGTCCTCACTGTCAAAGTTAGTCATGGGATTAGGAGGTATCTGGTTGGGAAATGAAATGAAAGGAATCAAACACTTGGAAGTTAAGAATCACTTTAAACTGGTTCATGGGCAACAGAATGTTTGCTTTAAAAAAAATGATGCAATGTCTAACCATGGAGTGGGATGATTGGTTTCTTTAAAAGTTAACTGGGGGAAACTGTTTTTGTCTTTCAAAGTTAAAGTATTCAAAATAGCATTATTTATGTTTCTTTTAGTTGGTTTGTTGCAGTCAATGTATTTAAAACTTGAAATCTTGTCATGATCCTTTCAGTCAATCAGTGAAAGCTCAAATCTCATTTTAAAAGCTATTGGTTCTATGGGGATCATGACAAAACAACACGGTAAGGAAACTAATTGGATAACTCTTTAAAAGAATGAGCATAGTTGTGACTAGCGACATGATCTCCTTCTGTTCTATATGATTCTAGCTGAACCCTGGACCTCTGATTTCTTTTGCAGAACTAGCTTGTCATAATCTTCTGTCTGGGCTGTAGCATTTTTAGGAGAAGACCCACCATGATCTTGCTTGGAGAAATATCATTATTTCATCACCAGGTCAAGATCCTGGAGTCTCCTATCTAACAGTGTTGTGGGCATACCTGCAATACATGGACTGTAACTGTTCAAGATGGCAGCTGACCATCACTTTCTCAAGGGCAAGTAGGACTGGGCAATGATGCCAGTCTTGCCAGGGATGTCTGTAAAACAGGAATGTTACCTCATTGAGATTAGGGTAGGGAGAGATCTAACTTTGTGTTGCCCCAATTGTTGACAGTGCATTAAACTCATATTGTGCTTTCAGAAAGGAGAAACATTGCTAATGCAGACTTGAAATGATCATCTTGGATTGGCAACGGTAAAAGTGAACTAAACCTGTACTAAAACTGTATCAATATCAATTGGTAGGCAGTGTCATAGAGTTATGGAGATGTACAGCACAGAAACAGACCCTTCAGACCAACTCATCCATGCCGACCAGATATCCCAACCTAATCTAGTCCCACCTGCCAAGCACCCGTCCCATATCCCTCCAAACCCTTCCTATTCATATACCCATTCAGATGCCTTTTAAATGTTGCAATTCTCCCAGGCTCCACCACTTCCTCTGAAAGTTCATTCTACATACACACTACCGCCTGTGTGAAGAAGTTGCCTGTTAGGTCCCTTTTCCTGAATACTTTTTGCTTCTCTTTTGTTTATTCAATTACCAGAAATTGGCTCCTGTACTCTGAGAGTATAATGAGGCTCCTTCAATTTTAGCAAAATAACATGATTGTAGTACATGAATATCTTCCAGAAACACAGAGAAATCAATACATTTGCTTGCATTAAGGGGAGTGAGAGAGAACTGCAACTTGGTTCTCTGCATCAGAAGTTCACATTATACTAATCAGCATTGGAGCTTCAAGGGTCAAATTCCTCAGACGAAACCATTTCATTTGATTTATTAATAAAATGATTTTGGACCTTACTGCATTTTCAGAATTTGGTACACTGTAGTTGCTTGACTGGAACACTTTTCCACCTCCTCTTAAACCAAGTCAAATATCCACATTTTCTGCCCAGACTCTGAATTGTTTGTCTCTCTCTCTGCAGCTGTTGTCATGCCCCACTTGCCCCTCCTCTGTATTGGGATATTTTAGAAATCTATGTCATTCATTGAATCATGGTATGTGACAGACATAAGGGAAAGAGCTCATTCGAATCATTATCAGGCAAAGCACTGACATCATGTCCTGGAGCCCACATCTATCAAAGCACAGGGACCTAAAGAGATCAGGATCATGAAGCAGATTCTGAATGTCTCAGGAATTCACGGAATTCCAAATGAGCATAAGGTGCATGTGGGGCTCCATGTCGACCATTTGGAAGAGTTTGAACTTCAGAGCTAAAATGAAAAGAGTTATTAAAGTGATAACTCATTGCGCTCACAGCAAGTAAATTAATAACCTTGTGTTCTCAGTGTTAGAACTTTGTATTACATGGTTTCAAATTCATACGTTTTACTGCATCTTAAAAGCAATCAATAACAACTGGTTCTGAGAGCCAAAGACTTTTTTTTCTTTTTAGAAGAAGTGGAACTCACTGTTTAAGGTTCCACTGACTGCACTGAGGTAATAATTTAAAGTTTCAGCATTTGACAACACTTTAATGTTGAATTCTTACCATCTTTTGAAGGTTTTGCTGTATGCCTTAGGATGTGTCATGAAAGTGAAGATGTGGATGCAAGATGAGCCAAGGGAGATATATTCTGTGAATTGTGAATCATGATATTTTGGAGGAGGAGGGAAAAGTTTGCACTCATGCCCCGAGATGCTTCCTCCAGGTAACTAAGGCTGCTTTTTTTGTGATTGAAGCACTTCATTTATTGGTGATACCAATTTGTTTCTTATGTAGTAGCTTCTGAATTCCTGCTTTGGCTCAATTGACAACAGTCTTGTCTCTAGAGCAGAAAGTTGTGGGCCACACTTCTACATCATGACTCTCTACTGTAGTACTGAGAGTGTACTGCACTCTGGTGGAGCTGTCTTTCAAATGAGCTGTTAAACTGAGGCCTCATCTGCCTTCTCCAGTGCATGCAAAAGATCTCATGGATGAAATTTTCCATTGCTAAGGCAATGGAAAGTTAGGAGAAATCAGTGAAAATGAACAAAATAATATTACTGATGTCAAGGAGAAAAGTTCTGAATTTCCTCCGAGGGCTTAAATGGCAAATTCTGGTTTTCATTAGTGAGTGCTGACTACCCCAGGCATCTGAATCTGTTTATTAGCTAATCTCACCTCATTTCCCTGTACCTCCCAGTCCTCCTGTCTTCCCTGGGAACTCAGACAATGTCAATTTCCAAAAATGAAAGTCAGAGTATTTTCTGGGTGGCAGCAGTGTACTACTTGTTTCTCCAGACCCTCAGACACCTCCATTGTTAGTCCCATTTCATTCATGCTCCATGGACACTGTCCTTTTCCATGAAAACTGGCATTACCAAGCCACAAGCCTCACTGCATGATCATGGAGTCTTTCGGAATATCTCACCAATAACTTCAGCCATTCAGTATCTTACTTTGGAGCTCATGGATATTTGTGACTTGCACACTTTTTCCAGATTTCTTGCATATAAGGACTCAGGTACATTTGGCTCATTTACATAGGATGCATCTTATGTTGCTTACCTTTCTGTCTTAACTCTCATTCACTTTGTGTTAACATGGCAGCTGTCAACCTCTCAGGCTTGCATTGCTCTTTAGATCTTAAGACCATAAGATGGAGGAGCAACAGTAAGCCAGTCAACCCATTCAATGAGATCATGCTGATCTGATAACACTCAACTCCATTTTCCTGCCTTTTTCCCATGAGCCTGACTCCCCTAATGATTAGAATCAGCCTTTAATATACTTAGTGACCCAACCTCAACAGCCCTTTGTGCTAAAGAATTCCACAGATTCGCTACCCTCTAGAGCAGAAATTCCTCATCATCTCTGTCTTAAATGGGCGATCAAACAACCCTGTGATTATATTGTATGGACCTAGACTCTCCCACAAGGGGAACAACATCTCTGCACCTACCCTATCACACACTTTTGATTAACATACTGCCTTTGTGACATGCCCTAATTATCTCCTGATTTATTGTCTGTACCATCGTTTAGTGGCTGTTAAGGAAACTACTCCTTCCAGTGTCCTCTTCCTTTGTTATTTCTTACTTCCATCTATATGGATTCTACATCTTCCAATCCTAGATCTTGCTTTCCTGTGCTATTCCCTGCTTTACTAAGAATGCTACCTCGCCACTCTTTCAGTCTTGGCAGCCCTGTCAAAAAGTCACATACCCTGAACATTTGAACTCCAGGTAACCAATGTCCATAATGGCTGTAATAACAAACCATTCACCTGCATCTGTGCTGTTAATTCATTTATTATGTTCCAAGTACGACTTGCATTCAAGAGATATTAACTTTACCTTTTTACCATTTCCCCCCTTTGACTCTGTATACTTTGTCCCTTCCTGTCCCTTTGGGCATCATTATCCAAGTAGTTGGCCTTATACCCTTATACCCTTGCTTTGTAAGCCTATATTTTCCCCTCTTCCATAGTCTCCTCCATCTAATTAGTTTAAAGTGCTGTCTCCAGCTCTAGTTATTTAATTCACCAGACACTTGTCTCAGCATAGTTCAAGTAAAGCCCAGGTCACCAGAATCGTTCCATCCTACCTGGTATTGGTGCCACTGCCCAATTAACTGAAACCCATGAACACATGCATGATAAGAACAAAAGAACATAAGAAACAGGAGCAGGGGTAGACCATCTGGCCCCACGAGCCTGCTCCAGCATTCAATAACGTCATGGCTGATTGTTACAAAATTGAAGGTGTGTACTGTACCTTTAAGAGAGAGAGTGAAAGCTGAAAGCTTGCAGGTGCCTGTCATGTCACAGAGAGTGCCGCAAAATTGAAAGATGTAACATTTTGGCTGTAACCTAGATACCAGTTGTTTTCACAGCAGTTCGAATTTAGCCAATTGGCTTAAATTATGCCCCAAGATACTAAAATCCAATCACATTTGAATTTTACTGTTTTGACATCAAACCAATGAGATAGTCCAATGTTTGGGGTATTAAAAAAAAACAGGCATTTTGGACAGTTGGCCAGAAGAGCAACAACTGCCATCGAAAGACTGTTATTCACCACACTCTCTGTCAAAGGTACCTTTTTCATATGAAACATCTGTGCAGCAGAAGACCCAGGGAGATCTACAAACACAGGAAGGTTGATACCGGAGATGACAGCCACTGTCTGGTTTTGAAAATTGAGTTGCTTTAAATTTAATAGGGGCTTGATTGGATCAGTATATTGTTATAGAGTGGGAGGTACATTACAAACCTTTAAGAGAAAGGAGGCTTAGAGTTGTAAATAGTTGTTGTTTAATGTTCATTTCAGAGTTAAATAATAAAGTTGTTATTTTTTCTTTAAATAGTGGAATTTTGGCAGTTCTCTGTCGCTCATACTTTAACAGATTACGAGGCGAGGTGAGCTTTTCTGTGTTTGGTTTAATTAGCAGAAGGGTTTACCACTGGGTCATAACACTGATCTTTTCGTGGACTCAGCTTCACTTATCGACCCGTACACCATAACCTTTCATTCCTTTACTGTTCAAAATCTATCTTTGTCTGAAAAGCATCCAATGAGGTAGCCTCAACTGCTTCACTGGGCAGGGAATTCCACAAGGGATTCACAACCCTTTGGGTGAAGAAGTTCCTCCTTTACTCAGTCCTGAATCTGCTCCCCCTTATTTTGAGGCTATGCCTCCTAGTTCTAGTTTCACCTGCCAATGGAACATCCTCCCTGCTTCTATCTTATCTATTTCTAGGTCCGCCCATCATTCTTCTAAATTCCAATCAGTATAGCCCCATTTAAGCAAATAGGCTCATCAGTCCTAACTTACAGGCTGCCAGATTTTGTGACTTGCATTGCTCTTTAGTGTAGGGAGAAAGGCAGCCAGTTCATCACTGATGTAGAGCACTGAACAGTGAAGGGGGTGAACATGTTGTTGCTCAGCAGCATGGTGTTGTCTAGTTCCTCCTTAAAACAAGAAAGACAACTCCAACCAGAATGTTATGAACGCATTTGCCGAGTTGTCCCACAACACCAAAGCGATCAAATGACTCTGAACACAAGCTGGTACCAATGCAAACCAGTCCCAACATTATTAGGGAACAAATTACAATAGCTTTTCCTACAAAACAATACAATTTCTAATTCTGTTCGGCCCCTTAAGCTTACAATATTTCGAGTTTCTTGCAGATTTGTGCAGCCAAATCTCCCCTCTCCCCCCCCCCCCCCCCACTCTCTCTCTCTCTCTCTCTCTGTTGGACTGTGAAGCTGCTTTCTGTCTCTCTCTCTCTCTGGACAGTCAGTGAGTCTCTGCCATTTGCCATGCTGCTCTCTTCAGAAAAAACCAAGAGGATCCATGAGATTGGTCTGCAGGTAAACCCTGTTTTTATATCTTTTTGGATGGTTTTCTGGAACTTTCTCCAATTCTGGCCAACCAGGGAGACAGAGTTAATAGTTTGAAACATTGACAATCATTTGGATGGCTTGCTACTGCTTGTTTCTTTATGTAGCAGGATCCTGTGCCTTTCTGTCTGGGCCTTCCTTTATTTAGTCGATAAATTGTTGGGGATTTGTCTATCCCAGGATAACTTTACTTTTTACATTCTGCTGATATCATTAGCAACTTTAGACTTTTGCTTAGCTAATGTACCCAGCATCCCTTGCTGTTTGGCTAAGATAGCAATCTGTGTTTTAACAGCCAGGACACTGCTGCAGTAGATGCTTTTCAGTAGTCAATGTCATGCCCACAGCATGTACCTGCAGGTGTGCAGCAAAATCACTGCACGAGCTGCAAAGAAATGGCCATCTCCGTAAGTTAAACTTGAATAGTCTTCAATGGAGAGAAGGGAGCTATTTTTCCTCAATTAGGTTACCACTACAGCCAGTTAAGGAACTCATCCAATCCCACTCTGAGGAGTTGACCACAACATGCCAGGTGCTTGATCCTGCTGGAGTCTGGGATTCTGTGTCCTTGCAGTTTGGGGATTGGGCCATCGTTTGTCATGCTGGTCAAGTACAAGCAGGTATGTCAGTCAATGTGCTGTGGAAATGACCATCCGGGTGCTGGGCTGTTCTCAGCTGGGGCTCTCCTGCCAGCAGCTGTGCCACAAAGGGGCTTATCATGGGGTCGTCCATGAAGTCCTGTGGAAGGTGTGGGGATGGGGTTCGTGGTAATACATGGATGGCTCCTGGGAGCCAATAAAGGGGCACGTCCTGGATGCAGAGGAAATGCAGGATTGAAAATAATCTTCTAAGGATGAAAGCAGAAGGGACATCTAGGAAACCATGATAGAGCTGTGCACTGTTGAGCACATGAGGCCAGACAGAATTTCATTGAATCCCACTCCCAGCAAGAAGAATCCATGTTTGGACTTTGTCATTGAGTAACTTTCTGTTGGTTTAAAGGAAAGCAGCCTCTGGTCAGTTCACGTGGACCTGGTTATTTCTGTATGCATTAAAAAGAGTTGCTGAATAAAAGTTTACCTGTCCATGTGATTGCATGTGTGATATCTTTCGGTGATCTCTCTGTAAAGAATCTGTACATTACTGTCTTACACACCATGAGTAAGAAAGCATCAGCCAGTAGAAGTCGTCCAAAGCATTGTATTCTGCTCACGTTAATTGGCTTTTAAGGTTTCAATTAACATATGATATTTGAATATTGTACAGTGACGTGCCTCATGATAGACACAGGGTGGGAGCAGTCCTGAGCATCTGCATCCCTGATGGCACCCCATCTGCCAATGCCCCTGGGTCCCTATCAGTGAAGCAAGGGGCTAACATGCCTTTCTGTGCATGTCCTCAGTGATGGGAGTCAAACAGCACACTGTGCAGGACAGTTCTTGGCTTGCAGCACGAGGTGGTGTAAAGACTTTGGGTAGAGAGCTTTAAGGGCTGTGGAACTGGGATTTAAACATGACACCTGCACTGTGAAGGTCACAAAGTCCAGATGGCTTCAAGCACTTCTGCCCTTCCTGCTGCATGATCCCATGAATCAGGCACTCTACCAGGTGAATAAGTAGTAATGAGCTGAAAACCAGATTTCCTGAGAGAGGTTGACCAGGGCCGACCCACCCTTCACACCATGACTTTCCCTGAAGCCAACACCTTGTCAAAAACTAGGAAAATTCAGCCCCACCCACCCTAATAAACAGATTGTCTGTCACGATCACATTACTGTTTGGGACCATGTTGTGCACAGGTTAGCTGCTGCGTTTCCTACATAATAACTGTGACAGTATTTCATTGGCATTAAAACCCTTTGGTGCACATGATATTTGCAAAAGTCACTATATAAAGACATTTTTTTTCACCTTTCAAACTGTCAATAAACATTTTTTGTATATGAGTGTTAGTTTTATCATGGATTGTTATTCAATACCTACTTCAATACCTACTCCAAATCATTACTTCAATGACAGCTTTCTAAGAGCAATACTTTGTTATTCAGAAAGCCGGTCATAAAAAAATTTTTAAATTGATTGATTTTCCAATCAAGCTTGTAATCTAATTTCTGCGAATAATCATTTAGGAAACTAGGGACCATGATATTACATTTGGATCTAGAAATGTGACTGCACTGTGCCAGTATCTCAGACATCAAGCAATCCCATAAGCCTTTAACGGATTATGTAGGTTCATTACGAATTGAAACTGCACCAACTGCCATAAAACACAAAATAGACAAATGGAAAACAAGATGCTTCTTTTCTATTCAAAAGCTACTCAGTAATATTGGTTTTATGAAATATCTGACAGCTGTTGTCATTCAGGTGGTACTAAAGGTGGTACCTAATCAACCTTGGGTTAAGTGTTTAAAACATAATTACCTTAATATGTAGCTGACCCAGAGCTTTGATCAGATAGCTGAGGGAAGGCCCTCAGCTGGAGTACCTGACCTGATCTTCTGTTTTGCTTCACTGCTGACTGCCTCAGAAAACCTATTAGGTATCTGTATCTTGCAGACTCAAGGTTAAAGGGATTCCAGGTCACATACTGGATCCAATTAAGGCCAATTGTCAGGGTTTGAACACTCCACCCCACCCATTACTGACCATCCTCAGTTCCATGAAACACCAGCACCAACATGAGGGCATCTGAAGGTTTTTCTTAGAAACACTAATTCACTCAAAATTTAACATTTCTTGATATTTTTAGGTTTGTATGTATTTGTTACAGTATTTGTCCAAATATATTTATGCTTAATTTCCCATGTTTTTATAAATATTTCAGTAACTTGTTAAAAAGTAGTCTTAAGTTTGATGTTCTGCCAAGTTGAAGAGAGCAGTACCACAAGCTGTATCCCAAGAAGGTAATTATTAATGACATGGACAATAAATTCTGAAAAATTACAGAAAATAGAATTGTTTCAATTCAAAGAAGGAAGTCCAATTATAGGAAGTTGCTGTGAAAGTATTAAAAAATAATTATTACTTAAAAATCCTCTAATTAAAACTCCTTTCAAATATAAAATTTAATACCATCATTGGTTTATAATTTGCAAACACCTAGGTTCCACGGGTGGATCAAGAAATTAGTTGTCTCAATGTGATTGATGTATAATTACAAGTCACTGATGCACTAATTCTGAAATGCAATGTGGCAGGTATTGTCTGAGTGCAAGAGCAACATAAAAGAAACATATTTCAGCTCTCTTCTATATAAGCAGGACAAGGTATAACATCAATGAAATCAGACCATACAGGGTCTTGTTTAATAGAGGCCAGCTCTAATAGCATGTAACACATCTAAAGTTATGGTCCAGATGATATAGTGGAAATGATGGTGAAATTATTGATGTTCTCCGTTGATAATCCTTGGTAACTGAGAGCAATGTCTGGAGCCTGCACACACACACACAGAGTTCAATGCAGATATCCAGAAATTGCTGCCAGTGATTCCACGTTTCCTCTAAGGATCCCCATTGTAGTCCACACACACTTCAATCGAGTAAAAATCAGAGACCTGTTCAAAAAAATTACATTAATAGACTTGCTGTATTAGAATGTTTACCCTTGTTGAATGAAATAACTGGTTACTTAACACGTAAGTTTATAATTACTATTGAATAACCTCACTGTCCCTGAAAAGATAATGTTTATGCTTGTGAAACCATGTTATACTTTTCTTAAAAAAAAAAGGTTATTTTATTAAAAATTATTTATGGCATTTTGTGTTCAAATGTATGGCCATATCGATGCCTAGTTATTATGCTCAAGGTAAAACTTTGAATTAGATGTGACAATTTCTGAACAAAGTTTGTGCGAAGATTTGTAGCTCGGGTGCTCGTTGTTGTGGTTCTGTTCGCCGAGCTGGAAGTTTTTGTTGCAAACGTTTCATCCCCTGGCTAGGCGACATCATCAGTGCTTGGGAGCCTCCTGCGAAGCGCTTCTTTGATGTTTCCTCCGGTGTTTATAGTGGTCTGTCCCTGCCGCTTCCGGTTGTCAGTTTCAGCTGTCCGCTGTAGTGGTTGGTATATTGGGTCCAGGTCGATGTGTTTGTTGATGGAGTTTGTGGACGAAGCTGCATCAGGACACTATTCAAAAGGGCCACAACACATTGCAGTACACCAGAACTGCAAAAAGAAGAAGAGGAACACCTATACAAGGTATTCGCCAAAAACGGATACCCGCGCAACTTCATCAACAGATGCCTAAGAGAAAGACCACGGAACGAGGACATACCACAACCAAAAGGACTAGCCACACTACCATACATCAGGAGCATCTCGGAACTGACAGCCAGACTACTGCGATCCCTAGGACTCATAACGGCACACAAACCAACAGCCACGCTCAGACAACAACTCACTAGAACGAAGGACCCGATACCCAACATGAGCAAAACTAATGTAGTGTACAAAATACCATGCAAGGACTGCACAAAACACTATATAGGACAAACAGGAAGACAGCTAACAATCCGCATACATGAACATCAACTAGCCACGAAACGACATGACCAGCTATCCTTAGTAGCCACACACACACAGACAACAAGCAACATGAAGTCGACTGGGACAACACTACTATCATAGGGCAAGCCAGACAGAGAACAGCCAGGGAATTCCTAGAGGCATGGCATTCATCCACAAACTCCATCAACAAACACATCGGCCTGGACCCAATATACCAACCACTACAGCGGACAGCTGAAACTGACAACCGGAAGCGGCAGGGACAGACACTATAAACACCGGAGGAAACATCAAAGAAGCGCTTCGCAGGAGGCTCTCAAGCACTGATGATGTCGCCTAGCCAGGGGACGAAACGTTTGCAACAAAAACTTCCAGCTTGGTGAACAGAACCTCAACAATTTCTGAACACTTACTGCTTTTGATGCCTATGAAAATAATTTGATATTATTATTGGCTACTTACCCCACTCTTAAGACATCATTGTTACTGGATGCCTGGACATCCTCTCGATTTGGCGCCATATTTCAACATAACATTAAGAAAGGGAAACATGCATACGATAGAAATTTGGGTGACTTTCTTTGAGGTCAGAGAGCTCTATTCCTCGCTGCTAACTGCAAAACATAAGCAAACCTCAAAGACAGCATAATGTTACTTAATATTTCTTGAGTAATTTGACCACTGTTGACAAACCAATACTTCAATCAGGTTGTTCAGCAATTTTACACAAGTGCACATTAAGTGACACTGCAGACAGATGTTGCCGGAGATAATGGCATTAATTAAACAGGTATCTCTGCAAGAATGACAAATAGACGGACCAGCCTTTATCTGCTTTTTTAGCCCTCCTGGTGGCTGAATAGAGAATTTCGTAGATCAGAAACAATGTGCAGAATTTTCACTTGGAAGAAGGAACCAGGAGGAAGAACTGATACTGCTGCTTAGAAAGGAAACAGCAATTCTTTGAGATTTTGACAACGATCCTATATTACTGAAATGATGGCTTTTCAACTTGGGAGAAACATCAGGCAGCAGTTAAAGTTAAGAAACAGAGGACATTTCATCAGGGATTGATTCACTCTGTAGGCTAGTTTATTTAAAACAGTAAAACACATTACAAGCATGAGGTAGATATTGTAGCAAACCAACTGATTCCTGAGTGTGCGTAGCTTGCAGATGCACGATAGACTAACTGCCAGGCACAGTTTAAACACACAGTACAGAGAGCACTTAAGATGAATTTTCTTAAAGGCAAGGTATTCATACCTCTTGTGTTGGGAATGCATGTTTATATTTATGGACTGTGTGAAGATTGAAAGGTATTGAATTGTTTGGTCACTTGCTTGAATAAATTTGTGTCATAATAAACTGATTATTTTAAGTTTATTGGTAAAAAAAATCTCTTTTATTCTGGGTAGCAGGAGCAAAGAGAAACAATTGGCCATTTTGGTGATTGGGCATTCAATATTTACACTAATGGTGCAAGTGATGGAATAATGGGACTTGATGATCAACATTTTCCTCTCATTTCGGTCATAAGACACATCAGCAACTACTTTAACATTTCAAATAAGAATAAAGAAAGCAGCTTGGTTGACAATGTTAGGTATGTGGGGAGGCTTCTCACTTACTGCACTCGCATCCAGATAAGCAATGAGGGCACGTAGACTAGCCTGAACTGCTGGTTCCCTGCTGGCCTCTAGGTGGATGTTTCAAGGGAATTAAAAGACCACTACCCCAACATGCATACATACACATACACGCACACTGGAAATGGAGGCTAATTGGAATTCCCTAGTTCTCAGTCAAGAGACTGGCCTACACAGACAGACATTCTTGAAGCCTGTTCATCTCAATTCATGGTCACAATGAGGGTGTCAAAGTTTCTGTCTAATTTTATCACTTCCCAACCTTCTCCATTAAAGGATGGCAAACAGCATAACAGCAGATGTAGCTGTAGGAGCGGCCTATCACTGGGCCAAAAGCCCTGGATTCAAGATCCACCAGCTCCAGAGGTACAAGAAAATTTACGGCCCAGGAACCGGCCCTTCAGCTCTCCAAGCCTGAGTCGATTCACATGTACTGTCTAAACCTGTCGGTCAATTCCTAAGCATCTGTATCCCTCTGCTCCCCACCTATTCATGCATCTGTCCAGACGCATCTTAAATGAATCTACCATGCCTGCCTCTACCATCTCTGCTGGTAACAGGTTACAAATGCCCACCACCCTCTGTGTGAAGCACTTGCAGCATGTGTCCCCCTTAAACTTTCCATCTCTCACCTTGAAAGCATGACCTCTCGTTATTGAATCCTTCACCCTGGGAAGAAGCTGGTCTCTATCCACCCTGTCTATACCCTTCATGATTTTGTAAACCTCAATCAGGTCCCCCCTCAATCTCCTTTTTTCTAATGAAAATAAACCTAACCTACTCAACCTTTCTTCATAGCTAGCACCTTACATACCAGGCAACATCTTCATCAACATTATCTTCTCTGCACCCTCTCCAAAGTGTCCACATCCTTTTGGTAATGTGGCGACCAGAACTGTACACAGTATTCTAAATGCAGCTGAACCAATGTCTTGTACAATTTTAACATTATTTGCTAGCTCTTGTACTCAATACCCCATCCAACGAAGGCAAGCATACTATATGCTTTCTTGACCACTCTATCCACCTGTGCAGTAACCTTCAGGGTACAATGGACACGCACTCCCAGATCTCTCTGCCCATCAACTTTTCCCAAAGCTCTTCTGTTCATTGTATAATTCGCTCTAGAATCAGTCTTGCCTAAATGCATCACCTCACATTTGTCTGGATTGAAAACCATCTGCCACTTTTCCACCCAACTCTCCAGTCAATCTATATCCTCCTGTATTCTCTGACAGTCCCTTATGCTTTCTGCTACTCCACCAATCGTCGTGCCATCTACAAACTTTCTGATCATACCAACAGTGCCCTCTTCCAGATCACAGTGTATATTACAAACAACAGTGGTCCCAACACTGACCCCTGTGGAACACCACTGGTCACCTTTCTCCATTTCGAGAAACTTCCTTCAACTACTACTCTGTCTCCTGTTGCTCAACCAGTTCTTTATCCACCTAGCTAGAACACCCTGCACACTATGTGACTTCACTTTCTCCATTACTCCACCACGGGAAACCTCATCAAATGCCTTACTAAAGTCCATGTATATGACATCAACAGCCTCTCCTTCATCGATCAATTTGGTCACTTCCTTGAAGAACTCTATTAAGTTTGTATGGCACGATCTCCCTCGCACAAAACCATGTTGCCTATCACTGATAAGCCCATTATTTTCTAATTGTAAATAGATCCTATCCCTCAGTACCTTCTCCAGCAACTTTCCCACCACTGACGTCAGGCTCACTGGTCTGTAGTTACCTGGAATATCCCTACTACCCTTCCTGTACAGGGGGACAACATAAGCAACCCTCCAGTCCTCCGGCACCTCACCTGTATTTAAGGATGCCACAAAGATATCTGTCAGGGCCCCAGCTATTTCCTCTCTCGCCTCCCTCAGCATCCTGGGATAGATCCTTTCCACTCCTGGGCATTTGTCCACCTTAATAACCTCTAGCCTACCAAACACATCTTCCCTACTTATGTCAACACAATCCAGACTAATCAAACTTCTATCTCTAATCTCAACATTCATCATGTTCCTCTCCTCAGTGAACACTGATGCCAAGTAATCATTCAGAATCTCACCCATTCTCTCAGATTTGACGCACAGCCTTCCTTTGTTATCCTTTAGTGGACCAATCCTTTCTCTAGCTACCCGCTTGCTTCTTATATAAGAATAAAATGCTTTGGGATTCTCCTTAATTCTGCTCGCTAAAGCTATTTCATGACCCCTTAAGCCCGCTTGATTCCTCGTTTAAGACTTGTCCTACTCTTTCGATATTCTTCCGGGGCCTGTTCTGTTCTTAGTTGCCTAGACCTTACGTACGCTTCCCTTTTCCTCTTGGCTGGTTGTACAACTTCTCCTGTCATCCACGGCTCATGAATCTTGCTCTTCCTATCCTTAGCCTTCAACAGGACATGCCTATCCTGCCCTATCTTTGAAAGCCTC
Organism: Chiloscyllium plagiosum; assembly: GCF_037043375.1. Classification (NCBI taxonomy): domain Eukaryota; kingdom Metazoa; phylum Chordata; class Chondrichthyes; order Orectolobiformes; family Hemiscylliidae; genus Chiloscyllium; species Chiloscyllium plagiosum. The sequence continues at coordinate 20,478,117 of NW_028270153.1, read as the reverse complement.
CCACATCTCAAATATGGACTTTCCTTCAAATAGCTGTGTCCAATCCATATTTCCGAGCTCCTGCCTAATTTTGATATAACTGGCCTTGGCCCAGTTTAGTACTCTTCCCTTAGGAACACTCTCTTCTTTACGAGTATTCTAAAACTTACAGAATTGTGGTCACTGTTCCCAAAGAAATCCCCCACCACAGCTTCTATCACCGGTCCTGGCTCGTTCCACAGTACCAGTTCCAATATGGCCCCTTCCCTCGTCGGACTATTGACATATTGCTCTAGAAAAGTCTTCTGGACACTTCTTACAAGTTCTACCCCATCCAGACCTCTGACGCTAAGTGTATCTCAGTTAATGTTGGGAAAATTAAAATCTCCCATCACCACTACCCTATTGCCTCTACAACTTTCCATAATCTGTTTACCTACTTGTTCCTCTACCTCACGTTCACTGTTGGGAGGTCTGTAATACAGCCCCAACAGTGTAACTGCACCCTTCTTATTTCTCAGCCCCACCCATAATGTTTCACTACCCAAGACCTCCACAGTGTGCTCCTTTAGCACAGCCGTGATATCGTCCTTGACCAGCAATGCAACTCCACCCCCCCTTTTACTTCCCTCCCTGTCCTGTCTGAAGCATCTATATCCTGGGACATTTAATTGCCAATCATCATGCTCTTCCTTCAACCAAGTATCTGTGATTGCAACAATGTCATACTCCCAGGCACCAATCCAAGCCCTAAGTTCATCTGCCTTACACACTATACTCCTTGCATTAAAGTAGATGCATTTTAGGCCACCAGTTTTTTTGCGCTCATCTGCTCTCTGCCTACTCTTCCCTTTATTAATGCTATCTTCATAATTCTTACAGTCTCCAGTCTCCACCACGCTGCCTACTTGTTTTATCTTCTGGTTCCCAGCCTCTTGCCTCATTAGTTTAAAACCTCCCCAACAGCAAAAGCAAAAACTCCCCCAAGGAATTGGTTCCGCTCTGGTTCAGATGTAGACCATCCATTTTGTTATAGTCCCACCTGCCCCAGAACTGGTCCCAATGTCCAACAAATCTGAATGCCTCCCTCCTACACCATCTCTCAAGCCACGTGTTCATTCTGCCCATTTTTTCATTCCTACGCTGGCTAGGCACTGGTAGTAATCCCGAGATCACTACCTTTGAGGTCCCCCTCTAACTTCTCTCCTAGCTCCCAGAATTCTTCTTTCAAGACCTCATCTCATTTTCTTCTTATAATATTGGTGCCTATATGCACCAAAACAACTGGCTGTTCAACCTCCCCTGTTAAAATGTTCTGCAGCCGATTGCTGACATCCCTGACCCGAGCATCTGGGAGGCAACATACCATCCGGGAGTCCCGTTTTCGGCCACAGAACTGCCTATCTACACCCCTCACAATAGAATCCCCTATGACTATGGCCCTACATGTCTTTTTCCCACCCTTCTAAACAGCAATGCCCGCTACGGTGCCATGATACTGGCAACTGCTGCCCTCCCCTGGTGAGCCATCTCCCCCAACAGTATCCAAAACGGTATACCTGTTTTGGAGGGAGATGACTGCAGGGGACACCTGCACTGCCTTCCTACTCTTTTTCTGTCTGTTGGTCACCCATTCACTGTCTCCCTCAGCAATTCTAACCTGCGGTGTGACCAGTTCACTAAACGTGCTATCCACGACCTCCTCAGCATCGCGGATGCTCTACAGTCAGTCCATCCGCAGCTCCAGAGCCGTCATGCGGTCAAACAAGAGCTGCAGCTGGACACACTTCTTGCAAGCGTAAGAGTCAGGAACGTCAGACACGTTCCTAAGCTCCCACATCAAGCAAGAGGCACATGCCATGGGTCTGAGGTCCCCTGCCATTGTGAGCTTAGCTTTATATGAACTAACTAAAACCAAACAAACAATGCACTTAAATAAATGAAAAAGAAAGATAAAGAAAAAAAAAGCCTTACCTTACAGGGTCTTTTTCTTCCGGTTGGGGGGGGCGGGGGGGCGGCGGGAGGGAGATAATACACGTGTAGTATCTCGGGTTTAGCCACTGTCCAAATATAAATGAAGCCGTACCCTTCCCAGCAGCCCTCGCTTCACTCCACCTTTTCTCCTCCCCACTCTGCCAAAATGGAGGCCTGATTCCAAGGTAAGTCCCTTTTTAAGTGGGAAAACATACCCTTCCTGGCAGCCCTGGCTTCACTCCACCTTCTCTCCTCGCCGCTCTGTCAAAATGGTGTGTTAAAACATGTCTGAACAGGTTGATTAAAAAATTCAAGGGAAAATAAAAGATTCATTAATACTGTGCATTTAATTTGAAAATTTGTGTTAAGTTGTTTTGCAGAAGCATAAGGAAAATACAGACATCCAGCTAAACATGCAGCTAGTAATAGGTGTCTTGGTCACAAAGGTCCATTTTCATTTAGTCTTAAAGAAGGAGAGGGAGACAAAGTTGAAGGGTGGTGAAGCCTAATGAAGAGTTCAGGATATATATTAATCTCTGCTAAATTCATTTATAATCTTCACTTATCAGCAGTTGTGACACCATGGCAAGGAATTAATTAGTATCATAGAAATATAAAAACAGATAACCAACTCAGCCTCTCCTATCTGTTCTCCCATTCAATTAGATTAAGGGTAACCCCTATTTGAAATGTATTTTTCTATCTGTGCTTCATGTTGCTCATCATTTTTACAAAACATCTACTGATTTCTTAAAAATTTCAATTGACCCAGTATTTATGGGGGTGGGGGAACAGAAAATTCTGCTTCAGTTTGTGTGAAAAATATTCACTCCTACATGGCCAGTTTTAATTTTTAAAATCTTACTTGTTCTGGACTTCTTCCACCAGAAGAAAATAATCTTATCAAGTGCCTTAATCATTGTAGATACTTGATTAGATCAGCCACAATCTTCTATATTCAAAAGAAAAAAAAAAGTCAGGTTTATGCAACCTAGACACCATTATTTTACACTCTAAGCCCAGGTATAATTTTGGTGACTTTGCCCTGTGTCTTTACAAATACAATATACTTTCCTCAGACCTATTGTCCAGTGTCAAACACAGTACCACTCAAGTAACATTTCCTGACTAGTGAATTATAAGTAATTGTAGATTGAAAAATATGAATGCAAGCAGATTTGCAAAGGTTGCCAATTGGAATATCTTGTAATTATTCATTATGAAGTGACAATAATATAGTCACAAGCAGGTATTCATAGCATGGACAAACAAAATATCTTGGAAATGCTTTGCTTTTTAGTGACCTCTAGAGCCTGGAGGAATATTATTCATTTTCAGCAATTCCATTAATTAAAACAAAGCATATTGCTTCAGAAGCATGAAACCAAAAGCGTCAGACAAGGAACAGTAGTTACCAAGTTTCCACAGGTTCTTCCCACAGAAAGCCACACTGGATCATATCAGATGACAGTGCAGATCACCTTATGTCATAAATTCATTGAACACAGGCACAAATATAATTTAATTGAAGGTTTAAGATGAATTTATAAATAAAATCATTGATACATTTACTGTATTGCAGAAATTAAAGCATATTAGATACTTCACAAAGCATTAATCAGATACTGGGTTTAAATGGTCTATCTATAAAGCATTCAGTTTGTTGAGGTGACTAAATGGCATAAAAATATTACAGTGAAGTTTGAGTCATTTGTATAATTATCTGAACACTTCTGTATGCTATTTAATGACAGAAGTTATTCCTTATTATAGTATTTAGCTCTTGTTGTTATTCTCATTCTAGTATGTTTGCTTATTTGATTTTGAAGGAGTGCATAATAAGAGTGAGTAATAGTTCGAATCAAAAAAAAATGTTGTTATTATCCCTGTAGGAGTCCATAAACCAAAATTAACTAACATGCTGAATGAAGAAATTATTAGACAAGATTTTACATTTGTAACTTTTACTTTAACATAATTCAGAATCAACATAAGTGAAATATTTTAACAGATGAATACTATCAGTACAAATTAGAAATCAAACATGGAACAATAGATACAACAGAGACTCACTCACGGATTTCTAGGCAATTCACTCTGCCCTGTGCAAACTGCATATGTTTCAGCCACACAGCTTTTCCAAGTACAATTCCATTCCCTAAACTTCAAGGGCTCAGCCAATTCTTTGCAGGCATCAGCTTCTCTTCCACAGAGTTACACCTAAGCAATTTTCCCTTCTGTCACATATTTTTTCCAGACGATTCTTATCTCTCAGTCTCCATCAGGCATGATTATTTGGATCTACAAGAAACACTTTTACCTTTACACAGTATGGCCAAGTCTAGGCATTCAATCACTCACAAATGAAAGAAACAGCACCAACAATCCTAAATATGATTTCCAACTGTTCAAAATCCAGCCGTCTGACATGACTTGTTGTCCAACTCTTCCCTTTCTTATTTTCTGGCTACCAGAAAGCCTCCATATTTTAACTTACTCCTATTCAATATCTATTCCAGGTCAAAGGTCTCCACGTCACATGATCCAGTATTTTATATTCTCCAAAAGTTATAATTGATTACTTTATAAGTGACACAAACTCTTAAAAGTTCTTTTCAGTGATTTTGAGAACAATGACAGATTCTCCAAACATTTTAAAGTATATATTTTACAGCTGTAAAAGCAGGTATGGTTCAGTGTTGAGGTTAACAATTCATTCATCAGATTCAGTATGATTGGTTGTGATGCCACCAGGAACAGATTTCTCAGGGTAGAAGTCTGACTTGGACGATACTGTCATAATTTAAGCTGCTCCTCATTTTTTCCTTGTGGAGCAAATAGTTACATCTTCCCTGATTGTCATTAAGTGGTTGTCCAGATTTTCAATGAATAGTTAAAGCCTGCAAGATACAGAGGGAAAATGACACATCTGAGTCAAGAAAAGATTCATAATCATCAATAATAAAAGCGCCTTTTAAACAAATTTCTTCTAATGATTCCAATTAGCTATTTACTTCAAGGATTGGGCCCAAGATAAACATCACAAGAAAACAGGTAAGTTAAACAGAGAATAATTACAGGCCAAAATTTGCTGCCTCATTTGGGATGGATTTGACGACACTCACTATTGTTACCTTGCAATGAAGAAGAGAGATCCTGTGAATAATGAATGATCACAAGTTGCTGGGTGAGTTGTTATTGTCATATTTTGTGTGACATCACATCAGTATTTTCTATTTTTGTTTTCTGCCTATGAAGTTTTTGATATGCAATAGCCCTGTACATACTCATTTCCCTTAGCTTCTATTTCATGCTATAGAAACAACCTCTCAATGGTGAGACCAAATGTAAACTCAGGGCATATTTTGCTGATCATATCTGCTGGGGCTGACCTGACATCCCAGTCACTGCCCATTTTAATTCCCCTTCCCACTGCCTTTCCAACATGACCATCCTTGGCCTCCTCCATTGTCACAGTGAATCAGACTGCAAATTGGAGGAACAACACATCATCATCTGCCTGAGCAGCCTAGAGCCCAACTCAAAATTCAGTTCTCCAATTTCAAAAGATCTCCCTTCCCAGCCCTGACTCCCTTTCCAGCCCCTCCCCCTCCCTTCCATGCCTCTAATCGACCCTTCCTTACAACTACCAATTAGATTCATTCCTCCCTTCATCCAACCAGGTCATATACTCTACCTGTGTTCACCTATCGCCACCTCACCACCCCTGTCTCTCCCCATCAAGACTGTCCCCCACCCCACCCTTTATCTGCAGCTCCTCGTACGTCCACCCCTAGTCCTGAAGAAGGGTTACACCAAAACCTCTGCTACCTGGCTTATTGTGTTCTTCCAGCTTCCTACTTGTCTACCTTGGATTTCAGCATCTGTTTTTTTCTATTGCGAATTAGGGTAGATTCCTATCATGTATTTCATGTACAGCTTTTTGTTTCTCTGACACAGATCGTCAACTGAACTGCAGAAAACACTTCAGGAATTGTCGTATTACCTGTCTGTGATTAATTATAAAAATAAGAATCTTGTTATAACAATGACAATATTTGAAAATATCATGAATATCTCCATCCTCTTCATCGCACCTAGAGTTGGGTGTACAATGGAAACTACTTTTGGTAAATGCCAAGATTCTTAGCTCATATTTTAGGACCTCAATGTTTTTTGAAGGTAATGCACTTCACATTAAAACAATTTGCTACTTGCACAGAAATTTTCCTCTCTCAATGCTCTCTTTTATTGATGGCTACCAGCTTTCATCTCCAAGAAATATATTTGATCTCAGGCAGGACTCAGCCAAGTGTGTGACCGATCAGCACTTTTATGAGGATATGTGATCTGAATATATTTGTTTCATATAAGTACCTCATATAAATACCCCCTGAACATTTCAACTAAGGGCAATTTGCTAAGGAAATGGCACTGTGTATACAACTGCAACAATATTGCAACTGCAAGAAGCAGGGAACTTGGATGGATTCATACAAATCTGGAGATTTTTCAAGGTGCAATCATTGGACCTAGTTTGTGTGTGGGATAAGACTATTGTATTATAGGCTTCTCGGCCATTTGGCTAAGATCAAGTGTCTGTTCTTATCAGAACGGGTGTTCGAGTTGTGAGTCATCAGAGCTATTGAGATAATTGCTGGATTGTGATTGGAAATCGGGAGGATCGTTGGTTGAGGTAACTTGCCATTGGTGGATCTCTGCTGGCTTTGGCCTAATGCCAATTCAGGGAAAAGCCAACCTGAAGCTACCTGCACCCCAGGCTAGGAATTCTGACACACAGTCAGGGTGACTGTGAAGAAGGTGGTAGAAGGTACACCAGTCAATGGGATCTGTTTTACATAGAGGGTTTTACTGGATTGCTGTGGGACAGGCAGGAGGGTGGAAGAACATAGCAAGCTAGGCAGCATCAGGAGGTGCAGAAGTTAATGTTTTGGGTGTAACCCTTCTTCAGGACCCGGAATGGTTATGGGGAGAGCTGCAGATAAAGGTGGAGGCTTGGATGAGCATTCATCTATTTCAAGCAACATGCTTTTCCTCCCTCTGTCATCCAGACAGCCCTCCATTGCACCACCTCCATTCCCTGCTCCACCATGATAAACTTCCCCCCCCAATGCAATAAAGACAGAGTCCCCCTTGTCCTCACCTACCACCCCACCCCACCAGTCTCTGCATCCAATGCATCATCCTCAAACATTTCAGCCAACTCCAAATAGATCCCACTACCAAGAACATCTTCCCCTCCCCATACTTCTCTGCCTTCCCTCCGACAGTCCTTGGTTCACGCTACCCCCACCACCAAATCCCCAGGTACCTTCCCTGCAAAGAGAAAAAAGTCAAAACCTGTCAGTACACCACCCCCCCTCATCTCCATCCAGTGCCCCAAACAGTCCTTCCAGGTGATACAGAGGTTCACCTGCCTCTCTTCCAACCTAGTTTACTGAATCCGGTGCTCCCAATGTGGTCTTCTCTACATCGGGGAGACCAAACGTAAACTTAGGGTATGGTTCACCGAGCATCTCAGCCGGGCCCGCAGGGGCAGACCGGCTTCCCAGTCACCGCCCAATTCCCCTTCCCACTCTCTTTCCGACATGACCATCCTTGGCCTCGTCCATTGCCAAAACAAACCACAGCAATGTTATGGTTTGCAGGAACATCTATTGGAGGAACAACACCTTATCTTCCACCTGGGCACCCTACAGCCAAAAGGACTCAACATTCAGTTCTCCAATTTCAAATAGTCTCCCTCCCCATCCCCCAACTCCTTTCCCAGCTCCGCCCCTCCCTTCTACTCTTCCCTGCCACCAATGGGATTCATTCCTTCCATTGAGCAACCAGGTCATACCCTCTACCTGTCTTCACCTATCCCCACTTCACCACCCTGCCCCCACCACCCCCTTTATCTGCAGCTCCCCTCACACCCACCCCGATCCTGAAGAAGGGTTATATCTGAAACGTCGACTTCTCCACCTCCTGATGCTGCCTAGCTTGCTGTGTTCTTTCATCCTCCTGCCCATCTACTTTGGATTCCAGCAACAGCAGGTTTCTTTTGTCTCCAACCAAGTGGGTCCCAAGCAGCAGACATCTGCTCCCTGCAGGATTTCCCCAGTAATGGATATTTCGATGTGATCTTCAGAAGTGTGAAGTAACATGAATGTCTCCTGAAGGTATTTGAGGAGAAAGGAGGTGAGGCTGTCTGCACCACATTGTGCGTTCTCCCTGCACGAGTTGTTACAATTGTTACAGTGTTGTTACAATTCAAATGAAAACCCCTACGTCCTTGCAGCAGATATCCTGACCTTCCTGGGAAAGTGCGTGCAGCTTGAAGCAGACAGCACTAACATGGATCCTTTTGGAATCTGGACCAGTAAGTGGCAGATCAACATGACCCTGAAGGTGACACCAGTAGGAACATCCTCCACCTGCCGTCCAGCTTTGTAATTGGAGGGAGCAGAGGCTACTTGACATACGCAGGGCAGCCTACAGTGTGCCGAACCTGCACAAGGGCCAGGCATATGGCAGCGGGGTGACTGTTTGTAGGAACTGCAAACAGGAGGGTCACCTGATGAAAGACTGCAAGGAGTCCAAAAGCTGCAACCTGTGTGGGGAGGCAGGCGACATGTACAAGACCTGCCCAAGATGAGGGGAGCCACTTACGCCCAAATGGCTGGAGGTGACAATGTGAGCAGGGAATCCACAAAAGTCAGCAAGGTGCCACCATCCACAAGGGAACTGAGACAAGAAACACCCAGAAAGAAGGACAGGCTGGAGTGGAACAAACAGTAACCAGCGTGTAGGCACAGCAACCGACCCAACCTCCAGCTGAACAGATGGAATCAATGGAGGAGGAGGAGGAAACCAAGGAGGCGGGGGAGTGAGATACATGAAGAAAAGGAAAACACATCAGGCCCCCAAAGCCTCACAGCAAGGCAGAAAGAGACAGCAACATGAGGATGATACCAGCATCAGAGGAACAGAAGGATGCCCATCATCAGAAAAAGAGGCAGAGCACACCAGAGAAAAGGAGAGGAGTACCCCCCCCCCCTCCCTCCCTGGCCTAGAATGATGGGCCTCCTGAGGGGGCTGGTAAAGCCAAGCTCCCACCTGATGAGAACTAGGGGGAACACCACACCACAGCTCCAGGCAACTGGGAGCTGCAATCCTCTGACAGTCCCTCTGTCAGACTCAGAACTGAAATCTGCTGACCTTGTTCTCACCCCAATGACACCAGACCGAGGATGCAGACTGGACAGCTACCTCAGCCCTGCGTGGGTCCAACAGTTCGCTCACACCACGGTAATGCAGACAGTTGACCCAGTGACAGGACTATTGGTGAATGGACATTGGTAACCTTATAAACTTTAAAATGGGTTTTAACATTGTCAGCATAAATGGGCATCGCATTAAATCTGCTGTGGCCTAGGACTACATGCTGAGGGATGTAGTAAAGCTTGGGGCAGCTGCCGTCAAGGCTCAGTAGGGAAAGACCACTGTGTAACATCCTTCTGCTAAAGAATAACAGAGGTCCATTCAGAAATTGGGCTCTGTCAACGCCTCAGCTAAATGCCAAGAGGTTGACTGTAAACACAGAGAATGGTGAACATCAAGGCTTAATTTGTTCTCTGTAATTAAAGAGAGTATATATCTGAATGGCTTCATTAACTGTACAGATACATGAAGATTTCCTTTTATGGATAAGATCTATTTTTCAATTAAAAAAAAAACTACTACATTTTAGAACTAGGTCAGAGGAGTAGTTTGAACTGCCTGAAGATCAACAATCCATTGGTCTCTTTTCTTTTGCAATTCCTGTCTGCAAATTGTGTGACCCAATAACCGACTGAAAGTCATCTTAGTCAATCTTGGAAAGTTCCTGTACATAATTTTCTTGGAATCTACTCTACCAGCTAAAGCACAAGGAATTCAGCTAACTAGAACTATTCCTGGAAGATACTCGAAAGTAACTCCAGAATCAGAATACCACTTCGGACAATCCATGACTTCTGCATTTTTCATGAGTTTAATTTTGACTTGGCCAAGGTACTTCAACATTTCTCCATTTTGTGTGTGTGTGTGTGCATGTGTGTGTGTGCGCGTATGCATGTATACTTTTTTTTAAAGGGTAGATATACAAACTGTTAAGGGGGAGAAAGTGAGCACTGCAGTCTGTTACTCAATATCTTTGCATTATGTTTTAATAAACTTATTTTGGAAATAAATCTTTTTTTTATGTTGAGTAAACAGACCTGGCTGACTTGTTCTTAATATTGAATTTGACACAGTCTTAGACTTACATGATTGCCATGTCAACAACCTGGTTAAATTGTGAACAATGGAGGATTGGGACGAGAAGGGCAAAAAATTCCACACTTCCCAGTTTGGTTATAACTGCATCAATAATACTCAGATAAAAATAAATGACTGCAGATGCTGGAAATTTGAAATAAAACAGAGAATGCTGTAGAAACTCAGCAGATCTGGCAGCACCCATGGAGAGAGAAATAGAGTCCACTTCAACGCCAATATGACTGTTCTCCAGAGTAGTGAGTCAAGTCACCATCAATGAATCAAAAATATTGCTCATTAGGTAAAGGCAAAGTTACAAGTACCATCAGCTTTTTAAAAATATATCCGCAAAATATTTCTTTTGCATTTTACAGTTTTAGCAATAACAGTCAGCACTTAGTGGAGAGAAATCAAGGTATCAAAAAATCAAGTTTGATGGCCGTGCACCCATTTCTCAGGCATCCAGTATGCGCACATGAATGGACACATGAATTAAGCATTCTGTAGGAGCCCAGGTACACTTCATAAGCACTGATTAAAATATTTAATGTTATACATCTTTTATTGGATTTATTTCCAAAACAAGTTTATTAAAACATAATGCAAAGATATTGCTCTAATATCTGATGTGTTTAATTCACCTAAGATGATGTTAATAGACTGAACTATCCTTTCAAAATTTTTAATTTAATGGTTCATTCGTCTGAATGCTGGTTAATGGGTTGCTTTATTCATTAAGACTGCTAATGATGTCTGGGTGTTTTAGTCTGGTTTTTGACCGTGAACTCTGAGTTCTGGTAAAGTTAGTTTGGTGCTTCACCCTCTTTCACTGCCCACAAACGGTTTTCGTGGGTTTGTGCGTGCACTGATAGGGCTGCCATTGGGGAAAGAGTATATGAGGAAATAGGAGCAGGCACAACTCACAGAGAAAGAAGGAGGAGGAAGAGGACATTGGATAGAAGAACATGGTCATCCCTTCTTCCCTTGAGGAACCAGTTCTTTGTCCTGATCATTATGGTGGTGCAATACCTCAGACATTCACTTCACGAAGGATGCTGTCACTGAGCTATTTTCTGGAACACATATGACATTATGCTCATGCCCCTAATTGTTATACAACAGATTTATTCATGTTTCAGGCTGCGGTAGGTGTCATGCATTAACTTTTACTGAAGCATGAGTTCCAGATTTCTCTTAGTAGAATTACAGAATCAAACCACAGAAAGGCAGAGAGTAGTTGTAGATAGAAAGTAGGGTCAGTGTTGAGTAGGGTCCTGCATGGCTCTGTTCTTGGGCCTCTGCTCTTTGTAGTTTTTATAAATGACTTGGGTGAGGAGGTTGAGGGTTGGATTAGTAAATTTGCATATGACACAAAGGTTGGAGGTGCCGTTGATGGTATCGAGGGTGACATAGACAGGATGCAGTGCTGGGCTGAGAAATGGCGATGGAGTTCAACCTGGATAAATGTGAAGTGATGCATTTTGGAAGGTTGAACTTGAATGCTGAATATAGGATTAAAGACAGGATTCTTGGCAGTGTGGAGGTACAGAGGGATTTTGGTGTTCAAGAACTTAGATCCCTCAAAGTTGCCACCTATGTAGATTAAGGATGTTAAGAAAGCATATGGTGTTTTGGCTTTCACTAACAGGGGGATCGGGTTTAAGAGCCGCGAGGTTTTGCAACTGCTCCACAAGTCCCTGGTGAGACCACACTTGGGATATTATGTCCAGTTCTTGTCGTCCTACTATAGGAAGGATACAGAGGCTTTGGAGAGGATGCAAAGAAGGTTTACCAGAATGTTGCCTAGACTGGAGGGCTTGCTTTATGAAGAGAGGTTGACTAAGCTCGGACTTTTCTCTCTGGAAAGAAGGAGGAAGAGAGGAGACCTGATCGAGGTATACAAGATAATGAGAGGCATGGATAGAGTCAGTAGCCAGAGACTTTTCCCCAGGGCAGGATTGACTGGCATGAGGGGTCATCGTTTTAAGATATTAGGAGAAAGGTATAGAGGGCATGTCAGAGGAAGTTTCTTTACGCAGAGAGTTGTGAATGCATGGAATGCATTGCCAGCGGTGGTGGTGGATGTAGGGTCATTAGGGACATTTAAGCAACTGCTGGACATGCAGTGAATTGAGGGGGTGCATAGGTTAAGTTATTTTATTTTACATTAGGATTAATGCTCGGCACAACATTGTGGGCCAAAGGCCTGTTCTGTGCTGTATTTTTCTATGTTCTAAAGGCGCCATTGAATCCACTGCATCAGTTCTTTGCAAGAAGCATTCAATTTGTGCCATTCCACATGGATCTTTAAATTTCCCACTTGAACTTTTTATTCAACTCCATTCTGAAAACGGGCGTTGATTCAAGTTCATCCATATTTTCAAGCAATATGTTTGGGATATCTGGTCACCATGGATGAGTTGGACCGAAGGGTCTGTTTCCTTGCTGTACATCTCTATGACTCTATGTTCCAGATCAAAACAACTTACCACATTTAAAAAGAATTAATGTCATCCTTAGGGGTTTTTTTTGCCAATTGCATTAAATAGGGAATAGAAACAATTACGAATCATTGTTTTGCAAGCATTTTGTGCACGTTTCCAAGCTCATTTAGTACTCCAATAAAATGTTTCACTGGCGGCTATAGCTTGAGGGTTGTCAGGGAGCATTCATTGTGGACACCAGAATACCATGGTGGATGACCTCAAGTGGCTGAGTCTTGAAGACTCAGCTGAGATTGAAATATCTTGGCATGGTTCAAGTAGAAATTGGCCTGATTCATGTAGAAGTTGGTGTGATTCAAGTAGAAGTTGACATGACTCAAGTTAAACTAGTCACAAGCTAACTGACAGGCATCCCAGTGCTTTTAGCACAGTCTGGTTTCTGCAAATCAGCCTTCTTCAATAACCTGGGCACTGTATCATGACACCCCCCTACCTATTTCCTGCAACACTTTGTTCATTGATTCATCAAGTATGTGCTGATCCTCTTGCATTACTTTTAAATATGTAGACTGCTGTTGTTTGCTATGATTGTAGGTCTTCCAGAAACCTGGCCTCTTCTTCCTGAAGATTCATGGATACCACTACATTTTCAGCACCTGAACAAAAAGAGACGGTCAAATGTTTGCTTCAGGCATGAAAAAAGAGAAGTGGTTGATGAATGTAATTTGGCAAATGTGTAAAAGACCATATTTTGTTTTGGACTGCGGACTGAATATGAGAAAAATGGACATTGCTTTAAGAAAGCGATAAATAGAAAGACTTGTTTGTAGCTTTGGAAAAACAAGTGAAGCAATTGGTGTGTATGAAAAGATAAAACTTTGGAGATTTTATTTTAATTAACCTGTTCAGACATGTTATTACATAACTGTGGAGCAAATAGGGACTTGAATGCGGGTGTTCTGGACTAAAGGTAAGGACACTACCACTGCACTTCAAGTTCCCCTGTCTTCTGGAGACTTTTGTATTGGAGATAATATTCCACACCTCTGAAGCAGGTCGGATTTTAACCCTGGTCTACTGGCCCAGAGATAGGGACACTACCACTGTACCATGGAAGACCGGTACCTTCTGGCAATATCATATGCACATGCATCTGCATCATCTGGGTGTTTTCTGGGTAATTTAACCCAGCCACACACTTTTTGATTGGCTCTTCAAATGGCACCATTTCTTATTCATTCAGGAAAAACTCAGCATAGCAACAAGTTTCTGAGTGGTCATGTTGCAGTTTAACCCAAACTCTGGGAAGGAAGTGAATCAGCGAGAAGCAAGGAGACCTCCTGAAGTTAGCTGCATCAATTGTTTTTTCTCCCCTTTCTCTGTAAAGTTGTTCTCTCCAATTTTCTGTGGAAAGCGCACAAAAATTACATTTAGAGACACTGAAAGAAATAAATCTAAAATCCTAAGAAGTAAAGAAAGACCCCAGGTCCAACCAAGCAATCAGTGAACTGGAAACTGATCATCGCTGTACAAATACCATCAAGGCGTCATCAAAGAATTCAGGATTGTGAAATAAAGGCATTTAATTTTGTGATTTCTGGTGAGACAGAACTGTGTTCTTCTGGCTGTTTCCTTTTCTCCACTAATAATATTTGTGTTTTCTCTGTTATTCTTTGTGCCTGAATTTTAAAAGGGATAAACTTTAAATCACATAAATAAGAACTATTATTTTACTGTTCTTTTTTAACTTGAGAGTGTTACAATAAATGTGCTACAGAGGGCTTGTCAGTGATTCCTACAGGACACTATAATAAACAGACAGCTGAGACTGATAAGACATATATTTCACCTCCTTGATGTTTGCCCTGCTAGGGTGGCAATAGATTGGATGGAAAAAGAAGAGAGAGCAATGTTTCATTGTTAGTGAGGAAAACTTGGGTTGGTTCACTTTTATCCTGGGCAGCAATGAATCAGAGCAAATTAGGATTTGTAGTACTTCCATTAAATCCTCACGTTTGCCACGACTCTGGGAATAGTGGGATTTGATTTCCAGTGCACTTTGGCAGTGAGTCATGACAATTATGTAGTCTAAAATATAAATAAAGTGGATAAAAGGTGTGAAAAAATCCTGTGTGATGTCTCATTCAGTACTGTCACTCTGCACAGCTATGAATCACTTTATGTCTGAGATGACCAACACATTTTCTTCCATACAGGAGAAGGTGTGTTGGTGGAGTCCATATCCTTTAATAGTAGCCCCCTGCCACAGGCTGAACACAACATTATTCTGCAAGAAGGAAATAAGTGTGTTAGTTTTATGAGGTGTTCAAGCAATGTCACCTGTCTTGATAAAACTGATAGTATGCATCATGCAGGATCTAAGATGTCAGGAAATTAGTATTGTAGTAGCGCATTAGGATGAGGAGCATGCACCAAGATATAAGCATCAGTCTTGAAAGAAGTGGAAGAAATATTTCCAAGGAGTGCAATATAGAGATCAAGGTACACAGATGATTAGCAAGGTCTTTCAGTAGCTTCACATGGTCAGGGCATCCGGCACTATCAACATGGCCACAAAGATGATACTCTAAGCATTCATAGAACCAACAATAACCCTTACCAACAATATATAGCAGTGAAAAGCAAAGATGTCAGATATGTTTAGATGTCTTTCACCAGCATTGCCTACCTAAGATACTGGGAATTCCTTGGAGAGATGCTCACTAAAATGTGCTGCAGAGGATTTGTCCGACAGGACATCGTAATAAACAGACAACTGAGACTAACAGGACATATATTTCACCTCCTTGATGCTTACCTGCTAGAGTGGCAATAGATTGGACTCTCTTGGATGGAAAAAGAAGAGAGAGCAAAACAAAAATAGCCTGGAAACATACATTTGAAGGGAACCTCCAAGAACAAGACACTGTGCTGAGTTGGAGCAGAAGAGATTGCAATAGATTGGGCCTAGTGGCCAAGTCTTGCTACCCACTGTCTTGCACAGGAGTGCAAGAGTTAAGTCTGCGACTAATGAGCAGAAGAAGGTGGAGTGACGTGTGATGAAGTGATTGAAGGAGGGGAAGGAAAATGATGGAAGAAAAATATTATGAGGTGTGAATATAGCATGCTAACTTAACCAAGGCCTAGTAAAAGAATAAATGCTTTGTTTTACATGAATTGCCCATGAAAGCACCCAAAATACCACTTGTCTTACAGCACTACAGACCAACGCACAAAAACACTCAACATTTTTTCAACTACTACATTTAATTAATTTAAGTGTAGAGTATATGCATGTTTAGAATTTGGCCTGCCTTTGCACAAATCACAACATAATTAGACAACATTTACTAAACACCGGATCAAACTCCCAGGTCATTTAGTTCTGCTTACAGTGACTGATCACTGTCTCTAGTCCTAATCTTGTACATATCTTGGTATCACTGTAAGTGATACTTTTTCCAAGCAGAAGAGTTGTTGTTAGAACATGAAATGCCTTGCCACAGGGGAAAATCGAGGGAGAGAACAAGTATCCTTAAATGAAGATTCCAAAAATATTTAAAGTCGGAAAAAATAGAGGACCATACAAGAGAGTGGCATGGGTTTTGTATTCATCTAGCAGAGAACAAGCAGGGGTGTAATGACCCTTTTCTGAGTTGTAAATTATTATGCTTCTCATGTCTCACTTCTTAGGCAGCAATTCCTTACCTCCTTCAGTCTTCCCTTCTTCCTTTAACCTACACTCTTCTAAAATCCAAGCTTAATGCTACCTTTTTCTTTCTTTATTTATTTTACCTATGACTTTTTTAAAATTCTCAACTTGAGGTGCCTTTCACTGATGATTCTGGCCTTTTGCCTAAGCTTTCCAATTCGAAGATATAAAAAAGCAGAACTGAAGCAGTATAAATGCTTGGAAGATTCTACTGGGGGAGACAACAAACCACTTCTTGGCAAAATGACAACACTTTCCAAAACTAAAATAAAATCATTGCACGCTACTTAGTAAAGAGCTATTAAATATTATACCAAAGTATCAAAGTAAATTAGACTTTACCATAACTGTGCATATCATGAATGGCAATGTGAATGTCCTCAGCTGAAGTCCCTGGAGCATCTTTCCTTAACTCCTGATGTCTTTTTCATCGTTGCCTACCTGAACAACCTTATATATGCCATCTTTCCAAATTAGCTTTTGTTTCCTTTTTCTAACCTCTCTCTCTATTCTTTTGTATGTTCCTTTTTTTATTTATTCAAATGAATCTCAGATTTTGTTTATGTTAAATGAGCTGTATAGATTCAAGTTGTAAATAAATAAATATTGAAAAATACTGAGGCACTGCCAGGTTGATGAGTAATTAGCAGAATGTTAAAATGCTGGTCAGTAGTTCAATGATTTAACAATAATGACTTATTGCTCCTATCTTCAAAGAAAGAAATCAAAAAATGGTTGATTCGACTATAAACATAATAGCGATAGAGTCATGCATGGAAACAGACCCTTCGGTCCAACCTGTCCATGCCGACCAGATATCCCAACCCAACCTAGTCCCACCTTCCGGCACCTGGCCCCAGACTTGTGAATTTGAGTAAACAGAAACCAATAGCTCTCATTAATGCTTACCCTGTGTGTGTAGACTGAATTCATAATTGTAATTTTAATTATGGCTAGGAAATAGTGACAATTATAATTGATGAGTTACATGAATATTAATAGGGCTTATGACAGTTCAGTACTTGCCTGTTAGAATGCTGCAGTTCTATGAAACTCTACTACATTGTTGTTTACAAATGTAAGTGTAAAATTAGTTAGTTATTACTCATACTATTAGTTAAGTAATACTACTCACAAAATGGCAGTGTCAAAGAGAATATGTCTTGCAGGAAATGATGTTTGTAAAAGAATTTTTTTATCACTGGTGCAAGATTGATATGAGTTCTCAAACTCCTCTCCTAAATTCAGAGGAAATATGAACCAGAGACCACAAAAAACTTTGAGTTATAATACTTGCATCAGAATGTCAAAGATCTTTCAATCTGTACACAGACTTGCCATCAGGGATCCAGGGAATCAAGTAATGATGGAATGATCAAGAATACAAATAGGCAAGCACATAACATGATCTAATATTGGTGAAGTAGCACAAAGCAGTGACCAGAACATGCAACTTACACAGCTCAGGATTATCTTTTTCAGAAGACCTTGTGCCAGAACTCTGATGTAATAGTGTTGGAAATGTTTCCATGAGAAGTTCAGCCTGGCGTCTGGGAACACAGGTTACTCTAACTGACAGGCTGTTTACTGGCATCAGTGTCTTCAGTGCAGACCCAATGGGCACTAGTCCATCATGCAGAATGGCTGTGATCCATAGCCTGACTGTGGATCCAAACAGCTGCAAGGAGCTTGGAAAACATTTAGGGAATGTGAAATTACATTTTTTATATATAAGATGTGAATGATTCAGATTTTATTAGCATTCCAAATAAAGTTGATCTGGAATTGCCATCAAGTTGTTTTAAAATGCGCTATCCAGTGCATGAAATATACAGATGTTGCATCAAAAAGTTCTGTTCTAGCAAATTTCTCTACATTATGGTCCATGGCTGCATAGGAGTGAGAGGCCCTGCAGACAGAGTCAGGGAAATTGACGTGATTTTAGAATGTGTTTTGGTCGAAAAGAAGTGCAAATATATTCTGATACAGAATGTGAATATGAGATTTTTATGTACTTGCAATCTGTGGACAGGTTAATACACCTTTAACTTAATATTTCACGAGACCTTCCATGTACCTTTGAAATATCCTTCGTTGCACATAGAATATTTACCTATTTGATGTCCAAGTCCAATGTTAAAATCTCTAAAGCTCTTTAAGTGTACATTGTATGTCAACAAAATACTAAACACTGTTTAAATAGAAGAGTTTTTAAAAGTCAACTAATTCTTAATGGTTGGACCTTACAATAATGTAATCATTTAATACCATATAGCTGAGCTGAGTCGTTTTGTCTCGCAGAACGACAACTACTTTGAAAATGAAAGCAGAATCATTGGATATACACTAAAGTCAGCTATTAGCTGGAAAAAAAAGAGAGGTCAGCCTTTTAAGGATGACTGTTCATCAGCTTTTTGATGAGGTATCAAACCTGGTGCAGTAACCTACCTTTCCCTTTGTTGAAATAAAGACAAACTGCATATGTTGCAAATTTAGTTTTCTATCCCAGTCTAACTCTGCTCCTTTCTGTCCTTTGTTTCTTACGGTGTTCCAATGAAACTCATTGAGGAAGAGCATTCTGGTTTTTAACTGGCTGTTTCGCAACTGCCATATTAAGTTCAAAAACTTCAGATCATAACCACCCCACTTCCACTTTCTCAGATAACATTTCAACTGTAACCATTTATACCCCCTCTCAACCCATCTTCTCTTACCTTTTAATGAAAACAAAAAGTGCTGGAGAAACTCAGGAGGCTAGGCAGCATTAGTGGAGGCAAAAACAGAGTTAACATTTCTACCCAAGATAACTCTTCTTTGAATTAATTTTCTTATTTTTTTTAACCCCATTACTACCCCTTTTTCCTTGCACATTACCCCTTCCATCATTTAAATGCCCTATCCTCCATCCAATCAAACTCACTGTAATGGCAATTATATGAGTTTGCGTAAAAAGGTGTTACAACAGGAGAAAGGCAACACCTGACAAGCTAGTACAGTAAGGCACATTTTAATAGGCACGAACCTTGAACACCATAAAGGGCCATGTCAGCAGAAATGTCTAGAGAGGAACTTTGTATGCTCTATGGCCTGTATCAGCCTTGAGAGAAAACTGTAGAGTATGAACAAATTACTGTAGACAGGATAAGCAAAAGACTTAGAATGGAAAATTTATTGTGAAAGAATGAGATGTAAACAATGTATGTTTATGTGATCACAAAGATATAAAGTTTGGTTGCATTTTGGTCAGAAAGTGGACAGAGCTGGGACAGAGTATTAGACAAAATTCTGTTTAGCCAATCTAAGACTGGGGATGTTTGAATAAACATGAAATTAACCTGCATACCTGATTCCTCCTGCGTTCAGTGTCAGGAGGAACGACCACAACACTGCCTATTTTCTTACCTCACCACTTTCTGCCCACCCTCCAAAGTTTCTGTGGTTCTGTCCTTGTTTATAAACATGTAGCAAATGTAACTTATTCCAATTCTGAAGAAAGATCATTGACTGAAATGCTTTTTTCTCTCCATAGATGCTGCCTGACTTGTTGATTGTTAGCATCATTTTCTGTTCACTTTGTTGAAACTGATTGGCTTTGCCGGAGCATTTCTTCAGAGCTTATCTTTTCATTGCAAATTTCCAGAAATTTACATTTTTACCTTTTTATATATAGCTTCATTGGATTGTATAATTCAAAAAGAAATGTACTTTTTTGTAACTTCTGGGGAATACATTTTAGTCAGAGTTATATTAAAATTATTTTCCAGAAAAACTTGAAAGAGCAAGTAATAAGGAAGGCAAATGGACTATTGGCCTTTATTTCAAAGGGAATGAAATATAAAAGTAGAGAGGTTTTGCTAAAATTATACAAGGCGGCATAAAGCTGTACTCTTGGGCAGCACAGTAGTTCGCACTGCTGCCCCACAGCACCAGACACCCCAGGTTTGAGTTGAGCCATGAGCAGCTGTCTGTGTTGAGTTTGCTCCGAGCGCTCTAGTTTCCTTCCATAGTCCAAAGATGTGCAGGTTAGGAGAATTACCCATGTTTCTAAAAATAAATTGCCCTGTGGTGTCCAGGGATGTGCAGGTCCCTTGGCTTAGCCATGGTAAAACCTCCATTGGGGTTACAGAGATGGGGTGGGGGTGTGGGATGCTCTTTGGAGGATCAGTGCAGATTCAATGGGCTGAATGGCCTCTTTCTGCACTGCGATTCTACAATTCTATGTTGCAAGGCACTAATCAGACCACAGCTGGAATACTGTAACTATTTTAGGCCCCTACGTAAGGAATGAAATACTGGCTTAGGCCCTGGAGGGAGACTAAAATCAAGAACGCCGTGACTCAGAGATAAGAGTGCTACCAAATGATTCACAGCTCATACACATTAATATTCTGTGTTGCTGTCTTAGGGAACTAGGTGTTAAGATTATATGACATTTGACTCACACTCTACATCTACTTCGATGATAGCATAAATTGCAAATGTAACAAAAGCATCACTTTGCTCATAAACCCTATGTTCATGTTTTTTTACAGCGGCACCTCTTCAATTCTCTTTAACTGAGTTATTTCACATCAGTTTAAAAAGGCACAGAGCCATGGGTCCACTTAATAGAAATGTTGTATTTTGTCTTCCCAAATCAAAAATATTTTTATTTCCTATCATGACTGTTCACTCAGTATCTTGCGTCTAAAGATTTTAATTAGAACTGACCACCTCATCTTCACTGAGAGAGTGGACTTCATCCACCTAACTTAGCTCAAATGTAGAGGGCTGAGGCAACAACAGTGGATCTGACTGGTAACTGAAATACCAAATTATCTTTTGATGTCCATATAAAATTGGCTACATAAGGTGGCACGGTGACTCAGTGGTTAGCACTGCTGCCAGGGTCCCAGGTTCAATTCCAGCCTCGGGTGACTGTCTGTGTGGAGTTTGCACATTCTCCCTATGTCTGCGTGGGTGTGCTCCGGTTTCCTCCCACAGTCACAAAGATGTGCAGGTTAGATGAATTGGCCATGCTAAATTGCCCATAATGCAAGGTGTATTAATCAGAGGGAAATGGGTCTATGTGGGTTACTCTTCAGAAGGTCGATATGGACTGGTTGGGCCGAAGAGACTGTTTCCACACTGTAGGGAATCTAATCTAATCAAAAAAAAATTTGCAAGTTTTAACTGGAAAATATGTTTAGAAATAATACATGTCTAAATGATTTCCCTAGAAAAATTTGGTCTAAAAGATCTAATGACGTAACCTAGTTATAACAGTTACTCTAGCTACTAGTGTTTTGATTAAATGTGTTCTCAATAATCAGTTAGACATTTTTCAATATTTTTAACAATTTTGATTACTGCCTTCAGTAAAGCAGCAAACAAAATAATTTCAAATGAATGCTTCATTTTTCTTCAATTAAATCGAGAATTAAACAGAATACCTACAGAAATTAGGCTTACCAATTATGCCTAGATAAGGCCTACTTTTCTTTGCATTTCATTTTAACATATGTCACAAATACTTAAGTAAGGATATACAAATATTAGGTTACGAATAAAGCATTTGAAACACTAGCTCATGAATGCTTAATATTCTTGTATAATATTTCTCTGTTTGCTAGCTTCACATATTAAAATAAATAGATGTGGTCATTGCAACACCAGCAGAGGACTGTCGTGTGAAAGATATTGTGCATCCATGTGCTGCGACAACATTTTTGATGGAGTTTGGTTTGGCAGTTTTCTCCTTGAGGTCTGTAATTCTGATGAGGGAGGTTTAGAATTTGATTCGATTTGTTGTTGTCATATGTACAAAAAAAATGTCGTTTTGCACGCTGTACAGGCAGATCATACCATACAAAGAGCATCAGGGTAGCAGAACAGAGGGCAGAGTAGTGTTACAGCCGTAGAGAAGTTGGAGAGAGAGATATCAATATTAACATTTGAGAGATCCATTTAATAGTAGGGAAGATGATGGTTTTAAATGTTTGTATGTGTATTAAACTTTATAAACCTAAGTCGTGAGCCAAATAAAAAATCCAGTGCGATGCTGACTCTTCTCTTAAAAGGGAGGAGTTTTGAATAATGCGATTAATTTTTAAAAAATTTAACTGACAGATTCCTTTTTATATTTTGTGGGTCAGGCATTCAAAATTCAGGAAGACCTAGTAACTCTTTCCTAGTATTCAATAGGAATTTTTAAAGCCAAGAAAATTGGAAAATCCATTAGACAGAAGTGGCAAGAAAGTAATCAGTAGCGATTGTCAGTTTGATATTCCTCAGAGGAAGGAAAAGAACATTCCTAGAATTTATATCACACAACATTTATTCTTTTTTGGTGTAACTGGTCCACTAGGCTGTGTAGCATGTCTGTACTCACTCTGTGTCAGAGTCTCAGATTATTGTCTATGGTAAGAAAGTCAAAATAATCCTGAATGGGAAGGTTAGAAAAATACCCAAAATGTTAACAAGTGCAAAATATAGTTTTTACCTTACATACATTCTCAAGTAACTAAAAAAAAGTTCATATTTATGTTCATGCCCTAATGTGCTTGTATGAAAAAAAAGGTGACTTGTTTAGATGTTAGAGTATTGTTGATTTCACAATAGCTTTTTCATTGATTTGTTCACATCATATACTACTTGTGTGGAATTTAGTTTGTACTAAAACTGTGCTCGGTGTACTAGTTACTAATCTGTCCTAGTAATGCATTCTCAAGCCAATTTGAATACGATGCATTAGTTGTCTTAATACTCAGTACATTGCTAACTATCACGCCTTGAATACAATATGAAACGTATTAGGATTATGTTTGAATATTACATTCAACCTATTTATTCATAGACATTTGAGTTCCATTAGGGTCCAACTTTATAACTCATCCAATTACTGTATATAAATGCACATCTTTCTTCAAAACTCAACTGCTGCATTCAGCTTGCTGCTCGATTGTTATTAGAGATCCTTTGCATGCACCAACGGGCAACCACTCTTTTTTTTGTCTGATTTTTTTCCTGTTTAAATGTGCAAACATGGTGTTTTCCAAATTATGATTTGATTCACTTATGACGAGGTAACGATGTTTGCTGCCACATGGTAAAGTTACTAGCACTGACAGCCTGTAGACTTGCTACATTAACATGGGAATGTCAGTGCTGATTCTGTTTCTTGTAGAGGTCCCACATACCCTTAGCTGTAAGACTGCAGCCCTGTACAGCTCAGGTTACAGCTCCTTTAAATAGTAAACACTTTGACCTTCACTCAGAAGATGGTTGAAGGATGGCTGAGCTTCTTTCTTCTTCTCCTTAACACTTTAATGTTGTTTAAATAAAATTCACAGTCAATTTAAACTGTTATTGTAAGGGCTTCCATTCTTTTGAATTTGTTACTGTAGAAGGCATCCTTCAGTTGAGATGATTATTGTAGGGACCTTCATTCAGTTGATATTGTTACACTAGGAGCCATCATTCAATCAACATTGTTACTATAAGATACCATTATTTAATTTTCAGAGCAGTTTAAGGAACTTGCATTCATCCAATGCAAAGAGGTTTGATATGTGCAATAAAAAGCCAGCAATTCTTTTAAAATTTTTTTTGATCTTTTGTTGCAGAACTACTATGTTATCTGAGCTAAAGGGAATTGTGTTTGTGGAGGCATCAGTACATATCAAATAATTTTCTATAGAAGACAGAATTGTGCCATGTGCCTAATTCTAGAGATGGGACATATTTTGAACCTGGTAGAATTCAATTTCATAGCCTAATTTATGGCACAGTTATATGGGTATTTGTGTTTCCATTACATGGTGATTGATGAAAATCAAGGGAAATGACTCAAGCAACAAGCAATACGGATAAAGGTAACCTGCAGATGTGCTGAATTTAGAAAAGCAAAAATCAATGTGAATAAATGGGAACCTGACCACTTTTGCAGGAAGACTAGGGGGAAAGAAATTGAGATATAAAAAGCAAGAATAGACAGAAATTGCAGAACTCTGAGACACGGGGGATATAGTTGCCCTGGCAAATGGATCATGTGATGTTAATATGCACATACATACTTAAAAATTAAAAATACAAAATTGAATATTGTTTATTGCAAGTGGAATGAAATATAAAGTTAGGGATGGTTTGCCACAGTTCAATGATGTGTTGTTTAGATTGAACTCCCTACACTACGGAAACAGGCCATTTGGCCCAACAAGCCCACACTGACCCTCCGAAGAGTAACCCACCCAGACCCATTCCCCTATATTTAGCCTGACTAATGCACCTAACATTATGGGCAGTTTAACACAGCCAATTCATCTGACCTGTATATCTTGGGATTCTGGAGCACCCAGAGGAAAACCACACAAACACAGTGAGAATGTGCACACTCCACACAGACAGTCGCCTGAGTTGGGAATTGAACCTGGGTCTCTGGTGCTGTGAAGTAGCAGTGCTAACCACTGATCCACCATGCCACTCCAAAGGCTAGAGACTAGATTTGGAGTATTGTGTACAGTTTCTGTCTCCTTATTTCAGAAAGGATATAAATGCATTATAAGCAGTTCAGAAATGCAACTGATACCAAGGATAGAGGCAGGTTGTTATTCTGTAAGAGAAGCTTGGTCTAGTTGGGCCTATAGCTATTGGAAAATACAAGGTGATCTTATTGAGACATTAAGAACCTAAAGGGACTTGACAGGCAGGATGCCAACAGGATGTTTCTCAATGTGAGAGAGGCTGGTCCTAGGGGACACCGGTATGGTTACAATAGAGAGAAGGAGGATTTCTTTCTCTCAGAATGTTCTAAGTCATTGGAACTATCTTCCCTAGAGAACAATTGATATTTATATGGAAGAACTAGGTAGATTGTTTCAAACAAGGAAGTCAGAGAGAATGTGGAGAAGGTGAGAATGTGGAGTTAAAGTCAGAATCAGATCATCCATGGCCCTATCGAATGGTGGCGCAGACCAACAAACTGAATAGCCTACTTCTGCTCCTTATTTGTATGTTCACCCGTATGTCTCATGCTGCACCACTTGGTAAAATATACAGGGTTTCAGCATTCGCCAGGTTAAGGAAAGAGACACTCCAATTAAGTCTCTGTTTTCCATGTCAAGTTCATCTGTGGGATGACAATGACATCTGTTATATTGGTTTGCAATCGACACTTGCTAAGAAGCTAATAAAGTAAGTATTTAATGGCATTCTCTGAAATCATCAGAAGTATAACAATATCTGAAACCTTTAGGTTTTTATTATAGTTTTTTATTTTTGCCAAATGTGGTTAAGATTCAAACAACTGGACCAGTTTAAAATGCACAAGGTCAATAGGTCAATGTATCAATAAAAATATTAGTGAATGGACTGACACAATCAAAAATCACACAAAATCACTACAAATCAGAACCTTTGGCATAGAGATTTTGTTACTTTATACACATTTACAGTTGAATTTCCTTTGCTAGTTACATTGCCTGGTGCTATGGCGTTCAGTTCCTTTGTGTTCCATTTTAACACAGTCATTAACTTAGTTAAAATAAATAAGTTGTCAAGTTCATTAAATCGTGTATAAATGCATTTCGTGCAATTTTGTTGAGCATTGAACTATCACAGGAAACTAATCCCTTTCATAGAGTCATATAGCACTGAAACAGACCTCTCGGTCCAACCAGTCCACGCTGAACATAATCCCAAACCAAACTAGTCCCACCTGCTTGCTCCTGCCCATGTCCCTCTAAACCCCTCCTAATTACGTATCCATCCAAATGTCTCTTAAACATTGTAATTGTACCCTCATCCACCAATTTCTCAAGAAGTTAATTCCACGCGAACCACCCTCTGTGTAAAAAGTTTGCCTCTTATGTCTTTTTTAAGCTTCTCTCCTCTCACCTTAAAAATGTCACTCCTGGTTTTGAAATTCCCCGTTTTAGGGAAAAGACAACAACCATTAATTCTATCTATACCTGTCACTATCTTATAAACGTCTATGAGGTCACCTCTCAACCTCCTACGCTCCAGTGAAAAAAAATCCCATGTTGATCGGTTTCAATTTAGGGCCTATAAGGAAAGCGCTACTTTCCTGGTTTCACGCAAATATTGCTGCTCCATTTCTCAGTGCACTCTGGAGAATTGGTATTTGAATTTTGACAGCAAAGATCACTGAAAGTAAAGGTCGTCGAAGCAACAGTAACCTATCTGTCAGCGCTTCAGAACTGTCCCATTCTCAAAGACGGCTTTAACAAGTCTTTGCTCGTATTTCTCCGTGTCTTCGGCAGCCTGGAAATTGCAGTGTGCGGTATTAGCATAGGAACACTTAGCAGACACGTTTGAAATGTCTCTGTCTGCTCAGTGTCCATTCGACTTGTGATTAACGCCTTCCTTAAAATAGCAAATTAATTTGCTATGGGAACAGCGGCCCATTTCTACATGAACTGCATCAAATTGCTAAACCAGCGCGTTTCCTGCACTCCTCAGTGAGTGTGCAATTAGGAACCCATCAGATTTCTTGACCTTCATTAATCCCGTTAATAAAAGTGTGAATCACAAAAATTATGATGTGGCGAACTCATTGCGCCCAGAAAGAAAACAACAGAGAAACTGCAAGGAGTATGCTCTTGCGGGGGATTGGGTCTAATAAATATTCAGTGTGATTTGACTGTAATCTTATCTCGATCATTTTCGGTAATGCTCGGTTTATTTGAAAACAGAGGATTATTTCCGCTTGTCTTGTTGTTCCTGAGAGAAGGCCTAAAGGGCTGATCGTTTTACCCTGATTTCCCTTATATGGGAGGCGGCCGCTCTAGCCCTCATAGGCTGTCAGTGACTCAAGTTAAAATCTAGGTGTGCACAGCCTGTGCCTGACTGGGACTTGGGATAACACTGAGCCTTCATCATGGAGCTATTTCTGCCGTCCAGCCGCCCACTTTCAGCCGTATTCTTCAACACTGAACAAGGTGAGTGGCGAAATTTAATGTCTAAATTGTTCGATTAGATTAGGGTGCGTGAGAATGCTTTCCTCGGTTGCCTGGATGAACTTGACCCTGGCACAGCGCATTCTGAACGCAGAGTCTCGGGGCTGTTCGGTAAGACTCGGGTTTCAGAGCAGACGGTAAACTGCTGCAAGGTTTAAAATGCACACTCCTGCCTTGCCCGACTCAGTTAGGGTCTACATGTTCAGGCTGCTCAACATTTTGCCGAGTGTTTTGGTTTGAGAGAGAGTCCCATCAAAGAAAAAAGTCGAAATGATGTTCCACTTGAAGTTTTCCTTCTTTAAAACGAATCTTTTAGATATGAAATAACACTCTAAAGACAAATCACTAGAGTTGACTGTTATGACATTGTTGTACTGTAAGAATGGTTCAGTGGAGAGAACATTAGAGAGAGGTGATCTCAGAGATGCAAAGCTGGGGTGTTCAATATTATTCATGAGGAGATACCCAGCGTTAGATTCTAATACTGTAGACAGAGATGCTGTTTGATGTGTGATGTATACTGTTGATACCAACAGTTCCAACTGTAAAAACAGCTTCTTTGGTAATGTGTTTCCTCGAAATGCTAAATCAAACAAAAACCAACAACTGCATTATCTCTCCGCTCCCCTCCACAATTCCACCACCCCCCCCCCCCCCACAACCCATGTCACCCTGCGCCTTGCACCATCTGCAGTCTCCAGAGTTGGCCTGCTCCCTTAGCCTCTGCAGTGCCGCTGTGAAACCAGACACTGAGGTCCACATGACCAGCGCTGAAGTCACTCTGCCTCTCGCTTCTCCCTTCCCGGTAGGCCTCCCATTCAGCATCTCCCAGTGAAGCCTTGGACCCAGGCTGGGCAGTGCGGGAGAGGGCGCAGGTGGAACTGCAGAGAGTGAACTCTGTACAGTCCATCACCAGGTGCACCGCTCCCTGCTCGGCGTGGCAAGGAATTGAAGGCTGTTTAGCTGCGGTCTGTTCTTGTAGATTAATGCTAATCCCACCTGCAGCCGGGGACCATTCGTAACCCCAGATTGTGCAGTAATTGCCTTCCACCATTAAAGAATGGTTACCTTACTATAGAGCTATGGCTTTTCATATATACCGACATTTTCCGAGCTACCATCAGTTTTGAGGAAGGATCACCCGACCCAAAACGTTTACTTTGATTTCTCCCCACAGATGCTGCCAGACCTGCTGAGCTTTTCCAGCAGCTTTTGTTTTCGTTTCGGGTTTACAGCATCCGCAGTTCTTTCGGTTTTTATGTCTTTTCATTGTCGCTCAGAACATAAATGAAAACCCCAAATACTTCGATATTGTGGGACTTTTCGCTGGATGCTGTCAGTGACTGACAACTAAACAGGGAATAGGACAAAACGGTTTTTTAAAATTTAAAAAAAACGAAATTTTAAACCAACAATAAAAAGGAAGACCATCATTTGAAAGAAAGAATATAAATTCATATGAAAGCAAAATACCGCAGATGCAGGAGATCTGAAATAAAAAAAGGTGCCGAAGGAACTCAGCAAGTCTGGCAGTGTCTGCCGAGTGAGAAATAGAGTTAACGTTTGCAGTGCTTTGTGATTCTTATATGGGCATAGTTGAATGTTTAGATTTGGAGATAGCTCACCAGAATTAGAGTTTGCTTGTTTTGCATCTTGGCTTCCCACTGCATTCGATAAGTTCATTAAACCTGAGTCTGTTTTTCTTTTAAGAAATAGGGCTAACTGCGGTCCCCGCAGCTTGAATGCCAAGTTGCACTGAGAGAGAATGTGAGACAGATATGGGGCAGGACACTGCACTTCAGGTGGCGGCTTTGTCGACTGTACCTTGCAATTCATTTCAATTTCAAAAATCACACAACACCAGGTTATAATCCAACAGGTTTAATTCTAGCTGCACACTAGCTTCCAATTAAACTTGTTGGACTATAATCTGGTGTTGTGTGACTTTTAACTTTGTACACCTCAGTCCAACACCGGCATCTCTAAATCGTTTCAATTTCAGCCTCTTCACTAAGACAACAGGCTTTTTCGTAGCTTTTGAAAATAAAATGTTGTCGGTAAATCTGGCATAACAATTAATCGTAAAACAAATATCCAAGAACCATTCATATATACTTGACGGATATAATAAATTAGTGACTTTTTCTTTTGGTTAAGTGTGAGGAGTGCTCTGGTTAAAGGACCTCTTCAGGCAAGCGTTTTGTCCATACCAAAAAAAAACAAACCGTTCAGTGTGATTAAATAGCATCACTGTGGCGAGTGGAAGTTACTTGTCACCAAATCACCATCTCAAAACTGGTGATATCTCTGGAGCAAGACTATCTGATCAGAGCTTTCAAAACGGAGCAGCATTCCTACACCTGGTCGGCAAACTGCACAAAGCCTTTTTTTTGTTTGTTTTTTGAAAACAGAACTCCCGAATTAAACCCGGCCACCTGATCCTAAAATTTCGAGAGAAATCAGTCCCTTCTCCAACGTTTGGACAGTCCGTGATAGCTTCATTTAACACTTAGTAGAAGTGCAGTGGTTTGTTAAATTGCAATGCAGAAGAGGAGTCCTGCTGTGCTGGAGATTTGTGAGCTATCGTTTATTTTAAGGAGGGAAAAATCCATGGCTTATGAGCAAAGATCCGCAGCCCAGTGGCGCACACTGGCAGTTCTCACTTTCGAAGACTTGGATTGCAAAATTTGTGATTGATTCCAAATATATGATTTTCATCAAATGTGTTTTCATTAAATAAATAAGTTGACTGCTTCAAGATGTAGACCCCAGACTTCAACACGTTTCCTTTAGATTATTAAAGGTAACGGCCATCTAAAGTAAGGGACATTTATTCTCTTATCCCTTTTCATTCCATTTTATAACCAAAGTTCTTTTGAAAATTCATATTAATTTATCAAGTCAAAATAATGTTGCAACCGAACTTTAAAACTTTTTATTGCTATTGCACCCCCACCGACCCCCTCCACCCTCAAAATCTAAATATTGCACATAAATCTCTGTTATGCTGGTTGGGAAATAACCAATTATTTACAACTGAGATAAACATAATGATTTAGGAAGTTTGGGATAGGGTTCCCTCACAGTTTACCTTCCAAACCATGCAAACCTCCCCCCCAGCCCCCCAAACAAAATGTGTACGTACCTTCATGTAAAAAAAATGAAATAGCTCCATTTAAGCAAGACGATAAGGGAACCCATGATGCTCTTTGCAGAAGCAATCTGTCTATCTACCAGCAAAAAGAAACAGCCTTTTACTCCCTCCAACAATGTAGCTGTTAAACAGAGAGAAAAAAAAGCCCTGTTTCAGAGTTGTGTAATTGTCAAAGTCAGCTCAATCCAGGGGTTATACTGATATTTTTGTTGTTAATTCCAGCTGTTAAAAATTATAAAATGCAATTAACGTAAAAGTACACACGTCTCTGAGAAAATGACAATTTTAATAAGTACTTTTTTTGTCTAGACTGTCCATCAAAACGAGATTGTGGCGTTTACACAGAAATGATTGACCTTTGTAAAGACTGTTCTGTAACTACCTTGTAATTCATTCATCTGAAGTCTTTGGTGTCCTGATATATTGCAAACAAATTATTATAAAGTATTTACTAAAATAATAAACCCAATGGAATAAATCACTGCGCCTTTCTGAAGTCCCAGTATGTCTTTTTTTATGTGCGTGTGTGGTATAAGGTTGGTGTTTTCTTTTTGTAAATCACAGCCTTGGTCCGTTGATAAAATAACTCTTTTGAAGGTGCTCTCCCACCACATAAAGTGGGTGCTTCTTCCTGAGGCAAGGCGTTGCCAGGCAGTTAAACCTTCATCTTAGCTTCTCACTTAACAGTTTTATGATTTGCTTACTTTCGATGCAAGTTGCGCCAAAGTACCAGGACTTGTACATTTATTTTAAAAATAAACGGCATTTCAAACCTCCAAAATAGATAGCAAAAATGGATACCTGAAACATTTATTACAAAGACTCGTAACGTTTAACATTAAAATGGGGTTGGCGGGGGGAAGGTGAGGGGTGGGGCTGGGGGAGAACCAAAATCCTAATCAGTATTAGTACAAACCCAGTAGCAGTCTGATTAAGTAAAGAAAACAGAAGGTGAGGCTTTTCCTATTCAGCTGTCGGCTTTGCCATTGTCTGAGCGCAACAGATAATATCTAATTGAGCTGCATTCAAAGTCTGAGCAGGGGTTGATCAAGAGCAAAGGGGGTTGGGGGGGGGGGGGGAGAGAAAAGAGGCAGGGGATCGCAGTGGAATTTATCAATGGCTTCAAATCGTAGACATTTCTGGCTTTGCTGAAAGTCAGCTTGCATCCCTTGGGTCTGGAGAGAGCTGTGCAAGTCTCGTTTGGGACACTGCTTTTGCCGTCTGTGTGCAACATCTAGCAACAGCAGGAGCAGTCAGTCAGGCAGTCAGACAGTGTGCATACACTCCTCTGCCAAGGAAGCTTCTTTAAAAATGCACTTCACATAGCCTGAAGCACAAGTGAGATGTCATGGAGATGGAGACCATCATCTTCATTTGAGAACAGTACAGTAGAAGTAGAGTTGCCAAATCCATTAGGAATCAGGAAAGAAACCCAAAAGGGATCCATCAACACAACAACCGGTGCTGGAACTGTGAGTGTGTTCCTGCCGCTGTTAAATTGTGTGGAACAGCAAAGCCACTCTCAGGCTGTCGACAGTTCTGCAGAATACCAACAGCTGCAGGGTTAGTCTTTCTGCCTTGGAGACACAGAAATATCGGCCTGGGTAGCGGGTGAGTAAACCTAACTGTTGTCTCTTGTTGCATTTTGGCGTTTTTACACGTAAGTCATCAACAAAACGTTGTTTTAGCGTGGAAGAAAACAAAATCTTTTTCGAAGTGAACGCAGCCCACAACTTTGTGTATTCATGTAAACTGCATTCCCACCCCTCAAAGCAATGTTACAAGGAAAGCTACAAATGTACTCGGGTACAGAGCTGCTGCCGTTGTGTGAATTCTGAAGCAGTATTATTCTGAAGTTCTGGTATGTTTCCAGTATTAACGATGCACACGCAGTCAACGACAAAGGCAGTCAGTTGGGATCTCGGCAGCAAGAGTGAGAAATGTATTTTTATTTACGACAATCTTTACCGATGGTGTGAATAACAAGCTGAAACAAATGAACAACTCAACGTGCCGAGAGCGGGTTGGCGAGAACGGGAGCAAAGATCCCTTGCAAACAAATGAGAAAAAAAGTTGCAGATAAAACAATTTGATTTTGGATGCCGAGATGCTGAGGTTTTTTTTCTGTTTTGATGCAGTTTTTGATATAAATAGTGAAAAGACTTGAGAAAAAGTTACCAGCATAACAAAGGTGTGGCATATAAATGAATTAACATGCACGGGAAGGAGTATGGACTACATAAGAGTATAGGTATTCATTGGCGTTGTATGTGAGCAGAATATAAATGCTGTAAAAGTGTGTGATACGCACGAGGAAAGTAAGGACATATCTGCATTCTTGAAAATACGAAGAAACTATAGAGGTTGTAGGAGTAGGTATGATACGTATAAGTTGATATGTTTTCTTACTGTGACCGTACACAATAATAATAGCCAACAACGTTTGCACATAAAGATCAGAAACAATACTTCAGTGGAAATGTGCATGTGGGTCTGACGGGTACGTTTTTGTTACCCGTACATACAAGGTTGTATGGTTTCTGACTTCATCACAAACATATTTCTCAAATTATTTCAGCATTTTTTTCTTGTCAAATTTGAGTCTTGCAACTTTTTGGAAAGTTTCTAAGAATTATCATAAGTTTTTTTAAAATAAAAACTTCTCTTCCTGTCAATAATAAGACTTGCTGTAATGTAGCAGAATTTTTCAAGACTTAATTTTTGCAATGAGGGTTCTCTGAGATAAGAGCACTTTTATCATGACAGATGTTAAATACAGCAACATAGTGTACAATTTGGATGTAGTGTATAGTTTGAAATGGAGTGTATCCAAATATCCTTACTGAAACAAGTAGATTTGCAGAAATGCTAATAGTTGAATCTTCAATCTAAACAAGTTTATAATTTTAAAATAATATATAATGGTTCAAACTAAACAGGCAGAGTACGTCTTAAAATGATCCTTGCAAATTGTTTTATGCATTCCAGTCTTTTAATTTTGGGTCAAAAAGATTTGCGAAACATCAAAAATGTTGAATGGACGTCAGCTATCAAGCTGTTTAAAATTTAATTAGCGTTGAATGAAAAAGAACCTGGAATGAGGAGTTAAAGAAACATCATGAAGGAGGCACTTGTTTAATATGGAGGAAGTGAGCTATGCTGAGATATTGAATCTGAAATGATACTGTTGAAATGGTATATTTTAGACAATCTGTGATCTGTCATTCTGGGTTATTTGCAAGAATGACTGACATGAACAATGTTTAAATATGCCCTTTTGGTGTTGGGAACCTGTGTAAGTAGCCAGACTGTATTACAGATGGGCTGATGAAAATGTTTATACCAAATGCTCAAACTCAAAGTTGTTTAGGAATAAAATCTAAGTTCAGTTTAACCAAAAAAAAATTGTTTAATTATCTGATTAGTTTGTTTGCACATGTATTATTTGCATTCGAAAGAAACATTCAGTATTCAGTCTCTTACAAGCATGGATGTTTTATGTCATAAACATGAGGTTCAGAGTTATAAAAAGTCAAGGAAACAATGAGCATTTGTTGAAATTTCAGAAGCTAAAAACATTGCAAAAAAAATTTCTGATTTGCATTGAATTTACATTTTAAAGATCCTTAAAAAATGGGAGACAGTGTGGGAAAAAGGAAAATAACAGGCAGTTGTAAGTGAGTTGTTGCACAATGTTTAACGAACCCCATTTTAAACTGCTTACTAGTCGTTGATTAGTATGTAAGATTTTTCAATAATGTGATTTGAAGAATGAAATTATAAGGTTTCAAAGAATTGTTCTAAAAGTGAGCTGGTGTAGGGATTAAAACCACAAACAGAAAATAAAGAAACCTAGCTGTGAAAAAGCTATTTCAAAATATGTTTGCTATATATTTAAATGAAAGTGTTACATTGTCATAGAGTTTGGCATTAACATAGGAGTCAGATGTGGAAGTACAAGAGTTTTAAACAGAGAAATTATTTAAGCTATAGAGGAAGATGGTCATTAAAATACAAAACTTCCAACAGAAAGGCTTTAAATGTTCGGCAAACACATAGCTGCTGACAGAGGAGGAAACTCTGAGAAACTAGGGCTCAGCTCCTTGGCTTTTAGTTTGTTTGCTACACTCCTTAGCTGAAAGATTCAGTCAGAGGACAATCAAAATACAGATAATTCAGCAAGACAAAGGAGCTCTTCTTTCCTTCCTGACTGATCATGGTGCTCCTAATGGATTTTCACCAACACCCTCTTCTAATCAGGTGAATGGAGATAAACTAGATTTAGGCGACAAATAATTATAATGGTGTCTTAATGACAGTGGAAAGGCTCAAATGTACTGAGCTTAAATTCCCTGGGTCAGCTGTGGTGCTCTTATTTCAGGGCTCTTCTGAAACTGTAGTGGCTGGCTGCCTGATGAGGCCACGGTCTCAGAATGTAGGAAAATATAAAAAGAACAAAACAGAGCATTTCACATCACTTTGCATTTGGCAATTTCTTTACAAAAAAAAAACTCATGAGCAGCAGTGAAATCAACACTTACAATAACAAAAGAATGGAATGGCACAAAACATGTAGAAGTGGAGATATTTTTAATACCGTTATGATATACACAGAAATTAATTAGTTCTGTGGCCTCAAAGATGATGATATAAATAAATAACCTGACAGACTGTTTTACGTACAACACTTTTTTTTGTCTTCTCCATG
The DNA here is from genome assembly GCF_037043375.1 of Chiloscyllium plagiosum. Classification (NCBI taxonomy): domain Eukaryota; kingdom Metazoa; phylum Chordata; class Chondrichthyes; order Orectolobiformes; family Hemiscylliidae; genus Chiloscyllium; species Chiloscyllium plagiosum. The sequence continues at coordinate 20,442,887 of NW_028270153.1, read as the reverse complement.
GCTTTGAACTAAAAAAACATAGTATTCATGGACGGCACCAAGCCTTATCATCTTCATTTCTTCATCCTGCCCAACAATTCTGAATATTTGTTCGAAATTTCATGAAGGGGAATGAGGTTTTTAAAAAATGCAGCCTTGATAAGCCTATATGTAAGAATCTTAAATCCATTTCCTGAGTTAGTCTTAGAAACCTCAACTCCATTATTGACTCTTGATGATCCTTGTTTTAGAACCGTTTGACACAATGCTGGATGTTGCACTGCAGATGCTGTGAGTTTTGGAATTAAAAGCACAGTTGCAATTTCAACATTTGTCTTATAAAGTAAATGTGGTTTAAAGTGATAGTGTACTTTAACACCCATTTGTGATCTCAATTTCCATGAAATAAAATCTTATTGTGCAATTACTTCAGTTACGACACCCGAACAAATAATTACAGTGCAGGACACCGCAGTATGCATAGTCGCAGAATTACATGAACAAGCCAATTTGAATATACTGTTTTCTGTGAATATCAGGGAGTAATACAACAAATAAATTACAATATGGTTTCTTTTATGGCTTCCTCTCATGATCTAGAACTGCCAGGTACAAACATTCCATGTGCTGTTATATTGGTACATTTTTTACTGATACCTTCTTTGTTATTTTTACGAAAGTTATACGCAAATTTTGCTTCACATTTTGGAAAATCCATGCATCACTGAAGTTAGATAGACAATCTAAACTTTATACATCCTTTGGATATTTTGTGTAAGTTATGGCCACGAGGATTTGGACAGCCTTTTAAAATCTTCTGGTAAGAGTTGCAAGGGCGACAGAACATTTTCATGTTCTGTGTAATGTTCTGGGGCTCTCTGCTTATTATGAGGATTATTGATCATTTATCAATAGAATTGATTAAGATGTGGCTTCCCAAACGATGAAGATTTAAGTATGTCGTGATGTTCAACCAAGCTGTTAAATCATTTTTGCATTTAATTGTCTCACTATATCTTTAAGGAACCACGAAGTAATGCAACAATCACAGAGCCATTATAATACATGATATGGCATGGTGCCACACAAGGTGATATTAGGTCTCATGGCCAACAGCTGGGTGAATGAGGTATGTTTTAAGGAGTGTCTTAAGGAAAAAAGGCAGGAGCTTCAGCCTTTGAAAGCTGAAGGCATGGCCATCAAAGGTAGAGGGATAGAAATTGAAGATTTTTAAGAGGGCAGATGTCTCAGAGGGGTTTAGTAAATTAGGGGAGGCTAAACCAGAGAGGGATTTGAAAGAAATAATGAGAATTTTGAAATTGAGGTACTGTTTAACCAAGAACAATGGAAATTATCAAGGGCAAAGGTGATAGTTAAATGGGTTTTGCAGCAAATTAGGACACTGAAGCAACATTTTGGATAACCTCACATTTACAGAAGGTTTTATATTATGGAGGTTGAAGTTCATGGTCAGAGTAATGGTGCAAATATGTATTTGAAAGTTCATCCTGAGGTCAAATATGGCACCAAAGTTCACCCTCAGATAGTGAGCAGAGTTTGCTGCAGGGTCTAAAACAATAATTTAATTGGACAGAATTTCGGCTAATTTAGTACTGAGTGTTGGACAGTCTGGCAACTTAGAGAGTTAGGGTCGGTTAAGGGAGATGGCAGTGAAATAAATTGGTATGTCATCCTCTCACATGCCATCAGTAGCACTAGATATAATATAAAATATTATTTGAAATTAAGGCAGACAAACTGTGATGCAAATAATATTGGAATTATTGAAGAAGATCGCAGTCACAGAAGATGTTGCACCATTGGATATCAGTCATATAGGTGAACTAGAGCATAAAAAGAGTTTCGGAGAAGGCATATTGAATATTTGTGAATATACATTGATTTGCAAATTACCTATAAATATTATTACTGTACAATAATCAAAGTGAGAACTCATTTTGCTCAAGGCTTTGGGTAATATTTTTGTCAGTGGATCAATTAGTTATTGCAAAAGTGAATGGTTTGATGTTTTGAAAGGATTTCTATTGCATACAATTTCTTTCCATTTCAAGATGCATAGATTGAAATATTAATACAATGAACAGCAGTAAATCTGGGTGAATTACTAAAAATGGGAATTATTTCAAAGATTGGGTGGTGTAACCTATGTTGCCATAACAGACATACTGCACATAATTATACAGACAGGTTACTTGTTTTCTATTAATATTTAAATTTTAATCACAGGCTGAGAGGCTCACACTTATGTGGTTTTATACATGCTTTCATATATACAGAGTTGGTTCCTGGATAGAAGCTCATGCAGGCAGTATAAACAGAGTACTGGTTGGCTGGAACACATGCTACAGTTACCAGTCACAAAGTTACTATGTAAATGCAGCAATATAATTACACTACACAGAAACACATTGACTACCGTGTTTTTCATAAATACACCAAATGGGATGTAAAGATATTTAATTTACAAAGTAAATGTTAAACATCTACACTAAATGTTACACGCAAAGTATTAAAATTTATGCTAATTACGATTACAATGACAAGACATTGACAGTCACTATGCAATAATTAATTGGGTTATTCTATTAGTCATCAATAGAATGTACATGAAATACCACTGGCTGCACTGTAGATGGATTGACGATGTGTGCATATGAGCTGACAAAAATGCAATGATACTTACACTGAATAAAAATAAACTCAGATTACGATGCAGGTAAGTATGACAAAATTGCACTTAATTGATACACAGACAGTCATACTGTCATCAAATACAACAATTACAAATAAATTGACAGGTATATTTTACATAGATATATCAATATAAATAGTTACTATACTGTAAGCTATAGGTGACAGAGTTAGCATAGCACAGATGGAAGCCATCTGGCCGATCAAATCAGCTTTCAGTAAAGCAATACAATCTGTACCATTCCCTCACATTCTCCCTCTGGTTTATTTCCCTCAGGTGCCCATCCAAGTTATTTTTGAAATGTAACCTAAGATTTAAAAATAAATGCTGTAATATTTACATTGAGCGTAAAAGTATTGACCTGATGCAATATGATTATTCTATGTAAATGCAGAGGCAAAACTCACTTAGAGTTGTGTATAAATGCATACAGATAAACAGGCTGAAGTTATAAATAAAGCCTAAAACTGGTGGAAATAGTCAGCTGGTCAGGCAGCTGGCCTAAAGAGTCATTGGCCTGAAATTTTAACTCTTTTTTTCATCACAGATGCTGCATGACCAACTGCATGACCAGTTTTTGATTTTATTTCAGATTTCCAGTATCTGCAGTATTTTGATTTCAAACAATGGCTATACAGTGGTAAAATACAATAAGTCAAGCACTGAAAAAGCAGCCTTCATCTCAATATTCAAAATTTATAGTTCTGCTATTTATTGTTTTGGTTTGATATTAACATTAGTAAACTATATAGCAACATTATGTGTATCAGATGTTAAGATGTTTCTGCTGACAGACATCAGGAGCACAGGTTCTAGTTGCTCACAGATGCTGAGTTGTACCAAAGGTAACTGCACAAACATTAACTCCAGGGACTGATTTGTTACTTAAACTCCAGCTCAGAAACATTTTTACTAAATATACTTGAATAATAGTTATTCTTGTGTCAAAGTTCACCTCTTAGTTCTGGCCAAAGAAAATCCTTATTTTTTCATGTACCTCAATTTATGTACAGATGTTTCTGCAGTAGTACAGAAGTATCAGGAAGTGGGCACAAGTTTAATGTCTCCAAGGAATTTTGGTGAGAGCGCCATGTTAATGGGTTACTACATTCGCTAATGAGTACAGTAAACATGGGATCGATCTGGAACTGAGTGCTGTACTGCGTGAAAGTCTGGATGCTCCATGTCCAGCTCAACGTTCGTGGGACTGGAGAAGAGAATCTTCGCAGTGACGGGTTAGCTATCTGGGGTGCAAAGGACCAATTAAGAACAAGGAGTAGCACAGGAACAGGCCCTTCGGTCCACCAAGACTGCACAAACACATGACTCCTATCGAAACTAAAAACTATTTATATTTATGCAACCCCTATCCCTCTGTTCCCTGCCTCTTCTTGTATAAGTTCTACAGTTTTTGACAGTTCATGGACATGTACCCAAATTTTGAGAGTCCTGATCCAGTGTTTTTATACATCTCAGTGTTGACTCTTTCCATTATCTTTCAGTTGAATGTAAATCCCTGACAAACATTAGCCATGTAAAAATACACCTCTAATGTTTTGCCTAAAAATTAGGTCTCAAAAATTTGACTTTTACATATGTACAGACTGGAATTGAATTTATAAGATAGATGCTGAATCTACTTATATTGAAATGCATGATGGCCATTTAATATTGGTATGAGAGCATTTTAAATACATCTATCGAGTATATAGATGTGGGTAATTAGTACTTATTATGTACATAGGATTGGATGACTCATGGTGAATGTCTAACATTAGGTGCAAGATGGTTTTTGAGCATAAGTATGTAGGAGTGCCTGATGGATTTATTCAGCGTATAGGAGTGAGTGACAGGCACTTAATGTTTACTAGGGGAACAGGGATGGGTGACAGCACTTCATGTTTAATAAGTATCTGCCAGCAGGTAGAAAATTGCACCCTGTATTAAGGACAGACTCCCATTTTCTGTCAGAAGTTAAGTAGTAGTTGTAGGTGGTTTGAAGATGTCTTGGGAACTCTTGAACTTCCAAATTGGCATCATCTGTGACAGCATGATTTCTGACCATCTGTTAGGCTCGCTACTCTGTTTATAGATATTGATGTTTTTATATCTTTGTCTGAAAATTCCATTAACTAGAATTGTGAGCACTGAGTTAATTTATATACGCATGCGCTAAAAATGAAGTTAGTTTTCCAAAACCACATGAGGTAGGCCTTAGATGCACTCAGTAACAACAATAAGGGTCTTATTTAATTAGTTGTGCTGCTGCTCTGTACAGAGCTTGAACCTTTAAATAGTGTAGTTAGATTGAATTACAAGGGAAGCTTTTTGCATAATAAGCATTCAATAACTTAAACCCATCTTTGTTAGAGCATTGGACTATTGTACAGAAGCTACATTTATCATATGTATATGCTAAGGATTCAAAGGAATTGAAATCATATTGATGCAAGTAGTTTTAATGTGATAATGTTGACCTAGAATTTGCTGGAGTGACGCTTCTTGTAATGGGCCCAGTTTGTTAGATCCTTTCCTGCACACTTCAGCTGGAAAAACTGTTTGTGTAGCAAATGACTGGAAGTGTGAGCTGGTAATGGTGCAGCAAGGTCAATGGGGCATCTGGGACCTTGGTAAACAATAGGAGCAACAGTCTATCTGCTTAACTAATAACACTTAAGGACAGAGAAAGAAATCAAGGAATACTTAAGATGGAAATACTCAAACTCATTATTGGAATCAAATCAGTTACAAAGAATAACATAAAGATAGAAAACAATTGTTTAATTTGGTGAAAAAAGCAGAGAATAAAAAGTAAGAAAAATGAGCTTTGAAGACTCCCAGAAACAATTTACTACCTGCAGAAGTGATGGTCTTTGTTGTTCCTTTTCTGGGTCTCTGAAATTGAGTGGCTTTTTAGAAACATAAATTTCAAAGCTGAGGGATATTTAAACCATTACAGTATATACAAGCCCTAATATTATGTGGAGAATGTAATCAATTCTAACAGTGTAATAATTTCTTGAAATCACAGGTAGGTCAACAGAGTGCTCTGGAGTTTTTGAGACTGACAACAGAGTGGAATAAATTGCTGCATCTTCTCTGCACACTAATAACAACAATGAGTACATTATTTCCACAGCAAATTTGGGTCCTCTATATTTATTGAGAACAATTTCATATAATTATAACAGCAGTTCATTACTAAAGGTTATAAGCAAACGGGTATTAAATTGCTTACATTAACTTGACTTAGTAGTTACATATGATTCACATTTAGGTATGCAATAGCTGGCAATTAGAATTTCCTTCACTGGTCAACACACCACTCTGTTCTACAGGCTAATGATGATGCCAATTCTGGAACATGAATTACAAGCAAACCTGTGCAAGTCATTCTTCCCAAAATACTATCAGAGTCAAAAGCCAATTTACAGTCTAAAGGTTTGCAAATTATTTTAGTTTGAGTTTCAGGACAACTGTAAACAGGTCTGTTTAACACCGGTCAAAGTGTTGGCGGTTCCATAAAATGGCTCACAAAAGTGCTTTTAAGTTAATAGGTTGAATGCTGAGTGGGCAGTGGATTTGCCTCATGGCTTGCCATTTCTCCAGGTGCCTTGATATGAAATGAAATTAGTACACAATTAGAAGGAACTCTAAGTTAAGGGCAGCCACTATGGAGTTGCAGAGAGTAAACTAAAAACAGAAAAATGCAGCAAACTACTCAACAGGTCTAGAAGTGTATGTAGAGAGAGAAACAGAGTTAATATGCCAAATTCACCACCGCCAACAACATATAATGTACTGGGAGACAATAACATAACAGAGAGTCATGTTGGGATGGCTGTCCCTCTGCTGTGGATCTTATCCAGTGGCAGGCTGTGAGGTAGATTTTTGCCCATTCCATGTCAGCAGGCAGAAAATTTGCATGCTCCTAGGCCCTTTCATGAGTGATTTTATAGAGTGGCCATCATTTTCCTGATGAAGTGCTTATGCCCGAAACGTCAATTCTTCTGCTCCTCGGATGCTGCCTGATGTGCTGTGCTTTTCCAGCAACACACTCTCGACTCTGGTCTCCAGCATTTGCAGGCCTCACTTTCTCCTATTATTTTACCAATGGCAGAACAGCCTCCTGTTGCACAGTGAGGCCACCAGTTTCATCAGTTACATCAAACTGAAGGGACCCAGGGAGCACCATCAGGCAAAGATGGCCTGTGGGCAAAAAAGGCAGCCCAGTGGCACCATCAATATTCCCTGAGGGTTTCCATTCTGTTCCTCGATGCTTTAAATGTTTTACTTTAAATCTACTTTGCTGGAGGTGTTCCAAGATCTCCTATTTGCTTCAACAACTTCCAACTCTCCAGCAATGCTACTAAGACTTCAGAGTGTTTGGCCCGCAATCTGGGTAGGCAGCACCAGGAATCCACTTGCTGTCATTGAACAAACAGCCAGTTAGAAGATCATCAGTAGTAAATTTGTGCAGGCACAGGATGCACTGTTTGCCCTGACATTGGGAGCGGAAAGGTTGCAGGAAAATTCAACCCAACATTTCAGGCCGACACATTTTCATCAGGATTGACAGATGTTTAAACAACCTCTGAGTGGATAAAGAGACCTCAAATCATGTATGGAGTTCTTTGAGGCAAGAGCACATTTTACTGGGAAAAAAATGTGGTAGCTGTTGTATAAATGCATTCTGAAAGGCGTTTAATAAGGTGGTGCTTTGTCGATATAATTAAGGCATTGGATAATAAAAGTCGTTAGCAGCATGAATGTTTTAAAAAAAAGACATAATCAGCAAGTCAGACAGCATTTGATGATTGAAAAACAGAGTTGTTTCAGGTCATTAACCTTTGAATCGAGCATTGGTTAAAGGACAGAAAAATACCCACTCATGTTCAATGGATGCGTACAACTTTCCATTCTTGAAAATGTTCATTAACTTGTCCTCATCTAGATTTGGATATGTGGCACAAAATCAAAATCTGCAGAAGCAAAGGAATGCAAGTGCTGTAAGGAGGACATAAATAAGATAGAATGGGGAGATTAATGACAGATGAAATTTATTGAAGGAAAATGTGTAATGGAACATTTTAGGAGAAACAAAAAGAAAGGGAAACATTCAGCATACTTTAGAAGGAGCAGAAGATTAGTGAGGCTTGGTGAGTTCAGACACACAAAACTTTTAAATTAGGTGGGTTAATGCTAGATTGCAGTTATAATTTGTGATGAGTGCCCTACTCAGAAAGGATGTTAAGGTCAAAAATGCTGCAGTTATTGTTACTGCAACTGCAGGAGAGTACTCACTGCACATGCAGCAGCAGTGTCTGTAATGTCTCACAGCAGCAACTTTGCCTTTATTAAAGAATTGGCGCAAAAAAAAAGCTTTAAGGATATTATTAAGCTGGAAAGGGTTCAGAAGATATTTATCAGGATGTTGCTGGGTATGAAAGGTTTAAGTTAGAGAGCAAGGCTGGCTAGGCTGGGACGTTTTTCACTTGATTGTAGGAAGTTGAGAAGTGTCCTTTTGGAAGTTTATAAAATTATGAAGGGTGTAGATAGGGCTAATGGTATGTGTCTTTTCACTCAGATGGGGGATTTTAAGATTATTTTTGGGGCACATTTTAAGGTGAAAGATTTAAAACAGACATGAGGGGCAAATGTTTTACACAGAGGGTGGTTCGCGTGTGGAATGCACTTCCTGAGGAAGCGGTGGATGGGGGCACAGTTAGAAAAGACATTTGAATGAGAACATGAATAGGAAAGGTTTGGAGGAATATGGGCCAGGAGCAGGCAGGTGGGATTAGTTTAGCTTGACATTATGTTTGGCATGGATTGGTTGGACTGAGGAGTCTGTTTCTGTATGAATCTATGACTCTATAAAATCCTGAGATTGTGATTTGCTTACTGCCCCACTTCTGACTTCACACGAACTGACCTCTGTTCACTGCTGTGCTGCTGCGCTGTTCACTGTCCCTGGGATCAAGGGAAGAAGCTGGCTAGTGGGAGAGAGGCAGTGAGCAGTTTGGAGCAGAATAAACAGGGAAATACTAATCAGTGCACCGAATGGGGGGATGGGGGTAGGGAGTGTGGGAGGGTGTGGTGGGGGCTGCTGAGCATCGCTGGGGGAATGGGGGAGGTGGGGGTCACTGAGCGGTGCGGGTAGCAGGAGAGCTGACGCTGAGGATGCCAAGTGGAGTAAGATGAAGCAAGGAGCTGGGTGACATTAGTCAGAGTTCCTTGGGCGTCAGTGACATTGGACATGTGCATATGGACAGAGTTGGCTCTGGTTTCTGCCTTTAGGCACACATCAATGGTATTAGCAGTGCTGACCTACTCTGCCAGTTCAATAGCAAGAGACGCTCTGATATCAGAAAACTTCACATTCATATAGAACAATTCACAACCTCTGAATGTCGCAACCAATAATAGAAAGGTAGTGCCACAGGGGTAATGTGCTGGACAGATAATCCAGAGACCTGGGCTGCCCTGTGGAGATAGGAGTTCAAATCCCATCATAAATTTAATGCAATTTAAATTTAATTAATAAAAATCTGCCATCAAAAGCTGGTCTCAGCTGACCATTAGCTGTTAAAAAACCCATCTTGTTCACTAGTGTCCTTAAGGAAAGAAAATGCTGTTCTTACCCAGTCTGACTTAAATGTGACTCCTGACCAATAACAATGACCTATAAAGCTGCTCAGTTTCAAGAGCAGTGATGGATGGGCAATAATTTCTGCCCTTACCAGTAGCACTCACGTCCCATGAAGGAAGAAAAAAGCTGCCATAAACATCAAAATTACAATGATTAGATTATGATATTGATTGAGGGATAAATGTCGGCTGAGTCACCAACCATAGCTCCCAATTTTTTGAAACATTGCCATGGATTTGATTTTGTCTACCTGAGATGGGAGGAGAAAGTGAGGTCTGCAGATGCTGGAGATCAGAGCTGAAAATGTGTTGCTGGAAAAGCGCAGCAGGTCAGGCAGCATCCAGGGAACAGGAGAATCGACGTTTCGGGCATAAGCCCTTCTTCATTCCTGAAGAAGGGCTTATGCCCGAAACGTCGATTCTCCTGTTCCCTGGATGCTGCCTGACCTACCTGAGATGGGGCCAAACCTCACTCAAAAGACAACATATTACACCCTTCAGTAATACCTTAGTTTTTGTATTGAATTCCGAGACTGTGACTTGAACTTCTAAGCACAAAGGGAGACGTGCTACTGGCTGAACTACAGCTGCCACAGCAAATAAAGTGTGAAAAGATATAAGGGGCAAAATATTTTAATTATGAAACCTGGCATCTTTTCACTAGAATGAGAAAAAAACTGACACAATGTTAGAATTATGAGGTATGTTGATAAGCTAAGAAGTGGAAATACTTTCATTATTTAGTGTTAATCAATGTCAAATTGTTGCAGGAAGAAGGAAGGAGGGTATTATTTAATGTAAAGGTTTGTAAGGTTATAGAATTGCCGACTAGAAATTCTCAGGGAGGAGAATCTACACAATCTTATAAAAAGGAAGTAGTTAAATATTTGAAAAATAATTAAAAGGATATGATGAAAGCAGCAGAACCTGACTACATACATAGCCCTTTCAGAGACATAGAAGATTCATGACATTAGAGAGAACTTTCATTTCTGCTGTCTGTTTCATGGCTTCAAGATGTCCCAAAATGTTTTGCAACCAATTCAGTTCTTTAGAACTATAATGACTGTTGTATGGTAAAAGCATCCTACATCAATACAACAAAATGATTTTATGGATTGAAGGAACAGAAATCCAAAATTATTAGTAGCAAGTTATGAATTGTGATGTTATGTTGCAATTGCGATGAATACAACAAAAATGATACAGCATTTACAGAGTTACGCTGTGGTCTTAAGAAGTCATTGTCTTCATGCAAATTGATTGCCAATGTCTTTTTGAAAAGAGAGGAGAGTTAACTATTTCCATGAGTACATCATATGCAATTGATATCATTGACATAATTTATGTAATTGATTAGAGTGGGCTACCAAAGACTTTTTCATGTCGGCAGTATCCCTCTAACTGAAAGCAGCTGTGTTTTGCTGGAAAGCCAGTCAACATTCTGACTGTGTGGCTTTTTGTTGGACAGAATCACCACAAGCAGGTGAGCTCAATGCAAATATGTTGTACTCACTGACTGAAAAGACAAATCTTCATGGGACGATACATTCAGCACAATAGCTGCAAAAGCATTAATGACATGCAGTTTCTGGACTGCCTTACGATGCAGTTACATTCCAATAATGTAGAATTAACATTAGTTGAAAATGTGGATCCGTTTGTATTGTATTGAATCTACATTTTAAAGCATTGCTGTGAATTGCATTATTTTTATGTTGCTGTCTATGAGTTATTATCGGGAGACATCGTTTCCCTCAGTTGCGGGGGACAGACTATACAGGCCAAAGGCTGTATGAGATGGTACCAGAGTACTTTAACACACAGAGTACAATAGCACAAAGCTACTGAAGTTTTTGAGGTAAAATTGCCTATCAAACATTTGTGTTGCTATTGGGAGTGGTTCTGTTCTTGTTTTTTGTTTAGTTTTTCTTCTCCTTTTCGACTGAGTCCAAGGCTGATATTGATAGCAGCACATCGAAGTAAATTGTGCGTTTGTTCTTCTCTGTAACATTATAGGACGCAGAGTGCTGGTCATTTATCCTCTTTCCCATATGCACAGTGTCACAGAAGAGAAACGTCAGAGTATTAATGAATCAAGGGCTTCATGGTGAATTGATTAAAAATCTCAGAATGTAAAACATAGAAACCAGGGAAGGTAGAAAATTCTCTGTTAAGTGAACAAATATTTCCTGTGATAATACTTAGGATCGTGTGACAATTCAAATGAATAGAACCCTGTTAACAATATTCCATTAAAAACAATTAATTTAATGGTTATATGCACCATGGCAATTTTGAAGGATTCAGCTCCTATTCATGTTCCACTAAATTCATCATCAGCCCAATGTAAATTGCCGAGCACACAACTAATTGACGACAATGAAAAATGGTCTTGTCAAGTTGTTCTGATATGAATCCCCCCAGAAAAACCGCAGAGAGACTCAAAAACCAGACTAAACATCCATTTACAAAAATTGCTACTAACTAAAGATTGATGCTATCAATCGTTATGAACATCCTTCACTGCAGTGCTGCCTGGGATTCTACAAAGGAAGCGGTATGTGTTTCATATTGAAAGTAAATCATAAAGGAAATGGGTTTCAAAAAGATGAGGAAAAGCTTTAGAAGTGGTTAAATCAATACAGAATGCACCACAGGTAAATGCGTCTCAGAATTACTTACTTAATGTGGGGTTTGGCTTCCAATTTTCCTCTAAAGCTTTAAGACATATTAAAGCTCTGCAGCAGAATGTGAGAATATTTCTTTAGAGGAAAGAGGAACCTTCAAATGTCACACACTTGGGAATTGTTCTAAATGTGAAATTTGGGATTAAATAGTTGGATTGCAATTGAATGACTGTCCTTTAGAAATAAAATCTCTTCCTCAGCAGGTAACAGAATTCACATGTTTCTTAGCATTTCAGATGTAGGAGAGTGTATGACCTGAGCTGTAGGGAGAAATAGTGAGCACTTATATCACATTTCATCAATCAGAACCACTTCAAATAGAATCACTTCTGTTTCTCTTGGCTGTTAGTGTTCTGGGATCCGTCCATTTTATACTGCGCACTTGCAATTGTAACCTTTATTTTCTTGTTATGGATCTTCCCTTATTGCTTAGAAAAAATTGTACAATTGAACAAATGAAGTATATTTTCTAGTTGAAATCAATAAAAGTTGCTTGGAGAAATGTGCAATAATTTTATAAGAATTCAAAAGATTTAGCAAATCCAAACATATCCTATGACTGCAGTAAACCTACAGTGTGTTTAGAGAGAGAGTTTCAGGTTCTTGATTCTGTGACATTGCAGGAATGGCAATACAATTCCAAGCCAGTATAATGCGTGGTTTGGAGGAGAACTTTTAAGTGATGGTGTACCCACACAAGTGCTGCTGCAGTCCTTCCATGTGATTTAGAAGCTAATGTGATTTAAAGGACACTTGGCAAATTGCCACAGTATCTTGTATGTGGTACATATTGCTGTCACTGTCTGCTGATGGTGGAGGGAGTGAACGTTTGGATGATGAGGCTGATCAAGCAGGCTACTGTTTCCTCGCTGGTGTCAAACTTCTTGAATGTTGGAGGTTCATCATGCAGGCAAGTGGAGAGTGAGTCTTCCATCATACTCCTGCCTTGTGCTTTTGGATGGTGGACAGGCTTTGGGGAATCAGAAGATGAGTTATCTGCTGCAGAATTTTTAACCTCTGACTTACTCTATAGCTACAATATTTAGTTGGCTAACCCAGTTAAGTGAATCAGTCAATAGTAAATCCCAGCGTGTTGACAATGAGGGATTCAATGATTGTAGTTTGACTGAACATCAAGGGCAGATATAGTTAGATTCTGTCTCGTTAGAGCTGGTCATTGCCTGGCACTCGTGTGGCCGAAATGTTACTAGTCACTTATCAGGCCAAACCTGAATGTAATTCAGGTCTCGTTGAACATGAGCATGAGCTGCACCAGCATCTGAGGAGTTATAACTGTACTGAGCACTAACAAACATCCTCACTCTGACCTTATATTCGAGGGTTCAGCTTAGGACACTATCCTGAGCAACTCCTGCAATCTTGTCCTGGGGCTGCAATGATCAGACTCCAATAAAAATAACCTTCTTTTGTACTAGGTATGACTCCAACAAGTGGAGAGGTTTTTTGCTAATTATCAACTTTAATTAAATTCAGTTTTGCTTGGGCTTCGAGATGCTACACTGAATGCTGCCTGTAGATCAAGAGAATGGTATTTGCCTGGATTGAATTTAATTTGTTTCAAACTTGACATACCTAGGCAGTTTTCCTAAGACAGGTAGATGCCGGTCTTGTAGACGTACTGGTGCAGCTTGGCTAGGGGTATGGCTACTGCTGGCCGAGCACAAGTCTTAAGTGCTATGTTAGGATGTGCTTAGGATCTTCAGGCAATTCTTGATATCACATGGAATGCACCAAATTGAATGAAGATGCATCTATAATGATGAAGACCTCAGGAGGATGCCTGGATCTTTTCATCCACTCAGCAATGCTGGCTGAAGTTGGTTACAAATCAGCTTTGACTTTCACATGGGCTTTGGTATAATCACTAAGTAATATGTATAACTGCACACTTAAGGTCTTAATTATATACAAAGAACAAAGAATAATATGGCACAGGACCAGGTCCTTCAGCCCTCCAAGCCTGTGCTGGCACATTTTGCCCTTCCATACTAAAACTATCTTTACTTACAGGATCAGTATCTCTCTATTCCATGCCTAGTCATGTAATCATCCAGGTGCATCTTGAATGCTGATACTGTGACTGTTTCCACAACCTCTTCTGGCAACCTGTTCCACGCACTCACCACCCTTTTTGTGAAAAACTTGCCTCGCATATCTCTTTTAAACTCCCCCCTCCTTGCCTGCACCTTGAACCTGTGTCCCCTAGCACTTGACCTCTCCACTTGGGAAAAAGTCTCATATTTTTCATTCTATCCATGCCATACACAATCTTACAAACTTCTATCAGGTCACCCCACCCCTCAATCTCCTGCGTTCCAGTGAAAACAAACTTAGTCTTTCCGACCTTTCTTCATAGCTAAAATCCCCCATACCAGGCAACATCCTGGTAAACCTTTTCTGTAACCTATCCAAAGCACTCACATCCTTCTGGTAGTGTGGCGACCAGAACTGAAAACAATATTTAAAGTGTGTAAATAAACATTTCACACTATGACTGGATTACTGGCTGTATAAACCAGACCCTGGATTATATAAAGAGGTCTGTAATAACATGAATATTGATGCCTGATTATGTAAACAACATTCTTCATTGTTCAAAGGGAGCTTTCATTCATATAAATAGAACAAGTTTTTATCTTGATTAAATTCCCAAAGTTGAAACTGGGACTTCTGTAGAAATGAAATCTGAAATAGAGCAGCTGAGCAAATGGTTGCATAAATGATTTACCTTATCATATAAGCAAGACTTCTAACTATGCAAATGACAATTCTGACCACATGAAGACTACTTGTGACTGTAAAATGAATTCTGGGACATATGAACATGAAAACTGCTGGCAGTGAATGTCTAACCTTAAAATTAAAGCTGTTACACGTTGATACATTGTCTTGCACAAGTGAAAATCACATAATCACGTGAATGTATCCTTTTTAATAAAGGATGGATTCATAAACAGGAATATTAATTGTAAATATTACGGTTAATTGTGTGAACATAGCTCCTGTATATGTAACTACAGCTGCTAATTATTTAAGTAGTACTCTGATCATGTAAACAACACTCTTAATAGTGTAAACTGAGCTCCTGATTGCGTGACAAGTGTGCCTGACTTATGTAAGCAGGACTCGTAGCTGCTCAGAGAGAACTCTTAATCTTAGAAATACTGCTTGCAACTGTGTGAATTAGGATCGCATTTATGTAGACAACATAGTATTCATGGCACACGAACAGACCCTTCAGTTCACCAGGTTCATGTTGATATTTATGTGCATTATAAAGCTTCTACTGACTCTAACTCTTGTCAACATATCCTTGCGTATGTACCTATTGATTGTAAATATAACTCCTAATGATGCAAACAATATTCCTCTTCAGATAAATAGGACTTTTGATCACAGAAAGAGTACCTGATTATGGAAGGAAAGTTCCTGATCATGTAATTTGATTTCCTGACTGAGCAAATAGAGCACCAATTAAGCGAACAGGGTAACTGGACTTGTATGCATGATTTCTCAATTGGTTCCCAATCATGTAAATGCAACTTCATTCCTGTAAATGCTGCTCCTGATTGTAATATGACTCCTTGCTGTGCAATGGCAATCCTGTCAATCAGATTCCTTCTTACCTAAATGAGACTTGCAGATCAAGTGGATGTTACAACTGGTTGTAAAGACACATTGCTTTATCCTGTGAAGAAATGACCTAATTGTACAAGCAAAGTATAACTGATGCTCTTGGTTACGTGAATAGTTTTGCTAGATGTGCATCTGAAATATGATTCATACAGACTCTTAGCAGATTTAAATAAATACACCTTATGGGCATGTGCAGTCCATGTTGAAATGTGAAAACTTACTACATAAAAACAGTAATTTTGACTTTGCATGATTGTGTAAAACAAGCAATAGGCCCATTTTGTATCTCATCCAATTTTCATTTCAGGACAGCAATGAAACGAGCTGACCAATTTTAGAGTTGTACTTTTGATGTTATCAAATAAAGCCCAAGTTACACCAAAATGATTGGAGTAACCAAACTGAATTCTTAGCATTGTGAATGAGGCTCCTGATTGTGTAATCAAATCCCAAATTATCTAAATATTACTTCAGCTGCGACAAGGAGCGCTGTAGTACTTCTGCCTTTTAGTTTTCCTTCATTTTCATGTGGCTTTCTTCAGTTTACGTTTTCTCTGGCTTACTTGATTAGGTGTTTCCTTGGCATAATGAACTTTGTGTATCATAATGACCAACTGATATTTAAATTTAATACTTTTAGCCTTCTAATAATAAAGCTGTACTGAATGATTTAGTTCGCCTGCTGTAGGTAAAGTGATAATTTTGTTTGATCTCACTGATGCTTGAAGCTGCACTGAGTTGATTGCCAATGATAAACCAAAGCAGCAGTAATTATCCTAGAAAGGGAATACAACTCACTTAGTCAGGCAAAGTGAAGGGAATTGGGAGCAATTTCATTCTAATTATCATCAGGCTCATCTGTTTCAGTTGCAGCTAACTCCTATTTATGTAGACATGAGCTTGAAATTACCAGCCAATGCACACAGCACGTTATTTAATCTCTTCACTTTGTGTGTGGAATTTACATAAGGCAGCAGCCTCCTTAATAAATACTTCATGACTATAGTATGGGAAGCATCAGTATTCACTGTGCAGCCTGAAGTAACCAAAAACAGTCATAATCCGTATTGAAATTGTACCATGCTTTTTGCATCTCTACCATCAGTGGTCCATATCAAAATGAAATATCACAGAATCCCTACAGTGTGGAAGCAGGCCATTCAGCCCAAATATAGTATTTGGTCTCCATTTTTAATATATCCCTATTTTTTATGTATCCTCAAAATTGAGATTGGTAGAACGAACGCAAATATCTTTTCCTATTAGTCCTCCAACTAGGCCCTAATTACCATAGCTCTCACCAAAGAAAGGTTCATCAGCAATATAAACCTCACTGTAAGAAAGTGTAAACTCGTCAGTGGTAACTGTCCCTGCTGTCTGCATTGGCAGTGATAAATTAAGGCAGTAGCACTTGCCATAGGAGCCCATATAATTTTCATACAGAATTGGGCAATTACCTACATATCCACTAGTACTGGTCTGCGCTTATATTACAGGACACTGAATGATATGATTCATTTACAGTATGACTGGCATTATGATTCCTAAACAAAGCAGAATATTTGCCCAAATGATTGCATAATAACAAGTTGATTTTTGGTTTCATTGATTCCAATATAAAATAGTCAAGGATCTGTAAAGTCAGTTGTTGTAATGAATTTTAAAAGCCATTTATTAAATGTGACAAATTGGTGAAAATTGAAAAAAAAAATGAATCCTTAAAAGCTCCGCTAAGTTCAGAAAAAGCAAGTGAAGAAAGCATGATCTCCTCCACATTTTGTTAACTTGATGTATTGCAA
The DNA here is from genome assembly GCF_037043375.1 of Chiloscyllium plagiosum. NCBI lineage: Eukaryota > Metazoa > Chordata > Chondrichthyes > Orectolobiformes > Hemiscylliidae > Chiloscyllium > Chiloscyllium plagiosum. The sequence continues at coordinate 20,425,398 of NW_028270153.1, read as the reverse complement.
TTACACAGTTCTTCCTAGAGGATTTTCATTACCTGTTTGATGCTCTGTAACTACAGAGCTAAAAAAAATTAAAGCTTCCAATTCACTAAGGAAACTTCAGACTAAGGATGTCCAACAACCTGCTTTGAAAACTTTGTTCATATTTCGGTAGCGGTGACACAGTCCACTGCAGCAATTGAGATCATCCACAACACGCTAATATAATCAAAATCATGCTATGTCAACCAAGCAACAAAAATCTAAGTTTGTCCTGTCTCTCAATGTTTATGATTAAAAGTTTCATGATCTCAATTTACATTTTTGCTAGCAGCTAATAATTTATTTCTCAGGTCCTACTCAATTTGTGCAGGACAAGGCATAACCACCAATCATGGCGTAATGAAAATGAGGGATTCTCAAGAGTTCAGATTTGAAGGAGCCAATGATTTTGAAGGGTGATAGAACTGGAGAAAGATATTGAGACAGGGACGGTGAAACCAGGGAGGACATTGTGAACAAGAAGGTGAGTTTTTAAATTGTAATGTTTGAAGAATGAGAGTCAGTTTTAGTTAGCTAGCACAGGGGCAATGGTGAATGGTTATTGCCCACCCCTGTGTAGAATTGGGTGAAAGAGACATAGAAGACCACATGGAGACCCTATCAACTTCCTACCTGCACTCTGACCAAGGCTGGGCCAGGAAAATTTCTAATGTTCTCCTGCCACCATTCATTTGTGCCTGGGTCCCTTTTCGATCCTAGGTTGGTTGGGGGTTGTAATACCAGCAGCAACCATTTTCCTGGTGGCACTGCTGAGTACCAAGCTGTTGCTAGCTCAGATTTGCTACCAGCTCTTGGCAGGTAGCACATCATTCCTGGGATTCTTCATCGTTACCCCTGTGGCACTACCTTCATCGTAGTGTTAGGTTCACTTTTGGCCTAGTAGGTGCCTAACTACAAGCTCGTAATTTGGTGGGTCTTCCCTAAAAGAGGCAATGCTGACCTCCTGTCATCTCTCTTACTAGCAGTAAAGATCCCTGTTGCCTCTATTCAAACCAGCTCAGTGTTTTTAACATTAAAGTAAAATTGAAGAGCTTATCATTTGTTGTTGAGGATCCAGTGACATTGACAGAGGGCTATTGTAATTGCAATGGGACATTTACAGGATGCAGAGCTGGGCTGAGAAGTGGAGTTCAACCTGGAAAAGTGTGAAGGGTAGTTAGATAATCAGATTTGCTGGTGGTTTTGCAGAGGAGGACAGTGGTGACTTTGCTTTCAATAAACAGTGTTTTAGCCATGAACTGAGTTAGCCTTTGATCATTGACCTCAGCATTCAGAGCACAACATTGCCAGGACTTTATTGTCTTTGCTCGCTACCTAACAGATATGAAAATCTGCAGTTTAAAGATTTCAATCTCAAACCAATGATGAAAGATAATCCAGGGCCACTTAAGTGGCATTCAAATTCCACAACCTTCAACTTCTTATCTACTGTCGATCAGAAATGTCCATGTATCACATTTGTTCCATCATTACTAAGGCATGCACACTGCCCAATGTGAATTGATCTTTGGATTCAATTGTTTTAATAAGAAAGCAATGGGTAATTTGTTAGATTGTTCTTCTCGAGTTATGGAGAAATAATCTTTTATTGATTTTCGAATCAAAACTAGCCAGGAATTTTATCAGTTCAACTCAGTAAAAATTGATTTACTTGATTAGGGTAGATTAAAACAGCCTTTCATCTCATGAAATATATGCCATGATGGTCACCTCTGTGTCAATCATTGTCTAGTGTAGTTCAGGAACCTCATTCTGGAATGGCAGCCAATGCCACACTTGCTACAGAGGAACACAGTGGGCTGAGAAGATATACTTTCATTAACTTCTGTTTTCTCTGGGCTCAATTCCCAGTCATTGAGATTTTTGCATCTGCTCACTCTTCCAATGCCCTTCCAAACAGTCAGCTTCCAGAGATCACAGCCATCAGTATCTGCCTCGGAGTGTCAGTGTCTGCCAACTTAGTATCTTAGATGCAGGTATCCTTGTTGAGGAGGTATAGATGGTCAGGCCATCATGACCCAGTAGTCAGTTCATTGCACTACAGGTCTTTGGGTATAAGGCTGTCATCCATCTGATGTATTAGCCATCATCAGTTTAGCAATGAGTGCATACTAGTAGAATTATTCTGCACCAGGACGTCTGAGTTGCTGACCTTGTTTATGAAAGAAAAGTCAAGGTTACATCTGAGACAGCAAAAATGGAAACTGCTCAGCCTTTTCTCCTGCATAATGTAAATGTTGGTTGGGTGCAGAGGACTGTATTGAGGATACAGGATTGGTAGACTTGCAGATTGATGTTAAGTGAGGTTGCTGCTGTGCCACATTCTCTTGGACTTGGCCGCATTTTTTACGATGCTTGGGCTGAATCATCATCAAAAGCAGAAACTCCTGGAATTGCCTGTCATCCAGCATTATGAGAGTACCTTTTTATATGGACTGTAGGCACTTCAAAAAAAGACAGACCACCAGCTTCTGAAAGGCAAGTAAGAATGGGCAATAAATGATGATCTTTCCTGTCCAAAGAATGAACAACAATAGTACTGGGTTACTTGATTTCCATTTTAACACAGGCTAATGATTTACATAATTCCTCTTGAAAAGCAAAAGAATTAGGGGCAGAAGTAGTTTCTGAGGCCCTTTGAGCCTGCAGTGCCTCAGTAAAATCATGGCTGATCTGCCTCAGTTCCACTTTTACTTTCCACTCCTCAGATTCCTTGATTCCCCGAGACCAGTGAACTTTTCCAATCTTAAATATGCACAAGATGCTCAAAGAGCCAGTGCAATTATGATGGACCAGGTGACCTCCTTCTGCACTGTAACAATCATCTGATTCTGTGAGTATCCACAATCCTCTGGTGCCCCAAAGATTCACAACCCCTGAATGGAGAAATTTCTCCTCAGTCCTAAATGACTGGCTCCTTATCCTGACGCAGTGCCCCGTGTTCAAAGTTCTACTCCCAAGGGAAACAATCTCTCAGTAACCACTATGTTGAGCTCCCTTGAGAATGTTGCATGCTTGAATAAGTTTACCTCTTATGCCTCTGAACTTCAGAGACGAGTGGTCCAATTTATTTATTCTTCCCATCACAGGAACCAAACCACTGAACCTACAACCTTTCTTAGGTAAGGAGACAAAATTGCATACACTATCCCAAGAGTAGTCTTTAAAAAAGTCCTGTATTATTATATTAAGACATCCCTGCTCTTGTAGCCTAGTCTGTTTGCAATAAGGTTCATTTACCTTTCTAATATCTTGCTTTGCCTGCATTTCAAAAATCTCCATATTATCGCGGGGGGGATGTTAGCTCACATGATTGGTCTGTTTTGTAAGACAGGTCATTTTCATTTATAGTGGATAACAGGTAGTGTTATTTCTACAAGTTCTTGCATACTGGTACACAAAATATTCGTACGTTTATTGCAGAGCATTCATCAGTATGATTCTCATATTTCTGAGAGCTTTAGCTTCACAATTGCGCTGCATTTCAACACACTGTCCTAACTGATTTTCATAAGCTAACAATGCATAGCCTGCGTAATGTCCCTGTCTTATGAATACTACTCCATATAAATGCTCATTCATTACCAAATGATGGTGATGAGATTTCATATTTCAGAAAGTAATGATCCATATCATTCTACATTGGCACAAATTATATATTCAAAAATAAATTAATTGGCATTCTAGTAAACATAATGTTCAATCCGTTACATTGTTAGATCCCAGTAGTTTGGAATATTTGACATTTCAGCATAATCCAAACATTTTTTTTAATTAATGCCAAAGTCAAAATGCAGAAACCTTCCAGTTTGCTTGTCCATCCTTTAATTGAGAAAGTTTAAATGAGGGTTTGCTAATGGATTAATCTTTGTTACCAAAATGCTGAAATCTGAAACTTGCAAAGTATTCCCAAGTTGACAATGCTGAAATTGATAACACATACGAAACAGAAGGTGATGCCAGGAGTTGCAGTTAAAAACAATTTGCTTTTACGTAACACATTATGTTAATTGGGTGAGCTAATGGCTTTAGGAGGAGGCTTTGTTGGGGCAAGTGGTCTGCTTCTTTGCACTAAACATTATGTAAAACTGTGTAATTATCAGAAGCAAAAGAAAGCAGTTTGCAAGCTATTAATTAGTTGGCCTTGGTAAGGCTATCAAAGCAAAATATCAGAATTAGTACACCAGGAAAAATGTGCAAAGTTAAACTGCAACACTGTAATATTTCTGGTATTCCTCGTTGTAATAATTGCTCCCATTGAGCCCAAAAAGAATGGGGAGCTACTTCCACAAAATGTAGTGCAGTCATATCTGGGATTAGGATAGACTTACCCAATGGGCAATACTGAACTACTTTCCTTCTACTTACAGGAGAGCCATGAAAACATAATACTTTTGATGCAAGTCTCAATGATGTTTGCAGCAGTCAGTAAAATACTGAACCGTGGGGTCAAAATGACTGAAAATATTGAGAATCTGAAATAGAAAGCATAACATGTTGGAAACACTCGGTAGGACCATTAGCACTTGAAAAAACGAAAGCCAGCTTAATATTTTGACGAAAGATTCAATACCAAATCAAATCTCGCATAAAACATGTTCTTAATATTTGAAGATTTTAATGTCCCTGTGTGTATTTCTAACATCTTCTGTTATTATTACAAACCAAGTCCATAAATTAGCACCAGAACTTGGCAACCTTACCTGAAGGGCTACAAAAGTGATTGATGTGGAAAATGGAAAAAGTCACACTCGTGCTGTGGGAAGACAATGCAGAAGGAACTTTAAATTACAATTGGATTGTTGTATAGTTGAGCTGAAATACCAATGTGCTAACACCAACTACCAGAAGAATAAACATCTGGGAGAGAAATTCAGCTTACCATTATTCATTTTTCTCATGTACCTTTGCTATTAGACCTCTGAATTTTACATTGTAATTGTTCCCTTCCAAAACCCTGTTAGCACTGGAACATACAAATCTGGGTCCTGGGCATGGTCAGAACTTTGTCTAACCAATTGTCCTCAAAAGTGTCAGGAAATTTGCAATGTTTTTATTTTTGTGAACACAGGAAAAACAGAGTCTAATTTCTCAACCTATTGGTTGAAGTATGGTAGAACTCAGCTAAAGTGTCAATGATGGGGAGTTTCACAGAGGGTTTTGATATGTGAGCTCTCATGAATTATCCAACACAGTTCTCTGCCGCATGCTTCATTATGTACAAACCACCCATGTGCTGCCCCACTTGAGCTGTAATGCATTCACCAACAGCAGAGGTACACACACTGATGGGACCTTCTGGAATTTCTGGTGCCATATTTAAAGCAGAGCCATGCACCAGACCAAGTACTATCAGTAGGAACTGCCCTTCATACAAGAGGATGAAAAGGAAATACTGCTGAGGGCAGATAGTGACATGGGTGACACTTAATTGCAAATACAAGTGAACATTCATCAATGTGTTGCTATTTTACATCAACATCTGATCAACTTTCATTACAACTGCAACTGCAATAGTCAAGCTACTGAGGTTACCCGTCCTTAGCACCATACCAGTAAGGGAGTACTACTCTTTCCTTAATGCCTAGTGTAGCATAACATCTTCCCATTGTTCAGTCTGAGAACTTCACACGCTGGAAAGCCTTTGAAAGATTTAAAACATTAAATTTTATTGAACCAGAGCAAAAGTGTAGAAAATAAAACCAAAACAGCTGTACATGCTTCTGGGAATAAACAGGGACCATCAACAAATTTACGGTCAATGAGTGATCACTGCACCCAGCTCAAACATTGACAACCTGATGTCAATCAAATCATGAGTGATGTGTAGCTCCTGATGCTGCAATGTTCTATCATGCTGAAGGTGATGTTTTTCCTGCACACTGTTCTCATTTTCTTTCTGGGAAGACAGGATGCTCCCCTCCCAGTTCTCTAGTGTCCATCACATCCCCTCTTCGCACAGCATGCTAGGGTTATGTGGCAAGGCCGAGACTGATCTGCAAGCCCCTGGCCCAACTACACAAGCAGAGGAACGTCATCTTCAAAAGGCCTAACTTCTGCTCCACAATCATATTAGTTGAGGAAAGAGCTGCATTGTATTTACACACAGCCTCAGTCAAGGCATTATGTAACAGAGCCATTAACCATGGTTGTACAGAATAGGTCCCATTTCCAGTACCCATCCTTGTCAGGTATCTGGCTCTTGAAATGAAGCAGGGTCTTGAGAGTTCAGAAGGATATAGACATCATGGCAGACTTCTAAGATGGTACAATGATTACAGATTGCTTATGCATTGATGGAATGAAATACTTTTCTGTTGATGAAGGCTGCTCCTCTTGTGATGTGGCCCTGTCTATTGACGCTTGCACATTTGACAGTATCCTGCAGCAGAGAGAAGCCAATTTTGTTGGCAAGACATTTTGCCGAGGCTGGAACACTGAAGGAAATGGCACAGAGGGAATTGACTCTGGTGAAAAGATATCATCTCCCGTGCCCATATGAGACTTTGGTTTGTCTTTATAAATTGTGACCCACAGATAACACTTTTATGATTGCCTGTGATTGCTCTGCTTCACATAGATGACTATCATCCATTTGTAATGAGTAATGAAACAGTCAAGATTGCTTGTGACCTGGATTTGTATCCAACACAGTTGGGCACTACATGCATTTCACATGCACAATACTATGTCTACACTACAGATGTCTTTAATATGGATTGTGCAAGTGTCTGATTAATGCAATTGCCCCTTGAAGGACCTCACATCAGTCATAAATTGAGCTGCTCCTTCAGACAGAAATAAAACACTTACTTCACCCACTCAGGTGTAGTCACCACTATTTTCTATTTCCATGGCACTTCTGCAATTCGGACAATGTTATGTAACATTTAGAGAAGTTAAATTTGATACTTTTGTGAGTCAGGCAGATTCCAATCTGCCTAGCAATTGCTTTTATTTACAGGTTTTCACAATTATAAGCATACCTCCAGAAAGCCTGAAGGCAAGACAGGTCTCTTGCTATCTTGCCCTCTCTCCCTCTTTCTCTACCTGTGTAAGTGGAAGAAAACTGTCACTCAAAGACTCTGAAATGAAATACTTTTAATTGAAACCAAGGCCTAGGTCCAAATGATCAGCTACCAAACCAAGCATCTTCTGAAAAGAAATCCATAAGAAAGTAATTTAATTCCAGCTTTATCTTTTGGACTCCCAATCCTCAGAATTTGTTCTGTTTTATCCAAATTTTCCACTCATGATATTTCTGCAAAACTGTCTGTCATTCTGCCCTATTTATGAATGAAAATGTGCATGTTTGGATGTAAAGTCATATAGTTTAAGTTTGCATAGTAGTAATAAATAATATTTTGACATTTGTTAATGAATATACTTGTTTATAACAATGTTTTGTTTCATTGTTTATTCATGACATTCTTTGTGAGTTTCTTTTATCTTAGATAGTGCTCAAAGTCAGGGAAGTTAATGTACTCAGTGATTCAGTTGGTCATTTATACATTTGTGGTGGCTGATGGAATAGTGGTTACCAGCACACTCTTCCCATCAGGATCATGATACAGGTGTCTGCTGTGCTTGTTCTTTTAAGTGGTTGAAGTTGTAGGAATGGATGGCACTGGCAAAATAAAGCTTAAATTCCCTCTTTAGTATAGACAGGAATTTTGAAATAATATTTCTGGCATTCTTTAATCTGACCTCTATTTCTAGCTGGTTTAGGTTTTAGCTATTTCCTGTTTGCAGTTCCTCAATCTCTCAAATGGTTTCATCGTTAACTGAACTTATGAAATTGCTAAGGTGATCACAATCAATTATTAAACCAACGATTCAATTAAATATTAGCAGCATTAACAGCCAGCTATAGACTGTTTAGCAAAATTCCCGTGGCATGATATTCTTTGATGGTTCAAAACACTATTTCTCTGTAACCTTTAGATGACTTGGGCTTGTCCTATTTACAGCAATTCAACTTGTGTCCTTAAAAGGAAAGACATTTTTAAACACTACGGTACCTAAGTAACAAAATAATAGATGGGAGGTTCCCTAGAGCTTCAATTAGTTTTTAAGCTACTCAGTACTGTAACTAAGGAGAAATGAGACTCCCTTTTAAGAACTACTTTATTTTGTGAAGGTATTGCTGATACTTTAATGTTTCACAAACAAAGCACATCAAGTTCTAAAACACAGCCAAGTGTGTGCTCATACAAAGTTATTTAGAGATGGAAAATGTGTATTATGTATCATTTTAGCATTACATTGCATATGCAAGTAAGCATAACTCTAAAAAGAACAAATGAAGTAGCCATTACGCTAAAACTAGTCCATAGGGAAAACACACCACTTGAACGATTCATTAAATTTACATGGTTTTACTTTTGATAGCTGTATGGAGAAACTTATTTGTAAATAATACCACTCAGAGGCATATTAGAGTGTATTTCTAGAGTATCACCCTTTAAAGATTATGACACGTATGTAGACCAAAACTCAGATAGCCTGAAATAGCCACAATCAAGTTAACATCTTGATTGGGTCTGCATACCAATTGGCAACATGTAAAGCAATTTAAAGGCAAACTGTATTCCCTAAATGGGAGGATTACTAATTGTTAACAAGCACTGCAAATGTGCCAGATCGAACAGTTTAATTATTTTTCAGAGAGAGAAATCTCTAACCAAGACATAGCACAAAATTAGTCAATCAAGTTGTTCAGATAATTTCTACTGACAGTTTTAATTAATCATTGTCCTCCTTCATTCGTGTTTGCCAACATAATTACAAGCAATGTATTGCACATTGCTTAAAGTTACATAGTTCTGCTGAACATTTGTTTGAATTACATGAACATTTTCAATTTCCTTATTCTCTTTATGTTGCAGGGTGATTGTTATATCCTTTAATTTCTTGAGAGTTATCACCTGTACCATGTATTTTCATCTCTATAGGCAGTAGGCTGTACCTGATGTTTCTTCAGCCACTGACATAAAGAAGTTCTGTCAAACTCAAGTTGGTTGGACCACTAGCTTCCCCTAGGAACATCTCAGGTACCTTTAATAAGGAAGTTATGTTGTCTCATGTCGGCATGCCTCTGAAAGAGGAGGCTTTATCGCTTTAACCTCTTTAAAGTGAGCACTTGATTATTTGCTGCTCTGAAACTCATAGAATCCCTACAGTGTGGAAGCAGGCCATTCAGCCCATTGATTCCACACCAACCCTCTGAAAAGCATCCCACCCAGACCCACTCATCCTGCATTTCCAATGGCTAAGCTACATAGCCTGCACACTATGGTCAATTTGCATTACCAATCCACCTAACCTGCACACCAGAAACCAGAACATATGGAGGAAACCCATGCAGACACGGGGAGAATGTACGAACTCCACACAGACAGTCACGCAAGGCTGGAATTGAACCTGGGTCCCTGGCACTGTGAAGCAGTAGTGCTAACCATAGAATAACTGTGCCATTATTTTTATCCACATCTTCTGAAAGTGACCTTTTTCTGCTCTGAAACTGTGTCCCACTTCAGCAAATATTCTAGAAGTGACCTACCATTTCACAGGTATAACATTTTTTTGTCATGGGGGTACTGCTTTATTGTCCCACGGTGCTGACTTTAACTCTTAGTTTCTGCTGTTTGGTCTGGTCTTTGTTTCACTTGAGGGTAGAGTGCTTGCTTATTACAAAGTGGATAGATTCTGTTCGTCTCCTGGGATATGATTGTCTTTCTCCTCAGGATGTTTCTCTGAGTCTTCCTGACTTCTGTTTCCAGCACAATTTGCTTTCTCCAAAGTCAAATCTTTCTTGGACTGCAACAAATCTGACAAAGACTCATCAGTAATTGCAACAACAATTCTGTCTGATAAAAAAACAATTGCTTTCAAAACTCTGTGGTCTCAATTCTTCATTAATCTGTTTAGGTGGCTAATTAATTTATCAATGGATTTCAGTGGATGTCCAATTCTTCTGTTAATCTGTCTCAGGTTGAAGTACTTATCAAAGTCTATTAGGACCTCTTCATATATCTTTGCACCTTTTCTTTATAATTTTTGACATCATCTGTAGGATTTGTTGAGTACAATTGTGTATTTACTTGAGATTTAGTATTCAATTCTGAGGCAGTTCTATATTTTAAAAAATGTTTTCTCTAAGATTTTCAATCCAGTGTTCTTTTGGCTTTTCTTTAACAATAAATCCTGATAGAAATATTATTTCTCTTTTCTTTGTTTCTTAATGTGGTTCTTCATTGTTACTTAAAAGTTTAGTTTTTAAATCTGCTGCATTTTAATGCTATTAGTTTTATTTCAGATATTTCATGATTCAGTAATATATAAATACTTCTGACTTAAAAGCTTACAATTTTCTACTAATGCAAATGTATTTTAATTCTCGCCTTAATATCTTTAAAACATGAAACTCTATAATAGTAGTTATCACATTTCCTTGCTTGCAAGCTTTTGAACTATTTAAGCAATATATTATTTTCTAAAAGAGGTTTACATTCTGTTTTATAGAAATAGAGTAGAGTTTTCCTTCTCATAAAATTTCAAATTCTGCTAAATAGCAATTCACTATATTTGTAATGCTTGCTGGAGGGGTTTCCACTACTTCCAATTATCAAATTGTTGGGTTTTTTTGCCCTATGGGAGCTAAACAGTGGTTTCCTGCCTTCTGCAGCCTGGATGGAGGCTTCACCCTTCTTCAGGGGTACCATAGAAAAGTATCTGCATTTCATGATCTAAAACACAATGTGTGACTCCTTGCATTTTAAAAAAAACCTCCAGTGAGACTAATTGTTACACTCTTTCTAGCCTGCATTTTTTCCTATGCTTTTTACCAGCTTTGAAGTGAAGGTTTTCTTTAGAGATGCTGCTTTTGCTCTGCTTCTGTAAGTGGTGCATACAGCATCTCTGTTTATACACTTTCAGCAGCTGACTGAGTATCTGAGTCTTCTTAAAGGAATGACGTTCTAAAAGTGGTAAAATCATTTCTTTCCAGAAATATTTTTCTCCTGTACCAAATGGATTTTTTTCACTCTTGCTACTTTGAGCTACTTAGGTAACAACCCCAACACTAATCACCATGTTGTATGTTTCAGTACCAACCACAGGTGGCCTGTGGTTAGGCTAAAGTGCTACCACCAATCCTCCATTCTATGCTGACTCTAAGCTGCTATCTGGTTAGCAGTGGTAAAGGATAAACCGTTATTGAGTCTTGATGAGAAGAGGTACTTTTATTACTCAATATATAATTTATTGATGATAGCAATGGATACAAGTTGTAGTGATTACCTAGAAATAATTGTAAAGATGATAAGGATGACGCATCTATTTCCATTGTAATTTCCTATTAGATTTCCTTTTCTCCACCGAAAGACTGTATTTTATCATTAGATTGATTAGAATTCAATGCAGCTTTAGCAATTTCAGAACATTTCTTTATATAACATTGGCTGTAAAGTGGATAGTTTCCATTAACAAATCCTGTATGCATCTGAGATGAATGCTACATTGGAGCTTCAGTAATCCTCTAACACCAAATATATGATGTGCAGCTACATAACAATAGTTGTCACATGACAATCAGGAAACTCTGCAACTGTAAAGTATAAATGGTAGGGCAAAAGAATAATTTAAAAACAACATTAATTCACCTTCTTCCATGAATTCACCTTCTTCCATGGTCAGCCATTCAATAGAAATTGTCCTTGCAATTAATTTTTCTTTGTGTAGTTGAAGACAAAAATGTTGGTACTGGAACTGAGGTTGGAATATTTGTGAGCTGCTTTGATGCTGTCTTCAGATAACATAGTCATAGTGAGTCAACCTGGAGCATGGTGAATAACTGTTTAAGAAACTGGTCATGAGTTAATAGTGCTGTACTCAACTAACAGTGGTTACAGAAAGAACTACATTTCACTGCGAAGGATAAAGGGTGAACAACATATTTTATAACCCCATGGGATTCTATTTCTTTTGCAAATGTTTGGCAAAAGAAACAAATAGATAAAATACATCCATCTTCATTGAATATTGGAAACCCATCATAGGAAGTAAAGCCATTAAACTATAATGTGAACAACTGCGGTTAGGAAGTTTGAGGAAGGAAGAACAACTTGCATTTTAAGTTAGATTATTTTGTGCAAATAAGGCCTGTTTTGAAATGACTAAACATTTCAATATTAGTCAATTGTGTAATACATTTCTTGTGTCATTTTGTTGATAAAATTAAATTACTTAAGAAAATTTATTACATTACAGAAAAGTGAATTACTGATATCAGTGACCGGTGGAAGGTCAATTAGAATCCTTAAAATAACAAATTACATTTTCATAAGAAACTTCTATATGTAATTATTTTGTTTAAGAACAACATTTTGTCACTATAGCAGTCTTAAAATTAAATAAATCATTTGATCACTGATGGCTAAACTGGGAAGTGTACGATATTTTTCAAATAGAGATCAAATATATCATGGTTTAACTTTTGTCTTGAGCTGATTTAATCAATCTCAGCTGCCTTCATCTTCTTAGACCATAAGACCTATGGATATATGAGCAGAATTAGGCCATTGAGTCTGCTCCACCATTTTATCATAACTGATATGTTTCTCAACCTTGTTCTCCTACCTTCTCCCCGTAGCTCTTGATCCCCTTACTAGTCAAGAACCTATCCATCTCTGTCTTAAGTACACTCATTGAGTTGACCTCTGCGGCAATGCGTTCCATAGATTCACCACTCTCTGGCTGAAAAGATTCCTCCTCATCTCAGTTTTAAAGGGTCTGTCCTGCCATGCTGATGCTCTGCCCTCAGGCCCTAGATTCTTCATAATGCAGACATTCCAAACTGCAAGGTATCATGTACAAGAATAGGTGGAGCTCCAGGTAGTGTTGTGGAAGCAGGGAGGCAGCAGAAGGATTTGGACATGCATGATGAGTGAGCAAAGAAGTTAAATACAATTTGGAAATATCTTCTCCCTGTCCACTCTATCAAGATCTCTCAGTATCCTGTCATAGAATCATAGAATCATAGAGATGTACAGCATGGAAACAGACCCTTCGGTCCAACCCGTCCATGCCAACCAGATATCCCAACCCAATCTAGTCCTACCTGCCAGCAACAGGCCCATATTCCTCCAAACCCTTCCTATTCATATACCCATCCAAATGTCTCTTAAATGTTGCAATTATACCAGCCTGCACCACTTCCTCTGGCAGCTTATCATATAAACCCAGAGACTGGGAAACTGGTTTCAAATCCTGCCATGATGGAACTTGCATTCAACTTAGTGTCATAGAGTCAAAGAGATGTACAGCATGGAAACAGACCCTTCAGTCCATGCCGACCAGATATCCCAATCCAATCTAATCCCATCTGCCAGCACCTGGCCCATATCCCTCCAAACCCTTCCTATTCATATACCCATCCAAATGCCTCTTGAATGTTGCAGTTGTACCAGCCTCCACCACACCCTCTGGCATCTCATTCCATACACATACCACCCTCTGCATGAAAAAGTTGCCCCTTAGGTCTCTTTTATATCTTTCCCTTCTCACCCTGAACCCATGCCCTCTAGTTCTGGACTAACCAACCCCAGGGAAAAGACTTTGTCTATTTATCCTATCCATGCCCCTCATAATTGTGTAAACCTCTATAAGGTCACCCCTCAGCCTCCGACGCTCCAGGGAAAACAGCCACAGCCTGTTCAGCCTCTCCCTGTAGCTCAGATCCTCCAATCCTGGCAACATCCTTGTAAATCTTTTCTGAACCCTTTCAAGTTTCACAACATCTTTGCGATAGGAAAGAAACCAGAATTGCACGCAATATTCCAACAGTGGCCTAACCAATGACCTGTACAGCCACAACATGACCTCCCAACTCCTGTACTCAATACTCTGACCAATAAAGGAAAGCATACCAAACGCCTTCTTCACTATCCTATCTACCTGCGACTCCACTTTCAAGGAGCTATGAACCTGCACTCCAAGGTCTCTTTGTTCAGCAACACTCCCTAGGACATTACCATTAAGTGGTTCAGGCAACATCCAAGGAGCTTCGAAATCGACGTTTCGGGCAAAAGCCCTTCATCTTGAAACGTTGATTTCGAAGCTCCTTGGATGCTGCCTGAACTGCTGTGCTCTTCCAGCACCACTAATCCTGAATCTGGTTTCCAGCATCTGCAGTCATTGTTTTTACCTTACCATTAAGTGTATAAGTCCTGCTAAGGTTTGCTTTCCCAAAATGCAGCAACTCGCATTTATCTGAATTAAACTCCATCTGCCACTTCTCAGCCTATTGGCCCATCTGGTCCAGATCCTGTTGTAATCTGAGGTAACCCTCTTCGCTGTCCACTACACCTCCCATTTTGGTGTCATCTGCAAACTTACTAACTGTACCTCTTATGCTCGCATCCAAATCATTTATGTAAATGACTAAAAGTAGAGGACCCAGCACCGATCCTTGTGGCACTCCATTGGTCACAGGCCTCCAGTCTGAAATACAACCCTCCGCCACCACCCTCTGTCTTCTTCCTATCAGTTTTGATCAGATACCTCCTCATCCTTCAAAACTCCATCAAGCACAGACCCAGAGTCTTCAACCATGCCTCACATGACAAGCCCTTCAACCCGGGATCATTCTTGTAAACCTCCTCTGGACCTCCTCCAATGCTAGAGCAAGTTTCCTTAGATACAGGGCCCACAAATGCTCACAATATTCCAAATGCAGTCTGACCAGAGCCTTACACAGCTTGAGCAGAACATCTCTACTCTTGTTTTCTAACCCTCTCAAAATAAGTGCTAACATTGCATTTGCCTTCCTAACCACCAGCTGAACTTGAATGTTAACCTTATAAGAATCCTGAGTGAGAACTCCCAAGTCCCTTTGCATTTCAGATTTCTGATGCCTTTCCCTGTTTAGAAAAAGTCTACACCTCTATTCTTACAACTAAAATATAAAACCTCACACTTTGCCAAATTGTATTTAACTTCTTTGCTCACTCATCAATCATGTCCCAATCCTTCTGCAGCCTCCCTGCTTCCTCAACACTACCTGTCACTCCACCTATTCTTGTACATGATACCTTGCAGTTTGGAATGTCTGAATTGTACAGCCAGTGAAGTCTCAGAAGTATGGACTGTTGGGTGGATTGCCTTGAATCTGCCAGCACATTTTCGTAGGCCACATGCATTACAATGAGGTGAACCGTCTGATCCTGGTGACTGTAATTACATGATGGACTGCTGTTGAAATTCCACTGGGAAAAGGTGTTATGCCAATTCTATTGAGCATAGACTGTTGTTCTTGAAAGAGTTTGAACACTGGAAGCCTTTTTGTCAGATAACTCGCCAGATATTTTCTGGCAATATCAGGGTTTGACTAAAGATTGTGCCATTTGTCTTTCTTGTCAAAATCGGTAACTGTCAATCTCAAACTGTTGTGGAAGTGCCACTATTGGTCACTGTGATCCTGATTGAGGGACGTGAACTCGTGATCATGCTGGAAATTTGGGAAGTAAAACTATCCAAGGTGCATTTGCTCAGAAGTGGATAAAATTCAATTCTAATGCACCAAAATGTTTTAAACATCCTTGTCTAGGTTTATGAAGACTATCCACTTGGGTGAGTTACTGGACAGCTGCCAACGAGTAATAGACTGTATTCCCATCATGAATCATCACCCTCAAGGAAAATAGGTTAAGATAAGAAAG
This sequence comes from Chiloscyllium plagiosum, assembly GCF_037043375.1. Taxonomy (NCBI): domain Eukaryota; kingdom Metazoa; phylum Chordata; class Chondrichthyes; order Orectolobiformes; family Hemiscylliidae; genus Chiloscyllium; species Chiloscyllium plagiosum. The sequence goes on along the minus strand of NW_028270153.1, from coordinate 20,409,640 downwards.
TCAGAGAGAAAACTGGAGGGACAAAAAGAGCATGAAAGAATTTTGTACGGAAGAACTGGTATTGATCAAGCTACCAACTATGACAGCATAACTTTATTTGGTTTGATTGCCTTTTCCTCAGAGCCAAACTGTGAACTCAAGGGACTGATGCAAGTGGAAACAGAAATTAGTAATTCTTTTCTAATTTTAGTACAACTGCTAAGCCACTTACTCTGAACTTTCAGTGGGCTGACATCATGTAATTCCAGTGAAAGTTATTACATTCTGCACATTGTCTACTATAATGTCTTCTTCTCAAGAGAAATCTAACTCTCAAAGGTTTATGTTATTGGAGATCCAAAAGCTATATCCAATCTTGACCATAAGCTCTGTTTCTATCTGTGGAAGATGCTTTGACTTTGTTGGCCTTATGTATTGATACAAGAAAGTGGAGAAGCCAATATGATCAAAAGCACCTAGCAGTGACATTAAAGGCAACCAATTTTTTTTTAAATTCTAGGTTTATTAGAAACAGCTTAGCAGTCTGTTTAATTCTCTTTCTCTAATGTCCATAATGTATAATACAAGACTACCAGGGTTGGTCTTACAATTGAGTATTAGCAGTCATTTCGGTTTGATATGTGACATATAGAAGGGATAATGTGACAATTGATAAGGAATGAAGATGTTCTTTATTTTATTCACTTGTGGGATGTGAACATTGCTGGCTGGCCAGCATTTATTGTCCATCCCCTTGAGAAGGTGATGGTGAACTGCATCCTGGAACTATTGCAGTCCATGTGCTATACGTAAACCCACAATGCCATCAGAGAGGGAGTGACAGGATTTTGACCCAGTGACAGTGAAGGAGTGGTGATGTATTTCCAAGTTAGAGGAGGAGAACTTGCAAGTAGTGGTGTTCCCAAGTCTCTGCTGACCTTGTCCTTCCAGGTAAAAGTAGTTGTGCGTTTGGAAGGTGCTGCCTAAGGATCTTTGATGAAGTTCTGCAATGCTTCTTGTAAATAGCACACACTGCTGTTGATTAGCATCTGTGATGGAGGGAGTGGATGTTGTCGTGGTTGTGGGTAGTTGACTTGCAGATGTTTCATCCCCTATCTGGTGACATCTTCAGTTGGAGCCTCCTGTGAAGCGCTGCTGTACTTTGTCTTCTGGAACTTATTTGGTTTCGTTTCTGCTGCTTCTGGTTGTCGATTCCAGTTGTTTGTTGTAGTGGCTGGTATATTGGGTCCACATCAACATGCTTGTTGATAGAGTCCATGGGTGAGAGCCATGCTTCTAGGAATTCTCTGGTTGTCCTCTGTTTAGTTTGTCCCAGTTGAATTTGTGGTCACAGTCATCTGTGTGAATGGCTACTAGGGACAGCTGGTTGTGGTGTTTAGTGGCTAGTAGGTGTTTGTGCATGTGGATTGCTAGTTGTTTGCCTGTTTGCCCTATATAATATTTCATGCGGTCTTTGCATGGAATCTTGAGAATTACATTAGTCTTGCACATGATGGGTATGGGGTCTTTTGTCTTGGTAAGTTGTTGTCTGAGCGTGGCTATCGTTTAGGCAGTATTGCTGGGTTGCCCCTCTGCAATATTTGATCTTGACCTTCTTTTTGATCATCATTATTTAATTTAGTTTTATAGTTTCAACACTATGTCATCACTTCACCAAGAAACCTTCTATAAACTGTTATGCTGAAAGCTAATATTAAGTAAAATGATTTATATTTCTGCTTGCTCAAATAATTTTGAACTTATACAGACAATTGTATTTCAGGATCTTTAATAACTCAATTTTGTTTTTGTCTGTCACCTTTAGACAACCATTACAGTTAAGTCTAAATTATTATGATTTAGGAATGGTATCAATAGCCTTACTGTCTAGCTAAACATTTGGTTCCAGGACAGGGAACAGAAATTTTTGTTTTTTTAATTACATTTAACATAATGAAATTATGCCATAACTTCACAGAATTAGGTGATAGAGTATCAGATCAAACCACGTTTTGAACAATATTGCAAATTTATTGAGCAGACAATTAAAAAAATGAAATAAATATGGAACATGTACAGCATATGCCTTAGAAGTTCAATAGTCACAAAAGGAAAAGTAATAGGGAGTTGAATACCTTTAATATAAGCATTTTTCTTTCCATCTTGTCCTGTCATGAGTTGTGAAAACCAGTTAAATATTGCTGTTTTTCTCTGTTTTTAACTTATTTGATTAACTCCAGTTGAGGTGGTCTTCCTAGTTTGCTCCTTTCTATACTTGTTGATTAGCTCCCAGGGATTGCTAAAAATATTTACTGTGTTTTAGAAAAGAACTCTCACACATACGCAATCAAATCAATGATCAAATATGAGTATATTTGAAGTTATGCATCAAACCTTGTTTCAAACCTACTACTAAGGGAGAAAGTATTATGACAACAAGACGTTGTAACTTATGTAATAACATAGGCTCAGAGCCTGCGTTAAATTTTTATGTATTGAGACTGATTTAAAGGGACAGCTACCAGACCAATGCAAGAAAGGAGTGCTTCATTTTTGTCACATTGACCTCAGGTGATGTATGCTGGTGTCTGGCTAAGCAATAGAACTGTTGCCTCAGGGTCAGAGGTTCATGGATTAAGGTATGTGGAGTACAGGGGGTGGGGGGTAATTTTGACCATGTGATAATATCAAACCTGTTGTGCTAAATTGACAGATTGTTTTACATCTCCTCCAATTTTTATTTCCATTGACTTCAAATGAGTCCCAGGTCTTGAAATCATAATGTGGGATGGTGCTCTAGCATATTATTGAAGGAATGTTTGATTGTTGCAAGTGCTGTATTTCAGATGAGGCTGGAGAGCCTATCCATTTGGTTAGGTAAATATTTAATATATTAAGCTATTTTTGTAAGCCAATACTCTTCCTGCAGCCAAACAACCAAAGAAAATAATTTACTTACTTCAATGTTGTTTTGTAGTTCATGGTGTGTTGTTGGCATGGATTAGTTACACTACCGAAGTAGTAAATGGATCTCAGATAAAATGCAACACGTTACAGGAATCATTTTGATTTTTTTTCCCAATAATTTGACAAATGCATGCAATTCTTTACCAAGAAGAGTATCAAACTGAGGTTCAGTAGGAAGTATTCAAACTTTAAGTTTGATCTTTTCAATATGATCAAAATTAGTGAAGAAAAGATTTGTCAAAGATAAACCGAAACTTGAATTGTTAGACCATTACTTATTAAGTGCTTTTCACTCAAGATGGTAGAAGTGAAAAAGATCAAAACACAGCAGGCAGTTAATTTCCCAAAAGTTCCTTGCAGTAACTAAACATGAAAGGAATAATCACTGCTGTTCATCTGTATTTGCCCTTCTTCCTTTATTCTTGTGACAATTACACTGTAAAATATTTACACGGCTTAAAAAGAAAGCCTGGGAATTACCATGAGCAATGTTATCATGTAAATGGTTAACAGGCTCATATCAAATTCCTCTTTTTAATGGGGGTGTTAACCAATTTAAAATAAACATGTTAGCACCTCCATTAAAAAAGAGAGCAAATTAGCAGAAGAATTGTGTTCATACCATTGCAGTGAATTGCAGACATTATTTTATACTAGAACTGCAGCTTCATTAATAGACATGTGGGAAATATCTCTTTAAAAGTTGGAAAGAGACTGAATTATTGTGTCTTCGGCCTTCACCAATGGGGCATTGTCTATGCATTTATGGGCATTACCTTAACCCTGAAGACCCACTGCTGAGGATTAAAGTGATTTGTAATTTTACTCTAACAGAAAGGCTCTTAGACCAACAACATTCAGGAAACAATAATGGCTGAGTAAAGGTCAAAGGGCAGGGAGGTCAAAGAGGAAAGTAATTAAAAATGGTTTAGTGACATGCATGCACTAAATCTGAGCTAAAACTATGGTTAGCAGAAGTACTAATTTACTAATATTGTGAAAGAGCTCCCCGGTGGTTAATACTGCAGCATTCATAATGCACCAAGAAGTTTGGGTAAAGTTCATCAGATATCATCTGTTGAAAGCTGAAAATGAGGTAGCAAGCTCCACAATAATTTCGTGGCATAAGATCATACTTTAGTTCTTACAGCATTGTAAGCTACTTTAAAACCAATCCTTACCCTAATACTTAAAGCCCTATTTCATTTCAACCTTTATAGAAATCTTAGATTTATTAAATTATGGAATGTGAGAGTTGTGTCAAGGCCCAGAACATAAATGTGCAGCATAACAGAATGTGGACTTTATTCCCAACCAACTTATACTCACACACAACTGCAGAGAAATGCCAAGGATAGTCTGAATGCTTCCTCGAGGTACTTGACACTTATTATTTTTTAAGTGGAGTTACAGAGGTAGACAAGTTTGGCGCAGCAAGGATGTACAAACAGCTAATGCGTGAATGACCAGCTCATTAGTTTGTGGTAGCGTTGGTTGAAGGCAGAATGGCAAGGTCGATGGAAACATGTGAACTATGGAAGAGCCAAGCGTGGCTAAAACTCCATTTGGTCAATTGAGCCTCCCCACACAATCATAATGCTTTCACATAACGATTTCCAACCCTCTAGATCCTTTAACAAACACTGGAAAGAGTAAAAAAAATGTTGAAACACCAAGACTAAACAAGGGAGAAAATAAATTTTGTGAAATTCCTTTCCTGTTACCAAAACAAAACTAGTATGGATGACTACACAGACCGTGATTTATATTATTTAATATTACATTTAGCTCTTTGGCATCATGATTTCTATTCCAGCCATCAACTGGTGTTCTTTTTGCTGCATGGGAGATGATGATGGTATAGTGATAATGGCATTGGACAGATAATCCAGCAGCCGAGGCTAATGGTCTGGGGACACATGTTCCGAATCCCACCACAGCACCTGGTGGAATTTAAATTAAATTAATAAAATCTGGAATTCCAAACTATTGGTGACCATGCGACTATTATCAATTGTTCACTGGTTCACAAATATCTTTTTGAAAGGGAAATATGTCATCCTTAGCCAGTTTGACCTATATGTGACCTGTAAACCTAATGTGATTAACTCTTAACTGTTCTCTGAAATGACCCTGGCTAGATAATTCATTCAAAGGCAGTTAGGCATGGGCAACAAATACTGTCTTGCCAGTGACACCCACATAAAGGAATTAAGAAGAAAGCACTAGCTAAATGAACTGGAAATGTGTTCTGTTGGCAATGGCACTAGACAAGTGCCCTGCTCTTCTTTAAATAGGACCTAGAATCCTTTTATATCCTTTTGAGCAAGGAAGCAGAGCATCAGTTTAACATCTCACCCCAAGGACAATGCATCATGCCACAGTAGCAACACCTGAAGAATACTGTGGGTCCTGGGCCAGCTGACTCAGACAAATATTACCAGTTCTGAAGCTGACATTGAATACATCATCCAAAGAGAAAAGGCAGAGTTAGTTATGAAATAAGATGGGATCATTTGACTTAGCTTGATCATTTCTTGACTAATTTAGACTTCAACCCATTCCATTTTCTGAGGGAGGCAAATCAATGCATAATCACTTTCAAAGATGAAATCCTGTGATATTCTTTTCCAGTTTCCCCTTCAATATAAGATGGCTAAGAAAGATGATCAATCTAGCATTGCAAACTGTATAACTTGTGACTAACCACTACAGAACAAAGACATCTTCTGCATTGTTTGAATGTACTTATCATATGGTCTTCTGGAGCTGAGCACTTTAACATTTACATTTCCTTTAGTCCCCTCTTTATAAAAGGGCTATATCTTTAACTATTTTTGGTGCAAGCCAACACCATAAATCTATATAATAGAAGCAGGAAGTGCTGATGAGATTCAACTGAGGAAGAATCATATTGGACTCAAAACATTTTATTCTCCTACGACGCTGCCAGACCTGCTGTGTTTTTTTCTAGCACCTTCTGTTTTCATTTCAGAGCTCCAGCATCAGGAGTATTTTTCATTTATCACAAAAGAAATTAGACTCAGAATTCTGTTCGATCTCCAGCCCCCTACCCAGTTTGTCTGCTGAAAATGCATTGCAAATTAGACAGGTGCTGGTCCCACTAAGACTCCATTCTGTGAGAGAAGGCCAGGAAATTCCAGTCGGGGAGGGAAAAAAAAAGGTCTTAAACCATCTCCTCAAGATAAAGGATTAATTTCGGTTGCAGGGGGTGGGGGAATGTGGAGAAGTTTGGGATTGCTGTTGGCTGGCAGACATATTTGATCAGTCCACCCTTTCAAGGCCTCAGTGGAATAATTGGGCCTTTGGAAAGATCTGAGTACATTCCAGACTATTTTCCATTACAACCTTATTTTAACATTTAAACAGAACTCCAGATTTAAAAACAAAAAAAAATGAAACAGCATAGCAATATTTAGTATATTAATGCTTAAAGTCACACATATCAGCATTCAGTCGACGAAATAAATATGAAGACCTGTACTTTTAATTATTTTTAAAACATTTTATTCAATTACCAGTCTATTCCTTCACCTGAACTACTCTAGATTAACCTAGATTATCAAACAGCACAATAGACAATAGACAATAGACAATAGGTGCAGGAGTAGGCCATTCAGCCCTTCGAGCCTGCACCGCCATTCAATATAATCATGGCTGATCATTCCTAATCAGTATCCTGTTCCTGCCTTATCTACATAACCCTTGATTCCACTATCTTTGAGAGCTCTAACCAACTCCTTCTTAAATGAATCCAGAGAGTGGGCCTCCACTACCCTCTGGGGCAGAGCATTCCACACAGCCACCACTCTCTGGGTGAAGAAGTTTCTCCTGAGCTCTGTCCTAAATGGTCTACCCCGTATTTTTAAGCTGTGTCCTCTGGTTCGGCACTCACCCATCAGTGGAAATATGTTTCCTACTGCCAGAGTGTCCAATCCTTTCATAATCTTATACGTCTCAATCAGATCCCCTCTCAATCTTCGAAACTCAAGGGTATACAAGCCCAGTCGCTTCAGTCTTTCAGTGTAAGGTAATCCTGCCATTCCAGGAATTGATCTCGTGAACCTACGTTGCACTCCCTCAATAGCCAGAATGTCTTTTCTCAAATTTGGAGACCAGAACTGCACACAGTACTCCAGGTGTGGTCTCACCAGGGCCCTGTACAGCTGCAGAAGCACCTCTTTGCTTCTATACTCAATTCCTCTTGTTATGAAGGCCAGCATGCTATTAGCCTTCTTCACTACCTGCTGTACCTGCATGCTTGCCTTCATTGACTGGTGTACAAGAACACCCAGATCTCTCTGTACTGCCCCTTTACATAAATTGATTCTATTGAGGTAGTAGTCTGCCTTCCTGTTCTTGCTACCAAAGTGGATAACCATACATTTATCCACATTAAACTGCATCTGCCATGCATCAGCCCACTCACCTAACTTGTCCAGGTCACCCTGTAATCTCCTAACATCCTCATCACTTTTCACCCTGCCACCCAGCTTTGTATCATCAGCAAATTTGCTAATGTTATTGCTGATACCATCTTCTATATCATTAACATATATTGTAAAAAGCTGTGGTCCCAGCACGGATCCCTGCGGTACCCCACTGGTCACTGCCTGCCATCCCGAAATGGAGCCGTTTATCACTACCCTTTGTTTCCTATTAGCCAACCAATTTTCAATCCAATCTAGTACTTTGCCCCCAATACCATGCACCCTAATTTTACTCACTAACCTCCTGTGTGGGACTTTATCAAAAGCTTTCTGAAAGTCCAGGTACACTACATCTACTGGATTTCCCTCGTCCAACTTCATAGTTACATCCTCAAAAAATTCAAGAAGATTAGTCAAGCATGATTTCCCCTTCCTAAATCCATGCTGACTCTGTCCTATCCTGTTACTACTCTCCAGATGTGCAGTAATTTCATCCTTTATAATAGACTCCAGCATCTTTCCCACCACTGAGGTCAGACTAACTGGTCTATAATTTCCTGCTTTCTCTCGCCCACCTTTTTTAAAAAGTGGTATAACATTAGCCACCCTCCAATCCTCAGGAACCGACCCCGAATCTATTGAACTCTGGAAAATAATAACCAACGCATCATCGATTTCCCGAGCCACTTCCTTCAGTACCCTGGGATGCAGACCATCAGACTTATCAACCTTCAGGCCTAACAGTCTCTCCAACACCAAATCCTGGCAAATATAAATTCCCTTAAGTTCAGGTCCTTCAGCCACTTTTACCTCAGGGAGATTGCTTGTGTCTTCCCAAGTGAACACAGATCTGAAGTACCCATTTAATTCCTCTGCCATGTCTTTGTTCCTAGTAATATATTCCCCTGTTTCTGTCTTCAAGGGCCCAATTTTTGTCCTAACCATTTTTTTGCCTTGCACATACCTAAAAAAGCTTTTACTATCCTCCTTAATATTCTTGGCCAGTTTACCTTCGTACCTCATTTTTCCTCTGCGTATTTCCTTCTTAGTAATCCTCTGTTGCTCTTTAAAAGCTTCCCAGTCCTCAGTTTTCCCACTTATCTTAGCTATGTTATACTTTTTCTCTTTTAACTTTAAATGTTTCTTTAGTTCCCTCGTCAGCCACGGCTGCCCATGCCTCCTCCTGGGATCTTTCTTCCTTTTAGGAATGAACTGATCCTGCAACTTCTGCATTATATACAGAAATATCCGCCATTGTTCCTCCACGGTCATCCCTGCTAAGGTATTGCACCATTGAACTTTGGCCAGCTCCTCCCTCATAGCTCCATAATTCCCTTTATTCAACAGAAGTACTGTCACTTCCGACTGTACCCTCTCCCTCTCAAATTGCAGATTGAAGCTTATTGTATTATGGTCACTACTTCCCAATGGCTCCTTCACTTCGAGGTCTCTGACCAATTCTGGTTCGTTACACAATACCAGATCCAGAATTGCCTTCTCCCTGGTCGGCTCCAGCACCAGCTGCTCTAAAAATCCATCTCTGAGGCACTCCACAAAGTCTCTTTCTTGAGGCCCAATACCATCCTGATTCTCCCAGTCTACCTGCATGTTAAAATCCCCCATAACAACTGTAGTAACATCTTTGCGACAGGCCAATTTCAGCTCCTGATTTAACTTAGCACTGGTTGAACATCTTGATGAGACTGATATTGGAGCCCAGGCCATTTCACCATGCCAGAGAGATTATGTTGGACACAGACAGGCAGCAACTCAGCAGCAGAGGTATCACCACCTTGACCCATGGTCTGGGTCACATTCTTAATGGAAAGTGAAGTGCTTCTGACCAGGTATGGAACATGAACGTGTGTCAGTTCCTTCAACCAAGCTCTTCACTTGCCCCATGTACAAATCATTCAGTGAGGAGAGAGCGCAGACGAGAAGGGCAAAGGCATAGCTGGGTGTTGCTCATGCGGGACACAGTGGCAGATGACAAGGATCTTACAACCTCAATTAGTGTCCTGTTTGGAAACCTTGGCCTTTGAGGTTCTGTAAAAGAGGGTAACTGATCTTTAAAAGGATCATTTAGTTTTAAGCACTGATTCTCTGGTTCCACTTAGGGCTGAGGACAAAGGATCTTTACCTTGTTTTGTGGTCCTATGTGGACCCCCTCAACGTCTCCTAGAGTAGCGTCATGCCACTTTGATTTTTTGAGATAATGCTGGATAGGCACTACTGATGCACTCTTACAGGCACCAATGCCTCGCTGCATTAAAAAGTCCCCATCCATGGGATATAGGATGGGAGATAGGCCTATGTGGACTTGAGGTGCTGAATATTACACATTCCTGCTGAACACATTTTTGATGGGTGGGCATGGAAAATAGGGAGGGTTGCTAGGCAACCAGCTTACCACCCACTCCAAGCTCACCCCATAAATTGGAGGACTGGCAGGCTCCAATGTCAGTAGCTTGCCCACCATTTGGAAACAAATGATTAACGAGCTCAATTGACCAAGTCATCAAACAGGTTGAGTGGAGGGGACAGCCAATTTCTTTACAGACGTTTTAAAAAACGTGGTAATGTTATGGAAGGGGGGAGCTGGATTTGTAGTCTCTCCTGAAGGGCATTTTGGCCGTTGGGTGCTCCCTTCCTGAATGTAGTGCTTTCCCTTCCTCCCTACATGCCTGCCATCCAAAACGGACCTGAATCTTATTGGCCAGCAGCTGTTGAAGGTGGTGTGGCTTCGTCACCAGCGAGGGGCGTAAGTCCCATTCTACACTAGCTGCTGCCAACCACAGCATGTTATTGCTGCCCGATGCACATTTCTTCCAGTTGTGGGTTTCTGACTGAATTTTCTTGGGAGTGTAAACAGTCTGGGTTTGCCTACATTCCCCCATCCCATCAAGATAGCCAGCCCATGGCCTGATCTACTATACATGATACATTCACATTGCATGGTTGGTTAGATTGGTTGGCTGGTTTGCAATGCAAAGTAATGCAAACAGTGTGAGCTCAATTCCTGAGGGTTACCATGAAGGACTCTCCTTCTCAACCTCTCCCTTCACCTGAGGTATGGCAATTCTCAGGTTAAACTCCCTCAGGAGAGAGTTGTCTCTCTCTAAAGAGAGCAGCCCAATGGTCTGGCAAGACTATAGGCACTTTACCTTTATATGTAGCGAGAGAGAAACAAAACGTTAAGTAATTATTAAGCCGAATTATCCTGGAGGAGACTGAGTGACATGTCGTAATTTTCACTTCAAGGGACTAAGACCAAATCATAGATGTTAACCAGGTTTAACATGATTTTCAGTAAATTGCCAGAATAAAATTAGTTAACAAAATAAACATATACACAAAATAACAAAACTTCAGGATTATTTGGCATAAAGAAACTTGCATTTATATAGCACCTTTCATGATCACCAGACTATTTCATAGCCAATGCTGGAAATTTGCAGCCAATTAAGTGCTTTCAAAATTTTGCCAACATTGTAAGGCAGTAGACACCACAATCACGTTGGAAACTCCCACAAATATCAACATGATCTTGACTAGATCATTGGTTTTTGCAATCTTGATTTAGTGACACTCATTTACCAGGGCAGGGAAAACTTCCCTTCTCCTTCAAAACAGTGCTACAGAATCTTTTTCATCTAGCTGAGAAGACAGACAATTTAACACCTCCTTTGAGAGGGAGCATCTCTCCCTCAGTACTGCTGGAGCAGTACTAGCCTTACTCATGCTGAAATCCTTGAATGGGTCACGAACCGGAAACTCTGACTCAGAAGCAAGAGTGCTATCAAGTGAACCACAACATATTCACGTAGATACCACAAGGAAGGAGATGTTGGAAATTGAGTCACTTGCAGAGTGGTAAGAAAACTTAATCTGCAACCAAACAATGCATTACCTCATGTGGGAATGTCTAATACTGAAGTCAAGCACAAAACTAACAAGATGCACAGTCATACTGTCATCTACCTTGATGAATACCAAATACACCTTTGGTTATTTTGTTCATGTAGCTGTAACTCAAGTTGTTTTGTTGATTGATCCAGTTCCTGGAATTGATGACAAAATTAAATTACTGGAACTGCTTGAAATCTGAAATGAAAATAAAAATGCTGTAAATACTGAGCAAGTCAAACAACATTTGTGGAGAGATTTAGCATTTCAGGTCGATGACTTTTCATCACAAGTGGAAGGTGGGAGAGATTTATCATTATTAAAGAAAGTATGAAGTCAAATATAAGGTGAAAGCTCTATTTGATGGAAGGGAGAGCAGCTGTGATTCAACTGTATGGCGGCACAGTGGCTCAGTGGTTAGCACTGCTCCCTCATAGCACCAAGGTCCCACGTTTGATTCCAGCCTCGGGTGACTGCCTGTGTGGAGTTTGCACATTCTCCCTGTGTCTGCGTGGGTTTCCTCTGGGTACTTCGGTTTCCTCCCATAATCCAAAGATGTGCGGGTCAGGTGAATTGGCTATGCTAAATTGCCAATAGTGTTCAGTGCATTAGTTGGTGGGAAATGGGTCTGCATCGGTTACTCTTCGGAGGGTCAGTGTGGAGTGGTTGGGCTGAAGGGCTTGTTTCCACACTGTAGGGAATCTAATCTAATGTACTTGGATAAATCCAATCTATCCTTCCAGCATTACTTGGGACAACTCAAAGCTAGAGGAAGACACTTAGAGCTGACTTCCTCATTCAATCTGTATTCAATTTGCAACCATGCTTCTCAACGTTTGTGTGAACTGTTTTACTTCACAGTGGGAAGTCTAGACTCACACCAGTAATGATGTCTTATAAATGATGCTTGACCAGTATTTGACCAGTTCAGGAGACAAAGGCCAATTGATTTCTTTTGTCTTCTTTTTCGATTTTGTATTTTAGATTGCCCCTCTTAAGATCTCACAAATCACATTTCACGTTTAATCGGATTAAAATGTAATCAGTCAATCTGCTTCCAGATCTTTGTCAACTCTGGTAATATTCCCCTTTTTTTAGGTTGTGAGAGTGTCTAATGGTCTAATAGAAAAAATACGGTATGTGGAATATAACATTTTCTGAAAGATGAGGTCACCCCACATCTGTGTTTAATTGACATGGAAGTTTTACTTTCATTTTTGTATAGGGCTGTGGTCTCATATTAAATTACTATCAGTTGTTGATTCAGGATTAAGTAGATTTAACTAATTTTTACTGGACTTTGGAATTTATGAGATTTTGCTCTGCATTTGTTGTGTGGGGGAAGCAGGCAAGAAACATTTTTATTTCAAGATTTTGGAAAAAGGAGCACTTGTGCTTAATTAACAAAGCAGCAAAATAGCATGTCTAAGCTGTAATCCATTCTGCAGTGCACTCTGTGCCCTGGTGAACCATTTCAGTATCACAATAAACCCTGGGCCATTGGCAAACATACTCAGTACCTCAGTCACAGGTCACTGTGGTTGCAGGATGCTTTGAATATTGAAGTGAGGGCCTGGCAGAAGGGAAGCCTTCTCAGAACTGCAACCAACTAGTGTCTGCTGATTGAATGTCCTTTTACTGCAGTCCACATGTTTATAATGATAACAAATTCCTGAGCCACTTGTGGAAAATGATATGAACGCTGTTTTAAGTTACTAGACTGGATTTTTGCTGTAAGGTTTGCACTTGCCCAAAGACAATTTTTCCATGCCATTTCTGCCATGCAATTGAATTTCTATGCCATTTGCAAAGCAAGTTGCTGTCAGCAGGATAAGAAGAGCTTATGCCTGAAATGTTGATTCTCCTGTTCCTTTGATGCTGCCTGACCTGCTGCGCTTTTCCAGCAACATATTTTTAAGCAGGATAACATGGCAGCCAAGTGACAGAGCTAGCTCGATCAGCTCGATTTCTGAATTGATGAAACAGTGGAGTATATACTTAACTGATCAAATTGAAAAATTATGAATAAACAGTCTGAAGTCTGAACCAGGAGTGCTCTAGAATATGGAATTTAATGTCAAATTGGAGATAAAATTCCCACATAGAGTGTGGTCACTATGAAGGTCTTGCCTTCATAAGCCATCTCGCACCTGAAGTGTGGTAACGGTCAGTTAAATTTGTCACTAGCATCTCTGTCATTTGAAAGAGCCTATGTCCTCTGTCTATGAGACTTTTACTTTGCCACTTTGCTTCACTTCAGATATGTGAATTGAGATAGAGAGAGAAACATTGGATTAAGATTTTAAAAATTAGAAGATAACACTTTTAAAAAACATTTAGAGTGTTTTTAAAGACCAATTAGTCTTTATAGATTCTTAGAATTAGAGTGTCATTGATAAGGCTACTATTTCAGGGTGGCACAGTGGCTTAGTGGTTAGCACCGTTGCCTCACAGCACCGTGATCCCAGGTTCACGTCCAGCCTTGGCTGACTATCTGTGTGGAGTTCGCATGTTCTCCCCATGTCTGTGTGGGTTTCCTCCAGGTACTCTGGTTTCATCCCACAGTCCAGAGATGTGTAGGTTGGATGGATTGGCCATGCTAAATTGCCCATAGTGTCCAGGGACATAAAGGCTAGGTGGGTTAGCTATGGGAAATACAAGGATGGGGTGGGTCTGGGTGGCATGCTCTTCGAAGGTCAGTGCAGACTTGATGGGCTGAATGGCCTGCTTCCACACTGTAGGCATTCTATGATTCTTGAGTAGGTGGGATGAGCTGTATTCCTTAACCATTTGCAGTCCATTTGTTGTAGCTGTACATACTGTGCTGTTAGGGAGGAAGATTTATCCTCCAATGTTTATCCCAGCAACCCTGAAAGGATACCGGTATAGGACTGAATTTTCCCATTCTTTTGGAACTGGTTTTTCCAAGTGAGATCCATGGTGCACAGTCCGCCACAGTCCATGGAGGCTTTTCTTCCACTCTCTGGTTTATTAATTACACAATTGGCCTCAACGCCACCCGTCTCCCAGGATCATGCAGCAGAAGAAGTGGAATCACTTGCCACTGCTGACCCTCAACAATGTTCATGATGGCTCTACAGCACTTCATACATTGGAAGCCAGGAATTGCCTTTCATGCTGTGATAACATTGTTATCCCACAAAAGCAAAGTTAACTCCTCGGTTTGCCCGTAGTCACCTGGAGGTGCTGATGGTGGAGCCAATGCAAAGGAGTGGCAGTACCTTTTCTGACTGACTGGCAAATGTGGCCATGCCACCAGTCTCAGCCAGCCTGGACCATGATAGTGACCCAGGTCAGTGCTGTGTTCTGGGTGAAACCTGATGCACAGCAGTGTACTGGGAAGGTTAATGATCTTCTGAGCCTCCCAAGGGTAAGTGCCACCATCTCTCTTATAGTCACAAGGCCACCACACTTGAACTGTGCCACTGCACACTTGTCTCACCAGAGTATATGAACTACAACTCTCTTCATGGTGTGCATCATGTCCACTCAACAGCTCTTGCCCATCTCATCCTCACAAGCTACTAATCCTTCTGCCCTCTGTGCTTCCCACTCACTCATTGGTGACACCTGATAACATTTCTTGTTCCTGCATCACCACTAACTGTTCTTCTATCCACTGTCAGCATATAAATCCCTCCCTTTGTCTCATTGCCAGAAAAGTGATTCCTCAACACCATTCCAACTGATGTATCTATAATCTCCAAACCGGTTGTACCTGACCTGCAGGATTGACTGTTAGCAAACCCATGAATTGTATGATCCTCTTGACCGACCGTGACAATACCCTCTGACTGATTGTATTTGGACTTGACCGCACTTGGAGCTGGTCCCTTTTCACTTCTGGAAATGGACATTTTGTTGCAGCACACATAGTGTGTTTGCTTCTTAAGATGTAAGCTCATGCTTTAGATGTGGCTTTGATATAGCTGTACAGCATGATGTCCAAGCCCTAGGCTGATTAATGTTCTGAGCCTGCCTCTGAATCTGTGCTGTGAATCAATGTTTGCCACTGAAGCAAGGAGCCTCCAAGTAAGTGCAAAATAAGTTAGCATTAAGAAATGAAGCAAAGAGCCATCCTGTCTAGATGCGTGAGATGTCTGTGTGTTCCTGTGGGCAAAGTGACCTGGAAGATGTGTGCAAGTCATAAGTGCCCATTAACTCCAAAGGGTAGATCCAGTGTGAGAGATGGTCCGATAGCAGGCACGATAGTGTGGTAAAGTTGGTGGTTTGACAATTTCCACTTGCTTGAATGAAGATGGAAGAGGACAATATCCATGAAGCATTCAGAGAAACAATAGTAAATGTGGGGTATTCCGAAGGCCCAGTGCAGCAAGCGATGAACTGATACCAGGTAATCATTTTGACTGCCATATCGGCATTGGCAATGTCTAGTTTCTCAGGGAAGGAGAGAAAAATTGGGAGTTGCATAGAAATGAGGTTACGTTAACTTATAATCAGATGTAAATGCATGGAAATAAGGTTCATTAGCAAGATTCAGAAATCATTGTTTCAGCCCTAAGGGGAAATCAACATTGTTTTTCTCAATGTCAAGAATCTGATTTTTTCCATTTCACCGTATTTTCTGAATACCCTCACCATTGCCCACGCTGCTCAAGGGCGTGTAATATTTCAGCCACAATTCTAAGTCAGGATGATGTAACTTGAAGGGAATATTTCAGCTGGAACTGTCTGCTGCCGTTTTCCTTCTTTGTGATAGAGGTCGTGAGTTTGGGAGATGTCGTTGAAAGAGCCTTGGTGAGTTGCTGGATTTTATGTGTTGATAGCACATGCTGCTTCCATTGTGGTCTGGTGATAGAAGAAGTTAATGGTAGTGCATCAAGTGGGCCACTTTTGTCTTCGATGTTATTGAATTACTTGAGCCTGAAGGAATCCAGCTGCAAACTTGTTAAAAATAATTTTCAGGACCTGAAAGGTTGTTTGGCAGTATTTAAGATATAACAAGTCATTAAAAGGTACTTAGATAGGGACTGACATTACTTAATTTTTTTGGAGTATTTAATACATATCTGTGATACTAGTACAGGAACATCTTGCCATTAAGTGCATTTTAATAGGAACCAGATGCCATTGTGCTGGTTTTACACAGCTGGCAGAGGAATGCCCTGTCTTGTACAGCAACTGCTGGATTTTCACATTTAACTCCTCGTGCTTTTGCTGTCTGATTGGTGTGTAAATACCAATGAGTGCAATTAGCCTCCCTGTTTATTTCACATAAAGATCTGATTCATTCCCTGTAAATTTGAATGATTCTATTAGCTCTCCCTTAATCTTTTCCACTCTGAGAAAAGCAGTCATGGCATCTCCATTCTCTTGACATAATTGATGCCCTGGCATCAGCCTAGCCAATTTCCTTTGTGTCTATACCAAATCCATGATATCTAATCAAGTGCTGTTCCTAAAGTCAAGCACAATTCTCCAGCTGACTGAAAGCCAGTGTCATTAGGCTGACTTCATTCTTATCACTCTCAAGTTCTAAAGCCACACAGGTGTGACAAGAAACAAAAAAACTTAAACATACATTTGGTGTCCCTGAAACCATTATTATTATATTCAGTTCTATGCAATTTGCAGAAAACACACAAATATTTATGATTGTCATTATTCATTTTGGTTCACAGTTATGGTAGTGATGGTAATTTTCACCATCACTACTCCTCTGAAACTGACAGCCACTTCTGGAATCTGCATATGTGCAGTTGGCCATGGAAGTAACAAAGTTGCTGTAAATGATCAATGTTTTTGGGGAAGACATATTGTTGAATATTCCTATGCCACTCCTGGACTGGAATTAGCTTGAAATCACTGCATGACAAAAACCTTCACACTTTGGCTCATGGTGCCATTGTAAAATCCTTTGAAACATATATGTATCTTTGATCGATTTGATTTTAACCAATGTGCTGCATTTATAATTGTGGAATTTCGATTTCTGCACTATGGAAAGAAATTGCAGACTTTTAAAAAGTTTATTTTAGCTTTGAGCATATCACTCATTTGTTTTCATCTCTGTGAAATCTAAAAATGAGGGTAAACTTTGAGCAATTTTTACTTCCTGGATTGCTGTTTGTGAGAATACTTTACTGTAATTGGTTGTTAATGCTGTTTTTTAATATCACTGCACCTACATGCCTGTGATCCTTTTGACTTGGCATCAGGAATTGACAGTGGGAAGGGGGAGATCATAGATCTTTGAGGTCTGCTTTCTTGAAGGTCAGTGGCAAACGCAGTTACTTTGTTGATGACTGCAAAATCCAAGCCATTGAAGTTTAACAAAGGATTTATATGCTAATGTTATACTTCAACTATTCATTCAAAATGGCAGCATTTTCCAAATATCCTGCAAACTATTTCATACATTGGAAATTGACTGAGTCACTACAAAATCAGATATTTCAATAGCTAAAGTTTGGGGGTAAAGCCGAAATAATATGAATAACACTAATCCCTATTACAAGGTGCATGACAGAAAGAAATTGCTCCCTTTATTCACCTTATGAGTATTAAGTGTTTCTGAAATCTAATATGTAATACTCTAAAATTACTTTGGGCAGACTGCCCTGTAACTTCGTAATTTATGTACACTGAACTGATGTTGTTAGATAATAGCATTTTGTAACTATTTCTGATCTAAATCAATTCTGAAATGAAAGTTTAATGAAAACCACACATTGTAATATTTACTTCGACTTAGCTTATTTCATAAAACTAAGCACCTGCATATGCCCTATATGTTGAACTGAGTGCACTGGGACTGAGGTTGGATATGGGAGGGGTTAAAAATTAATCCCACCAGCCAAAGTGCCTTTTTTCCTGGTTACATTCTTCCTCTAGGCATTTCTTTTGCCAAGGTCTCATCAAGGCCAGCAAAGGGGTGGAGTGGGGAGGGGAGGTGTGGGTGGGAGAGAGCAAGACACAAACATAAATGCAAAACCAGGCTCATTGGGAACAAAACTGAGGTCAATTGAAAGAGGCTGACTTGAAAATTTCATGCAGTCTGCCCATTCCTGTACATGTGGCACCCAGTTTAATGCCTGGAAATGATGCCCAGCAGCAGCCGGGGGGAAAGTGCTCCAAGCAATTTGAAAGGATTCCACCTCCCTGCCTCGCAGTGTACAGCAGTAGTCAGGACCTGTAGAGGCCCTGGCTGCTGACTCTCATTGTAATTAAAATATTGGCAAGTCGGAAAGAGGTGCCTCCGTGTTGAAGTGTCCTCCCTTCAACTACCTTCCATCATGGCCTCCTGCTCCTCTCAACTTGAAGGGCACTCTTGGCCCATCCACACCACTAAATGGATGTAGAACCTGTTGCCAATCAAGAGAGCACCCCATGACAATCCCATTCCTTGACAGTTTGCCCAATGGAGGGCAGAATCATGACATTGAAAAAGTCGGTTTCTTGCTCCCGAGGGACAATTGTGTTTCCTCCGTGTAGACAATGTATTTCTCTTCAATCATATGTCAAAGTCTTATGGCATGAAAACCACTGGTTAGAATGAATGCCCCACTTTGACACTGAAAGAATGTGAACTTGGATGAGGGAAAGGAAATACCACAAATTGTTGCCTTTAGCTCAGGGGTACAAGCACATCCATTTGTCTTATTGGAGGAAACTTTGTGGAATCGAAATTTGGCATTCTTGTGTCTGTCCTGACAAATGGAAGGCAACAAGTTTTGACTGCATGTTCCTTTTCAGCAGTAATCATGTTCTGTTCTACCAAGTAACTATTTGAAATAGAACATCTTTTAACACCACGCTAGAAAATTGAAACTGATCTTATCAGGGCCTTAAATTAAGCTGTCATTAATATTTGGCCAATATTGTACCTTACATTTTATGGACGTTTTGCCAGTTTCTGAACTTTATTCCCCAATCAAACAGATACAATTAAAAAGGACAATCCATTCTGATATTTGCTTGCATTTTGTGTGTACACTTCTATTTGGCACAATTTTTCACTGAATAGAGTTCAATAGAAAGCTGAAAATTATACCTTAGATCCCATTTACAGAGTTGTGATGGTTAATTAGAGTCCTTTTCACAGATTTCTGATAAAATCTCAGCCAGCTTCAATGCAGGGAGAACAGGAGAGGAGAACTCTGCTGTTTGTGAAAGCATTTTGCTCCTCTTGCCTTCATATTTTGTTGAGCGAGAAGACAGAAATGTAACTATGGGACTCGAGCACAGGATCAAAGATTGACATTCCAGTACATTTCTGAGGAAGTGCAACACTGTCAGAAGTGGCAAATTTTGAATAATATGTTAAATCAAGTTCCAAATGGCTGGTCAGTTGATGTGAAGCATTCCATACACTATTGTGAAGAAAAGCAGGAAACCTATAGTGTAATTGATTTTATCCCTTGAACTTCACAAAACAGATTAGCTGGTCATTGCCATGATGCTATTAGTGAGAGCTTGTTGAACGTTTATTGGCTATTGCTTTACCCACATTAGAGAAGTAACTACACTTCAAAATAAGATGTTTTGACATGTCCAGTGGTCATGAAAACTGAAATATAAATGCAAACTTTTTTTTAATATGTTGGCCTTTGAGTTGCTAAACCAGGCAGGAGACTCCTGTGTTGAATATTGAAGGGGCGTACCCATTTTTCAGAGCACAGAAGTGGTACACAGCAGTGTGTACCATCTACAAGATGCACTGTAGTAATTCAGCATGGTTGCTCAACCATCACCTTCCATTTTGATGACCACTACCATATAGAAGGACAATGTCAACAAATATATAGGAACATGGTCACCTGCATGTTACCCCCGAAACACTAACCTTCCTGTGTTGGAAATATATAGCTGTTCCTTGGTTAATATCCAGGAACTTCCTCTCAAACAGCATTATGGGTGTACCTACAAAAAAAAAAATGGACTGCAAGGATCAGAAATTCACTCACTTCTACCTTTTCTAGGACAAACATAATAAATGCTAGCCCAGTCAATGAAGCCTACATCCCATGAAGGAAGAAATTAAACACCCTCAAGCAAATTGGACATGGAACATTGGGGGAGACTGTGTCCAGAAATCAATTTCTAATCTTCAGCCAGACACTAGAAATGACATGGAGCAATTTCTCCCCCATTATTTGTTCAGATAGCAATTGGATTAGAATAGAACTCATTTATAGCCATTTAAAGAAGTCAGTCAGCCATCTTTTTTGTACTAATTCTTTGCTGGAGTAATATAAAACTATTTCTGCTATCCTTCCTGACATTATGTTGTCTGATACAAAGGCACCATAATTAACCGTACTTTCACATCGAATTCAGCACGTTATTATTTTCCTTTCTTTACCCCTCCTCACTTAGCTTTGCCTGGGTCTTTCCCATTCCTTGATAATGATTGTAGCTTGACCAATACCTGTAACCTGTAAGTATTTCTCATTCCTCCTATGAGAGAAGGTTTTCTGATTGCCAATATATAGCAGCTTACTCTTAAATTTCTACCTTATGATTACCACTTCTTTCCCCCAGGAACCAACCACCAACCTATGTTTGATTAGGTGTGGAAAATGTATTGTTCCTTCCTGGCTACTTGTAATACAGCAGCATGTGGCAACACCAACACCACACCCTGGCTGGCTTTCGTTTTAATAGACACACACAGCCTTGATTTGCCAGAGTGAACTGCTAATCAAAATCATGTGGGATCTTGAAGCATCCGATTACACAACATAAATGGCCAATAAATGTGCGAGTCAAACACTTGTTATGGAATGCATACCATGATCCTCAGACCAGGCAGGGGCTAGTACAATTTTAGCACAAAAAAAGATTGAAATGAAGGAGAAACAATTTGAAACAGCTGTAAGCCTCTCTCCCAGTCATTCCAAGTGATCTGTTGTGAATCTAAGAAACAACCACACATGTACATACTACCTCCTGCATGTCAATTTTGTGATTGCAAATGAAAGCAGAAGCAAATTTGAAGTGAAATGAGCAAAACAGCAGCCACCACCATCCAGGTCTTGGTGAAAAGCAATGCAAATCAGTCTTTGTTTTTCAAATGCTTTTCAATTTTGACTGATTTGCATTTATTTTTCAGAATTAGATTCCCTACAGTGTGGAAACAGGCCCTTTGGCCCAACAAGTCCACACCGACCCTCCAAAGAGTAATCCACCCATTTCCCTCTGACTAATGCACCTAACACTATGGGCAATTTAGCATGACCAATTCACCTGACCGGCACATCTTTGTGACTGTGGGAGGAAACCAGAGCACCCAGAGGAAATCCATACAGACACAGGGAGAATGTGCAAACTCCATACAGCTAGTCACCTGAGTCTAGAATCGAACCTGGGACCCTGGTGCTGAGAGGTAGCTGTGCTAACCACTGAGTCACCGTGTTGCCCTGAATGCTGGCAGAAACCTTGAGTGTAACTGGTTCTGTTTTCTTCGTGGAAACGCTTCATGCCATTCCCCACGCTGGATTAGTGCCGTTCTTTGAGTTTTCTCTTAATGGAGGTTTTATCTTTTCACTTGGCCTAATAATATATACCTGTCCAGTTGATTCAGTTGCTTGCTTCAAGTTTGACTTTAAAAATCACATCACCAGGTTATACTCCAACAGGTTTAATTGGAAGCACTAGCATTCAGAGCGGTGCTCCTTCATCAGGTGGTTGATGAAGGAGCAGTGCTCCAAAAGCCAGTGCTTCCAATTAAACCTGTTGGAGTATAACCTGGTGTTGTGTGATTTTAACTTTGTACACCCAAGTCCAACACCGGCATCTCCAATTCAAGTTTGATGGTATCATTTGAAGGAGAAATCCCCTTGATGTTCTGAGCAAAATTGTCCATATTAGTTATATTGGCCAAGTACAGACTTAAATAAACCCTCTTCTTGCCTTATTCCTGACCTACATAATATAATATTGAGCAATGAAACAGATGAGGAGAGGTGAATTGACTTGCCTCTTTTCAACCTCCTTGCTTGACTGCAACAAAGATTTATGTTCTCTTTCGCACAAAGCTAGACATCTCTCTAGTAAAAATGTAGTTAGCCAGTGTCTGAATCACCAGTAAGGAGGAAATTACAAAATTTTCTTGAGAGAAAGTAAGAGCAATTTTATTATTTTCTGACTTTGAAATAAATAACAAAAGAACAATGTCAAGCACGCATTCACACAGGTTCAACATTTTTAAAAAAGGGATATAGTGTCCAATTCAAAACAAAGATGAAAGGAATACACAGTTTACAATTCTTTGGTTGCCATGAGGTGTATGGTTTTAACCTAAGACCACGGTTTTTAATTAATGTCCTTTACCAGCTTAAATAGTGAATGTTTCAGTTGTCCTTTGAATTCTTGGTATTCGGATGTTTCCTTTTAATCAACACTGTCACCAGACTGTTTTTTTTTATTGAGAAACTGAGGAAAGACTTTTTCTAGCTGGTTCCAATTACAAATCTATTTCCTCTGCTCATCCAAAAGCAACTCCCTGAAGTACAACTTGTTTGTATATTCCAGTGTATGAGTTCCTTGCTTCTAAAACCTTTCATCTACAATATGTGAAATGTAACAAATAGGTGTAAATCAAGATAGGAGATGTGTTTCTTCAAGATAACCAGTTTCTATGTCTGTTGATAATAATGTTAATTTCAATACTGAAAATTTTGTTTATTCTATTTCAATTTCACAAAGTTAGGCTAACCCGGTCAACTTATTGCATAGCCATTTTTAGTCTGTATGTTTTTTTTTTAAAATCATTTTAGTCTGTGAAAGTCCAAGTATAAAAATCAGATGATGGAATTTAAAAGTCTGTGCTCCATTTTTATTACTATGATGACAGAATGTGATACATCAGATTTATTTCAAAAATTGAATAAATATTGCCAGCTGTATGTAAATTTAAATGTATCAGATTACATAATGAAATATAATTTTGTAAAATTATACATAAATATATCATATTGTTCAGTGTAACGATAGATACTTTTCTCTGTTTGAATTATCTCCAAAATTAGAGAAAGTGATACATTGAAATAGGCATTTTTTTAAACAAGCATTTTTACTTTGTCCAAGACAGTTCATACAAAACTGCAAAATTCCAGTAACAAATTGTTCTACGTGGTAAGTTTGGAAACTTTCAGCAATTGACTGATAGCGCAATGATTTGGTATATCTATAATCTCACCAAATCATTATTTAATGACTATTCCAATGTAACTTCACAGTTTATTCATTGGCACCCTAATACGAATGTAAGAACCACACACTGAGTTTACTGTTTCTCTGACAAAAGGAGTGGGATCACTCAAGATAGGATGAGCACAACTTCTGCATTGGCGAAAATGAGAACTGCAGATGCTGGAGATCAGAGTCAAGATTAGAGTGGTGCTGGAAAAGCACAGCAGGTCAGGCAACATCTGAAGAGCGTGAAAATCAACATTTCAAGCAGAAGCCCATTCCTGATTAAGGGCTCCTGGCCGAAATGTTAATTTTCCTGCTCTTCAGATGCTGCCTGACCTGCTGTGCTTTTCCAGCACCACTCTAATGTTGATAACTTCTGCATTACACACTATTCACGGGTAAGCTTTTAAAAATAAATTGGATGTTTAATGTAACAAATACCACTAGCCCAGACTCCAACACAACAGAAACATTGATTAGCTTTAATACTCTCCACCCAAAGTGAACCTGACACCACTCAAATGTTTTTCAGTGAAGTCCATCTAGAACTAACCCTGCTTTCGGGCAAATACCGACCCAATTCTTCAGTCTTGCTTCACTTTTGGGCAGAACTCAATCCAGTCCAATTCCACCTTTAGGCAGAATCCAATTCAATCCCCTTATCATATGAACCACAGCCAGCTTAATTCAACTTCCTGGAAGAACCTAACCAGATCCAAACCCCATTCAGACAGAAGACATCACTTTCAGATGGAACCTGAGCCAATCTACCACCACTCTGTTTCAGACAGAACCCTATTCAAAGCCATCTGTGGACATTACTGCGCCTGAACTGATCTCATTTTTCAGTATAACCCCAATCAATGCAACCACATTCACAAACAATAACCAAAACAGACCCTCTGCCAAACAGAAATTGTTTCAGATCAGCTACAAAATTAGCAATTCCCCCATCTTACTGACTGGTGCTTCACCATTGAAAGTTGTGGATTCTTGAATTCTATATTTCAATTGAATTTTTGGAGATAACCCAAAGGAAAAGGCATTTAACTAACAGGAGGAATGAAAACCAACACAAAGTCTCAATAGTCAGGACATAAAAGCAAACTGCTTAAATAGGCGTAAAAGGTTCCCTGGAACTTTATAGAGGAAAGATGGAGAGTTCTTCGTGTGTTCTCGACAACATATAACCTGAAAAACAATCACTAAGAGAAAAACATTACCTGATACATACCTCATTGCTATTCATGGAATCTTGAGTGTGTACAAACTGGTTGCCATATTTCCACACATTATAGCAGTGATGGCACTCCAGAAGTTCTTCTTTGGATATGGAACACTGTAGGATGTCCCAAGACTGATAATGCCATAAAAATGCAAGTTATTTCCAACAGGAAAGAGTAGGTAGCTACACATGATGTCAAATAGACTGAGAAGGCTACAGAAGCAAACAATCAAATAGAATGAATAGGAAAAATCCAAGGGAGGAAAAATTATAAAACAGCACAAAGAAATATAAAGCTAGATAGAAAATGGAAGACAGGAACTTCAGGACTCCATTTTCACATTACATATTGAATATAATCCTCTGCCTTCTGACTCAGATTTAATATTTTCTGGGAAATTTACTGTAAAATGACTGAAAATAAGTTTTGTTATTTTTTTTCACAAACTAAATTACTTCACAGTTACTTTCACTACAAATCACCCAGTTACTTCATTGCAATGAGATTAAAATCCAATTGTTGAACTCTTGCTGATGTGACAGATGACTAAAAAAGTTCATAATGTGGGGCCAGCAAAGGATATCGGAGGGTGAAATTCATTAGTAGGAACAACAATGACATTTCCACAAGGCGCTCCGTGAATAATCATTATTAAATTGGTTGAGTCCAAAGCTATTCCTGCTGTGACTGAGTTATGGCCCCATACCAAAAAAAGATTTGAAATGTGCAAGTACGGTAACATAACTTCTCTGACTTGAAGAGGCCAAACACTTCCCATATTTAATTCAATGACATTTTCTGTGTGTGTTTGAATTCCTTTTTATCAAAATGCTTGCAATGAGTTTTTAAAAGATGGTGGGGAGAATCTACATTTCTGTACAACTTTGCAGAAAATCAAATTTAATTTGTTGAGCTTTATCCCAGGGTACAAGATACTTCAGTAATGTGCAACTGTCTCGGGCAGGTTAGGTGGCGCATTATCTGAGCCATTCTGTAATGAGAAAATAAATGAATAACTGCCGTACGTTCTCAATAGCTTCTTCAGTGATTTTTCAGAATCTGGATTAAACAGAAAGGCTTCAATCCAATTTGTACAACTTTAGATCAATCCAAAACTATAAAAGTGTACTTTTAAAACTGTTACAGAGTATTTTATTTCCGATGAACTCTAAATCTTAGCTTTTTGTACTTCTGTCAGCTTTTCATTCTTTACTTAAGTACTGATTATAACTGAGGGGGCAAACATGCAATGCCATTTGCAATCGGTGGCCATGATCCAGCTGCCAGAGACTGTCACTGCGAATCTCAAATTGTCCCTCCTCCACCACGTTAGATTTGCACACCTTTTGTTTAATTCAGCTGAGTGTTTCTTCGTACTGTACAGAATTGAAAGGCTTGCCAAGCCTGGAGTTTACACAAGGTGCTTACTGCTTCCTATCAGTTTCCTTTAGAAATCGAAGCGTGTGTGAAGGGAAGGGTAGCGGACTGTAATAGTCATGCCGTTTTGTAGAATCAGCCTCCAGTCAACACTCAGATACTCACATTTTATAAAGACGTGTTTCATTTGAGCCGCAGGTGGGTGGTCAGTTCGTCTTCAGCCAGCAGCCCTGGAATTAGGCCACTGACTGGGGGGAGTGTCTATAGGTAAACTTTCACAGCAGAAGTCACATCTGATCCACATTAATCAATAAAGTATGAACATGCATTCACAATGGGACAGACTGTGAGCATGCTGAGATAGAAAGGGTTGTGAAGTTCTTATTGCAACTGAGGCGATGGGGGAGGGTGAAATCGTTGCTAAATGCTGAACCTCACTGGGGACTTAATGCTTGACTTCTCTCCTGTGAGTATATTGCTACGAGCTACCTTGTCTGCCGGAATATCCTCCTGCTTACCTTGACTAAGCTGTTTTGCATGATGAGTCGAAGAGTTTCAGGGAGGTCCATTTCCCAGCTGTTGCTTGCGATAATGAATGACCCTCAGTCATTCTGCTGCTTTCTGCAATTGGGGGAGGAGCAGATATCCAGGAGGCAGAAGAAAAGACCAAAGTAATACTAACCTATGCACAATAACGCTCAAAGAAAGCATTTGCTTCCAATCTGGCTGGTAGAAATCTACCTTTCACATTTGGCTCCTAGCTTCATAAAATGAAATGTGCAACAGATGGACCTGTATTAATGGGAAATTTGTTTCGCTTTTATCAGATTTGAGTTTAATTGATTACTGCGTTTTGATGCTATTAGAAAACAGGTGAGTGAAACTCATGGAAATGAGTAGGGGTTTAATCAGAGCTAAATATTTGAAAAAATGTTAAGAATTGCAAAAAAAACTTACATTTCCAGTATAAAGTCAATTCGGAGAAAAAAGCTCTCTTGTCGTGACGGGTACCAAATAATAGGTCATTTTGCTGTTTTGTAGTGAATCTTTGTTGGACAGAGGGTGATTAGTGGAATGATTATGTTGGTGATGGGCTGTTTACCCTATTAAACAAACTATGTTTATTCAGACAAGTAAGCGTTGTTAATCGCAGCAGCCCTGTAGTTCCTATTTATTCGTCGGGTTACACGTTACGATTCTGTAAAGTTTTTGTTAACCTGCAAGGTAAGTTACTCACTGCCACTGGTGCAGTTTGCACCTTGTGTGCAGTTCATGTTTATTGAGCAGCCTAATGCTTTCTTCCTGTACCCATTCAGACCCTATTTACTCAATCACTCTATTCCTGAATGGGATTTCTGCTTAATCAGGTTAGCAAAGGTGTATTTGCCACATGAATTTGAGTCCTCCTTGGCATTATAAGATTACAATATATGGTCAGGATTACCAGCTGCCTTTGTTTAGTGAGTAAGATGTACATATTTCTATGCATGGAGCTGAACCCAGAACTGTAGGCATTACTCTGCATCACAAACCAGCCATCCAACCAACTGATCTAACGAACCAGTTGATGTTACCCTAGAGGATTCTCCTTCTCAACCACTCCCTGAGGTCTGGTGACCGTCAGGTTAAACTACCACCAGTCATCTCTCTCTGAGAGATCAGTCCTATAATCTGGTAGGACCATGGTGACTTGTCTACTTTTGGTATTTGATGGGGCTGTAACAATGCATGAATGGCAGGCTGAGGTAATTAAGTGACAGGTTTAATCTGGGTTCCCCGACTGTGTCTTCAGATATAAAGATTAAGTTGGTGATGTTCCAGTGGCAAAGCAGGCCTCATGTTGTCTGGTAGCAGCTTCCTATTTTCAACACTTGCATTCTGTGAATATTCGTTGCATTGAAATCTCTTCAAATTATGACCTATCTGCACTATTAAATCTTGTGAAAGCTGAGGTTGCACAATGGCATAAGAGTGGGGTGTGCCAGTTGAATCTGTCAATTTTTTTTGAAGTGAATGTTTTTGTTACAATTTGTGTTGCACAGGAGGGGAGCAGAAGATACTGGGATAAAGTCAAACTGGGGCTGGAGGGGACGTGAAGGCTCGGGCCATGAAGAGGAGCTGGAAAGGAAGAGAGTGGACGTAAACAACAAGAAGGGACTAGTGTCTTCTTGAAGTCAGGGAGAATCAGTCAGGGAATACAAAATGACAGGCCAAAAGTGCGGTTTCTCTACAATCCATTGTTTGGTCCTTAATGTTGATGTGAAGATGCTGTCTATCACGGAAAGGATCTATAGTTGTGGGGTTAGGTTTGCCAAGTACGCAGGTCTAGTCTAGCAGGAGGTACAGAGAGTGGAAGGTTCTAGATGCTGAGTCAAGGGATTGCAAGAATACATCAAGAATGATCTAGGAAGGGTGTAGGAGGAGAAATGTCTCTTGCAAGATATGCTCTGGGGGGGGTAAGGTCAAGGAGGAGAGCTGGCATGTGCACACTCACTGTCACAAGGTCAAAGGGCATAGTGGACAGTTCAAGAGTGACAGAGGGAAGAAATGCAGTGAAGCTTTGAATATTAATAATGATTGGTTCAAACCTGGCAGAGGAGATGCAATACACACTCTAGCTATTGCAAGACAGAGAACACTTCAACAGGAGCAATAGTCCTCCTCACATGAGAGTGAATTGAATGAGTCTAAGAAGATTTCACTTGATTATAACAGATGCCAGGGCCAAGCTCATATGCACCCTATTCATACACAAGCATGGTCCCATCGCCAGAACTTCATTGCTTGTTCAGAATATCTACCGGTGCTACCAGAATCCCTCCTGTAGCTACCCTTGAATTTGCATCTTCTGTCAAGTAGATTAGCAAGGCAAGTGACAAATGCCTATTGCCATGAACACTCACTGGTGAATATTGGTTTTGAGGACACTTGTTTCACACTTGGATGTACAACAGTTAGCTTACCATAGCTGAGAATTCAAATCCTGCATCATCATATGCTCACTTGGGCTTTGAGTGCACCTACAACTGTTCAGTTGTCCCTTTTGAAAGTAATCTCAGCCAAACTTTTTGCTACTGAATATATATGAGTATAAGGAAGGACTAGCTGAATCCAAAATATCAGCCATGCCCACATATTGGCAAATACAAAATTAGATACCACATGAACATCCGATGAAGAATAAATGCCACTGCACAATGTTGTTTCTCTATATAAAAAGATATATCCCCAACTTCCTTGTAGCAATTAATAATTGTCAACCATGAGGCATGCTAAGACATTTAGCTCTGACTAAACTAATCCCAAGAAATTACCATGATGCATTCAATAATAAAATGAACAAAGTAATTTGAAATGTTTACATATGATAGATTGAACTAATTTTAATTGCATGTCACCTTTGTTGTCCCTTGAATTCTTACATTATCTGTCTTGCTCAATATGCCTTGATGCAGTCTGGCCATCAGCAGTTGAGGTAGAGGCAGTCTGCTCAGTGCACTGCCCAGTTGTATTTGATGACCATGATAGGCATCTGCTGAAGGTCTCATGCTTTAAAGGTTTTGCTCTTCAGGGGTTCTGCTGAATCAATGGAAGGGCATCTCTCTTATTGAATGACGTGAGGTCAGTGACAGAGTGAATGTGGAGGGGACATACACACCGAAAGGATGCCTTTAGCAGAAACCTTATATATAGCTAACCCACAATCCCTTTCTGTACACAACCCCATCACCCAAAAGGTATTCACAAAAGTAAAGTTGCCATATAATGTGGACTCAGTTTTCAAGTGGTACTAAGGCTACACCAGCATTTGCATGACTGACCCAGCAGCCCACTAACAAAGATATATTACTTCATGACTCCACGAGCATCCCATCGATGATGTGCAACTGTTCAACTTACGTGTGCTGTTTCGAATAGGTTGTTGGCCCTTTTCCTACACTGGACCCAGGACCTTTGGTGGACCCCATCATTGTTCATATCCTCTGCAATCTCTGTCCAGACCAACTTGGTCAGGGAGGAGTGGTTTATTTGCCTTTTATGAAAAAGAACACCTGTCATTCACTGACAACCTGGAGGAGATTCTGCTGTGGGTACCAGTATCGCAGGAGGCCTGTCTGATCTAGTTCTAGACAATTTGAGCCATTGAAAAGTCTTCAACATAATGGACATTAAGCAAGACAAAAAAAATTAATAATGAACGAACAATGAGAGGCACAGTTTGAGGGGAAGTAGAACATGGTTAATAAAAAAGATGCTATGATAAATGGAGAAATGTTTTAGTAAGGTAAAGCATAGAATTGTCAATGCTGGAGATCTGAAATAAACAACAAAAATTGCTGGAGAAACTCAGCAGGTCTGACACTATCTGTAGAGAGAAACCAGAGTGAGCATTTTGAATCCAGTAACTCTTCTGAATTGTCAACTGTTTTTTGGTAAATTGGATTTGGACAGGCTGCAAAAAAGGTTAAAGTATTGAATGGCTTAAAGAGTATAGACTATGGAGCTCACGGAGTAAAAGCTCCAACACAGACTTGATGAGCCAATGTCCTGCTTTCAAGATGTAAGATTCAGTTGTTCAATTAAATATGTCACCTTATGAATGTTCACTTCTATGATATCGACAGTTGATAAGGTACTTATTTCCCCAGCTATCATGGAAAAAGTTATTTTCTGTATTAAGTACTGAGTGAAGGAGGTGAATAGCAGTCACTATGTGATGCGGTCTTGGGGGATCCTGTAGTAAAGTGGTAGTGACCCTCTGAGCCAAGGAGACCTGTGTTCAAGTCCCTCCTTTTCCCGAGGTGTGTCATTGTCTGTCTGAATAGTTTGATTCAAAGAATCGGTGAAATGGTACTAGCTGTTTATTATTTGTAGACTTTGGGCACGAGGAATTATGTCTAATTTTTAAATCCCTTGAGCCATATGAAAAATATCTTTGATATTTGTTTACAGTAAAAAACATTTGATTGCAATTCAACTAAACAAATGGCTGTCTTAAGTGATATTTCAGCAACATAAGGAAATAGGGAACTACTTCCTGTCATAAGATTGCCCAATTGAAATCAGCATGATTTTATTTTGGTAAAGTAGGACCAGATTTGGACTCTTTTATTTTATGGTGTAATGATGAATTTGTAATTGTAGTATTATCAATGGAATTTTTCATGGCAAATATTACTGCACATTTTCAGATATTTGTGTATCCAGGCATGGTCAAATGTGTGGTTTAATCAAAACTATCATTACTCAATTCCATGGCAGTTTGTTTTGGAAAATGAGCATCTAGGGGTCAATTCGAACAATTGGCTAGAATGGGATGCTGAATAACATAAATTACTGTACTCATCAAGTTGCGACTTAGGATTCATTTGGTGCAGTGGTATTGTCCCTTCCTCTGAACCAGCTGTATAATAACACCTCTGAAGGGGTTGATTAGAAAGCATCAGTCATGATGAGAGCAGTGGCCCATTTAAAATCATCATAAAATCCCTACAGTATGGAAGGAGACCATTCAGCCCATCAAGGCCTCATCAACCCTTTTAAAGAGCATCCCACCCTGACTCACTGACCCACCCTTTCCCTGGGACCCTGCATTTGCCACTTAGCCTGCACACAATGGGCAATTTATCACAGCCAATCCACCTAATCTACACATTTTTGGACTGTGGAGGAAACTGGAGTACTTGGAAGAAACCCACGGAGACACAGGGAGAATGGGCAAACTCCACACAGACCGTTGTCTGAGACTGAACTCAAACCCAGGTCCCTGTTGCTGTGAGGCAGCAATGCTAGCCACTGTGCCACCCCTTGGGAGGTTTTACACTTCAGCTGTACACCCCACTCATTTTGGGGAAACAAATTACTAAACTAGTTCTTGACCTACCTCCTCTTCATCGCCTTTGAAGATAGATATTTTGAATGAACCTTTTCAGGTCTGTTATGATGCAATTCTGAAGCAGATAGGAATTAAAGCTGGCTCAGAAGTAGGGACACTACAAAAGTATCATAAAACATCTGAACACACACTTCTTCACCCTCAGTGATAAACACTAGCACACCTTAACACACAAAAATAGAGTCATAAATAGAAAAAGGCCATTTGGACTCATTGGGGAGTTCTAGACATTCCAGCCCAGAGGTAAGGGCACCACAAGATTATTTAAATAATTTTGAATCAACCTATTCTGGCATATCACTGCAGATGAGACTCAAACTTGAACCTCTGGCCCACAGAAGCACCACTGCATCACGAATCCCTAAACACACCCCTTCTCAACCGTAGCCAGTCACATAATGGTAAGAATTAGAGATAGTTTATGTCACTACATGTCTATGATTAATCAACCCTGAGACATCAATAACAATAAAACAGAGGGAGAGAGTTGGTAGTCTGTTGTTCACACATGGTCGGGGCTCTGTGGCACATATAAATGCAGAGTAAAACTTCAAACTTTTTCAATGATGCCCTACTTAGAAATGTGACATTGAGGCTAATATCAATCAACAGTGAGTCTCATGAAGGCTAGCAGATTGGTCAGACAAGGAACAGATGAAGTTTAATGCAGAGAAGTATGAGTTGATGCATTTTGGTGGAAAGAAGAGGCAATATGGATTTAATGGCACAGTTCTAAAGAGCATATAGGAACAATAGGAACTTCGAGGTCATATACTTTGAAGGTGACTGACACATTAAGAAACTAATTAGGGAAGCATATGGAACCTTGGTCTGTATTAGTAAAAGCAATGAATACTAAAGTAGGGAAATTATGCTGAACCTTTATGAAGCCCTGAGTAGGCTACATTGCATCCAGTTTTGGTTGCCATAGCTTAGCTAGGTTATGAAGGTCCTTGACACTGTACAGAGGAGATTTACCAAAAATCTTCCAGAGATGGATGAGTTTAGCCACAAAGTTAGGTTGGAGACATTATGATTATTCTCCTTGGAGCAAAGGAGATTTGGGAAGATTTGATAGAGGTAGACAAAGGAACAATGTTCCCATTCACAAATGGTGCAAGAGCTACAATACAAATATAAGGGATATGAAGAAATATTTTTTGGAATGGCAAGTGTTAATCATCTGGATATCACTGTCTATGAAAGCAATTAAAGACAAAGAGAAGCAATAATTTCATCAGAAAATTGGATAGGCACATGAGGGAAATGGTTGGACATTTCTATAGTATTAGAGAGGGGAATGGGATTGACTGGATTGCTCCACAAAGAGCTGGCATGAACTCAATGGCCAATTGGCCTCTTTGAGTCTTTATGGCTCTGTTTTTAACTGTTCAGTTTTTCATTCGAGGGAACTGGCTTCAACATCCTACAGACAGTGAAGCCTGATGGGTGTTGCTGAGGGGCATTTCACATCAATGGGCAGTTGCTTCTAAATTCCCAGCCCTTCCCTTGGTCAAATATTAGTCCAAGTCTTGATTGCAGCAGCTCTCTTGACCAGCTTCTGTAAAGATTCCTGAATCCTTGTTTATCAATACCACCTCCAAGTAGAATTGCACTGTACAGGACATTGGTTAGGCCACTGTTGGAATATTGTTTGCAATTCTGATCTCCTACCTATCGGAAAGATGTTGTGAAACTTGAAAGGGTTCAGAAAAGATTTAAAAGCATGTTGCCAGGGTTAGAGGATTTGAGCTTTGGGAAAAGGTTGGACAGGTTGGGGCTGTTTTCCCTGGAGGGTCAGAGGCTGAGGCGTGACCTTATAGAGGTTTACAAAATTATGAGGGGCATGGATAGGATAAATAGACAAAGTCTTTTCCCTGGGATCGAGGAGTCCAGAACTAGAGGGCATAGGTTTAGGGTAAGAGGGGAAAGATACAGAAGAGATCTAAGGGGCAACGTTTTCTCAGAGGGTGGTACGTGTTTGGAATGAGCTGCCAGAAGAAGTGGTGGAGGCTGGTACAATTGCAACATTTTAAGAGGCATTTGGATGGGTATATGAATACGAAGGGTTTGGAGGGATATGGGCCGGGTGCTGACGGTTGGGATATCTGGTCGGCATGGACAGGTTGGACCGAAGAGTCTGTTTCCATGCTGTACATCTCTATGACTCTAAGTCAGCAGAATTTGAAAATTAAAGAATCATTCTCTGGGTGGTGTATGTTACAGTTCAGAGGTTGGACACATATACGTTTTAACTGGATACTCCTCAATTCCCGGTACAACATTCTTCAAGTAGGAGATTGTTGGGTAAGAAGAAAGGAAGGAAAATCAAAGGGGAACGTTATGATTGAATGGTTGACCCCCGACATTTCTTTGCAGCTGTTTACAGAATCAGATTGGGAATGACCTGGCTGTATCCTTTATCTTTAAATGTAAAGGTGCATTGTTTCCTGATTTTTAACAAGATTAGATTTGCCGTGAATTTGCAACTCTGGGATTAAGAGAGCAAATTTCTGAAAACCATGACTACAGCATTATCAAAAGCTGGACCAGGGAAGAAGTGTATTAATATGTTATTAATAATAAATTTACAAATACAATGACATCAGCGCTATAAATCATACTGGCACACGCCACCCGAAATCAGTTACGCATAAACAAATTTATAACAAATGGATTCATGCGCCAAAACTATGAGGAACTTGTCAGGACAAATATTGCTGAGGTTCTAAAAGATCACTGTTTGCAGTAAAATTCTTGCAGATCTATTGGGTGTACATAAAGGATGCTCATGCCTTTTTTTAAAATCCATTTATAACAGTGTTAAGGCTAAAATGCAAGAAGTTATAAAAGAAAAGGATTATTTTATTGTAAAACATATACCCATATGCAGAATGAAATTAGTTGTGTGGCCAGTGTAATTAATTTGGAAAGTACCACCTGTTTTCCAAAATAAGAATAAGTTCATAGCTCCTATTAATCTCTTGGCTGTGCGTAAAGTAAGCAGAACAATGAATAGAAAGGTGAGCTCTGCTAAGTGTGTCTCAGAGACATCCATATGCTGGTCACAGAAGTGGGAACCTTTTGAAGTCACACACAGCTGTCATCTCTTGTGTTCTGCTCTCTGACTCGAGTCTGGAACACTCTTGCAAAAGCTGAGTTCAACTATTTCATCATATGTCATTGCCTCGGGCTCCAAGAATGCAAATCAGACCCCACAAATGTCTGAGTCACACGGCAAGATCATATTGTTACATTTGAAACCAGTTGTCACTTTTATCCTTTGCTTCTGTGGGTGAGAGTAACTTTCTGTAACCAATCAATGCCACAAAGTAATTGTATAGGTTAGAGCAATGGCACAAAGGGAGTCATACAATCTTCTATTTTTTCTCTATGTTCTAATGTCCACCAGTGAATACCAGAGTAGTACAAAAAAATGAGTTTTCAGTGTTTAAAGATAATTTTCTGACAAAGACTGATACAGATTCCCAGAATGTGAGAATAATAATGCAACAACACAATGATGTTGGGTCATAGTGCCCCATAAAAAAATATCTTTCAGTCTTTTTTTAAATCTTAAACTTCTAAGCTTATTTCAAATCTCAGTACAAAAGCAGCTGGGCTCTGATAGTTGTATCACTTTCAAAACCATAATTTGCTCTAGGCGTTAGCAAATCAATTGACAGATTGAGAAAAATCTTGTGAGGCACTCACTTCATCAGGACATCCTATTCAAGCCAAAGGTCTCATTTCCTCAGAATGCAGCAGCTACTTCTCTTTTATTCTCTGAATAGGACCATTTTCAAGTCCTTTGGTCTCTAAAAGCTGATTCAATGTGTCACTTTAATTGTCCATAATTTGACCAAACTCAAGTCAAGTTTTTAATCATACGTTTTTGTTACGATTCAGGATTCTCTCAGCATGTCTGTTGTGTTTACAGATCACCAATGGTTTCCCTAAACTGACCAAATCTCATGAGACCTACAATTTTCAACTGTGGCATGTACTGTGTTGACCTATTCTGTCATAATCACAATATACCATCACTGATAATCGCATCAGGTGCCTTACAGTCTCTCCTGATGTTGCCAAATAATGGAAACAACACTAAAGATGGAGCAGGGGCTTGATTTCAAATGTCCCACTGTGTGCATTTTTAGTGAGGTGTGGGGCATGCAGTAAAGAGCAGTTAGCTAGCGCACCATTTTCCCATACACAACTGACAGAAAATCACCTCCGAACAGGAAATCAACAGCTCACTGATTCTATGCAAATAAGCAATGAAGGATCATTTGAGCTTAATCGATCCAAATGTTATACTGCTCATGCCAGAAAATGGTTGACGTGGGTTTGGCATACATGAAGGGCAGTCTTTTTCTTAAATGTTCCAAACAATAGGATAGAAAGGTGAACATATCTTCAGTAAAACAGTTAATGGGAAGGGAAACATAACTTCAGGGTGGTGTTCTTAGCCCATTGGGTCACATTTCTCTTCTCAAGAAGATAATTCCCTTCTTCCTTCCAATCTGCTTATGCATCAAACCCCCTTCCCCCTTCATCCCACTCACCCTACCTCCCTGAGGTGCCAGGTAATCCCTTCCCAAAGTCCACTGACTGATCACACTCTCTGGGGTCTGTCAGGCCTCCCTTATAGACCAACCTGCAGTCCAGGCAATGCTGCTATGGAGTTTTCATGCTGTCTGGGGGGGGGGAAGGTAGGGAGGGAGAGGTGGAAGGTGGAAAATGCCACTTTTCACCAATTCAACCATCTCCTCCTCCCTCCGATCAATGCAGCAAATTAGAGGGGTGGGGCCAACATTCTCTGAGCCTGCAGTTGACCACCCTCCTCCTCAGTCATTTTCTGCCCTAGTTTGTTTTTTGGTCACAACCAATGGGTAAGATTAATTTACATTTTAAATACAGAAACCACTGATACTGTATGGAATCAACACAATACTGAGTCCATGAAGAGTTCATATATCCTATTTGAGAAACTATTTCCAAAGATTCTTATAAGTGAGAGGACATTTGAATGAAACACGTAATGGCCACTCAGCAGTGATTGCAGAATATATGTTATAACTAAATGTTATGGGCATATTACTGTAGTGGCTATGTCACTGGGCCAATAATCCAGAGACCTTGGATTTAATGATCTGGAGGCATGAGTTCAAATATCAATTGGAAAATATTAAATAAGTATGTAATTTTTTTGAAAACTGTAATCAGTAATGATATTGTTTGAGTGCTATTTCTAATGTATCATTTTGAGTGACCATGAAAATATGGTGTTTTATTAAGGGAAGGCAGTTTGCTGCCCTGTACTGGTCTGGTCTGGTATGAATGTGACTCAAGGGTGACAGCAATGTGGTTGACTCTTAACTGTCCTCCAAAATGGCCAAGCAAGACATTTTCTTAACATAAACAGATATAAGGGCGGGTTGAATTTCCATGATGTTGTTTGCTGAGAATAAACAGACAATTGAAAGATATCCTGTAGAATTTCAACCTCTGAGGACTTAACTGGACAGACACTTTACAAAGTCAAACTACGATGTCCGGACCTTCCTCGACATTTGTTTTAACAGATGAACAATAGAACCATCGACTCTGGTACAATTCATATATATTACTTTACAATAACCTGTTATATCCACAAATACGTTTAACAGACCTCAATTCTGAATAGAGCTTGGAAAGACACAAGGAAAATTCATTAAGATTATTTGTTTTTTTTTTCACTGCTCACTGATTTCTTGGTCCAGCAATATCTCAATTTTAAAATGTTCATCATTGTGTCAAATACTTCCATATTCCCACCATTCTCTAAAACCTGTTCAGTGCTTCCATTCTACAAGGACTCTGCATTCCTGAAATTCCAGTCTTTTTTGCATCCCCAATTTCTTTTGGTCCACCATATCTTCAGTTGCCTAGGCACTTGGCTTCTGTTGGAATTTCTCCCTCTCTCCATCTTCACTCCCTCTCTCCGCCCCCCCTTTCAAGTACTGCTTAAAATTTACCTCTGCTATTAAGCTTTTGGTCAACTATCCTGTTAATTCTTTATGTGGCACTTTGTCTGATAACAGTCTTGTGACGCATGGGACAGTATTGCTACATTAAAAGCCATTACAAATGCAAGATACTGTTGCTGCGTAGTCTGCTCTTTTGTGGTGGCTGTTGTTTATATGGGTCACCCTTGCTCAAGAAACGTGTGGTCCTGGAGAGATTCAGCTGGCTGAAGCCAATTTTTAATATCAGTTTTGTCCTAAGTTCGCTTAAAGGACATTGGATAAAATGTGAAAGTTTCTGAATTTAATCAGACTCCTGTCATTTATTTTTATTTTGCCCAGCTTTATGTGCTGTAGAAACTTGACTCAGCATGCTTACAATCCCTCCGTCTCCTCAGTGCTTAAACCATTCATAAACACTTCAATTAATTGGGGTTTGTATCCATACATCGAATTCAGTTTATACATGCACTTACAGGGTCTGTCTTGTGCGATTTAAGTATTTATTTCAACCCTTCTGATTCAAGGCATTCTGAATTTTGGTTCATCATTACTGAAAAACAAACATTATCAAT
Organism: Chiloscyllium plagiosum; assembly: GCF_037043375.1. NCBI lineage: Eukaryota > Metazoa > Chordata > Chondrichthyes > Orectolobiformes > Hemiscylliidae > Chiloscyllium > Chiloscyllium plagiosum. Next base: position 20,371,075 of record NW_028270153.1, on the reverse strand, counting down.
TTAAAATTGAGGAAAATAATTTACAAAGATCATGAGGTCAAATTTTGACTTTTATGCTTGCCTTAGTGGAACCACATACAGGGCCATCCATACTATTGGAACATGGTGATCTGCGACCCATTCCTACAGAGACTTAGAGGATGGCTCGTGTACTGATGAAGAAAGGGGAAAATCTCACTAGTGTGCAGACCAGCTACCTATTCTGCTGACACCACCTGGCCAGCCTAAATCTTTGGCTGAAGTTTGCGTGGTATTATTACCCCATTCACACTTTCTTCAGAATCCCAATCAATGCGGACAATGTGATTGGGGTAGAGGCCTGCTTCTCGGTTTCAGGCACCACTTCATCTGCCTTGTGAAAGTTGCAGCCAAAGTCATTATTGGAGTTAATCTGCTGACCAATCTTGTCAATCCCATGTTTGCCGTCTTGATATGCTTCCTAATCAGCCATAGTGATATCCAATGAATGGTATATAAAGAAAATAATTTGCTTTTATGTCATTCAAATTTCTTAAAACATTTTAAAACACTTTACAGAAACCAGTTTTTCTTAAAATATGTTCGTTCATAGAAACAGCAGCTGCAAGGTCCCAGAAATACAGCGCCATTTCCCCTGTTTCTGGTGTAATGGTTAGGGACCGATTTTAAATGAGTTGGAGACAGGGACTCCATTGCAGCCAAAAAGGCAGACATGTTTATCAATATTAGACCTGTCAGTATTGCACTGGGGTGCTGGCCTTGAACATGTACTCAATTCCTGGACTAGGTCTTAAGATCATAACCTTCTCAAACTGATACGAGTATTTTCATTGAGTAAATGGTAGCCACATTTTAAACTTCAAGATTTCTTTATAATAATAAATTGAAAGCACAGTAGCCTGGAATTTCAGTGGGCATTGTCACTGTTTTATGGGCTTAGAATGGGTATAGTACAACAAATTCTGGATTAGTGGTGCTGGAAGAGCATAGCAGTTCAGGCAGCATCCGAGGAGCAGTAAAATCGACGTTTCGGGCAAAAGCCCTTCATCAGGAATACAGACAGAGAGCCTGAAGAGTGGAGAGACAAGTATCCTCGGATGCTGCCTGAACTGCTGTGCTCTTCCAGCACCACTAATCCAGAATCTGTTTTCCAGCATCTGCAGTCATTGTTTTTACATAGTACAACAAGTGGCATGTCTGTGCTCAATCTGTGCTGCGATCTACAACAGCTACCATATTGATTAGGGCTGCTCAGTAAGTGTCTCAGCTGCCTGCCTGAAACTGATGTCACTTTCTTGTATAGGCATATCATTGGTCTAAACGCTTGTAACCCAGACGTCTTTGCCAAACAGTCTAGGATTGACCATGTCTTGCACAGTGCATGCTACAGTTTCTTCAGGTGCTCTCCAGTGACCCACCAATGCACCACTGGAGGCTCCAGGTTTAAAAAGATCATGCCTTAGATTTCCTGCTTTGTTGTGCTGGGTATTTACTGCTCAATTTGATGAAACCATTGCAAAAAGTGACCAGTAAGTTTGTGTAAAATATGTTGAGCACAAATCTAATTTTCTGAGATCTCTTGTGTTAGTTAAAAAAGCATTATGTGACAAAGAAACTGCCAATGCCATTGCTCAAGTTCAGCTATTGGAGTTTTTCATTAATTTTGTTTGATTCCAGGAAGCTCCAAAAATTAAGTTGATTCGTTTTGAGGCTAAAGACATTAATAGGCACGTTTTAAAGTATGCATTTTTCATTTTGCCAAGAAAATGACTGCCCAGGAATATGACTAGTATTTAAAGCCATGCCTTATGTTTAATGTCAGTGTAATCTCAATTAATGGATTAGGTGCTGCGATCAAAAATGCATGATTTGTGATTAATTAGTTTTCAGCTGTAAGAATCAAACTGCACAACTCAAACCCATTAAGGAATATTTTCAAAGCAATTAAAAACCAAATCACAAAACCGTTTGCACTTGTTCATGAAAGAATTTATATTTGGTAACAAGCAAATGGTTTTTGTCAGGATTTGGAGATGCCAGTGTTGGACTGGGGTGTACAAAGTTAAAATCACACAACACCCAGGTTATAGTCCAACAGGTTTAATTGGAAGCACACTAGCTTTTAGAGCAACGGTTTTTGTCAGTTACTTGACGAAAGACAACACTCCTGAACATTAGCACAAGTTTGGCTGCAATTTGTGTCAAGATTCACAATTTTGCCCAAAATGGAAATTCCACCTAATTTCCCTTATGTAATTATAGGCCAAGGGAAACCTAAATGCTCTGCTACCCTCCTATTGCACTGCTGCTAACACTTGCCCTGCCTTTCTAACTGATGCCTCCCACCTCACCCCCTCCTATCTCAGACTTTCCTGAGACAGGTCAGGCAGCATCTGTGAAGAAGAGCAACATTAGTATTACAGCCCATCAAGTTCAGATCACCTCTCCAAAGAGCAGCACACCCAATCCCATCCCAAAATCCTTCATTTCCTGTGGCCAATCCACCTAAACTGCACATCTTTGGACTATGGGAGGAACCCCACAAGGAGGAGAATGTGCAAACTCCACACAGACAGTGACCCAAGGATAGCATTGAACCTGGGTTCCTGGTGCTAACTATTGAACCAGCATGACACCCCAAAGATGGATTTTCATCTGATGAACAGTCATAAACTTGGAACATTAACTCTGCTTCTCTCTGTGAATATGCTCCCTGGGTAGCTGAATTTCTGCAGCTTTTTTGAATACTTTAAATTCCCAGAAGCTGCAGTATTTTGATCTTCTATTCAAAGCATGGAATTGTAGAACATTTGGTCCTAAAACTTCCATTTATTAATTTGATGGTTTGTCCCCCTCATATAGTATTAAGGTTAACTTTTTTCCTTTATAACTTGTTGTGAAAATGCTTCTTTTCCTGGGTGAATAGTCCAGTGGTTTTCCAGTCATTCCTCATAATGCAGACCACTGATATTGGTGATCAGATTTGCGATCCTTCTTCACTCTGTCTGCAGCACTTGTACATTGCTTGTTCATTAGAACTGGACCAAGGCGCAGTCTGACCAGAGCTCTGCACAGTGTGACCATGACTTCCTCTGACTTGGAGGCTCTCTTTTCCTCCACATCCATGTATGATGGAGCTCTATTGCAATTAGCAGGGTACAAATCACTTTACTGAGTTGATTGTATTTTTGAATTGAGAAAAATGTCTACTGGTGGGGATTCACTGAGGAGATGGGGCCATTATTTTGATTACATCATTACATTCTCTGTTTCATAACATGGCTCACTGTTCCATTAACTATTCTGCAGGTTCATGGCAGAATTCCTTGTCGTAAATGTAAATGATTTAAAAAGTTCTCCATCACAATAATTAGTTATTCCAGTGCTTGGATCACATCTACTTGGAAACAAATCTTTTAAGCATTCTCTATTGTCCTCCTGGACGCGAGATGGTTTGGTGACTGAAAATAGAGCATTCTGTGGTGGAGTAGAATGTTATTCAACTTTCAGCAGTCATGAAAGAGGTTTGATTGTTGAGAATAATTACATTTTTGATGGCATTCTTTTTAATGAGAGCAGTGATACAGATTTTTCCAATGAAAAGTTACCACAAAATTACTATAAACAAACAGCCATTCGAGATGTCTTGTGAATATCCCTTCAGAACAGATCAATGACTATTTATGAGTTAAGAGTATTTCTTTTTCTATTTGTTGGCAGTAAACTTGCAACAAAAATGAAACTGAAACAATGTGTATTTGTTTAAATGTGGAGTTAATAATCTCTAATGCTCCTAAGGGAGCTGCAGCACTAATGTCTATGGCTGGTCACACGATGATTGAAGATTACTAAGCCCAGAATTCAATACACCTCTCCAGTCAGTCCTCATAACTCAGATTTCCAACACTCGAGATTTCCACTCCAGTACCTAGCAAAAAACTTCTGTGCCAAGTTAAGACTTGCTACGTTGATATTTGTAGAAACATGCTGTGAACGTTTTATTACAGATTCTAGGTAGGGGATTCAGGAATTTCGGAAACTTTAGTGTGCAAAGACATGAAAGTTTCAGCATTAATTAAAATGAATTACTATATCACAAATTCGCCAAAATTGACTGCTTAACTTTAGTAGCGTTCAGTTATATTGCTGTGTTTTGAAAGTTTTAGATTTTTTAAATATATGGATAGATAGCAAAATTACTTGTGTATTTTGATTTGTCCAAGACATTTTAAGGCATTCCTAGAGTTCTCATGAAGACTTGCTGTTGGTATTGGTGAAACAATCTATTTGGAATTTTCATGGAAAATTAATTTTCATTGAAATAGATGCATTTGCTGATGAATGATGACCTTGTACTGATTGTTACTTTTTTCTGTCAGGTGCATGGAAATGTTAGATTTGGTGATCCCACACAATCTGACTGGAAGCATTGAGTGTCCCAACAATTCAGATTTCAACAGCGCTCAGATTAGTAACATCTCAGTCTCATCAAATGGCAAGGAAGGTAGGAGAACAAATCTAGCAGGTTTGTTTGCAGCTGTTATCCAAATCTGTACAAATATCTGGAAGATGTTGTCACACTGGGAAAATGACAAGAAGATGACAAAATGGGGATAGTCAGAATTCTTTGAATGTTGCACAAACAATTACATAAGTCATACTTACATCATGAGAAGGAAGATCTCTGCAAGAAAATATTCAGAGTTCATTGTACTTCTGATGAGCAATAAAGTATTTGACTCATAGAATAAAAGGTCTTTTTGTCCTTTGGAAATTACTCATAGCACACTTTGATTTTTTTTTGACTGGAACCATGCGTGCGCAACAGTTTGTATTTATATTATGCTCATCATGTCACCTTCAGTTCTCAGAACACTGATTGCTCTGAAGTGGGCAAGAGACAGCGTGCTAAGGCTGGGTGACTGGACTCAAAGCCTATTATAATAAAAACTGCAAAATTTGCAGATGCTGTAAATCAGACAAAAATGGAAATTGCTGGAAAAGCTCGCAGGTCCGAGCATTTATAACTATCTTATTTACATTTAATAGTGCAAATCACTTGTCATCAAGAACATTATTTTGAGGTAGATATTTTAATTGACTTTCTATGGCATTCATCTGAGGTAGGTGCACCTTGAACTCAGATCTTCTAACCTAGAGTTAGGTTAGATTTGGTGATCCCACACAATCTGACAGGAAGCATCAAGTGTCCCAACAATTCAGATTTCAACAACGCTTACATTAATTACATCTCAGACTCATCAAATGGCAAGGAAGGTAGGAGAACAAATCTAGCAGGTTTGTTTGCAGCTGTTACACAAACCTGAACAACTATCTGGAAGATGTTGTCACTACCATTGTCCCATTGTGATTTTTTTTTTCCTCTCCCAATGCTAATGCTCCTCCAGCAACCAAATGCTAATTTTGTCAGGCTACAAATTCACTCCATCTACACAATACTATTTAATTACAGAAGAGTCTTCCTCCTTCCTCCTGACTCCCCATCTCAATTGTTGACCTCCCATTGGAGCTATCACTGACATTTTTAGGAAAGGGTAGTATACCACTGGAAGTTAGCAGGCAAAAATGCCAAAGAATGATGGTGGTGGAATTTTATAAATGATTCCCTTTATTGCAAACTCAATTTGCATAATTGAAGGATGCAATTATCAGAGGCTGCGCAATGTCTCATAAAGAGGGAGAATAGGTTTGAGACAAATAGAAATTGCTGGAAAAGCTCAGCAGGTCTGGCAGTATCTGTGGAGAGAAATCAGTTAACGTTTCAGGTCAAGTGACCCTTCCTCAGAATGTACAGTACAAAGCTGTGTGTAAATTGACATCTTAGAAAGGTCACACCCTTCATTCATAACAAAATACCATGAAGAAGTGTGCATTCATGGCATTGAACTCAAGACTTTGTTAAATTTTATGTAAAGGCATCCACTCAGTTCCATTCTGCTTGAGCCTCTTTACTCACTTGAATTGGGAGATACTTTCCCCAGTCAACATGTTCAGAGACATTATTAATACATCTCTAGACTAAATGGGACTTGATCCCAGGCCTCCTGACTCAGAGGTAGGAACTCTATCACTGCACCTGTTGAATTTGGAAGCTGTTGATTTCTTTCATGAATTCTTCAATCAAGCCTGAAGTCACAGCACTAGGTAACAATTACTCCATAAGCCATCAAGTTTAATTGCAATGGAGTTTTTTTTTAAAGTTCAAGGTTAGTTTTGCTTATTATCATGTCTCCAAATTCTCTTTACTTATACTATTGCAGAGAAGCTTTCTATATTCACTGCAAGCAACCACACAGACATCAACTTTTGTAAACATTAGGTTGCTTTATCCATGTCACACAGACATATTAATGTCTTTATGTTTATACATTTTTTGATTAAAATTCCTTTAAAAGCACTCAAAGAAGCCCACTTGTGTAACCTGTCTCGTGTCCAAAATCAGTTTGTGAGAAAAGATTTGCGGCTAACCTCAGCACAAGTGAAATATTCTCCTTTATGAATCAGTATTTCAGTTAAAATCTAAATTCCTGCGCTATGAGATGTGAAATGCTGCAACTTGCAACCCAATGTATTCACCTGGAATAATCGTCTATTCAGAGAACTCAATGACTCACAGTGAGAATGTGTCGTTCCTGAAACATTAGCTCTAGTAGGGACTAGTCTAGAATCCTCAATGCATGTCACACCACCACTAATACAAACATCTGATCGCAACATCATTTACACAAGTGTAGGCATAGCTTGCCAATCTTAAATACATAACTTGGCACTCAAAATCTTTTGGACATAAATAGCCCTGGTGTCAGTTTATTTTAACCTTTTTACCTCCGAGACAAAATATGCTTATTAAAGGTCTGGATTCATATTAAACTCCATTCATAAATGTCAGCAAAACAGTGGGGATCAGTGGAATACCAGAATACTAAATTTATTCAATAAGTAAGAGACTTACTTCTTCATGTGTGCCAAACGCAGGAAAAAGTTTTGCTGATGTGTGGAATGCATTATTTTTCCTTCCTATATATATATATATATACTGCAATTATAACAAATATCTGGACAAATATTTCACTTGTTTTCTCTTTATTTTTAGTTATGTTTTAATGAGAATTATAAAAGGTTGCACAGAGCACCATAAGTCACGTCATTATATTGTATGAGTTGTATTTTGATTACCTCAAGTACTAACTGTTCCTTGATTTCCAACACTTCTTGTTAGAATTAAGTGTTACTTCCTTAGTCAACTTTGGCTTTAAATTCTACTGTTTTCCATGAGAGTTATGCATTTGTAACTGTGTAGTTTTTAAGGAAGTGATATTTCTAGCCATTGTCAGAAGTACAGATTTGGCTCAAATATGAATTGGCTGCTTTTCTGAAATGAGGTAAAAACAATGACTGCAGATGCTGGAAACCAGATTCTGGATCAGTGGTGCTGGAAGAGCACAGCAATTCAGGCAGCATCCGAGGACAGGCAAAATCGACGTTTCGGGCAAAAGCCCTTCATCAGGAATAAAGGCAGAGAGCCTGAAGCGTGGAGAGATAAGCTAGAGGAGGGTGGGGGTGGGGAGAGAGTGGCATAGAGTACAATAGGTCAGTGGGGAAGGAGATGAAGGTGATAGGTCAGGGAGGAGAGGGTGGAGTGGATAGGTGGAAAAGGAGCTGGGCAGGTCGGACAAGTAGCTTCCTCAGCCCTGAAGCTAACAAACTAACTAAACAAACTAAAATGGTCACTTCAAAGTTTTGAAAAGCAAAGGAAAAGGAAGATATCTTTGGATGTGGTATTACACATGAAATTGTGGCAATACAAAGCAAGGTCCATTGAATGTGGAGATTAAATAAGTTGGTGATGACAAGTGAGAGAAGTGCGAAAATAGAATGGATACATGTGAGGACCACGACATTATGATACAGGTTGGTTGAGGAAAAAGGAAGACACGTTAAAATGGATATTGTAAAATACCGTGGTCTACTTCTCAATCACCCTTAACACCCATCCCCTCACCTTCTTATTGCAAGCACAGGGGATGCAATGCCTGTCTTTATACTTTTTCCCATCTCACCATCCTGGGCCCCCAGTGCTTCTTTCGAGTGAAAAAGCAAGTTACTTGCACTTTTTTCAATTTGCTGTACTGTATTTGGTGCTCACAATGCTGTCTCCCTTTCAATGGGAAGACCAAACAGTTTGGGTGACCACTTTATGGAACATATATATTGAGTTTACAAGTTTAGGTCCAGTCATCCAATCCCTATCATTTAAGTTCTGCAGCCCACTCTTTCTCTACGTCTCAGCCTCCAACACAATTTCAATGCAGCTAAGTGTGAGCCTAAGGAACAACCCTTCATCTTTACATTAGACACTTTACTCCCTTGTGGTCTCAACGTGATGTTGAATTCAACAATTTCATATCATAACTTGTGAGCTTTGTTTGGAATGCAGTTGTTAGTAATGATTCTGCTATTCCCATTTATACTACTTTACACCCTTTCCTTTTACCATTGAATGCAATACAGGCACAATTAAATCACAAACCTTCCATTTGTTCTTCATCCCTTAACCTCTTCACTGTCTCTGTTCTCACCTGAAGTTTATACACATCTGGCCTGTCCACAACTATGATGAGGATTTATCAACTAGGCTAAATTTTACCAGTCATTTGGAGGTAGACTGGATGGCAGGGAGACAGGCAAAATAAGACAGAGTGGCATCAGGTGCCATGTCCTATATATTCCCAACTTCGTGTCATCTGCCAGTGGCAAGAGAGACAATGGATGAATGGCCTGCACAGAGTAAATTGATCCAATTACATGGCCAATGAAGATTCTATGTGGGTATTTTGCCTGTGACTAGGGATACCTGCCACTGCATGGTGAGACTGTCCAAGAAACCTAATGGCCTGATCTCAATCATCCAGGTGCAACTCCAGCAGTGACCACTACTAGAAGGAGTGCTGCTGACCCACCTTTTGCAAGTGGAGTTACCATTCTTAATAGGCTCAACAGCCCCTTGGCAATCACCTTATTGTTTGCCACTGGCAAAATGTGATCTTACTGCTGGACGAAGGCTGCTTTCTTCCTGCTTTGAGCCTCTGTTGCTGGACTTTGGTGACCTCTGTCAATAAAGCTTGCTCGTAAAATTTCTCTCTCCACTGATATTGCCTGTTGGGCTGATCATTTACACCATTTTCAGTTTCTATTTCAGATTTTCAGCATCTGCATTTTAAAAAGTTTTTTTCACAACATTTGGTCATAAAAATGTATTTAACTATAAATAAAGGCAAGCAACTCAATTCCAAACCACCTACTTCATAAATGATAATAATAATAATAATTAATAACACAAGTAGCCTGTGCTTAGTGTGTATATCTGCAGCTGGTTGTTCTGGACACCACGCTTCAGGAAAGGTGCCCAGTTTTTGGGGAGCGTTCCATTTATTAGGCTAAAGCCAGGGCTGAGGAACTTTAGTTATGAGTAAAGACTAGAGAAGCTGGGATTACTCTCCTTAGAGATGAGGAGGTGAACAGAGGCTACACTCTTCTGCAGCACTAACTTTCTCAGCTTCCGATCTTCCAGGTCAGTACTTTCTTTATAAGTGGATTCCATTGCATCAAGGTACACCTAAAATCTACTCTGTTCTGGTTTCCTACTCACTTAAGGCAAGGGAAGACAATAAATTATTGGTAGAACTTTGTAGAAATGAGCATTTCTACAGGTCTGTGACCCCACAGCATGGCGTGTCTCCCAACTGGCTAAAGATTTTGGAAATTCTGATGTGAACATGCACTCTGCCCCCATAGCTTTCTGTCTATGTATTAACTTGCCAGGTATCTAACTTCATGTATGAAAATTCATGAATTCGTCTTGAGTTTAAAGAAAAAAAACATTACTTTCAGTCAGATCATTTTCTGCCTTGACAGTCAAGGCAGGAATTGATGGAATGAATCACAGAACTCTCATCCCTTTCATTTTGGAACAAAATTACCACAAGGTGGTGAAGTGGGAAATCTAACCTTGTGACTTTAGTGGTTAAGTCTGCTAATTTGCATAGTAACACTCCCATGCCTGGTGCACCCAATCCTAATATGTTCACGCACTGTTCTATTGATTTTCCAGCAAATATTCCCCACTCCATCAGTCCTTTTGTTCTATCTCATACCTGGGTCTTGCAGCTAAGGTTGCTACCAATGAAGACTACAGAAGTTTGCATTGAGGGGACTATTACCATTTGGGGTTGCATTGACTTTACAGTATGCCCAATGCCTGCAGAACTTGTTAATTTCATAACAGTATCTTACTTCAGCAATAGCAGCGCTAATTATTCAGAATCTACTCAACAACATCATTCTAAAAATCTTTCTTTTTGATAGAACTCAAACCTAACGAGATACTGAAATGTTTAGCTGGTTATTAGTGACCGTGCCCCTTTCAGGTGTTATCTGTGGCTCAGTAGTTGCACTCTCACCTTTAAATCGGAAGGTTGTGTTTGAGCCCCATTTCAGGACTTAAACATGTTATAAAAGCTGATGTTCATGTGCAATACTGCACTTTGGAGGTGCTGCTTTTCCAGTTGAGACTTGAAGTCAAGTCTCTGTCTATCGTCTTAGTACAGGAATCTTTCACATCTATCTATGGTTAGCACTGCTGCCTCACAGTGCCAGAGACCCGGGTTCAATTCCCGTCTCAGGCCAACTGTCTGTGTGGAGTTTGCACATTCTCCCCATGTCTGCGTGGGTTTCCTCCGGGTGCTCCGGTTTCTTCCCACAGTCCAAAAATGTGCAGGTTAGGTGAATTGATCATGCTAAATTGCCTGTAGTGTTAGGTGAAGGGGTAAATGCAGGGGAATGGGTCTGGGTGGGTTGCTCTTCGGAGGGTCGGTGTGGACTTGTTGGGCCGAAGGGCCTGTTTCCACACTGTAAGTAATCTAATCAATGCCAGGGAATGCTGCCCTGTGTCTTGGCCAAAATTTATTCCACAATCAACATTGCTAACACAGACAATCAGGTCATTATCATATTGCCATTTATGGGAACCAGCTGTGTGTAAATTGGAGGCCAAGTACCCTGCATTATAGCACTATCTACATTTAATTGGTAGTAAGATAGTTTTTTTGTCATGCTGAGGTCATGAAAAGTGCTATATAAATAGAGTTCTTTATTTTACTTTCTTTCTTTCAGCCTATTGATGATTAATTATAAGCTTGAGGTTATGTGGATTCTCAGTTCATTCCACAATAGCATTTTATCTCTGTGCTGACATGGTGTTATAAGTACATTATCTCTGTTATTTCATGGAGGAAAGGGAAGTAAAAGAATGTAAAAATCTGTTCAAGAAATTACTGGCAGCAAAGCTTGTTGAACAAGTTCTTACAGGTACAATCCATGCCTTTGTTACAAGAGGTTAATCAGAGGCTGTTGGCACTTGGCAAAAACAGTTCACTGTTGTGTAATGAATTTAATCAACCAAAAATGTGTCATTAAAATCTGAATGTTGATTGCACAGTAAAACGCTTCAGTGATGTTTGGATAAACTGATTTGAACCATCCGTCTCAGTTCATATAGAATATAGATTCAAGCCATGCAGCCAAACACAAATTATATGTTACTTTTAGTTTAGTGGTCCAACTCAATCTCTGATTGAGTAGAAAACCTAAATTCTGATGGCCTAATCACAGGTTTTGCCCAAAGAAATTTCGCTCTGCAGCTAGACTACAGTTAGTGTAAATGCAAGCTCAATCTTGAAAGAAAAAAGAACAATTTTACATTCATGTGCCATCTCTCAGAGCTTCAAAACATTCCAAATCACAGTACAGGAATATAGAAATGCACGTAAGATTACAAGGCTTTGGATCAAGTGTTGGAAAATAGGATCAGAATATTTAGGTGCTTGTTATGGCTGGTATAGACTGAATGGGCTGAATTGTCTTTTTGTGTGCTGTGTACATCTATGTCTCTATAACGTTTTAAGTCATTTTAAAGTGATGTACAACACACAGCATCCAATTTGTGCAAAGTAATTCTCCACAAACAGTAATGTGACAATGACTTGTCTATTTAAATTATGTTGGTCAAGGGATAAATATTAGCCAGAATATCAGGAAGAACTCCTCTGTTCTTCTTCAACCGAACATTAGTAGCTTGTTACATTCTCCTGAAAGGTAGTGGATATTGGATTAATGTCCCAAGTGCACCTCTAACAGTACAGCTCTCTCACCTGCCCTGGAGTGCCAACAGGGATTTTGTACTGAAGTCAGTAAACTGGGACAAAAACAGAAGTTGCTGATAAAACCCGGAAGGTCTGGCAGCATCTGTAAAGAGAAATTAGAGTTAACATTTCAAATCCAGTGAGTCTCCCTTAGAAGTTCTGAGTTTTCCAGCAACTTCTGTTTTTGTTTCTGATTTACGGCTTCTGCAGTTCTTTTGTATTTTTGTCACTGAACTGGGATTTGTGGCTGGAACCTTCGTAGGCAGAAACTGGAGTATTTATCAGTTAAGCCTCATGTAAAAGCTAAAGGCAAGCTAGGATTGTCAACTCTCACTGAATGTCTGGAGATTTTATCACCTCTTGACTTGAACTGCTACCGCCACTCTCCCTTAACTGAATGGTTAGTTAACAAAAATAGTGCTGTGTGATTACATGATCACAACTGTTGAACCATTATAGACCAGGATGATCACACTTACGATCCCTGGTCTCTGCTGTTAGGTTGGCCCCAGATGATGTTACGAGTTGACTTCAGATTTTCCAGATTAGGAGAGAGAAAATCAGCAAGTCTCTCGCATGCTGAAGTGACATTTGTATGAGTTGAACCCAGGAGAGAAGTGGGGTCAGCTATGATACTGAGAGCAATCAGTCTGTTGAAAATGAAGGTCAATATTCACTTGGACACTTGGACAGGGTAGCAGAGGCCATCAGATCCATGGAACTGAACCCAAACAATGAGCTAGTATTTTCAGGACAGCAGAGAAGACTAGAGGAGATAATGGGAGGGAAATAAAAGGATGTTCTGATCTGACTGAGACAATATTTGCATGCTTGACTGTTCCAGTTCTTTTATCCCCCAAACTGGTTTTGTTTCCAACGTTTTTCTGTAAAACTCATTTAATAAAATTGTATTCAAATGCAATTTCAGAGAATAGCTTTTTCATTCCTAATTAGAACTCACAAATAAGTGGCTCTCAGAAAATGTATCCCCCTCACTACTTCAACACAAATGCTATTGTCATGATTTCACTGTGTTTAAAAAAAAAACTGAACCAATTTACCTTTGGCTTGTGTGTGATTTATGCACCCCAGTGTGCTAAATGCATGTTTCTTTTTAACTTTTTGGCAAATTTGATTATCTATTCACCTGCAAAGGAGGACCTTCTGACAATAACCACTTCAGGTGAGGGTTTGCAAACTCCTGCCAAAATGAAAAAGGGGCAAGAAAGGATTCTCTGCAATCTCCCTTTGCTGTAACAAAGTGCTCTCATATATTGTGGTCTTTACTGAGACTGCATAAGAAAATGCAAAAAGCAGACAATCTATCCCAGCATTTTGTAGCCATTTAAAAGGAGGACACATTAATGAAGTTTTGAGGAAATATATGGGAACCTAGTTTTCATGAAAAGGGTTATAGAATGCAAATGGACAATGTTGAACGCATTCACTCATTCCTGGTAAGAGAGCTTAATGGTTAAGTTAATGGATGAAGCACCCACAAGTCGTGAATGTAAATTCCATCCTTTGTAAAATGTGAGATAGGAATACCACCAAAGAATGATGAGAGAGATTAAAAGATTATATCTTTTTTTACATGGCATATTCTATAAACAAACAATCCTAACGGTCGCAACATTGAATATGGAATTCAGGAAAGCTTTTGAGAGTTAAGACATTAAATAGGTTACTCGTTTCTTTCAATTTATTTTTGGATTGTCATCTTCACTAACATGCCCATTTCTAGGTACCCTTGTGATGTTGGTGAGGAGCTACCTTCTTGAATCACTGCAGTTTAACCCAGTAACTGTGTAGGAAGAGTGATAACATTCCATGCCAGGATGGTGGTCGAATTTGGAGGGGAGCTTGCTATTTTCCATCTTCCTCTATGTGGTAGAAGTCATGAGTTTAGAAGGAGATTTGAAGGCATTTTAATGACTGGCAGTAGCGTATCTGTGTGTCACTGCTGACACTGTGCTCTTTTCAGAGAGTCACACAGGTGTAGTGGGTTAAATGGCCTTTTTTTGGTTATAACATCATTAATTTCCTGTTTTAAAGTTTCCTATATTTAAAGAACAATTATGGATTGGAAACTAGGCTAGTTTGTGGGAAAGGTTATGTCTCACAGCTTGAGAGTATTTTTGATGAGGTGACAAGAATGATTGATGAGGGAAGGGCAGTGGATGCTGTCTACAGGGACCTTAGTAAGGCATTTGATAAGGTTCCTCAAAGGAAGCTGGTATAGAAGGTCAGGTCTCATGGGATCCAGGTGAGCTAGCTAGATGGATGCAATACTGGCTTGATCATAGAAGACAAGGGGTAGCAGTGGAAGGGGGCCTTTCCAAATTGGAGATCAGTAACTAGTGGGTGATCTGATTATTAAGGTGCAGATGACACCAAGATTGGCAGAGTTGCAGATAGTGAGGAGGATTGTCAAAGAATACAGAGGATATACATAGATTACAGATTCAGACAGACAAATGGCAGATGGAGTTTAATCCAGACCAATGTGAGATGATGCATTTCGGAAGATCAAATTCAGATGAGAATTATACGAAAGATGGCAGAACTCTTAAGAGCATTGAATACAGAGGGATCTGGACATACAGGTCCACAGATCCCTGAAAGTGGCAGCACAAGTGGATAAGGTGGTGAAGAAGGTATACAGCATACTTGCATACATTGGCCAAGTCATTGAATATAAAAGGTGGCAAGTGATATTACAAGTTATAAAACTTTACTTAGGCCACATTTTTGAAAAATGCTTGCAGTTCTGGTCGCCACTTTATCAGAAGAATGTGGATGCTTTGGAGAGTGTGCAAAGAAGGTTTACAAGGATGTTGCCAGGTCTGTGGGTGAGGGGGTTTCAATTATGAGGAGAGGTTGAATAAACTTGTATTGTTTTCATTGGAAAGACAAAGGGTGAGGGGCGACCTGATAGAGGTCTACAAAATTGTGAGAGGCATAGATTTGATTAGATTAGATTACTTACAGTGTGGAAACAGGCCCTTCGGCCCAACAAGTCCACACCGCCCCGCCGAAGCGCAACCCACCCATACCCCTACCCCTACATTTACCCCTAACCTAACACTACGGGCAATTTAGCATAGCCAATACACCTGACCTGCACATCTTTTGGATTGTGGGAGGAAACCGGAGCACCCGGAGGAAACCCACGCAGACACGGGGAGAACGTGCAAACTCCACACAGTCAGTCGCCTGAGGCGGGAATTGAACCCGGATCTCTGGCGCTGTGAGGCAGCAGTGCTAACCACTGTGCCACCGTGCCGCCCACTATTTGGTAGATAGTCAGAGGTGTTTTCCTAGGGGGAAGAGTCAAGTAAAGGAGGACACAGGTTCAAGGTGGCAGGGGAAAGTTTAGGGAAGAAGTGCAGGGAAATAATGGGTTTATACTCAATGGAGTTTGGAAGGATGAGGGGGGAATCTGATTGAAACATACAGAATACTAAATGGCCTCCACAGGGTAGATGTTGGGAAGGTGTTTCCATTGGTAAGAGAGACTAGGACCTGAGGGCATAGCCTTAGAGTAAAGGGAAGACATTTTAGAACGGAGATAAGGAGAAATTTCTTAAGCCAGAGAATGGTTAATCTATGGAATTCCTTGCCACACAAAGCTGTGGAGGCTGGGTCATTGAGTATATTTAAGACTGAGATTGATAGGTTCTTGAGTATCAAGGGGATCAAGGCATACGGGGAGAAAGGGGAAGAATGGGATTGAAAAACTTATCAGCCATGATTGAATGGTGGTGCAGTCAAAGGGGCAGCCTAATTTCTGTTCCTGTGTTTTAAGGTCTTATGGAAAATGTTTCTCACACAGGGTAGTGGATGCCCAGAATGCACTGCCAGTGGAGATGTGGAAGCAGGCATGTTTAGCAACAGTTAAGGCATATCCTGATAGGCACATGAATGGGAGGTGAACAGAAGGTTAGAAACTACATATAGGCAGTAAGTGGCAGGTCTAAATAAGGGCTAGGAATTGATGCAGGCTTGGCAGGCCAAAGGGTATATTCCTGTGCTGTATTGTATATCCTTAGCTTGCATTCTCTTCTTTGAATCATAGAATCCCTATAGTGCAAGGAGAAGCCATTCTGCACCCACCTTCCAAAGGGCATCCTAGCCTATCCTTTCCCAATAATCCACCTAGCATGCACGTCCCCAGTCACTATGGATAATTTACCTTGGCCAATCCATCTAACATGCACATCTTTAGACTATGGGAGGAACCCAGAGTACCCGGTGAAAGCCCATACAGACCCAGGGAGAATGTGCAAGTTCCACATACACACCCAAGGCTGGAATTGAACCCAGGTCCCTGGCATTGTAAGGCAGCAGTACTAACCATTGAGCTACCCTTCATTCTTTAAATAATTTAGTTGTATAGATATCCACAGTGACTGCCATAAATAATCATATCTGAAGCTCTTTGAAGCAACTATACAAAACGCTGGTGCGGCCACACTTATAATATTGTGTACAATTCTGGTCGCCCCATTACAAAAAGGATGTGGAAGCAGTGGAAAAAGTGGAGATTTACCAGGATGTTGCCTGGTCTGGAGAGAAGGTCTTATGAGGAAAGGCTGAGAGACTTGGGTCTTTTCTCATTGGAAAGAAGAAGGCTAAGGGGGGATTTGATGGAGACATACAAGATGATCAGAGGATTAGATAGGGTAGACCGAGAAAGACTTTTTCCTAGGATGATGACGTCAGCTTGTACAAGAGGGCATAACTACAAATTGAGGGGTGATAGACTTAAGACTGATGTCAGAGGCAAGTTCTTTACACAGAGAGTGGTAAGGCCATGGAATGCCCTACCTGCTAAGGTAGTCAACTCAGCCACATTAGGGTGATGTAAACAATTCTTAGATAAGCTCATGGATGATTTTGGGATATTTAGGCGGACGAGCTGAGAAAAGTCCACAGGTCGGCGCAACATCGAGGGCCGAAGGGCCTGTTCTGCGCTGTATTGTTCTATGTTCTATTTTAAAGGACGATGCTAAGAACTGTGCGATGAAGCTCTCCTGCTGTCCTTCCTGTGATTTTTCCATACCTGTGGCAGGAGAATTTCTAAAACTCAGATCTAAAGGTGCAAGCCAATTTTACTCCAAGTTTTCAGAATTCGTTGTCTCCTGATTTCTGGCAGGAAAGCCACCACAGGGATTCACAGTCTGTGGAAGTAATTTTAATATCTTTGCCTTTCTGCCTCCATATCTGCCCTTTTATGTCATGAATAGTTATGTTTTCCTCCTCAATAAAAGTAGCGAATATTTTCTCCAGTGATGTGCAATAGGAGCAGTGATAACTATGTAGAAGCTGCCCTGCAGCAACTCAACAAAGCTCTTTTGAGAGAACCTTCCAAGCCTGTGATCCCCATCAGCCTGACATTGCAATCTCCTGGCCTGGCATGGTCTCTCAGTGGCACCTGGCTGTCTCTCACCCTGGCACAATAGTGTTTTGGCAGCTCGTGGCAGTCTTTTGGCTCACTGTGGACCTCTGGCCTCGAGGTCATTCCAGAGTGGTCTCCCGGCCTCTAAGGTGAAGCTCAGCATGATCTGGAGTCAAGGCCCAACTCAGACTGAAGGCTTGGTACCAATGTGAACTGGATTGGAAGGACTGGTGTTCTGAACTTTTTATTTCTCTATTTTCTCATTTATTCCTATGATCTGTAATTGGACTTTTTATTTCTAATTTTTGATTCCTAAGAACTTGTACTGAAGGTACCTTGTACCTAAAATGGCGCCTTAAGTGGTGTCTTGTGACTTTTCAGTGTACTCATTTGAGTACATGTGACAAGAAAGCTAATTCTATTCAAGTTAAACTACAACAGACACATAGGATCATCACCCTCTGAAAGCTCCCCTCTGGACGACACATTATCCTGCCATTCCCTCACTATACTTGGCCTTAAACCTGCAACCCTCTTTCCAACAACATTCCAACCCAGGTGGACTGCAGCAGTCCAAGGAGGCAGCTCACCACCATCTACTCTAGGAATCAGCAATGATTACTATCAATGCTAACATCCCATGAATGAGTTTAATAAAAATCTGATGAGTGCCTCAGTTGATTAATTCCCCTGGCTCTGTTGCTGTGCTCAAAACTTAACTACTTCAGGATTTATTTTGATATCAGTAGAGGCTTCATTCACACTTGCAAAAGTCCCAACACCTCTAAGTTAACAAGACTGTAATTGGAAATTTACCATTAAGCTGGATAAGTCATTAAACTCAAAACATGTAGAGTTCAAGAGCAGAACAAAGGAGAAAAACAGCATTGGCAGCGGGAAACAAACAGGAGTGAAAAGGGAAGAGAAAGGTAACGGTGCAGGCTATTTAACTAAATGGAAATGAGGAGTTATAGAAATCAGAGGCAGAAAACTAAACATAGTTTTACAGTACTCCCCAGGACTTCACACAACCTCATTGGCGTATTGGATAGAGTCATCAGTATGGCCAATTCACAACTAACCTGGTTTTACTGTGTCTTAATGTGTACCAAAATTTGTTCATTAGGCATGTTAACCTCAATGCCTAAGTTCCCAATATGCAGTACTTTTGCACAGGCTCTGTGTCAGCTTTTGGATGTTAAGTTCATTCATAAAAAATTAATGCTACAAGCAGAAGAACAAATGCAAAATAAATGCAGAAAATCAAAGAGTATTCAAATATTGAAACAAAAGCTCATACCAAAGAACAATGGAGCATGAAGACAGTGAGAACAAGATATTTGTTTAGCTGCCTTTCAGCTCAGCATCATCAAGATATAAAGAGGAAAATCAAACACTAGGTATTGGGAATCCACAATGAACAAGTGGTATTTGGTGCACAGAAGATACCATAGTAAGGATGACTTGTAAAATGATTTCATTTATATCCAAACTAGCCCAACTGGTTTTAAGAGAAGGAAGTAGAAATTATTATTTTTCTTTTTTTTCTTTTTATTCTCTTTTGATTTTGGAATTTTGCAATTCATTTTCACAGCTATCCCTTCAGTGTTCAGTAAATTATTTATCCATTTTTCACAGACAAATCGGAGTCGATGAGCAGCAGTGAAATTTCCACAGCAGCATTGGAACAATTCTCCAATTCAGGTCAGTTTAACATTTTAATCCTGAAGCATACATGTGCATTCATTAATGAGTAATCAGAGAAGGCATATGTCTCGGGATTTTGGCCTTTACAGTAGGGTGGTACCAGGTCTCTCTCCTGCCTACAAGTGTGGTAGAGGCAAGTTCAACTGAGACACTCAGGAGGGCATTGGATGATTATTTGGTTAGAAATAATGTTCAAGGATATTGAGAAAAAGCAGGAGATGAGCAGTAGAGAAAAATGCTCATTTGAAAATGAGTGTAGACTTTTGTGATTCTATGTGAGACTCATCTCTTCAGTCACAAGGACGTGCACCTCTCCAACACTTGGGCAGCTGAGAGATCCAACTTTAATGATGCATCTTGGATGGTTTTGGACTAATGCATAATTGGGCATGACTACCTGCAGATAGGAGGCACTGAGGTCTCTCTCTGTACGTTTGGTGAAAAGCCTTCTTTGAATCAACAAAGTGGAAATAAACACGGAGGAGACCCGAGCTACCAAAATTGGGTGTCAGGACACCAAGCGAACTAAAATTTTGGGATGTGTGGGCTTTGAGGTAGCAATAGCACCCACGGAACTATGCCAGAGTTACAACAGCCATATAGTTGTCCTTCTGACTGTCAGTGAGGGGTCATGACAATTTTCAAGTCTCAAAATGGGGTCAATGATGGAAAGAATGTGGGAACAACTTTTAGCAAGCACATCAGAAAGGTGTTTCTACAATCACGAAGCAGGCAGGTGAGTTAGGTAACGTAGATAACTGGAATGATGCTGTAAAGTAGTGGGTTGGTCCTCTCTCTGAGTTAAGTTATCCAGCTTCTAACTATAGCATGAACCAGAATTGAGCACATCCTGTACATTTGAACCCCACTCTGCAAATACAAATTCAAAATCTATTTATCTCATTGTTCCATTTTTGCCTTGAAAATGCAGTAGACAATATATTGCATTCACAATTAAAATATTACTGCATTCTGAAAGGTAAGTATGAAGGGCCATCATAATTTGGAGCCTATAATTTAGACATTGTTCACATAAACAAAAGGTGTGCCACATTCATCGTCACTGGCGACAACCTTTGTTTATCACACTGCCTTATGTTCCACCTTTTCAAGTACCCAGTGAAGGCGATACTGAAGCTGCAATTACAGCAACTGCTAGGGTTACCTAACACATGCCATTGATCTCCAACATATTTAATTCAGGAGCACTTAGCATTATAGCTGAACACAGCGTGGAAAACAAAAGACTTTTCCAATGGTTACCTTTCTGACTGATAACCAGACCTCCTCATCATTCCCTTTGACCTTAAGGCATTGTTGTAGATTGAAAATAGCTCCAGAAACTTCATGGCCCAAAGGGGAGTCATGCCAACTGGTCCACATGCTTCCAACCAAGGCCTGCCCTTCTCATTTGATGGGTCTCCTGGCTAAGCCCCTCTGAGGTTTTACTTTAATTCTCCCCTCCATGATGAAGCACCCTTATGGTTACCTTGGATGTTTGCTCAGCCATTTAAAATCTGTGTCTGAACATTTTGCTGCACTGATCTCACCCTCAACTACTGTAGACTCCAGACCTCCACTTGTTCCTGACTTTGGGGCTCTTGAAGCCTGCAGGAAATCCCAGCACATACAGTCCAGAAAAATTATTTGTTACAAGTTAAGCATTATCAGATTTAGAATTATTGAATTGCAAAAATAAGTTTACACACCTGAGCTATACACTGCCAATTCATGTAGCACATTTTCAGTCATTTTGGAGGCTACTGTAATTCTACTTTATAAGCCAAAGATAATTTATACTAAAAGTGTTAGACATATTTCAAATATGAACATAAAAATAGTTTAAAAAATCTCAATGTTGTTGTGTAATGAGCAGCTCCATTCAGAATTTAATCATTTTAATTTGTGAATGGAACACTTTTACAATATGCATGCACAGTAATTCTAATTACAGATCATCCTATGTTTACAAAATACAAAGACACTCTATTGCAACTGTACCAGTTGCCATGGCAATACTGTTTTTTTTCTTTCACTCCTGTCTGCAACGGTTGCCTATATAATAATGTCCCACCTATACAGCATTTGAAACCCACACCTATGCAATAGTTGATTTGCTATTGTTTACATTTCAACCTAATTAATTAATACTTTAGCAAATGAAATAGGACTTATTGTAAACAAATCATATTATGAAGCCCTGTGGGGCAAGACTCATGACAATCAACATTTATTTAGTGAAAACATACTATTATCTATGCTGTAGGAGGCATCCCTATAAGTCTCTGTTTTCAACAGTCCATTACATTATCTAATTGCTTGGTTTTCATTTACAGCTAATAGCAGTGATCTCAGTAAAAGGCAACCACACCAGTTTTCACCCCAGATTTATACTTCAAAGTAAGTGTATTGTACAAAATGTTATATTTTAATCTAGATAATGCACTGTAACTTAAATTCTTAATCATTGTATTAATATTTCTATTGCTATCTTTGCTGCTGAAGACAGAGTAATTACATCTGTGATGTGACCCATTCTGTGATGACCCACTTTAAATTTATTAAACAATGAGAGATTTAAAAGTATCAGATCATGTGCAGAAGCCAAGAATTACAGAGCTGACACCATGTGACTGGGATCCACAAGAGTTAATTTCATCTTCTTCATTTGGGCAGTAATCTAACAGTGTACATGTAGCACCCATCCAATTTTCATTGCTATAGACCAAGAAAACTGAGAATTTATGATGGCCCAATTATCTTGTCCAATGGTTGCTCGCCATCTTATTAAAACATGATCATTCATCAGTTAACAAAGTCGAAATAAATTATTATTCAGTTGCCACCTGATCAATCAGTTGTATTCTATTTTCTGAATAAAGATTACTTGGCTGGTCAAACATTTCTATTAGAGTTTATTTTTGTCAATAGCTCGTCTTAGTTCTGAAGTTTGTATTTCAGACCATCTCTGAACAATTGACCCGTTAACATTAGGAGACCATTTAGGAACTTAGACCAGAATTTCTGCTCCCATATTAGGAGCACAAAGTCAGGAAAAATCCCAAAGTCCACAATCCTGACTAGGGAGAAGGTGCACTGCACATGGTCTAGTTTTGGTTCTGGCAAAGTGTGTGATAACTGAAGTCAGGCCGAATGCCACTGGAAACAGATTGAGGTAACCACAGATGCTGTCAGGTGTCAAGGTTATTTCAGGAAAACAATAAAACAAAAGACATTCCTCTAGCCTTCAACCCCCTCAGCCTCCCCCACTCACTCCACATATCCACCATGTCAATATGAGTCCCTCACTACATGTCCACAACTCCTGATATCCTCTAGGCCAACCTGTGCTCCCCTCACACATGGCCACTCACACCTTTAGTGGCAGCCCATGTTCCCATCCATCCACATGGTCCCTCATGTATTCTTTGTCAACCTGCACTATTCTATCCATCCACTACCATGATACTTTTTAGTGCCTGTACTAATATAGCCTCAACTAATACTCCCCTCTCATGATTCTCTTTCTCTATTCTATTCTTTACCAGCTCACACAGCATGAAGAGACCTCAGGACTCCTACTGAGATGAAAAATACTTAACTGTCTATTAATGACATCACTTATCTTAAAATAACCACTTGCAATGATTAAAAACTCATTTATTACATTTAACCTCCTTCAACTACTTAATCCATTATAAAAACAAGGACTTGAATTCATCAATCCATTTCAAAGACTTTGCAAGCATTTAGAATTGAAGTTCAAACTGTAAAGCAACAGGCACTTGACTCTGATAATTACAGGTTGTGAAATCAGATGTTCAGCACAAATCCTTTAAAAATAGTTCTGGGACTTATGTAAGCAGCATGAAGTGGCAAACGCAACTTTATTACATTGCAGAGATTTTAATTGTCAAGACATTAAAAGATGGGAGATTTAGGTGTCTTGATAGCTTGACAGTTCCAATGTATTTCACAATTCCATTGGCAGCTTGACAGTTACCATGAAAGCTTGATTTTTTTTTCCATGATCACTTGACAGCCGACAGTTCCAAAAGAGTCAAACTCTATGTTACACATTTTTTTTGTCATCCTAAAAGGTACCTTACCTCCCCCAAAGTAGTCTACCACTCCAAAGAATTTCAATAGTGTTAGACATTCTCCTGAAAAGTATAAAGCCTGCAAGTCATATTCTGGACATCCCACTAGTGAAGGCAGCTGCTGTTTAACAGTGCCCTGGGTTTGTGAGTCAAAGACGGCCAAAGTACAACCTGCTCCTGTTCCTTTACCACTCTCCTCCTTTCCCCAGTGAAAATAATAGTAACTGGGTTTGAGGCCTGAACTTCTGGAATCTGGGTTCCAGCACCAAGTTGGCTAAGATCCTCAGAGGATGACGTAACCACCTCCTTCTTTACAAAAATTCAAGCCTCAGTCTGCAGGTTTTAAACATTGGCGCAAATGTAATCAATTTATGGGGACAAAAATCATAGAATGGTTACAACACAGAATGAGGCCATTCAGTCTATTGTGTCTGTGCTGTCTCGCTGCAAGAGCAACTCACCTAATGCCACTCTGCCACTTTATCAGTGCAGCTCTACAAATCTTTTTCTCTTCACATAATGATCCAGTTTATGTTCGTAAACCATAATTGAATCTGACTCCACCACACACACGAACCTTAGTTTTTGTTCCTGCATTGGGTGCTTTGAGGTTGGTTCCTCAAACCCAATCTTTTAAAATGGCTCCTTGTATTTCTGGTGGGAAGGTTGGACTAGGACCTCCATAAACCGTATAAGAGGCTGCTAGTTTCTGAAGTGGGTTTTCAACCAGCCCACCTAAGGAACCAGCATTGTCATCAAAGGTGAAAAATAAAGAATAAAGCTAAAAACCTCTCTCCAGCTCAGTCCAATATGCTTTCCATGCCGCATGCTTTCCTCCCTAGACTGCTCCACCAACCCACATATTCTCTCATAACCCCTCTGCCACCCTGTTCCCATTTAAGTATCCATCAAAATGTTCTTTTGAGGACACCTGAAAATGAAACGGGCCACATAAGGTGTTTTTTTGTGAGCAGGCACTTTGAATGCCAATCACCTTTTTTAAAAAAACCTCCATATATTTGGAGTTCAAGTTCCTTGACAACTTTGCCAGGCGCAATGAGTTTATGCACTTTTTCCATATACGCCTACCTTTTCACAATCAGAAAGGGTACTTTACCTCTAATAAAGGACTCTGTAGCTCCACCGAAGTTATTCCAGGACCAGATTTAAAGGGATATCTTATATTTTTTAAAAAAAGAGAGAAATGTAAAACGTCCCCCAACCCTCATCCCATACATCCCTCATAACCTCTCACCTACCCACATACGTCATGCCCTACCTATGTCAACCCATGCAACTTGATGCTGTCTCCTTTCCCCCCATTGCCCTCTACCCCTAGGGTAACTCAGTTCATACTTTCTCCCATCTTACTTTTCCCCTTCACCTGCCATGCCAGCTTGAGTGACCACAAGTGTTCATGCATATCAGAGAAAAGTTATTCTTCCCTAATGTTCTACATTCCAGACCACACTCTATTGAAAAAAGGACTCTCATTAATAAAAGCACATGTTGACAGTTCTTAATGTGACAGAATTTACTGACACTTGTTTGACAGGCCAAAACTCATTGACATTTCTAGACACTTACTGACCGTTCCATTCAGGGATTAATGCATTTTTTACGCACAATCCTTTGCACAGTTAACAGTCTCAAAGGGCACTTGATACCCCTCCGAACAGTTCCTGACCCTCATAATAACGCTGTCCTATAACCATATTGCAGGGGTACCTCAGCTCTCCAAAGGGGTATACTGGCTATCCAAAAGAAAATAAATAGCAACAGATCTGCTCTTACCCTATCAAATCTCCACCGTTCGAATTTCAGATGCTAGGGATTCCAAAATCCAATTTCAGTCAAGGCAATGAATCATTTAACTTGGGATTCCTGACTGCTTCTTGGATTTTTCTACAACCAGAGACACACTCTGATGCAAAGGTCAGGCAAGCTTGCAGTGAATTCTGTTTCCTAATCACTTGCTGCATAAAAAAGTTCTCCTCATCATTGATGCTTCTTTTTCCAACCTCCTTAAATCACTGACTACTGGTGTTTGACCATTCCAACAATGGGAATATTATTTTCTCTCTATCTGCTTCATTCTTGCATCTTGTCTAATTCAATTGTAAAGTGGCTCTCCCTACTATATCTTCTATCTTTTATTTTGAACAGTCAGGAGTTTTTGACTGAAATACTCATGTTGCCCTCTGTACCTGAGAGATTATTAGATAGGAACCAGTATTGTAATAAATTTTCATTTTTGTCTCCCGTCTGTTTGCAAATTGCACTGTTTCTTCAGTGTTATTGTCAAGATTGGTATTTTCCTAATTGCTGATCAATAATCCATTTATATTTCCTGTAAGTTTCTTTTTTTTATTCTGTGAAGATATTTGTATCTTCAAGTGCTTTTTGTATTCCCATCCCACCACTTTTGTCAACATAAGTCTGTTCCTCATATTTTAGTACCTTCTCAAATCCAAGTTCCTTCTGTGCATTCTGTTTCTCCTGCCTATGTTGTTAATCTAATGCTTGCAATTTTGACCTGCACCATCTGCCTCCCATAGTCCAGGTAAAGTCCTTTCCTGGTTGCACTACCTGCCCTTCCCATTAGTCAATTCCTTGTATGGTACTCCAGATCACTTATTGCCTGTCTGAATTTTCCAGAATGAAAATTACGTTCTTCTTAGGAATGTGTAACATTATTCATTTGGGTGTAACCTCACTTCATTGAGGTGTGAGTGTGGTAATGTTGAATGAAGGGACACATGCCAAAATATGGAGGCTAGCACTTGGGATGTTCTGTTAATATGGTAAAAAAAGTAAGTGCAAGTATAAAAGCAGAAGTCTGAACTCATTACAAGCTTGAAGTTATGGACTGGGTGCATTTGATGACTTGCTTTGAAAAAGAGTGTATGTTCTACTTTATAGTTAGAATTTTTAAACCCTCATCTACAGTTCCTGTCACAGAGTAAATGTCCATATCACCCAAAGAAGCCTCTCCTTTCCATCAACCAATGAGTTAATTGCTCTAAAGTGCTTTACAAATATAAATAGTTCATGTGTATGTAATAGATACTGTTGATTTGTTTATCTTTTATTTATCCTAATCAGATCATATCCACACATTATTCCTACACCCTCTTTCCATGCCATGGCGGCCTATGGACAGACACAATACACAGCGGGGATTCAGCAAGCTGCTCCCTATGCTACTTACCCACCACCAAGTCAACCCTATGGATTACCTTACAGTGAGTACAAAGGTTATATTTGTTCAGATAGGATAATTCAAACAGAAACTCTGCTTTTAATAAAAGTAATTAATTGGCTCACCATACTGCAAAGTGTGAAGAAGAATACTTTATAAAGCAGAGTTTAGCTCTGAAATGATGGCAACATTCTATTATTTAAACAATCCTTTTCCAAAGTGTTCTAAGGATTCAACATTAGAAATAAAATCAGGGATAATAAGATACGTTATATGCAGACAGCATTTGAAGAATTGTATGCCTACCGCCTATGCACAAATGTTTTGAGATCATCCATTGCACTCTGAACATCAGACTTGAATATTTTAAATGTATTAATCAAGGGAAAAGAAAGATGTACTGTGTTTTTCTTGGTGTGCTGGAGCCACATGAAATCTGCCACATCTCTTACCAAAGACCAAGAGAATGGAATGAGTTCACAACCCATTTTGACCGCACCTTGAGAGGAAAGACAGTGATGGCACAACATCATTGGCAAAAATAAGCATGCTCGCAGCAAGGCTGACAAGCTTGGTGCACGTACCTAACCTAGGATTAAAAAAATGACAAAACTGAGGTTGGCAGATTCAGATGAAAGGCAGGCCTGAAATTGAGAGAGATTTAGAACATAAATGTTAAAATCTGTGAATGGAGTCATGCATAACTGGACCAATTAATTTACAATGATACAATTGGACAGAAGCCAATTCTACCTGTTTTCTATGATTTTCCTCATACCTTTTGGACCTTCCCGCAATCCAGCTACCAAGACCCTATTGTTAATATTTACATAGATTTTGATAAGTGTTATGAAGTTGAAGGCATGTACTGTACCTTTAAGAGAGAGTGAATGCTGTTTTGTACTGAGAGCTTACAAGCACCTGTCACACGACTAGCTAGCAGTCTCAGAATGTACTGGAAAATTGAAAATATGTAACATTTGGCTGTGAAACAGTGGGCGGCATGGTGGCACAGTGGTTAGCACTGCTGCCTCACAGTGCCAGAGACCTGGGTTCAATTCCCACCTCAGGCGACTCTCTGTGTGGAGTTTGCACATTCTCCCCGTGTCTGCGTGAGTTTCCTCTGGGTGCTCTGGTTTCCTCCCACAGTCCAAAAATGTGCAGGTTAGGTGAATTGGCCATGCTAAATTGCCCATAGTGTTAGGTGAAGGGGTAAATGTAGGGGAATGGGTCTGGGTAGGTTGCGCTTCGGCGGGTCGGTGTGGACTTGTTGGGCCGAGGGGCCTGCTTCCACACTGTAAGTAATCTAACCTGAGTTGGTTGCTATTTTGACAATATTTCAAATTTAACCAATCAGTTTAAATTATGCCCCAGGATACTAAAACCCAATCGATTTTGAATTTATTGTTTTGCCAACATCGAATCAATGAGACAATCCGATGTTGGGGGGAGCAAAAGAGGCAGGCAGTTTGAAAGTTAGACAGAGAGTAACTGCCATCGAGAGAGATTGCCATTCAGAATCCTCTCTATCAAAGGTACCTTTCTCATATGAAACATTTTTGCAGTAAAAGACAGAAGGCGATCCAGGTAAATCTTCAGCCGAAGAAAGGAGGACACTGGAGACAAGAGCCACTGTGTGGTTTCGAAATTAAGTTTATGTAATTTTAATATGGGTTTTTATTGGAACAGTATATTGTTATAGAGTTGGAGGCAGATAACAAGCAGTTAAAAGAAGGGGGGAGTGCTTAGAGGTGTGCATAATTGTTGTTTAATGTTCACTTTTAGAATTAAGGAATAAATTGATATTAATTTTCTTTAAATAATGGAATTGGGAATTCTCTGTCACTCATACCTTAACAGATTGTGAGGTAAGGTGAGCTTTTCTGGATGTGTGGTATAATTAGCAGAAGGATTCACTGCTGTGTTGTAACATAAGGTACCACTAGTGCTGCAGGTCCAGAGATTCCCACTTTCACATTCACAGCACACTCACTAATTTAGTCTAAGGATTAGTATACACAGTTGCTGCCAGTAGACAACAGCTGAGACAGGCAGAATTGAGGAATGTGTGAGACTGAAGAGTGTGGAGAGTTCCATGAACTATTTCTGTGATTGGGTAACGCTTTGTGCTGGGATTTTGTTTTTTTTGTGTGTTATTTTGCCAACACACAGCTGTACTTGCTTCTCTTTAATTCTGACAGAGTTGGACCACCTGTAGGTTTTCACTGCTTACTGTTCTGCCTCATGTCTCCATGGCAGTCCACAAGATCAGGTCTGGAATTCCACAACCTTCCTCATCATCAAGGAGGAGTACAGTTAAAAGAGACAGGCGATATTTAAGAGGATACATTACCCCTTAATATTACCCACTCCATGAAATGTGCGAGCAGCAGGGATTAGAGTAAGGATGAGATATGGAATGTTGAATGTACCGCCTCAAAGGCAATAAAAGCAGATTCAATATTAGCATTCAAAAGAAAATTGGATAACTACTGGAAGTGGTGAAACAAAAGGCTCTGGGGAAAGAGCCAAAAATTGGAATTATTTGAATAGCTGTGAGCAAAGAGTTAGTACAGGCATAGTTAGCTGTATGGCCTCCTTCAGTGCTATGTCATTCCTCGATTCTACATGTATAGGGAGATTTCACTTCAAAGAGACAATGGATGATTTCTGTCACTTTGTCTATGCAGATTGGTCAGCCACACCCACCAGATTGCATTTCACTCAGTTAGGTCTTAAGGGTGATTCACATACTCCACCTTTCTGTGCGATAGATGAATTTTTGACAGCCATGGATGGTCTTCGCATCTTATGGGTATGCAGGCATCAGGTAAAATGAACAAGAATTCCTCACCTCCATCAGAATTCAAGCCACTTGATCAGCAGTGGTAGATTAATTTACAAAACACACTCCAAAGAGACCAGATTTCACTGCACTAATATCCTCACACCTCCACTGAGAGGCCAGGCAAGTGATATAATACGTCTAGTAGGATGTCTGTACTGGTTTGAAGAAAATGTTAGGGGAAAGATGTAATATTTTAAGAATCAGTTCTCTTCAAACAGGACTATCTACTCATTGTCAATTTTAAAACAAAGGTGTTAATTAGCTTCCAACTGATCTTGTTTACTTTTGAAAGAGTTGAAGCATGTTTCAAGGTATATTTATGAGCAGGCACTTATTAACACGCGTGCAGTTTGGTTCATGCCTTCCTGAAATAACAAAGTGTCTATCAATTAGGCATCAAGACAGAAGATGGTCTGAGCCAGGCACATTCTCCGGGACAGACAGGATTTCTTGGCTATGGCACCAGTTTCAGTACACCATCACCAGGCCAGGCACCTTACAGCTACCAGATGCATGGTCAGTATCAGCTGTAACTGTATCCATCACTGATTTATCCAGAAATCTGTATTGCACTTTCAGAGTGACCTTGAGCCTGATCCTGGATAAAGACTTAATGAACATAGATCAGTAATTTTCATTTATGTGGTTTTCTCATCATAGTAAAATATTTCAAATCGCTGAAAGCAATAGCAGAAGCATCAGTGAGGATGATTCAAAACAGAGGTAAAGAGGTAGGTATTCCGGGATCTTATGGAACTAGCAAGAGAGGTATTGTGACTTATTCTTTTCAGTAGAGCACTTTAGAAGAGAAAACCAAAGCTTTGTTACTGGATTAGAATGGAAGAAGGAAGGACGCAAAGGCAGCTAAGCCATAGAGAGCTGAAAGGGAGATGGGGATCACGCTGAAATCTGTAAACTAGGGCAAGGAGTTTGAATTCAATGCATTGAATTCACCGGAGGTCAGAGATGAAAGATATGATAGGAGATAGTGTACAGACAGTAGAGCTTTAACTAAGTTCAAGATAATGCTCACAAAGCCACTAAGAAATCTTCTTAGAGAAGTCAAGGCCATGGATGGTGGTGGTTTCAATGGCGTGGGCTGAGATAAGGGAAAGATGAGCAATTTTGTGGAGAAGGGGATAGATAGCCTTAATAACAGATGAGCTATGGAATTTACAGCTCAGAGTATGTGAAAATGGGAATTTCCAGAACTACTCTGCATTACATCATTGCTATTCAGCCAAATTATTTGCAGCACATCTGAGACACAATAGAAATACTTCTCAAATGGAGCATAACAGACAGAGATAATATGAAACAATCAATTATTTCACCACCATTTACAAACATTTAAAACAAGCAACATGAATAATGTTCCTTATCTGTGATTACTCAATAATTAAGAAGTAATTAATTTCTTAATATACAATAGAATTTAGGTACTTAGGAATCAAAATGTTATTCCATCTCAATCATTTTATGCCACCGTTCTGCCTCATCTGTCCCTCACAGTAGTCGCAATTTGCTTGGGTCCTGAGGTCAAATTTTGGGCTTGTGAGCTCCATGGCAGTAATGTGTACTAGAACTAGCAGCTGCAAGATACTGGAAATCATGTGCATTTCTTTGCACTGGGTGTGGGCTGAATGACTGAGGCTTGAATGCAGCTTCAAAACAAAACCAATGGAAAGGTAGGTGCTTTCTTTACCAGCAGTTTAAACATAGCTTGCCCGTCCCACATAGCTGAAGTCCCTGTCCCATCCCCAAGAGCTCTCGCTCCCATTCCAGCTTGCATTCACAGAAGTATACACCACCTTCCACTCCCACTTGGTTCGCACTTTGCAATTTTCAACCCCCAAATAGGGTCACTGTGGGAAAAATCAACTAGGTGAAAGGGAGGGTTGCAGATGCTGGAGATTAGAGTCGAGGGTGTGGTGCTGAAAAAGCACAGCAGCTCAGGCAGCATCTGAGGAGCAGGAAAATCAACATTTCAGGCAAAAGCCTTTTTGATTAAGGGCTTTT
The DNA here is from genome assembly GCF_037043375.1 of Chiloscyllium plagiosum. Lineage (NCBI taxonomy): Eukaryota > Metazoa > Chordata > Chondrichthyes > Orectolobiformes > Hemiscylliidae > Chiloscyllium > Chiloscyllium plagiosum. Next base: position 20,339,598 of record NW_028270153.1, on the reverse strand, counting down.
GCCCAAAACGTTGATTTTCCTGCTCCTCAGATGCTGCCTGACCTGCTGTGCTTTTCCAGCACCACACTCTCAACTCGCTGTGGGAAATCACTGGAGAGGCACTGGGTTTGAGGTTCTGCTGTTTGTCCATCTAGACTTTGATGGATGTTCTGCGGTCAAGTGGGAGCAGCCCCAATGAAACATCAACCGTAGTTGTGTCTCTTAATCTTGATTTGATTCTCTCCCTGTTTCTCTTTTTCTCTGTTTCTCACTCAGTCTTTTCCTTTCACCTGTTGGGGTGGTTAAACCAAATTTTCAGACAGCCACCGCTGACTGCATGTTGTATGAGTTAGATGGACTCTTGGTCACCATAAAGTAGATTTCTGCCACCATCCTCCTTTTGTGGTTAGGATCTACAGGTCCTGCTGTGTCGAGTGTGAAAGGTGAAAACCATTTGGCAGTCTAATGGGAAGAGACTCTTGACTCAACCCATACATAGTTTATTGCATTGGCTACAAGACCAATCAGGTACAATAGACCATGTTACAAAGGAGGAGACCGGTCACTCTCGAGATCCAGAACTGGTTAGCCTTTCCCCACAAGTCATTACAATAGAATCAGGTTGGGTGGATATAAATATTGTCTGCAGAATTAACTGTTTCAGAACTATTACCTTATGCAACATCATCATCAAACATTTACTTAAGAACTTAGGAAATATCTCACTCTAAAAAGAATCATCCCTCATTAATTTTCAAATACAGCTTTAAAGAAATAATGTTTGATTGATTTAGAATTCTTCATTAACTAAAATGTCTTTACAGCATGCTTTTCACAGCTTTTTACACAGTAGGATGCATATTCATTAGCCAGTCCATTCCAGCAGTAATTTCACTTCAGTTTTGCTAATACATTTCCACACATTTTGGCCAACTTTGCTTAACAGACTTGAGGTCATTAAATACAATGGACAAGTTAAATAAAAGATAACAAATCTCCACCTAGTTTTCCAACGCATTATATATTACCATTGTGTTATATTTTCTTGAATTAGTATGAACATCAGCAAAGAAATAAAATAGAAACAAATTATATTTGTATATTGCCCTTAATGTAGTGAAATGTTCCAAGGTATTTAAACAGTTAATTTTGAAATCTTTGTTCCACAGCCATTGAGTTCCAAATAATACACATCCATTTTATATCAATGTGATGAGATGCCTAATAAGTTCCTATATCAAACAGAACACTAGCTTTACAGGTTCAGTGTTAAGCCTGATAAAATTCAAGAATTCACAACATTAAAATCAAACTTATGTTTCTAGTCAGATATGGAAGATTTCCTGAACCCCCTGAATAAATGCAGGCAATCCTTCTCCGACCCATTCAGTCAACTGTTGAAAACAATAAAATTACAATTGTGCCTGTACTGGTGAAACCAGACAAAATTCCAACTGCTTCAATGTGCATGCTGAGACATAAAAGTACAGAAAAGACTGAAAAACACAATTAGGTATCATTTATACTGTACAAAAATTGTGAATTGCCAGTTAATTTCACGTAAAATCCAGCAATGGTCAGTTCCTTTTCTCCCATGTTACAGGTTGCCATAATATTAGTTAGTCACCTTCATGTCAACCATCATTTTTTGATTCGGCAGCTGGTTTCACAGCTGGATGTCATTCCTGCTGCTAATTTGCCCCATTTATCCAGGCTTGAGATACCCAGTGTACACAAGCTTGCATGTACCAGTTACTCTGTTCCTTTATTGCCACGAGTCCTGATGTGGCAGTTAATCCCAGGTTAGAGGTGGGAAAACAGAACCAATTCAACTCCTCATGAAAATCTATCAGTCTTCCCATTTAAATGGTGAACATGGTTTAACAGTGTAAAATGGTGTGGTGAATCCACAGCCATACAGTATTTGGGATTCAACTAAGTAGCTCCAGACATGGGAGAACATGGGGTATTGATTACATTTCTGATTCCAAATATTTTAACTAAACTCTCGCCAGCCAACATTAAAGATTGTTGTTGTGTAAAGACCAGGAAACGTGCAGAAGGCATAGCAGTCAATCAGCACTTAAAAGAAAGATAGCTGAATACTCAGTTTAAAATTTAAATTGCATACTCAACATCATGAATTTAAAAACTTTAGGCTTCATGAGATTGTCCCTTTCTTTCAGCATATATTCACCTTGTCCTGAGATGTAGATTTCTGTTAAAGACATATTGTCCCAGATACAGGGCAAACTTCTGCATCTTACTTGATGGCTATTCTTCCATAAGACTTGATACATAGGAATGGAAGTAAGGCCATTCAGCCCATCGAGTCCACTCTGCCATTCAGTCATGGCTGATGGACCTTTCAACATCACTTACCCGCACTCTCCCTGTAGCCCTTAATTCCTTGCGAGATTAAAAATTTATCAATCTAATTCTTAACACGTGAATCTATACATTGCGAATTGAAGGAGTATTCAAAGGTGGGGGAGGGGATTAGGAGGTGGAGAGCCCACACTTTCCTCTGTTTCAGAAGCTTAACAGGGTGGTTGCCGAAAGCATGATTCCTTTCATGAGAGAATCTAGAATTAACTGCATCAGTTTCGGACTAAGCGATCTCTCATTTAAGATGGAGTTGTGGAAGAATTTCTACTGTTTAGATCAGAGTGGTGCTGGTAAAGTACAGCAGATCAGGCAGCATCTGAGGAGCAGGAAAATCGACGTTTTGGGCAAAAGCCCTTCATCAGGAATTGAGGCAGAGCTGTCCACCCTGGAAGCTTCCTGCCTCTATTCCTGATGTAGGGCTTTTGCCCGAAACGTTGATTTTTCTGCTCCTCGGATGCTGCCTGACCGGCTGTGCTTTACCAGCACCACTTGATCTAAGCTCTGGCTGCCAGCATCTGCAGTCCTCACTTTTGCCTAGAAGGATTTCTACTGTCATAAGATGATGAATCTTAGGATTCTGTATCCCCTGTGGCAGCTAGTTATTGAATATATTCAAACTGAGTTAGACAGATATTTGATTAACAAGAGACTTAAGGGTTATGGGGGATAGGCAGGTAGTTCCACGTTCCTATCAGCTGTGATCGTATTGAATGATGGAAGGCTCATGGAGCCAAATTGCCTACTACTGATCCTGTTTCATCTATTCTTAGGTTAACCGTGAACTCCCAGGGCTATTGTAACACCGCAGCCACTGCTTTAGTTGAAATCAACTAATTTAACGCAAGCTGGCATCAAAGCTATGACTTTTTTCACTTCCTTAAACCTTAATTTTAACCCATTAGGAGCAGCGTCTGCAATGCAATAAATATAAGATTAGTATTTTAATACACTTAATTTCCAAGCACTTAAGCAATTCCAAAAGCAGTGGCAGACCCACTTATGATGTAGGTTTGTTCCTCAAATGTCATCAATCTAAAGAGCTACTCATGAGAAGGAAGCAAACTTTCAATTTGCAGTGAGTCTAAAATGGCAGCCACATTCCAAAAGCAAATGGGGGTAAAAAACATCAGTTTTATAATGAAAATAAAACTGATCTGTATGTCTGAGTTGGCTAAAGATGAAAGAAATATAGGCTCCTTGTGAGGGGCACATTGGCCAACACATGAAATTAGCTCATTTTCTTTTTAGTTTTGTTCGGAATTTACACCCACACAAACAGTGAGTAATAATGCGTAACATGCCTCCACTTGGCTGAGTTAATTTAAACCCCATTGTACAAAGCTGCCACAACACCAGGTGTGCAATGTCACAGTTAACAACTCTCAGCTTTTCAATAACAGCTTCCAATTGCAAATGATGAAGTGACTACTCTATCCATTGTGCTTGTGTGGGTCTGAATTCATTGCTGTTTTAGTAATATTACATAAATCAGTGCTACTAGAATAAGAGGCCCTCATTCAAGCTACCAAATAGCTTTAGTTTTAACTAATAATCAGCCAGTTGGAGCTGAAATTTACAGTTGTCAAGATAGCAGATAAGAACCATGTAAATTTATCTCTTAACCGACAGCACTTGGAAACAGATTTGCTAGGTGCTATCACATTGCCGTTTGTGTGGTCTTGCTGTGTGGATGCTGGGTTGTCACATTTCCCACAAGAAATTAAACTTTACATGTACTGCATTGGTTGTGAAGTGGTTTGGGATGCTCTGACTTTATGAAAGTTGCTATATAAGTGTAAGCTCTTTCATTGTCTGAATACACATGAGAAAACATCTTCTTAGGATCCATATATAATTGAGTTGCCATGTATTAATTCTAAAGTGCATATAAATAATAAATGTTTTGTTACCTACATCTAATAATACTGTAAGATTCTGTGGACTGCACAAAGTTCATTTGATTTGTGAAGACCACTCTATTTAATAGTTTGATAAAAACAACGTCAAAAGCGTTATCCTTCAAAAGTTTACTCTGTAAAGCTGGACGTTAATTGTATAGGTGCTGGCCCCTAGTTATACTTTCCCCAAGTAACTATTCTTCATCTGCTAGCTGAAATACTAATCTGCCATATTTAATACTTCGGGCTCTTATTTCTTCAGGAAAACCCAGCCCAGTGTTCTAAAATTCAGCAAGTCATCATCGCTTGAAAACAGTGAGTGCTGCAAGGAGATGTGTTCACAGAGGACACCACTTCCAAACCTGATTTTGTCCTCACCTGATGTGAGAGACATAAAACTAAATTTAAGCCACAAGATGCATTGAAAGCACTCAGGAGTAAGGACCATGACTGCCCCCTGCCCCCTTGCTAACCATGGAGATGTTGAGATCTATAGTAGGTTTCTAATGCTGCCCTGCTAGAAATCAGTGCTCTTAATGTTCATTGAGAGAAAGTGAGGGCTGCAGATGCTGGAGATCAGAGCTGAAAATGTGTTGCTGGAAAAGCGCAGCAGGTCAGGAAGCATCCAAGGAACAGGAGAATCGACGTTTCGGGCATAAGCCCTTCTTCAGGAATGAGGAAAGTGTGTCCAGCAGGCTAAGATAAAAGGTAGGGAGGAGGGACCTGGGGGAGGGGCTTTGGAAATGCGATAGGTGGAGGGAGGTCAAGGTGAGGGTGATAGGCCGGAGTGGGGTGGGGGCGGAGAGGTCAGGAAGATGATTGCAGGTTAGGAAGGCGGTGCTGAGTTCGAGGGATTTGACTGAGACAAGGTGGGGGGAGGGGAAATGAGGAAACTGGAGAAATCTGAGTTCATCCCTTGTGGTTGGAGAGTTCCCAGGCAGAAGATGAGGTGCTCTTCCTCCAACCGTCATGTTGCCATGGTCTGGCGATGGAGGAGTCCAAGGACCTGCATGTCCTTGTTGGAGTGGGAGGGGGAGTTAAAGTATTGGGCTACAGGGTGGTTGGGTTGGTTGGTCCGGGTGTCCCAGAGATGTTCTCTGAAACGTTCCACAAGTAGGCAGCCTGTCTCCCCAATATAGAGGAGGCCACATTGTGTGCAGCGGATGCAATAGATGATGTGTGTGGAGGTGCAGGTGAATTTGTGGCGGATATGGAAGTGTCCCATGGGGCCTTGGAGGGAAGTAAGGGGGGAGGTGTGGGCGCAAGTTTTGCATTTCTTGCGGTTGCAGGGGAAGGTGCCGGGAGTGGAGGTTGGGTTGGTGGGGGGTGTGGACCTGACGAGGGAGTCACGGAGGGAGTGGTCTTTTCGGAACGCTGATAGGGGAGGGGAGGGAAATATATCACTGGTGGTGGGGTCCGTTTGGAGGTGGCGGAAATGACAGCGGATGATACGTTGTACATGGAGGTTGGTGGGGTGGTAGGTGAGGACCAGTGGGGTTCTGTCCTGGTGGCGGTTGGAGGGGCGGGGCTCAAGGGCGGAGGAGTGGGAAGTGAAAGAGATGCGGTGGAGGACATCGTTGACTACGTCTGGCGGGAAATTGCGGTCCTTGAAGAAGGAGGCCATCTGGGTTGTACGGTTTTGGAACTGGTCATCCTGGGAGCAGATGCGACGGAGACGAAGGAATTGGGAATATGGGATGGCGTTTTTACAGGGGGCAGGGTGGGAGGAGGTGTAGTCTAGATAGCTGTGGGAGTCGGTCGGTTTATAGTAGATGTCCGTGTCGATTCGGTCACCCAAGATAGAAATGGAAAGGTCTACGAAGGGGAGGGAGGAGTCTGAGACAGTCCAGGTGAATTTGAGGTTGGGGTGGAAGGTGTTGGTAAAGTGGATAACTGTTCAACTCACCGTGAACAACTTCTCTTTCCAATCCTCCCACTTCCTCCAAACCAAAGGAGTAGCCATGGGCACCCGCATGGGCCCCAGCTATGCCTGCCTCTTCATAGGATATGTGGAACAGTCCATCTTCCGCAGCTACACTGGCACCACCCCCCACCTTTTCCTCCGCTACATCGATGACTGTATCGGTGCTACCTCGTGCTCCCACGAGGAGGTTGAACAGTTCATCCACTTTACCAACACCTTCCACCCCGACCTCAAATTCACCTGGACCGTCTCAGACTCTTCCCTCCCCTTCCTTGACCTTTCCATTTCTATCTCGGGTGACCGAATCGACACGGACATCTACTATAAACCGACCGACTCCCACAGCTACCTAGACTACACCTCCTCCCACCCTGCCCCCTGTAATAACGCCATCCCATATTCCCAATTCCTTCGTCTTTGCCGCATCTGCTCCCAGGAGGACCAGTTCCAAAACTGTACAACCCAGATGGCCTCCTTCTTCAAGGACCGCAATTTCCCGCCAGACGTAGTCAACAATGCCCTCCACCGCATCTCTTTCACTTCCCGCTCCTCCGCCCTTGAGCCCCGCCCCTCCAACTGCCACCAGGACAGAACCCCACTGGTCCTCACCTACCACCCCACCAACCTCCATGTACAACGTATCATCCGCCGTCATTTCCGCCACCTCCAAACGGACCCCACCACCAGTGATATATTTCCCTCCCCTCCCCTATCAGTGTTCCGAAAAGTCCACTCCCTCCGTGACTCCTTCGTCAGGTCCACACCCCCCACCAACCCAACCTCCACTCCCGGCACCTTCCCCTGCAACCGCAAGAAATGCAAAACTTGCGCCCACACCTCCCCCCTCACTTCCCTCCAAGGCCCCAAGGGACACTTCCATATCCGCCACAAATTCACCTGCACCTCCACACACACCATCTATTGCATCCGCTGCACCCAATGTGGCCTCCTCTATATTGGGGAGACAGGCCGCCTACTTGCGGAACGTTTCAGAGAACACCTCTGGGACACCCAGACCAGCCAACCCAACCACCCCGTAGCCCAACACTTTAACTCCCCCTCCCACTCCACCAAGGACATGTAGGTCCTTGGACTTCTCCATCGCCAGACCATAGCAACACGACGATTGGAGGAAGAGCGCCTCATCTTCTGCCTGGGAACTCTCCAACCACAAGGGATGAACTCAGATTTCTCCAGTTTCCTCATTTCCCCTCCCCCCACCTTGTCTCAGTCAAATCCCTCGAACTCAGCACCGCCTTCCTAACCTGCAATCATCTTCCTGACCTCTCCGCCCCCACCCCACTCCGGCCTATCACCCTCACCTTGACCTCCCTCCACCTATCGCATTTCCAAAGCCCCTCCCCCAAGTCCCTCCTCCCTTCCTTTTATCTTAGCCTGCTGGACACACTTTCCTCATTCCTGAAGAAGGGCTTATGCCCAAAACGTCAATTCTCCTGTTCCTTGGATGCTGCCTGACCTGCTGCGCTTTTCCAGCAACACATTTTCAGCTCTTAATGTTCATTGCTCAGGTAGAAGCCATAATGTGACATCGGAATTGTGTTTAAAAGCAACAGATTATGCTTTGTGAATTTAATGTCTTAGTGAGTAGAAGGTAGTTGATAGACACAAGGCCAATTTTCCTGGCTCCTTCTTGCACCAACAATGAACAAATGCAGAATGTCTGAAATGCACTGAACCTCTATAGGCTGAGCAGCATCTGAGTTATGTGTGGACCAGCCCTCGGCCGAAAAAATCCTGCCAATGTGGTCTAGTGTCAGGAAACTAAGGTGTTCATTGAAGACCAGCTGTCATCTCTGTGCTATCCAGTTGTTGTTAGGGAATTCACAGACCTGCTAAAAAGGAATGCAAGATACATATCTTCTAGCCTAACTGCCTGGTCCTCTATATCATTTAACTGAAGGCAGCTATTAGCCCAAGAACCACCATCATCTTTTTATGGCATGTTTGCCTGACAACATGCATATGCAAATGAGGCCAGTGTGAAATTTCATCCTGTAATTTTATTCTACACCAGCCACGGATGCAAGCTCTTCCACCAAGGAAAGCTCCAGAAACTCCAAGACTAAATATGAGGGGTGGACACCTGGTGTGCTGACCTCTTGTTCCTAACATCTTTTACCTGGTGATTTTCAGAAGCCACTGAGAGTTCTATATTAAAGGCTTTTTGAATAACACTAGGCTTCATGCAAGTAATGATAACCCAAATTGAAATGTGGCTTATCAGAAATAGATAAACTTTATTCTGCATCATCACCTTTATCATATTGGGTAGAAACAGAGATCTCTGGAGTTGGGTAGGATTCCATGTCAATCCATTCACAGTCAAATTTAATGGAGTGTAAGGGGATTTTTAGTGTAATATTGTAATCCTTTTGGTAACCAACAAACTACATAGAAGTGGAAGTACTGAGTTGGGTCAGAATTCCCTCAAAAACAGATGCACTACCGTTGTACCTGTAAAAATATGTTGCTTCAGTGATATGTGAAATGAGTTATATACAAGTTTCCTGTGTCTACTTCTTGGATTCTCATTGCAGTAAATATTAGCATTAAATCCATATAAAGTAGGTATATGCAATAAAACAGCATGAAAACTCATTTATAGCCTTTAAATATATAGTTCAGCCTGCACACCTCATCAACTAATTGGGGAACAACATGACAAAAGTAGAACAGTATTTGACTCTTGCAATAACTTTGTGGTAGTTCAGTTTCTTTTTTTCATCAAGATGACCAGAGTCATTCATTGCTGATATAATTGTAAAAATAGACAAGTCGCATTGATAGATTTCGTCATTAATGTAGCAACATAGAAATGGTTGTTCAAAAACCATGTCACAACAGGAAGTAGGGTTTTGAGGTAGAAATGCAAGGAACTCTCAAGATTTTTTAAAAAGTATTTTTTAATTGAGTAATAGAAATATGGAAAAGAATCAGAGCAAAAATAATTAATGTTAGCTTGGATAACTATTTTAAAGAAAAAGGATGAATACACTTGAATATGACTAAAAAGGATCACAAACCAAAAGCATTTCTTCTTGCAACCATCAGGGCTAATTCAGACTCATGAAAGGGCTCATAGCTGCCATGTTTGGTTGAAAAATACACAGTCTATTTCAGTTTACCCTGCAAGGGGAAGCTGTCTCAAAGATTTGAGCAGCAGGTGAAACTAGCCAGCTCACACTATTACTTTGCAATAAATGCACATGGTATTAACCATTAACATGATGCTGCAGTCAAAAGGATATTTTGCGTGCCACATAAATGAGCAAAATAATATGAATTTCAGAGCCAGTGTGATGCCAGGTATGTAGACTGTACATCCCAATGACTGGTTGGTCACCAAATACATATCCCTTTGACTGTTTGCAGTGGGCAGCATACCAGTCATGCTCAACCAGTTCTTACTTGCAAAACCTGAGAACACCATGTCTAACATTAGATGTAAATCTGTTACTGGACAACATTTACTAAATAACACTGGTTGTGCTCACAGAGTGATTCATTTGTATGTGGTAGATTAACACTTAGGACGCTGCATCTTGTCCATTACATTGCACCTTTTTTTAAGTTAGGAAAGGGTCATGGAGACTGCAAAAACCTTCTTTTTTTTCCCCTATGGCAACATCCTGACCAATCAGAACCTACCTCTCTGGTCTGAGTTTTTCAGATAAGATTGACAGTTAATTGGTCATACTGTACCTCTCAGCCAACCATGCTCCAACCAATCGGAAACTTGTTCTCATGCTGTGCAAATTATTATTCCCTTCCAAGTTTGTTTTCTTGTCTGTCAGTCCGAATGAGTGCAAGATGACTTGTTATCTCTTTCTTGAAATGTTTAAGTTCTGTATTAACAAGCAATTATAAATATATATTTTAGAGTGGGATTAAATGCTAAGGACAATTCAGGGATAGAAAATCTGATCTATCAGCATCTAATGAGAGGAAACACAAAATAATCTTTCAGAAATAGATGTTCTTTAAACCTGAAAACTATTGGATAAAATAACATTTTGTGAAATTGGAAAGAAATGGGGGGGAGGAATATACAAACCATTAACATTCCAGTCTCTCAGAGGAAGTTAGTTGATTACAAGATTTATAAACTGATTAAAAGGAAAACAGGAGTCATCATCAGATCATTTCAAAATCACCTCCGTATATTAAAATAATAAAACACCATGCGGAAAAAAGCCAAGGTGGTAATGAAACTTATTTGAGGGAAAAGACAAGAAAAGGAAACCAGTTATAACCAGGCACTGAGCAAGCACTGCAGATATTGGATTTGACTGAGAACTGAAATGTTGGAATCATACACTGGATCCAGCCATCTTACAAGAATATGGATGATGTCTTTGCAACAAATGAATTGAGATGGCATGGAATTGGGCAATGATGCAGAGGTAGAAATATGTGGAGATTACTGATGGCATTGACTGTGGCCAGCAGCCTGTCTTGGGGTCAGACACAACACCAAGGTTATTAATTGTCTAGTTCAGCCTCAGGCAGTTGCCAGGAAGAGGGCTGGAGTCAGTTAAGGATTCAAGTTTACATGGGACCAAAGACAATACTAACAGGACTTTTGACAATACGACTTTTTTGCACATCCTTCAGTTTAGTACATACAAGATAAGAAATTCCAACTCAATGTGGGTAACTTTTGATTTTGTGTGACAGATGGTATAAAACAGGTGAAACTGAATTGCCAACGCATTTTATATCTCAATGTTTACTTTTGTTCGAGTCAGTGAAAATAAAATTGGGAAACATATGATAGTTGTTGATTTGCTTTCACAGATTTAACATTGTTTTCCAGACTACACTCAACTTGAACCATTGAATGATATGCTGCACTTCATCCAACTAATCACTTTCTGCTTAATAACTGACAAGACTAGAAAAGACAGTTAAAGTTTACAGTTAAGACTTTATAGGTCTAAATCTTTGTCTCAATGCCAGTAGAGAAATAGTGGCTCATGAAGATTGTCATATGAACTCTTAGGCTTGAAATGTGCATTAGTTATATCACTGTGCAAATCCAAAGAGTATAAGACGTAATTGAGTTTTCTTAGAAAAATGAATTGTTCTCTAGCTCTTTGAAATTACACAGGTCTTCATAGTGACTTCAAATTTGATTGCCTCCTTGTTGCATGGTGCTCCAAGATATAGGGAACAGGGCACACCCAAAGTTTTAGATTTCACAAACATGGCATGCTTAATTCTACAATAAATTCAATGTTCATTTATATTCTGAAATTCAGTTTTCCATCGTTTTCACATTCTCCATTGCAACCAAAAATGGAACTGGTAAGTTCAATGGGTTTTCACTTTCAGAATCTCAATGTGATGCGAAAGGCATATTTTGAATTTTCTGCCAATAAGGAATTGTCTGAGCAACTAAGAAATTTGTTTTCTTCCTTTTCCTTTCTGTGTGAATATTTTGACATAGTTTGTTCCTGTCAAATTTACTGACTATTCCTAACTGATTCCTAACACAATTTTCAAAATGAAAGAAATGATTGACATTATTTTGAAGATACAGAGATTTTATGAGCCAACTGATTGATCTTGCATAAGAGCTGAAATGCACACTTGGCTGTTGACAGGTTTGGAGGCAGGAATCTTGCAAAATTCAGAATATTGCCTACCTGCTGCATCCTGTCTACCCCCAACCTGTGTCCAATTTTTCTGGGGTCAGTGCAAGTTACAATGCCTGGGCCAATTGAGGCCTTTGAGTGGCAAATTCAAGGCCAAGTTGCCTCATCCTGTGTGCCCCTTACTCCGTGTCAGAATGTGTGTGGGGAAGGGGGAGGGGAGATGTCGGTGGCAGCATATCATGTGGGTAGCTCAGCAGTTTTCACTATGGGCCTAGTGTCAGACAAGGTGAGAGAGATTCCCATTTGAGGAAGTTTATGTCTCCATCACTTTATGTCATCTTTCTGGCCTTTCAGACCTGACCATCCTCCCAGCCCCTTCACCCTCCTTACTTGCTAACCTGAAACCCAGATCTTCCTGACATTCTACTTCTTCCTTCTGGGACTCGGGGATTTCCAGCAGTGATTGCTGCTCAAACCTGATGCTGCTGGGATTACGTGGGCTGCATGCCTTGGGAGCTCTCCATGGGTGGGTCCACCTCCCCAGATGGAACCACTTTCCTTCCCCTCAGCCAATTGATGACCCACCAAGTGCTACAAGGCTGCCAGGCATTTGGTTATTTTGTAGTGGGTTCTCCGTGCCTATTCAGCTAGGGAGGAGTGGGGAACACTGCGCCCTATACAATCCAGCAGTCTTGACCAAGTCTTGCCAAATTTTACACCATGTGCTCAGACAGTAACTGACTAAAATGTTAACATATATGACTAATCATCATTAATCACAACCTCACCTCAGTAAGTTCTCTTTGTCAGGTTTTTTTTGCCCAGATATTAGATAGATGCAATCTATACTGAATATCAGTTTTAGTTTGTAATTTAGAGGTGCCACATCATTGTTCAATTAGGAGAATAAGATTATCAGATCTCCTTCAACAAAAGTCTCACAAACTTGTTTTCCTTCATCTTTAATGAGGATGTGTATTCCTGCCTCAATAATGTCATTGCCCTCAGTTTATCATTGCTTCTCTCATCTGTGGACAATTGAGGCATGGTTGAAATTTAAACTTAAGTTCGCTTTTTGAGAGCACCACCCTTTACATCTCGAGACACTATAGCCTGTAAAAAGACTTAAAAGCAAATTAACCCTTCATGAAAGTCCAAGTACAGGTCCATGCTGAGGAGGAGAAGATAAGTCTTTCTCATGGGATCTATCAATTTCTCTCTGTGAGACTGCTTCAAACAGCTGAAAAGCTCTTTTTTTTTTAATGGAGCCTTCAGGAACTCTACAAGGCTGAACTCTGACCTTGCCAAAAAGGAGGTTGCTCTTTTTTTCCTGAAAAGAAAAGTTCACATAAGAAAACAGCCCTCTCCCCATGCATTAGATCTCCAGATACTTCTGAACTTCTTTTATAACTTATTGCAGCAGCTAAACTTCTGCCATATATAATTTTAAAAGCAAAGCCACCATAAACTCCTGTGTCCTCTTGGCCTCTCACTCTACACATGGTTCTCATTTGGCACAGTCTGTGAGACTGCAACGGTGGTGAACACAGCACGAGAGCAGCCGCTTCCTTCAGAAGAGGTCAAGCCTCTCTTTTTAAACAGCATGATAAAAAATCACTGCAGAAAATCACCCCATCAGGTTCAGAAGTGTTCAAACAAACACAGGTCGACTTTAAATGTAGCAGAAATAATCACCTTTACTGTTTCATGAGAAGCATGAAAATGTATCTGTTCTCCGTGAAACTATTTGCCACAGTGTTAAAATGCATAATGTGGGAAATGAGATACAGGTTATCCAAAATGACATCAAGGCCAATTTAGCAACTATTGTGCTTTTCAAAAGATACACTGAGATATGAAAGCACATCCCTCCAAAATTATTGCTGGAAAAATAAACCACAATGAGGAATACCTCCAAATTAAAATGTGTATGACTTCCACTAGTTAACCTAATACACTTTATGTAGGCACATATGCTATTCAAATATTAGTATATGGATGTCTCATGCATTCTTTGTCTGCAATTTTAAATGACAAGTTTGCCTATTTATTTGAAGTATATTGAACTCCATCAAAGTATCAGAGAAAGGAATTAAGTGTTTATGTTGTTAATATCCATATAACTTAATTTTACAGCCAGCAGGACAGAAGTGCAAGAAAATTCAGTTGTACATTGTCTATTTTAGTCCTCTTTTGAATAGTTCAGTTTGAATTCTGAGTATCATTTCCCTCACTGGTATAGCTGGCTGCCTTTACTATTACAAATGTTTGACAGAAAGTATTACCAGTTAGAGTGGAATGTCAGAAGTTGAAATATATCGCTAGAAGGTTTTAAGAAGCCGGATAAGAGGAATATTCATTCAGTCAGAAAATAAATACTTCCTTATACTGTGCTTTTAATTCAAACTTCACAGAAAAGTGCAGTTAGTGCTATTAGTAATGCACCAATGCACATATTGAAGAATAATTGCACAGCAGGATAATTATACAAACTTTTGTACGTTTCCGTGAAATGACAAAAAACAATTTTTAAGTGATTGTAAAAAAAAACTATGCCATTGCACATAATATGAAACAAATTGCATTTTAATCATTTGTCATTGCAAGAGTTTGGTTATAAGTGTGAGGTTAGTGCACAGCTTTTTCAATAAGCATAGTACAGAGTCACACTTCATACTTTTGATTGTGTTAGAATTGGCCTGTTGCCAAGGTTTCCATTAGCTGCTTCTCCTGATGATACAATTGCTGTACTCAAAATCCATTGCCATACTTCCAACTTTTATAAGTTCTTTGAAGTAAGTACAGATATTTTAATCATCTTACATAGTGCATTTCACTGGCAAGGCTGGCATTCATTCCCATTGCTAATTACCCTTGAACTGAGTGTTTGCTGGGCCATTTCGGTGGCAAATAAGACTCAACTGTTATGCTGTGGGTCTGGAGTCACATGTGGACCAGACAAGATAAGATTTCCTTCACTAAAGGTGAACCCGATGGGTTTTCAAAACAATCAACAATAGTTACATGTTCACTATGACAGTGGCTTTTGTAGTTCCAGATTTATTGAATTCACATTTCACTGTGTGGAGAGGGGTGGCACAGTGGTTCGTTGGTTAGCACTGCTCCCTCACAGCAGCAGGGATCCAGGTTCAATTCTACCCTTGGACAACTGCCTGTGTGGAATTTGCATTTTCTCGCTGTGTCTGTGTGGGTTTCCTCCACTTTCCTCCCACAGTCCAAAGCTGTGCAGGTTAGTTGGATTATCTATGGGAAATGTGGGATGGATGTGTCTGGGTGGGAAGCTTTTTAGAGGGTTGGTGTGGACTTCTTGGGTCAAATAGCCTGCTTCCACGCTTTAGGGATTCTATAATTTTGTCATGATGGGAGTCAAACTCATATCCCCCGAGCATTAGCCTGGGGCTCTGGATGACCAGTCCAGTGACATTAACAATATCTACCTTGCTTCAGTGATGAAGCATGAGGGCATAAACCTAGATTGCATTCAAGCTTGGTCTGATAATTCATGCCACAGAAAGACAAAGCAATGATCTTCATCAGGGGGAGAAAGTCTGACCAGTACTGACCAGGATTTAATGGTGGGAAAATTGCCAGTACTAACACCATTCAATGGTGTTAGTACTGGCAATTTTCCCACCATTAAATCCTACAGCCACGCTGACCCAAAATTAAATGGGCAAGCCATATAAATGCAAAGGCTGCGGGAGCAGGTCAGAGGCTGGGAACTCTGTGACAAGTGTTCACTTCTGAACTATTCCAAAGCCTGTTCACCAAGTAGAAGGCATAAATCAGGAGTATGATGGAATTTCCTGGATGAGAGTGTTTCCAGTAACAGTAGTGGAGCACCACCACACCATCCAGGACAAAAGAACCGGCTGATTGGTACTTCATCCAGCATCTTAAGACCAGAACCACTGGTATACATTGTCTGCAATATGGTCTGTCTACAAGATGCACTGCAGCAATTTGAAAAGGCTTTTTCAACAGCACCTCCCAAATTCATTACCTTTTCAGGCATATGAGAGTGCTACCACTCCTAATTTCCCTTCCAAGTCACACACTTTAAAAAAGTATCGTTCTTTCAACATCACTGGGTCAAAACCTTGGAACTCTTGTTGACAGTATTGTGGGACTGTCTATACCAGACTGCAGCAGTTTCAGGAAACACCATCACCTAATCAAAGCTATTTAGGAGAGACAAAAAAAAAATGCTGGTGTTGTCTGTGTGCCATGAATGCATAAGTAAAAGTTCTCTGCCTTTTGGGTAAACTCACTAAAAATAACGGTCTTTCATGAAGAGCTACATACTAGCAATCATTGCATGACTACAAAATTGATATTTTAAAAATCTGTGTTCATTCAGTCTCCTTAATGGTGCACTTCAGAGTGGAGAGGATTATTTATTACCAGAGACTGTGTAGACTAATTTAAAAGATTTCCAAACTTTTGTGCCATAAAGAATTGTTGTAAATTAAGGTATTCCATAGCAAGACATAGTTACTTCAATCAGATTCACAGTCCATTCATAAAGAGAGTGAACTCAAAGCCACAACCAGCAATTCAAGTTTGCATTTAGGTAATATCTTTTGTGATTTAAGCATATGCCAAAGTGTTTCATTGTCAATGAAGTACTTTTTAATTGTATTTATCATTATAATGGAATTGCACGAGGAATGAATTTGCTTGTTTACTGGTCCACCTACTTTGTCCATTTACCATTGTGGCAAAGCCTTTAATTACAATAGTGGTTAATTTACAAAAGCTCATTGTGAGACTCTTTGGCTACTCACTGTGAGATTACATTGCTGAAAAATCAGAATGGGTATTATTATAAAACTGCCATATGGTTTGTGACTACAGGTACAGTAAATGTAATTTTTAATAAATCATAGTTTTAACTGAAACTAATAAACATAACACATTTGGATGATTGCCATCTATAGCTATAGAGACAGACATTAAAACTGGCAGCAAATCAGGTTGGTAGCTGAAACTGCTGTGGCAGTCTTTGGCCTTGATGTACTGCTTGTCAATGAACTGACTTCAAATCCCACAACCAATCCATCACCAAAACTGGTCTTCTTCCAGCTTTAAAACATCACTTCTTTTTGTCCCTACTGTACTTCCGCCATTGGTGAAGGATTAATTCATACCTTTGTTACAGATAAATTCAATTTTGCCAATGCCCTTTTCACACATTTCCAAAACTCCATCCAATTTAAATTTCAACTTAACTAGAATTCTGCCGATTGTTTCATTTTCCAGATAAGATACAGGTCACCAACCTCAACAGTCCTTTCCAATCTTTATAGGTTGACAGCCCACAGTGGATTGATTTCAATTCAAGTATTCATTTCTAAATTCTTCAATGATATTGTTTTTCCCAAGCTAAGCTATCCCTTCAAGTACCACTTTCCAATGCCAACTGGTCCACCTACTTTGTCCATTTACCATTGTGGCAAAGCCTTTAATGACACTTAGATTATAACTAGGTTATAATCCAACAGATTTATTTAAAATCAGAAGCTTTCAGAGCGTTGCTTCTTCAGCAGATGATATTAGTATTTGAAATTCTCACTGTAAACCCTTTATTATTTCTCTCCCAACTTTCAAATGTTTCCTTCAAATTTGCCTTATCAGCTATGCTTCAGAAGTAGGGCTTAAAGTCCTGTGTCCCAGCACTGCTTTGGACAAGTGAGCACATAATTCATGGTGCCACATCAGTGCAGTACTGAGGAACTGCTGTACCATCTGAGTTGTCGAAGGAGACTTTGATACCAAGGACCTATTTACCTGCTTGTATGAGTATAGAAGACCACTTGGTACTATTCAAGGAACAGCAGAGGAGTTCTTCCAGTATCTCGACCAGTATTTAACCCTGAACTGTCATCTAATACAGATAATCTGATTATTCTTTTCATTATTGCATGCAGAGGTGAGCTGTGTGGAAATTGGCTGTCATTACATTACAACAGTGACAATACTGAGTGTTAATGTGATTTCAGACATTTGATAGATGCTTAGTAAGCCACGGTGTGAAAGATTATCAGGGTAGAAGGATTGTGGATTTGAGGTGACAAATAAGTCAACCACAATCTTATTAAAAAACAGAGCGAGTTTGGGACTGAATGGCCTTCTCATGTTCCTCATTTGTATGACATGGTGAGATCATACAAAACACTATAAAAATTCAAGTCTTCCTTCACATCTTTGACAGTGAACAATCAACTTTTGCCTACTTCCTAATTCTGCCTGATGTCAAGCAGTTTGGAATATTTGTTATATTAAATGACCCCACAGAGAAAGCAGTCTTTCAAAATCTGGATGTGAATCAGGATTTAAAAATTTACTACTGTGCTTAATTTCCTATGGCTTCCTGCTCTTCAATGTTGGATTAATGTCGTTGGCTGTCACTTGGCTGGACAGATCATTGATAAGTCACTTGAGGACCATGAAATGAGTATTACTGCAGCTGAATCCTGATGGATTTCCTCATATGGTAAATTAAATTCACCAAGTTTAAAACTGAAGCCCTTGGAGTTTTTATTCACTGCTGTTTAAGTATAAATGGTCAGAACAAAACCCACTTTCTGAAAGCAGAACAGTGGCTTTAAGTTACCAATCATGCCTCTGTACTTGGAGCCCTGGACCTTATATTTCCCATTTGTTTCTATAAGCCACTCAAGGACAACATGGTGAATAGCATCTGCAAAATTCTTAGTGCTTCCTCACACATTGTCTGAAATAAAAACAGAAAATTTGAGAGATACTGAGCAGGTCTGGCAGTGTGTGTGGACAGACAAACAGAATAAACATTTTGAGTTTGATATAACTCTTCAACCTCAAAGCTTAATTCTCTTTCTCTCTCCACAGACGCTGCCAGACTGGCTGAGTTTGTAAGCATTTTATGTTTACTTTTCAGATTTTCAGCATCCACAGTATTTTGTTTTTATTCCCCACACAGTGTCTGACTGCACCATGATGGTAGGAGGCATTCAGGAGGAGACTATGCCACTTTGCTGTAGAAAGGACAGAAACACCGAAAGAATTAAGAAAAGTTATTACATTGGCTATCTTCCTGCAGAGGAGATAATTAGGTATTGCCATTTTTAGAGACCTTAGATATAGTTATTTGTCTGCCATCTCCACTTAAGGATGGTGTATGATCAGGGAAGACCTGAAGGAAAACATATGCAGAAATAATTAATGCTTTACATGTAGAGCCATGCTACATGAAAGAACTGTAAATCATGAGTGTCCTAAGCACAAGTGAGTTTTACTATTTTGTGTAAAGGACACTCCCATCAATGTACAATGACCTATTTATTCAATAGATTTAGTTCTGAACATGTCCTGGAATGTTTCTTGTAGCTCAGTCCGTTAAACGATAATCTCTGGCACTTTGTTAGTAGTTTTATTTTCATTGCATTTAATGCTCACATTCCTGGGCAATGGAATTATCTCCAACTCCCACAGAATTAAGCAGGGCGTCATATTGAGGTTGTATGAGTAAAGCAGGGTATCATATTGCTTCAGTACAGGTAATAAACTTTTAACATTCAGATAGTGTTGGTTGCCTGAAGCTGTGTCCTCCCATTGACAGTCTTAATAAAGAATGATGGATCTATATGAAGTGACATGGTGAAGAGTAAAAAAATTCCAGCCTGCTTTGTTTGCAGGCTCAAAGATACAAGGGCCTTTTTGTTTAGGTATCAGTTATTAAGATTTTGCCTTACAGCAATAAAGCTACCCACCTTTCCTCTGCCCTCCATTCAGAAGAAAGGGGTGAGGTATTTTGCATGTGATAGTTCAGACAAAACAGGTCTACTGGGGCCTGAAGGAAGAAGAGTTTATACAGAAGTAAAACCCATACTTCCTGTTTCGTGCAAAAGGGCTTCAGGGCCACGTGCCATTGAGGCATCACATAGTGCTCTTTTTTAACGAGCTTTATTTCCAGGGATGGTCTCGTTACTGAAGTTTGTGCAGCTGTCTCCTCCACCCATGCATTTAAGAGATGTTAAGTAAAATGAGTAGCACAACTAGAGATGGGAAAAAAAAGGATATAATTCCTCAGTTTCTTACTGTGTGAATAATACTGGCACAGGGCTCAGCAACGACAACAGCACCCTTAAGAAAAAATCTTCTGACCTTTCTGGTCTTGCGGTCCACTACTCCATCTCCAGTCACCCTTCCCCCTCCTAAACATGCTGTGGCCTCCCAAATCCTTGTTCATTACTTTTGGAATTCCATGTTTGAATCCCTACAGTTATCAACTCTCCATATGTTATATTCTGTCACATGATGTGGGGGCATATTGCCAGAATTAACTGCCCTCAAGAAAATCATGGTGAGTTGGATTCTTGAACAGCTGCAGTCCGTGTGATGCTATGAAGGGAGTTCGTTTAGGCCTGAAGTGAGGAAAAGTGTCTTCACTCAAATGGTCATGAGCCTCTCCCACAGAAAACTGTTGTAGTCAAATCACTGACTATTTTCAAGGAAGAGATAAATCATTTTAAAGGCATCAGGGAATGAGGAAAAAGCAGGAATTTGGCATTCAGATAGATCATCAGCCATGATCGTATTTGATGGTGGAGCAGGCTTGAAGGGCCGAAAGGCCTACTCCTGCTGCTAGTTGCTATGAGTCTTGTATTTTAACTCAGTGATAGTGAAGGAACAGCAATCTATTTCCAAGTCAGAGTGATACATTACTTGGAAGGAAACTTTCAGGTGGTGGTGTGCTTGTGGAACAGCTGCCCTTGCCCTTGTAGGTGGCAGGGACTACAGGTTTGGAAGGTGCAGTTGAAGAAGCCTTGTGGAGTTGCTGCATTGCATCTTGTAGAGAGTATATACTGCTGCCACTCTGCATCGGTAGTGAAAGGAGTGGCTGTTTAATTTGCTGGATGGGGAGCTGATCAAACAGGCTGCTTTGATGATGGTGTCAAGCATTTTCAGTGTTATTGGAGCTGCATTCATCCAGGCAAGTTGAGGGTATTCCATCACTCTCCTGACTTGCACCTTTTAGATGGTGAACTTGGTGAACTGGATTTGAATAGTTTGAAGTTGAGTTATATGTCTCAGAATTCCCAGTCTTTGATCAGTTGTAGCAGTGTTAATGTGGCTGATCCTTGTGAATGGTAGCCTACAGGATTTGATAGTGGTGATATTAGTTGGGTGTAGACAGCTAGAAACTAATTGTCATCCAGGGTGCCATGTTTATTGTTGCGCAGTCAGATGCTGAGTTACAATGTATCAATCTAACAGTCACATGTAGAGCAGGAACCCTTGAAAGCTTCTTGCTGAGAAAGTCTGGAGCAAGGGGGTCACAGTTTAAAAATAAAGTCTGGTCCAAGTAGGGTTTTGTTTCTCACAGGGGTTCATGAGTCTTTGGAACTCAAAAAAACTTTGGAACTCAACTTCCTCCAAAAGCAATGGACCAGAGTCCTTGAATTTATTTTAAGGCAGAAGTTGATAGGTTCTTAATAAACAAGGAGGTGAAAGGTTATGACGGCTAGGCAGGAACATGAAGTTATCATATAAACTTATGATTTTACTGAATGGCAGAGCAGGCTGAAGGAAGTGACCAGACTCCTACTCAAAGAATATGACTATTTAGAATATTTGGGACCAGAAATAATGGAATTTGGTGTGTCTGAATAAAATTTCAAATATTTTAGATTGATTTAATGCTGAATTAATTTTTGAAAGATCAGCCTAAACTACTGCCAAAGGAAGAGAGAAAAAATCTGATTAGATTGTATAAAAATAAAATGGTAATTGCCACAGTAGTGAATATACAGCACATGATTAATTGTAAATATTATGACACCAAGACAAACAGCTGAATCAAATCAACCTGTCTACATCTGTATTCACAATTTAAAACCTTCAAAGGCCCTAAAAATTGACCCCAGTGGTTCCTCACCAGATTTTTTTGAATAACTAATCCCAGACTCTATGAATAATCAATTCTCAGTTTACCAGTTTGTAGCTTAAGCAGAAGACCTAGCACTGTATTAACAATATGTAACTTTAGCAGAGCAAAATCTTTAATGAAGTAATCTAATGCCTACGATTTAAACCCAATAACCATTGTTTTCATCCCCATTCGCACAAAAGACAGACAGACAGACAGACAGACAGACAAACAAACACAGTTAAGGGATAAATCAAAGAAAATAATAAAACTGACCAGATTACGAAAGTGGCTTTCATGATGCATTGCTCCACAGGCATAGATGATTGTTTCTTGATCAACTTTCTGAAGGTCCCAATCAGGGCCACATTTTCAGCTCAGTCAGTGATGCTTACAACTTAATTTCTATGCTCCCTAACTTCAAATAACTGATAACAGTAAGCTAGCCAGGGAGCTTTTAAATCTTCATGCTGCAGTATCAACAGCCAAACTCCTTCTCCCAGAAAACACAGTCCAAAGCCCAGTTAAATATCTAGCCTCCCCCTGTCAGACTGACCATCTCCCCCAAAGTTCTAGTTAGCATTCAGAGTCCATCATCTGCAAGAGCATAAGGTCTCCCCCACACTTGCTGTAACTAATTCCCAGGTACTAACCTCATTAATTAGGAGAAAGTGAGGACTGCAGATGCTAGAGAGTCAGAGGTGACAAAGCATGGCGCTGGAAAAAGTACAGTAGGTCAAGCAGCACTCAAGGAGCAAGAGAGTCGACACTTCGGGCATAACCCTTCTTTAGGACTCAAATCTGTTATCTGTTTAAATATACTTTCGCCCGGTGTCGAAGCATCTGTAGAATGTTTTGATGAAGAGCCTGCCAGCAATTAACTTTCAGGCCTGTCATCTCAAACAAACAACAGCAGTCATTTTCAACTCTCAGTTCTCAGTTCACAGCTCCAAACCAAATCTGATAAAAGAATAAAATAGAAGTAATGAAAAATCAACGAGGGTTTTAACAAGATGCCAGTGACATCAGAGAGCATTTCAGATGTTAAG
Source organism: Chiloscyllium plagiosum (assembly GCF_037043375.1). Lineage (NCBI taxonomy): Eukaryota > Metazoa > Chordata > Chondrichthyes > Orectolobiformes > Hemiscylliidae > Chiloscyllium > Chiloscyllium plagiosum. Next base: position 20,316,811 of record NW_028270153.1, on the reverse strand, counting down.
ACAGAAGCGCAGACTGACATTTGGTAGCTATCCAAAGGACACGTGTGTAGGGGAAAGGGTCAGCTGCATATTTTTGTGAGCAGTAGACAAATTTTAAGCACAGAGCGATGAGTGCAGATGACAGTGAAAACTCACATAAAATTTTAAAAAGATTTAGCACATACATATCCCCAGCCAAAGTTAAATCACTGGATCCACTGATATAACTCTGAAAGCCTGTAGCAGGAACCAACCTTTTGAAAAGGTTGAGAAATGGAGCCAGAAAACCTAAGTTCAAAAGCACAAATGAAACACTGCTTGGAGCTCACTACGCCTTGGATTGGATTGGATTGGAAAGGACTAGTTTACAAAATTACAAACTAGATGTCGCCAGAACACATGAAGCCACAAGTCGACAGATGAAGATGCTGACTACTTTTAGCTAAGAGAAAGATAGTAGTCCTAACGCAGTGAAACAGCAAAAAAAATGGATTGCATTCCAGAGGTAGATAAAGGGATGGCACGGTGCTCAGTGGTTAGCACTGCTTCCTCACAGCACTAGGGACTCATGTTCAATTCCAAGCTCAGGCAACTGTCTGTGTGGAGTCTGTACATTCATCCCATGCTTGCGTGAGTTTCCTCCGGGTGCTCTGGTTGCCTTCCACAATCTAAAGATATGCAGGTTAGATGAATTGGCCATACTAAATTACCTATAGTGTTTAGGAATGTGTAGGTCAGATGCATTAGTCAGGTGTAAATGTAGAGTAATAGGTTATGGGTTTAGGTGGGTTACTCTTCGGAGAGTCAGTGTGGACTTGTTGGGCCAAATGGCCTGTTGCCAAACTACTGGGATTCTATACAGAAATTAGCAGTCTGGACCACAGCATGAATTCTGAGACAAAAGGAAATGTCCCACATTTTAATTAAACTGCAAGAGCTTGTTGTTAATCAGCAGGAAAACGTGCAGAAGAAAGAAAGAAGATGGTTAATGAGTCATCAGGAGTGGGACAACCGAGAGAATGAGAAGAAGAGAAACCAAAACCTCCACATCCTGGGAATGACAAGGAGTTTGAAGACACAAGAATTAAAGAAATTCATGAAATACCTGAATGTGATATTCCCAGAGAAAGAAAATTCACACAATCATTTAGATCAAGACAAAAGTGAGAAATCTGAACATGGAAATTTGATACTGGAGCATAATCACAATCAAATCACTGGATCCACTGTTGTGAATTTGAAAGCCTGGGCTGCAGGAACCAGGTGAGCCTGTCAACAATTTCTTTCTTCATCCCACACAAACCATCTCAAAAGATCTTCCCTGAAAATCAGAATGAACATCATTACTTTTGAATTTGAGCAATGTCATGTCACTGACATACAGGAGAGAGATGAACATCACCAGCTGGAACAACAAAATCAGAAGAACGCACAGAGGGAACGTTTCTGCCTCACTGATGCACATGGTGCTGCTACCCTGAAGTTGAGCAATTGCAAAGTACTGCAGGTTATATTAGCAAAACACAAGGTGACGGTGTGGACACAGAGTTGAGGATAGTACATGCATTGAAAAGCCGTCTGCAATCAGAAGCAAGGAAGTTATTGTTGGAATCGTGGATCCTACAGTCTGGGTAAATTCCATTGTTATGAGACAATGAACAAAGTCAAATGAATTCAGTTGAATGTTGCAATTCTCGAGGCTGACATTAAATGATATCTTGACGGAAAAGGAAAGACCTAATTTGGAAAGTTCAGTGGCTAAAGTAGATTTCTAGAAATTTAAAGCACTCCATGTTGAGGAGTTAGAATTAGAGAAGAAGGTTGCCAAGCTGGAATGGCCGAAAGGGCCAGCAACACATATGGGGCACGCTGAAAGGGAGAGTGTGGAAGAGATGTTACAAGCTATAAAGTTAGCCAAGGAGACAAGGCAAGAGGGACATCCCATCTTCGGGTTAAACCTTGAACACTACATCCTTCAAATCAACGAACTTGAAAAAGGAAAAGAATGACAATGCTGAGTTCTGACAGCAAATTATTGAAGTGCAGATGCAGCTTAACACCCTTATCACAATTGGAGAATGATATACTGGAGACTGATAACAAAGTTTAAAGGAGGAATTACAAAATGCAAGAAACTGGCAGAGCAGAAAGCTAAAAAACTGGTAGAAGACAGGCACAAAGAGTGATTAGAAGATAAAAATACCCAGCAAAATCATCATGCATTGCTTGAGGAGATGTATGGCCAGGCAAAAGACAAACTGCAATGTACTGGTTTAACTCAGAAGAGGCACAACATTTTACACCCAAGCAATATAGTGAATAATTTTTTTTCCCAGACCAGAAAACATATTGAAAAGTGTTCTTAAGGTCATAGAGATGTACAGCATGGAAACAGACCCTTCGGTCCAACCCGTTCATGCCGACCAGATATCCCAACCCAATCTAGTCCCACCTGCCAGCATCCGGCCCATATCCCTCCAAACCCTTCCTATTCATATACCCATCCAAATGCCTCTTAAATGTTGCAATTGTACAAGCCTCCACCACATCCTCTGGCAGTTCACTCCATACACGTACCACCCTCTGCGTGAAAAGATTGCCCCTTAGGTCTCTTTTATATCTTTTCCCTCTCACCCTAAACCTGTACCCTCTAGTTCTGGACTCCCCGACCCCAGGGAAAAGACTTTGTCTATTTATCCTATCCATGCCCCTCATAATTTTGTAAACCTCTATAAGGTCACCCCTCAGCCTCCGATGCTCCAGGGAAAACAGCCCCAGCCTGTTCAGCCTCTCCTTGTAGCTTAGATCCTCCAACCCTGGCAACATCCTTGTAACTCTTTTCTGAACCCTTTCAAGTTTCACAACATCTTTGTGAAAGGAAGGAGACCAGAATTGCACGCAATATTCCAACAGTGGCCTAACCAATGTCCTGTACAGCCGCAACATGACCTCCCAACTCCTGTACTCAATACTCTGAACAATAAAGAAAAGCATACCAAATGCCTTCTTCACTATCCTGTCTACCTGCGACTCCACTTTCAAGGAGCTATGAACCTGCACTCCAAGGTCTCTTTGTTCAGCAACACTCCCTAGGACCTTACCATTCAGTGTATAAGTCCTGCTAAGATTTGCTTTCCCAAAATGCAGCACCTCGCATTTATCTGAATTAAACTCCATCTGCCACTTCTCAGCCCATTGGCTCATCTGGTCCAGATCCTGTTGTAATCTGAGGTAACCCTGTTCGCTGTCTACTACACCTCCAATTTTGGTGTCATCTGCAAACTTATTAACACTACCTCTTATACTCACATCCAAATCATTTATGTAAATGACAAAAAGTAGAGATCCTAGCACCAATCCTTGTGGCACTCCACTGGTCACAGGCCTCCAGTCTGAAAAACAACCCTCCATCACCACCTTCTGTCTTCTACCTTTGAGCCAGTTCTGTATCCAAATGGCTAGTTCTCCCTGTATTCCATGAGACCTAACCTTGCTAATCAGTCTCCCATGGGGAACCTTGTCGAACGCCTTACTGAAGTCCATATAGTCCACCTACTGCTCTGCCCTCATCAATCCTCTTTGTTACTTCTTCAAAAAACTCAATCAAGTTTGTGAGACATGATTTCCCACGCACAAAGCCATGTTGACTATCCCGAATCAGTTCTTGCCTTTCCAAATAATTATACGTCCTATCCCTCAGTATTCCCTCCAACAACTTGCTCACCATTGAGGTCAGGCTCACCGGCCTATAGTTCCCTGGCTTGTCTTTACTGCCCTTCTTAAACAGTGGGCACTACGTTAGCCAACCTCCAGTCTTCCAGCACCTCGCCTGTGACTGTCGACGATACAAATATCTCAGCAAGAGGCCCAACAATCACTTCCACAGGTTCCCACAGAGTTCTCGGTTACACCTGATCAGGTCCTGGGGATTTATCCATTTTAACCATTTCAAGACATCCAGCACTTCCTCCTCTGTTATCTGGACATTTTGCAAGATGTCACCATCTATTCCCCTACAGTCTATATCTTCCATATCCTTTTCCACAGTAAATACCGATGCAAAATATTCATTTAGTATCGCCCCCATTTTCTGTGGCTCCACACAAAGGCCGCCTTGCTGATCTTTGAGGGGAAAGTGAGGTCTGCAGATGCTGGAGATCAGAGCTGAAAATGTGTTGCTGGAAAAGCGCAGCAGGTCAGGCAGCATCCAGGGAACAGGAGAATCGACGTTTCGGGCATAAGCCCTTCTTCAGGAAGGGCTTATGCCCGAAACGTCGATTCTCCTGTTCCCTGGATGCTGCCTGACCTGCGCTTTTCCAGCAACACATTTTCAGCGCTGATCTTTGAGGGGCCCTATTCTCTCCCTGGTTACCCTTTTGTCCTTAATATATTTGTAAAAACCCTTTGGATTCTCCTTAATTCTATTTGCCAAAGCTATCTCATGTCCCCGTTTTGCCCCCCTGAGTTCCCTCTTAAGTATACTGCTTCTGCCTTTATACTCTTCTAAGGATTCACTCGATCTATCCTGTCTATACCTGACATATGCTTCCTTCTTTTTCTTAACCAAACCCTCAATTTCTTTAGTCATCCAGCATTCCCTATACCTACCAGCCTTTCTTTTCACCCTGACAGGAATATACTTTCTCTGGATTCTTGTTATCTGATTTCTGAAGGCTTCCCATTTTCCAGCCGTCCCTTTATCTGCGAACATCTGCCTCCAATCAGCTTTTGAAAGTTCTTGCCTAATACCGTCAAAATTGGCCTTTCTCCAATTCAGAACTTCAACTTTTGTATCTGGTCTATCCTTTTCCATCACTATTTTAAAGCAAATCGAATTATGGTCGTTGGCCCCAAAGTGCTCCCCCACTGACACCTCAGTCACCTGCCCTGCCTTATTTCCCAAGAGTAGGTCAAGTTTTGCACCTTCTCTAGTAGGTACATCCACATACTGAATCAGAAAATTGTTTTGTACACACTTAAGAAATTCCTCTCTATCTAAACCTTTAACACTATGGCAGTCCCAGTCAATGCTTGGAAAGTTAAAATCCCCTACCATAACTACCCTATCATTCTTACAGATAGCTGAGATCTCCTTACAAGTTTGTTTCTCAATTTCCCTCTGACTATTGGGGGGTCTATAATACAATCCCAATAAGGTGATTATCCCTTTCTTATTTCTCAGTTCCACCCAAATAACTTCCCTGGATATATTTCCGGGAATATCCTCCCTCAGCACAGCTGTAATGCTATCCCTTATCAAAAATGCCACTCCCCCTCCTCTCTTGCCTCCCTTTCACTGTTTGTAAATTTTCCCAGATGCACTCCAATGTCCAGCAATACACGAATTCAAACAGCAAAGGCAGTAACTGTGCAGGTTCTCTATCTCTCTCTCCTGCACTGTCTTCATCATGTGCCTCCTTTGTCTGCTCTTCTCCCTTTTAAACTGCTGTTGTTTTGACTTTTTTTTTCCAAAGTTCCAAAACAATGCAACAGCATATAAAACAGTAATTGTTGCTAAGGTATTTTGTTTATTTATATAAGTCAAATACTAATCTTTGTTTTGGATATGATATTAAAGGGAAGTGCTGGAACAGTTCAATTAATACGTGGAGGTACTATTTAAAGAGGAGGGTATGTTATACATATGTTATTATGTCATCTGTAAAGTGCTAGGAGCCATTGCTATAAGAGTGCCACATTTAATACTGACTGCAGATAAGCTGCTGAGCAACAATGTATCAGTTAATCACTCATATAGAGAACTGCAAAACTGAAATGCTAAGTCCCTCTTCAATCCAGGAATGTCCAAATGGCCCATTTTTCAATTCTCATTTTCCAAAGAAATGTGTTTCTAACACATCTTCACCATTAATGACATGTCTTCAACCACCTAGGCCCTAAGCTTTGGTATTTCCTCTATAAACCTTTCCACCTGTCTACTTCACTTTACTCCTTTAAGAAATTACGTGAACCTATCTCCTCGACGATGCCTTTGATTATTTGCCCTGTTGTCTGCGATGTGGCTTGGTGTCAGATTGTCATTGTGTTACACGATATTTTCCTCCATTCAAGGTGCTAAATAAATATAAGTTGACCTTGTAATTGCACATGTAAATGTAAGCAGCAGAATTAGTTCTTCCATTAAGAATGAGACAAGGGCACCATTATCCTCTCTTCATTTCTGCTGACAGTCCTAGTTAGGTTTTGACATTACTTTTGTGCCTCTGCTTTCTGTAGTGGTTGAGCTTAGCAAATGCATTTCATTTATTATCTTGTTAGAGAATGCAAACATTCCTCCACAGTTTGTTAAAAATAGCAAAGGAAAGAAAAGTTTAATGAATTGCTTAATTATCAAAGAGACCTTTTTAATGCCTGACTTGAATTGATGCAACCATTACCTGACATAAATGCCCTCATGAATACCAATGATTACAGTCAGTTCACCCAGTTTATTTATTCAAATAACTGTTTTGAATTTCTTCGCATTTTCTTTCTGTATACTGTACTCATCCAGCCTGTCCTCCTTCACTCACTTTTATCCATTTTATTCAAACATTCAGCAGTGGGGTGATAGGGTTGAGGAGGGGAATGACCTGGTTCTCTGCCCATTTTACAACAATAGGTCAACGATACTGTTTGGTCATCCTGATTGGATATGCAACTAAACAGTAGAGGAATAGCCCATCCCCACCCCCATCCTCAAACACGTAACTGGAATCATTTAAGCCGAGTAATTGTCTTGTGAGCAAAAAATAGGAGAAAGCCTTTTTTTTCTCTCTGTGAGCGTCAACTTTTCAGAATAATTACTGACTCATTAATTACAGAGAATATCATGTTTCACTTTTTTTGTTTAGAGAACAATTTGAGGTCATAATATTCACTTGAATATTAATCCAAACTTCTGATGTAAAGAACAATTTGAGGTTATAATATTCACTTGAATATTAATCCAAACTTAAGATGTATCAATCAATGTGACCTGAAATAAAAGCCCTGCACTGAAATCTTTAGAAAATAGAATTCCCTTAAATTGTACTTACAATGTTACAGTAAAGGCTGTTATAGAATCACAGAATGAAACAGCACAACAAAAGGCCATTTGGCTCCTTATTCCTTTGCCAGGTTTAGATCACTAGTGTCCTTTCTTTGTTCTTTTCCTACAGCCCTGGAAGTATTTTCTTGTCAAGTAAATACTCCATTTGCTTTTTGAGCGTATTAATTATACTTAGTATTGTAGCCAAGCAAGGGAATGTGAGAGGATTTGAATGAGCTAGAGAAGGTCTGAAGGATTTTAAGGTCGATAAATGTTTGGTAACGTATATTGGAATATTAACTAAATATATGCTAAAAGATTGTCCATTGACCTAGGTTAGCATGGATTTGATTGTATTTGTTGACCAGTACTGAGAAAAATAGATAAAACACAGTTACCAGCAAGACAAATTAAGCTTATAAACATTTCAAAGGTATTTGATTAAGTTATTCTAATAATGCATAAGTTGTTGGTGAGGCCCATTTTGGATATTCAATGCAACATCAGAAAGCATCCTTAAATGTTCTAGTTTATATATGTGTATTATTTTATTGTTCATTATTAAGGGATTGCTATATCTCACTTTGCTAAATTATCCATCTGTTTATCCAGTGTCTGGTACTGGATAAGCAGAAATTTCCTGTAAGTAGTCATTGAGAAGACTGAAGCCATTGACTTTGGTTCCCACCACAGACTCTGTTTTCTGCTATCAATTCAATCCTTCTCCTTACCAACCATCTGAGGCAGTACCAGACTGTTCATAACCTTAATGTTATGTTTGGCCTAGCGCTGAACTTCTGGCATTATATCAGTATTATTCACAAAGATGGCCTGTTCCCATCCGTATAACATCTCCTGACTGCACCCTTGCCTTAGCAGAGGTGTACATCCATACCAAAGAAATCGCTTCAGTCTGTCAATAATTATTTAGAGGAAGTTTCTGCTTCACCAGTATCAGGTATTGGATAATCAGATTGATAATTTAGCAAGAGTAAATGAGAAGTGAGGTATAGCAATTAATGTTGACCCACATTGACCCCAAGTTAAGCAATATCTCAATTTTCACATTGCTAATTTCAAATTTCTGATGGCTTTACCCATCCCTACCTCTGTAATCCTGTCTGGCTCCAGCACCCTCTGAAACATCTGTGCTCTTCTAATTTTGTTCTTTGTAGAATCCAGCACTTTTAATTCCACCTCAATGTGGCTATGGTTCAGCTGCCTAGGCCCTACGTTTTGGAATTCCCTCCCTAATCCTGTCCACTTCACTACCTGTCTTTCCTCCTGTAAGACATTCCTTTCAAACACACCTCTGACCAAGCTTTTGATCATCTGCCTGAATATTACCTCTTGTGGCTTGGTGTCCAATTTTGTTTCATAATGCTCCTGTGAAACACCTTAAGATGTTTTATTGCATTAAGATGTTCTATATGATACAAGTTGCGTGACGATTGCAATTTGGAATATTTATTTAGATGAACGGTGTGCAAGAGAATAATTTATTTCAGTGAAAATGCAGTATATAATCAGTGGTGCTCTATTTATAGCTGTGCGACTAATGCACTTTCCTCATATTGTAGCACTTAGAAGCTTTTGCATGCTCATTTTTTCAACTATATCATTAACACCCAGTTTAAACTAAACAAGCATGCTCTTTAATAAAAAAATAACAGAAGCTGAATGATGAATAATTGCTGAAGCTTAATCACATTTCTGAATAACTGCTCATCTTTTTGAAGTGGGCTGCATATGGGTGATTATGTATATCACTCTACAGACAAAAGCTTATTGTTTTTAATGTTATCAGCTGAATCTGTTTATTCTGCTATAATGATGAGTCACACTACCACTCATCATTCAAGCAGTTTAAATGTACATTTGTCTTGAGTCTGTACTCTGTCTAACATTTACTGTGGATAAGTATGAGGTTATCCTTTTTGGTTGAAGGAATAGAAAGGCAATTTATTATCTCAATGGAGAGAAACTGAAGAGTGCTTCGGTGCGGAGAAAGCTGGGTGTCCTTACGCATGAATTGCAGAAAACTAGTGTGCAGTGCAACAGTACAGCTGAATGGAATTTTGGCATTCATTGCTAAAAAGTGTAAAAGAAGGGAATTGTTGCTGCAATTGTCCAAGGCATTAGTGAAACCGCACCAGGAGTATTGCATACAATTTTGGTCCCCTTACTTGAGGAGGGGTGTAATTGTACTGGCGAGGGGATTCACTCATTTGATTACAGAGGTGAGGGCTTTATCTATGAAGAGTGATTCAGCAGTTTAGGCCTATGCTGTCTGGAGTTTAGAAGAATTTTATACATTCGTTAAAGGAAAGAGGTTAACCAGAGAAAGCATAGGGCCCATTAGGAACCAAGGGGCAACCTTGTGTGAAGCTGCAGGATATTGAAAGGGTGTTCAATGCATACTTCTCTTTATGATTCATTCTGGAAAAGAAAAAGGTAGACACTGAATTCAGGAAAAGGGACTGTGAGGAACTTGCACAGTTTGACGTAGGAAATTGGGAGGTATTGGAGGCTATGTCAGGCTTAAAAACAGACAAATCCCCTGGCCCGGATGAATTGCATCCCAGGCTGTTGTGTGAGGTGAGGCAGGAAATTGTAGGGGCTCTGACACAATTTTTTTTAATTCCCCTCTGGCCACAGGGTAAGTGCCAGAGGACTGCAAAGTGGCCAGTGTTGTTCCACTTTCCATGAAGGGTGGTAGAGATGAACTAGAAAATTACAGATCAGTGAGTCTTACACCTGTGGTAGGGAAACTACTGGTGAAGATTCTGAAAGAGCAAATTAATACCCACATAGAAAGATATGGGTTAATTAGGGATGGTCAGCATGGCTTTGTCAGAGGGGAGGTCATACTTAACTGAGGGAAGCTCAGTTAATGTAGTTTATATGGATTTTAGCAAAGCTTTTGACAAGTTCCCATGTGATTGATGGAGACGGTTAAAGCACATGGACTTAAGGGAAATTTGACGAAATGGATCAGAAACTGGCTTAGTAATAGGACACAAAGGGTAGTGGTAAAAGGCTGTTCGAGTGACTGGAGACAAGAGTATAGTGGTGTGCTGTAAGCATCAGTACTGGAACCCTTATTGTTTGATATATACATAAATGATATAGATGGAAATGTCAGGGGGGATCGTTAAGCAGAATTACAGATGACACCAAGACACCAGATGACACCAGAGTGGTTAAAAGTGAAGCAGATGGTTGTAGGTTACAGGAAGGTATAGGTGGGTTGGTCAGATGGGCAGACCAGTGCCAAAAGGTATGTAACCCCGATAAATGCTGAGGTAATGCACTTTGGAAGAAGAAACAGGACAAGGGAGTATTTAATGAATGGCAGGACACTGGGTAGATTAGAGGAACAGAGGGATTATGGGTAATTCTTCACAGATCCCTGAAGTCAGCAGAGCACATGAATAGGATAGTTAAGAAGGCATATGGGACACTTGCTTTCATCAGTTGTAGCATAGAGCATAAGAACAAGGAGGTCATGTTGTTGGGAATGTACAGAATGTTGATTAGACCACAGCTGAAGTTCTGTGTGGAGCTCTGGTCACCTCACAACAGGAAGGATGTGATCGCATTAGAGAGGGGAAAAGAGGAGGTTTACCAGGATATTGCTGGGATGGAGAAATTGAACTACAAGGAAAGACTAGATAGGCTTGGATTGTTTTCTTTAGAGCAGAGAAGACTGAGGGGGGACATGATTGAGCTGTATAAGATTATGAGGGGTATGGACAGGGAGAATAGAGAGCATCATTCCCCTTCGTTGAGTGATAAATCACAAGATGGTATAGTTTTAGGGTAAGGGGCAGGAGATTCGGAGGAGATTTGGGAAAAAGCTTTTTCACTCAGTGGCTTCTGGGAACCTGGAATGCACTGCCTAGGAAGATAGTGGAGATCGGAAACTTTACAACCTTCAAAAAATACTTGGATGAACACTTCAGATATCTAAACATTCAAGGATGTGGGATACGTGCAGGAAAATGGGATTAGCACATCTTTAGTGATAGTCATGTTGGTGTAGACTGGATGGGCCAAAGGGCCTTTTCAGCACTGTCTGAATCTATGAATGAGAGGAGATCTAATTGAGACTATAAAATGCCAAAGGGGTTTGACAAAAAAGAAAGGATGTTTCCTCTTGTGAGGCAATCTATAATGAGCGATCACATAGTTTTAGGATAAGGGATAATAGGTTTAAAATAGTTTTGAGGAGAAAATATTTCTTTCAAAGAGTTGTGACTCAGTGGAATTCACTACCCCAGAATGTGGTGGGTGTTGGGACATTAGCAGTGAAGTGTAGGTTTATGGACAGCAGACAGGAGAGTTGAGTTGAGACTGAGATGTGACCAGGCATGACGTATCAAATGGCGGAGCAGGCCCAAGGGCCTGAATTACCTACTTCTGCTCCAGTTCTGATGTTCTTATGTCCTTAGGGTCTACATTTAAAAACAGATTGTTCTGATTTTTATGCATAGATATATGAATGTATATATTCATATACACAAACACAAATAAATGTATAGAATCTGTTTTCTATCTATAATGTTGTCAGTCTACCCTTTGCAAAGATATATCAGTTAATCTCTCCAAATGTCAATTTAAGGCTAGATGACCAACCTTTCCACCTATTTAAACTATATTCTGTCCAATAGTAAACATAATCATCATTTCTATCAATCTGTAAACATGCATTCTGTATGTCTTTTTTCTGTCCTTCCATCATTACTCTTAAAAATAAGGTTGTCTGTTTATCAATCTAAAACAACAGGCAGTAGAAACACAGAGCATAATGTTCATTATGCATCAGCATTATGTCCATTTTTGGGCAGAACCATGATGATTTGAGCAGGGAGCTGGCCTGTGCCCAATCTGCGTGTGCAGTCAGGCCACTACTAGATATGGCATAGCTATTTTACAGGCATCTTTGCCATTTGCCTAAAACCAGTATAATGTACATACACATATATTCTTATGTTTGAGAACTTTTTATTGAAACACTGCCGTTAGTAACTTCTGAACTGCCTATTTGAGTAAAGTTAAAGCCAAGGCTACTCCAAATGGAATACTTCAGTATCATTCAATCAAGCAACCAGCCTCTTGACTGACCCCATTCCTGGTCATTTCTTTCAATTACAATGTGCATTTTTTTTTGCAGGCCAGACAGCTCAGTATTCCTTTTCGTAAAAATGTGACAAGCACCAGTAGTTCACTCAAAAAGAGGTTAAACAGGGTCACGGATCAATTCTGGACTAACCTTCAGTACCCTACTAGCAACGAACAGAAAAATTAATCCTTGCAATAACTCATATTCTTCCAAAAATTTAAATTCATAAATGACTCATTCATTTCATGTGTTTTTCAACTTTGCCACTTTTAAACAAAGTCAAATACCTGTAAAGTCTTCTCAGCTGCTGTTCCATAGATGCCTCTGTTTACTTAAGCATCTATAGGCATTTCAAATTACAAATCTTCATATTAGTTCTGCATTTCACTGTAATCTATCAATCTGAAAACTATTCAAATGTTTCATCTGTTCATCATTCTGTCAATATACAAATATATTCATCTGGAAATCGGTCTGTCTTTTAAATGTAACCATCTGTTAATCAGTAAATCTCCCCATCTGTCAATCTGCATTCATTAATCAATAATCCCACCACCTGTCAGACTACGAATTTCTGGATTAGTAAATCCATTCAGCTACTAATATATAATTGATATGTTTACCATCTGTCCATTTGCAAACCCAACAATTTATAAATTTGCCAATTATAATCTGCCAATTGAGGCATTTGCCCATCTCCCCTTGTGTAATCTTGCTTTTATGTAAATTATTCTTCATCAAATAAACTGAGCATATTTATCATATTGTAAGATGGTTCATTTGTCAGATCACTTTTCTACATAGTTAAAAATCACACAACACCAGATTTTAGTCCAACAGGTTTTTTTGGAAGTACTAGCTTTTGGAGCACTGCTTCTTCATCAGTTGATTGATGAAGGAGCAGTGCTTTGAAAGCTAGTGCTTCCAAATAAACCTGTTGGACTATAACCTGGCGTTGTGTGGTTTTTATCTTTCTACACCCCAGTCCAACACCGGCGTCTCCAAATCATGACTTTTCTACATGCCCTTTTATCTTTAAACATGTCAAGCTTTCAGCTTATAGATACCTTATAATATTTCTGTCTATCTTCTCTAACTATATCTGCCCACATGTAAATGCATTGACAAGAATGTCTGATCTATCTGATTTACCCTACTGTTTCTAAGTTTGTCAGTCTATGAATATTTTTGCATGAACTAACTTGTTAGTCAATCTGCACAGGCACAAAGATGAATCAAAGTTAATGAAATATTGGCAGTTTCTTTCAAGACTACTCAAATTCAAAAGCAAGGAAGTAATGTTTCAGTTGTACTGAGTCTGTTCAAATCAATATGTTTGGGCATTGAATCACAGGAAAGTTATACTGGTCTTGGAAGGCTTATATTGCAGATTCACCAGAAAGAATCTTAACAGCTTATTTTCAAGAAAACAGTTTTATAAAGTTACCATGTAAGTCTTTGAGTTCAGAAGGCTTTGAGGTGATCTAATTGAGATATTTTAAGTGACAAAGACATTCAATAAGGTCAGTAAAGAAAACATTTCACCTGCTTGGGAAATCCAGAACAAGATAGAGTAATCTTAAAATTAATTCTGTTTGTTTAGAAGTGGGGTCACAAAGCACTTTTTCGCTCAAAGCAATGAAGTAAAGCACTCAGTTCTAAAATGTTGTGTATTCTAACTCAATTGAAATCACACAAGTAATCCTGTACAATGGCAGAGTATTGAACTATAGGTCCACCAGTGCTCTATCCAAACTAATTCTATCATTGACCATCATTAACATTCATGCATTACCATCAGGAGTTCTCAGAATATCATCAAATAACTGCCTTTCCTCCAAGATTGACTGTAAATCTACCAACTTGTTTGTCAGCTGTCCTGTCAACGTTATGTTCTACATATCTACTCGTTCAAATTTAGAGATAAATAAATTATCTGTCAATCAATAAAACTACCCTTCCAATCTATAAATAATGAGATAACAATATAACTATTAACAAATGAAGTATTTGGACGAAGGTTATTTGTCTACTATTTTAAAGAAGAACTAAAATAAAGGGATTTTCTGAAATATGCATCATTATGCTCTTCACCTATTCAACTTTAAGATAATCAATATACAGTACTGAAATGCTAATCCATCAATTTATAATCCAAGCAATTAATAAAGTTATCATGTAGTTTTATCACCCTGAATGTTTGTCTAGCTGTGAATCTATCCATCTTTCATTTACACCGTAGCTCATTTTCCCTCCACATATCAAAAGGTATCCATCTGTAAATTGGTCTATTTGTCTGCCTGGGATATGTCACTTCTCATTAAATAAATCTGTCTTCTGCCAATTTATAAACCATTCCACCTGTTCATTTACAAGTATGTCCATTTGTAAATCTATCAATGTGCAAACCTATCCATCTGTAACTAACTCCATTCATAAATCTGTCTTACCTTATGTTGTACCCATCTGTAAATGTTTCTCTGTATCTCATAGCATTTATTACATATACCTTCATGAAAACTGGATTGTTTAAACCAGCAGTTGTTTCAGTCAATGAGAGCAGATGGTTTACAGAGGGGTTAAGAATAAGGTCATTATGATATGTATACAAAATGTGTGAGCATACTGAAAGTAGGGTGGACTTGCAGTCACGGTATGTTTGCCAATATATGCTTGTTCTTTGTCTGTGTATATTGATTATAACTGGATTTGTTCTCCTTTCACAGGTAGTAGCCTGACAGCAACATCAGGGATTTATCAGGGAAACAATGCAATCACCAGCTCTACAGGTTTTAGCAGTGCACAGCAGGTCAGATTCAAATCATTCTATTCTTTATCGACAGATTGTTTGATACTTGTAGGCATTGCATATCTCCTCAGAGACTGACATGATTTTGTTTCCACCATCTGAGCTACTGTTTGAAAAAATTAGAACTCATAAAATAAAGATTCACACTGAAAGACTTGGACGGTTTTCAGGTTTAGGTTGATATGTGATATGCAACATTCATGTCACATCATTGCTGTGTACTCGTTCAAAGAGAGAAAGTCTTCTCTTCCTCCCTTTGGACTTCCATGGCATTACCATCGTTGAATCCCCTGCATTAACATCCTTTGGGGCAGAGGAGGGGTGGGAATAGGGGGATTAGCGATGGGTGGTTGGGGGCATGATGGATGGTTGTGGGCGTGGTCAACATTGATGAGAACCTTAACCAGAAATGACCGTTTCAATATTGTGCAGATCAGAGACTGAGCATTCCTTGGAAAGTAACACACCTCCTGATTTCTTGAAAGCCTTTTCACCAAGAACAGGCCACATGTCAGGAGTGTGATGGAATACCTTCCACTCCAAAAGTACTCAAGGAGTTGGATGCCATTCAGAATAAAGCAGCTCACTAGATTGTCACATCATCCATCAGTTTGAACACCCACTCCTTACATCACCAACACTGTATATGCAGAATGTTGTATCTACAAGATTCACTGCAGCAACTGTTTCCAAAATCATCCCAACTATGAATCTCAATCATCTGGTGAGACTCATGCTGCAGACGGGAACACCAACTGCCACGAGTTCCCCTCCAAATGACACATCATCCTGATTAGGAAATATATCACTCCCATCTCTTCAGCATCACTGTATCAAAATACTAGCACTTCCAACTTTCTAATACTTTGAGAGTGGCTACATCACACAGATTACAATGGTTCAAGAAGGTCACTCATCACCACTTCCTCAAGGCCGATTAATTTGGGCAAATTAATGCTGGCATGGTCAAGAATTCCTATATACCGTGAATTAATTTTTAAAAATGTTACCTACATTTGGAGAAACTTGCCAAGATTAGCACAGCATCTCACAAGAAACTCTACAGTGATTTTATTTTGTTTGTGAAAAATGGATGATATGTAAATCAAAGTTCATATCACCTAAACAGTGAACTTCAAAGTAATGATTCTTATATGTTAAACTTAGAGGAATCCCTTCTTTGTTGGATCCAGGCTTCATTTTGTCAAATCACAGAGAGATATCAATAATAATCATAGCCAATTCTGTTGAACAAATCTACTTCCTTCAGCTGCCTCATCATTATTGGAACTGTTTGTGTGGATAAGATTTCCCAACCAGGTAAAGGAATGACTATGATAATGAATGGGAGAAGGCTCCATCTTCACTATCCGCCCTCAATCAATTGTTGACATTATTGTTATAATAGTTTCATAGCTATGTATCAGGGTTTGAAAATTTGTTTCCACTTTGTTTCTTGAACTGGATCTTATTGAGCTGCATCCAAAAGTAGACTAAGCAGTGATAGAAATATGCAGTTGTCTACTGAGGTGACTCAGTGGTCAGCACTGCTGCCTCACAGCGCTAAGGACCCAGGTTCAATTTCAGTCTTGGGTGACTGTCTCTGTGGGTTTCCTCCAGGTGTGCAGGTTTCTCCCATAGTCTAAAGATATGCAGGTCAGGTGAATTGGCCAGGCTAAATTGCCTATAGTGTCAGGTGTATTAGTCAGAGGGAAATGGGTCTGGATAGATTACTCTTTAGAGGGTTGGTGTGGACTTGTTGGGCTAAATGGCCTTTTTCCACACTTTCGGAAATCTAGTCTAAAGCACTCATTTTGCCCCAACCTCAACAATGATAAATTCTTGTATTAACCTTTAGGGATATTCCAATCCATTCTGTCTCCAGCTTTGGTAAAATTGCCAACTCTGATTGGATATAAATTTGGAGATTATATCATGTGACTTCCTGTCATAAATTGCCCTGCTCTCCATGCTCATTCCTGTTGGGTATCATGACCATTGCCACAGTACAACATCTTCCCTTGCCAACTTGAACGTAAACACTCACTCGATTATCACTTTTATGCATTCATGTGATGTGGACATCACTGACAAAGCCAGAATTTTGTAATTGTCATGGAGAAGCCTTCTTTACCCTCTCCAGTCCTTAAGGTGTAAGACTATTAACAGTGGTGTTAGGAAGGGAGTTTCAGGATTTTGACCCAGCAACAGTAAGGGAATGACAGTATAATTCTAATTCAAGATGATGTGTGGCATGGAGGTGTTGGTGTTCAATTCATTTGTTAACTTTGTCCTTTGAAATAGTAGATGTTGCAGGTTTGGAAGATGCTTTTGAAGAAAGTGTGGTAAGTTACTGCATTGCATCCTGTAGATGGTACACATTGGGCTTTAATGAAACTAATGAATGTTGAAAAGTGGCAAATGAGGTGTAAGTCAAACAGGCTCATTTGTCCTTTATTGGAGCTGACCTAACCAGGCAAGTGGAGATTCTCCATCACAGTTCTGACTTGTGACGTACGGTGTGTTAGCTTTTATTGGTCGAAGGATTGACTTCTGGAGCCATAAGGTCATGTTGCAGCTGTAAAATACTCTGGTACAGCCACACTTGGAGTATTGTGTACCGTTCCAGTCGCCGCATTATAGGAAGGATGTGGAAGCATTGGAAATGGTGCAGAGGAGATTTACCAGGGAACAGGGCAATTTATGACAGAAAGTCACATGATATAATCTCCAAATTTATATCCAATCAGAGTTGGCAATTTTACTAAAGCTGGAGACAGAATGGACTGGAATGACCCTAAAGGTCAATACAAGAATTTATCATTGTTGAGGTTGGGGCAAAATGAGTGTTCCTCAATAGACAGTTGTATATTTCCATCACTGCTTAGTCTATCTTTGGATGTAGCTCAATAGGATCCAATTCAAGAAACAAAATAGAAACAGACTTTCAAACCCTGATATGGAGGGAAGGTCTTATGAGGAAAGGCTGAGGGACTGAGGCTGTTTTTATTAGAGAGAAGAAGGTTGAGAGGTAACTTAATGGCGACATATAAGATGATCAGAGGATTAGATAGGGTGGACAGTGAGAGATATTTTTCCTTAGAATGTGATGGCTAGCATGAGGGGACATAGCTTTAAATTTAAGGACAGATGTCAGAGGTAGGTTCTTTCCTCAGAGAATAGTAGGGGCGTGGAATGCCCTGCCTGCAACAGTAGTAGACTCGCCAACTTTAGGGGCATTTAAAAGGTCACTGGATAAACATATGGATGATAATGGAATAGTGTAAGTTAAATGGGCTTCAGATTGGTTTCCCCATGATGTTGATTGCAGGGGATTCAGC
This sequence comes from Chiloscyllium plagiosum, assembly GCF_037043375.1. NCBI lineage: Eukaryota > Metazoa > Chordata > Chondrichthyes > Orectolobiformes > Hemiscylliidae > Chiloscyllium > Chiloscyllium plagiosum. Next base: position 20,298,524 of record NW_028270153.1, on the reverse strand, counting down.
AATACTAATGCAATTGAACATCAGTAGATGGTTGATTAGATTCTTTCTTTTTGGAGTTGACCATTGCCTGGCACATATCTGACATAATCATTACTTTTCACATCTGCTTAGATGCTTCCTGATTCATTCAAGCAACTGTTTTGCTTCTAATTACAATATTCTTATAATCAATGAGCAAAAATGGTGGAAACATTCTGAGTTGCTTCCAGTGCCCTGGAGGTTATTTTCAATTATCAAAGGTGCAGGGGTACCCTGGAGGGTTGGCCTTCAAGCCTACACAGCAAAATCTTCTGTAGTGGATGTTCTCTTCCAGCCAATGAACTAGTTTTGAGGTCCTGTATTTTAACCCCAGTCTCACATGCTGTCTGCTGGCCAGGCAGAATTGCAAGACCCCACTCCCATTCCTTACCACCCTTAAATTACCTCAGAACATCCTACAGCATGGTGCCTACAACCTAGACGTTGGCAATTTAGTTCCGGCAGAAAATCGCTGGCATTGATTGTACTGAAGTGATTGTTCTTTCGAATGTCATACTAATGTCATGCTGGTTTCTATTTTCTTAAGGAATATACTGCATATCCAGGCTTCCCACAGGGACAGTATCCACAGTATTACAGCTCTGCATACAGCTCTCCGTATGTAACCGCAAATAACATTAGCCCTTCAGCCATTTCTGGAATGACTTATCAGATCCCGGAGCCACCAATTGCTATAACTAATCAAACGAGTGCAGAGTCAATGTCGGGTAAGGGAAGAACATAAATCTTCAACTGTCTCTTACTTATTCCTTTAGTTTGAGTACGTAGTTTTGGGTGAAATCACTTCAGTACATCAGCCCTGCAACAAATGCTATTAGTTGCGGATGAAGAGAAAAACAAACATCAAGAATTCAAAATGCAAAGAAGCCATCAGATTTGTCCAAAAGGTCTCTCAGTCACAGTTACATATTAATGCTGGGAATGCATTTGCTGTCAGCAAGAAAAAATCTTTAAATGATTCACCATCACCTTCTGCAGGATAATTAGAGATCAGCAACTTTTGCTGTTAATGGCAGCAATGTTCACATTTCATGGATTTTTTTTTAAATAAGTAAAGTGAGGAGAGGGAAAGCACTCACCCAACAGAACGAGAGATCCAGAGAAGGCCATTCTCAAAGATTTCAACTCGCAACTCATAATATTATATACTTACAAGTAAAACCTTTGTGTTTGGTTTTCTGATTTTTAAAATAGAATTGCGGTTTGAAATGCTATTGCTCTTAATGTCAGCTCCCTTTAATAAATATTGAGAATTGGGCTCTCAGTTTTTATATGTAAAAGCACCATCTCCTGCTTCTCCAGTGAATGAATCATAGGAACCTGGAAATGTAAAGGTTGGAAGGAGGCAATTTGGCCCATTGTGTCCACACAGGCCAAAAATAACCATCCAACTATATCCTGAAGCCTAAGCTCTTGATCTGTATGAGTACAGATAATTTGAGTACATATCAAGTACTTTTTAAATATTAACAGGGTTTTGACCTCTGTCACCCTTTCAAACAGTGAGTTTAAAATCCCACTATGATCTGGGGATAAAAATCCACTCTGAATGTCTTACCTCTACATTTCCTGTTTGTGGGCAACTTTTCCAAAAGGAGTAAGGACATATCTATCTGCTCTACTTAGATCCCTCAGCATTTTATACGTCTCAATAAGCACCTGTCTCAGCATCCTCTGTTACAAAGGAAAAATCCCTAGTCTCCCACCTCCACATAACTAAGATTCTCTAGTCCAAATCTCGTCTATGTCCTATCTAATGCAGTAACATCTTTATCATAATGGAGTGACCAGAATGACATGTGGCAGTCTAGCAATGACATCACTAGTTTTTATGCAGTTCCAGCATAACGACTCTGCACTTATATTCAATGCCTTAGCTAATAAAAGAAAATCCCCATGTGCCTTATTGTACATCTTACTTAACTGCCCAGCTATTTTTAGGAATGGGTAAACTTGTACTCCAAGATCTCTCTGTTTCTCCATACTTCTCAATCTCTTACCATTTATTACAAATTAGGAGCAGAAGTCAGCCACTTAGCCCATGGAATCTCCCCTGCCGTTCAACAAGGTTATGACTGATCTGTTTGTCCTCCCCATCTGCCCACTAATAACCTTTGTTTCGCTTGTTTAACAAGAATCTGTCTACCTCTGCATTAAAACACTCAATGACCCCCATCTCTATTGCCCTCTGAGGCAAAATTTCAAAGTCAATGCTACGGACTAGCCCAGACCACTCAAAGCATTCTTAAGCAGGCAGCCCAGACTGCAACTATGCTATTAGTTTCAATAAGTGTACAATGAAAATTACCCGGAGTAGGTTACCTAAGTTGACTATCAGGTTTTGAAACAGAAAAAAATTTATTCACAAAATTACGGAATGAAACACAAAGAACATAATATAGATTATCCACAGAGCTCAGTCTATCCAAACTAGACTTCATTATGCTGTTCTGAAAATACACAACAGTCCCAATAAACAAACCCCTTAAACATAGAGTAAAACTAAAACAGAGGCTTACAGGTCAAAGTTAAAAGGGCAGAAGGAGAGAGAGTTTAGCAGCTTGTTTCCACACTGCTCCTGTTGAACTGACTCAAACAGGACTTAAGTTTTTGCGACTGACGACTCCCCTTCCATTGTACAGGTCACTTCTAAAACATAATAACTTTGGCTTAAAGTCTCATCTGTTTACATATAAACAAAAAGGCCTCCCAATACCCTTTTCATCTCTGTACCAACGCAGCCGATTTCCAGCCCAGACTGTTTTATGACCCCTCTGAAAAAGATCAAGGACACAGTATCCTTGAGAAAAGGAACAGCTTTTAGAAAAAGGACCAGCTTTGTAACACCTCCCCCTTAAAAAAATGAATCATCGATATCCAAAAATGGCTTCATTTAAAAAAAAAATTGGTTAGTACTCTAAAACAGGCATATACATTACTCTGACTATGCACATGCAAACATGCGCAACCACATTCGAATTCAGGCCTTGGCCCGCCTGCCACCAAGCACCTCCGTATTTCATTCGAGTCTCGACAACGCATTGGCAGTCATGCTTTTGCGACCTGCCACATGCACAATGGTCAAATTGAATGGCTGCAACAACAAACTCCATCTAAACAGTCTGGCATTTTTGTCCTTAAATTTGTCCACAAGTGTCAATGAGTTATGATCAGTGTATGTGATTGTCTCAGTTGCGTTGCTGATAATACAAACACTGAAATGTTGTAATGCCAACACCAAGCTCAGAGTCTGTTTCTCCACCATTGAATATTTATGTTGATGATTGTTCAATGTCCTGAAAAGATTTCCCGATAGGTCTTTCTATTCCCTTGTCATCCTCCTGCAGGAGTACCGCAGCGACACTCACGTCACTGGCATCGATAGCCACCTTGAAAGGCTTTGCATAATCAGGTGTGACTAATAGTGGGACAGTGGTTAACACAGTCTTTAGGCTGTCAAATGCCTTCTGACAGTCCGCTGTCCACTGAAACTTCTTGCCCTTTTTTAACAAATTGGTGAGTGGACCAGCCACACTGCTGAAGTTTGGCACAAAGTTTCAGTAAAATCCACTCAATCCCAGGAACCGTAGTACTGCCCTTTTCATTGACAGTGTGAAAAATTCCCCAATAACTTTGGTTTTCACATCCCATGGGGCCATTAGTCCATGTCCAATAATATGGCTCAGGGCTTTGGCAAATTCAGTTTTAGCCACGTTTACCACCAAGCCTGCCTTCCAAAGTTGATTGAACAAGTCCAAAAAGTGCTGTAAATGTCCCTTCCACGAGTGACTAAAAATCACCACGTCATCAATATACACCATACAGTTGGGTAATCTGGCAATGACCTTATTAGTCAGTCTCTAAAATGTGGCTGGAGCGTTTTTCATACCAAATGGCATGACTTTGAACTGATATAGTCCATTGGTGTTACAGAAGCCGAAATTGCCTTTGCTCTTTCTGACAAAGGTACCTGCCATTAGCCTCTGAGCAAGTCCAACTTAGAAATGTAAGTTGCTTGTCCCACCTTTTCAACACAGTCCTCCAACTACGAAACTGTATATGCATCAGTCTTTGTAATGGGATTGAATTTGCAATAGTCCACACCTAACCATTGGGTACCATCTGGCTTTGGCACCATGACTATGGGTGAGCTCCAGTCATTGTAACTCACTTCGATTATGCCATCTTGGAGCATGCGTCCTATCTCCTTCTGAACCTGTGCCAACTTTAGGAGGTTATGCCTATAAAGATGTTGCTTAATGTGAACAGCATTTCCTATATCTACATTATGCACAATTAGGTTAGTACTTCCCAGTTTATTTCTGCATATCTCCCCATGTGATAGTAATAACTCTCCCAGGTCATTTTGATTTTCTTGTGGAAGGTAACTCAATAATTTATCCCAATTTTGACAACTTCCTCATTGTCCAATTTGATTTGAGGAATATCAAATTCAGAATCCTCTGAACTTGGTTCTTTTTTCTTTGCTGTAATCATTAACACCTTCCCCTCTTGCTTTCCTTCCCGATCAAAATACCTTTTGAGCATATTCACATGACACTCTCTGTGAGATTTCTTCCTGCCTGGAGTCCCTGTCAAGTAGTTCACCTCACTCAATTTCCTCTTGATTTGATAAGGTCCACTAAACCTTGTTTTAAAAGGTTCACCTGTTACCTGAAGTAACAGCAATACCTTATCCCCAATGGCATAATTGTGAATTTGTGATTTCTTATCCACTTTTTGTTCCATTGTATGCTGCGATATTTTTAAATGCTGCCTAGCCAACTCTCCAGCTCGATTTAATCATTCTCTAAAATTTGACACCTAGCCCAAATGGGTGGTCTCTGAAATCTGATTTATTAATTTCTCCTTAATCAATTTTAACGGTCCTCTTACTGCATGCCCAAAAATTAGTTCAAATCGACTGAATTTGGTTGATTTATTTGGTGCATCTCTGATCTCAAAAAAGCACAAATGGAACTCCCTTATCCCAATCATCTGGATAATCCTGACTATAAGCCCTTAACATGGTCTTTAATGTCTGATGCCACCTTTCTAGTGCTCCCTGCAATGATGGATGGTACGCAGTAGATTTATTTTATTCCCAAGCTATCCATAACCACCTCAAATAGATCTGACTGTACCTCTATTGATAGTTCGTATCTAGTAAAGACTTTGAGTAATTCTTCTACAACCCTTTTAATTGTGATATTGCATAATGGGACTGCCTTGAGAAATCTAGTCGAAATATTCATTATTGTTAATAAATACTTATTCCCACTTTTTGTTTGAGGTAGGGGGCCTATGCAACCAATCAAGACTCTTGTGAAAGGTTCCACAAATGCTGGAATAGCTATTAGTTTTATTACTGCCTGTGGTTTTCCAATTAGCTGACATAAATGACACATCTGACAAAATTCAATTATATCCTTGTGTAGTCCAGGCCAGTAAAGATGTCTTTGTATTTTAGCCTGTGTTTTCCTCACTCCTAAATGACCTCCAAGTGGTAGCTCTTGCGCCACTCACAGTACCTCCCTTCTATACCCTACTGGCAAAACAATTTGATGAACTTCTGCCCATTTCTCATCTGCTTGAATGTGTGATGGTCTCCATTTCCTCATTAAGACACCATTTGTTAATAATGACACACAGGATGCATTTGGTCTCTTTTTCTATGTATACCTTTTCATACAACTGCTTGAAGTTCTCATCTTTCTGCCGTGACTCAATCAGCTTAGCAGAGCTAAAGATATTTGCATGTTTACCTATTTGCTCCTGTTCTGTCCCACTTATCTGATCAAAAAAAGTCTCTGATAATACGACCTCAGCTTCCTTACCTGTGCCTTTTGATCTCTCCTGCTTCAGCTTGTGACTCTTGTGAAAATACAATCAGGGAAGATTCCCAAAATTCCTGCAGTGCTCCAGTTGCTTGAGTCTCCACTGGCTTTTCAACTAGAGTAGGCAGCACGTCTACCAGTGAATCAGCTATATCATTTGCAAGGACAAACTGTATTCCTGGAGCTAAGAGTTTTTTCAGTACTCCTACCACAAATTCTCCACTCTTCTCTGGACTCGATAGCCTCACTTTACATAACTGATCACTTTTTGTCTCACCATGAATTCCTGTTACCAGTATCTCCTCTGGCAATAGTCCTTTGGGAGTACATATCTCTTCATCCTTCAGCATCACAGATGAGAGGATCCTGTGTCCCTTAATATTGCGGGTGGACAGTGTGGTGGCTAAGTGGTTAGCACTGCTGCCTCACAGAGCCAGGGACCTAGGTTTAATTCCAGCCTTGGGTGACTGTCTGTGTGGAGTTTGCACATTTTTCCCGTTCTGAGTGGGTTTCCTCCAGGTGCTCCAGATTCCTCACACAATTCAAAAGATGAACAGGTTAGGTGAATTGGCCATGCTCAATTGCCTATAGCATTCAGGGATATGCAGATTAGGTGCATTAGTCAGAAGTAAATGTAGGATATTCGGGAATGGATTTGGGTGGGATAATCTTCGGAGTGTCAGTGTGGACTTGTTGAGCCAAAGGGCCTGTTTCTACACTGTAGGGATTCTAAGATTGTAACCTCTTTATCTGCTACTCCTGGCCTATGTGAATAAACTTTACCCTTGCAGGTATATTTTTAAGCAGATCTGGCACTTCCTCCTTAAACAACTTCTGATGCAGTTTTCTAGCTTCCATTGGGCTTTCTGTTATCCCGGCAATAAAACTTCCAGGCTTGTCCTGTTTTCCTACATCTGGCTTTCTCCTCGCCCACCAACACTGATTTCATGTGGCCCATTCTATTACAATGAAAACACCTGAACTTTTTACCTTCTTTGTCCCCTTCAAGGGTTTTGTTTTTACCCTGGGGTAAGTTCTCCTTATGATTTTCACTGAGATCTACCTCTCCCTTTCCACGTGAGGATTTCTCTTTGCCTCTATCTCTATCCCTCATGGACTGAAATTGATTCTGGAAACCAAACCAGGTTTTATGGACCAGCTCATAATCATTAGCCACTTCAGTTGCTAACCTTGTCGTTTTAACTCTCTGTTCTTTCTCACTAAGCTTACCTTCAGCCTTTTGAGCTGCATCCCTTTCTAAGTATCAATTTTTGAAGTTCAAACTCTCTTTTCCTTTCTCTTCTGCTAAAGCCCTTCGTTCTTTTTCTTTCTCTTCTAACCATAACTCAAACTGTTTCATTTCTGCTGCCCTTTCCTTCTCTCTCACCTCAAACTCAAGCTGCTTCATTTGCAATTGAATTCTTGCCATCTCTATAAATCCTAATGGTGTTCCCAGCAAGTTTGAATGCTGAGCTACTGTTGTAATTATCTCTCCTTTCCTCACAGAAGAAGAAAGCTCCAACCCCAGCTTGTCTGCTAATTCCAGCAGCTTGGCCATAACCACCTTTTTTAAAACTTCCAAAGTCAACTTGTCCACCTCCAGAAAACTCTTGGCGACTGAAAGAGCTATTGGTATCACAAGCTTTGTCCACCCAACCAAATTTACACCCCAAATGAAAATACGAGCACCTACCACTTGCTGTTTAAATCCTGCAATGATCCCCCAATCTGTTATGGACTAGGCCAGACCACTCAAAACATTCTTAAGCAGGCAGCCCAGACCATAACTTTGCTATTTGTTTCAGTGTGTGTACAGTGAAAAATTCCTGGAGTAAGTAAGCTAGGTTGACTACCAGGTTTTAAAACAGTCAAAAATTTATTCACAAAATTTCGGAATGAAACACAAAAGGCAGAATACTGAATACCCACAGAACTCAGTCTATCCAAACTAAACTTCATTATGCTGTTCCGAAAATACACAACAGTCCCAATAAACAAATCCTTTAAACGTAGAGTAAAACTAAAACAGAGGCTTATAGGTCAAAGTTAGAAGGGCATAAGGTGAGAGAGTTTAGCAGCCTGTTTTCACACAGCTCCTGCTGAACTGACTCAAACAAGACTCCAGTTTTTAGGATTGACCACTCCTCTTTCATTATACAGGTCACTTCTAAAACATAAAAGCTTTGGCCTAAGTCTCATCTATTTGCATATACACTTTTCATCTCTGTACCAACCCAACTGATTTGGAGCCTGGACTGTTTTATGACCCCTCTGAAAAATATCAAGGACACAGTGTCCTTGAAAAAAGGAACAGCTTTTAGAAAAAGGAACAGTTTTGTGACACATACAACCTCTGAGAGAAAAAAAAATTCTTCTCAATTTAATCCTAACATGGCGAACCCCAGTTTGCATCCCCTAATTTTATACAAACCCACAAGAGAAAATATTAATTCCACATCAGGTTTTCAAGTGGTCCAGGATCTTATATATTTAAATCAAGTCAACCTTTGCTCTTCTCACCTCAAGCCTGTCCAACTTTTCCTCATTCTGCTTCTAATGCATTTACTTACTTAGATAAGGCCATCCTCAAAACTGCACACTGTATTCAAGATGTAGTTCCACCAATGTCCTATGCACGTGAAGCTTAAAACTCCTTACTTTTATGTTCAATTCCTTTCATAATAAATGATAATATCCCATTAGCTTTCCTGATTATATGCAGTACCTAAGTGGTATCATTTTGTGACTCATGCAGAAGAACATCTAGATTTGTCTGCAGCTCAGAATTCTGCAGTTAGTCTCCATTTAAGTAATACTCTGCTTGCTTATTCTTCTTACCAAAGTGAACAACTTCGTATTTTCTCACATTACGCTCCATCTGATAGATTATTACCCACTCAACATGTTTGTATCCATTTGCATCCTTTTCACAGCATACTTTCCTGGTTATCGCTATGTCATCAACAAATTTTGTTATCCTGCCTTTGCTCTTTGTATTGATATAATTATAAAAAGCTGAGACCACAGCACAGACCTCTCTAAGACTACACTCATCATATCCTTCCAATCAGAAAATAAAAACTTGTGCGCCGTCCCTGTTTTTTGCCTAAAATTCGTATTATGCATGACCTCGCTTTGTTAACCTCGCTGGAATGCATTACCTCACATTTCCCAGTGTTTACCACTGCATCACTCACCTGAATAGTCCATTGATTCTTCCTGCAATCTACATTTTTCTTTTTCATTAGCAACTGCACAGTGAATTTTTGTGCTGTCTGCAAACTACTTTACCAAACACTCTATGTTGAAGTTGAAATTATTGATATATACATTAAAATGGGGTCTTCATCTGACCTCTCGAGTGTATCACTGGAAACAGCTTTCCTGTCTCAAAAACATCCATCAAGCGTTGTTCTTTGCTTCCCACCTACAATCTAACTTTAGATCCAACCTGCCACTTTGCTTTTTGTTGATTGGAATTTTCATTTTATGACCAATACACCGTGAGGGACCTCATCAAAAACCTTTCTAACTCCATTTAATATATGTCAAATATGTTATCCTCATCAACCCTCCTTGTTACGTGCAGAACAAAAGCATAATTTTCTGTTCCTCTAGGTTGATCTAATAGTTTTCAGTGCCCCTGTTGTGATGCACCTTTCCCAGTTTCAATGACCCAACTGAGGCAGTGTTCCAAAATCATACAGCCCTCTGAAAGGAAAGATCCTCAGGTCTGTCCTAAAATGGTACGCCCAATGTGCCCTTCTCAGCAAGGTGAAAGTGGGTGAAGAATATAGAGTAGTTGAAATAACATCTGAAAACTATGAAGTAATGACACCGTACAAAAATGTGATACCTTCACCTGCAGCAATGTAGAAAACAAATACCGAGAATATGACTAATATTTGGTGTTTAGCTCTATTTTTAATCACAAATTAATTTCAATGCTATATTGAATTGTATTTATCCAATGAAAATACAGTGACTTATTTGTTAAAAATGATGAGCTTTAATAAACTGTTACTTCAATAAGTTTAGAGTTGAGTGACTAATTGGACTGAAACACTATTGGTTTAAGAAATAGGAGCACGATAAACTATGATTATGAACTTAATTGCGCTGGGGTAATTCGTTTCAAGTGAAACTCTGGTGTACATCAGCCTGTCTTGAATAGAATTCTTTATAAATGTTCTTTTTAATAAATACTTATGCTGTAATGTAAAAGAATGAGAGAACGGAATCCATATGACAAGGACGTACTCTGCGTTGCCAGTGTACAAAGATCCATCAACAGGATAATGACTGGGTAAAAAATTGCTGAGTTACTTTTGTGTGAATGTGGTAAATGGAATAGAAATCTCAGTGATTCAAATGTGAAACAGTTCCAGTAGCCTATTATCTAACAATTATTAGCATATTATGATGTGACAACATAGTCCATGTGATAAGTATTTACATTCAATGCAGTGAATTAATAGCCTTGGTGTGGCAAGTCACTATACCCCAGTAACAGAATCAATATAGAAAATAATTGCAATCAATGTGGTGAGGATGAATCACAAGAATCCCTGTCAAAAGGTAAACAACTATTAGAGAATGACTCTCTATCTCTGCAGCAAACAATGCAGTTCACATGAATCTACTCTGACCATTAAAGTAGGTTCTGCAGCTCTTTACATTATACAGTTACATTGAAGTATTTTTACAGACTTGGAATGCCAGTTGCAAGAGAATGATGTTAAGCCCATCCTTCTGCTGAAACTGATCCAGTCTGTCTTTTCATATTCTTGCAAGTGACAAACTGAGCCACAATATTGCAATCACTGTGAAACTTGAAGGATCCCTGTTGGCTTTCAAGTTATTCTGAACAGTTTATGTTTGCTTTCTTCAGGAGATTACAATACTGTCAATCGAGCCAGAACCCCTGTGAAAGATTTGGATTCAGATCGACAGCGGAGAAGTTCAGATGGAAAGTTACGTGGAAGATCAAAAAGGAATAATGATCCTTCTCCTCTCCTAGACACTGACATTGAGGTACTGGCTAATCATCAGACTTTCCGATTCTTTCAACAGTATTATTGAGTTACGATGTTAGTTATAGTCTGACAGCAATCTGAGTATTTCATTATCACAATTATACCATTAGAGTTAGTATTACAGCATTAAGGTATCACAGAAGTCTGGATACATCATGACAGTTGACACTACACTCACAACATTACAAATTGCACTTGACTGTTATGAATGTAATATCACAGAGTGTGAGTGTAATATCACAGGGTGTGAGTGTAACGCATTTAATGTTAAGTTACAATCTAAAACAAATATAGAGTTATTGATCTGAGCCTTCCATCCATTTCTCCCCATCACTGGTTGAAGCTCCAGAAATGCTCTGGACATCATACCAAACCTTGGGCATGTGAAAGGAGAGGATTCATCTGACTTCCTCTGACAAATGATGCAACAGGCATTGTGCACTTGCCACAGCATAGAATTATAGAAACTTTAAGTATAGAAGAAAGACATTGAACCCACTATATCTTTCTGGATCTTTGAAAAAGCAATCATATTAAAATCTATATCTTTGCTTTTTGCCTGTAATACTCTGCTCAGTGTCTTTCCTCACCATCACCACTTACTACTGGAATCTCCATTACATCTATTTCTAAACCTAAACACTCATTTTGTTTTATTCCCCTTAACAAATGCACTGCCACCTCTAAAGATCTGTGTATATGAGCACTGAGGTTCAGCTACATTTAATCAAAATAATTTAATTTATAGTATACCATATTTCTATATTTCCATATTAGCCCTCTCAAAGGTAATCATTTCACCATTCTCTGCATTGAATTCCATCTCCTATGCTTCTGTCCCTTTCATCATCCCATCAAAGTAATTCTGAAATGAATAACTATCCTCATCACTATCTACTGCTTTACCAAGTTTCATTCCATTTGCAAGTTTTAAATGTGGCACCCTGCACAACTAGGTTGCTTATTAATATTGCAGAGAGCAATGCACCCAGATATGAGCCATAGGAGGCAGAATTGTAAAACACATCTTTATCAGAACAACATCCATCACCACCCTTTGCTTCAACCAATGCAGCAATCTTAGGTCCATATAGGCCCTAATTGTACGGTCTTTCACCTTCTTAATAAGCTCCTGCCTAGCACTTTGTCAAGTGCCTTCTGAAGTCCACATAAGTACCATGATCAACCTTCTCCAATACCTCATCAAAAAATTTGATTAAGTTAGTCAAACTCAATTAAAATTAGGAAATTCATGCCATCGCTCCTTGATTAACCCATGGCTTTCCAAATGTAAGTTTATTTCATCCTTGCAGTTTCTGGTTTATCCCTCTCATATTTTGCTTTATGTATAATATCAATAACCATCCACCCTCCAATAATACTCATGTATCCAGTGAGTGGGTCTGACTGACAGAATGTCTCTTAATTAGGCTGTTTTGTGAAAGCTGTCTTCCATGCCTTCCATTTTTTTGTATCAGGGTGGGCGCCCCTTTGCAAAGGGGTATGGAAACCTATGTTTCACAGATAATCCCTGATTTCAATGTATAGAACATGAATAACAGCACAAAATGTATTTCCTTCACATCCATAAGCCTCCTATTCACTGCTCACAGATGCAGTTTGTGCTGTTGGTCCCTTTCCTCAGGGAGTGGTGGAGAAAAACAGCAATTGACCCTGTATTGCTATCTGCCTTTGTCCATCCAAGTTAAATAAAGAATCAACAAGGACCAGTAGGCACACCTAGACAGTGGTTGTAGAATTGCTATGCAATGGAGTGGCAGTGACGTAGCAGTAATGTCACTGGGCCAGTAATCCAGAACCTCAGACAAACATCTGGAGACATGCATTCATATCTGACTGTGGCAGATGGTGAAATGTGAATCCAATGTAAATCTGGGGTTAAAAGTCTAGTAACAACCGTTGTCACAAAAACCTTCTGGTTCACGAATGCCCTTCAGGAAAGTTGCTGTTTGGCCTAGAATAGACAATATTGCTGACCTGATTAGATTAGATTACCTACAGTGTGGAAACAGACCCTTCAGCCCAGCAAGTCCACACCAACCCTCCAAGGAGTAACCCATCCAGACCCACTCCCCTACATTTACCCTGACTAATGGACCTAGACTATGGGCAATTTAGCATGGCCAATTCACCTGACCTGCACATTTTTGGATTGTGGGAGGAAACTGGAGCATCCAGAGGAAACCCTCGCAGACACGGGGAGAATGTGCAAACTGCACACAGACAGTGGCCCGAGGTGGGAATCAAACCCGGGTTCTTGGCACTGTGAGGCAGCAGTGCTAACCACTGAGTCACCGTGCCGCCCGTCGTCAGTGATGTTCCCCTCCCATGAAAATTGTTGCAGCCATGCAATTGTGATTATGTTACAAGATTGGAGCTTTACAGTGATGTCAGTCAAATATTGCAGTACGTCTTTAACTTTTAACTCTATATTTGTCAAGCAAGTATTAGGCCAAGTAATCTCTGCAAAAGCCCATATCAAAGGAACATTCTGTCTAAACAAGTTAGCCTTCCTAATGTTTTCCCAAACTTTATATGTAAAGGATCTGCTACTTTTGTGTATAGCAATGTTTGTCCAAGTTTCAGGTTTGAATAAACACAAGGTAAAATGTGTAACATGATTGTCATTATGCAGACCCTGTTTATCTAAGGATTTTAATTTGAAAATGACACAAAGTGGCCATCACATACACTTCTCATATAGTCACATGAGTGATTTTGAGACATTGTTCTTTAATGCCTTTCTATAATATATTTTTTCAACATTAAAACAGATTCTGGAAAAATATCTGGTCGGTGAGTTTGTCACTAAACTTCTGTTTCACAATTGGAGTGAGCCCTTTGCAGTATGACTTTATAAATTACTTTGTATTTGAAGATATACATATAAAAATATATCCATAGATTTATTTCTTCAAGATTAAAGTCACTCTCTTGTTTGTGTGACCTTTGAAATTCGCTCATAGGCTTTGCAAGTGCTTATGTTTTACTTGATAGCAGGCTGACATAGCAATATAAAAGAGCAACTAATTGGTGTAAATGCAAGTTTATTGAAAATTTCTGGTTAAAGCTTGAACCCTGTAATACTGAATAGTCAGACTGATTTTGCATATACTCCTCTTCTACTCAGTACTGGGTGCCTGCTCAATTCAGATGGTGGTACTCACACTATTGAGTTAGAAAATGCTTGGTTGATGACCAATTCTGGGATGTAAGCAGATAATCTTTGCAAGCAATCTCATGGAGTAGCGAGAATGTTTTGCATTGTTGGAGGTGCTGTGCTTTGATGGAAGAATTATACACAATTACCATAATTAGTATCATCCACTAAAGATCACCTGAAAAGACCACTGACTTTGGCTAATACTGAAAATCTGGTGACATTAATTCAGGCATCTGTTACACACCTCTCACGTTTTTCATTTGCAATGGGTACAGCACAGATGTATACCACACATCTGAATCAATATTGCCCATACTACAGTACTGCATAAAACAAATTTGTCCTACAGTGCACTATTCGAAGGAGAATGGGGAGTTCTTTGAACCCGAACCAATATTTTTCCAACATATCAATAATGCATTAACTGATTATTATTGCAATGTTCTGTTTGGAATCCTGCTATGTAGAAGATGGCTGCTTTGTTTATCTATGTGACAACAACAACTGCACAACACGTGTCTAAGTCTTTTCTGAGACATAATGAGAGCTATATAAATGCAGCTGTTTCTTTCAGTGAGAACATCAGTCCCTTTCTTATATTTCATTGAGTGGGGACTGAGATAATAGTCCTGTTCTGTGTATGACATTGCCTTGAAGAAATCTAGAATTGTTGGTTGTGTTGCACACAAAATGGATGGGTGGGGGGGAATGGGTGGGTTGGGGGGGGGGGGTGCATGGTATTGATTCAGTGATTAGCACTACTGCCTCACAACACCAGGGACTCGGGTTTAATTCTACCCTTGGGTATCTGTCTTTGTGGAGTTTGAATGTTCTCCCTGTGCCTGTGTGGGTTTCCCTCCACGTGCTCCAGTTTCCTCCCACAGTGCAAAGGTGTGCAGGTTAGGTGGTTTGGCCGTGCTAAATTGCCCATAGTGTCCTTGCATATGTAGTTAGGTAGGTTACATGGATGGAGTCATCTCGGTGGGAAGCTCTTCAGAGGGTTGGTGCAGACTTGATGGGCTGAATGGCCTGCTACTACACTGTAGGTATCCTGTAAAGGAAAAACTGACATTTAGGCTGTTTTGTCCATTACAACCCTATTAGATATTTCACAATTGCGTCGTATAACTTGGAGCTTATTTCCATGGGCACTGTTTTTCCGATAAATATAATAAGCCAATTCTGTTTTCATTAAATAGGATTCTGTGCTTTTTTTTTTACCAGTGTTTTGGGGATTGAGTTCCAGGACTCTGTCTGTTTACAATCAGGGCCATTGAATCATGGTGACTGACTGACTCAAATTCCATTTTTATTGCATGTGACTATGGGATTTTCAGGATTTTACCAGTGTTTCGGGGACCAAAGCTTCCATCCATTTTCCATGAACATTGAAAAACAGTGTGTTTTATTTATTTGACACTTGAACAATTATGGCACATTCATTGTGAAGGTGAATTTATAAAATTATTTCAGGGAATTCTTTTCTTTCATTGTATACACAGTTTGATCAGGCATTGATCCTGGTTCTAATTCGCCTTTCCTTCTTGATAGTTAAATAGGTTGTCCGAAGTGCATTGCTAATTGTGAATGAGCAACACTTCACACTTCACCAGCTTCGAGTAATTGACCTGCAGATGCCGAACTCTAATTTAGCATCCAACGTATGAAAGTGCATGTACCCCCATATATACAATAATGATACTGTGGTTCAAGTTATAACCAAAGCTAACCTCCTTTGTTTTTTTTTTCTCTCTTCACAGCGAGTTTTTGTTTGGGATTTGGATGAAACTATCATTATTTTCCATTCATTACTGACAGGGACATACGCCACCCGTTATGGAAAGGTAGGACCTTTATTCTAAATCCCTATGAATTGGAGGATAAAGAATGTGTATATTTATTTACCAAATGAAGAGTATAGCCCTCCCATTTCATGTGCAATGGCAAGATTTTAATTAGCCTCTTGAGAACCAGTGTAATACATAGTCCATCGATCAAGGTAATGCCTTTCTGTTTATGTGAAACCATTGCAAATTAATGTTTTGTTGTTGATTTAATAATTTCTCTGGTATAAGATTGAATGTTTGAACTTTAGAGAAAGGTATTTTTATAAGGGATCATAATAAAAATGCATAGCATTTAGGATAATGAGTCTTTTGCCAGATGTATGGAAAAAAGAAGAATCAGGTGTGCAAGGGTTCCCCTTTAGGATTGCATTAATATTTGACCATAAGCACTTGAGTTTTGACCCAAATTTTTTTAAAGCTTTCATGTTCATTGAGATGATGTGGAAAAGTAACTTGATTGATCAGAGCACGGGTCTGTCTTATGTTCCTTCATGTTTTCCATATACCATGGTCTAATCCTGAATCACAGGATAGCCACTGGAACTAACACTGAAAACTGTTTATATGAGTATCTGCTTCAGTATCTTTTCCCTAGCAGGTTCCATGAGATTGGAACATTGCTAAATTCACAGCAACATTATCAGAAAGCTTTCCAGTTGTTTTCTCTTTTAACATTGGTTAATGGCATGTGGGTTTTGCAGGCTCGGCTAGCATTTATTGTTCTCTCCAATTGCTCAGGAGAAGGTTGTGGTGAGCTGCTACAGCCTTCTTGAGCTGCTTTAGCCTTCTTGAGATGCTGTAGCCTTTGCGTGATGTTAGAAAGGGAGTTCAAGGATTTTGATCCAGTAGTGGTGAAGGCACAGTGATATTCTTCCAAGGCAGAATGGTGAGTAATTTGGAGGGAAACTTGCAAGTGTTAATGATTGAAGAATTACTTAATTGTGAGTCAGTGCAAGTCCAGAAGCGCGAGGCTGGTTGGTGAACAGGACTTGTTGCAAATATGGACATTAGCAGCAGAGTTTCTTCTGAATTTTAAGGAGCCTGTGAAATGTGCAATATAACAGTTCGGACTAGAAGTAAAAAGATGGATTATGAAGGTTGCATTAGTATCTAACCTTATTTCCTACCTTCCATATCCTCCACCATTTATATTCACTTTGTGGGATTTCCATTGTTCTATCATGCTTCGAATTGTGTTTGATGTATAAGTTTTTTATATTCATCCATGAGCAGAAATTGGAACTTGTTGCACCTGAAATAGATGCACACACTATTTTTGCTCATTTTGTATTATGTAATTTCTGGCAGCCGTTATAAGCATGCTCTGCCATAGAGTCATAGAGTCGTAGAGACACACTACACGGAAAGAGACTCTTCGGTCCAACTTGTCTACGCAGACCAGATATCCTACATTAATCTAGTCCGATTTGTCAGCATTTGGCCCATATCCCTCTAAACCCTTCTTATTCATATACCCATCCAGATGCCTTTCAAATCTTGTAACCAGCATCCACCACGTCCTCTAGTAGCTCATTGCATACACGTACCACCCTCTATATAAAAAAGTTCCCCCTTAGGTCCCTTTTAAATCTTTCCCCTCTCATCCTAAATGTATGCCCTCCAGTTCTAGACTCCCCCCACCTACAAATGCTAAAGAGGAGTTTAATGAAAATACAAGAATCCTCTTGATATTAAGCAAAGCATTTATCACTTTTATATTTGCTGTAACTTAACCGTCAATTTTTAAGGGAATTGCTGGAGCTTGCCAACAATTTTTACCTTAAACATTCATATGGAGACAGATATCAATTAGTTCTCATGGGTAAGTGCCAATGGATACTCTGTTGGTGTCTGTGGCCTTGCTGAAATTATGCTGATGGCTCCCCAAGTTCCAACAGGCCTTTTGGTTTCTGGAATGAATTCTGAATGTGTTGCCTGTTTTGGTCCTGAAAATAGACGGTACAAACTTGAAGAACTCAAGGTACTAATCAATGTATCTGTGATTGCTTCATTTGGTCATTTGTTTCTTGATTTACTATCTGGCAGGAAAAAGATGCCTGTAAACTCAAATCTTCGTTGACATACATTAATAACATCCATCTATTAGAAAGAAATCTTGGGCCAGTTTTTCATCGTTGAGGCTTGCACCTCATCATCCTACTTCTACTCCAGCAGTGTCTGGAAGTGAGAGCCAGGAACAGCCTGGCCTTGAGCAAGGTAGCAGGCCCAAAGCAAGAATGGCCTGATGTGGAAGCCGCCAGGTTAATAGACAAATCCCCATTCACTGATACATTGCTCCAGTTCTATAGGTCATTGTGTAATGCACTTCACAGTCATGCCTTTTTCATCGACCCCTCTACTCCTCATACCCCTCACCCCTTTCACCTCTCCCATGTAATCATCCAGTATCCACTTAAAATCAAAATATAATAGGTATAATAACTTTTGGAAGTATTTGAAAACTTATACATCTGGCAGAAAAAAAGTCATCACTTGAATAGACAATTAAAAATTGTCCTCAGAGCTCATAATCTGTCAAAATGAAAAACAATAACTCACACTTTAAAAACCATTAATTGCATAGAAGCTCATAATTCTTACAAAATAAACAATTTCACGTGCATTGGATAGGTATGTAAGGAAATCCTGCTGTGCAGTTTCCATTGATGTTTTAGAAGGCAATCATGCCATCAAACCTGCATTCCCGAGTAGAGCAGTGTAACAGTACAAAATGCATTAATGATTTTGAAGACAGTCAACAGTTTGGAACAACCAAACAGATGGCTGTGCTTTTCTTTAAAGAATGAATGAAAGCTCTTTGCATATTCCCTAACTACCTATTCATCAAAAAATTGGGCAATATTTTCAATTAGTGTGCAATGCAGCATAGCACTTTATTCAGTGGATCATCTATTCTAATGCATCTCAAAAACTTTATGACTTTTACACTGTTGTTCTTTCACTCAATAGCTTGTCAGTGGACAGAAGTAATAATCCAGGAACCACATTATTTAATGCCCTCCTTTAACATCACAGCACAGTCATAACTCAATTTAGTTGATATGAATATACCTCATAATGAACTCTTCCCACTTCCAATCCATGTGCATCATCTCCCCTTACTAGGTGTGATTCAGGAAGGTTGCCAAAATGTGAGTGCTTCACTGAAATTGCAGAAGTCCTGAAATGTCCATCCTCCCAAAATTGTGCTGGCAGTGGTGACAGATTAATGCTCTGGAGGGCAAGAGTTCAAATTCCTTCATGGCACCTGGTGGAATGTAAAATCAGTTGATAAATCTGAAATATAAAACTAGTCTTAGTAATGCTATCATGAAACTGTCAGTAATTGCGTGGTTCACTCACATACTTGTAGAAAGGAAATCTGTCATCCTTACCTTGTGCGACCAACATGTGACTCCAGATCCATAATAACGTGGTTGATATTTGAGTACACTTGGAAATGGCCAAGCAAGCTATTCGGCTCAAGAATGATAAAGGGATAGAATACAAATGCTGGCCTTGCCAATGACTCCCACATCCTGAGAAAGAATAAAGAATAAAGAAAAAAACATTAAATAGCAGTGTGCAGGGTTCCTGACTCACACCCGTCTCTTTCCTGCATACTAAGAACAGCCAGAAACAAAATGGAGGTGGGACTTCTGGATCAGTATTCTGGACTATAAGTATTATACAGATGAACCATATGCATTCCCATTTAGAAATCAGTGTAGAATTTCACCTATTAAACAAGAACAGTGCCAGCAAATTTCTCTGCCTCTATTTCCAACACTCCTAAAACCGACATTCAGATGTAATCCACCAATATCATTTATTGTATCCGTTGCTCCCGATGCGGTCTCCTCTACATTGAGGAGACTGGACGCCTCGTAGCAGAGCGCTTTAGGGAACATCTCTGGGACACCCGCACCAATCAACCACACCGCCCTGTGGCCCAACATTTCAACTCCTCCTCCCACTCAGCCGAGGACAAGGAGGTCCTGGGCATCCTTCACCGCCGTTCCCTCACCACCCGGTGCCTGGAGGAAGAACGCCTCATCTTCTGCCTTGGAACACTTCAATCCCAGGGCATCAATGTGGACTTCACCAGTTTTCTTATTTCTCCTTCCCCCACCTTACCCCAGCTCCAAACTTCCAGCTCAGCACTGTCCCCATGACTTGTCCTACCTGCCTATCTTCCTTTCCACCTATCCACTCCACCCTCCTCTCTGACCTATCACCTTCATCCCCACCCCCATTCACCCATTGTACTCTTTGCTACTTTCTTCCCACCCCCACCCTCCTCTCATTTATCTCTCCACCCTGCAGGCACTCTACCTCTATTCCTGATGAAGGGCTTTTGCCCGAAACGTCGATTTTCCTGCTCCTCTGATGCTGCCTAAACTGCTGTGCTTTTCCAGCACCTATTCTAATCTAGAATCTCGTTTCCAGCATCTGCAGCCCTTGTTTTTACTCAGATGTAATCCAGACAATTAAGATGAATATCTCTGTTTCTTTGCTTGACTGCTAGCTGAAATATGGCAATGCTTGAGGTTGGCTCTTGTTGTCAACTACAGTAATTATCCCATTCCCTGAATTCAACAAAAACGTGTATTTATTTATTCATTGAAAAGAAATAACACTGCATGTTATTTTGTTGTTTTAAAATGAAGTCAAAGCTGGTGCCTTGGTGCAGAGTACAACAAGGAGCCGAATGAAAGTCCATAATAATAAAGAAAATTTAAAAAAAAAAGCTATTCAACAAACTGACCATTCCCTCAACAGGAATCTGTGGAAGTATGTTTAGCAAAAAGGAAGTGGTGTCTGTAGGTTAGTTTTCAGATTGTTTGATGAAATCTGAGTAATCCTCTATTGGACCTCATAGAGTAGCTCCTGAACAAGGGAAAGGAAATGGAGAATTACACTGTACATCAGCTGCAATGAGAATAACTGCCTGCTGACATCATAACTCCATCCATACAACATTCCCTGGAATAGGCCCACTGTCAACTGTAAACTCATAACTTTGAGAGTGGGGGATGGGGGTGGGGAAGTGAAGACAATGTCTCACTATTGTCCTGAGTCAGGAGTCAAGAACAGCAGGAGTCTGACTTAGGAAGTATTCTCAGAGATCTAAGTGCTTGTGAGCGGATATCTGCTGTGCTCTATTACATTAACTCTCTAAACTACTGTATTTCAGGGGAGTTAGATTTCCTTCCGAGGGTCAAATAATTTTCGAAATCAAGATGTTAAGTGAAACAGCTTGGGCTGAACCTCAGGAGTGCTCATGATTTTTTTAAACATGAAATATACTCTGTCCAAATACTTATCCACTCAGATAATTACCTTGAAGTTGACAATACAAATCACCGAAGCACTTGATACACCGTGACATATTCTTCTGATTTTAATGGTATTTTATTCATGATAGCATGACATTGTGGAAACATTTGCAAGCAAAATATTGAAGTGCATTTGGAATCTGATATTAATACATTGTATTGTAGATTAAATGTTAATGAATACAGTAAAGCTCACTTTAATGTATTTAAGAAATTGCTGCAAACAGGTTCTTGTAATGCTGAGGCCTTCATTTGTAAGGAGGAAGGAAGTGAAAGGTGCTTTAAGGCCCACAGAGGGAATTGTCAGTATATAAGTGAAAATAAACAAAGTTGTTGAGTGGGTAAAGATTTAATGAGACAATCACAAAATAGGTCTGAAAATGGACTGTCATATCGTGAAAGGTGCGTAACTGACACTATTAAGCTCTAGGGCATATGTAGTGCCCAGGACACTGGTATTTTATACACGTGGGATGAGGCTAATAAGGAGTCAGCACTGAGTGAGGCCTAGCTTCATTCTTCAACTGGCTGTTTTCTGTGGAGTCTAGAACCCAAAATGACTTCTGGTGGAACCAGACATTAATTTCCCGGCTGAAAATTATTCAAATCCAGTACTGAACTGGCTTGCCCTTATAGTATGGCATTGACAATGTGCTGCACTGTTCTCTTTGTTCCAGAGCCTCTTTATGAATGCATTGAAGTAGTTTCAGTTTTTATTACTAATTTGCAGCCAAATTTGGAGGTTATTTAGTCTTAAAAGTAAAGTCTGATATAGAAGTCTAACTATAGCAATCCAAAGGATTCAATTTATTTCAGGTGCATCCAATCAACACTTCTCAGTTAAGTTTAGAACTCCAATGGGCTTTTGTGGTGCAGTGGTAGCATCACTATCCCTGGGCTAAGAGGCCTGGGTTCAAATTCCATCTGCCCCAGAGTTGTGTAATGACATCTCTGTATCAGTATACGTCATCCTCAACTAATTCAATCTTTTCATATCAATATGCACAATAAATTCTATCACTGAATGCAAATAATTCTATCACCATTTATGTATAACTCTCTCAGTCCAATGTTTGTGCTGATCTTCTGTCAAAGTTACAGCAGACACATGGAAAGATATTCTTGATGTTTGTTCCAATGACTGTCTATCCCTGATGCTTTCTGGTAATCTCAATACTCTCAGCCCTTATCTTTGAATCCCCCATTCTTGAAATGTTTTAACAATCAGTGATCCCAGTACTTGCAGCAATTACAATATTTGATATATATTTTTGGAAATAAATTTTGATAACTATTTCTCTACCCTTATTTCTAATTTCCAATGAAATTAATGTATTGTAGTAATGTTGTAGATATCAAACTCTGATTTAGTATCTTTTATCATGACTGTATTTGTGAAATCGAGCTCAACTCATTCATGGACAAATAATTATTTTACACTGAAAATTCAAGCACACTAAAATCAGTGCAGGTACAGTGGTCTAAAATCCTGCTAGATTTTTCGGAATAGCAATCACAGTTAGAGATCAAGGAAATCTTGGTCCACAGTATCCCATTTGGTATGCACAACATGGATACAACACCAATAAGATATGGATTAAATTCCTTCCATATTATAGCATCATATACGTGCAAGTTTTGATTTAAGAAATAATCTAGCATGTCTGATACAGATTAGTGCTTATAGGGATCAAATTTTGGGAAATCACAGAAATATGGTTCAGGAATTTCATGAGAGTCTTGTAAGATGACAGCACAGCGCAGCACAGAATCGTTCTAGATCTAGAATGCATACAAGCAATACTTTGAGTCCAGAAACCAACAACTACCTTAAAGTCATGTTAACTTTCTTTTGTAATCATACAGTTTATCCTAAGCAAAATGCTTTACCGTTTCTGCAGATAGGGAATTAAACATATGTATT
The DNA here is from genome assembly GCF_037043375.1 of Chiloscyllium plagiosum. NCBI lineage: Eukaryota > Metazoa > Chordata > Chondrichthyes > Orectolobiformes > Hemiscylliidae > Chiloscyllium > Chiloscyllium plagiosum. The sequence goes on along the minus strand of NW_028270153.1, from coordinate 20,275,318 downwards.
GGCTGACATAATTCATCAATATTTGAAGAAAACAGTAATTCCACTATATTTTGCTCCTTTGTTTTCTTGTTTGGATTCATATGTTGTTGTAAAATCTCCATACAGCTTTGCTTTCAGCACGACTTTAAAAACATGGAGGCTTCACTTTATACTTGTCATAGAAATTTTAAATCGCGTGAACACCATGATCCCATAAAATGTACTTCCTTAAAATATACTTCCTTGCAGAATCCCTCACTGGAATAAAAATATTCACACAATAACCAGGAATTAATACGTCAGAGGGATTTGAGTGTGTAGCTACTACTGGTATGTGAAAGGATGTAATAGTGTTTCACTAATCAAGAGGTCAATGATTACTGTGTCTGTTGAATTACCTTGTGTTGCATACAGAGTCCAATAGTTTCCATTGTGTTATAAAATAACTCCATTTGAGCCAGATTGGTTGAATTAGGTATTTCTTGGCCCACCATCAGCAATGGGCAACTTCAATAAATTCTGCTTCTCGTGAAACACAAAACCACTGTCCCAAGTTTGTTATTGAAGAACCAAAAGAAAAGCTGCCAAAATCCCAAGACGTAACACTCCTTTAAGGTTAAAATCAACAGGCTTCCCCAAGGACTATTAGTTAAAAGGACCATACAGATTCCATTCCTTTTACACGAGACTTGGCCCTCTCACCTTTGTGCTCAAACTTCTGAGAGATCTCCACTCTTTGGACAAACACTTTAGACAGAGCGCTTAACCGCATCTGTTTATTTTATTTTTTTAATGAGAAAACCTTCCAATTTCTGCCCGGCTCAGCTGTGTTTATTTACACTGTGTTAGTCATGCGTGCTGTGCACTCAGGGACATTAAAGAGCTACAGATGCCTTACTCCAACACTGGCTTGGCTTACAGGCAAACGAAGTGAAACAGAACCCCCTAAACCGTTTAAACTAGTCTAGAAAACAAATAGAACATAATGTGCTCAGTAGACCGTGGATTTTTAAAGTGCAGAATTTAATAAGGCATTTCTAATATGAGTCACAGGCCTAACTCTTCCAGTCACATAGCAGAGATGATACAAGAAGAATCCATAAGAGAATAATTTGGGAAAAGAATCTCCCAAAGGGTTTACTTAACCAGATTGCTTATTTTGCTCTTACACTTTTGCTCTTTTTCTATTACTAAGTCTTGTCTAACCATGTGGGCAAAGGTCTGAGCAGTAAAATTCTTAATGGAGTCGAGTCATATTTATGGGGACATACATATATAATGTCCTTAAAAGCGGTGTTGTCAATGAAAAAAGGCATAAAAAGTCAAATAAGTTAAGGCACTCAATAGAAAAGCCAGGAAAGGACAGTGAATCTGTAAAAGACTGGTTTGGTCATAATTAAATTATATATCGTTTTGGGCCTCCTTCGTAGAACGGATATTGGAGCACTGGGGAAAGGTGCAGCATTACCAAATTAATACCAGGAATGTCAGAATAAACTTATAATGAGAAATTGGAAAATTGACATTGCTTTGACTTAAGCAGGTTAGATTGAGGAAATCTAATAGAAGTGTGTAAAGTTCTGAAATAGTTTGAGAAAGCAAAGCTTATTTCCCTAGTCTGCAAATACAGCCATAATTCTAGGATTTATACTAGAAGCATAATAGGTCAGTTTAGATTATTTTCATCCGAAACATTAATATATGAAATGATATAAGAAGCCATCAAACAAATTTGATAAGCACAAAGAAGAAAAATATTAAAGGATATGAAAAAAAACAGACACATGTGATTAGAGTAGAAAGTTCATATTTGTTTAAACTAAAGAGCAAAAATAGAGTAAGGAAACAAAAGTTCAAGCTGGTAAGACATATTTAGAATGGAAATTTGGAGTATTTTGCAGAAAGGATGAGCATGTGGATTGAGTTTATAGATAGAGTCATGAAGGGAAAGATCCCAGAATTTTTAAAGACTAATGGAATGCTTCAAAGATGGAAATTGAGGATCTTTGACCAGCCTTTGTCATCTGTCATTGTCTTTTGATCTTACTCAACCAAGAGTGCCAGTACTGTCGCAAGTTCACTAGGCCAAATGGATTCCACTCATGAATCACTTGAGGTTAATTAATCAAGCCACTCGGTTCCAGGGCATTGAGAGATGGACGATAAATGATGGTCTTGTCAGCAACATCCACATCCCATGTACCCATTTTTTAAAAAAATTCACATCATAATTTCTATAGCCTTGACAACTGTGCTGTCAAATGGGGTTTCCTCCATCGGTTCATGAGTAATAATAACTATATGTAGTCAACACTACTCTAGTTACTAATTTGTCCAAGATGAACATCCCATTCTATCAAACTTGTATACCTTGTTTCCATAATGTGTCAATAAAGGCATATGTCATCAAAGCATCAAAAGTGCCACCCTTCAAAATGATAGACCTCAAAATGTCTCTTTTCATGATTGTACCAAGTCAGTATTCTCTGCCATTTTGCTAAGGATTGAGATTGTCCTTTGAACTGGCTGCATGATTTGAAAGACTGCAGCAGATCTGCACTTACAACAACAACAACAACTTGTATTTACACAGCCCCTTTACCATAGCAAAACCTTTCAGGATACTTTACAAGAGCATTATCAAACAAAACATGACATCAACCCACATAAGGAAGTTTAGGGTCTATGACCAAAAGCTTTTCAAAGGGATATATTTTAAGGAGCACCTTAAATGAAGAAGTAAGGCAGAGAGGTTTTGGAAAGGAATTCCAGAGCTTAGAAACTCAGCAGCTGATGACAGCCACTGGTTGTAATCAGTTAAAGCTGAGGAGTGTAGATATTTTAGGTTGTAGAGTTGATTACAAAGATATGGACAGATGAGGCTGTGGAGTAATTTGAATATATGATCGAACATTTTGATATCAGGTCATTGCATAACCAGGAATTTTTGCAGGTCAGGAGGACTGAGTGCAAGTTAAAGCACAGGCAGAATACTTTGGATGACCTCAGGTTTGCAAGCAGTAGAATGTACGAAACCATCTGAAAATGCTTTGAAATAGTCAAACCTAAACAGAAAAAAAATTGCATGCGTGAGGGGCTCAGCAGCGAATTAGCTCAGGTCAGGATGGAATCAATGGCTGAAACAGAAATTGAATATTGCCATGAAGTGGAATTCGGGATCCCAGGGAAGGAGCAGGAGATCAGGGTCATATAGTCTTCATGTCCACTTCCCAGTTGCTCTGAGTGCTTTGGATCCTGAGCTGTTTCAGCCTGAGTTTGGGCCTCAATTGGAGCCTGGATCTGAAGTTGGGCCTCGGGCCAGTCTATCTAGAGGACATAGCCTAGTTTACTAGGGAACCTTTTGGCCCGGCCATGGGGTTTGGAATCAAAGAGGCCTGGCAGGAAGGCCTGAGATCTTGGAGGAAGGCAGAAGTGAGATTTTATGGTTGGTTAGGTGGGACGGTTTGTGATAGAAACATAGTCCTCAGTAGGAGGTCAGGAGAGTTGATGGGAAGAGTGTAGAGGTGGTGATTGGTCATGGGTGCTTCTCAGATAGGCAGCTGAGTAGGTATAGAGGCACTAGCCTCTGATTCTCTCACAAACTCACCTGGATGAATTTCTCCAGTTTGCTAACAGTTTACAAGAATCATATTAGAACCGATATTGAAAAACCAAATGACTGTGACATTCACAGCATCATTAAAGTACTAATCCATTTCTTTGGATTGACCATCCTCCTACCTTTCCATCTTGGTTAAAAAGCAAATGACTTGATTTGGAATTGGAAGCAGATCTTTCAGAGTTCAGCCCCCTCACCTGCTTCAGACTCACCTATTGGTTTTATATTATGGATCCTACCAGTGTTTAATTGGAGAAAAGTTTGTTAATCTGAAACTGGATGTTGGACAAAGATTCTGACAATTCAGACTTGGTGAAGATGTCAGGAGATGGGGTAAATTAGATGTTGTTTATGTGCATGTGGAAACTGGTGCTGTACTTTCAGATTATATCACTGAAGGTTGAGAGCAGAAATGGGAGGGGTCAAAGGGCAATCTGATAGAATGGTAGAGGACTAGAAAGAGAACCTACTGTAGCAGAGTTTCTCTGTACAACAGGATAGTTAAGAATGGAACAAATGAGGACAATCCCAGTGCAGCTGGACAATTACAGAAAGACAGAGGAGGAAGTCACCCTTGTCAAAGACTACTAACAGGTCGAAAAAGGGAGTGAAGGATGGTGTGCTTATACCAGAGTTACTTGGGCTGAATTTTCCTAGCTCCTGAATGACATGAGCAGTGGTGAGTCAGTTGGGAAAGTGTGAGGAGATTGGAAAAATTAGATTCTTGATACCAAGAACAAAAGGTTTAATTTTCCACCAATGTTTGAATGGCAAGAAAAGGATTTCACTAGTGAGCAGCGAGAGGCTGATTGGCATGGATTTAATCTCACCTCCATTTATAATTTCCTATTCTCCCATGTGATGGAGAGAAACTAGATAGCAGCAATTCAGGACATGGAAGTCAGAGTGGATACTGTAGTGATTGTAATGAGATCATAGAACTTGAGTTCCCTGATTGCAGCCATTAACCTGGTCCAACAGGGAGCCCTGGCTGTCAGATAAGAACAGAAATGTCAGAGACCTGGCTCTGAGGGAGCTGAGCTGAAAATGTGTTGCTGGAAAAGCGCAGCAGGTCAGGCAGCATCCAGGGAACAGGAGAATCGACGTTTTGGGCATAAGCCCTTCTTCAGGCTTATGCCCGAAACGTCGATTCTCCTGTTCCCTGGATGCTGCCTGACCTGCTGCGCGTTTCCAGCAACACATTTTCAGCTCTGATCTCCAGCATCTGCAGACCTCACTTTCTCCTCTGAGGGAGCTGATTCAGTTGTCAGTGGCTTTCCATTTGTAAATAAAAGGTGACTTAGTGAAGGATACCAACAGCTGTCGAGTTCTTTCAGATACCTTGTAGTTCCAGGTCACCTCTTGCTTCTCTGTGCCACCATCTTGGCCAGCAGCCCCCACAATCTCCGCATACTTCATTGTCAGTGAGCACCCACTGCATAGAATTTAGCAGTGGGCATATATCAGCCTCACCACAACTCAATGGAACATTTCAGAACACTCTATGTCAATGCTGCACTTTGGACCACACTGACACTTTACATTCTGTCAGGCCTGCTTTGTGTAGAGGGGACAGGCACCTATCTCATGTAACAGATCAGCGAGGTTCTCTAAGCTTGTTTTCTTTTTGCTCACTCACTTTGTGCCTACTTGGATGCTCACTTGTCTCTGACTTAGGTTGACTTGACTCTTTGTGAATGTCTGCATTATTCCGAATTTACTGTGCTTCTGTCTTGTCTCGCCTTTTAGCTCAGACACACGCCAGACAGCTTGTCAGGTTTGCCAGCAGTGACCATGAAGTGAATGGAAATGTTGCAGTATGCCACATCAATGTCACAGTGCAGCATGTGCAATGACTGCACAGCAAACACATTGAATGTGCTTCAACAAAATGGCCATGCCTCAAAGTCTAAGGGGATTAGAGCTCAGTCAGCAGGATTGTTGTCAGTAGTCAGAGGTACTGGCACAGTAAGTCAAGAGCCTTAACTGATAACAATCTACTTTCTTGTTGGTTGGGTGCTAGGGGCACTCAGACTTGGGGGTTCCATTTCCTACTGTCTAGAAAGTGGACCATGGACAGTGCTGCACAGATCTCAAGTGTGATTTAGTCCCTTTTCAGTCAAAGTTATCAGGAGGGTCGGCCACGATCGGTCCTGAATGGTCAGTCTTATCAACATGAGATTCTATGCTACTCTGGGCCATAGACAAAAAACAAACACTCCTTTAGATAATATTCTAACATGGTATGGTATAATTCTTGGCACAGTCTGGATTGTTAAGCAAATGATGTGAATAGCAGAATCATTAGATTCATCATTCCACCAATTGATGTGATTCTGCTATTGGACTTCATGTGTTAAAGAACCCAGACTGCGCTAAGAATTACCTCAGAAACTAATTTAAGATTATTGGTTGGGTTCACAGCCTGACTCATGTGCGTGAGCTAGAAGTAACTCCATTAATACACAGCTCCCTATTTTACATAGGCAAAAGGAATTCAAAAGTTGCACCTTTTTCATTGCTGGAGTCAAGAGATCAAGGAGACTGCCAATCTCTGCAGTATGCTCTTTGCAATAGCCAGACCAATCAGAATCTACCTGCTTGGTCTGAGAACTAAGATTAATACTTAATGATTCCTGCTGTATCTCCTTACAAACATTGCAAACAATCGCTTGGCATCGTCTTTTCATGCTGCATAAATTGGTGTCCCTTTCCTCTGATCTGTTTCTTTCCTCTTGGTTCTGATGAGTGCAAGATAAAATTCTTCAATATCTTGTCTTCTTTTAGACATGTTTAAGTTCAATATGAATAAGTGATTATGTATTGGGCTATCAACAATGTATTCCACAACCCCACCTTTCAATCAGAAATTGATCAGTTGAAATAAGGCTGTCCACCACATGCACAACATACATTATGGAAATTGGTGTACCCAAGTGGTTACATGGAGACTCCTTTTGTCTCAAAACTCTGGAGGAAAAAAAAGGAAAATTGGTAAAAGAAGCAACAAAGATTTGCATCCCATGTCTGAATGTATTGTCTGTGGCTTATTCTTTTCTGAATTTATACCCTCTTTTTACTAGCTAAGATTCACTAAGCACTCTTTACTCTCTCAAACCCACTCATAATTTTGAAAATCTCAATTCAATCCTACTTTCCCTCAAAAAAGTATATTTCCTATTATTTAGAAGTAATATTTCTTTAATTGAAAAGTTGGAAATCTCCGTCAAGGAATTATATGTGTTTGTTTATACTTGCGCACACTCTAATCCTGAAATCCAGTTTATGAAGGGTAGCACTGGGGCCAATCTTATTTTTTAGATTAGATTAGATTACTTACAGTGTGGAAACAGGCCCTTCGGCCGAACAAGTCCACACCGACCCGCCGAAGCGCAACCCACCCAGACCCATTCTCCTACATTTACCCCTTCACCTAACATTACGGGCAATTTAGCATGGCATATTCACCTTACCTGCACATTTTTGGATTGTGGGAGGAAACTGGAGCACCTGGAGGAAACCCACGCAGACACGGGAAGAATGTGCAAACTCCACACAGAGAGTCGCCTGAGACGGGAATTGAACCCGGGTCTCTGGCGCTGTGAGGCAGCAGTGCTAACTACTGTGCCACCATGCTGCCCATGTGCCACAGTGCCACCTTTTACTTTTACTTTTATTTACAGAATATCACCTTCAAGTGTTAGACTCCTAACTTAGCCACACTTCTCTTTCAGTAAGTGTCTCCATATACAGAATCAACTGGCTTGGATATTGTCTGACACATCTCTATGGCCATTATATCCTGATATGGGACTTGACTCCAGATATCCCAGCCCAGAGTTAGAGACACTACCATTGCACCACTTTGGATAGTGCACCTGTATAATTTTATTCCATGCTGTTCAGCCATGTCATGATGCACCAATGGAGGGCGTCCAACTCGAACCTGGACCAACTGACCCAGGAGCAGGAACACTATGAATAGGAAAGGTTTAGAGGGGTATGGGCCAAATGCAGGCAAATTGGACTAGCTTAGTTTGGGAAACTTGGTTGGCATGTAGGAGTTGGACCAAAGGGTCTGTTTCTGTGTTGTATGATTCTATGACTCTACCATCCTGCCACAAGAAGCCATAAAGATATTTTTCAGATGCCCTGTTCAGGCATATTATGACACACTTCAGTAATAAGGATGATTTGAACCCAGACCTTCTGGTCCAGAGATAAAGATACTACCACTGCACAACAGGAGCCATGTCTAGTGTCTCTTTATATATAAATATATTTTAATCAATGGCTCAGCCATGTTACACACTTCCTAGGCAGGTGGGTTTGAAACGATACCCACCACTCCAGAGGTCAGGACACCATCACACTATGCCGCATGACGTTTTAAAAATGTCTGAATTTGGTCTCAGCACCATCAGATTACAAACTGATGCTTTACCCACTAGGTTCAGGCAGAATTACATTTAACCTACCCTGTTGAGATGTGTTGTGGCACATCTGCATGGTAGTTGAGATTTGAACAAAAACTTCTGTCTCAGAGGTAGGGATACAATGAGCCTCAAGAATGTATCTAGCATCTTAACATGTGAGTAAAGATATTTTTCTAATCAACCTGCTCAGGGATGTTACAGCACACCTTTAGCACAGGTGGGAATGTGAACGTGGGTCTCCTGGTTCAGGATAGGAACACTACCATTGCACCACACACGCCCCTAACTACATGAGCAAAAGAAACGCTAATTATTGCCCTTCACCTGTACACAACTAAGTTAACTGAAGAGAGTTGAAATAGCAACATAACACAAAAGCAAAATGCTCCACTTGATGCAAATCTGAAATTAAAAACAGGCAATTTTTGAAATACCCAGCAGGTTAGGCAACATTTGCAGAAGGTGAAATAGAGTAATAACTTAAATTACCTTTCTTTGGAACTGGGAGAGTTTAGAGAACCAGTAGTTTCTAAACAAGTACAGAACTGAGGAAGGGGAGAGTGGTGGGGAGGGGGTAAGAACAAATAAAAGAAAGGGCTTGCTATGGGCACAAGAGCAGGATTGATTAAATAACAGAAGAGATGCTGGTGCAAGGCAAAAAGGGGTGGCTTAAAATAGCATTGTACTTGTTTGAAAGTGGTTTTTGAACTGAATGAACTCTCAGAAAAATAAACTATGCCTGAGGGTGAATGAATGTTTGAAGAGAGAATAAAAAGAGCCTAAGTTAATTATGCCATAAACAGAACTTAGTTAAATTTAATCAGAAGCTAGCCTTGGAAAGGGCAATGACTTATTGTAGACATCCTCACTGTGTGAACCTTGATATATTTTACTATTTCAAAGTCTCGTGTTACTCATTATTTGCACATCTAATGATTTGTTGTTTAATTTGTAAACTTCTGGTTATCTGTCATTTTATTCAGAATTTAGTAGCTTAGCTTGAGACTAGTCTAATTTTTTTATTTGTTCATGTGAAGTGGGCCCACCATGTATTGATCCCACAAAGGTGCTGATGAGGCATCTTCTTAAACCACTGTAGTCTGTTTAATGTAGGTGTTCCCTTAGCAAAGGAATTCCATGGTTTTGATACAACAATCGAAGTATTAATTAGTTAACTCTGGGCTTCCTGAACTTTGGGTGCAGCCTCCCAAATGGATTCAGGAGCAAAGGTTTGGGATCGTAGCTGCCATTGGAGCTTTAACTAAGTGTAAAAATCTGAAGTGGTCCCTTTAAATCTCAACAACTATTTTAGTAAAGAGTGTGGTCTAACTCCCCAATCTTGGGAGGCCTGAATCCTGTCCTAAACGACCTAATGGGAAAGTTAAAAATCACACAACACCAGGTTATAATTCAACAGGTTTATTTGGCAGCATTAGCTTTCAAAGCGCTGCTCCTTCATCAGGTGCTTGTGGAGTAAGAGATCGTAAGACATAGAATTTATACCAAAAGTTTACTGTGTGAAGCAACTGAAATTATAGATTGAAAAAGACCTGGACTGTTTGTTAAGTCTATCATCTTTTAGAATGACCATGTTGGTTTCAGTTCTTTCATATGTAAATCCCCCAGAATTTTTTAAAAATTATATTCTCAAGTGAACTTTAACAATAGGTGCCATGTCAGCTCAGATAATGCATTGAAGGTGTGAGGTGTGCTGTGTTCAGACTGATTCTGTTTCTAAACAAGGGATATACAGAATCTTACATGGATTCATGCAGTTTTTGAACAAAATAAAATGTAATTCTGCAAGTACAAATTCACCCCACAAACTTATATGTGTGTCTGTGAATGTGGGTGTGTACATGTGGGGGATGGTATGAGCGTCAGTGAGAAAGTGTGTGTATGTGTAAGTATGTGAGTGTGGGTGTAAAGGGGTATAAGTCTGTGAGAAGGTGCATCTGTGGATGTAAGTATGGGTATGTACGTGTGAGCTTATGAGCAAGAACGTGTGTGTTTTTAGTGCAGTGGGGTCACCTGTAGTGTGACATGAACTGAAGGTCCCAGTTGAGGCCATCCCCATGGGTACCAAACTTGGTTATCAGCCAATTTGTGGTGTTGCGTATCCCGAAGTCCGCCTTGGAAGATGGTCACCTGGTGATCCAAGGTTGAATGTCCTGGACTGCTGAAGTGTTCTTTGACTGGGAGGGAACACTCCTGTCTGTTTGATTGTTGTGTGGTGTCCATTGCCGTAGCCTCTGCTCGGTCTTGCCAATATACCATGCCTCAGGGCATCCTTGTCTGCACTGTATGATTTGGAGATGCCGGTGTTGGACTGGCGTGTACAAAGTTAAAAATCGCACAACACCAGGTTATAGTCCAACAGGTTTAATTGGAAGCAGTAGCGTTCGGAGCGCTGCTCCTTCACAACCACCTGATACAGTAACTTTGTAGTGTATGAGATAGACAACGTTGGCTGAGTCACATGAGTACCTGCTGCGTACATGATGGGCAATGTCCCCACGTATAATGGTGGTATCCATGTCCACACTCTGACACATCTTGCAGCATCCGTCGTGACAGGAGTGTATGGTGTTGTCCTGAAAGCCGGGCAACAAATTGTCGCTGCAAGACGTGTCAGAGTGTCGACACGGATACCACCATTACACATGGGGACACCACTCATCATGTACCTGGCAGGTACTCATGTGACTCCGCCAACACTGTCTATCTCATACGCTATAGGCAAGGATGCCCTGAGACATGATACATCGGCAAGACTGAGCAGAGGCTACGGCAATGGATGAATGGACACCAGACAACAATTAAATAGACAGGAGTGTTCGCTCCCAGTCGGAGAACACTTCAGCGGTCTGGGATATTCGACTCAGACCTTCAGGTGACCATCCCCGAGGCGGTCTTCGGGTCAGGCAACAAAGCAAATTGGCTGAGCTGAGACTGATAGCCAAGTTCGATACCCATGGGGATAGCTTCAACCAGGCCCTTGGATTCATGTCACATTACAGGGGACCCCACTGCACTACACACACACACACGCACTTGCACACGCACACCCTCTCTCATGCACTCACACATCCTCTCTCATGCACTCACACATACACACCTACACTCACATCCATAGACACACCCTCTCACAGACTTATAACCCTTGACACTTCCACTCACATACGTACACATACATACACATACACACACACACTCCTGCATGAGAGTCTTAACAAACAATCCAGGTCTTTTTTGATATATAATTTCAGTTGCATCACACTGTAAATCTTTGCAATAAAATCTGTGTCTTATGATCTTATACTTGACAACCACCTGATGAAGGAGTGGCACTCTTAAAAACTAATGCTTCCAATAAACCTGTTGGACTATAACCTGGTGTTATGTGGTTTTTAACTTTGTACACCCCAGTCCAACATGTGCATCTCCAAATAAGGGGAAGGTAGTTGCTTTTCACTTAAAAAGCTTGTGGATCAAATAGCTTCCTCTTGCTGTCCTCACAGGCCTCTCACAACAACCCCCCAACCCCAAAGATATCTTCCCAATTCCCTCTGCCCACCACCCAACTCTCACAGGAATGGGTTGGGCGGGGAGGTGTTGGCTTTTGACAAAAATTAGCTACCTTTCAATTTCGGGGAGCTGCATTGAGGGTTTCTGTCCACAAGCCTATTCATAGAATTCAGTGTTGCTCCCCTCATTATTTATGCTTGATGCCTCTACAGTGCCACACTCGGACTATCATGAACTCACCAGTGGTGGAGATTCTCAGCGGTGCCAGGACTCTGTGGGATTTCCATATATTCCCTAATCAATCTGTCCAAAGATATTATAAAACACCTCTGGAGCAGGTGGACGTAAGTCAGACCTCCTGTCTCAGAGGTAGGGACACAACCACTATACTACAAGATCCTCTTTGCTGGAAATGTGTTGCTGGAAAAGCGCAGCAGGTCAGGCAGCATCCAGGGAACAGGGGAATCGACGTTTCGGGCATAAGCCCTTCTTCCTGAAGAAGGGCTTATGCCCGAAACGTCGATTCTCCTGTTCCCTGGATGCTGCCTGACCTGCTGCGCTTTTCCAGCAACACATTTCCAGCTCTGATCTCCAGCATCTGCAGACCTCACTTTCTCCTACAAGATCCTCTTTACCTACTTTGGTTTTGCAGCATGCTATGATCGTGCGATCTGTCTGAAGTGCACTGCTTTGCTCCGGCCAGACCAATCCAAATGGGGCCCTGCTGGAAGGGTGGATGGCATTCTATCTATGTTTGGCCTCATTTAAGGTGTTATGTAACTGAGAAACCCACCATGATTGCAAAGGCTAGCCTTTGTCAGTCATTTGCCATTCCCATTGCACATTTGCATTTGGATGAAGATGAAGCGCAACACAGGTCTCATTTCAGAAGGAGAGTCGCCAGCTCAGCCTGTCAATCTAGGTGACTCCTCCAAATATCGATGCTTCTTGTTCCTTGTAGTCCCTGTCAACCCCATCAGTTTGGAGCTTCCACACATTCTCACCCAACTCTTTTATTTCAGTCTTCATCTCCCTACATTAATCCTTTGAACCACAGGTTTAGTTCTGCCAACCATTATAATTCACTGTCTCCCCCATGGAAGCCAGGGTGGTGTTGGTGACCATCAATGACCACCTCCAGCAGTAATCTGTGTCCTCCAATGCTCTACCATTCCCACCTTTGCATTTAGAGTCTCTTCCCTTCACAATTATTGTCCCTTCTTCATCCCAGCATGTTGCATCCAATCCACAACTGACTTGGCTTGAATTGTTCATGAGGGACCGTCATTTTAACGTGAATGTCAAGAGGGTTAGAAGGGATTTGAGGATTTTTTTCATCCAGAGGGTGGTGAGAATTTGGAATGTATTGCCTGAGAGGGTAACTGAGGGAAATCTCACAACCTTTACAAAGTACATAGATAAGCACTTGAAATGTCAGAACATTTGTAGCTATGGAAAATGGTATTCATATGGATAGGTTATTGCAGACCTGATGCGCTGAAGGGCATCTTCTGTGTTGTTTGATTCTATGACTTCTCCAACTTCCCCATCACAGCAGTGGCCCCGATAATCCCCTTAACTTTCAGTAAACAGACTTCCTGGACTGAACATAACCCATCCCCTTTGACTGATTAGGAAGACAGCCCTGAAGAATAAATGACTTGACCACAAGTGATCTCTGTACAATGCCTGACTGACTTATCCTACTTACTAATCCCTGGACTGGTTGGACTGGACCTGCAGAAATGACCATGGCCCATTCGCCAGACTGAAATGATAGAAACCAGTGGCACTGAACACCCCAAGTGGCTGACTGACTGTGTGCAAGCTCATGGACTGGAATCAGACAGTGCTTTTGACTCATTGTGCTGGTGCTCCCAACTGACAACAGATTCAAGACTTAGACTTTGAGACATGGCGATTTGGTTGAAGCTCATGCAGTGTGTTTACTGTATAAGCTATGGTGTAGGTATGACATAAATGTAGCATGTTTCCATCAAGTAATCAACTGATTATTGCTGGCATACAGAACAGGTTTCTGTTCTGAAAGGCAAGGCAAGACAGAATTCATGTGAACTTGCAAATTCTGTGTGAGGCAACTATGCACAAAATGGCAAGTCAAATCAAGGCAAGGTTGGGATGCTATGAGCATCCAAGAATGCACAACATGGATAAAAGAGCAATGTAAGCATTCTGACATGTACCTTGCTCCAGTGTATAAGATGGGTACCAGTGCACAAAGTGGCATAGCAGCAGCAGCATTGCAGTGTAAGAAGCTATTGGCGAGCTCCGCAGTTCTGCACTGAAGTGGGTGACTATTGTGTGTGAATAGGAGATATGACATGATGATGTGGTGAGACTGGGTGCATGTCTAATGCCATCTTCTGAGGACAGGGGGTACAGGTGGTTGCTGCCCATGGAGTGCTCCGTCTAACATTAGGTAATTCTGACCAATACAGAGGCCCAGAGGAACAACTGGTGAGCTGGAGCTACCAGGTCGTTCATTCTGACTTTCTGGCTAGGAATTGTGGACATCCAATTTCTCTTTGCCACATGGGGGAACAGAAAACTGCATAGAAATGAAGCAAGAATAAGTAATAAAGAGATGTAAACAGGTCTCTCACTGCTCACTGGTGAGATTCTCATCATTTTGGGTGAAAAATTGGACCTGTTCTCGATATGAAGAATCTCACTTTTCTATTGTGCCATAATTTCTCAATTGACCTGTCCTTAACCACATCATTTTAGGCACCTGGAATATTCCACCTTCAAGCACAATGGAAAATGATTTCAGAAGCAGTATGTTAACTGATGACTATAATGTGGTTAATTTGTACCCCTTTGATGCCAACCTGTGTGGGGACAATATGGAGACCAGCTATTGCTTCCACATCCTATAAATAACTTGTACAAATTACAAATCCCTGATAGCACAACAATTATCCATAGTTTTATACAAAAATAATCTTTAAAAAATAATGATGTTACAGTTCATGTCGCTCCTGACACAGTTTGGACAGAATTGTATGAAAGCATACTGTATTTTATTAATTTAAACAAGGTTCACCATGTACAACTTCTAGGTAATAAGTCACAAGAATAATATTATGTATGGTGTGATTACAGAAATACACTGCTGAAGCAACTCTGCAGGGTAGGGTGTGATAAATGGAGTGTCGAATACTTAGCTAACAACTCACTGCATATTTTTCTCCTGTCATCTGCATCACTTCAGTTAAAAAAAAGTAAAATCATTAAATACATACTGGATCATATAACATAATGAACAAATACCTGGCAGTGAGTTTAGAGCAATAACTCAGTTTGTCAGTTGCACCGATAGTTATAGCCTGTCAGTTCTTATTTAGTCATTGAAAATCTATTTTTCGTTTAATTTTCTCCAAAGTCTTGATATCATTTTTGTCAGAGATTCCCAATGTACACAGTGCAGTTGAATGGGGCATGCAGTGTAGGCTGTTCAAAATCAGAATGATTATTTGAGTTGTGATTATTCGCTACAGGACAGTTGCTACACCACAGAGTCCTCACAAGTTCAGACTGTGGTAATAATGTTCAGCTCCACTGACTAATTACAGTCTTCTTAAACATAGGCTAGAAAACCACAAGAATCTCTACACAACTAAACCGCTCCACTTTTCTCTTTGCATCCTTAAATTAAAAGAGAAAGCATTTGGGATGCTGAATACCTTTGAAGAGTTTGCTATAGAAAACTAAAGCAGTTGCCAAGCTTGGGAACCTTTTATTTACTGTGAATATGTGGGACAAACAACAGTCAGGCACAGCCTCCTGCGTGCTCTTGTATAATCCACATAATTTCGGCTGTTGCACATGAAATGACATGGCTTGAGGACTTAGCACCTTATAACTTTTGTGATAGTCATACACTGAACAATAGGCTCATTGGTTTGTCTGGAGATGTTTTGAATCCCCAGAAACGTTGCTATGTCACTCAGCCAAGTTTATGGCAGCTGAACAGTTGATACATATTTCAGTCCGATGTTAATTGACATGCTGCCAAATGTCTAATTCCTCTGAGCATTTCCTCTGTAACTGCTGAACAAGCCCCTTCTAAGTCCAACGAAGAAAGGATAAAGAGGAAAAAGATCATTCTTTTTGGCAATAGGATGATTGATGACCAAGTATTGAACATTAATAATCTGAACTACAAACATAAGTATTAATAATGGCATGGTCAGACCACCAAAACAGACAAAAATGCTATTAAATATAATACAAAATATTTTAATTCTGTTAAAAAAAATAGTAAGCCTGGTTGGTACAGAATCCATGAATAGCCGAGCTAAACAACATGAAGATAAACAAAATGCGAAGTATTTCTACTTTGGATTTACCCAACCAAAAAGAATAGTTTTAAACTAAAGTATCAAAGGGAATGAAATGTTAAATTGGCTTGAAATGATATCTAGTGGATTGAACCTTCAATTTTCCACCCTCAGGAAGCTGAATAGCTGGAATGTTACAATGTTGGACTTCTGATTAGGCAATACAAATTCCAATTAAAGTCTCAACAGACATTTGCACTTTGATAAATACTTCATAGAATCCCCTCCAGTGTGAAAACAAGCCATTCGGCCCATCAAGTCCACATCGACCCTCCAAAGAGCATCCCACCCAGACTCACCCCATCCCTGTAATCCCGATAGTTAATCCATCCAGTCTGCACATCCTTGGACGCAATGGGCAATTTAACATGACCAATCCATCTAACCTTTGAATCGTGGGAGGAAACCAGAGCACCTGGAGGAAACTCTCACAGACCCGGAGAGAACAGCAAACTCCACACAGACAGTCACCCAAGTTTGGAATCGAACCTGGGTCCTTGGTGCTGTGAGGCAGTAGTGCAAACTACTGAGCCATCATGCCGTACTTAGACTGAATTAGATTCTGTAAATGGCTGAATGTCTAGTAAAAGACTCCAGAGAGGTGAAATGGGTCCCATCAAAGTCCTTCCTTTCTGGAATCAATGTCTCTGTGAAATTATTTACAGTTAGAATGAGCTGTCTTCCTTAGTGAGGAGGATTGACAGGATATATTAATGTGCAGGAAATGAGAATGGAAAGAAAATATAATAATATGGCAAAATATTTCCACATCATAAAGCTTCTCAAAATCTAATGAATGCAAACTTTTATCCAAGTGTTGTTTTTATTTATTGGCCTGTTATTAATTGTGAACTAAAAAAAATGGATGGCTTTTAATAAAATTTGCCAAGATTCTCGCAAGACCTTCTCACAGACAGGAAAATAATTGTTTTCACATCAGTTTGGTTGAGCTTTCATTCACCTGCCAAACCGGATACTGTTTCTTAAGGTTACCAAAAGCTTTTTAACCTTTCTTTGTAAACACACAGTTGAGCCACCTGACACCACAGGTCAGACCATACAGTTCAACAGTGACCCATAACCAGTCTGTGAATGGCCCTTCAGTTTCCCATGTCTCTAAAACTTCCAAGCCATCAGCACAAGTCAGCGTCTTTCTGGCACCAGCAACCACTTGGATGTTAATGTTGGTTACAGACATTCCTGGCATAGTTCTGGTCAGAGCCATCCTTTCTGAAGAAGCCACGAAGATCATTATTCATATCATGTCAGAGGGAAGTTTCAGGTTTGGAGACTTTATGCCGGTTGCAGTGAAATGCTGCAGAGTAAAACAGGGTTAGCCACAACAAACAGCATTAAGGGCTCTGAGTAGTCTTGTTTAGATTTTTGCAACTTTATAACATTTCCTCAAAACAAGAAGTAAACAGATGTAACACTGAAAGGCAATAGGGGACATTTAAAATAAGGCCTTTTATTTATCTACTGTAATTCATTACCTCAGAACGTTCCAATGCACTTTACAGCCAAATAAGTGGAGTATAGTCCCTGTCCTAATGTTAGACAATGGGATAAAGACATCTCAAGCTTCCTAAGAGGATTCTGATGGAAGTGCCTACTGCACTAGCAGCATAAAAATAACTGATGTGGAACAAGAACAAAACTAAGCCGCCTTTTGAGTTTTCACCCGAGCTGAATCTGTAGCCATGGCACGTATAAATCGTTCTCTAATCAAGAAATCAGTAATCTGTCAATTACAATTGCTAGCAGAAACCTAAATAAAGTTCCTATGCATCTGCGGACAGAATGATTAGTGCTACATGTTAAATGACCAAGTTTGTAGTCTGCTTCTGAGGTCAATGACTCTTCCTTAAGAATACCTATCATGTAGAATTTTTTGTTTTGATATCTATAAAAAAGTGGTTGAATGAATTGTGTGTCTGGACGTTCAATTGCAATTGATGATTTATCTGGAAATTAGGGCTTTGCAATTACAGTTTGCTGTAACCCTTTCATAATAAAATACTGTCCTATTAAAGCAACAGGAAATCATTTTATCAGACTGTACATTATACTATACAGTAAAATTTAACTTCCTATTTTTTCTGAAAGCTTTGATGAATATATTTCTTGTACATACGTCAGAACTACATGACAAAATCCAAAGCCACAAACACCAAGGCACAGATAGATTCACAGCGTAAATTGGGTATTAACAGATGTCATGCTAAAAATATACCTATGAATAAGACTGGACATCCCACAGATGCCAGAACACACTGGGCATCCCACAGACGCCTGGCTAAATATATGTCCTTGGAATAGATTGGGCATCCCAAAGATGCCAAGCTAAATATATGCCATTTGAATAAAGTAGGTAGAGACAAAGCTAAAAATATTCCTAAATATTCTTGTAAACAAGTTTAAAGAGAATCCCATAAAATGCATTGGGGGTCCCACTGGTGTATGTATCAGGCTCTGTTGTTCTGCAGAATAGTTTGCCAATGAAATCAATTCTGGAGATATTTTATTTCTCTTCTTCAAAGCCCCAGTCCCAAATTCAGTCTGGTAGAGAACAGGCATATCAGCTGTCCTCTGGTGTTTTACGAAGTGGTCTTATTTCAACTTGGGAGCCTTGACGATCACTGTTGGCAGGATAACTCAATCATGATCCTCACAGCCCAAAGTCAGTTATATCCTAGCATGGCATTTATGCTCATGAACTTATTCAGAAAGGGTCATTATACAACAGTCAGGATTGCGAACCATGGGTGGTTCATTGCCCCTTTAGCGTGGATTATAAAGGTCAATTGTAATGACCCCTCCACTGACATCTTGATTGAGACCAATTAACTTAGCAACAATCATGGACTGTACTTGAAATCCTGTCAGCCTTGATGGAGCATGAAACTCTTTTAAAAATATATTTGTTTAAAGGCAACAAATTGAGATAAAATAGTAACAACTACAAGTTAACAAAATTCTTATTCTTAATAGTTTAATTATGAGAATCATTTTTTATGAGGAAAGGTTAGGCAGGCAGAGCCGATATCTTCCGGAGCTTATAAGGATAAGAGGTGATCTTATTGAAGCGTACAAGATCCTGAAGAGACTTGATCGCATGGATACTGAAAGTATGTTCCCTTTTCTGGGAGGGACTAGAATTAGGGATTACGGTTTAAAAATAAAAACTCCACATGAAATGGAGACAAGGAAAATGTTTTTCTCTTGGAGAGTTCATCAGTCTTTGGAACTCTGTGCCATAGAGAGGGCTGCAGATTTACAGAATATTTTGAAGATAGAATCATATAGATGTATAGCATAGAAACAGACCCTGCAGTCCCACTCATCCATGCTGACCAGGTATCCTAAATCAATCTAGTCTCATTTGCCAGCACTTGGCCCATATCCCTGTAAACCCGATTCATGTACCCATCCAGGTGCCTTTTAAGTGTTGTAATTGTATCAGCCTCCACCACTTCCTCTGGCAGCTCATTCCCCACCACCACACTCTGCATGAAAAAGTTTCCCCTTAGGACCCTTTTAAATCTTTCCCCTCTCACCTAAACTTATACCCTCTAGTTCAGGACTCCTGCACCCCGGGGAAAAGACCTTGGCTATTCATTCTATCCATGCCCCTCATGATTTTATAAACCTCAATAAGGTCACTCCTCAGCCTGTAGAGGATGCCTAATAGATAAAATACCCATCTGTTCAATTATCCATGGTAAAAAAAAAAGCTTTCAGAAAAAAAACTTTCAGCCAACTTTGAATCTAGATCCTACCCTTGTCCACAGTCTATATTAATGCAATTGGTGCGATAGCAATCACAGAGACATGGACCAGATTAAACAGGTTGTTTACACAGGGAATGGTTAGAATGTGGAACATGGAATAGCTGAAGTGATCAGCATAGATGCATTTAAGAAAAAGGTAGATAACCACATGTAAGGGAAAAGACAAGGGCGAGATAATTATTTTCATAAAGCTGTTCATATTTGTTATGACACAACTTTGGGGCAAGTGCAACTTGAACCTGGACCGTCTGACCCAGAGGTAGGGACATTAATAGTGCACTACAAAACCCCTCAAACATCTTTATAAGGTTATTCTCAGAGGATTAGATGAAGAGGGGTGGGAGAATGCTTGAGTCTTCTCTAAAAAAGAGAGTAGCTCAGGGTCCAATGCAGTTATTGTGTTCTGTCACAATAAACTGAAGCCCTGGTAAATGCTCTACCAACATAACATAGCCAGGTGGGGATCAATAAGGTAACATTTTATTAATCTCTTTGTTTCCTAGTGGAGCCTGAAGAGTAGCTCCATGGAAACATTTAGCTTCACCTTCCCAGGACTTCCCATTCTCCTTGGTCTGTAGTGGCAAGGCTAATTTGATTTACACAAAACACTAGGATACTGAAATTCCTCTCCTCACTCAGAATTTGCTCCACAGCACTTCCCTCTCTAAATAATCTCTTCCAGCCTCACACCTTGTGAGATACAAGGTAATCTAAATTTCAACCAGCTAAGCACTCCTGATTTTAAAAGTCCTACCTTTGTCACCATGCCTTCACTTTCCAAGACTGTAAGCTCTTGAATTCACTCCCTGAACCTCCATGATTTTTAATTCCACTTTCTTTCTTCAAGATGCAAGGCCACCTTGTTCACTTTGCTGTTTATTACTGCTTGGATGAAGGAGTAGAAATAGACAGATGGCATTCAGTATGGAACAATAGCAAATAGGATAAATAGGTGCAGAACATTACAATGGGATATAAGCAAACCAGGTGAATTTACAAGACTGTGGCAGATGATTTTCATGTGAGGAAAAGTGAAGTCATATACTTTAGATGCAAGAAAGAAAAATCAAAATAGTTTCTTAATGGTGAGAGACCAGGAGTGTTGTGGACTAAGATAGATTTAAGTATCTCCATGTGCAAATTGCCTAAAGTTAGCACACAGGAATAAGGCTAATGGAACTTTGGGGAGAAAAAAAACTAAAGAACTGTAGATGCTGGAAATCAGAAACAAAAACAGAAATTGTTGGAAAATCTCAGCAGATCTGGCAGCATCTGTGGACAGAAAGCAGTGTTAATGTTTCGGGTTCAGTGACCCTTCTTCAGAACTGTTTGTAGCTAGCAAAAGATTGATATGTATGCTCATAATGGAACTTTGGTCTTTATCTTAAGGAGACTGGAATTCAAAATACTGAAATGATACTTTAGTTGTATAGGGTTGTGGTAAGGTAGGTAGCCTTAAAGGCATTATCATTAGACCATTTATCCAGAGACCCAGATGACCTGGATTCAAATCCGATCCATGGTGGAATTGAATCAAATAAAAATCTAGAATTAAGAGTCTATTCCAGTGATCTATGGCCATTGTTGATTGCCAGAAAAACCTTAACTGGTTCCTGAATGCCCTTTAGGGAGGGAAATATGCCATCCTTATCTTGTCTGGCCAACATGTGACACCTGACCCACAGCAATGTGGTTACTCTGAATTGCCCTCTGGACAATTAGGGATGGACAATAAATGCTCCTGTGAAAGAATTTTTTTTCTCTTGTCGGGTGTACACAGAATGCCACCATTTAGGAGTGGAATCAGGAAGTCCTTTTTCCTACAAGTGGTAAAGGAATGTGGGACTTTCTCCTCTCAAAGGCACTAGATGCTGAATTAATTAACTTGTTCAAGTTTAATTGTGGTAGATTTCTGTTAGGTGTTAAAGAATATGTGGAACCATCAGGCAAGTGGAACTGAGCAACAAATCAGCCACAATCTAACTGAGTGACAGAATAAGCTTGAGGGGCTGACTGGCCTACTTCTGTTCTTTCATAACTTATTCCAAAATCAGGGAGTTAATGTTGGCAAATTTCCCACATATTGAGAGTAAAATATTGGCTGCAGCATTCTCTGAAATCATATTAATTTGGATGAAAGTGAAAAATCAATTTAAAACTTGTCAACACTTAATCCATTCATTCTCAAGATCTTCAAGAAAATCATCCCAGCGAGAGGAGTTTAAAGAGAACCCTGTGTGATGAAGCTCAAAGTAGTCTATTGTGTCTATGGAGTCGTAAGTGTAGGGGAGTGTACACTATTAAAATTAGACCTGTATTCAATGTGGGTTTAATTGTATGCGAGTCAACCAGAGGTTAGGCAGGGATTAGTGCGTTGCTGTGGGCTCTTTGAGATAATCGAGATGTTGTCGTTTGCAGTTAGAATACAAAGCATGTTCCTTGCAAGGCAGAAACTGACAGCAATAGTTTAATTACTTGGAAATGGTTATCACAGAGACACGCCAATCTATTCAGCTGCTGGTACGCATACACAAAAAAAAACCGAGCAGTACCTGTTGAATCCTGCAATTATGTTGCAAGGGTTTAAAAACTAAAACTCACTCCAGGAAAATAAAGATCTTCACAATTATAAGTAAGAACAGTAGCTGAACAGGCAGTGCTTTACAGTTATGTTTAAAAAGACTGATTTATAGGTACTAACCATCCTTTAACTCTGCTATTAAAAAACTCCAGAAAATGCTAGAAACATACAATAGATCAGGCAGTCTATTTACTCAGAGAGCAGATACTATTTAAACAGTGAATTAAAGCAAACAGTATGCAGAATCAAAATAATTGGTTCTCTCTCTCCCTCTTTCACTCTCATCCTCTATGTCCCTCCACCACTTTCTAATTTTCAACCTGCTTATTCAACATCCAATTCTGAATGATCAGGAGTGTCTTCCAGTTAAATAGTGGAATGACTGAACCAAGTGTCCGGCCTCAAGATAAACTCAGTTCCCCAGCCATGGATGCCAACCCTCTTCTTGGCAACTTTCTGAGGCAGAACCAGGTAGCCCATAACCTTGGTATCTGACTTGATACCAAGATAAGCTTCTGATTCCTGAATACTGCCTCACCCTCAGCTGCCTACTTTCAACTTGTGGGCGGCACGGTGCACAGTGGTTAGCACTGCTGCCTCACAGCGCCAGAGACCCGGGTTCAATTCCCGCCTCAGGCGACTGACTGTGTGGAGTTTGCACGTTCTTCCCGTGTCTGCGTGGGTTTCCTCCGGGTGCTCCGGTTTCCTTCCACAGTCACAAAGATGTGCAGGTCAGGTGAATTGGCCATGCTAAGTTGCCCGTAGTGTTAGGTAAGTGGTAAATGTAGGGGTATGGGTGGGTTGCGCTTCGGCGGGGCGGTGTGGACTTGTTGGGCCGAAGGGCCTGTTTCCACACTGTAATGTAATGTAATGTAATCTAATCTAATCTAAAAACTCGATAACCTCACCCAACTCATCCTCACCCTGCCTCACTTTTTCTATTTCTGAAATCCTTAATAAATCCTATGATAGTACTTGACTATTCCAGCGCTCTCATGGCCAATGTCCCATGATCTTTCCTCCCAATGTGAAATAATTCAAATCTCTGGTGATGTTTTAACTTACACCAAGTTCCACTCTCCCATCGTCGCATGCTCACTGGCCTACATTTCCTCTCAGTTAAAAAGTGCATTGATTTCAGAAATTCTCATCCATTGTTTTCAAGTTCATCAACAGCTTTGTTTCTCTGTGTCATTCTTATTTGGGATGTGGGCTTCACTGGCAAGGCTGGCATTTTTTACTATCTGTCGTAGAGTCATAGAGATGTACAGCACGGAAACAGACCCTTTGGTCCAACCTGTCAATGCCGACCAGATATCCCAACCCAATCTAGTCCCACCTACCAGCACCTGGCCCATATCCCTCCAAACCCTTCCTATTCATATACCCATTCAGATGCCTTTTAAATTGTACTAGTCTCCACCACTTCCTCTGGCAGCTCATTCCATGCACATACCATGCTCTGCATGAAACACTTGCCCCTGATGTCCCTTTTATATCTTTTCCCTCGCACCCTAAACCTATGCCCTCTAGTTCTGGACTCCCCCACCCCAGGGAAAAGATTTTGTCTATTTATCCTATCCATCCATCTCAGGATTTTATAAACCTCTATAAGGTCACCCCCTGGCCTCTGATGCTCCAGGGAAACAGCCCTAGCCTATTCAACCTCCCCCTATAGATCAAATCCTCCAACCGTGGCAACATTCTTGTAAATCTTTTCTGAACCCTTTCTAGTTTCACAACATCTTTCCGATAGGAACGAGTCCAGAATTGCACGCAGTATTCCAACAGTGGCCTAACCAATGTCCTGTAGAGCCACAACATGATCTCCCAACTCCTGTACTCAATACTTTGGCCAATAAAGGAAAGCATACCAAACGCCTTCTTCACTATCCTATCTACCTGCATTTCCACTTTCAAGAAGCTATGAACCTGCACTCCAAGGTCTCTTTGTTCAGCAATACTCCCTAGGAACTAACTATTAAGTTTTGCTAAGATTTGCTTTCCCAAAATGCAGAACCTCACATTTATCTAAATTAAACTTCATCTGCCACTTCTCAGTCCATTGGCCCATCTGATCAAGATCTTGTTTAAGTCCGAGGTAACCTTCTTCACTGTCCGCTACACCTCCAATTTTGGTGTCATCTGCAAACTTACTAACTGTGCCTCTTATGCTCACATCCAAATCATTTATATAAATGACGAAAAGGAGAGGACCCAGCACCAATCCTTATGGCACTCCACTGGTCACAGGCCTCCAGTCTGAAAAACAACCCTCCACCACCACCCTCTGCCTTCTACCTTTGAGCCAATTCTGTATCCAAATGGCTAGTTCTCCCTGTATTCCATGAGATCTAACCTTGCTAACCAATCTCCCATGGGGAACCTTGTCGAACACCTCACTGAAGTCCATATAGATCACAACTACCGCTCTGCCCTCATCAGTCCTCTTTGTTACATCTTTAAAAAACTCAATCAAGTTTATGAGACATGGTTTCCCATGCACAAAGCCATGTAGACTATCCCTAATCAGCCCTTGCCTTTCCAAATACATGCACATCCTGTCCCTCAGGATTCCCTCCAACAACTTGCCCACCACTGACATCAGGCTTACTGGTCTATAGTTCCCTGACTTATCCTTGCCACATTTCTTAAACAGTGGCACCATGTTAGCCAAGCTCCAGTCTTCCAGCACCTCACTTGTGATTATTGATGATACAAATATCTCAGTAAGAGGCCCAGCGATCACTTCTCTAGCTTCCCACACAGAGTTCTAGGCTACACTTGATCAGGTCCTGGGGATTTATCCACTTTTATGCATTTCAAGACATCCAACACCACTTCCTCTTTAATATGGACATTTTTCAAGATGTCACCGTCTATTTCTCTGCATTCTGTATCTTCCATGTCCTTTTCTACAGTAAATACTGATGCAAAATACTCATTTAGTATCTCCCTCATCTCCTGTGGCTCCACACAAAGGCCGTCTTGCTGATCTTTGAGGGGCCCTAATCTCTCCCTAATTACCCTTTTGTCCTTAATTTATTTGTAAAATCCCTTTGGATTCTCCTTAATTCTATTTTCCAAAGCTATTTCATGTCCCCATTTTGCCCTCCTGATTTCCCTCTTAAATATACTCCTACTGCCTTTATACTCTTCTAAGGATTCACTCGATCTATCCTGTTTATACCTGACATATTTATTCTTTTTCTTTTTCTTAACCAAACCCTCAATTTCTTTAGTCATCCAGCATTCCCTATACCTACCAGTCTTTCCTTTCACCCTAACAGAAATGTACTTTCTGTGGACCCTCGTTATCTCATTTCTGAAGGCTTCCCATTTTCCAGCCATCCCTTACCTGCGAACATCTGCTCCCAATCAACTTTTGAAAGTTCTTGCCTAATACCGTCAAAATTGGCCTTTCTCCAATTTAGAACGTAAACCTTTGGATCTGGATCCTTTTCCATCACTATTTCAAAACTAATAGAATTATGGTCGCTGGCCCCAAAGTACTCCCCCACTGACACCCCAATCACTCGCCCTGCCTTATTTCCCAAGAGTAGGTCAAGTTTTGCACCTTCTCCAGTAGGTACATCCACATACTAAATCGAAAAATTTTCTTGTACACACTTAACAAATTCCTCTCCACCTAAACCCTTAACACTATCACAGTCTCGGTCTAAGTTTGGATAGTTAAAATCCCCTACCATAACCATTCAGATAACTGAAATCTCCTTACAAATTTGTTTCTCAATTTCCTCTGACTATTCAGGGATCTATAATATAATCCCAATAAGGTAATCATCCCTTTCTTACTTCTCAGTTCCACCCAAATAACTTCCCTGGATGTATTTCCGGGAATATCCTCCCTCAGTACAGCTGTAATGCTATCCCTTATCAAAAATGCCACTCGCCCCCACCGTCCTCTCTTGCCTCCCTTTCTGTCCTTGCTGTAGCATTTGTATCCTGGAACATTAAGCTGTCAGTCCATCCCTGAGCCACATTTCTGTAATTGCTATGATATCCCAGTCCCAGGTTTCTAACCATACCCTGAGTTCATCTGCCTTCCCTGTTAGGCCTCTTGCATTGAAATAAATGCAGTTTAATTTATCAGTCCTACCTTGTCTCTGCTTTGTCCCTGCTTGCCCTGACTGTTTGACTCGCCTTTGTTCTCAACTGTACCAGTCTCAGATTGAAATTGTTCCTCACTATCTCCCTGGGTCCCACCCCCACCTTACTAGTTTAAATCCTCCCAGCAGCTCTTGCAAATCTCCATGCCAGTAGATTAGTCCCCTTCCAATTTAGGTGCAATCTGTCCTTCTTGTACAGGACACTTCTACCCCAAAAGAACTTCCAATGATCCAAATATGTGAATCGTTCTCCCATACACCAGCTCCTCAGCCATGCATTCATCTGCTCTATCCTTCTATTCCTGCCCTCACTAGCTCGTAGCATCGGGAGTAATCCAGATATTACTACTCCCGAGGACCTCCTTTTTAAATTCCTGCCTAACTCTCTGTAATCTCACTTCAGAATTTCAACCTTTGCCTTTCCTATGTCGTTGGTTCCAATGTGTACAATGACCTCTTGCTGGCCCCTCTCCCCCTTGAGAACATTCTGCACCCTCTCTGAGATATCATTGATCCTGGCACTAGGGAAGCAACACATCATTCTTATTTTTCGCTGCTGGCCACAGAAACGTCTTCCTGTATCTTTGAACTGATTGGCTGTCTAGGCCATTTCAGAGGGCAATTAAGAGTCAACCACATTGCCCTGAGTCTGGAGTCACATGTAGGCCACATGTTGGTGTTCAGTTAGTTAACATGACAAATTTGACAAGATTCAGAGACAAAATTTGCCAAGCCTCAAAATGGAAATCCCTCCAAAAAGCCCAACACAATTCAGACTTAGCTAAGCAAAGTTAGGTTCAGCCCTATGTGATCATTGGTGGCAAAAACATCTGGTTCACTCATGTCCGTCAGTGAAGGCAATCTACTATCCCTACTAGATCTGTAACTCACACCACAATTCAGCTTTGTCATGAACAATATCAGTTTCCTTCACCCCTAGTTCTTCTGCATTCTGCACTTCACTTTGCTGTCCGCTCCAGTTGTACAAAGCACAGCACGCCAGGATGATGCAGCGCTCTCTATCTGAACTATACTGCAGAATCGCCCCAGACCTGTCCAAACAGCAGTACCACATCTTCAGATGCCATATTATCTTCTCCATCTCAGCCCTGTTCAAGTCGTGGCACTCCAAATCACTCAAGGGATTGCACAATGGTGCCATTAGCTACGGCCACAGTGGGTACTCCTTATTCCCCAGTAACCAGACATGTAAGGTTTCTGGACCCACAATGCAGCAGAATGCTGCAGGATATAGGGGTCATGGCAGGGGAGTGGGTACGCACCTGCAGGAAGTGGTAATGTCAGTCTGGCCCTTATAAGATTTCAGTCATGATCACCATTAGACTGGCTGTTAATTCCACAATTCCAAGTGCACCATTTGCTGTGGTGGTATTCAGGCAGATGCCCCAAGTATTAGCCTGGATTCCTAGTCCAGTGATTTAACCACAATGCCATCACCTCCTCTGCTACATCCTCTAGCCCCACAACTCTGAAATCTCCTTAATCTTTTAATTCCCACTGTTAGACAATTGTTACACTAACTAGTCTCTAGTTTCTTGCTTTTATTTCTCCCTTTTCTTGGACAACCCCAATTTTAATAATTCCATTATGTATGTCAGTACCTTTTGCTGCCAAAGTTCTTCAATTTGGACATTTTTCATAAACCTCTTCATAACAAATACTTTGCATCAGTATTCACAAAGGAGATGGACATGGTGGAAGGTGAGTCTAGAGAAGGCTTTGTTGATATTATAAGGCATGTTAATATGAAAAAAAATGAACAGGTATTTTGAAAAGCACTAAGGTAGACAAGTCCCCAGGACCTGATGGGATCTATCCCAGAATGCTGAGGAGGCAAGGAAGGAAATTTTTACATCCTCTTTTGTAACATGAGAGGTCCAGAAGGACTGCAGAATATCCAACGTTTTTCCTTTGCTTAAGAAGGATAAGAGGGAAATTACAGGCTAGTAAGCCTTATATCAGTAGTAGGGAAATTATTGGAAAAGATTCTCAAGGAGGGCATTTACTTACATTTGGAAAAACATGGGCTTATTAGCAATAGACAGCATGGCTTTGAGTGGAGGAGTTCATGTCTTGCAAACATCATTGAGTTTTTTGAGGAAGTGACAAAGATGTTTGGTGAGGGCAGGGCAATTAGTGTTGTCTACATGGACTTTAACAAGGCCTTTGACAAGGTTCCGCATGGCATGGTATAGATGGTGAAGTCACATGGGATTGGCAGTGAGCTGGTAAGATGGATACAGAACTGGCTCTGTCATAGAAAATGGAGAATAGCGGTGATAGGGCATTTTTCTGACTGGAGTTCTGTGACCAGTGGTATTCCACATGGACCAGTGCTGGGAACCCTGTTGTTTGTAATACAGCAAACTTTGTTTTAATTGGGTCCTTATGATCTAGCACTCACAATAAATCGGCAAAATACCAAAGGATTACTGTATTATTGCAAACTCCTTGATGTCTAAGCAAGTCAGTTGAGGGTGCAAGTGAGAAGGTTGTCTGTTGGTAAGTTTTATATAAGGCAAAATTGCATCATTTATTCCATAAATGAAATAAAACAGTGATGTCGATACCCCTTGCATTACGTTTCTATTACTTAGCGTGTGGTTTTACTTTGATTATGTGTACCTCTTGCTCAACTGGAAATTTTGAACAATTGGTACATTCCTGGTCTCGTAGGTGTTGGTTAATTAAAAGTTTGCTGTGTGTATAATTGATTTGGAGGAGAATATGGTGGTCTGATTAGTAAGTTTGTTAATGACACAAAGATTGGGGGAGCTGCAGATAGTGAGGAGAATTGCCAGATGATACAACAGGTCATAGAAAGGCTGAAGATTTGGGCAGAGAAGTGGCAGATGAAATTTAATTTGGAAAAATGCAAGGTAATGCGTTTTGGAACCTCCAATGCAGGAGGGAAGTATATAGCAATTGGCTGAACCCTTAGAAGCAAAAGCATACAAAGGGATCTGGATGTATAGGTCCACAGTTCCCTGAAAGTGGCAACACAAGTGAATAAGATGATCAAGAAGGCATATGGCATGCTTGCCTTCATTGATTGGGGTGCAGAGTATAAAAATTGGCAAGTAATTTTGCAGCTGTATAGAACTGTAGTTATGCCACATTTGAAATATTGTATAGAGTTCTGGTCACCACACTTTCAGAAAGATGTGGAGGCTTTTGGACATAGCATAGAAAACGTTTACCAGGATGTTGCCTGGTTCAGAGGGTGTTAGCTATGAGGAGAGATTTGACAAACTTGGTTTGTTTTCAGTGGAACATTGGAGGCTAAGGGATGACCTGATAGAAGTTTACAAAATTATGAGAGCATGGATAAAATGGATAGTGGGATTCTTTTTCTCAGTGTAGAAATGTCAATTACCAGGGGACATAGGTTTAAGGCAAAGGGGGAACACTTTAAAGGAGATGTGAGAGGTAATATTTTTCACACAGAGGGTTGTAATTGCCTGATAGAGGTGCACTGCCAGAGGAGGTGCTAGAAGCAGACATGAGAGCAATGTTTAAGAGGGATCTTAACAGATACACGAATAAGCAAAAGGTTTTAAGTTTAGAAAGTCATTATGTGTTGGCACAGGCTTGATGGCCGAAGGGCCTGTTCTTGTACTATACTGTTCTTTGTTCTCTCTTCTGTCACCTTTATGAGACCTCTTAAGATTGATATATTTGACCAGTCATCTGGCTTAATAACTCTGTGTGTGATTTAGCAATTGTTTATCAAGAGAAGCACAGTGGAGGACAAATGCATGCACATTATATGCATAAAGTCAATTTAAGTGAGTTATAGCTATGCATTTTCTAAAACCATTCTTGACATGGTAAAGCGGTGCCAATAAATTGAGCTTTCTTTGAGAATAGGAACAGGAAAAAGTCACATGGCATTTTGTGCCTGCTCCACCATTCATTAAGACTATGATTAATCTAATTGTGGCCATAACTCCACTTCCCTTCCACAACCCTCCATTGACTTGAAAGGCAAATATCTTCGAGCTCAGCTTTGAATATATTCAATGACACAGCCTCCGTTGTTCTCTTTGGAAGAGAATTCCAAAGATTGACAACTCTGAGAGAAAAAAAATTCCACGCATCTCCAATCTCTGAATGGGTGAGTCCTTATTTCTAATTATGGCCCATAGTTCGATACACCCCCAAGAAGTGAAACATGCTCT
The DNA here is from genome assembly GCF_037043375.1 of Chiloscyllium plagiosum. Lineage (NCBI taxonomy): Eukaryota > Metazoa > Chordata > Chondrichthyes > Orectolobiformes > Hemiscylliidae > Chiloscyllium > Chiloscyllium plagiosum. The sequence goes on along the minus strand of NW_028270153.1, from coordinate 20,244,688 downwards.
CAGCATCAATCTGGTAAAGCCCCATCAAAATTACATATATTTCAATAATGTCATCTCTCATTCTGTAAACTCCACTGAATCCAAGTGTAGCCTGCTGAAACATTCCTCATAAGATAGCCCTTCATCTTCAGAATCAGCCTGGCGAGCTGCCTTTAAACAGGGCAGCACATTGGCTCAGTGGTTAGTACTGCTGCCTGACAGCACCAGGGACCCAGGTTCAATTCCAGCCTCAGGCGACTGTCTGTGTGGAGTTTGCACATTCTCCCTGTGTCTGGGTGGGTTTCCTCGGGGAGCTCTGGTTTCCTCCCACAATCCAAAGATGTGCAGGTTAGGTGAATTGGCCATGCTACATTGTTCATAGTGTGAAGTGTATTAGTCAGGGGCAAATGTAAGGAAATGAATCTGGGTGGGTTACCCTTCGGAGGGTAAGCATGGACTTATTGGGCCGAAGGGCCTGTTTCCACACTGAAGGTAATCTAATCTAAAAATTCAAGTGTGCTCCTCCTTAAGTGCGGAGACAAGAATATTGGCGCAGTCTCACCAATGCCCTGTGCAATTGTAGCAAAATTTCCCTGAATTTATACTTTATCCCTTACCATAGAGGCCAGTGTTCCATTAGCCATCCCGATTACCTACACAGTAACATTTTGTGATTTATGTTAAAGGACATCCAGACCTCTCTCTAATGTACCATTCTATACTTCTTTACATTTAAATAATATTATGTTTTCTATTCTTCATGCCAGAGTGGACAGTATCACATTTTCTCAAATTCTTCTCCTTCTGCTAAATTTTTACTCACTCATTTAGGTTTTGCAAACTCTTCTCTTGCCGTATTTTTCTACCTCTCTTTGTATCATCAGCTACAATATAATTGGCCCTTTTGTTCAACCCTATGACATAGATCGTAAATAGTTGAGGCCCCAGTACTGATCCCTGTACTATTATTTGTACCTTGCCAATCTGTAAATGAGCAATTTAGCCCAACTCTCTGTTTTTGCTTAGTTAGTTTAATCCTCTATCTATGATAATACAATATATCTATATATAACTTGACACCAGGTGCTCTTATCTTGTATAGTCACCTTTCTGTGGTATCTTATCAAATGCCTTTTGGAAATTCAAATACACTGCATATGTGGCTTCCTTCTATTAATGCTGCTTGTTATATACTCAAAAAACTCAAGTAAACTTGTCACACATTTACAATTTTAACTATATGCTCATGATTCAGATAGATTGTATTGTGATTTTCTATATACTCTGCTACTAGTTTCTTAATAATAGATTATTGTACATTCTGATGTTCAACAGATGTTAGACTAATCAGCATAATGTTTTGCTTTCTCCTGCCTCCTTTCTTGGATAGTGATGGTATATTTTCAGTTTTCCAAACCACGGGGATCATTCCAGAATCTAGGAACTTTTGGAAGATTAGAACCAAAACATCCACCATCTCTGTGACTGGCTCATTTAAGACCCAAAAATACAGGCTATTGGGTTCAGGAAATTTGTCAGCATTTCTCAAGCTGCACATTCTAGACATCTACCACCCTCTGTATAAAAAATGTGTCTCACACATCTCCTTGAAACATTCTCCCTCTCACTTTGAACCTATGCCCCCTAGTATTTGACACTTCTACCTGGGAAAGAGATTCCAATTATCCACCTTATCCATGGCCCTCATAATTTTATATACTTTTATCCCTCAGCCTCTGAGACCCTAGTGAAAACAATCAAACTTTGTCTGAACTCTCATTATATCTATTATACTTCAATCCATTCAACGTCCTGGTAAAACTCTTCTGCACCCTCCACATCCTTCCTATAGTGTGATGACCAGAAATGTCTACAGTACTCTAATGTGGCCTAACCAAAGTCTTATATAGTTGTGACATGACTTGCCAACTTTAATACTCAATACCATGACTGATGAAGGTAAGCATGCTGTATGCTTTCTTTATCGTTTTATCCACTTGTGACGCTACTTTCATGGAGCTATGGACTTGAACTCTAAGGTCCTTCTGCATATTAATACTCCAAAGCATCCTACCATTTACAGTATACTTGCATCTTGCATTTGACCTCCCAATACATCACCTCACACTTATCCAGATTTAAACACCATCTGCCATTTCACCATCTAACTTTCCAGTAGATCTATATCCTGCTGCATCGTTTGACATACTTCCTCACTATCCACAACTCCAGCAATTTTCATGGCATTGGAAATTTTCTAATCAGACTGCCTATATTTTCAAATCATTATGTATTAAAACAGATGTCCCACCACTGATCATTGTGGAACACCACTGGTCACAGACCTCCAGTCAGAAAAACATTTCTCCATAATCACCCTCTGTCTTCTATGGCTGAACTACATTTGTATCCAACTTACCAACTCACCATTGATCCATGTGTTTTGATCTTCTGGAACAGCCTACCAAAAAGAACTTTGTCAAATGCTTTGGTAAAGTCCATGTAGACAACAGCCATTGCCTTACTCTCATCAAACATTTTTGTCACTTCCTCAAAAAACTCAATTAAGCCTGTGAGACAAGATCTCTCCTACATAAAGACTATCCCTAATAAGCCCATTCTCCAAATGTGAGTAAATCATGCCCCTAAGAATCTTCTCCAATAATTTCCCTCCCACTGATGTAAAGCTCACCAGTCTATAATTTCCTGGATTATCCCTGTTGTTCTTCTTATTCATTTTCCAGGTATTCTTTTCTGGCGTGACCATGATTATTTTAACTTTCTAAACAGATAATTATGCAGGTTTCCCATTATTGATGGTTTCACCCTTCAGGAACCAAGTCTTGCTTTTTGCTACTGTTTATTTCATAGACTCATAGACATTTACAATACAGAAGGAGGCCATTCAGCCCATCATGTTCATGACGGTCAACAAAGATCTGACCAAACTGATTTCATTTTCCACTCTTGGCCCATAGTTCTGAGGCTAAGGTAATGCAAATGAATATTGTGCATATTGCTCAAATTGTTTTTTAATTCATGCACGGGATGAGGGCATCGCTACCTATGCCAGCATTTATTGCCCATCCCAGAGGACAGTTAAAGAGTCAACCACATTGCTGTGGGTCTGGAGTCACATGTAGTCCAGAACAGGTAAGGATGGCAGTTTCCTTCCCTAAAGGACACTAGTGAATCAGATGAGTTTTTCCTGACAGACGCCAATGGATTCATGAACATCATCAGTCTCTTAATTCCAGATTTTTATTGAATTCAAATTCCACCATCTGCCATGGTGGGATTCAAACCTGGGTCCTCAGAACATTACCAAGGTGTCTGGATTAACAGGCCAGTGATGTTACTACTAGGCCAATGCCTCCGCACAATAAATGTTACGAGAGTTTCTGATTCACCCACTCTTTTGGGCAGTGAGTTTCAGATTCCCCCAGATGAAAAGATTTCTCTTTGACTCTCCTCTAAGCCTTATAACCTCTTTCCTTAAAATCTACACCCTCTGGTTATTGACACTCTCATCTAATACTTCAGTGAGGCCATGTTTGGAGTATTATGTGCAGTTCTGGCCACCACACCATATGAAGGATATGGAGGTTTTGGAGAGCATTTGCCAGGATGTTGCCTTGATTGGAGTTTATTAGCTACCAAGAGAGGCTGGACAAACTCAGATTGTTTCTGCTGGAGTGTTGGAGGCTGAGGGGCAACTTGATAGAAGTAAAGTTATGAGAGACATGGATAGGGTGGTAGTCAGGAGTCTTTTTCCCATAGTAGAAGTGTCAAATATGGGGCGGGGGGCATAAGTTTGAAGTGGGGAGGAAAGTTTAAAGGACATGTGTGAGGCAGGTTTTTCATGCAGTGGTTGCTAGGTGCATGAAATGTACTGCCAGGAGGTGGAAGAAGCAGATATGATAATAACATTTAAGAGGCATTTAGACAGTCATGAACAGGCAGGGTGTAGAGGGATACAGACCATGTGAAGGTGGAAGAGATTAGTTTAGAATGCCATCACAGTCAGCACAGACGGGAGATGGAAGACCTGGAAAAATGGTGCACTGAGAACAACCTAGCTCTCAATGCCGGCAAAACCAAGGAACTCATTATTGTTACTCATGCCCCCCTAAATATTAACATCACAGAGGTGGAACGAGTGGAGAGTGTCAAGCTCCTGGGAGTGGTCATCCACAACAAGCTTTCTTGGACTCTTCGTGTGGATGCACTGGTTACAAAGACCCAACGTCACTTCTTCCTCAGGCAGCTGAGGAAATTTGGCATGACGGCGAATATCCTTGCCAACTTTTACAGGTGCGCCAGCAAAAACATTCTGCCTGGATGTATCACTACCTGGTATGGCAACTGTACCATTCAAGATCGGAGATGGTTACAGAGAATTGCGAACTCAGCCCGGACAATCACAATTCATCTACCAGGCCCGCTGTCAAGGAAAGGCCGCCAGCATTCTCAAAGATCCATCCCCCCCCGGTAATGTTTTTCTACAACCACTATCATCGGGGAGAAGATACAGAAGCCTGAACAAACGTACCAAGAGGTTTTGAAACAGTTTCTACCCTACTGTTGTTACAATATTGAATGGAATCACAAAGTCTTAACATTTGCCTGTGTTTTTGTTTTGCCGCTGTTTACCTATTATTTACTTATCTATGCTATTTAACTCTGTGATTTGCCTGTATTACTCACAAGACAAAGCTGTTCACCATGCCTCAGTACACTTGACAATAAATTCAGTTCAATTCAACATGGTGAGTTAAAGGACCTATCTCTGTGCTGTACTATTCTATGTTCTATTATGGGGTTTAAGTATTATTGTTATATGTAATGCATTACTTGTATTTCCTCGATATTGGTTTAAACTATTGCCCCTTTTTATTGGGAAAAAACCTTAAAAGCCCATTGTTGCCTATTTGATAAATGCCTCCTTGCATTGACTTTCAGATCTAATTTTTTGGAGCTCTCCCTTTGGATCACTTCCTTTCGTGAATGCCATAGAGAGGCAGCTACTCTCTCACTGCACTGAGTTGCTACAATGATCAAATTCCAGTTTGGTCTCCAGCTACCATCTTCGAAGGCTACATTTAAAAGGCTTAATTCAGCATCTAACAACCAGTCATCAAAATTATTTCTGTCTTTAAAATCCTGATCTTTTTCTGCCTCCCTCCTTTTGAAATCCCAAGTTTCACCAAAAACTTGAAAAAGTTTAGCCAGATGCAATATTAGACAACTGCTTCAAGTCACAAGTGGAAGACGTTTCTGCTCACCCAGAATTTAATGTTGAAAGGCAGTCGGGTAATTTAAAGAGAGTGACGGGGTCAAGGGATAGGCTAATTTTAAATAGATTCTGTAGACTGTTTGCTGTAGTTCACTGTTTAATTGACATTTGTCTTCTGAGTGAATAGACTTCTTAGTTGATGTAAAAGACAGTATTTGCTTTGATCTTGCCAACCCTGCTTTCAACTCACCACTAACAAATTGCTTTATATTTGTTAACTATTGGGGTGACCTTCTACAGGTTTATAAAATCATAAGGGCATTAATAGGGTAAATAGAGAAGGTCTTTTTCCTGGGGTGCGGGAGTCCTGAACTAGAGGACATAGGTTTAGGGTGAGAGGGGAAAGATTTAAAAGGGACCTAAGGGGCAACTTTTTCATACAGAGGGTGGTGCGTGTATGGAATGAGCTATCAGTGGAAGTGGTGGAGGCTGGTACAATTACAACATTTAAAAGGCATTTGGATTGGTATATGAATTGGAAGGGTTTAGAGGGTTATGGGCCAAATGCTGGAAAATGAGACTAGATTAATACAAGATATCTAGTCGGCATGGACGAGTGGACCGAAGGGTCTGTTTCTGTGCTGTATATCTCTATGAGTCTTTGACAATTGGGATGAAATTTCTTAATGTCTGAAGAGGGCAGGCACATGATATCACACCATCCGCTAATATGTCGGTTAGCTGGCTTCATACTGCACCAAACAGTTTTCCAAGGGGTGGGATGGAGAGGGCAGAATGGGCAGTGTTAGAACTTCAAGTTGCAAAAATAATACTGGCAAGTCGGGGCCTTTGACCCATGTCTAACTGAGATCCATGGCAAATTTGGCATTTGATCTCATTCGAATAGTTGAAGAAGCTGCAAGTGCGATACAGGCATCCTGATGTACTTTTCTGGATGACCCATAACAGATTGAGGCAGGAATTGACAATGCGCAGCTTGCAGATAGGTCTAGAAGGCAAATGGGAAAATCCAACCCATCATAAGGCCCGCAGTGTTCTCTGAAAGGGTTAATACATGATTGCTTGCAATATGCACCACTTACTGTAAAGATGTCACAGGGACTTGATGGGGGCATAAAGCAAGATCTCATGGGAGAAAAGTCCTTCCAGCAAACAATTTAGTAATGTAGAACCTGTTCTTAGAATGTGCAAATAGTTGTAGAGATACAATTGACCATATCTGGCTTACTGTTCAAGACTCTCCTTGTTAGACCATAATGTGGCTGAAGAAGGGCTTATGCCCGAAACGTCGATTCTCCTGTTCCTTGGATGCTGCCTGACCTGCTGCGCTTTTCCAGCAACACATTTTCAGCCATAATGTGGCTACCCTCACATGAACTGGACTTCATAAACCTCGAAAGAACCACACACTGGAAGAACATGAGATGCTCAATATGCTGCATCATAAGAAGGAGCACTGCACTTTCTGCTTCCAAAGAAAAAAAACTGCTGCCACTAAGCTATGCTCAAACTGTGCCTCGGGAACATACATCTAAGGCTTCAGGTGGGCAAGCTGATGCCCATTTACAAATCTGACTGAATATCAAAGCACATGGGTCTTGACTATCAATAGAATGATGAAAATTCACCACCAGTGCCAATGTTTTGATGCAAAACAGATGGTCAAGAATTAACTAGCTCCCTTTTGAATACTGTAGCAATGCAGCTTGTACATTTTGAGACTAAAGAGCTGCCTTTCTGAGTTAACTGTTGGAGTATGTTCAGGGCCAAACAATCCACTCGTGGTTTCTACCATCGCTGAAACACATCTATCTCTGGAATTCAACAGTTGCTTGGCTTTACAACAAACTGCATATTTCAATTCTGTGAAGAATTTCTTCAGAAGAAAACAATACCAACAATTCTCAGCTTTTAATTGCTGCAGGCTTTCCCTTTGCTTAATCATTACAAGGAGCCATCCTGGTTTACAAAGTACGAGGATTATTTTCAATGTTTTAGGACTTAATAAGTCATTCCATTCTCGTTTATCAATCATTAAGTTTAAGGTTACCCAGGGCCTAGGTTACAGTAGTGGGCACATCAGGGCCTAATGACTGGGGCCCGGTGCTGTAGGGGAGCTGCTGTGGTCAGGCTACATCCCAAGGCAGGAACAGAGTAAGGCCTGTAATTTCAGTCTCTGAACCTGCTGTTACACTGTGAACTCAAATTAAACTCAATGTTGGGGATTGCTAAAAGCCTGAAAATGTACATAATGATTTTACTTAGTTTTGAACTACAAAATCCTGTTTTCTTCATACGGACTCGATTGGGTTGGGATATCTGGTCAGCATAGATGAGTTGGACCGAAAGGTCTGTTTCCATGCTGTACATCTCTATGACTCTATGACATCACATTAATTTTATTATGGTTATTACGGACATTATAATCATTGAATTGCTCTATTGTCAATAATGCACAGTTATTAAAAAGGAATAATACTGATCTATTTTGAAGCAGTTTGGCAGAGATTTTGTTCTATAACCAAATCCTAATAAGAAGTTAAGATTGCCAATTATTGGAAAAAACCCATCTACTCATTGATGTCACTGTAGGAAAGGAAACTGCTGTACTTGGCAAAAGTGAGTCTAGATTAGTGTGGTGTTGGAAAAGCACAGCAAGTCAGGCAGCATCCAAGGAGCAGGAAAATTGACGTTTCGGGCAAAAGCCCTTCATCAGGAATGAAGGCAGGGAGCCTCTGGAGTGGAGAGATAAATTGGAGGAGGGTGGGGCTGGGGAGAAGGTAGCCGAGAGTCAGGACATGGTTGAAGAGTTTCAGGGCAGAGGAAATGACCTGGAGGTTGCAGTGAGAGAGAGAGAGAGACTCGCTGAGATTCTTGTAGAGAGAAGAGGAGAACTTCTTCAAGGTAGGCATCCTTGCAAGAGGATTCGCTGTATTTGCCTAGTCTGTCCTACATCTGATTCCAAACTAAAGCAATGTGGTTGACTCTCAACTGCCCACTGGGCAATAAGGGATGGGCAATAAATGCCAGCTGGGTCAGGGATGCCCACATTTTATGAATGAATAATAAAATGCTTTTGGTCAGAGATTAAACAGCAGAGAATTGTTAAATAATAACAGGATCCTAAGCCTCTATAGACAAGAGGTTAGCAAAGTTCACCTTCATTGCCTCCTACCATCCTGCTTGTACGATCACACGGTGACAATAAGACTTAGGAGCAGAAGTAAGCCATTCAGCCCAACAATTAGAATCATGGCTGATCTGATACTCCTCAATTCCACTTCACTGCTTTTCCCCCATAAACCTTGATTCTTTGACTCACTAAAAATATCTATCTCTCTCAGCCTTGAATTTACTTAGGGACCCACTTCAACAGGCACCAGTTGTAAAGAATTCCATAGATTCATTACCCTCTGAGAGAATAAATTCCTCCCCATTCTTAAGTGTGAGACCCCATATTCTGAGATTATGCCCTCTCTTCCACAAAGGGAAACAACTTTTCTGTCTCTACCCTGGGGCAATTCCACCAAGAATCTTGTATGTTTCAATAAAATTGCTGCTCATTCTTCTAAATTTCAATGAGTATAGACCTAACCTACTCAATCTTTCCTCACAAGACAGTTATTCCATACTGAGTATCAGCCTAGTGTATCTACACTGCACTGTTTGTAATGCCAGTGTATCTTCTCTTCACGGTATTCCAGCTGTGGTCTGATTTGTAACTTCTTGAGTTTTAGCAAAACCTCTCTATTTTCATACTCAATTCCCATTGAAATAAAGGAAATCAATTTGCATCTCCTAACGCACACATACTTGGTTACTAGTATTTTTGTGAAATGTTGACTATTTGTAATAATTAGCAAGTAATACACTTCAGAAGGAAGAATGAGATAAAGCAACATAATCTCAATTATACAATTTAAAAATCTCTATATGATTATAAATACTTTTTTAAAAAAAAATGCATAGTTCTTTGGCAATTTTGAAAAAGCACAATATTCTCTAAAACAACAAAGTGATGTGGAGCTTTGATTAAATATTGCTGGAGCTTTGTATCCAGTTCTAGGCAGAGCACTTTAGGAAAGGATGGCATTGTTTTGCAGAGAGAGTGCAGAGTAGAGTTATCAGAAAAATACTGGAGTTAAAAGAATCAGGTAGGTGGAGATATTGGAGAAGTTGATTATTCTCGTTAAAGCAAAGAAGGTTAAAAGGAGATTTAAGAGAAGATTTTGAAATTATGGCTGTTTTAATTAAGTAACTAAGTTGCATTTGTAAGATCCCTTCAGGCATTGTTGGGTCTGAGAGACTTAGAAATCATAGAAAATTATGGTGCGACCTCAGTCACCCACTCAGGCTGAGAACTTGTTAGGACTCATCTGTGTCTGAGAGATGTCACGAGAAGAAAAGAAACACTTGTAGACTTGTTGACCATGTTACTGAGATTCAGGTCATGAACACTAAATATAACCAGATTATTCTGACAACTATTAATTTTTTTTTGTGACAAAGCCAGGGTCTTTAATCTGCACAGTATAAGGTTTTAGTTTAACTGCTTAAGTTAAAGCATAGTTTTAAAAATTTTAAACAGGAACATATTTCACCTTATTATTATTCTTGTAATTCTGAGTCAAGCTTCGGCTGCCTTAAGTCAGGGTAAACGTGATCTGCTTTCCCTGTCCCCAAGCAATATAGCTCCATACTATATGAACTCTTTGAATTGTAAAGTTAATTTACCGCCTAAATATGTTTTCTATCACCTAGTATCTACTAAAAGGGTTTTCCGTAATGTTATAATAAGGGTCTCACAAGGGTCAATTCTATACTGTGTCTAGAGAATCTGATACCAACCTCTGAGGCATGAAGCCCACAGGAAAATCCAAACTCCGGTATAAACCATGTTGAAATGACATCTTTTTAACTCATTGCTACGTTTTTTGAGAGCTAAGATCAAACTGACACTAAATTTCTTGGTGAAGTTCTCTGAGTGATAATTGTCACGAAAGGTGGGAATATTCTAACTCATTTCTCTTCCCCTCCGAAAAATGCTGCCATGCTCACCCAACAGGAAGAGTGACAAACTTGACAAATAAACTCATTTCCTAAAGCTTATAGCAGCCTACTGACACACCAATGACAAGCACTACACTGCTCCAGCAATGCTTAAAAATGAAACTATCTGTTTTAAATCCACTTTACGTGAAAAATAAATGTTCTTTGGTCATCTCTCCTTGGATAGCTTGCCCAGTTTGGAAAGCTGAATTCGGAGCTACTTGCAGTGAACGGGGATGAGGTGCTCAGGATAATGTGAAGCTGGGGGAACACTCTTGTTCAAGATTTGTTTTAAGAAAGCGAACCATTTGGCAACACCTACTTGTAGAAACTGGAGCAGAGCAGATCCAGCTCTGCAAATGTGTAGTTTCCCAGAATTTGAAACGAGAGTAAAGTCCCTCAATTCCACATATGAAAGATTGCGATAAAGATCACTGGAAAAGTAGAATCTTCTACCCCCTATAAAGGTGTCACATTACAGAACTCGAGTATTTTAAAAACATTGCAACTAATAAGGGGCTAGCTGCAAATAATGAATGGTAAAACATTTCAAACATAAAAACCACAAAGGTACAAGACAAGAATGCTAGGTTTAAAACTTTTGAGGTTGGAATTTTTGGATGGCAGGGCTTTATTGGAAGAAAGATATTCCCATCAGAATTTATCCTCATTCAGTCTGGGGTTCCAGTTCAGAGAACTGCCAGACAATCTTATTGTAGTCCCAGTATCTCCAGTGGTCTTGTGATTCCATGTTTACATCAATAAATTTAGGTTGAAGACAGACTGTTTGAGAAGAAGGCATGATCAAGAGTTCTTTTCAGGCTTAGGCTCCTTTGTAACATTGTTTATTACATATTAGTATGTAATATCATAATATGTGGTAATCGTAGATATACCATGCTCTAATCTATTATATTATTGAAAAATTATTTCATAGATTCTATTACCTAAAGTCTACTGTACATGTAGTTTCTGTGCATGTACCTCTTTCTTCCTAGCATAGTTCTTACTAGCGAATTCTGCCCACACTGTACTATTTATACCCAGTGAGGAGCAGCTCCATGACATCATTAAAAAGTTATTCCATGATCCTAATGCCCTTATGCAATAAGCAGGACTGGGAAAACAAACGGTCCCCAGATTTTAAATCCTGCAGCCCAGGACTAGGAAAGTGAGCAGATGCCCATAGTGGGAAAGATTAGATTAGATTAGATTAGATTACTTTACAGTGTGGAAACAGGCCCTTCGGCCCAACAAGTCCACACCGACCCGCCGAAGCGTAACCCACCCATACCCCTGCATTTACCCCTTACCTAACACTACGGGCAATTTAGCATGGCCAATTCACCTGACCTGCACATCTTTGGACTGTGGGAGGAAACCGGAGCACCCGGAGGAAACCCACGCAGACACGGGGAGAACGTGCAAACTCCACACAGTCAGTCGCCTGAGGCGGGAATTGAACCCGGGTCTCTGGCGCTGCGAGGCAGCAGTGCTAACCACTGTGCCACCGTGCCGCCCATTAGAAAGAGAAGAGTCCAGTATGGTGTATGGAGCGTCTGAGGTCCTTGCGCATGAGAGAAAAAAAGCCAGAGCAGCCAAGGGAGCACGTGCAGGAGGCAGACTTTGATCGGAATGCAAACATGATCTGGGAGAAGAACCCTTGGTAGGCAGGCCTCTTAACATGTATACGATGTCCTGCCAGGTCTCCCTTCACCCTTGAACCATCCAGGCTCAAAATTGAAGTTGGCAGGAAATATCCCTTAAATGGCCAATGATAGATCACTCAACATCCTTGTTTGAGGTGAGGGTGTGTTGGCCATCTAAGGCCTCATCTGTCATTGTAAAATAGCGAACAGGTTAGAACGAGTAGGAGGTCTACAGGAAGACCACTTGGAGAATTTTAAAAACTTCTTGGCTTCATGTCCTTTGGTGGCAAGAGTAAAAATCTGTCCATAGTTGCCAGTACATTTCTGATTCAGCTGTCTGAAGCAACAACGTATGCATGATTGGTTCACGATCACGACCAATTCTTTGCTGGTGACCATTTGTGATGATGAATTGTGATTGAGACTATCATAAATAAGAAGTATACCATGCTAAATTCCAGTGGATGGGCTAAGTTATAAAATATATATTTCAAAAAAGTATTCTTGATATACAGGTAGTTCTTCTATAACACGATGGTCACGTTCTTGTGCAAATGCACATTATAGAAAAATTGCACCTTAGAAAGAGCGCTTAAAGAGTTTGTGAAGTAATTGAGTTACAGCCAACACGGTGTAAAAGCTTGCACTTTAGAAACAATATTGCCAATTCGTCAATCGCGTTATAGTGAATTTGTGTTAACGAATTGTGTGTTATGGCAGAATGACCTGTGTATAATATTGTGTAACCATTACGTTTTGTAAACAATACTGTATAGAAATGTTTCATGCTCTATTTCCTGCAGTGTAGACAGATCAGATCTGCAGTTTTCCACACTTAAAGGTAAGATGGTAGCAACAACCTTTATAATGAGCAGCAGTTCAGAATGAGCCAGCACATCCTTACTACATGGCAGGATTTGATTTCACTGCTCATTCTACATGGTGAGCAGCAGAGTGATATCTTAAGATCCAGCTCAAAGTCAGCTGCAGAGAAGAGCTGAAGATTTAAGAATTTTACATTTATACATATTAAATGGTTATGGGGAGAAAGTGGGAATAGGGCATTGAGATTGAGGATTTACCATGATCGTATTGAATAGCAACACTGGATTGAAGGGCTGAATAGTCGATTCCTGCTACTAGTTTCTATGTTTCTATAGGTCTACAACAACTATAGGAAAAGTCCCTGCAGTAATCCTTAACAAGGAAGAATACTGTAGTGAATGGCAAAAATGGTTTAGACTTGCTAAGAAGTGCCTTTCAACAGGAGAGTTTGCAACTACAGGAGAAAGGTGAATAATAATTCCAAAGCACAAAAGCTGCATCACACAATGGAAATCTATGGGGGCAGTTTGAATTCGAGTTGAATAATGAGCAAACATGCATCAGAATTTCCATAAATAAAGCTTAAAATCCCTGGTGGACTAGGGGAAACTTTATAATCCATACTGGAAAAGAGGGAGCTTAAAAATGTACTTAACGCTCAGTATGTGGAACCAAGACATGTAGCTACAGAAATTGAACTAAAGAAAGAAAACAACAATGCCAATTCAAGGTAGCAATCATAAGGACGTCAAGAAGCCAGTAATTAAAACAATAACATAGGTTGTTTGAAAGGTTTGCAGACCAGGTCTAACAGAGCTAGTAAGTTTGAAAGTCTTTATTCAGGATATAAAAAGGTGAGGGATTCTTCATAAGAGCTTCAATAAAGACAGAGAACAATAGTTAAACTATAAGTGGGAATGATTCAGTAAAAATGTGATAAAAGTGTAAAACATTGGTGAAAGCCACAAACTGTGGGATTCGTACAGTGAAACCACAGTAAAAGTGGGAATCCTCCATTTCAGCTGCAGAAAGATTGGAAACTCTCCAATGTAGCAGTGAAGAATTGCAAAACTGCTAGTATAATGAAATAGAGGTCTAATACACAAGCAAAACATATAAGCACATTAGGAAGATATGTCATCAAATAATCTTGCAGAAAAATTGATTTCAAGATGGGCCAAATAGAATACAGAATTCAACATTTGGAGAAAACAGTTTGAGAGATACAGAACATCCTCAAAATTAGATACCAATTCAGTAGCTGAACATATAGTTACAGTTATATAAAAATTGGAAGTATACTTTATGCCATTAGAAATTATCAAGGAGTAAGAAAAGGAACAGATACTTTTGAAGACTGACTGAAAATAGTTGACAATTACTTCAACCTCAGAAGTTATAAAATTATTGAATGATCAAGAATGAAGTGTTCAGAATCCACAAACATCCCTGGATGATTTCATTAATGACCTCTGTACGTCAGTGGAGAAATGCAACTCCAGGGACTTCAAGTCAGAACTCTGTTTAACTGTCGGGCCAGACACTTGTCCTTAGCTGCTTTGCATCTTACCCCCTTCCCTACATCATTGCCACTACTCTGTCTATGTTAGTATCTTGATGTTCAGTGGAGCAACCATTACACAGGGATGAGGCTTCAAACAGTGCAGAAGATTATCTTTTATTTGCAAACATCAAAAGCGAACAGAAAGTGAAAAAAAACTGCATTTCTTTCCGAGAATACAAACAAATTGCCTGCATCTTGCAGCAGTCATTTTACAGTCAATGAGTGATCACTGCACAAAGCTCTCATCTACTGGAATTGGGTATCAATGAAGTCCTAGCTGGCTTGTGGCACCCGATCGCACAGTGCCGTGTTCCTCTTGCAAATGTTTTCATTCTCCTCCTCAGAAAACTGCTCCTGCTCTTCCAGTTCCTCAGCATCCATTGCATTTGCATGTTGCTTGCTATAGTTGTGCAGAGCACGGCTTGCCAAGATAATACAGCACCTGTCAGGTTTATACTGCAAGACACCACCAAACATGTCCAGGCAGTGAAACCTAATCATCAGGAGCCCTATCATCTACTTCACCAAAGCCCTGATCATAGGGTGGGCTGCAATGAATCTGTGCTCCACCTCAGTGAGGGTGTAGTGCAACAGTATCATCAGTCATGGTCACAGTGGGTAGCCCTTGTCCCATAGCAACCAGCCTGATGAGGCATCTGGATCCTCAAATGCAGCAGGAGCATGGGAATTGTCCAGGATGCATGAGTCATGGTAACCTCTGGGGTACCAGATGCAAATCTCTAAGAAGTGGAATCAGTGATCACAATCACTTGCACATTGCTGGAGTAGAATGCCTTCCCATTAGTGAAATCTGCTGGGTTGTGATACAGCCCTGTCAGCATATTATAATTGTAATTGATGGCACCCTGCACCTGGGCGAAGCCAGCTATGTTGGTGAGTCCTACAGCCCAGGCTGTAGCACTGACCTCATCACAGGGAACATCACTGTGAGACCCATCAGTAGTTGTCTTACTGCCTTTGTGGGTGAACGATTGAGAGATCTCACAGAGGTTCCCCTTGGCTCCATGGAAGGAACCAGTCACAAAGATGTTCAATGAAGCTGTGACCTTCCTGGTTACCAGGAGAAGATGGTCACTCACTCCTGGTCACGGGTATCATCCAGCAGCTCGAACAGTTCAGTCATGGTGTCCCAGAACATTGCTAACACTGAATCCTGCTCAACCAAAGGAATTGTCTTCAAGAATGAAAGATTTACTGGCAGTTGTGCCTCTCCCACATTCTGAGGAGCCCTTACAACTGTGACCTCTTCTTGTACTTCCATGCCAGGCTCCTGCTGCTCTGGTGCTTGCTGTGGATTTGCATTTCCTCTCTCTCTCTCGCCACCTTCTTCACAAGGCAGCCATTGTGACGATCACATCTCCTGCAGCTGGATCCTTCAGTGATGGCTGCAGTGAACCTGTATCGGGACCGTAAGGAACAGAACAGGTTCTTAGCTATGAAAAGAGCCAGTGCTCACATCTCCTACAAATAACCACAGAACATTCTGTGTACTGTAAATGGACATAGAGCATTCTGACAAGGATGGCCATGCATTAAATTGTCATGCCAATGGAGAGGCAAGTATTTTGAAGAGTTTTTCCAACATAGAGCAGTAGAGTGTTAGTATATGGAACCCTCCTCTCCCAGCCCCACATATCCACAAAAGACATCATTACACATAAGAGAGTCTTGTGTTTTGTTCACAGTTCAGGTGGAGAGGGATTCACTTCTCTTGAAAGTCTTGCATCAACTATGTTTGATGTGGACAACAATTGCCTTTTTTTAATGTCAGCTGTTATTATTTTTGCAATACTGATATACTGCAATATTTGTAACAGTTACATGGTCAACATTGCTTCTAACTGGTGCTTGCACCCCACATACGTGGTACACTGTATGTATTTCAAATGTACAATGATATGATTACAAATGATGTGAACCTGCATTCTGCGGGTGTATAATTGATACAATTGCCCCTTGAAGAACCTCTCGTCACTGAGAAGTGGAGGCCATGCTTCTGCCCATCAAACTGACATTAACTCTATTCACCCTGGATGTTGTCCCAGGCATTTTCAGCTACAGATCACTTGTAACAGTTGGTAAGTTGTAAAGAGAAATGTAGATCACATTGGACATTATCAATACCGTACTCAGTCTGGTCATCAGGTACCCACCCCCTAGAACCTCCATATCCCATTCTAATGCGCTGCCCCTGGCCAGCCCATCTCCACTCAATGCCCACACATTGAGACCCATCACATCAAACTGTGACTCCTTTCCTTTCCCCTTGAGCTTTGTCAATATAATTTTGTAATGTCCACTGGTATGCAACAAAATCCTCCTGTGGAGGCCACGATGGTGGTAACTACAATCCCACCCCATCCCCTACAACATTCCTTTGTCTTCCTTCATTTACAGGTTCCCTATTTTTATTTATTATTCATTCACAGGATGCGGGCGTTGCTGGCTGGTCAGCATTTATTTCCCATCTCTAGTTGCCCTTCGGAAGATGGTGGTGAGCTGCCTTCTTGAACCGTTGTAGTCCATGTGCTGTAGGTTGACCCACAATGCCCTGAGAGTTGGGAATTCCAGGATTTTGACTCAGTGACAGAGAAAGAATAGTGATATATTTCCAAGTTTAGATGGTGAGTGGCTTGGAGGAGAATAGCTTGTGGTGTTTCCATGTACCTGTTGCCCTTGGCCTTCTAGATGGAAGTGGTCATGGATTTGTAAGGTGCTGTATGAGAATCTTTGACAAATTTCTGTAGTGCATCCTGTAGATAGTAAATGTTGTTTCTACTGAGCATCGGTGGTGGAAGGAGTGGATGCTTGTAGATGCAGTGCCCTTCAAGCGGGCTGCTGTGTCCTGCATGCTGTCAAGCCTCTTGGGTGTTGTTGGAGATGCACCCATCCAGGAAGTGGAGATTATTCCATCGCAATCCTGACTTGTGCCTTATAGATGGTGAACAGGCTTTGAGGAGTCAGGAGGTGAGTTACTCTCTGCAGTATTCCTAGTCTTTCACGGGCTCTTATAGCCACTGTATTTATATGGTGAGTCCAGTTGAATTTCTGGTCAATGGTAACCCCCAGGATGTTGATTGTGGGGATTCAGTAATGGTAATGTTATTGAATATTAAAGGCCTTTAATTTACCTGTAAGTACCTAGCAGGACGGGATACATCTGTGAAGAGAGTAGCCAAGTAAACATTTCAGGTCCTGATATTTATTTTAGATACCTGGTATATAGAATGTTCTGCTTTGACTTAAGGCTACCTCTTTTTTTTTGCAGGATACACCCACTGCAGTGTCACTTGGGTTGCGAATGGAGGAAATGATTTTTAATTTGGCTGATATGCATCTATTCTTCAATGATTTAGAGGTAAGAAGAAGCTTTATATGAACAAAATGAATCCATCATAAAATGTCAAGTCAGAATCTCGAAATACCTGCTTATTCATAATTGCCCAGCAAGGTAGTTTCAGAAATACCTGTCAATTACAAAAAGATCTTTCAAAATGTGATTATTTCTATTCAGCTTCTCCATAATGCACATTTTTAAACTGATTTTCTTCTCATTTCTCCTGAAAAAAGTGTCATCTTGATAAAGCCTCATAGACAGTGACCGTGCTCCAATACCTTTTTTTAAGTGTCAATCTCTCACAAGTAAACATGAATAAGAATAACGAAAAGGAAGTCAACTTAAGTTGGTGGGTGGGTGAGGCAACAAGTATAGAGGAGAAATTAGTCCTGAGCCGCAGGGTAATGCAGATAAGTTTTGTATTCTCTGCACCAGCCAGACTTCAATTCGGTTGAGTGAAACTGGGGTCTGATTATTGGACAGGATCTTTGGAAGGTGTTCAATGTGCTGAGGTCCAACACTCTGTGTGTCTAATGCTGTTTTTGAGTAATATCTGCATATTCGCACTGGATCTTGTCAGGCTTGGTAATGCTGGCTGATCTCTGCCTTCCTTGTTCTCTGGAATGCTGCAACAAGTTGTGAAACCTCCACAACTGTATCAGCTGAGGTCAGAGCAGGGCACAGTCAAATCAAGGACTCATCTGATCTGGGGCACCAGGTGGCACATTTACCCATTGACCTGCATTCACTTGCAATGAATCACTGCTTTAGTTCTGCAGCTGTGTTGATGGGTTTGGTTATTTATACTTCTGTGTGTTTGTGTGAATTAAATGCCATTGACTTAATTAAATGGACTGGATGGGTCTACTT
Source organism: Chiloscyllium plagiosum (assembly GCF_037043375.1). NCBI lineage: Eukaryota > Metazoa > Chordata > Chondrichthyes > Orectolobiformes > Hemiscylliidae > Chiloscyllium > Chiloscyllium plagiosum. The sequence goes on along the minus strand of NW_028270153.1, from coordinate 20,226,137 downwards.
TGATCAGAAGTTTATGTTCCTTTGGACATATTTTACTGTTCAAATAACATCAGACATGTATATACAAAAAGACACAGGTAATCCAAACTCATTTCCTGTCCATAATTTTTTGAGGAATTTCCTCACTAAGTAACATGATAATCCTCACCTTTACTGCACAATGCATATCTGATAGTATCCAACCGCAACAAAATGACCCAAGAATGCTCCTTAATGTTCCTCATCCCGATTCTTGCACATAAATGGATGTTTGTTTAGCAAGCTTCTTGCCCTATCAGATAAGTGTAGATTCTTGAATTTTTTAGGCAACATATTTATAAAGTTCTATTTCAGACCAGATATAAAGAAGAAATATTTTTGAGATTCTGAGCTGTTTTAAGGAACAACTGCGCTTTGATCAGCGCAGCAAAAGTCTATTGCTTAGAGGGCATTAAGGTTAAAATGGTTAAGAGAGATTTGGGGCGCTCATTTTGTAATCCTAAGTGAAGAAAAAATGAGGGATATGAGGGTCAGAGAATGGGAGAGCCCATAGCACCCATCTGTACCCCAACCCCACTGGAAGAAAAGTTGGCAGCAAACTGACAGCCCAACAAGAAGCCTGTCCCACAAGAAGCCATAAAGAGCATGATGGGATAAATTGAAACAGAGTGGGACTTCGGCCCCTCACCAGGAGGAAGTCCCGCCCTCTGGAGCTGCTGACACATCTGATTGTCCAGCAGCTCTAGCAGCACCAGAACTCCTCAGTGACCACTGCAGGTACTACAAGCTGGACTAGGAGACTGAGTCAAAAAACCCTAGAGGGTAGTGATTTGGGAAGCTTTGGGCAGAGGGTTCTGTTTGCACTTCTGAGAGGTGGGAGGTGGAGTAGGTTCTAAAGTACATGTGATTAGGAAGGAAGTTAACCCCCATTTTTTGGGGGGGGGGGTGACCCAAAGATAGTTCTCCTTTCTTTCCCATCGCTTTAAACACTTCCTACCAGAACAATTTCAATGCCCACTCATCATCTGTAATATGGGGATGAGTTTTGCGGGTATCGGATGGTGATGAGCTAGCCAAGCTCATCACCACTGCCTCTGTCTACTGAAAGCCCAGTTGGTGAGCACATGTAATATTCAGCTCCTAGAGGGTTGTGATAGCAAGTTATGTCACAGACTTTGAGGACACTGTTTTATCAAATAAAGTATCTTTGTTGGAGCAACTCGTGCCACATTCCCTTATGGAGTGTGTGATGCTCACTTTTCAAAAATCCTATATGCTTCTTAGCACAGGTTGTTCTGTTTTGTAATTGTACAGCCTTTCCACTTATTCTGTAATTGTAGGGAGCCTGGAGTTTATTGTTAACTGATTGCATATCAGTAGTATTTGGGCAGTTGGAGTTATAGAGTCATAGAATCATACAGCATGGTTACAGACCCTTGTTAAGTACATATAGGGGTTAGACCTTCAGTAACACTGAAGAAAAAATGTAATTAACACAAGAACACAGAACAATAATTGCTGTGGGTATTGGGAGAAGTTATGTCTGACATGGTCCCTTCATTCAAATTATTAGGAACTCCATTTGCTAATGACAAATCTGTATAGACTTGGTGCAGTGAAGAGGAAAATACATATGTTTAAGTTGAGAACAGAAGTGGCAATGTGTCAGAGCGGCCAAACCTAATTACATGGAAGAAAAGACAGAGGGAAGGAAGAGAAAATCAGATGCAGGAGTTTAATTGCCTCCCAAGCAGCATTCAAGCACCCTTTGCTAAGTACTTCTATGTGCTTTTGTAAACGTGGTCAATGCTTACATAAAGGGATTTAGTGTGATTGAAAGGCAACCTTTCAGTGCAGAGCTGACAATCCCGTTCACTTAGAGTTTAACTCGTAGATGGTTATTTGCAGGAGACACAGGTTAATTTCAAAGCCACCTGTTAAGTCTGCTGCAGCAAGAGCATGCGTAGGGCAATGAGAGAGCAGAGGTGCCTCAGCAAGAGAGCCATCCGCTTTACATCAAGTACGTTTGACATGCCGGGTTCAGACACATTCAGGAGACAAGAGAACCATTTTTCTCTGCCTTGAGCCCATACAGTCTTTAGAAAATAGTGCAATCAAGTGGTGAAATAGGTGCCAATCTTCTTGCGTTTATCTGCACCTGAATAGTTTGGTACATAATCATTCCCTATGGCTTAGCTGACATCTACACTAGATATGGATGCATCATAAAAGCAGAGTTACAAAAGCTTACAGCACAAAAGCTGCCATTTGATCCATCAGGTTCTCTGTCCTCAGCCGTAAAATCACAGAATGATGACAGCACCACTGGCTCACCATGATTGTGTCGGTCTCTTGAAGGAGCAGTGCACCTCATGCACTGCCCTAACTACCCCCTGCAGCCCTACAAAGTTTTCCTTTTCTGATAGCGATCCGATCCACTTTTGCAAACCCGAATCAAATGTGCCTCCTCCGTCACTGTCAGGCAATGTATTCCAGGTCCGAATCAATCATTGCAGGAAGACGTTTTGCCTCACGTTACCATTGCATCTTCTGCCAACTACCATAAAACGGTGCTCATTGGTTTTCAATTCATCCACCAGTGGGAACAGTTTCTCGCTATCTGCTCCATCAAGACCCATGGTTTTGAACACAGCTAGCAAATCTCCTCTCAATCTTTCATTCTTGAAAAAGAACAGTACCAACATTTCCGATCTTTCCATGTAACTGAAGTTAATTTAATCCCATGTTAACTTCTACTTTAATAAAAATTACACACAAATCGATGTCAGATGACTGCACATTTTCACTTTGTGCCAGCTACAAATAGTGGACTGGCCCAAATAAAGATCTGTTGCTATTGCTTCTTAAGTTGTTATTTAAATGTTTCCAGACCCAAAGTGACAGGCCAATATTATTGATAAACAATTTTATCTTCTGAAGTAAAAAAAAGTGGTTTTGCTGCCCAGAACCAGTTGCTGATTGCAAGTAGTCACAGTAATGAGGTTGCGTTTGTTACTGTACAACTGCCAGGCCACCCATGTCTTGGCTTTACTGAAGGCCAAATGAAGGAAGTTAACGGGAATTAAATTGAGCAGTTTCCATAAGTAATAGCTGATCCAGGAAACTGGTTGAACCTTTCCCCCACCTAGGAATGAGAAATAGTGTCTCAGTCACTCACATTTCCTCCGATATTGAAGCCTAAACTCTCAGTTTGCATTAGAAAAAATTCCTACATTATTGCAGTCCTGAGCCCAACCTGGATAGCCAGGACTGCGAAAGATACATTCTCAAATGATTCGTTAAAATAAAAGCTACAAACTACCTCCTTTGCGTTGAGTTACAAAGCAAGTAGGCAAAGATTGGTCTGCTAAATATGATAGATTCACACACACACATATACACTCTCCCTCACACTCACAACCCCCCACCCCAGACACACACACACACATGCACTCTCACACACGCACGCACTATCCTACACACGCACGCACGCACACAGGCACTCCTATACACAGACACGCACACAGACATTCACACACACTCCTACAGACACTCACAGTCACACATGCATCCTCTTACAGACTTAGACCACTTTACACTCACACTCACACATATACGCTCTCTCACAGACACTCACAAACCCCCACCCCAGACAGACTAACACACACACACAAAACCCACATACACACATACATAAGTACGTTTGTGGGGTGAATTTTGTACTTGCAGAGTTACATTGTACTTTGCTCAAAAGCTACATGAATCCATCTAAGACTCTGTTAACTCATTTTTTAAGATTAGAATCAGTCTAAGCATTATGGTATAGACAACAGAACATGGAGGCTAACACCTTCAACATCTTATCTGGGCTGACACCAATTGTTACAGTTAACCTAAGAATGTAACTTTTAAAAAATGTTTTGTGATTTACATATGAAAGAAGTGAAACTATCATGGTCATTCTAACAGATGAGAGACTTAACAAACAATCAAGGTATTTTTCAATGTATAATTTCACTTACGTCACACTTTAACCTTTGCTATAAATTCTGTGTCTTGCAGTTGTGTACTCCACAACCACCTGTGTTATGCTTTCCTTTATTGGTCAGGGTATTGAATACAGAAGTTGGGAGGTCAGGGAGGAGTTGCGGATGTACAGGACATTGGCTAGGCCACTGTTGAAAAGATGTTGTGAAACTTGAAAGGGTTCAGAAAAGATTTACAAGGATGTTGCCAGGGTTGGAGGATTTGAGCTATAGGGAGAGATTGAATAGGCTGGGGCTGTCTTTCCTGGAGCGTCAGAGGCTGAGGGGGGACCTTATAGAGGTTTATAAAATCATGAGGGGCATGGATAGGAAAAACAGACAAAGTCTTTTCCCTGGCATGGGGGAGTCCAGAACTAGATTTAGGGTGAGAGGGGAAAGATATAAAAGGGACCTGAGGGGCAACGTTTTCATGCAAAGGGTGGTACGTGTATGGAATGAGCTGCCAGAGGATGTGGTGGAGGCTAGTACAAATGCACCATTTAAAAGGCATCTGGATGGGTATATGAATAGGAAGGGATTGGAGGGATATGGGCCGGGTGCTGGCAGGTGGGACTAGATTGGGTTGGGATATCTGGTCGGCATGGGCAAGTTGGACCAAAGGGTCTGTTTCCATGCTGTACATCTCTACGACTATATGACTCTAAGGAGCAGCGCTCCGAAAGCTTGATTAGATTAGATTAGATTAGATTACATTACAGTGTGGAAACAGGCCCTTCGGCCCAACAAGTCCACACCGACCCGCCGAAGTGAAACCCACCCATACCCCTACATTTACCCCTTACCTAACACTACGGGCAATTTAGCATGGCCAATTCACCTGACCCTGCACATCTTTTGGACTGTGGGAGGAAACCGGAGCACCCGGAGGAAACCCACGCAGACACGGGGAGAACGTGCAAACTCCACACAGTCAGTCGCCTGAGGCGGGAATTGAACCCGGGTCTCAGGTGCTGTGAGGCAGCAGTGCTAACCACTGTGCCACCGTGCCGCCCTAGCTAGTGCTTACAATTAAACCTGTTGGACCATAACCTGATGTTGTGTGATTTTTAGCTTTTTAGATTTACGTGTTTAACTTCAGTTTTTGATTACAAAAATTTGTATGTTCAGAACATTTCGTCCAACCCACTACAATGTCTCTTTCACTTCACAATGCCAGTAATGGTTAGTGTCAAAGTCTGTCATCAAGAATACATTTGATAAAATGATGTGCAGCGTATTTTGTACTCATTCACCGAAATTGGGTGTTGCTGGCCAGAACAGAATTTGTTGTGGTTCTGTTCGCCGAGCTGGAAGTTTTTGTTGCAAACGTTTCGTCCCCTGGCTAGGCGACATCATCAGTGCTTGGGAGCCTCCTGCGAAGCGCTTCTTTGATGTTTCCTCCGGTATTTATAGTGGTCTGTCCCTGCCGCTTCCGGTTGTCAGTTTCAGCTATCCGCTGTAGTGGTTGGTATATTGGGTCCAGGTCGATGTGTTTGTTGATGGAGTTTGTGGATGAATGCCATGCCTCTAGGAATTCCCAGGCTGTTCTCTGTCTGGCTTGCCCTATGATAGTAGTGTTGTCCCAGTCGACTTCATGTTGCTTGTTGTCTGTGTGTGTGGCTACTAAGGATAGCTGGTCGTGTCGTTTCGTTGCCCATCCCGAATTGCTCAGAAAACAATTAAGACTCAACCACATTGCTGTGGGTTTGGAGTCATATGTGGGCCAGAACGGCGTAGGAATGGCAGGTTTCCTTCCATATAAGGATGTTGGTGAACGAAATGGGTTTGTACACCAATCAACGGTGGTTACGTGGTTATCGTTAGGCCAGTTTTTTCTTAAGGCGGAAGTGGGTACTGCAGATGCTGGGGATTAGAGTCAAGATTAGAGTGGTGCTACAAAAGCACAGCAAGTCAGGCAGTATCCAAGGAGCAGAAAATCGACGTTTTGGACAAAAGACAGGAAGACCATTCACTTGCCTTTCCTCCTGCTTGATTAAATGCTTCTCCACACCATTAATTTGACCATGGGGTCAGGCATTAAATGCTGCCCAGTGAGTGGGAAAAGCCGTGAGAGGTGGTGTTCGATATGGGAAAGGGTGAAAATCACACTAAATTATTATGGTGCTATTTGACCCATTTTACTCATTCCTGCTGAAGGGCATTTGTCCAAAATGTTGATTTTCCTGCTGTTCAGATGCTGCCTGACCTGCTGTACCTTTCCAGCACCACTCTAATCTTGACAGTTTTTTTCTTAAGTCCAGATTTTTATTGAATTCAGATTTCACCATCTGTTGTAATGAGATTTGAACCCATGCATCCCTGGTTTCCGATGACATTGTTACTATAGAGTAAACAGTCAGAAATGTTTTCCCTGGGTACAACGGAGTGTTACAAGGGGACATAAATTTAAGGTGAAGGGTGGAAGGTATGGGGGGATGTCAGAGAGTGGTGGGGACATGGAATGCGCTGCCTGTGGGAGTGGCAGATTCAGAATCATTGGCGACCTTTAAGCGGCAATTGGATAGGTACATGGATGGGTGCTTAAGCTAGGACAAATGTTCGGCACAACATCGTGGGCCGAAGGGCCTGTTCTGTGCTGTATTGTTCTATGTTCTATGTTATACCACCACTTTGGCCCGCCCTCCCTCCTAATTTGACTACATTTACATATGATTTGGATGAATATCTTTAGAACTGCCAGTCTAAGTTTGCTGATAACAATCAATAAGCAGACTTAAGTAGTATAGATGGGAGCAGAAAATTACAAAGGAATATCAAAGGTCAATAGACCCTTATTGCTCAGCAGCAGCACCAAGGAGGCAGTGGCTGCTTCAGGTAATACACCCAAGACTCAGGATCATAAAGGAACTCTGGCTGCAGGTTTGGGTAGCAGGAGGAGATTGGAAGCAGACTTTTTAAGGGATGGGTGTTGTTCAACAGTGTGAGCAAGGAATGGCTCTCCGTGGATACCAAGTCCCTTGATCAGATATTAGTAGCCTTTGAATGAAGGACTACCTCTTGAAACCATTCAAGCAACCTTGTCAATGTTTGCATTTCAGGCTTCAGGCTTTCTGTATGCCAAGTACCCTGTGTCTTGCTGGGAGAATGTGGGCTGAGGTCTATTAATTGTCCACCTGAGTATCTTAATCAGCAGCAGGACAGGAAGACCATTCACTTGCCTTTCCACCTGCCTGATTAAATGCTCCACCATGCCATCAATTCAACCATGGGGTCAGGCATTAAATACTGTTCAGTGAGTGGGAAATGCTGTGACAGGTGGTGTTCAATGTGGGAAAAGGGGAAAATTACACTAAATTATTATGGTGCTATTTGACCCATCTTACCTGCATCAGCTCTGTTGTCAGTACCAATAGTGAAGAAGTCATTTGTTATGCTTTCCTTTATTGGTCAGAGTATTGAGTACAGGAGTTGGGAGGTCGTGCTGAGGCTGTACAGGACATTGGTTAAGCCACTGTTGAAATATTGCATGCAATTCTGGTCTCCCTCCTATCAGAGGGATGTTGTAAGGCTTGGTGGGATTCGAGGTGGGGCATTTGCAGGGATGTTGGTGGGGTTGGGGGGGGTTTAAGATGTGGGTGGGCTGAAGTTGTTTTCCCTGAAGCATTGGAGGCTGAGGGGTGACCTAGTACAGGTTTGTGAAGTCTTGAGGGGCATGAATGGGTTGAGCAGACAGGGTCTTATCCCTGGGTTGGGGGTGTCTGGAACTGGACGGCATAGGTTTGGGGTGGGAGGAGAGGGATATAAAAGAGACCTAAGGGGCAACGGTTTCATGCAGAGATGGTGCTTGTGTGGAATGCTCTGCCAGCGGAAGTAGTAGAGGCTGGTACAATTGCAACATTTAAAAGGCATCTGGATGAGTATATGATTAGGAAGGGTTTGGAGGGATATGGGCCGGGTGCTGGCAGGTGGGACTAGATTGGGGTGGAATATCTGGTCGGCATGGGCGAGTTGGACCGAAGGGTCTGCTTCTGTGCTGTACATCTCCATGACTCTATGACTCTGATCTCCTGCTTTTTTCCCCATATCTGTGAGTACTACTACTATCCAAAAAAAAACTATTCAATGACTTCTTGAAAGCCTCAGTTGAACCTGTATCCAACAGATTTCCAGGCAATGTATCCCACACTCTATTCACTGTGTGAAAAAGTTTTTTCTCACATCCCCCTTGCTTCTTTTGCATATCATTTTAATCTGTGGTCTCTTGTTCTATTTTTCTATTATGAGTCGAAACAGGTTCTCACTATCTACTCTGTCCAACACAATCATGATTTTGAAAACGTCAATTAGATCTTCTCTCTGCCTTCTTCTCTCCAAAGAGTAAAGTCACACTTTCTTCAATCTACCTTCATAATTGAAGTTTCTCATCCCTGGAACCACTCCTGTAAATCGCTTCTGCACACCATCTGAAATGCATTCCCATCTTTTCTATAATGCAGCACCCACAGCTGTACGCATTACTCCATCTGAGGTCCAACAAGTGTCTTCCACTTTGGACCCATGAAAGATAGATCAGGGTATATTTGAAATTGTGAGAAGCTAGGAACTGTGGATGAGCAGTGAGATTTGGAGGTCCAAGTACTGCTATCATTAAAAGCTAGTGGATATGAGTTAAAATTAATTAAATAGACAAATGGAATGATAGCCACCAATTCAAGAGGGCAGGAATGTAAAAAGTCCAAAGCCAAATTACAGCTGTACAGTGCTGTGGTGAGACCCTACATGGATTGGAAATACACAGCATAGGTATCACACTGAATGCATGCGATGCAGACTCAACAGAATGATGCAGGGTCTGAAAGGGTTAAATTATTAGATTAGATTAGATTAGATTAGATTAGATTAAACTATTTACAGTGTGGAAACAGACCCTTCAGCCCAACAAGTCCACACCGACCCGCCGAAGCGCGACCCACCCAGACCCATTCCCCTACATTTACCCCTTCACTAACATTATGAGCAATTTAGCATGGTCAGTTCACCTCACCTACACATTTTTGGATTGTGGGAGGAAACTGGAGCACTCGGAGGAAACCCACACAGACACGGGGAGAATGTGCAAACTCCACACAGACAGTCGCCTGAGGCGGGAATTATGCATCTCCTTTGGTATAAATGGTTAAGGGATAATCTAATTGAGGTGTTGATTTATGATGGGTGAATTATTTTATGAGAGAGACTATTTTCATTGGTGGCAGTCCAGAACAAGAGTGCATAACTTTTGAAATTAGTGTGAAGACATTCAGAGTGATGGCAGAAAATATTTCTTTCTGCAAAGTATGTGAAAATTCTGCAACATTTTCTTCCAAAAATCTGTTGAGGGGATGGGAGGTCAATTGAACATTTCAGTACTGAGGTCGGTATATATATTTGTTAGGTAAGAGCATGAGAGGTAACAAAACCAATGCAAGTAGCAGACATTACGATGCTGCTTAACCATGTTTTAATTGAATGATGGACTAGGTTCAAGGAGCTGAATGCCCTACTCCTCTTTCTATGATGCACGATACAGTGAAGTACAGAGTTAATTCTGCCATGCGATTGTTATTTTTCAGTTATTTCAGCACTGCAGTTAGCATTTTGATTTCCAGTAAGCTCAGAACTGTGAGTGTGTTGGGCAGAGTCAATCACACTTTGAAGAATCATAGAAGCACCACAGTACAGGTACAGTCCATTTAGCCCATCAAGTCTGCACTGACCCTCCAAAGCATATCCCACCCCCTCCCCCATCTTATCCTATAATCCTGCATTTACCATAGCTATTCCTCCATAGCCCGCACAACCCTGGACATCATAGGGCAGTTTAGCATGGCCAATCCACCTAACCTGAATGTCTCTTGACTTTAGATGTATAGATTTAACTGGGGAACATTAAAGCAAATTCAGCAACTGCATTCCCATTAGGGAGCCACATTGACAGGACAAAACTGTAATGTGCTGAACTTACTCTAATCCTATTCAATGAGGTGGGGCTCATACCATGTGGGAAGAACCAGTTAGGTCATCATCTTCTTCAGTATCCTGCTCAAAGACAGGTCCAGTAATTATTCACTGCAATACAGCATAGCGGCATGATTTTTTTATTGACTGGTGAGGTGGAGATACAGGAATAAAAATCCAAACCTCCATGCTGTTGGCATTAAACTGATGCACATTCTAATCGTCTAGCCAACTGAGGTAAGTCCCTCCCCCTCTCCCCAGTAGGTCGTATGCTGTACATTTCCACAAATACAGACATATTAAATCATAAGTCATGTGAAAAGGTCATTCAAGCCATTTAGATCAGACTAATGTAAGTTTTGGAAAGATCTGCTTCTGCAATTTTCTGTATTCAAAAGAAATAGTGACTCTGTAGCCAATGTCTTCACTATATTTATTGAAGGATGGGGACCTAAGTTGATATCCATGTTTCTTATATTTCACCTGCATGCTAAAGCTTTATGACATAAAGTTGCACAAGCTTTAAGACAAAAAGAGCAGAAAAATGTTTCAAAAAGTAGCAATAAAGTAGTCCTATTTGCCAGTCTGAACTAGTGTCTCGGTCAATTTCTGTACAAGTCACTTAGTCAGTAATCCGATAGTGGCTGCTGATGGGTTCTGAGGTAGTGTCTCAGTTAATTTCATGGTATTTCATTAAGTCAGTAATGTGATAGCTACCAGTGTTGCACGTTCCTGTACTGAACAATCAGTGAAAAAAAAGTAGAAAATGGAAAACACAGACCCCAAGCAAATACCAAACTGCTTAGGCAGTTTCAACTGTGCCTTAGTAGGAGCTGGGTCGGCTGTGCAGCCTATCACACACGGTTAATCCACAACATCCGTAGATTCAACTGGGCACTGGTCTCCACATAGAAAGGGTACCTTGTGCTCAAAAATCAGTCACAAATTTTGGAAATGGGATATAAAAATACCAGAGTTGTAAATGTGCAGCAGGTTGATTGCCTGTTTAATTTTGAATGAAATTGTGGTTGGGGTCCAAACTCAATGGAGAATTTGGGCTATTTTTGGTCCATAGATGCAGATTAATCTCTTATATAGTTGTGGCATTTTTTTGCTTTTAATTTAAAAATATCTTTATTTCTTGACAGGTAAAATTTTCTAAAAAACATTATCGGTTCAGATAGGGCCATTCCATGAATTCAATAGATTCAATAGTCTAACAGATCTCTGAACAATTCTATAATTTTCACTGTGTGCACACAAATGCCTTTGCAGCTTTTAAAATACCAAGTTGAAGCCTGCTTTTCAATGGAGTTACTTTGGGTAAGGGGGAGGGAGCTGAGGGTCTCATGTGAATGGTTGTATTTGGTTGATGACTCAATTCTTTGATTTATAGTGTTTGGCTTTTGATTGGGGGAAATGTAAATTTCCATCCCGCTGCAATTTCTGTAAATGGGAGAACTGGGCTCAGGCTTTTAAATATTGAGTTAACAACCAGTGGGGTCTTCGAGACTGATGGGAAAGGAATAACACTCCTCTCCATCAAAACTACGGGGCAGCAATGGCATTGTGGTAATGTTACCTGACTAATAATTCAGATACCCCAAGATAATGTCTTGGGATTATGGGTTCAAATCTCACCATAACAGATGGTGAAATTTGAATTCATTAAAATATATCCCAAAATATTGCATTAAAAAACATTCAACATGTTACCATTATCGATTGTGTAGGAACCACTCTGGCTCACTTATGTCCCTTTATGGAAGGAAATCTGTCATCTTTGCCTGGTTTGGCCTGCAATTGATGCAGACCCACAGCATGTGGCTGATTCTTAACTGCCCTCTAGGATTATGGATGGGTTTTTAATGCTGGCCCAGCCAGAATTACACCCTCTGATAAAGAAATTTAAAAAACTAGCCAGTTCTCTTGGAAGGCAATTGAGAGGCAGGAGAATGTCCTGCAAAAAGTGAGTTTGCTGCAGAATCAACCTAAGGCTAAATCTGTTGATGATAAAAGTATCAAAGACATTGTCTTTCTCACTCTGCCAAGCATGGGAGAGAAGACAAGGACAATTAAAAAGTTCAGATGTATATGAGGCTGTATCCTTCTGTCATTTGAAATGATCAGACATAGATTTGTTTGAAAGATGTTTTTCCAAATGTAGCTGTGGCCTTAGAGAGAGAGGCATAAAGCAGTGTTTCTCCCCAAGAAGGAAGGAGAACAAGGGAAGAATTGGTAACTATATCCCCGTGGGTATCTCTCACCTATGTCTTCATAATTGAACATTGTATTATGGGTGTGGTGCATACTTGTCCATCTGGCCAATGAATGATGCATAATATAAGTCAACAAAAGAGGAATAAAGCATTATGGAGGAGTCATTAAAGAAATTCAAGATTAAAGTGGAATTCAAGATTTGTAGAACATGGTTTTCCATTTAAATTATCCAAGATAAATTATTTTTGAACTATTTATTTTAATCTGCCAAAATCAAAAGTTGCAACAAAATCAACTGATCTTGATCTACGTTAAGAGACTTGCTTTCTGCAAAAGCTTTCCTTATCAATAGCTACAAAAATAGCAGACTTTACAACAGAATTCCTATGGGAAAAACTAGAGTATGCAATAATAATCCTTTGGGATTTTCGTTACAGTACTTAAATGGAAATGCAGAAATTGCACCCAGAACCTCCATGACTGTAAAGAATAAGGTAGATTTTTGAGTTAAAGAAGTACATTGTTAAACAGCCAGTGTCCACCTACTATTCATGTGGTTTTATCTTCCCATCTTAATATAAAATCTTTCCAACCTGCCTTACAGAAAAAAAGGTGCAGGATAAGAAGCTAGTTATATAAAGTTGGCAGAACCTCTCTCTACATCAGGCCAAATTTGAAGCAATTGCCTCACAAAGAAAATCTTTAGGAATCATATTTCCACTGAAATCATGCTCAGCCATTTAAAGGGGCACTATACCTACCAGCTGTGTAGACAGCAGTCTGCACAATATAGTGGGTGATGTACTTACATCATTAAACAATTTTTTCTGCACAACACAAAACCCTAGAACTTTGGAAAGGAAGATCTTGTTTTATAAGAAATACACAGATAACCTTTGAAGGAAAGGAATTATTTGTTTCAGCACAAGGATTGCAAACAACAAAATTTAGTTGAAATTGTTTCTGAAGTTCTCTTGTCACTTCCTTCACACACTCTGACTAACACAAATTTCCTATTGCAACAACAATAATAGCAACCTGTGTTGACGTAGCTCATTTAATTAAATAATCCAAAGCACTTTACAGAAGTATGACACCAAGCCACACATGAAAATCATAATTCATATGATCAAAAGCTTAATCAAAAAGACAAGTTTTAAGAAGTGGGTTTCTTAAAGGAGGAAAGTAAGGTTGGCAGCTGGATAGCTGAAGACAAGGCTGCCAGTGGTGCAACGATTAAAATCAGGCATGCTAAAGAGACCAGAATTGTAGGGACATAAATATCTTAGAGAGCTGGAGGAAATTACCGTGAGGAAGGGCAAGGCCGCAGGGTTTAAAATGCAGAAATAAAATCTCTTTCACACTTATCAATATAATTTCTTAAGAAAACGTAGCACTTAAGCTGAGTTTTCAGCATATAATGGAATAGCAGCAGTATTTGAACTAGTTATATATGTTCTGTAAAACAAAATTCAATCTGATTTTAAAGACTGTCTCCTGCAGCTCATGTTCCTCATTTGGAAAAGATGGTTTTCATGATAACTGCTATAAATGTCCTTTCCTCTAATTTCTGGTTATGGCCATGGTGATGCTTGGGTGGTACCTATTGAAATCTGGGTTTCTTTATCTGTCAAATCAAATAAGAATGCCCAGTGAATCCCTCCACCACCTCTGCCACAATTCCCAACAAACACAGTCCTTTCCAAAGGCTGCATAGCTTAGGCATACTCTATTTCTCCTCATTATGCAACCCTGTGATAATAAATTTTAAACTGATTTTCTCTCTGCCCTATCTGATCCAAACCAATCACTGCAATGATCTGGTGTCTCAGCTGATTACCATATTCCAAGTGGCAAGTACAGCTTGATTTCTGTGTGCTTACTTTACTATTCTGGAAATACATTCTATCCTTCTGTTGGATTTTGTAATGATGTCTGGACATTGAAAGTGGTCTGTTTACAATTACTCTGTCTATGCTAGCAGAATTCCATTTATTCACTTGTGCACCAAATATTTGGCCTATTTATAATATGTGTCACTGCTTTGTTTAATTTGTTGTATATCTCCCTAATTGTGTGTTTGATGTAAATCCATTTGCTAACACTTTGCTGCATTCTGTAAGTCCATTGCTTGGTTTCTTGTGTCATATGCAATCAACTTTAATGTCTGGTTCATTCACAAAGGAATGCAATGGAAAGTGTTCTGCACTTAGGTCCACACATTCCCATATTTAACAAATGCAATGTTTGCCCTCACCTGAAATCTCTGCTGGGGACCCTCATCGTTTCCTGTTTGAATTGCTACTCTTGCTGCTCTTTATCCATGTGGAAGAATGCAAGATACAAATAAGAAAAAAATAAAATTAGCAGTGCAAGAATCTCCCAAGGTTTTTGTCGAAATAACTGACCCAATTACAAATGTTCAAGAAGAATTTTAATGCTATGCACCAAACATAAACGAACATAGGTTCATAATTTCAGGAACTCAATCCAATATTTGCGTCAGGCACAAGATTTCCTTAAGATGTAGGAATCCCCATAGAGACTGTTCCGGAAAAAGTGGAATGAATACCAACTGGGATGATTTCTGGGCTGTGATCCAAGAAATACAAAATGGACTGAAAGAATTCAGGGTTTTTATCTTCAACAAAGAAACAAAACTAAGGGATTGGAAGGGATAGAGGACAAGTGTTTAAATTGCTGAAGAACTGTTCCAGAATAAATTAACAAGTTCTTTGTACTTCCCATGGAGCATAAAACAAGAGGACATGACCACAGGAGCTGAAAGAAAAGGCCTAACATGGAATTGCCATAACCTCTTCCTTCAGAGGATGAGGAAATGGGCAGAGCTACTATCATAATCTTCAATAATTTAAAAGACAGTGGGGCTCCTTTTCCTCCAGTTTGTTTTGAGGGACTGTGGATTCCCTGGGCACAAAACACAGGATACAGGGAAAGAGACCTGTTATTCTGGGAGTCCAGCCCAATTCCTGCCTCCTGCACATGGAAAGAATGAAGAAGAGTGGGAGTTTTAAAGAGGACTGTTTTGTGCGAAGGATGAAGTAAATAGTATACCTTCTCCACATACGACTGACTTATTAAAAAATAGTACAGCTGGAGATTAGGTGAATGTGAAGGCAACTTCTACAAATGCTAACTTTAACCATTTTGCATTGGAGTTTACTGGAACACTGCAACAAACCTGGACAGAAATGTTAACATGCCAGCAAAATGCTGTATTGACCTGGCAAGTGTCTGGAAGGTCAGGGTAATTTTTATGGACAGAGCAGAGATATTCCGCAAAGCAGTGACCTGGTCTGTGTTTGGTCATTTCCAGATCTCTTCAGTTTGGAAGAAGTGTAATGCAACTCTTGGGCAGCAAGGTGGCTCAGTGGTTAGGACTGCTGCCTCACAGAGCCCAGGACCCAGGTTTGATTCCAACTATGGGAACTAACCGAGTGGAGTTTGCACATTCTCTTTGTGTCTGTGTGGATTTCAGCCAGGTGTCATGGTTTCCCCCCACTGTCCAAAGATGTATGAGTCAGGTGAATTGGCTATGCTAAATTGCCCCGTAGTAAGGTCAGTTCTGCTATAACTTCAAAAGTTCCTGTGGTAGCTCTGTTTTCTTGCAATCCCTTGTTATAAGAAAATTGCATAATAGCAGCATAATTTAAACTAATGGGGCCAGAATCACATTATAATCAATACAGGTTTTAAAACTTTGTGCTTTAGAAACAATGTCCCCAATTCATCAATTGTGTTATAGCAAATTCGTGTTGGCGAAACATGTGTAATAGCAGACTGACCTGTACCAGGGATGTACAGGTTAGATGGATTAGTCTTGGTAAATGCAGGGTGAGGAGCTGAGTCTGGGTGGGACACTCTTCAGAGTGTCGGTTCAATTTTGATGGGCTGAATAACCTCTTCCATATTGTCGGGCTTCTATGACTCAAAATGTTAATTCTGTTTCTCTCTATGCAGTTGGTGTCAAACCTGCTGAGTTTCTCCAGTAACTTCTGTTCTTTGTTTAATATCACTTTATATGGATCAATGTCTTATTTTCTTTGATAGCATTTGTAAAGCAGCTTAGAATATTTTATTGTGTTGAACGTGCTATAGAAATGCATTTTGCTGTCCTTCTTGGTCATGGAGGTTTTGTGTCTGGAAGATGCCATCAAAGTAACATCAAGAGTTCCTGCAGTTTATCTTATCAATTCAAATAATGGAATTGGACAATATTATTTTGATTGACAGACCGTTTACTTGGATTACAACTTAGTGGTTAGCTGAGAATGAAATGTCAGTACATGGTAGGAGAATACGTGGTAAACTAGAATGGAAGTGTTAGGCTGGTCTTAGAACATGGACACTTTGTAGTTAAAAGTCAAGTGCTTCACAGTGATAACTGCTCATTTATGCTGTTCAATGTGAAAACATTGAATCAACTATTTGAAAATTAGAGATCTTCAAAGAAATGGGATATTTTGTTCAGTCCTTTTGTATTATAAATATGAAAAAATATTGCAAGAACAATGATAGAATGACATTATAATATAATAGGATACAATATCCTTTATTGTCACATATTCATGAAGATAGCCCTCCATTCTAACTTTATACTGATAAAGTTAGGAGGTATGACTTCTAATGTCAGAGCATCAGTCCAACTGTTGAGAGATTCAAACTCCCTGCTATTCCTTGTTGGCAAGCAATCATTCTTGAGTGGATTTGGCTGAGACTCGAGCACATTTATTCTGCTGAACAAATGTATATATAATGATTTTGCATAATAAATCATTAACGTTTGTCCATTGCATGTAATAGCAAAACTATGCAGCGCTAAACAATTGCACATGCAGTTTCAGAAGAGCTTGTGCGTATTGAACCGTGTTGATCACAGCAGTGAAAATTACTCTGTACTGAAAAGATAGTGCAACCCTCAACTGAGACGTCTAAAACTTGAAAAATTGTTCTCACTCTAATTTCCCCGATTGATAATTTTCATTGTTGTTTGGCTAGACCTGTGTCAGTGAGGACTGATGAGTAACACACGCGGGAGACTACTCTCAGACACATCTGAAACAATCAGTGCAGTAAAGTAGTAACTTTGTAAAGTTTATGGAGACACCTGCTGGCTAGTATGCATTGCAATGATTATCAATGATCATTCTTATTCAAAGGAATGGTTGCCTTGGAGATAATTGTGATAGGTTAGAAATACAAAAATAACTCATTGTGACGGACCATTAAGGAACATATGATGGTGCAGTTTGATTTATTTTCATGCATTTTGAGAACATGAGCTCAACACAGCTGTGGTAGAAAGCTTTGATTAGGACCCATGGATGTATTTAGAAACATCGTACCAAGTATTCTCTGCATTTTAACCCATTGTAAAAGCTTTGAATTCCACATTGCTCTATCTCAAAATCAAGGGACATTAAAGATTTGAAATTTGCCATTGTGGTGCAGTGTCTATGTTACTGAGTTTTTTTCTATGATTAACCAATTCTCAAAATCAATGAATTACTGTTGTATGATTTATGTAGTTGCAGTTATTTTACAGACATGAATGAAAAGTCACTTCCTTGTTTCTGCAGGGATCAGGTTTAGGGTAAACCAGCTCTGTTTGAAAAGAATGTTTGTTCCTTTATGGAATGACGGCTCAGTGTGTTAGAACACTCTCTTTCACCTTTGAGACCTGTGTTTGAATGCAGTTGAGACTGAAAGGATTAAAGTTTCTCCCCTCTACAGGTCTTAAGGAAAATGAGTCAGGGCTTGTCAGTGAAGGTGGAGGTACACATATATATGGTGTAACATGTTCTATATTCCCCACTAAAGTGGCAGGCTGAAGGGAGAACTGAGGTAAGGAGTGAACAACAAACTGATGCAAAGGAATGAACTTCTAAAGCAGAAAGTCGATGTGTTCTTTTATTCAGTGCTGAGATCTCTCAGTCTGATTCATACATTATTTAATACACAAAATAGATTGTTTAGTCATCAGTCATGAGAATAACGAACATTTTCAATGTTGTAATGCTGTATTTGTAACTAATTTCCTGTTTCAAATTCGAAACACAACATTATGTCATAATTTATTTATTTCTGTTTTGTTTCTATATTTTCCTTGGCCATAGTTAATATTGTTTGTTTCTGATGGGGCTGTCCTTGCAGCTCATGTTTTGATCCTCAGGCAATACAGGGAGCAAATGAGGAGCTTTTGCTACCTCCCTCCCAACCCCTTATCTCCCTTTGCAGCTTCACCTGCTAAATAAGCTGATGTGTTGAAAGATTGAATCTTAGAGGTGAGGTGAGACTTTCTGCTCTTGACATCAAAGCAACATTTGACCAAGTATGGCAGCAAAGAGCTCCAGCAAAATTGAAGACAAGGAAAATTGCAGAAAACTCTCTCTAATGTTTCGTGTCATAGGCAGTACAAACGAGCATTTGAACATGGAGCAAGTGTAGAGCATTTGGCCCTTGAGCACATATAATAAGATCATGGCCGTTTCCTGACTGTAACCTTAAATATACATAGCCATCTACCCAAGATAGCCTCCCATCTCCTTGCTTACTAAGAATCTATCCATATCTATTTTTAAAATATTCAAAGACTGTGCTTCCACCACCTTTTGAGGATGAGCGTTCCGATGGCTCACGACCCTCTATGAGAAAGCATTTCTTATTTCTGTCTTAAATAGACAACCTCTTGTTTTTAATCAGTGACCAACATTTCCTCTAAACTGTGCAGCCACTGGGAGGTTTTGTACACCCAAGCCACACACAGCATTGATTTCTGTTTCCAACGGACCCTTGCAGTCCTGTGCAGCAGAAAAATGACATTAGAGGGAATGTTGACAATAACTGCTAGTTCTAGATTCTCCTACAAGAGGAAATCCACTTTCCACAATCACTTTGTCAATACCCCTCAGTATCTTAAATGTTTTAATCAGATGGTCTTTTACTGTTCTGAACTCAGGCAAATATACAAGTCCAGAGTCAAAGAATGTGGTGCTGGAAAAGAACAGATGGTCAGACAGCATCCGAGGAGCAGGAGAGTCCTTGGATGCTGCCTGACTGGCTGTGCTTTTCTAGCACCACACTCTTCGACTCTGATCTCCAGCATCTGCAGTCCTCACTTTCTCCTAGGTGAATAGACAAGTCCAGCCTGTCAACCTTTTCTCCTAAGACAGCCCATCAATCCAGGTATTGGTTAGGTAAACCTTTACTGAATTGTTTTCAATGCAGTAACGTCCTCCTGACCAGTACTGTATAAGGTATTCCAAATGTGGTCTCACCAGTGCTCTGTATACCTGATGCATAATCTCCCTTCTTTTGTATTTAGTTTCCCTCACACTTTACAAAAACATTCTATTAGCTTTTTTTAATTGCTTGCTATCCATGCAGTGTAGCCTTTTGTGATTAATATGCTAGGACATTCAGGTTACCCAAAGCTCTGCAATCTGCATTTTGATAACATGCTGTTTTATTCTTCCTGACTAAATGGCAAATTCACATTTTCCACATTTTACTCCATTTGCTAGATCTTTGCCCACTTATCCATCTGTTTTTTGTAACTTCCTTTTCACAGCTTACCTTCCTACCTATCTTCATGCCATCAGTGAATTTGGAAATCATACCATCCATCCCTTCATCAAGACATTTCTATAAATTGTAAGCATTGGAATTCCAATCACCAGTCATTGTGGCATAGCGCTCTTTGCATCTTGTCAATCTGAAAAACACCCATTTTTGCCTAATCTCTGCTACCACTAACTAACCTTTCTTCTGCCCATGCAAGTATATACTACCCTGTACACCATCTGTTTTTAATTTTCCACAATTACCTTTGATGTGGCACTTTATAAATGCCTTCTGATAATCTAAGCACAATACAATATAAGCACATATGACCTTCTCAAAGAATTCTGATAGGTTAGTTAAACATGATTTCCCATTCAAAAAAACACTTCTGATTGCCTTGAATTTATTAAGTGCTTTGCTATAAGTTCTTTAATAGTAGTTTTGAACATTTGCCTTATGACAGATGTTAAATCAGCTGCCCTGTAGTTTCCTACTTCCCATCATTCTCTTTTTTTTGAACAAAGGAGTTACATTCACTATCTTCTAATCTGGTGGGACCTTCCCCAAGTCTTAAGAATGCTGGAAATTTAAACCCAATGCATCAACAATCTCACAAGCCGCTTTTTTTTAAGATTCTAAGATAAATTCCACATGTCAGCCTGCAGTTCCAATAATCCGATAAAAGAAGATGGCTGTGGCTGCTGGTCTCAGTCCCAACACATCACTGCAGCAGTTGCTCAGAGAAGTATTTGATCCCCAGTCATTTTCAGCTCCTTCATAAATAACCTAGCCACCATCATAAGGTCATGATGCTGTTCTCTGATGATTGCGTTTGTCATTCCTGAGACACTGAAGCAGACTGTGTCCATTCACAACAAGACTAAGGCAATATTCAGGCTTGAGCTAAGTCGCAAGTAACATTTACATCACACGTGTGCCAAACAGTGACTATCTCTGACAAAAGAAAATTTCACCAATTTCCCAAGACATTGCTGAATCCCCCGCTATCAATGTCCAAAAGGAGAACTGGACCATCCACATCATCAGAGGCTGGGAGTACTGATGCAAGCCGCTCACATCTTGACTTCCCAAAGTCTGCCTACCATCAAGAAGGCACAAGTCAAGACTGTGATGTTCTAGTCTGCATGTGCCTGCTGAATGCAGTTCCAAAAACACACAACAAATTCAATATCATTCAGAAGCAAGGAGCTAGTTTAATCGGAATCCTTACCATCAACCTAGACATTGACTCTCTCCATCATCAATACACAGTAGAAGCAGTGTGCAGAGTAAAGAAGATTTACTGCAGCAACTCATCAAGGCTACTTTGACAGTACTGTCCAAACCAGTGATCCTACATGTATAAGGGTGGCAGATGGATGAGAATGCCATCCCCTGCGATTTCTCCTCCAAGCCACACACCATTCTACTTGGAACCATATTGCCGTTCCTTCATTGTCACTGGATCAAAATCCTAGAACTCCCTCCCAAAGAATATTGCAGGTGTATCTGCAACACATAGCCTGCATTCATTCAAGAAAGCACCACTGTCCTTTCAAGGACAATTAGGAATTGCCTTGCTGGTGTGACCCACAGCAAATGTCAAAATAAAGAAAAGGTTAGATTTGGAAGTCTCTCGACATTTACATATTTACTTTAAAGTGAACAATTTCCGTCAAGGCTTTTTCACATAATTGAGATTAAAGTTAAACCAGTAATGTAGCTCCTGGCTACTGAATGAAATCCAGTTGTGAATATAGCTCCTTGCTACTGAATGAAGTTCAGTTGTGAATGACAATTGGTGTCACTTCCACTTGAGCACTTTCTTTACTGCAATGCATACTAAGCTGCATCACTGAGCTAGAATGTACTTTGCAGCTTTCAAAGTCTCTGTGCTTTTAGAACCAAATGAACATCTGCAAAAGGAATTTACTGAAACTTCTCCTGATTCAAAGCGATAAATTGGAAAAACACAGAACTTGACAGAACCACTAAACATTTCCTCATTAGCTGTACTTTCCTACAACATTCTTTGGTTAAAACCTGTGATCTCGCTTATGGAATGCTAAAATCCAACATGGGTTTTCAACTTTAACCTCAACACCATAAGAGAGTACAGCTAAATAAGACAGAATGTAGATTCTGGTAGAAGGTTAGAGGTTAAAATCATTTTTCTGGCGTTTGATACAACATCCGATGCCATATTTTCATCTCCAGCTGATTCAGGAAGTGTTCTTGACCTGGGAAAGTGCTCCACTGCAGATTGCTTGGTGACCAGAATATTCGGTGTACTCCAGTTTGTTTAAACTCTTAGAGTTTATATTTTAATTGTGTTCCGCAGGAGTGTGACCAGGTTCATATCGACGATGTATCTTCAGATGATAATGGGCAGGATTTGAGGTAAGGTCTTCATTGAAAATAAGCCCAGCATGAATCCTTTTATTCTGCAGAATGTCAGCTGTGTACTAATTAAAGAAACTAATGTCACTAACAGTCTTCCTCTCTCCACCCACACAGCACATATAACTTTGCAACAGATGGCTTCCAAACAGCAGCAGTTGGTGGAAACCTTTGTATAGGTTCTGGTGTGCATGGGGGAGTAGACTGGATGAGAAAATTAGCATTCCGCTATCGTCGAGTAAAAGAAATGTACAACACCTACAAAAACAATGTTGGGGGTAAGTATTTTCAATAAGTACGCTAAAAGATTTCATATCATAATGCCTTGGCACACAAATTTTGACGCCAATCAACTAACGAACAGATCCACTGGAGACAGATTCAGTAGGAGCTCTTTAAGTTGTACCAAATTTGACAGATGTTGCACTCAAGATTTAAATGCTTCTTGCCTGTCCCCAATGAGAAATTACACTCAGAGAGAATATGCAAAATGCAATTTTAAAAAGAAAAACATGGGAAGAACATGGGATGCCAAGCTATTTATGGATTAATTCCACAAATGAATCATCTAACCTTTTGGATGAGCTAAGTGAATGTAGCAATTCATCACATGAATGACAGTATGGATATCCAACCTCACACAATGTTGCCAAAATGTATAATGGTTATCTATTGTGTTTTTTCCTGGTTAGTTTTGACAATGGAACTGTACAATAACAAGTTGCTACCAAAATCAGTAACTCTGCATTGAACCATGGATCTGTGTCATTGCATAGGTTTAATTGGAACACCCAAGAGGGAAGGGTGGCTGCAGCTGAGAGCTGACATGGAAGCCTTAACTGACCTGTGGCTGACACATGCACTGAAAGCACTCAGTCTAATTAACTCTAGGTAAGTAACCTGTCACTCACTGGCACCTCTTAACGGGTAATATGTTGTGATGGAAACCAGTAGATTAGCTGTTTCAGGCCTCTGGAGTCCTGCAAATTGCTTTTCTTTCCCCTAACTACAACGTCATCCTGTTTTTTCACCTAATAACACCATTCAATATTGTGAGATTAATATAGATAGCAGGAATAGTATTAATATGTGCTTATTTTCCAATCTGCACTGTACCAACTACTCTCAGATGGGATGAGAGTGAGGATATTGCCATTGGCCTAAGTATCTCTGAGCTGGAGAGTTGAATGATCAACCTAAGATTTCAACTCCTGATTTTAATCAGAAGTCCCTGATGGTAAGTGGTGTCAGTAGTCAAATAGACTGCCAGAGTTCACTGCCAAATAAAGCCCACATATGTGAAATTGCCACTTGAGCAGCGTTCTATGACCAGACCATTAATTTGGCAAGACTGAAAATAGGCAAACAACGGAGAGAACAAATTTCAGATTGTAGTTATGAATGCTGCTTGCTTTGAAGGTTTTAACTTTTTTTTATCAGATTGAGTATTGCTTACAAAGACATTCCTAATTATCCTTGAGAAGGTATTGGTGATCTGCCTTTGTAAACTGCTATAGCTCTACACGCTGTTGTTATGGAGGGAACTCCAGGGTTATGGCCCAGTGCTGATGAAGGAATGCTATTATTTTTCCAAGTCAGGATGAGGTATGACTTAGTGAGAAACTTAGAGGTGCTGCCTTCCCATGTGCTTACTTCCTTGATCATTCTAAATGTGACTTTGGAAAATGATGTTGAAGAAGCTAAGACAGAGTATCTTTTAGATGGTATTCAGTGCAACCACATTGCACCATTTTATGATGGTAGATGGGTATCATTCAAGGATATTGAAATTATCCTGGGTAGTAATGCTGAGGTCAGTATGATAAATTGCTCAAGTACAGTGAAGCGCCAGTATCAGAAAGTGAGACAGTCTCGGCAGTGTTCTCCAGAACAACATTTCTCAGATAATAGCTGTGTAAAAAACATGAGTTGATTGATTTATTTTACAGGTCAAATTGTGTGAATATCCTTGTTACAACAACACAGCTGATACCAGCCCTCTCAAAGGTACTGTTATATGGACTGGGCACAGTCTTCCCAATAGAAAATATTTACAGCGCTACAAAAACAGGTAATTACACATTAATGTAATTACTTTATGAAATGTATTTATTCAACATTAAAGTAGCTAATCACTTTTTGATTTACATCATGTGTGAAAACAATGATCAGATAAAGGTAGTCAGAGATAGGATTTGACAAATTGCAAATTTGCCTGTAGGACTTGCATGATTAACACTGATAGACAATTGAACTTGAATGACAAAGGCTTATATCAAATAGCTGAATATAAATTGTTAGCTTGGGGCAAATGTATTTGGATTAGGAGCAAGAAAGAAAGGGTTCAGACTAATTGTATGAATGATCCTAAAGGTCCCTTTTGGCCGAATTTCATTCTGACTTTATCAAGGGTGCCCTTCTCTTCATTATATTGCTCAAGAGACTCAATTCAACTGTGACAGCTACAATCAATATGTATGAGTTACCTTGATATAAAATGCACGTTCATGCCCATTTCTGAGCACTGTTCCACAAGTATTAAACAGAGCTGAAGGCCATCTTTAAAAATCAAAATGAAATTTATGAGCATACACTTTGCAAAGTTAAGGTTGCTGCTCACCAAGATTAGAGGGCTATCAATTGAACTATTATATTTTATTTAGGGAAGGAAAGCTGCTTTGAAAGAATAATTCAAAGGTTTGGAAGAAAAGCAGTCTACATCGTAGTGGGAGATGGAGTTGAAGAAGAACAAGCAGCAAAAAAGGTAAGCCTCAGCTACTGATCTTAATCGAATTCCTAATAGATTAAATTTACTAGGTATCCACATAATATGGTTAACTCTCCTCAGGGTGAAAATATTTCTGAAAAATAATTTGTTGCTTGTATTCCTTATGGCTTTCGCACTCATTAAATAGGTGACCTCTAGGCCCTTATATGGAGCAAATAATATTTTCACCATTCCTCTTTGGGAAGAATTTTAACTGACAACTTCCCATTTCTTGCCTGACAGCCAGCCTGCAGACAGAAGGAAATTTGTTTCTTGGATATCCTTCCAGCTGTTTTACATAAAGCAGACATGGTATTAAGCATGCAAATTATCCTACACCGGTTGTGGAACTCAGGCAACAGTGTTAATGAACACGCGAACAGAGGATGCACTGTTCTTGCTGGTGCCAGTTACAGGAGGTGTTGAGCAGACTAAAGGAACTTCTCTGTAGGCTGTTTGGGAAAAGATAAGCTTATGCTTCCTTTTGTGAAACCCTTAAAAATCATCTGGCACATTCAGCTCCTCCCCTCCAAAAGATCCTACCTTTCAGTCAGCTCTGTGAGAAACAAAAGCTCACTCACTTTAATAATTTCAGTCCGAGACAAATATCTGAATCCGCCATTTATTTGTACACCTATAGGTGGGTGCCCTGTCTCATTACCAGGTAAGGTAATGACAAACTGCACACCAAATCCAACAAACTCTCGAAATTTATACAGTTTGAATCCCCATATTTTTCCTTATTCCATTGTTTGTTCCCTGCTTCGCTTACGTCACTCATTTCCTTAAGACTTATCCCACAACTTCTGTTTATCCTGTTTTGTCCGTGACAAACTCTTATCTCTGACTCCCATAAGGGTGTTTGACGTCAGTCTATTATAGATTATTGATTAGGCATATCTTTTCTTCTATCAGCATCTATTTCCATCCAGAGGCCACTTTGACCTCTTTGATTAGGGTTTGTTCCTGTGTCCCCGTGTAAGGGGGAAACAGATGCTTTCCTGTTTGCCCATATATCCACCATTGTTCTGTATTCACGTCTCATGCTTTCTTTTTGCTGAATATGTATTTTCTCATTCCCATTCTGTATCAGAATTTATACTTGCAGAAATAACATTAATTCATTTATATCCCACAATTTCCCCTTTTTCTTTTCATTACTATCTGTTATCTTCTGCATTTTTGTCTCTTTTTTTTAAACATTGTTCCCAAAATTCGCAAGCATCATTTCAGAGATTTCATCCATCTTAGTCTCACTCATCTCCTTATTATTTAGTTGATAAAGTTCCTCTGTCAAATGTCCCCTCAGGGGCATTCGTTTCATCAAGGCTGTTTCAATCAGCCTGTGGGTGAGCCCTCGTATACAGGGTATGATACAACAGCCAATGGCCACCAATACCCCGACTACTACTATCAGGGAAGTAAGGATAAAAACCACCACCCCCTTTCTCTGCTAAAATCATATCAAGGGCTATTCTGTTTTCCCATGCCATCCTACTTGTCGCATCAAGCTGTTCTGATATTCCTTTAACCGCCTCTCTTGTATAATTTTATAAATCGCTGTTGATTATGAAAAATGTAATTTATCCAGTCTACATTTTTATTAATTGTTGCCCACCAAAAGAGAGCGGACTCAAAGCCTGCTGCAATCTGGTTACGAGCTTTGAATTCAGGTACTCCCCTCGGGACTCCTACCGAATCGAGATAAATCCTGTCATCAAAAGAATTATCTAACAGTAATCTCTTACCCCTTCCCTTTTTCCCTACTATCTTTTCCTTCTCAAATGCCAGGGTAAATGGAATTGCCAATTGTACAATTGCGCATATCCCTCTCCAATCCGGAGGTAGGGTGGGTCTCAATATTTTTCCTCCACAGTACCACCACAGATCCGCTCGGGGAACCTTTAATGCTGAGTAGTTCCCTCCCTTCTTCGTTTCGGTAACATTCTTAATCTCTGTACATAATTTCAGCTCCCCCAAATGTCTCGACCGACTTGTACCTCGCCTGTGCACACATGACGTGTGATTTCCAACTGCGGCGGAAAATGTGGGGGGAACTTTTGCATCTTTCTCCTCCAAGGGAGGGAACATCAGAGATAGGGAGGTACAATTCCTATCATTCCATGCAGTCTCATCCTGGTACAGGGCTATCATACATTTCATGCCCTTCCTGTCTCGCTTCCACCCGAGTGGAAAGGGAACCACCTGGGCCACTGGCCTACCGGAGGCACATGCATAGCAATTGCTTTTGTTCAGACTTTTTACAGTATACTTTACTCATTCAACCCAGGCATTTGTATCCCCGTACCCAGTCTCTATCTCGATGGTCTGTTTCAAATCCTTTACCTCTATAATTTTTACTACTGTAGGATCATTGGGAGGAGTGAAAGGTTGTATCTCATTACCCAGTAATTCTACCCATTTTTCCCTGTCCTATGCTAATTCGAAAACAACAGCCCACAAACACCTTCCTATTTGCTTTCATTTCAATCCCAAATGTTTCATTTAATTGTACCTCATAAGTGCCACCTCCCAAAACCGCTCCGTGCCATGTGGTTTTTCTTATCGTTAAATATATGGGGTTACACTTTTTATTGGGACAATCGCGTGCTGGTCGGAAGGGGGCCCGGTGAATTGTGACAAGACCATTATACCAGGTACCATCCCCGAGGCCATCCCCATAGGACTTAAGATGTATCTCTGAGTTGCGGTATTGTCTCTGATTAGCTACATTCCCACAATTTACTAAGCTACATATATCAGTGTCTATTACTTGTGGATTATCAGACTCAGGAACCATTAATAATACATATGAAAATGATATGTGACAAAATCCTAATACCAAGAGGGCTAGCATCATAACTCTAAGCATTCCCAGTATTCTGATCATTATGCTAAAACACAAAAAGGCTTAATATACAATCTTACAGAAATAATCCCGTGCCCGCATCGCCACTGTATAGTCAATTACTCAAAGTCTCTTTAGTCTGAGTTTCAGCGGGTCTTGTGTTGATTTGGCTGTCCAGACTTCTTCCTCAACTGGAGGGTCCACTGGCCCTTTGATCCGAATGTAGTGAGTCCAGCCTTTCTCCACCGTCCTTATTGCCGTTTCGGTAGTCAAAAGAGCCTGGTACGGCCCTTCCCAGTCTGGCTGCAGCTTAGTCTCTGTCCATGATTTTATTAAGACCCAATCTCCTGGCCGGATGGGATGAACAGCAAATTCAAGGGGCGGAGTCTGTGCCAATAGACCCTGTTTTCTGAGGAAAGATAAAGAGGAGGACAAGCCCAGAATATACTTCTTTAAAAACAAATCTTTAGTTTCGGGAATTGGCAATTCTCCCTGTGTTCCCAGATAAGGTAATTCAAATAAGATTTCATAGGGGGATAGTCCCAAATCTTTCCTCCGCCAAGGGACAAGCCCAAAAGGCATCCTTTAAATCTATCACACTAAACCATTTGTGATCATGAGGGATCTTACTTAATAACGTGTAGGGGTTTGGCACCACTGGGTACCTGATCTGTACTATTCGATTTAATGTTCTCAAATCCTGCACCAATCGATAAGTTCCATCAGATTTCCGCACTGGTAGAATTGGGGTATTATAAGGAGACATACATGGCTCCAACAAACCATCTCTAATCAGTCCCTCAATTACTGGCTGCAGTCCCCGTTTACCTTCTATGGAAATAGGATATTGTCGTTCACAGACAACGTCCCCTTTCCGTTTTAAATTTATTAAAAGGGGAGGGATCTGTAGTTTTCCACGATTCCCTTCTCTAGCCCATACTATAGGGTCTATCTCTCTCTCTGCATCCTCTGTCAATATTGCCAGTTGTACAACTAATTCTTCTTCCTGAATTCCAATCTCCAGTCCTAAAAGGATAATTAAATCTCTCCCCAGTAAGTTACTTCCTATATCAGGGATATACAGCAGTTCCCCTGTGATCCTATCCTTAGGACCTTCTATCATCATAGGTTCAAATACTGGAACAGTAAATCCTTCCCCTTTCACCCCCGAAACAGTAATTGACCGTGTAAACATTTCTACTTTCTTTGGTTTAAAATTCGGCGATGACCGTGCTGCCCCGTATCTACTAGGGAGATTACCTCCTCCCTACACGGTCCCACCTTCAAGTTTATCAAGGGTTCCTGGTGGGCCCCCGAGGGCAGGAACCCCTGACACCCCTATTCTTCATCATAATTCATAAGCGGAATTGCCTTTTCTTCCCTTTGTAGATCAGGACACTCCCGCTTAAAATGCCCTATCTTTCCACAATAATAGCATCCTTCCTGTAGCGACTTCCATCTCTGCCCCTGTCGCTCAAACCCTCTATCAAATGTTCCCCTTGTCCTCTCCCTCTTTACAAACACTTTCTGTGCCTCTCTCAACAATTCATCGAATGGTTTTTCACTCCATCCTTCTATCTTCTGTATCTTTCTCTGTATGTCTGGCCATGCTCTTGTCACAAAATGTACTTTCAAAAGACCCTGTGCCACTGGGTCCTCAGGGTTCATTCCAGAGTATTTCCGCATTGAGTCCCTTAATCTTTGCAAGAAAGCTGAGGGAGTCTCATCTTTCTCCTGTCTAATTTCAAAGGCTTTAATCAAATTCTGTGACTTCGGAACTGCCTCCCTTATTCCTTTTAGAATCAGGTCTTTCAATTCCCTCATTTCGTCTCTATGCTCCGGGTTTTGGTTTTCCCACTGGGGGTCTCTGAGGGGAAACTTCATCTCTCCCTGTCCAGCATCCCCATCTCCAATCGGGTGTTCCCTGTCCCATATTTTAATGGCAGTTCCTCGTACAAGTCCCCTTTCCTCCCCAGTAAATAATATATTCAAAATAGACATTAATTCAGCCCAGGTATACAGACTGGGCCCCAAAAATTGAACAATTTGTTCAGACAACCCCACCGGATCCTCAACCAGGACCTCCATTTCCTTTTTAAATGTTCTGACCTCCCCACTGGTGAGGGGGGCACTTACAAACCCAATCTCTTTGTCCCCTATGGGTACCTCCCAAAGGGGATAAGTCGTTACGTTTTTCCCCTTTTTCTTTTTTTTAAAGAAATATTGCAATATTTCTAGCTCCCCATAACTTCAAACACCAATTCATGCTTGACTAACCTTCAAAGACTGTTCCTAACGTATAAATATATTTATATATATTTACGTTCATTTCTTCAGTATTTAATAGTCAAAATGCAAAATGCATACAGTTCCCAATTTTGCAATTCACTGTAATTACCCAGTTTTAGTCCTTTAATTTAGATCCAGAATTAGTTTCCTTAAATAGTCCTGACCAATCATTGCTCAATTACAATACTATAAGTCGTAAAATAATCAGAACTTGCCTTAAAAGAATTTGTCTACTCAAGTTTTTTTAAAAAAAAACTTCTAATGCATGAACAATGGCTAAATCCAAGGTCACAGATATTAACCATAGAATTTTGCTTTTACTACAATCTAATGTTGAACTGAAACTTCAACTGTCCTCCATAAATCGCTTTTATGTAAAGATAAAAGAGATTAGTTAGAAACTGATAGTAAGGCAGTCATGATCTGTAAAAAGAACAGGAGTTATCATTCCTTTTTTTTTCTTCATAATCACAATAGAATCCTTAACCTTAAAAGAAATCATGTTAAATTTCCATAACAAAAATCAGATTCAAAACAGTCCTGGAACTCAAGCTCCAGGGAATAAAACACAAACATTCAATCACCAACAAACAAATGTTCACTCAAACCAAATCACAAAGGGTTAAACTTCCTACCAGCTGTACAGCTCTTTTCATTCTCTCTCTCGCACATTGACATATAAACTCAGATATTCACAAACCCAGTCTTCGTCCGATCTGTACTTTGGCCAGAAGACAGCGGGACGAAGAATGGAGTCCTTAGTCCATACAAAGCAACAATATTTAATCATCTTTCTCCCTTGCACAAGTATTATTTTGCCAATTTCCACAACATCCTGCCCAAAGGACTTTCCGGAGGAATGTTGTAAGGGACCCCGCCTCCATTTCCATTGTCTTTTCCTTACTTTGTTTCCCCGGAGGCTTTTTTCTTACCCAAAGCGCAAGCCATATTGAGTTCCTTCGTTAGTCCCGTATTAACTACTAAAACTCAATCCCGGCCACCAAGGCAATACTTAAAAGTCAATTTTCTTACCTTGGTCTGTGCACAGAGTTGCCTGGCCCCTTTTGTCACCGTATTTTCTATCGAGCTCCTATCACTGTCTGATTCAGATGTCTCTCTTATAGGATTCACATCAGTCACCCAAGGGAGCAGACCAAACCGGGACACGAGACCGCTCCTCAATGGGGAACGGGACGCGTCTTCCCAGTGTCCAAGGCCAGCCACTCCCCCCGGTGATGGAAGAAAATCCCGGACACGAGCCCCCAATTGTGAGAAACAAAAGCTCACTCACTTTAATAATTTCAGTCCGAGACAAATATCTGAATCCGCCATTTATTTGTACACCTATAGGTGGGTGCCCTGTCTCATTACCAGGTAAGGTAATGACAAACTGCACACCAAATCCAACAAACTCTCGAAATTTATACAGTTTGAATCCCCATATTTTTCCTTATTCCATTGTTTGTTCCCTGCTTCGCTTACGTCACTCATTTCCTTAAGACTTATCCCACAACTTCTGTTTATCCTGTTTTGTCCGTGACAAACTCTTATCTCTGACTCCCATAAGGGTGTTTGACGTCAGTCTATTATAGATTATTGATTAGGCATATCTTTTCTTCTATCAGCATCTATTTCCATCCAGAGGCCACTTTGACCTCTTTGATTAGGGTTTGTTCCTGTGTCCCCGTGTAAGGGGGAAACAGATGCTTTCCTGTTTGCCCATATATCCACCATTGTTCTGTATTCACGTCTCATGCTTTCTTTTTGCTGAATATGTATTTTCTCATTCCCATTCTGTATCAGAATTTATACTTGCAGAAATAACATTAATTCATTTATATCCCACAGCTCCAAATGATAACTGAAGCTGAAAAAGGTTTGAGGCTGTCTGTTTGTAGTCTTGACTATCACAGAGGCAACATTAGGTTTCATGCTCATTTTGGGGTCAATGTGTAATCTGCTGTGGGTCCAACAACTCTTACCTTTGATGTCTCTACTATTGGATATTCATTTAGTCACCCCATTGTTCTTTCTTGATCACTTTCCTGTTTCATTCTTTATAGCCTTATTGATGTCCCACTTTCTGAGGCTTGGTTCTTTCTTGACAGCTAACATGAATAAGCATCCTCTAAGATGTTCTACAGTATTTATCCATTGACAGCTGGGTTTATTTCTAATAGCAGCTTAAAATTTAAATGTTAGCTTTGCATATTTATTTTTGAACTATATCGATCATATATTCTACAATTAACATGGCGGCAGTGATATCATATAACCCCACTTACTGTGGCAAACAACCCATAAAACCATAAGACCATGAAATAGAGGAGCACAATTTAGGCCATTTAGCCCATCGGGTCTGCTCCACCACTTGATCATGGCTGATATGTTTTATGTCAAGTGTGTGGTGCTGGAAAAGCACAGCAGGTCAGAAGCAGGAGAATCGACATTTTGGGCATAAGCCCTTCATCAGGAATCATAGGCAGGCACTGAGGAAGGAGATGTGGCTGTGGTAGCGAGTCTGCTTGAGGACGTGGCTGAAGAGCTTCAGGGCAAAGGAGAGGACTTGTGACTACAGTGAGAGAGGGACTCGCTAAGATCATTGTGGAGAGAGGAGGAGAACTTCTTCAAGGTAGGCATCCTTGGAAGAAGCTTCACAGTCAGGTTAAAATCAACTAGGAGAAAGTAAGGGCTGCAAATGCTGGAGACCAGAGTCGAGAGTGTGGTGCTGGAAAGACACAGCAGGTCAGGCAGCATCTGAGGCAGGAGAATTGACGTTTCGGGCATAAGCCATTCATCAGCCCATCATAAGTCCATGATGAAGGGCTTATGCCTGAAACATCGACTCTCCTGCTCCTCGGATGCTGCCTGACCTGCTGTGCTTTTCCAGCACCATACTCTTGACTCTGATCTCCAGCAACTCATATGTTTTTGCTAAACTCCACTTTCCTGCCTACTCTCCCTATAACCTTTGATCCCCTTACTATCTATCTATCACTTAAGAACCTATCTATTTCTGTCTTAAATACACTCAATGACCGATCCCCGTGGCCTTCTGTGGTAGTGTGTTACACAGAGTCACCACCTCCAGCTGTAGAAATTCCTCCTCATCTTAGTTGTAAAGGGTCATCCCCTCCTTCTGAGGCTGTGCACTCAGGTCCTAGTCTCTCCTACCACTGGAAAGGTCTTCTTCACATTCCTTCTTTGCAGCTCTCTTCGTATTCTGGTAGTTTTAATGAGATCATCCCTCACCTTTCTAAACTCTATCAAGTACAGACCCAGATGTCTCAACCGTTCCTCAAATGACAAGATCATTCTTATAAACCTCCTCAGTCACCAGACCTGAAACCTTAACTCAGATTTCTCTTCACAGATGCTGTCAGACCTGTTGAGCTTTTCCAGCAACTTCTGTTTTTGTTTCTGATTTACTGCGTCCACAGATCTTTTGATTTTTATTCTTTATTTGCATGTGGGAAGTCCTTGACATTGGTCTAGCTCGCTCAGAGCCAGCTCTCAGTGTCAGAATGTCTAACACTCCTCTTTTTATCTGCCAGCCAGGCTCCCTGATTAGATGATGTTAACAGTCCCAGCCAGGGAATTTGTATTCTATGAGGTTCATTCGGCAGACCTTGTTACAATCACTACAACCCTCAGTTCCTTTGTTCAAATCATTAATGTCCAACATGAATGGTGGTGGTCCCAACAGACACCCCTGCAGAACTCCATTAGTCACTGACTGCCATACTGAAAAAGACCGCTTTATCCTTACTCTCTGCTTTCTGCCAGTCAGCCAATCCTCTATCCATGCCAATACCTTGCTGCTAACACCATAGGCTCTTATCTTATTTAGCAGCCTCCTGTGCGATACCTTGTCAAAGGCTTCTGGAAATCCAAATAGATCTCATCCACTGGCTGTCCTTTGTCTAACTTCTTCAAAGAATTCTAAGAGATGTGTCAAGCTCACTCAAAACATAACTCTGTTTTTCTCTCTACAGATGCTGTCAGACCTGCTGAGTTTCTCTGGCACTTGTTTTGGATCTGCAAAGTCCATGGTTCTTTGTTTTATTTTCCTGTTTACTATGATATTGTGATGTTAGCATTGCATTTTTATCTTCAATACCATATCAGGGATCTAATCTTGTTCAGTGATGTATATTTGTATATCTTTGTAACCATTACAGGAAAACTATTCTCACCTGCAGTATAATTATTCACCTTCCCAGTTGCCACAGAATAAAACCTTGTCCAAGACATCACTAAATTCCTGCATGACATGATTCGACTTGAAAGAAAACTTAAATTTAATATCACCTGTTTTGTATTTCCTTTGATTCTGTGCCTCAGGCTTTACATTATCCATCAATTTCCACTAATGAGCCTGAGGTGAGGGGAGGGTGGGGCTATCTATGTGAAGACAGACCGTGGAGATTCATTGGACAAGCTGCAGTATTCCAGTAACTGACTCACTAAACAAAGGTCCAGCAGATGGACCCAATGACATCAAAGAAAGCCCTGTTTCCCAGGGTCAGCACCTGAAACAACTGAGCAAATAAAGTGCTTTCCAGGATATTGAACTCTAATAAGCTTCAATAGCTGTTTGAAGAAAAGGTTTGAAGTGGCCTCTTACTGATGTCTCCTGGTGTGAATGCAGTATTTGTGTGGTGCGTGAAGACCATGCCTGTCTTTAACATGATTGATGGGAAAGTCTGACCCAGTTACACACCTGAGCTGTGTGCAATACCGTCAGGAGAGACTTTCACTACAACTAACTGCTGAGCCAGCGGCAGTGATGGCTTTTAGCATGAGCTGGATTCTCATATTTTAGCAGGTGCCAATTATTTTCTTTTTTAGAAAAGGGACAATGCCATAAAAAAACTGAATCACAAAATAGAAATAAAAGGTATAGGATTAAATAATCTGACAAATCAAATACTTGTTTTATTCTTAGACTAAGGAGAGAGAAGGGAGACACAGGCAAGAACTAGTCCATCAAGGTTTTCTAATCAAATGGATGGGCTATTCGTTTGATGTGAAGGTTAATGTGTTTATATATATTTGCACAGCTAATTCATCAATCTTATTGGGAGTTTTCTGTACATTAAGACATAAGGCCTTTAGGTTTATGCATTTAACATTGTTAATAATTTTAGCTTAATATTGCATTATGGCCCCATTTGTTTTTCTCCCATAATCTTCCACTTTCCACTTCTGTTTCGTTTCTTTAATCCCCCTCCACACAATTTCTCTGCACAAGGTGCCATTCCCCTGTCCCATGAGGGGCCAAGAAAAGCATAAAAGAAGTGAGATGATCTCAATGTTGAGATGGACCTCACTACAATTCTTGTCTGATTCTGCCACATATTTCGCTACAGTCCATGTTGTTTAGATCCCTATAAAATTTCACCCTTAGACTGTAAAATGGAATGTAATTTTTTTCTGAACAAGCCTATAATTTTCAACACATTTGAAGGTAAGTTGCCATTTAGGGAAGAATTTAACTTGACTGCGGACTGAGGTAACATGTTGGCAGTGCCGCTACATTGTTATTATAAAGAACAGGAAACCCCAAACATTCTACAGGGATTCCACTGATCTCCCATTGGTAACTCTGTTGGTAACTAACGAAATTCACTGGGAAATTTTAACCAGCTGGTTTTACCCAGACTCCTGTAAATTGGTAGGTAGGCAATTGGCTGCAGTCTACAAGGAACTGTGGGCAAGTTTCTTTGTTCCAGGGAGACAATTGGCAACATAGTTTGAGAGTCACCACTCCACATAAAACAGGGGACCAGCAAGCAGGCAAGTCCTAAGTTGACTTTAGCAAAAATAGGAACTGAGCCCATTCTGTTAGTGTGGTGTTGGAAAAGCACAGCAGGTCAGGCAGCATCCGAGGAGCAGAAGAATTGATGTTTCGGGCAAAAGCACTTCATCAGGAATCATGATACAAAGAATAAAGAACAAAGAAAATTTACAGCCCAGGAACAGGCCCTTCAGCCCTCCAAGCCTGAGCTAATCCAAATTTAAACCTGTCTAAACCTGTCGGTCAATTCCTAAGCATCTGTATCCCTCTACTCCCCACTTACTCATGGATTTATCCAGACGCATCTTAAGTGGATCTACCGTGCCTGCCTCTACCACCTCTGCTGGCAACGCGTTCCAAATGCCCACCACCCAATGAAGGGCCTTTGCGTGAAACATCAGTTCTGCTGCCTGGCCTGCTGTGCTTTTCCAGCACCACACTCTCGATTCTAATCTCCAATATCTGCAATCTTCACTTTTGCCCATTCTCTTAGTGTCATTCTTAACCACACTCCGGCCAACTGAGCTATCTGCCTCCTAAATGGTTTAATAGTGAAGCAAAACATACTCAATGAGCTGAGGTGTATCAGTCACAAGGGCATGAATGGGCTTCATACAAGTGTCAAAGACTAGGGATGCAATTAAAACATTCAAATAAAGATTCTTCATTGTCACCTAAAATATGATAAAGGGGGCATGATCAGATCAGACCACAGATTCTGGGCATTTCACCCTCCTTTGCCACATCAGATTCTTTGACTGTAAAGGACAGGCAGGCATGAGAGATTCAAAGTTTGTGAGAAGATTTGTAGCTCGGGTGCTCGTTGCTGTGGTTCTGTTCGCCGAGCTGGAAGTTTTTGTTGCAAACGTTTCGTCCCCTGTCTAGGTGACATCCTCAGTGCTTGGGAGCCTCCTGTGAAGCGCTTCTGTGGTGTTTCCTCCGGCATTTATAGTGGCCTGTCCCTGCCGCTTCCGGTTGTCAGTTTCAGCTGTCCGCTGTAGTGACCGGTATATTGGGTCCAGGTCTATGTGTTTGTTGATGGAGTTTGTGGATGAGTGCCATGCTTCTAGGAATTCCCTGGCTGTTCTTTGTTTCACTTGCCCTATAATGGTAGTGTTGTCCCAGTCAAATTCATGTTGCTTGTCGTCTGCGTGTGTGGCTACTAGGGATAGCTGGTCGTGTCGTTTCGTGGCTAGTTGATGTACGTGGATGTGGATCGTTAGCTGTCTTCCTGTTTGTCCTGCATGAGAGATGTTCACAGAGAGGTACTTACATCACCCTATTAGGATTAGGAAGTTGTGGCTGTGATCACATCACAACAATTTTAGGCATCCAGATCTGAATCTTCCCAGTACATGAGGGCCATAAGACATAGGAGTAGGAAAAGGTCATTCAGCCCATCAAGTCTTCTCTGCCATTCAGTGAGATCATGCCTGATCTGATAACCCACAACTCCAATTTCCTGCCTTTTCCCATAACCCTTGATTCTGTTACTGATTAAAATTCTGTCTACCTTGGTTTTGAACATACTTAGTGACCCAGCTGCAACAATCCTCTGTGGTAAAGAATTGGACACATTCTGCATGCTATAGGGGAAGAAATGCCTCCTCCTCTCTGTCTTATAGTGTGGTCCCTTGTTCTGAGATTATGCCACTGGCCCCAAACTCTCCCACAACCTCTCCACACCTATCCTATCTACTAAGAATCTTCTTTGGCTCAACAAGTTCACTTCTCATGCTTCCACAGACTGCACCTACTCAATCTCTCCCCAAAGGTTGTACAAAATGTGGCCTTCAATCCATCTTCTTTGTGGCAATGTCAAAATTACAGTAGGAATGAATGGTGTGGGGAATGAAAACGTTCATATGTTTCAGCAGATTGCCCCTAGTGATGAATAATGAGAGAATCCCCATTGCTAATCTTCAGTGCAAGTCTTCAGCCAATTGAGTTCACTCTGTGATATCAAGTAACAGTTAGAGACACTATATACTGCAAAGGCTGTGAGGCCTGACAATAGTACGGAAGACTTGCTTCAGAACTTGCCATCCCCCCTAGCCAAGCTGTTCCAGTGCAGCTACAACGTGGCATCTACATGGCAATGTGGAAAGTTGCCCAGGTACGTGCACAAAAAGCAGGACAAATCCAACTTGGCTAATTACCGTCCCATCGCTCTACTCTCAATCATCAGTAACATGATGGAAGGTATCATCAGCAGTACTATTAAGCAGCACCTGCTCAGTGACACCCAGTTAGGGATCTCCTACGACCACTCAGTTCCTGACCTCATTACAGCCTTGGTTCAAATATAGGCAAAAAGCTGAATTCCAGAAGTGAGGCACGAGTGACAGTACTTAACACCAATGCAAATTCAACTGAGCTCTAGTGGAACTGGAATCAATGTATACCACGGTGCAAACCCTCTGCTGGTTAGAGTCATACGTGGCACATCGGAACATGGTCACGGATGCTTGAGGTCAGTCAACTCAACTCCAGAAAATCTATGCAAGTATCCTAGGCCCAATCATCTACAGCTGCATCCCTCCATCATAAGCTCAAAAGTAGGGATGTTCAGCAATGACAGCACAATGTTCAGCACCATTTGTGATTCCTCAGGTACTGAAGCAGTCCATGTCCAAATGCATCAAGAGCTGGGCAATATCCACAATTGGGCTGACAAGTTGCAAGTAATGTTTGTGCTACACAAATGCCAGGCAATGACCATCTCCAATAAGAGATAATCTAACCACCACCCTTGATATTTAATCGAGTTACCAACACCAAGTTCCCCAATGTCAACATCTTGAGGTTACCATTGACCAGAAATTCAACTGCAATCACCTAATAAATACAATGATTACAAGAACAGGTGAGAAGTTAGGACCTCCTGACTCCCCAAAATCTTTTGCCACCTAAACTTCATAATTGGAAGCATGATAAAATATCCCCACTTGCCTGGACCAAGAAATTTGACACCATCTGAGACAAAACAGCCCAATTGACTGGCACCACATTCACAGCATCCACACTCTCCCTCGCCAATGCTCAGTAGTAGCAGTGTGTACTATTTACAAGATGCACTGCAGAAATTCACCAAAGATCCTTAGACTTCACTTTCCAAACAGTCCAGAAGGACAAGTGCAGCAGGTACATGGGAACACCACCATCAGCAAGCTTGCTTCCAAGCCACTCATCATCCTTAGAAGTGGATTGCTATTCCTTCAGTGTCGCTGCATCAAAATCCTGGAATTCCCTCCCATGGGGTTTTGGGGTCAACATACAGCAGATGGACGACAGTGGTTCAAGAAGACAGCTCATCACCACCTTCTCCAGGGTAATAAATGCTGGTCCAGCCAGCGATGCCCATGTCCTACAAGTGAATAAAAAGAACTCACCACAAATCAAGTCAGCTATGAAATTAATAAAGACATTTTACACAAAAGGACCAAGAGCCCCATCACAAACCAAATTCGGTGCATTGAACACAAAATGACAGCCCAGAGATGTGCCATTCTGTTCAAACAGTCTGTGCTAGTGTTTATGCTCCCTTTGAGTCTTCTCTCACATTTATTGATGTCTTCACCATTATACTCCTTCTCCCTTGTATTCTTGTCTTGTGTCCTTGTAAGTACAAATATATTCACATTCACCATTCTCTCTGTGATTTTAAGGAGGGATTGAAGGCTGCACTTAACTGTCAGCAAGAGACCTGTGTTGCTTTTTTTGAGAAGGCCATGGATGTTCAGTGCCTTTAGACACATAAATGTCTGGACTCAATGACCCTAAGGATGGAGGTCTTGTGCTCCAAGAGCTCCTGACCAACCAGAGGCCCAGGATTGCTCCAGGTCGCAGGGGGTAATCATTGGCTGGCGGGGGGGGGGGGGGGGGGGGGGGCAGGTGCAGCAGGAATTTCAGTGGTGATTCTATCAGCAGGAAACTCCTGCCTTCCCAATGCTGGGTCCCTCAATCAGATACTGAGTGCTTTTGAGGGAGGGAGCCCTCCACAGGAGACCACTAGCTTCCTGGCACACATTAGTCTGCTGGTGCTGTCCAGAAACAACCGCCAAATCTTTGCTGGGTCAGTACAGATTGCAGCCCACTTCAGGTCCTTTGTTAGTGATGGGCTGTGCAGTCTAACTACAGGTAGCACAGTCCACAAGAGAAAACACAATCTCACTATTGTTTGGGTGAGGAATGTTACATGGCCATTAGAAGGGTGAAAAAAGAAGCAGCTTACAAACTGGGCCATAAATAACTCCAGATGAGATGGAAAACAGATAAACAGTATCAGGGTGTGTTTGTCAAACAGCTAATTCGAGGAGAAGCTTTTCTATCAGGTTTCAGAGCTCAGCGACACTGATTGGAGGAAGCGCCTTCCCAAAGAAACCGATTTCAGAAGAGGTTAAAACACCACATCTTTGAAAAGCAGAAAATTGCAAGAGAAAATGAGATGAATTTAATCTGACATGATCGCACTGCAGTCTCAATTCCCCACCCACAGCTGCAGACTCTGCTCAGGTTCCAAGCACAGTTCACAGCCCAATCCCAAACTCAAATGTGGTTACAGCCTGTCCTATTGATTATTTCAGGCAGTGATGAGTGGGTGTGAAGATGTTTTTGCATCATACTGGACTGAGGTGGGCAATACTAACTCTGGTTTCAGCGTGTTTGAAGTTGCTTTGATTTAATTTTGTTTCCTTCCTGCAGGAAGCAGTGAGCTATAATATTTGTTCCATATTCAGTTTCACATTACGCCGGTCCTTTGCATATTGCTTACATGCTGGGCTAGAGTGTGCTAGATAAATGATTTTTCTTTCCACTAAATCAACAACCTCTGTGTTGGTGCAGCCTGTTTGTTGGACTAGTCCAGCACAAAGTGCATTTAGTATATTTATTCTCCTTGCCTGGGTCGGGTGCTGTGACACGCAATGCAATGCTGAATTGCTTTGACTATTCAGCTTTAACAAGTGATTTTGCAAGACTGCTCCCTGTGTGGGACCTCACCAGATGGGAGTGTAGTTTGGAGATACGACTATAATACAACAAGGTGAATACAGTGGACTGAACTCCAGGAATAGATCCTCACGGACTTGCCCTCATAACCACTTATAATAAGTCAAACAAACTGTATATTCACTGTAGCGCATTAATGTATAAAGTAAAAAGCTCCATAAGGTGCTCACTAATGTACAAAAATAAGATCCCTCTATGCTTTCAATGTTTCCCCTCTGTTTCATCAATTTCTAGTGTAGGTTCATGACTTATTATAAGCTTAATCCAGAAGTCTTTAGAGGTGTTAAACACTGTTTATTGTTACACTGTATGTGATGTTAAGCTATAGAACAACATGCTGCGAATGGTACAGATTCCACTTTCTTATCAGAACATTGAAGTCACAACGAAATTACAACTGACCTCAGAAGCTCAATCATTAAGTCTTATCTACACACCCAGTTCTCCCAGACTTTTCTAAAAGGACTGCTGCCAGTGTTTTACTGACATCTTAAGGAGAGAAAAATGAACTGCTCACTACAGATGGTCTATCCTAAATTTGATGCAAAGTTACTCTTTCCAAAACTACTGACAACAACACAAACCAAAACAATTTACTGAAATGATCGTGATTACTTTTCAAATTTCCTTCTTAACTACAATGGCTCTGACCATTGAAAAGGTAAAGTCAGCATGGTCTTACCAGACCACACCAATGCTTTCCCAGAGAATCAATAGTGGTTTAACCTGAGGGTTACCATGCCTCAGATGATGGGAGAATACTTAATGGTAACCTCAGCCAATGTGGAAATTGAACCCACACTCTGAGCATCACTCTGCATTGCAAATCACCTATTCAATCAACTGAGCTAACCAGTCACATTCCAACCATTGACTCCCATCAAATCTCCTTTGACTTGAGTGAGCAGAGCTACTGAGCTGAGCTCTTTGGTGTGTTCTGGCAACTGTTCTGAATTAAATGTCCTGATTGAGCACCCTGTTGTAGGTGTTAGGATGATTCATTGAAGTAAAGGCCTGTTGTTCCAATAATCTCGCTTGTGTTTGCTTGCAGAACAATATGCCATTCTGGAGGATCTCGTGCCACGCAGACCTCGAGGCCCTACGGCATGCTCTGGAACTTGAGTACTTGTAGCAGAAAACAGACTGCACCTTTGTTCCTTGACTGTGGTGCTGATCCAGCTATGAGATGTGTGGATTATGCAGTTGATTTATGCTTTGTCTTAACCTTCATGGAAGCAAAATGAAAATGGTTTCAGAATTATGAATGAGATCTGACCTTCAAAGAGCAAAAAAAAATTGATTTAAAAACCACTGCACCAAGGTCACCATCACAGAAATGTGCCTTTATTGAAAAGACACAAACCTGATGCATTAACTACAAAGTCAACTGAATCCTTCTTTATCAGCAAGACTTTATTTTGGACACCAAGAGGGAACAAGAGACTTGTGGTTATCAACAGCGTGGTACAATCACTGTTTTTAAGAACATAAGAAATAGGAGCAGGGGTCGGCCATTTTGCCCCTCAAGTCTGCTCCATCATTCAGTAAGATCACGGCTGATCTGATCTTGGCCTCAATTCCACTTTCCTGCCTGTTCCCCATAGTCCTCATCTTCCCTATAGATTTTTAAAAAATGGTTCTTGCTATTTATGAACTCATGCTTTTCTCCCATTATGAACTGTGCTCTGTGTAAACACACTTGCCCCAAAAGGAAGATGAGTTCTTATTTAAAAAAAATACAAACCTGCTATTGCTAAGACAATCAAAAGACAAGTAATCTTTTTTGTGTAAATTTGTAATCTTATGATATTTCTCTCTCATACTGTCAAGTTGTTTTCAATAGTAACTGCAAATAGCAACCTGTGAGTGTTTTTATTAAAAATAGGTGTTCTGTGGACTGTGCATGTGTCTACACTCTGCCTTATGCCACCACCTTGTTGATCAATACGTGCAGATAGTACTTTTGTGACAATGAATCTTGTGGTTAAATGGCATTGAATAAAAAAGGATTTGAAAATTTCCAAGGCTTTTTGAAACAAGTCATAGAAAAGCCAAATAATCTGACAGTCTTTCACAGTGAATCAGCTTGACAATATATCCAATTTTAACTGTCCATTATTGTAGAACATATCCTCATATCATTTATGTGCAAAAGGACAAGAAATTACTAGCTTGCAATGAATTAAACTCTTTTTCAATTGGGCATCTAAAGGGGTGCCTGATTGTCCTAAGGCAGATTTAACAGACAAACAAACAATTCCCCACACATATTCAATAATTTTAGGGATTTTCCTAAACCATGAAGATCCTCAAATGCTTATAGCTTTAAGACCTCCTGCACACAGAGCTTCTATTATTTAACTTGACTAAGCTACTAACAGTGGAGCATAGAAACGTAGGAAATGCTAAAAGATAAAAGACCACAGTCTATCTAGTTCATTTTCCACCATTCTGGTTGTGACATGATACAATGATAATTCATTTGTTGATGAATTATAACGATCAATCTCCTTACTTATTCAATAACAATATAGAAGGGCAAGTTTCTCACCCACGTTCCTGCATCCTTGCATTGAAGAAGCCTTATTTTTACAATGTCCAGCAACTATGCAAGACCCCTTGGTAAAATATCCTTCATCCACTTGGTAACAAACAAACAGTATCTTCTGTGCAAGTCTATTCAGTCCATAGATGGATGCTAAGATTATTGAGAGGCTCCTTGAAATCAATGGGACAAACAAATGAGGGGGGTCTTCAGTGATGGAATGACCCACCCTGCTGGGTTACAATCAGGTTGTGAAATTGAAACTATCAGACCTCATGTTCCCCAGATAGATCACCCTATACATGATAAATATAGGTCCTGCACTCAGGATCTCCCATTTTAGAATTATGTGCAATTCAGATAGTTCTACCACTGGGGACTGAATGATTATCATATATTCTGACTACAACATCCTGCAGGAACTCATTGCCCTTTATATAATGTCCTAACACTAGTTTATGAATTGCACACAAATATATGAATTCACAGCAGAAGTAGGCCATTTGGTCTCTCCAGTCTGCTCTGCCATTTAGTTAGAAGATGGATGATCTGATTGCGGCTTCAACCCCACATTCCTTCCTACTCTTCATTACGCCAAACACCCTAGTCTAGAATTTATCTACTCCTGCCTCTAACTAATTCAATGACCCACCACCACTGCTCTCTGTGGAAATTCCAAACACTCTTAATCTTCTGAGAGAAAGACTTCCTTAAGTTGTCTAAAATTGGAGAACCTTATTTTTAAATTAATTTTAGTAATCAGCATATATCAATATACATAGTCAAAAATATCTTTATCGACACATCATATTTAGGAATTAGACCTTAATTACTCTGGACTAGTGAATATATTTTTGATAATGCTTTAAAGAAAAATAGAGCTCTGAAATAATGTATATTTTCAAAAAGTTATAAGACTTCAAAAAATTAGAAAATAGCACTATTGGTCGTTGTAAGGTCAACAAGGCAAGTTGAAAAGTGACGTGTCTTCAGAAATCCAGCAGCAGTTCTATGACATGAATAGCAAAGGGGTGTCAAAATTATGTAGTTATTTTGTCACGCTGTGAAATCACATCTCCAGACAGATGGATGAGATGTCGAACTTTACCATATAGAGAATCGTGGGAAGAGAAAGTCTAGCCTCTTAATCTTTGTAGCACTTCTTTAATTGTGTGGAGAACATTACATTAAAACCCGTGAAAAAGTTGTGCAGCAACAAAGTTATAACTTCTTTCTTGCAGTTTATAAAATGGTTCACTAGGAACTTGTGTACGGTAGTAAGTGGAGACTAAGTACCTCTCCAGGGTCACATTGAAAATAGCCAAAGGGGGAGTTATGGTTCACATTCACTTCCCAGCAGAACAGAAAAGGCAGAATGTTGAAAACAAATCATCTTGACCTTATGGCTAGGA
Source organism: Chiloscyllium plagiosum (assembly GCF_037043375.1). NCBI lineage: Eukaryota > Metazoa > Chordata > Chondrichthyes > Orectolobiformes > Hemiscylliidae > Chiloscyllium > Chiloscyllium plagiosum. The sequence goes on along the minus strand of NW_028270153.1, from coordinate 20,181,300 downwards.
TGAAATAAAAGAAAAGAACATTAAAAGCACACACACAAACTGCAACATTATTTCCACCAGATTCATAAGTCTTTGTAGTGGCACTCCCTATTTTGTTGATTGTTTTCAAAAGTTGGTTTGCACCTTCTGTTTTTAAAGTAATTTCAATAGAATCTTACTCAGATTATGATTTGATTATTTCCATTAAGTAAATACTTTTTGACTTGTGGTCTGATGCTTACAATTCATGTGTCTAAAACTATTACTAAATATATTGTAAAAGTCCATGAATTGCTTTTGCAGTCGTGATGTTGGGCATAGTGACCATTTTCTTTTACCTTAAAACAATTAATCTTCTGCTCCCAAGTCCAAGATCCTATAAGTCACTATTTTAACATATTTGATCAGCAATTTTCAATCTATAATCATATACAAAGAAGGTTGTCCCTTTGCTACCAATGTACAAAGTGTACGATTTTCCCCTTTTGAATTTTCTAACTGCAGATAGTCAAATATCCCTTTTGACAATTTTGTGATTCTTAGGTATATTTCACTCTCTTATTGAGTTTCTTGGCTGATTGATTATGAATCTGTGCATGCCTGTTCCATTTCAACTCAATGTTCTACAATGGAGATTAAAAACATTAAAGTGATCACATTAATTTTGAATTGGGATTGGGCTGATATCAGACAGCATGGCCTCTTCTGATTTCCATTCTGTAGTCACTTCAACCCAACACAAGCAAATCAGCCTTTTGTAAAATGTATTGAAAGTGAATTTGTGTGGCGTTAAGAACACGATTGGACTAGTGTGGTTTTATTATGTTTGTTTTCTTATTCTTCATATTTAGTTTTACTGAAATAACTGCACAGAGGCTGGTATCCCATCACTAAATTACCCTTTATTTACATGTACACAATGCATGGGCTCTGACCAATCAGCTCAAAGCCAGTCCATAGATGGAGAAGACTTTCTGGATCTCCTGTTTTCTCTTGCTGTTTCTTTTCAGGGACTCAGCAGTAGTGCTTATATTTTACCCACATCAGCTGTGGCTGTGTATGAATGTGTAGTGATACAGTAAAAAGGTACCTTTGTGTTAAAACTTTATATTTTCCAACTAGCATGGTTTTAATGATCATGCTCGGTCAAGCAGCCAGTTAACACTTACTGTCTTAACTCATGCATGCCTAATAGTTATTGGCCTGGATGCTATTTTTCAATTGGGCAAGAATTTAACAAACTCAAAAAGCACTTATTTGAACAAAGTTACAATTGGGTCCTATTATAGATTGCTTTTTCTCAAGTAGATTAGATTCCTTACAGTGTGGAAACTGGCCCTTCGGCCCAACAAGTCCACACCAACCCTCCGAAGAGTAACCCATCCAAACCCATTTCCCTCTGAATGATGCACCTAACACTATGGGCAATTTAGCATGGCCAATTCACCTAACCTGCACATCTTTGGACTGTGGGAGGAACCGGAGCATCCATATGAAACCCACACAGACACCGGGAGAATGTGCAAACTCCACACAGACAATCGCGCGAGGCTGGAATCGAACCTGGGATCCTGATGCTGTGAGGCAGCAGTGCTAACTACTGAGCCACCATGCAGCCCATAGGACCACAGCAATGTGGCATTCTACTTGTTCTGTATGGGACTGCTTTGCGCTATCTCTACTTTGGGCAAGCATAGGAGTATACTATACTATTAATTTTAGTTGGGAGTATTTTAAATATAATCAAAATTAATGATGTAAATATTAGCACCTGTAAATATGACAGCATTGCAATGTGTTATTCTCTGTTCTGACATAGATCACTTTACCCCAGTTTTAACTCTGGTTGGTAGTGAAATGGGCTGGAAACACATCTGCAAATCCAGAATTGGGAATCATACAATTTCAAACTTTGGCCTCATTTAAATCCCACCACTAACGTTTCTCCTAGAGTGGGCAAGAAGTGAATGGAAATTACAAGACTGGAAGTGTCCCACTGAAAACCAGGTAAGTTGCGGAATTGGCTTCAGGTCTTACCTTGCTGAAGAAACATGGATGAAGTGATAGTGGAGTTGAGGGTGAGGGCCTTAATCTTTCTGGTAGATCCTGGTAGAACACTCTAGATCCTCCTGTCTCATTAGGAAAGTAAAACAAATACCTGTTTTGAAGTATTCCAAACCAGACCTCACTGTCTTCACAAGGAGTGAAATCCAAAGAGATGCCCTCACTCAGGTTAGTTGTCAAATTTGCATTTAGGTCCGAAGATGCATAAAAGCCACCATTCAGTGAATGTACATGCCACCAGTTTAACATAAAGAACATCAAATGCCTGGAAACTCTAACAGCCCAATCACTCAGGCAGATACAGTTAACATTAATAAGTAGGGGTTAGGACAAAACTGGCATGGAGTTATAACAATTCACACTCTCGGGTGAGCAAACCCAGACAGCTAGAGATTGGGTGAAGATTGAGAGACTTGTTCTTTTTTATTTCTTGACAGTCATGCAAATATTCAACATAAGGCAATTTTTCAACTCTATTATTTCCAAAACTATTGCACAACATTCTAAACCTAAACAGACTGCACCATTGAATTATGTAATTATATTGTTGGTACTGAATTTCAGTTAGTCAAACCAAAATATACAGTAAGTAATTTTAAGTGAGTTCCCCTAATATCACAAAAAAAATACTTTGAAATGAATGATTAGCTTCATCTGTATTAACATGCTGTCGGTGTGGGATGAAATGTAAGCACTCATCAATAGGGCCACTAAGCTTCTGAGCCATTTTCAAGCATGTTGACATTAGAGAATGTGGCCCATTAGTTTCTCTTCCAAAGCCTGTGTCTAACTTATCCTATTATGAATTTGTATAATTTCCTGAGGGAGATGGCACTAGCACAACACACACAAATGCATTTGGATTTGAATGTTTCTTTGTAGAGTGTATGGTTCAGATGAGATGTTGAAGCATGTGGAAAGCTATAATTAAATTTCTTGTAAATATTAAATAAAAAGCATAAAACCTTAGGACATGTGAGTGAATCACAAGTGTTGGTAATGCTGCTGGTAAAATGTCAAAGGTAAATCTCTGGGAAACCCCTCTCAGAAACCTGAAGGTAATTTAGCAAATTTCTGCTTCCTAATTTAAATTATAACTTACATTCATCAACCTTGACTAGTTACATTCCACTAATGATATTGGTTCAACAGCACATTACCATTGTAATCTGTAGAACATTTTAGTGTCTCAAATCAGTGTTATTTGTATAATCTTCAATCCTGTTCTGAAGCAGTATTTTATCTGACCAACACAGCATAGTACTGTTAGTCGAAACCACGCTTATCTAACTAATCTGAAATAAAAATTATTTCAACTTTAGATTTCTTAACTTACTGTTTGCATTGGGATTTCAAGACAAACTTCATTGTCCAGACAGTGGTAACCTGCTACCAGAGGGAGTCGTTTATGTGAATAGCACATTCCACTACGAGGCTCGTGTGGAATATAAATACCAACATAGACCACTGGGTCGGGTGACCTGTTCATGTGTTGTAAATTATTTGTCATATTTTGGGCAGGAACATTCTTTTGGAGGTGGGAAATAGAGGCTGGGACATTTGTGATTCCAGATCCAAATCCAGCTTAAAGTTATCATAGCCTGGTATTTTTTAGGAGGCAGTGTAATAATTGTCTAGAGGTTTGCCATGAGCTTGGAACAAAGGTATGACTGTAAGGAGTACGAGCTCAATTTAAGCCTACAATAGGATCCATTATCGTAATTGTTGGTTCAATGCAATAATTGCTGGTGGACAAGTGTCTTTGGTGAGGCTGTGGCCTGGAATTGAGGCGATGCTACCCTTCATTTCAAGGATGCAGACCTACAGTCCTACTTGGAATAGTGAGGGAGGAGGCAGGAGGAGCAAATTCTCCTGGGCTAAGCAGGCCTGGAAAGAAAGTTTTTAGACAGTGAGCAGACAGAGTGTGTTGCACAAATATTTGAGCCAGAGCAAGATATTCAATCACCTTATTCACTCTGGCAAGGTCTGAGCTTTGCTGAACCCTCAGGACAGGCTTTGGGTTATTTACCGTCCCCCAAGTACAACACGAAATGTGCTCCCAGAAAACTTACTGAAGTCTCCGAACCACTCAGAGCCATAGTGCTGCTGACTACCTGCTAGCACTGAGCCATGCAGCCTCTATGGATAGGAGGTTAGCTCTGGCTGAGAGAGGCCAATAGGACTTATCATGCTGTCTCTGTAAACTTCAGGGCACATGATGCCTAAGAGAGGGCTCGGGTGAGAGAGAGGAGTTCCCTATCTGTAAATCAATGCCATCGTGGAGGAGGGGGAACCATGGGCTTCTACCAGGCATACTGACCTTGGTCAAGATGGGCATTGACAAGATGCTGATTAGAGAGCGCAATACCTGCATTTAGGGAGTGTATCATACTCAAAGATGTCTGACAGCATACCCACCACTGAGTTGTTTTAAGAAACCTCAGCATGAGGAGATTTCTGTTCTCCAAAGTTAATTCTAATGACCTCTTCATATCCCCCCCTCACAGATGTAAACATCAAGGCTATTAAACCATCATGCATGCTGTCACCAAGCCTAGGACTGTTTGATCTTGGTTCACAGCAAGCACTGCTATACCTTACAAATGAACCCTGCACTAGTCCTGATACGGGGACATGAATGGGCCCTCTACGTCGTTTAATAGTGTGGCACTCGACAATACACACAATGTGTCTGTGCAAGAAGATGGGATCATGGGAGAGGCAGCTGTCAGTTGTCCACAGGGGAGATGGAGGTCAAACACGGCCTTACTCAGCTGGGCACAAATGCAGAGGCTCTGAACTCTCAGAAAAGGAGGCTCTACGTGATCAAAGCAAAATGTGCTATCTCACATCTGAGGTCCCTGAGCCAGTGAATAATCATGAGCTAGGTACAATCATAAGCTCCTCTGATAAGAGACCATGGAGAACCATGTATGGCAGCACATAGTGTGCCTGCAGGAACTGCACATTGACATTCACAGAATGTATACTGCACACTGCAGCCTGTGGCCTGGACTAGTCAATGGTGCTGATGGCACGTGGATATTTTGAGTAGATGCCAGTTACATACTGCTAGGTTGAAATGCAGCTCAGGTTAATGGGACTAATCTTTCTCTGTTAGCTGTATGGATCATGTATCTTGGAAACAGGCCATCAAGAGTGCAACTGGGGGGTAAGCGTGCTGAAATATAGAGCAGGACTCACCTCATCCAAACTTCACGTATTTATTTTAAACAATGGCAATTTTCACATTCCATCTGTAATCCCCCATTCACGGGCATCATCTTTGAAGCAGGTATCTTGCCAGTTCTGCCTCATTATCCCTGCCACAAGCAGTGTGCCAGGATGCCAGTAGATTTGAAGCTCACTAATAGTTTCAAATGCCTATTTACCGATGATGATCAATCAGGGGAGATTAGTTGTTATTGGACTTTAAATTTTTTTTCTATCCATGTTCAGTTGACATGGCAGTCACCTTAAACATTCAATAAATGGCAAGTCTAAAATCATTGCCCAGTCCCAACTGCCAAAAGCAAATGCTCAACAATATCCCCTTGAAATCATATGATCTTCACCTTTTACATTCAACACTTAGGTTAGCTTCCATTACATAAGAACAAGTGCAGCATGGTGGCTTAATAGTTAGCACTACCACCTCACAACACCGAGGACCAAGATTTGATTCTAGTCTTGACTAACTGTCTGCGTGGAGTTTGCATATTCTCCCTTTGTCTGCATGGGTTTTCTCCAGGTGCTCTGGTTTCCTCCAGTAGTCCAAAGATGTCCAGTTTAGATGGATTGGCTATGCTAAATTGTCCTGTAGTATCCAGGGATGCGCACATTAGATAGATTTGTCATAGTAAATGCAGGGATAGGATGGATGGCTAGGTCAGTGCAGATTTTATGGACCAAATGGCCTCTTTCTACACTATACGGATTCTATGATTCTAGACATGAGTCACATAGTACTAAAATGGACACTATGGAGGCAGGAAGCATGTTTCCGCTGATGGGTGAGTCCCGAACCAGAGGACACAGTTTAAAAATAAGGGGTAGGCACTTAAAACAGAGTTGAGGAGAAACTTCTTCACCCAGAGAGTGGTGGGTGTGTGAGCTGTGGAGGCCAAGTCTCTGGATACTTTAAAGAAAGAGTTGGATAGAGCTCTTAAGGATAGTGGAATCAAGGGTTATGGGGATAAGGCAGGAACAGGATACTGATTGAGGATGATCAGCCATGATCATAATGAATGGTGGTGCTGGCTAGAAGGGCAGAATGGTCTACTCCTGCACCTATTGTCTATTGTCTAAAAGATTCAGAGGCCAATTATTACAGCTCCTGAAATTTACATATGTTACTAGCAAAGGTACTTCAGTGTCTGGGCTCAGTTTCTGGTTACAAACACCAGCATGCTTCCATCAGTGTGTCATGCTTAATGTGGTCCCAGCTAAGATGAATTCTGAAACCTTTGTATCATCAGGTCACATGCACTGATACCGTGATGATATTATGTGGATGTCTCTTAAACGTACATCTTAAATTATACTAGTTGTGAGACACACACTAGTGGACACAATCGACTACAGGCTAGAAGTCATACCCTGACACATTGTAGGAGCAAAATTAAGACCAGAAAATTTTGGGTCCTCATTGTCACACCTTCCCAAGTACAAGTCTGTACCCCAGTTGGGGTAGCAAGTTGCAAAATCAGGGTTGCGAGCCCCAAGGTAGCAAAGGCTGAAATGAAGTTTTAACTGAATTATAATAGCTATGCTCTTATACAAACAGACAGGCTCCCACTTTCATAACACCCACCTTGCGCAGGTCTTCCTCCCCCTCTCATAGTTTGCAGTTAGGGTCTGTGGCAATTTTCAAGCTGAAGATAGGGCCCTATTGGGAAAAGGTTTGAGGAGCATTGCCTATGTGAATTAAACCATCAATCCAATTTGCATTAGACCAGGACCCAAAGTTCAGAGGTGTCACCAAATTGTTGCTCTCACAAAAAAGACCATTGCATAATTGTTTTACGTTAATTGTACTGAAATTAGGGCTGGGGTGTTAGCGATAGGATCGAGAGAGAGTTACTCTATGTAAGTCTGTTTCTGAACTGGGCTGCGCTCTTGAAACAAATGGTGTTCCATTCTCTCACACCAAGAGCTCGAACTTCGAAGATTTCTAAAAAAAATTAAGAAAGAGTAATCTGGACAAATCTAATTATTACACATTTCCATCATTGAGCTACTGGAAAAGAAAATGTGGCTCTGAGAGTTAGGGCCACAGCTTTATAGTCCTATCATTAGCCCCTGCTGCCTTTCTAAGGGGAATAAATACTGTATTTATCCAGTGGTTCAAGCTTTGCAGATATTTCTAAATTGAAATGGATTCAAATACCTTGCTTCGAAAGGTAAACAGTCTCTCTTGTGTGATAACACAAGAAAATACTAGAAATACTTTCCAGATCAGACAGTTTCTGTGGAGAGGGAAGCAGAGTTAACATTACAGATCAAAAACCATTCATCAGAGTGCTATCCTGGTAGATCCATCAGGCTTGAGTTAGCAATGACCAGGGAGCAGTTTAAAGCTTTTGTCTTGGACTGGTTTGTGTACTGATTGGCTGACGAGCACAGAGAGGGAGAGAGAAAAAAACTTTAAGTGACAGCAAAATAATTAGTTTCTAAAGGAAGAGTAATTGTTGTCACTGCTGTGGTAACACAACAAAAACTAGCTTGAACAGCCGTAACTTATTTTTGTCTGAACTGAATTCATTGCTTATCCAATGCTTTCACATTGCCAGTGGTCTAGTTTCCCATTACCACAAAGAGCACTTTTTCTGACAAGTGTATTTCTGGATGCCAGTTTAGAGCATTTTATTTAAACATTTAAATTCACCACACACTACCACGGAAGTAGTAGAGAATGTTGGCCTCTGGCGTTATGCTTCCCTTTAGAGATGAAATGTGAAGACTTGGCCCAAGGCAGTACATTTGTGTTGGAAGGATTTTTTTTTAAACATAAAAATTAATGCCTTAGTTACACGTATAATAATAAATGTGGAGTTCTGGATTGCTGCAGTCTGGGTTCTAATTGTGGGCACAAGGAGGAGCCTTCCTCAACCCAAGGAAAATAATTTCCAGAGCAAGTTTTAAGACTTTAAACCTCCTCCAGAACTAAATGTGGTAGTGGACAGCAATTAGCACTGCTGTCCACCTCCCATTTGGATAAAACATTTACAGGATGCTTGAACCCTTAGGCTGCTGTGTGGAAAATTACGTATGGGTTATGGTTGATTATTGTTTAACATGGGCATTTCAGTCAGCACCTCACAACACTGGATGTCCAGCTTATTCTCAATAAAAATCTTTTCTTGTTGACATTAGTTTTTCTATTTGGCACAAAGAGCTGGAATGTTTCCGAATTTTTACAGCATGTTTTTCTTAAGTACTGGAAATTTTAACTGCTGGCTCAAAGATGTATAAAATGCAATGTTCACTCAGTGCAATTTCCAAAACCAGCACTCCATTGAGAGAAAAGCTACAATTGTTAACATATATAGGCTGGGGCTGTTTTCCCTGGAGTGTTGAAAGCTGAGGGGTGACCTCATAGAGGTTTATAAAATCACGAGGGGATGGGGATAGGATAAATAGACAAGGTTTTTTCCCTGGGGTGGAGGACTCCAGAACTAGACGGCATAGGTTAAGGGTGAGATGGGAAAGATATAAAAGGGGCCTAAGGGGCAATTTTTTCACACCGAGGGTAGTGCATGTGTGGAATGAGCTGCCAAAGGAAGTGGTGGAGGCTGGTACAATTGCAACATTTAAAAGGAATGTGGATGGGTATATGAATAGGAGGAGTTTGGAGGGATATGGGCCTAGTGCTGGCTTAGGATATCTGGTTGGCATGGATGAGTTGGACCGAAGGGTCTGTTTACGTGCTATACATCTTTATGACTGTGACTCTATATAATGCAAATTTGCTGAATATTTCATGCATGACGCTTTCCACCTAGAAAGCTTCTGTCCCTTAATCCTTTTATTTTAAATTGTCACTACAATCCCTTTCCCAACATATTCTGCAAATTAAATGTTCACCTCATTTAGTCTCACCAACTATCATCTTGCCACAGAGACTTCTACTAAAAGACATTTTGGTTTCTCTTATATTTACAATGATTGCCAATTTGTCCAGTGTTTAGAGTCAGCATGATAGCAGTGTGTCCATATTGCTGTGCTACAGAAGGATAGCACTGGATCCGTGCCCATGATTCTTGACGTGATGCATTGCTCATTTCACTTGTGCCACCATGAGCCAAGTGTCAGACAGAACCAAATATATTTTCCAAGAAGAAGTCAAAATCAACAGCAGGCTCCCTACAAGGGAACTTGTGGCTTATTACCAATGAGAAAATCAGCGAAGGAAGTACTTTATCAAAAATAGCCTCACTATCAAAACAAAATATTCATGCAGTGAAAATTGAAGACACTTTATCCAGTTGCCACTTACCATTTATATGGGGAACTTAGCACCGAGAAATTTCTGTAGGATTGTGGCATGCTTGTTCTCAGAAGTAATGTACATTACTTTGTCTAAGACATCAGACTGTTACACAGATCTTAGAGCGACAAAAGTAAGGGGACATTAAAGGAACCTCCTGAGTGATATATGTAACAGATGGAAGGTTGTGACAAGCTGCAAGGTTGGCCTAAGGGACTCAGCAAATGGAGGTTACAAAACTGTTTAGGTAAAGCACTGAGACTGACTGCACAGCTGTCATAGAAACCTCCAAGAAAAGAAATCAATCTAAGGGTTTAACCTTTTGGAGAAAGGTCAAAATAGCCTCTTTAAACTGAAACATTTATGTGTTGGAGTAGGTTTCCAAATCCTGGGATGATGGCTAAATTCTGTGCCATCACAAAAAAAGCCACTCTATTTAAATACTGACAATTACAGTCAACTTTGTTACAAAGACATGTTAAGCATTTCATAGTTTTATTGAACAATACTTGCTTTCATCACACAGTTCCAGATACAAACTCTCTTCCAAAGCTATCACAATGCTGATTTTTAAAAAAAACCTCAATGTCCTGCTTTCTATATTCGGCTATTTCCGTGTATCTCATTAGAATTATCAACATATAGCTGAAGCACTGCACTAAGAATTTCAAAAATATTTGTTTAAAAATCCCCAGAATATCTATGGATATGTTGACACACACTGAAGTTTAGTGATTTGAAATTTTGAACCATAGAGTTGAGGTTAAAATTGAGAGGAAATGTGCACATGGATATTTAAATCTATGAGTCACTGATGTCCCAATATGGACATCATTTATCATTTCAAGAACAAAAGAGCAGTCACTCTCCTCCTCATCTCATTGTGTCAGAGTATTTGACTGCCCTCCAGTTCACATTAATGCATGTAGATGGCTGCTCTTGTGATGGCTGCCTGGGATCAGATATAGACACACTAGTCAAGCTGTCACATTTATAGATGCTACCTGGGGCTACAGACTTGACAGGTCGGAGGGGACCTGTTTGAGCAGACTGTTCGTACGATCCCCACTGTTTCTTTGCTTATTCACAGAGTCTCGGTTTAGAATGCAAAGTTCTGACATCCTCCTTTACATTCTCTGGGGAAGCCGTTCTGGAACAACATAATTTAATGTCAAAAAGGCCATCAATTGAGGGGAAGAGAAAGTAATTGCAGTCCCTAGCTACCTATTTTTTTCCCATGCCATCAAAAGAGTGAGGCAACAATAGAACAATGACAGTACAGTGATATAACATAATTTTAGATCAAATTAGTTAGATTATCCTTTTATACGTTTGGAAGATGTTGATGTGTTGCTTTGGGTGGAGGAGAATGATGAAGTGAGTAAACTTGTCAGTGATGATAAAAGCCCAACAATCTTGCTCAAGGCTTTGACTTCATCTTGACTTCATCTTGAAATCTGCCAGTTCACACTACAATAGATCACCAGATCCAGTTCAAACACGAAATGGCAAAGGGAAAATAAATCACTGCAATTAATTGCCACGAGAAACCCTCTGGCTTTTGGAAATAACAGGAAGTGCCACGACAGCAAGAACTTCTGGTAGTGAGAAAGTCGCCTTCCCTAAATTATTATTGATTAGACAATGTTTTAAATTAGTTTTTAAAAATTGTCAAAGATAATTTGCATTTCTTCACTATTCCATCTACACAAGCTGGGTGACAGAGTTGCATGGTTGTTGGAACTTTGGAGGGTATCATGATGCTCTGTCTCCAAATAGAAAAGAATTCAAAAGAAGAACCTTTTGTTTTGGGTAACATTCTCTCAAAACATTAATGTCTATTATTTCCTGCACTTTACTAAAAACATCCAAAAGCTGCAGAGGGCAGGGACTTCCCAGAACAATGTTGGTGTAGGAAGGTTAGCTTTTGCAATTCAGATAGAGTAGATTTGTTAGGAGTGGATTTGAAACTTTTGCCCAAACCAAGAACAGGAGCTATTGCTTAGATACAAATACCTCACTGCAAATCTAATGGTTTTACTGAGGCATCTTACGCCATATAACTACTTACCAAGTAGAGTTTCTGGGGACTCTTACCCAGGACACTTTTATTATGTAAATTCTTCCCTTCTTTAAAAAAAACGTTTATATTCCTAAAACGATATAACAGGAAAGTTACCTTTTATTGTGCATTTGCCAATCCTATTCTTTAACCAGTCACCAGAAAGTACATGAAAGCTCTAATGGTTGTCTTCTCTTTCGAATTTCTGTCCCACGCTCTGGAGAAGCGCCTCATTCACACCATCCATCTGAGATTAATATTTCACCACATAGTGAACTACAAAGCAGAAATTGTATCAGCCAGGAAGGAAGGAAATAAACCAAAAGGAAAAGAAGGAATATTTATATACTGCCATTAAAGATGTCTCAAAGTACTTTTACAGCTATTGAGGCATTTATGAAGTGGAGTCACTGGTTTAGGAAAACACTTCATCCAATTCACACAAAGCAAGGTTCCACTAACAGCAATGAAATAATGGCCAGGTAATCTGTTTTACTAATATCAGAAAAGGGATAAACACAGGTCAGAACATCAGAGAGAAATTCCCCAGGATTTTTTAAATTGTACCATTTGGATTTTCAGTAGACAGGATCTCAATTGAGCACCTTATCTAAGATATAGTATTTCTGACAGTGGAACACTCACTCAGTACTGTCCTATCAAACTAGTTTGTTCTCAATTATGTTGATTGGAACTTGAGCCAATACCATCTGATCCAAGGATGAGATTGCTATCAAGTAAATTAAGGTGAATATGTGAATAAGAGAAAATACTTTGAAATAAAAAGAAAAGGAACTTGTGTTTTTTTAAAAATAGCTTGATTTTTGAAAATCTCCCATTTATAGTCAAGATGTTACTGTTTCCAATATTGTAGAATCTGCAAAGTGTTTAATGACCTGAAGAAGCAGTAGGTCAAGTAGTGCAATGTCTACAATTTATCAGAATCAGGTCTGACACTTTCTCAGCTTATAAATTCTGTCTGATTTCATGAGGTTTCATATTCAACATCCACAGCTGGTCAGTATTATAGACAATAGTCATACCTAACCACTTCCTCTCAACATTTTTATAACGACATTCAATAAACTTCTATGACAGAATTTCTTTGTTATTAGTTTATGTTAAGGTCTGGATTTTGTATTCCACGTTCTTGGCATATTTTACATAGCAGGGAGTCAGGTTTTCTTTCCCCTTCTTTTCAGTTTAGCATTGTGAGAAAGCACAATATTGTCCCTGTTTTCCGCTCTTGTTGAAAGAGCCTTATTCTTGTCTAAAAAATTTATATTTTACAAATGATTGCCAAATTGTCTGCTGTACTGGATTATGGACCTAACATGTGAATGAAACCCCTGGACCCCTTTGATGAAAATGATACATCTCTAAGGTAGCAAGGACATATGGAACAGCTTTGGAGCTACAAGTATTGGCTGTGTTGTGCTTTTGGAAGCCCTGCACGTTTGAATTTTGAACAGCCACTTCACAGGCATTTCTGTCAAGTGGTCCAGAAGTAGTTTTATACGAGAAAGAGTAAAGAAGTGTTGCTTAATATTACCAGTTTGCAAATCATGAATTAATTCCCAATGAGCAGATGCCTTAAATTTTGTCTTGGACAGATTGGAGTTGTATTCTGGAAATAGAACAGTACCTGCTGGCATTTATGTTTGATCACATTCACAAGTGATCCCACTAAAACTGATAACAGTATTTTTGCTCCATCCCCAAGGAAGATGTGTATCGATGCCTTCTTTTTTGTTAACTTTAGAAAATACATGGTCCCGCCTTCTAAACCTTGCTGTCATTCTTATAATAAAACAAAAAAAAGGATGATTTGTTGACCGTGGTATTAAATAATTTAATTGAAACCAGATTGACTAGTTTTCATTTCTTTGCTAAATGTAACACTTCATACAAAACTCAGGTTTTATGAGACACTTAGCGCCAATGCAATTCTGTTATTCTAGAAGAACAATTTAAATTATCGTGAACAGCCTCATACATTAATGTTACTGTTGGCTTTTCTGACAAAAACAACATAGCTAATCAAATTCCCGAAGACATTTTGGTATAATTAATCTTGTAATACATGATGAAGAATTTGTAGGATAGAAACTGGCCATTCAGTTGAAATAGTCTAAACCAGTGTTGCTACACAAGCCAATTAGTTGTATTGCATTTACAATCCAGCAATCCAATTGCAATATTTTGTGCATCGTGGATTACAAACCACAATAAATCACAGCTGAAAAGTAAGAGATCAGATCAAACAAAACCAGAAACATCAACATCCAGTTGAAAACTATAGAAATGCACAAATATAATTGGTCAACAATGTATATCAGAATAGTCTATCAATGAAACAACAACAAACTAAATAATTGAATATCATTTTCAACACGAGTTTGAAGTTTGTAATATCACGTTAAAAAAAATACTTATTTTGTAGCAGTTTGTGTGTTTAAAACGTGATTAATGGCCCTTTCTCTCAAAGTTTCGTGGCTCACTAGGGCTCGAGGACATGGAAGTTCCCAAATCTATCACTGTCACTGGGTGTAGATTTTATAATACAAGCTAGAAATTATTAAACTTTTCAAAAATATAAACTAATTTGCTTTATTTTACCTTTCTCAAGTATTCTGCAACAGTACTCGGTGTTGCTAAAGTGCCTCATCAGACAAGCATGAATAAATACAGAATTTTAATGAAAGGGTCAGGCCAGTTTAAACTGCTCCCAATGCAAGCAGCAGACAGTACGTTCAATACTGTACATTCCAAAGCAGCATAATATCTAAACCAGTGTGACTAATGCCACAGAAAATCCATCACAGTAGTTGCAAAATAAATTAAAAAGTAAAGAAAATTAATGAAAGCTATAATTTTCAGCATCGTTTACCAGATTTTTGAATGCACCTTGTTCTCACAACTGCTGGGACTAACTTTCAACTATTGAACTATCACAGTTAAACTGCAGCCTCAGGCTGCAAACCTTCCTACTTCATATCCTCTGCACAAACCACAAAGAACAAGGTTATAATCCCAATAAGTGCACTGATTATACCTGCACCTAAAAGTAAGACATCAATGTATTAATTCATGCACCTCTGCAATTAATTAAGTAATTTAACATTTAATGTTGTTTTTCCTATTTAGAGTACAATGGATCAATATCTTGGTTCAGCTATGCAAAACCCTAGTTGGACCACACCTGGAGCACTGCAAAAAGCTTATGACTTTAAAATTCTCATCCTTGTTTTCAAATCTTTCCCTGACATGTATAAGTTCCTTCAGCCCCGTAACCCTCCAAGATATTTGAGCACATCCAATCCTGACCTTTTGAATACCCTCTGTTTGAATTGCTTCACCATTGGTGAAGGCCATAAACTCTGGACTACCCCTTCCTATTCCTCTCTGCCATTCTACTTCACTCCTCAAAATCTACCTCGTTAACTAAGCATTTGGAGATGTGGCCCATCCCTTTATATGGTGGGCATGCCAAACTTTGTTTTCCACATACACCTGTGAATGGCTTTGGGACGTTATAATTACATGGCACCGTTAACACCATAAAAGTTGCTGTTGATTTGGAATAAAGAAAGATATATGGGGTTAAGTCATGGATCAGTCATGATCACATTGACTGGTAAGCAGAATATGGTCAAGGAATGACATGGTATCCACCTGTCCTTGCTTTCCTAGTTGCATTTTTCATCTCATATCAGATACATAGAAATCAAAAATTGCCCACTGTGATGTGTCAGTGGTAAATTCTGATGGATGTAATACTCAGGATTTCGCCACTCCTATATTATAGATTCAGACACAATTAATTCAACTGTTTGAAAGGTGTCCTTTGTTATGATAGCATAATTATATTTGGCAAAATCTCAAACAGGGATGGATCCTATTTTGGAACTTCTTTTTACCCCTGGCACTTTCGGCACTTGAATTAATATTAAGAAGATGTACTTCAATGCCTTAAATGCAAGATTGTGTGACATTGTAAACAGAGCATTTTAACACTGTGTAAATGGGAAATAATGATCTTACCAATGTTAAGGTGGAGGGTTGGGACACAGGGAAATAGTGAGGAAAGAGATCAATCTGAGACTGGTACAATTGGGAAAAGGAGCAAGTCAAACAGTCAGGGCAGGCAGGAACAAAGCAGAGAACAAAGTTGGAGTGATAAATTAAACTGCATTTACTTCAATGTAAACATCCTAACAGGGAAGGCAGATGAATCCCGAGCATGGATAGGACATGGGACTGGGATATCATAGCAATTACAGAAACACGGTTCAGGGATGGATATGACTGGCAGCTTAATACTCCAGGGTACAAATGCTACAAGAAGGATAGAAAGGGGCAAGACAGGAAGGGGAGTGGCATTTTTGGTAAGGGATAATATTACTACTGTATTTAGGAAGGATATTCCTGGGAACACGTCCAGGGAAGTTATTTGGGTGGAACTGAGAAATAAGAAAGGGATGACCACCTTATTGGGATTGTATTAAAGGGAAATGGAGAAACAAAGTTGTAAGGAGATTTCAGTTATCTATAAGAATAATAAGGTAGATATGGTAGGGGAATTTTAACTTCCCAAACATAGACTGGGACTGCCATAGTATTAAGGGTTTAGATGGAGAGGAATTTGTTAAGTGTGTACAAGAAAATGTTCTGATTTAGTATGTGGATGTACCTACTAGAGAAGGGGAAAAACTTGGCCTAATCTTGTGAAATAAGGCAGGGTAAGTGACTGAGGTGTCATTGGAGGAGCACTGAGGGGCCAGTGACCATAATTCTATTAGTTTTAAAATAGTGATGGAAAAAGATAGATGGATCTAAAAGCTGAAGTTCTAAATTGGAGGAAGGCTAATTTTAATGGTATTAGGCAAAAACTTGCAAAAGCTGATTGGGAGTAGATGTTTGTAGGTAAAGGGACGGCTGGAAAATGAGAAGCCTTCAAAACTGAGATAACATGAGTCCAGAGACAGCATATTCTTGTGAGAGTGAAATGTAAGGTTGGTAGGTGTCGGGAATGCTGGATGACAAGAGAAATTGAGCGTTTGTTCAAAGAAAAGAAAGAAGCATATGTCAGGTGTAGAACATAGAACATAGAAAAGTACAGCACAGAACAGGCCCTTTGGCCCATGATGTTGTGCTGAGGATTATTCCTAATCTAAAATAAAATAACTTAACCTAGGCACCCCTCAAATCACTGCTATCCAGGTGCATATCCGGCAGTTGCTTAAATGTCCCTAATGACTCTGCATCAACCACCACCGTTGGCAACGCATTCCATGCATTCACAACTCTCTGTGTAAAGAATCTTCCTCTGATGTACTCTCTAAACCTTTCCCCTAATTTGTTAAAACTATGACCCCTCATGCCAGCAAATCCTGCCCTGGGGAAAAGTCTCTGGCTATTGGCTCTATCTATGCCTCTCACTATCTTGTATACCTCGATCAGCTCACCTCTCTTCCACCTTCTCTCCAGAGAGAAACGTCAGAGTTTAGTCAACCTCTCTTCATAAGGCAAGCCCGCCAGTCCAGGCAATATCCTGGTAAACCTTCTTTGCACCCTCTCCAAAGCCTCTTTATCTTTCCTATAGTAGAGCGATCAGAACTGGGCACAATATTCCAAGTGTGGTCTCACCAGGGACTTGTGGAGATGTAGCAAAACCTCGCAGCTCTTAAACTCGATCCCCCTGTTAATGAAAGCCAATACACCATGTGCTTTCTTTACAACCCTATCCACCTGGGTGGCAACTTTGAGGGATCTATGTACTTGAACACCAAGATCACTCTGTTTCTCCACACTGCCAAGAATCGTGTCTTTAATCCTATATTCAGCATTCGAGCTCAACCTTCCAAAATGCATCACTTCACATTTATCCAGGTTGAACTCCATGTGCCATTTCTCAGCCCAGCTCTGCATCCTGTCTATGTCACGCTGCAGTTTGGAATAACCCTCTATGCTATCGACGACACCTCCAACCTTTGTGTCATCTGCAAATTTACTAACCCACCCCTCAACCTCCTCATCCAAGTCATTTATAAAAACTACAAAGAGCAGAGGCCCAAGAACTGAGCCCTGCGGGACCCCACTCAACGCTGACCTCCAGGCAGAATACTCTCCATCCACAACTATTCTCTGCCTTCTGTCAGCCAACCAATTCGGAATCCCGATAGCCAAATCACCCTACATTCCATTCTTCCTGACTTTATATAGATTAGATTCCCTACAGTGTGGAAACAGGCCCTTTGGTCCAACCAGTCCACACCGACCCTCCGAAGAGTAACCCGCCCAGACACGTTTCCCTCTGACTAATGCACCTATCACTATGGACAATTTAGCATGGCCAATTCACCTGACCTGCACATCTTTGGATTGTAGGAGGAAACCGGAGCACCCAGAGGAAACCCACACAGACACGGGGAGAATGTGCAAACTCTACACAGACAGTTGCCCAAGGTTGGAATCGAACCTGGGTCACTGGTGCTGGGAGGCTGCAGTGCTAACCACTGAGCCACCGTGCCGCCCATTATGAATGAATCTACCATGGGGTACCTGATCAAACGCCTTGCTGAAATCCATATACACCACATCCAATGCATGACCTTCATTGACCTGTCTTGTCACCTCCTCAAAGAACTCAATAAGATTTGTGAGGCATGACCTGCCCCTCACAAAGTCATGCTGACTGCCTATAATCACGCAATGCTTTTCCAAATGGTCATAAATCCTATCCCTCAGAATTCTTTCCAAAACTTTGCTGACCATAGATGTGAGACTGACTGGTCTGTAATTGCCAGGGATTTCCCTATTACCCTTCTTGAAAAGAGGAACAACATTTGCCTCCTTCCAATCCTCTGGTATGTCTCCCATGGAGAGTGAAGAAGCAAAGATCTTTGCCAGCGGCTTAGCAACATACTTTCTCGCTTCCTGGAGCAGCCTAGGATACATCCGGTCTGGCCCTAGAGACTTATCAATCTTAACGTTTGCCAAAATGTCCAGCACATCAACTTCATCAATCTTGATCTGTTCAAGCCTGTATCCCAGCTCCTCAAAGTTCTCATTCACAATAAGGTCTCTTTCCTTGGTGAAAACCAAAGCAAA
This sequence comes from Chiloscyllium plagiosum, assembly GCF_037043375.1. Classification (NCBI taxonomy): domain Eukaryota; kingdom Metazoa; phylum Chordata; class Chondrichthyes; order Orectolobiformes; family Hemiscylliidae; genus Chiloscyllium; species Chiloscyllium plagiosum. The sequence continues at coordinate 20,162,593 of NW_028270153.1, read as the reverse complement.
AAACTCATTTAGGGTTCCCCTATCTGCTCAGACTCCACGCACAAGTTCCCTCTGCTATCCCTGATCAGCCCTACCTTCTCCTTGATCATTCTCTTATCCCTCACGTATGAGCAAAATGCCTTTGGGTTCTCCCTAATCCTTTTTCATGCACCTTCCTGGCGCATCTCAGTCCATTTCTGAGCTCCTTTCTAGCAAGCCTGTAATACTCTAAACCTGTGCTAGATCCATGTTTCCTCCACCTTATGTAAGCTGCCTTCTTCCTTTTGACAAGAAGCTCCTCTGTTCTCGTCATCCAAGGTTCCTTAATCTTACCGCTTCTTACCTGTCTCAGAGGAACAAATTCGTACATCACTTGCAACAACTGCTCCTTAAATAATCTCCACATGTCTACTGTGCCCTTTCTGTGGAACAATTGCTCTCAGTCTGTACTTCCCAACTCCTGTCTGATAGCGTCATATTTTCCTTTTCCCCAATTAAATATCTTCCCTTGGTAACTGCTCCTTTCAATCTCCAAGGCTATGGTAAATGTGAGGCAGTTGTGATCACTGTCAGCAAAGTGTTCTCCCACTGGAGATCTGACATCTGTCCTGGCTCATTGCCGAGCACCAAATCCAAAATAGCCTCTCCCCTTGTCGGCCTGTCTACATACTGAGTAAGGAAACCCTCCTGAACACACCTGACAAACATGGCTCCATTCAAACCATCTGCACTAAGGAGGTTCCAGTTAGTATTGGGAAATTTGAAATCACCCATAATAACAACCCTGCTACATCTGCATTTTTCCAAAATCTGCCAGCTTATGGGTTCTTCAATTTCTCTAGTGCTATTAGGGGTCTGTAAAAAAACCCCAATGAGGTGGCTGTTCTCTTGCTGTTCCTGTACAGTCAGGAGAGATCGAGTGAATCCTTAAGAGTATAAAGGCAGTAGAAGTATACTTAAGAGGGAAATCAGGAGAACAAAAAGGGGAGAAGGGATAACTTTGGCAAATAGGGTTAAGGAGAATCCAAAGGGATTTTATAAATTTGTTAAGGACAAAAAGTTAACTAGGGTGGGAATAGAGCCCCTCATAGATCAGCAAGCCTATGTGTGGAGCTGCAGGAGATAGGGGAGATACTAAACGAGTATTTTGCATCAGTGTTTACTGTGGAGAAGGACATGGAAGATGTAGAATGTGGGGAAATAGGTGGTGACATTTTGGAAAATGTCCATATAACAGAGGAGGAGGTGTTGGATGTCGTGAAACACATAAAAGTGGATAAATCCCCAGGACCTGATCAGGTGTCCCCTAGAACTTTGTTGAAAGCTAGGAAAGTGATTGCTGGACCTTGTTGAAATATTTGTATCATGGATAGTCACAGATGAGGTGCCAGAAGACTGCTGGTTGACTGGAGAAAGGTGGAAAGAAAAAGCCAGGGAACTGGTAAGCCTGTCATTGGTGGTGGGTACATTGTTGGAGGGAATCATGAGGAACAGGATGTGCATGTATTTGGAATGGCAAGGACTGATTAGAGATAGTCATGTCTCATGAACTTGATTGAGGTTTTTGAAGAAGTAACAAAGAGGACTGATGAGGGCAGAACGGGTAGTCGTGATCAGTAGAGGATGATGGTGGAGGGTTGTTTTTCAGACTGGAGGTCTGTGCCAGTGGAGTGCCACAAGGATTGGTGCTAGGTCCACTGCTTTTTGTCATTTATGTAAATAATTTGGATGTGAGCATATGAGGTATGGTTAGTAAGTTTGCAGACAACACCAAAACTGGAGGTAGTGGATAACAAGGTTATCTCAGAGTACAAAAATGGGCCAATGGGCTGAGGAGTGGCAGATGGATTTTAATGTAGATAAATGCAAGGTGCTGCATTTTGGAAAAGCATATCATACCAGGACTTCTACACTTAATGGGGAAGGTCCTGGGAAATGTTGCTGAACAAAGAGACCTTGGAATGCAGGTTCATAGTTCCTTGAAAGTACAGGTGCAGGTAGATAGGATAGTGAAGAGGGAGTTTGGTATGCTTTTCTTTATTGATCAATTCTCTGTCAGACAATTCATTTAGACTGATTAGTGAAAACCCATATTTTTCAAAGTATTACAGAATTTGGTGCTGTTTCTTTAAGAATAATGCTTTATACTTCAATATTATTTCCATTATGGTCAAATAACTAATTCAGAGATTCACTTTAAATACTGCCCGATTGTTATGAAATGATGAGAAATAATTATATGATGAACTATAGTGACATAAAAATGTCTGTAAGCCTTTTGTTAAAATGATGTGAAGCTATTCAACCTAAATTGCTTTAGCACTTCCCGTGCTTAAAGTTCAATACAATGAAGAAAAATAGTAACTGAACACTTTTCAAGGGGCCCTGCTCTTTACCAATTGCTTGAATTGTTTCTTATCTACTGTGCTGGCAACAATTACACCTCCCCAACCACCCCCCCCCCCCAACACATTAAATCATATTGTGAAATTTAAACAGTCTCTAAGACTGACCAAGTTGATTCAACATCCAAATGTTAATACCACCCAAATACTGATGCACAAAAGGAAAAGTCAGGGCATATAGTTTGACGAGAGGAAGTTAACTATTAGGTTTAATGACAATTTGAGGGTGAAATTTTATACTGTTAAAGACATGTATTTGTTGCTACAGGCAGACAGATTGCTGATGAGCATAACATTAATTTCATGCTATAGACATGAGGAAATCGAAAATATAATTTTGAATGGTAATGAAAATACAAAGATAAAACTAGGTATGTTCAACATATTTGTAGATACGCAAACCTGATTTTTTGTCAATTTAATTATTTTTTACTATATTGTAGACAACATAAAGTTGACAGGTATGCAATTGTACCTCAGGCCTTACTATAGACTTTGTTTCTTGTTACCTATGTTATTTCCACTCCCTAGTTACTTGATCAAGATAAATCAACTTATGACAAACATTAGTGTTTTCTTCAATTCTGAGTGAACCATCAAATGCTCACAAGTTGTCGAATTCCATTTACTTACTTCCATGTCCACAACATATCCTGACACATAACATCATATTCCAACTTTTGCCATCTCTAAACTGACTTTCTCCTAATGTTCGATTATGGTGCCTTTTCATAAATTCCAAGTTTTCCAAAATTCAACAGTAATATTATCCTTCATACATCTTCATACAATCTCACTTGTCTTCACTCCATCGTCACTGCTCAAATCTAACTTGTGATATATCCAATTTAAAACACTCCTAGTGATAATACCCTAATGAAAATACATAGGCCTGCTCCACACTCAACCTTGAGAAGATTCTTCAACCTTACATCCTGGTTTTTTTTTGCAGCTACCTGTCCTTTTAGGGGAAGTGTTTGAATGAACATGAGAATTAGGAGCAGAAAAGGCCACTCAGCCTGTGGAGCCTGTTTGACTGTTCAATAAGATCACAGTTAATCTGATGACACCACATTTCTGCCTACTGCCAATAACCTTTTACCCCCAGTTAATCAAGTTGAATCTTTCTATCTCTGCCTTAAAAATACTCAAGACTCTGTTTTTGACGGAGAGAGTTCCAATGATTCATAACCTTTCATGAGATAAAGTTTCCCTTCATCTCTGTCCTAAATAGGTGACCCCTTATTATTAAAATCATTGGTAGTTCGAGATTCTCTTACAAAATGAAATGTCCTTTCCACACCCACACTGTCAAGACCTCACAGTACCTAAAACGTTTCAGTTCAGTTTGCTTGACACTATTTTCTGGCTCTCTTTCTTTATTTTCTTAAAAATATTTTGAAGTTTGTGTATTTGAGCCCACTGTTCACATTTATATTCTCTTCTCTACAGTTTGAAATCTCCTTCTTTTCTGATTTGTTCTTCATTTCATAAGACAACACATATGAAAGGTTCTTTGTAATTGTCAGCTATTTAATGTTATTTCAGATAATTTCAAAGTGTGTTTTCAAGTTGTTTCCTTCTCTTCATATCTCTTTAGCGACTGTGCAATAATCCTTTCCTGATGAAGGGCTTATGTCCGAAATGTCAACTCTCCTGCTACTCAGATGCTGCCTGGCTGGCTGTGCTTTATCAGCGCCACACTTTTCAATTGTGCAATACTCCAGGAATGATGAAGGAAATAAATTCAGAATATGGTGAAATTGGTCTTGAGTTCTCGCACAATCCAGGCAATACCTAATTGCCACAAAGGGTTAAAATAAAACAGATTCACTTACTCATTGACCTATTCTAGACTGTCAGTACGAGATGATGTTCACTGCCTGGCAGCTTCCTCCCATTGGTAACTACTCTGGAAGGGGAAGTGAACATCAAGCTGAATATGAAACATGCTGCTGGCTTACTATAGCCAGTTTTGCACTAAGGGTAAAGATGAATTTTGCCCCTTTTCTGATATTCAGAACTCATTACTTGAGGCATTGTCTTGTACCATTGTGCTGTACTCCTTTACAGAACGACCACGTCTTTTGAAATCAATAATGACGCAATAAAATAAGTCATTGTCTCCGTAACATTAACCTGAAACTCACCCCGAAAACAGTCCCAATATTCTTCATACTAGTCAGGTTTCACTTTTCAAGTTATTTAAATGCTGCACAAACAGCAACAAATCACCTCATGCAGAAACTTGTGATAGTTTTGACATTAATCACTGTCTGTTCTCCTGCCAAATGAAGATTAAATTAAACTTAACACCCATGGCCATTTAATATTATATTACATTATTTAAAAAACACAGGACTGGAATAATAGTAAACATTATTATTTTTTTAATATATTATCAGATCTTTTAAAATAATTCATTATATCTCATCTATATTTGAAACACACATGCTAAACCTGGAAATATTTAAGTTATAGTTTTGAAACTAATTTTCTGCTACATTCCATTTAAGGAGGAAAGATGCTGGAAAACAGATGTATTTCTGTTCATTTTGCCATTGAAACCAACTCATCTTACTAGATCCACCTTTCACCTGGAAGGCAAGGCAGTACAAACTAGGTTCATCCCTCACCTGGAGGATTAGGGTCCTTTCCAGGATACATTATAGATTCCTTCAGCTAGAGTTTTATTACCTGGGAGTGCTGGCAGTACAACCCAATGCAGTTATGAGTCAGCAGGCCAGCCATATTTTCAGTAAAAGTTGTGCAATGTTGAGATTTCATTGTAAATATTTGCTTAGCTATTTGAAGATCAATGAATAGTGTTTACATGAAACATCCACCACATTATATCTAGTATTATATACTATACAGAAATAGACTCAAAAAAGCCTACAGCACCAGGAAAAAAAAGGCCCTTTGGCCTATCAAGTCTGTGCCAATCAAAAACAACCACTTAACTATTCTAATCCCACTTTGTCTTGTATGCCTTGGCATCATAAGCGCAAATCTAAAAACCTCTATGTGTTATGAGGGTTTATGCCTCGACCTCCCTTAGAGGTAGCGAGTTCCAGATTCCCACCACCCTCTGGGTGAAAACATGTTTCCTCACATTTCCTCTAAACTATCTGCCCCTCTTCTTAAATCTATGTCCTCCTGGTCATTGATCCCTCCATTATTTCCTCCAAAGGGAAAAGTTTCTTTCTGTCCACCCTATCTATGCCCCTCATAATTTTATACATCTCAAACACATCCCCTCTTGGTCTTGTCTGCTCCACAGAAAGCAACCCCAGTCTATCTAATTTCTGTTTATAACTAAGACTCTCAAGCTCAGGTACTATCCTGGTAAATCTCCGCTGCACCTTTTCCAGTGCAATCACATCACTCATGTAATGTAGATTCCAGAACTGCACACATTACTCTAACTGTGGCCTAAGCAAATTTTGTACAGTTCCAGTATAACCTCCCAGCTCTTAAACTCTATACTTCAGCTAATAATAACATAAACCTTAAACTAATAGAAGAGTAACAACAAAATTTATTGAGTAAAGAACTTATTTAGAAACAGAACTAATCCCAATTTACATATCAGATCTAAATGCGACACATTAAATGCTCCATGCATGATGATACTGTAGTGATAGATGCATGTCAGGCATGGCTCACTTTTTAATGCTCTTGCTTCTGAATCACAAAGTTCATGGACTGATGCCTGATACAAGGCTTTAGACAAGGACCTGACCACAAGAATCAAAGTCAAAAGTGCCTATGCAATATGAGAATGCACTGCATTGTTGGAGATACTGCCTTTTGGATGAGACACTCAACCAAAGTACAATCTGCCTGCTTGGGGAGATGTAAAATGTTCCATGGTTCCATTTCAAAGAAGAGCAATATTTACTCACAACACCCCCAATATTGTCCTGGGCAATATTTACCCTTCAATCAACAGCACAAAAACTAATGATCTGGTCACTGTTGTTACATGTCACAGTACTAACTAGTGGTGCCTTATATATTGAGTACAGTGTTTCCACCAAATTCTCTTTTATTTTTAAGCAATCTCTCTCTGGATATTGTATAACACACATCAACAGCAGATAGGACTAGACCTTGGATCATCTGACTCAAAGTAAGGGCACCATCATGCTAAGGAGCCAACTAATTAGCAGTAATAAAAAAAAACACAATGGAGTTTTAAAGAAAGAGGAATGTGTCTTAAACAAGTTTATTTCATGATAGCAACAGGTGCAAGTTACATTGACTAGTTAAGCATAATTACAAAGACGTTCAGGAGTCACAGATTAAACATCTGTCTCCACTGAAACATCATGCCGGACTGCTACTTCGCCATCCAAAGCCTCTGTGCCATGATCACACTGACTGGAGTCGAATACAATTTCCTACATTAACTCTTTCAGAGCTATTATCTTAGAGTACATCAACCACATAAGCTTTTCTCCACATAGTTAACATTTATATATGCAGATATATAACTAATTTTTATATTCACCATTACCCCATGTCTTTCCAAATCTCCAAATTCACAAAGGTAACTGGTCTGCAGGTTTCACAATTATTCCAAAATATCTTCCCTTCTGACTTAAAGGATTGGTGGGTTTTTTTTGCATAAAGGCTGCTGACTTTGATTTCTGATATTGACCTTAACTGTTCTGTGAACCATTTCTCCACTGAAAAATCTTTTTACCTCTTGGACATTCTTCATAAAGGATGCTGCCCCTTGTAGTTGGCCCATTTTCTTACTCAGATCTGTTCCTTGCTGATGCAATTAGTTGCCCCATAACCTTATTTGAGGGACTTTTAATCTGTCAAATGTCCATCATGCAACGTGACCTTTCTTTGGATAATTTATTCCTTGCAGTATCTTAACTCTTTAATCAGGTAATTTCTTCTTTACCACATCTTGAATCTGTGGATGTTGGTCTGGTTTTCATGAACCTCTATGCAGTTCATTTCCATTTCATTCACTCTTAAAGTGTTCCCTCTTTCGTTTTCCTTCTGCATGGACCTCAGAGATCCGTGTCAGCATTTCCTTCTGGAATGGGCTGTCAATGCTGCAATCCATGTCAGCAGGCCAATCGCCATGTGCAGAACAGAGAGGGCTGTGTGCACAATCACATAGCTTCAAGGGAAAGCCGTTCTCAATCTGCTGACATGTCTGCATTGAAGTATGCAAGCTGTTTACTTCAGTTGGAGTAGGGTGGATATTAATTCACCTTCTGTCGTTATCTTACTGGTGAATTGGACAATTTCATGTCCTCAGTCATGTTCCTGAGGGACTGCTTTGTACTTAGCATTATCTTTGTCACTTCTGCTAATAGTTCTTCTTTGAAAGGCAAATAATTGAATAATGCTCTGAACTTGCGGCAGATGATTATCCATCAAAATCAAAAATACTGTATCCTTTTAGAGTCAAAGAGTTGTACAGCACAGAAATAGACCGAACTCATCTATGCCGATTAGATATCCTAAATTAATCTATTTCCATTGGGCCCATATCCCTCTAAACCCTTCCTTTTCATGTGCCCAACCAGATACCTTTTAAATGTTGTAATTCTACCAGCCTCCACTACCTCCTCTGGCAGCTCATTACAAACACACACCATCCACTGCATCAAAAAGCTATACCTTAGGTCCCTTTTAAACCTTTTCCCGCTCATCTTAAACCTATGCCCTCTAGTGGTGGACTCCCTCCACCCCAGAGAAAAGTATATTTACTCTATCCGTGCTCCTCACGATTTTATAAACCTCGATAAAGTCACCCCCCAGCCTCTGATGCTCCAGGAAAAATAGCCCCAAACTTTTCAGCCTCTCCCTTTCGCTCAAACCCTCCAACCTCAGCAAAACCTTTGTAAATCTTTTTTGCACCCTCTCAAGTTTAACTTCTTGGGTGTACTATTATGCTATATGAATAACCTCAGTTAGAATTCATCCACGAGATCAAGTGGGTTGAATTGTTCATGCTTACTCTCTGTATTTGCTTCTTCTGGCATTGATTTATTGAATTTTGTCCTTCGTTCTATCTTCAACTCATTTAAAATAAGCAACTTTCTGCCTGTTGATAATGTGGAATATGGGATATGCAGGGAAGGAATCCACATTAGAGATCAATGTAAGTTAATACAAGTTAATGATTATTCAGCCAGTTTACTACCTTCCTGTGAGATAGCTGTTAAGCAAGACAGTGTGATTATTATGTATACATGGCCAATGTTGAACCAAGATTTCCTATCCTTTCCCAATCTTATCTCCACAAACCACTTTAATTTGCTTCAAACCTTAAAGGAAAACTAACAGTACACTACTTTTTGGTAAGTTATTTATCTCAAATGCAGCTGACAGATAGAAGTGGCAGGAAGCCCATACACAAAACTAACTGGCTTGGAAACCAGAGCTGAAACGATGGCTTGCTGTAGGGATGTATTTTATCTGACAGTTTCAAAATAATTAGCCCGAGTTTCAAATCGTTTAAACAGCCTCTGAGAAAGTGAATGCATTACTAAGATTTATAACAGTTCCTCCTTTTCTTCTAAAAGCGTTGAATCCTTCCAGTCATTATAGTCCCATGATGCCAGTCACTTGTAGCTCATCCAAATGATTAGATGTGACTTCAGACAATGTATCGACAAACTCAATCCTGTCCATACCCAGCTTGTAGACTGACTGTACATAGATGCATCCATGAAGAGCTCTTGGATAGTAAACAGGAGCAGAAGCCCTGACATTTTAACTTCCAAAGACAATCAAGGTCAGTTATTGTGGCACCTCTATCATTCTGGCTAAAATCATCTAACTCAGCAGAACCTGGGGTCTTCTGGAATGGCTTTTTCAGGTATTCGCTGACTAAGCTGCAAAGTCATTAACAGAGATGCCAATTCATTGCCTTGTAAAAATACTTAGAAGAGGAGGAATGAAATACAGTAATAGGGTATTGGTGCTGGTTATATTGTTCTTTGTAATAGCCAACACAAACTTGATGGAACAAATGGATCCTTTCCATGTTATCTCTTATAATTTCATGAATCCAACAATGACAAGTATACAGACCAGGTAACTTGCTTCTATTCACCAGTGTGAAGTAAACTAAGTGTAGTTGGAGTTGACGGCATGCCACTTTTTGAATTATGAGTGGATGCCCTGTACAGGAAGTAGCTATGCTTATCTCTAAGTCTTCCCCAACATCTTGTTTTGGGTCATAATGTAATTTTCTACTTTTGGGCAATAGCCAAAGTTGTCACTGCCTGGGGCTGATGGTTGAAATGTTAATGAGTTGAGCAATAAGGGGTTAGGGAAGCGTACTAACATCTGTCACGACAGGAAACATTAATATAGTGTAGAATGTATGTGCATAGAAGTTATGTGCTGCACTCTTACATACCTTCAAAGTGCAAAACAAGGTAAAGGCAAAAAAAAGTCTGTACTTGACATTAAAAAAGAGGCAAATTAAAGTCTCAAAGGCATTTTTAATTTACACAAGAATAATGAACCTCAGATATTTTGCAAAAAAGTTATGAAAAGATTTCATAAAGATTTTGAAAAGATTGTGGAATAAGCAGCACATTTTCTGTGGAATGAGTCCTGCCTTGGAGGTAACAGGAGGCAAAGAGTGAATCTTGACAGATGAGGAACAGAGGGGCCCTGGCTTTGAGACTCTGGGCAGGTGAGTACGATTGGAAATGGTTGTTGGTTAGAATCGTACAAGACTGACCAGTATCTGGCCGTATTTGACAGGAAGATTATGTTGCATATCTTCATCACTCATGAATTTTAAACCAGTCCACAAGCCAGTTCCTCAGCAGGGGACAGGGCAATTGTGAAGCTGGAAACATATCTGATGATCAACCCAACCTTTCTCAGCTCCTGCTTAACATGCAGATTCCAAGGGCTAAGGGAAACCCATACCAAGCAAACTTAAGAATCCAAATCAGGTAAAGACCAAAGCAAGACTACAGTCTCCTTAACGTCAAACCATCCAGTCATTTCTCAGGATTGACCATGGCTCATACCCTGTGAGACTGAATTATACAGAAACCTTGATCCCAAAAGTGGCCTGACCAACCATGTCCAAGACTCTGGACTGATAATGGATGACGTCCCTGACTTCATCTGTTGGCACCATCTGACTGACAACAGTCTGCCTTGACTCAACTGAACACTGCTCCCCATAGACTTTGAGACATGGCCCATTTGGTTAATGAGTACTTCATGGGCTTGGTCAGTATGAGGAGACTTCAGCAGAATGAGATAAAGGCTCAGTGAGAATACTCTTGGAAATTTTGTTCAAAGCGAAAATTCAGTGTGGGGTTGGATTGCAGATGGAGAAGCTTTCTATAAGGTTTCTGAGAGTTGAGTGGGGGAGGATAAAAGGCGTGGATCGAGAGACCAGCCTGCATTGAGACCAGTGGTAACATTACAAACCACAGGGTGACACAAATGCTGAGACAAAAGCTGAGTGGGGAGTAGGATTGGTGAATATTTCTAGACTCCAAAGTTTGTAATTAGGTTGTTTTGCTTTCTTCTTTTTAAAATAGCTGAAGTACAAGATTTGCATTTTTCTTTATTTTAAGGAAACAAAATTACAGTAAACTGTGAACAGCAGGAATCCATTCATTAATTTATAAATTAAATCAAATCCAATAATGATGGCAGGCTGGGTGATGTGTTGCAGCTACAGGTGAGAGCTGCTGGACACTGTTGTGATCCAGAGCAAACACATCTCTAGTAAGCATTTACAGCTCGAGGAGCTTTGAATCAGAGTTGAGAAGCCAGAGTCCAAGCTCCAGATATTGCACTACATCAGGAAAGGGGAACATTACGTGGTCTTACTCCAGAGGCAGTCCAAGCCCTCACTCATAATTCAAAATTGAAGGTAGGAAGACCAGGGGAGGGGTGGAAGGTAAAGCCGAGGAGCATCAGCCCCTGCAATTGTCAAACAAGTGCAAGGTTCTTGTAAGCTGTGGAGGAGGAGAGCAGGGACTGCAGGGAGAATGAGTAAACTCACCAAGACACCCTGGTACTGCAAGCCTTTCAAATGGGATTAGGGAATAGGAATGCAGTAGTGGTGGGGGATAATAATTAAAGGATTAGATACAGTTCTCTGCAGCTGTGTGGGTGTCCTGAAGACTGTGGCACCTGCCTGCTGCCAGGACTCAGAACATATCCTCAGAGTAGGAGAACAACTTGGAGTGGAATGGGTTGGGATTCAGTGGTCATTGTTCACATTAGTACCAGTATTAATAGGAGTAGGAGTAGAAAGGAAGTTTTTCTGAAAGATTTTGAACAGCAAAGACCTAAATGAAAAAGCAGAACCTCTATGGTAGTAATCCAGACATTATTACCTGAGCCATGGGCAAACTGGCATGGAGTAAATAAAGTCAAGGAGTTAAATGTCTGGCTCAAAGATTGGTGTGGATGGAATGATTGAGTTTGCAGGTCACTGGCACCGGTACTAGGGTAAAAAGGAGCTCTTCTGGTGGGATGGACTTCACTTAAACCATGTTGGAGCAAGTGACCCGGCAAATCAAATAGTTAGGGCTTTAAATGATTTGGTGGGCAAGGGGAGTTTGCTGGGGAGGGGGTAAATGTAAACTTACAAAACAAGGGGATATAGCAGTACTACAGGGTAGCTATTTGGATAATGATACCAAGTAAACAGGGGGAAAATGGTTAAAAATTAGTGGTTCTTTAGTTGGATGCATGTAGTCTTTGAAACAAAATAATTGAAATAAGGCACAAAGACCAGAGAATGGGTGTAATCTTACTGTAAAGACAGAAATGTGGTTACAAGGAGACGAAAGCTGGGATCTAAATATTCAGGGGTGTGATTTTCTAAAGGACAGGCAGGAAGGAAAAAATGGTGAGATAACATTGTTAGTTTGGGAAGGAATAAGTAAAACAGCAAGAAATGATTTTGGATAAGATGATACAGAATCTATATGGGTTGAGGTAAGAAATAACAAGAGGAACATTACATTGGTCGCAGTCATCAATAGAGCCCCTAAAAGTAGTTATTCATTAAGATAGAGAGTAAATCAGAAGGAAATTAGGGCATGTAAAAAATGCAGTACATCAATCATGGGAAACTTTAACCTTCATGATGGAACAGTTTACTAGAACAATCTGTTATGGATCCAACCAGGAATCAGGCTGTTTTGCATCTGGTGATGTATAATGAGATGAATGTAATTTTGATATCAGAGCAAAAGGAAAATGACCATAACATGGTAGAATTTAGCATACAATTTTAGAGAGAGGAACTTGGATTGAAAACAACAGAGCAAAACATAATTGAGGTAATTACAAAGGAATGAGAGCAGAGCTGGCTGGAATAGATTAAGAAAGGAGTTGAAAGCAAAAGCAGTTGAGGGAAAAAGGCAGAGATTTAAGAAAATAGTTCTTGGCTCATAGCAAAATTACATCAAGTGAGGAAGAAGGATTCCAGTATAATCCAACTGGAATTGGATGTAAAGAATGTAAAGGCTAGCATCAAATTGAGAGAAAAAAAACATACAATGTGGCAAAAAATTAGTGGTAGCAGAGGATTAGGAAACTTTTAAAAACCAAAGACAAACAAACAAAAAGGAGGGGAGAAGATCAACTTTAGTAAATCTTTCAAGTAATACCTAAACAATCAAGAGCTTCTTTACATATATACAAGGGAAGAGAAGCCAAAGTAAACATTGGCCCTTTGAAAACAAGGCTGGGGATATAATAATGGGGAACCAGAAAATGACAGAGGAGTTGAATAAATATTTTGCATCAGTCTTCACTGTAGAAGACACTAATAGCATTCCAAAATTACTAAATAATTAAGAGGCAAAATGAGGAGAAGAAATAAATACAATAATTATTGCTCAGGAAAAGAAGTGATGTGGAACATAAACCAATAAATCCCCTGGACCTGATGGGATACATCTAGGATATTCATAGTAGTAGCTACAGGGATTATGAATATATTGGCAATAATTGAAGAATCCTCAGATTCTGGAAAGGTCCCAGAGGATTGGAAAAATACCAATGCAATATCTTTATTTAAAAAGGGGAGACAAAAAAAACACAGGTAAATCTACGCCAGTTAGCTTAACGTCAATTATAGAGATAGCTATCTATGCGTGGAAACAATCCTTTAGTCCAATTCGTCCATGCTGACCAGTTATTTTCTATAAATCTAGTCCCATTTGCCAGCATTTCACCCATATCCCTCTAAATTCTTGCTATTCATCTACCATCCAGATGCTTTTTAAATATTCTAATTGTATCAGTCTCCATCACCTCCTCTGGCAGTTCATTCTATGTACACACCACCCTCTGTGTGGAAAAAGTGCCCCTTAGGTCCCTTTTAAATCTTTCCCCTCTCACCTTAAACTTATGCCCTCTAGTGTTAGACTTCCCCTATTCCAGGGAAAAGATCTGGTCTATTATCATATCCATGCCCCTCATGATTTTATAAACCTCTATAAGGTTACCCCTCAGCAGGGAAAACAGCTCCATCCTGTTCAGCCTCTCCCTGTAGCTCAAACCCTCCAACCCTGGCAACATCCCTGTAAATGATTGAAACTTTGACACAAGGAGTCTTCTTAATCAAATGCCCTTAGTGTCAGACTCCCCCCACTCTGGGGAAAAGACCTTGTCTATTTATCCTATCTGTGCCCCTCATGATTTTATAAATGGCTGTAAGATCAACTCTCAACCTCTGAAGCTCCAAGGAAAATAGCCCCAGCCCATTCAGCCTCTCCCTCCAACCTTGGCAACATCCTTGTAAATCTTTTGTGAACCTTTCAAGTTTCACAACATCCTTCCTGGAGCAAGGGAGACCAAAATTCCACACAATACTTCAAAAGTGACCAAACTAATGGTCCTGTACAGCCTCGACATGATCTCCCAACTCCTATACTCAATGCGCTGACTAATAACACTGGCTAAATATTTATTGCCCATAAGGCAGTTAAAAAAATCAATCACATTGCTGTGGGTCTGGAGTCACATGAAGGCCAGACCACGCAAGGATGACAGTTTCTTTCCCGAAGGGAAACTAGTGAACCACATGAGTTTCTCTGACAACCAAAAATGATTTCATGGTCATGATTAGATTCTTCAATTCCAGTTTTTTTTTATTGAATTCAAATTCCACCATCTATCTTGCCAAGATTTGAACATGGATCTCTAGAACATTACCTGGGTCTCTAGATTAACACTCCAGCAATAATACCCTAATGGAGACCACACTCTTCCCCAACACACATATACCTTGAAGAAGTAGGCACAGATTCTCAAGGATTTTTATGTTGAAGAATGCAAAAATGTTTTTTTGCTAGGACCTCAACATGGACAGTGGCTTCGAGGATACTTTCCAACCAGATTACAAAAAAGTATTTGAATTATCCAATAGCAAAGCTATATTTCAAGATCTATTAATGCTGGCCTGTGTATTGTCAACAGTGGCCTGCAATATGATTCACCTCTCTTGTTCTTTGGAGTGTGGGGAAAAAAACAGAGCTGCTAAATGGTGAAGTTCCACAGGTAACTTCTTAAAACAGGGCAGGGGAATACAAGCTGTGACAGATCGGTGCATAGTGAGAAAATTGCCAAAATAATTTTAAGTAGCGCAACAAAATCAGAGTAGTAACTAGACTAGGACTATTGAACACAGGGAACTGAAAAATGTAATACTGTTAACTATTGTTGAGGCATCAGCGGCAGACCTAAGACCTTAGAGTTAACAGCTGTAATTAGATTAGATTACTTACAGTGTGGAAACAGGCCCTTCAGCCCAAGTCCACACCGACCCGCCGAAGCGCAACCCACCCAGACCCATTCCCCTAACACTATGGCAATTTAGCATTGCCAATTCACCTAACCTGCACATTTTTGCACTGTGGGAGGAAACCCACGCAGACATGGGGAGAATGTACGCACGAGTCTTTAAACATTCAGCTATAAAATCGATTAAAGGGCTTCTAAAAAGTTAAGAATTCATATTTTTGACCCAACTCCTTTGTAAGCATTAAGTACATTGACTCATCTAGTTAATTATGTAACGAATAGAAGGACAAAAAAATCAGAGGATTCTCCATTTGAGGATCATCATCTAGTGTTATGGAGAAAATTTTAGAATTTAATATAAACAATGGAATAGCAGAACACTTAGAAATGCATTATACAATCAAACAAAATCAGCATGGCTTCGTTTGGGAAATTACATTTATCAAATTTATTGGAATTGGGCGCAGTAACAAGCAGAACAGATAAATGGGAAGCAGTGAATGCAGTATGTTTGAACTTTCAGACCGTACCTAATAAAGTACCACATATTAGGCGACTTAATGTGGGTGGCACAGTGGTTAGCACTGCTGCCTCACAACGCCTGAGACCCAGGTTCAATTCCCGCCTCAGGCGACTGACTGTGTGGAGTTTGCACGTTCTCCCAGTGTCTGTGTGGGTTTCCTCCGGGTGCTCCGGTTTCCTCCCATAGTCCAAAGATGTGCAGGTTAGGTGAATTGGCCATGCTAAATTGTCCATCGTGTTAGGTAAGGGATAAATGTAGGGGTATGGGTGGGTTGCGCTTCGGTGGGTCTGTGTGGACTTGTTGGGCCGAAGGGCCTGTTTCCATGCTGTAATGTAATCTAATCTAATCTAAAAACTTCTATCCCTGTGCTCAAGGTGTCTGGTAGCTGCATTGCAGTGTAAGGTGTTGACTCTGCTCTAAAGTGCAGTATTAAAGTGGAGAACTGTATTCTAAGCCAGAGATACAAAGAACGAAGAACTTTACAGCCCAGGAGCAGGCCCTTCGGCCCTCCAAGCCTGTGCCGATACAAATCTACTGTCTAAACCTGTTGTCCAATTCCTAAGCATCTGTATCCTTCTGCTCCCTACTTACTCATGCATCTGTCCAGATGCATCTTAAATGAATATACTGTGCCTGCCTCTACTAGCAACGTGGTCCAGACGCCCACCACCCTCTGTGTGAAGTACTTGCCACATGTATCCCCCTTCAACTTGAACGTGTGACCTCTCGTTATTGAACCCTTCACCCTGGGAAAAAGTTTATCTCTATCTACCCTTTCTATACCCTTCATGATTATGTAGACCTCAATCAGGTCCCCCTCAATCTCCTTTTATCTAATGAAAACAAACCTAACCTGTTCAACCTCTCTTCATAGCTAGCACCTTCCATACCAGGAAACATCCTCGTAAACCTTCTCTGCACTCTCTCCAAAGCATCCAAATCCTTTTGGTAATGTGGCGACCAGAACTGAACACAGTATTCTAAATGCAGTTGAACCAACGCAGTGTACAATTTTAAAATGACCTGCCAGCTTTTATACTCAATACCCTGTCCAATGAAGGCAAGCATACCATATGCCTTCTTGACCACTCTAACCACCTGTGCAGCAACCTTCAGGGTACAATGGACCTAAACGCCCAGCTGTCTCTGCTCATCAACTTTCCTCAAGGCACTCCGGTTACTATATAATTTGCTCTAGAATTAGGCTTCCCAAAATGCCTCACCTTATATCTGCATGAATTGAACTCCACCAGTCACTTCTCCACCCAACTCTCCTGTCGATCTATATTCTCCTGTTTTCTTCTGACAGTTCCCTATGCTTTCTGCTACTCCACCAATCTTCGTGTCATCTGCAAACATGTGACAAATGATATGAAAATTACATCAAGTGAGGAAGAAGGATTCCAGTATAATCCAACACCAGGGATGTTAAGATAGCATCAAATTGAGAGAAAAAAAACATACAATGTGGCAAAAATTAGTGGTAAGCAGAGGATTAGGAAACTTTTAAAAACCAAAGACAAACAAACAAAAAGGAGGGGAGAAGATCAACTTTATGCACATTTGATACTAACCTTCAAGGATTTGGGGTGGGAGTGGTAGGGCTTAGTGGGAGTTAGGGTTATTACCATACAGTGTGCCCTGTGATACTGTGAGTTGCAAGGAGATACCACCAAATATTCACTGACTTTCATATCAGTAGTCATTATCTAGTCTCCCTCCTCCAGATAAGAGGATAGCAAATTGCATCTAAATGAGATGATAACAGGTTAATGTATGCAAATAGGCCTTCTGTTACTCACTAACAAGAGTCTTATCTCACCATTAAAACAACTGGCATGAAAACTGGACTTTCTCAACATCAAGAATCTCATTTTTCTGACCTTTATCATATGTTTCCAACTGACTCGCCTATGTCCATATTGTTCAGGTGCTGGGAAAGTTCAGCTGCATCATTCCTATGTCTGAATTATAAGAATTCAATAATATTCAACAAGCTATACATGACAAGATAACCCTTATTCTAGTTCAGTTGTAAACAAACCAACTGTCCCCATTTATGGTAAGTACTCTCTCATTAAATATAAAATTGACAAAGAAGAGTCCAGTTTCACCAAATTCCACCACTCTAATCTTAAACAACATTATTAAATAATGTAAATGGCTGTCTCATAAACATGTATTTGCTATTTATATGGGATTATATTTACAAGATCTGAAAAGTAAAAAAAATTACTTTGTTGAAATGAGATAAAGCAAGAGCCCCACCATGTGTTAGGCAAGTCATATTACATATTTAGCTGAGCTTCTAATTTTTTTTAACTAAACAGGTGACGACAGATTCCTGTCTCGACTCCACTGATGGTAACACAGTCATATAGTAGTTCTTTTCTGAATTCCACAGCAAGTTAAATTTTAAATGTGAACTTAAATTTTAAAAGCTGCCACTTAACACCAGCTGTAAAGCAACAAGTCAGACAGTAAAGCTCACCTATTTTCAGTATGAAATACATGGGCCATAAATTTTTACTTCTGTTGGTTCTTCTACAGGCTGTTGGTTCAATTTGGGGTTGGGGATGAAGGGACACAGAGGATAAAGGTGCATAACTGCACTCTTGCCCACCTCCAATATCATCCCAAATCTGTTTAAAAATCCAGCCCATGGTTTTCACCTTGTATAGTGTGATAAGAATTTAAAAATATTAGGAGTACATATCCAATTTTCCAGTACTTACCTGAGGTGAGCACTAAAGCACTTTTCTTCCATGGTACCGGGTAGATTCAAAGATACTAAAGAAGCCATAATAGAGATACAAGCCATTGACTTTTTTTTTTGCTATTTTTAATATAAACTTTGTACAAAGAAATGTGAAAAAATACTTCCATTATGCTAAAAGCAATTCTGTTTCACAAGTTAGGCTAGCAAGTCATGTTCTCAAAAAACAATGGTAATTTTACTATAGTGTCAATTTTTTTTAAAACTTTTTATTTTAATAACATTTACCCATCAGGACTGGTTGAAAACTGTACAAACTGCTTATTTTATAAACCGGGATGAAAAATAAAAAACAAAAATATACACATCAGAACAGCACTGGCATCATTCTGAACACAAAGGATTATCTCATATACACACAAACTCCTTGTGTTCAAATGTCATACATAACCAAGAGCAAACAATTGCTAACATGTGGAGAAGAGGAAAATAAATGAGCAGCGAGATGTACCTCCCCATGTTGTACTCCTTCATTAGAAATGCCAAAACGTACCCCCCATTTCATGCTTATTACATCACTGGGTTTCACAGACTCCTACATATAAATATTATATGCTGTGGTCCAACTACTAAAGGCTTCTTTGTTGCATGCTGTATACGTTCCCCAATTCACTACATTTTCAGAAACTAGAGTCTAGAATCTTCCATTAAGTCATAATAAAAGAAAATACAAAGGGATTGAAGCTTTAGAATTGACGAATTGTATAAAAGATGAAAGGCTTGCAGGATGTGATCATGTTCTGAAGACTTCAGATTGAATTTTTTTCTTGATTTTTTTTAATGCTCGGCAAGAATGTAGTGTCATGAAAGCTCTGTATGTTATGTACAAAACAGATAAGCAACGAATGTATCCACTGAAGAGCGAGGGCAGTATTCACAAATTCCCCATGCAAAGTCTTGATCCATAATGCTGCCTTCTTCAACTATCATCCCGCACGATCTAGGGCCTTCAGGTTCTGCGAGTTTGGACAGGCATTGTGGTCTGGGCGCACTGGACTTCTGACTGCACAGCAGCTGCACCAACTGCTGGAGTCACTACAGCTGGCATCGTCTGCGAGTGGAAAAACAGAATTTGAATTCAACTGTAAATCAATTAATCCTTGACTTAAATAGATAGTGCATTGCTTACCTTGGCAAAATTCTAAAAGAAAAATTGCAATGAAGACCATGTGTGTGGCAACACCTGGAATACGTGTGATGCAGCTCATTGACCACCTGCAACTATCACTCAAAGTGGGTGCCATAACTCACCTGCTACTGCCCCAAATTTTCCACCCACTCTACAGAAATAGGGGACCCCACTGATTGCACCCAATTGATCAGGAAGTAAAGGGGCGCACCACAATCAAAGAAAATATTGGAATACAATTGTAGATCTGGTAACTACCAAAATAACCAAAACACATTTATTCTGCCTGTTTCACATACAATAAATTCTGTTGGGTAATCCTTAAATGTAAAAGGTTTAGGGACATAGCAGAGTTTACAGAATGTAGTCTGTGCTTCTTCACCTCCACCCCTGCCCCCTTGACAGGTGTAAAAATGACTTAATCACCTGAGCATTAAGAGGCAAATGTAATTATTATTTTAACAAGGTTCAAGAATAAGCAAAATTCAGCAGCCAGAGCAATGTTGCCATATTCCCCTTACCAAAATGAGACACTCCAAACTAATGACAGACTTGGCATGAAAGCCAAAAGGCACTGATCATTTGGTTAATGTGTGTTCACAACTGGTACTTTTAAAATGTCAACCTTCTATTCCAAATTGTCCACAGCATAACTGATCCCTTCCTAATATGACTGCAGACAGTGGGAAGACAGCACAGCTCCTCTGCACATGCCAGCCACTTTACAATACGATTGCAGGAGGAACAACGATACTCTATATAATTAGCAGTAGGATGTGTCAAATGCCAGCTACTTATTATACATAAAGTGGTACGATAATTGGAGATTTGTAAAAGTGATGCAAATAACTCCAACATTACCAATTTTTAAGCATTGTTAACAAAAACCTTAAAAAAAATGAAATTCTACTTCAGTATAAACTCACCCAACTTTGCTTGCTAGACTCTGGATGTGATTCTGTTTTCCCTTTCTAACATGGGAAACTTACAAAGATCGGGGACCAGACTACCTTGGCAATTTTTAAAACTTTAAACATTTCAGAAGGTGACTGCAATGATTGCAGATGTATGAAGGAATGGTGGTGGAGATGGGGACATGGCCGTGATTTTCATTTTTCCAACATGGGATTTAGAGAGGCACTCCCTTTCCAACCAGTGTCACAATTAGGTAAGTGATTTGCATCTTGTTGCCAGTGATACTGAGAGCCGGTTTCTCAGAGGACAGTCAGGGCAAATCAAGCTTGAGGAGAGGTCTTAAGCAGAAATAATTCCCCTTGTTTGTACAAAGAGTCCAACACTGTTTCAGGTACAAGTAAAAGATTCTTTGTTTTTTTTTGCAAATGATGCACCATGATTCTCCAGAGTGAAATATGCTTCATGCCTATTATTTGGGATAGGAACAAAAAGGCCAGAAAATAGCATTGCATGAATCAACCACTGGGAACCAAACAGGTGGCAAAATCAAAATTAGTTTAATGCAGAATGAAAGCAGCTTCTCAACCCCACAGATTTAAATCCAACTAGAATTTCAACGTACATGAAAAGATATGCCTGTTATATACTCCCCACTCTCTACAGCAGCATACAAACAACCTGTATCACTATATAAACTCATTGAACTCCTGCAAAGGCATGACCTCCCCTTTTTCATAGACTGGCACAGACATCAGGATAAAAAAATCCATTACAAAATTACAAAAATCTGAAGTCACTATGAATTCTGAGCTTCCCCAAGCATCCTCTTTCCTCTCATTTCTCCCTCTGGGCATGGCCTGTATTCCCCTTCCCACTGAAACTGGTATCTGCTGTGATTCTTCCTCAAAAGAAAATTAGCTTTGAGCATCTACCTCCATCCTACAGGACATGAGTATAACTGCACAAAGAGAAAAATACCATTTTCTCTCTCTCCCCCCCCCATGCACAGAACATCTCAAATTAATTTCACCATCACTTGCACTTCTCAAATACTGGCAAGAAACAAACAGAACAGGTAAGCATTACTTCACATTAACAGCCAAAATGGCATGTGCTGTGGATGCAGAAAGGGCAAATCAGATGACAGCACTGCAAATGTGAATTAACTAAAAGATATCATTTCATAAAGAATAAAGGGACAAGAAAGAAAGAAAAAGATTTTGCCAGTGGCAAAGAACAAACATCCACAGTACACAGCGACTCATCCATAATGCAGCACCCTCACAGAGCACATGTCCCCCTGTAAGAATTACGGTTTCACAGCAGTCCTAGACACGCCACGCAAGCAGTCCAAACGTCAGCCTCTTCAAGTTACAAAGTGTGAGCCAACATAACATTTTTTTTGTTAAGAAATGGCTGTGCACTTAAACAAACCATCCATGCACTTCAAAGAGAGGGTGCTTCAATTGGAACAATATATTCCGCCTAGGAAACAAAGTTAAAGACCTCACCAACCCCAAAAGATAACAGTTTTTCTTTACACAGAACAGTTGAGTATTACAAATGGGTTTTAATCCATTCAGATTTCTAGCATCTCCAATATTTTATTTTTTGATTTCTTGTACTGCATATACCAGAACTCAAGAAAATGTACTTTTTTTGTTAAATTTAAAACCAATTCACCTGTACTTGAATCACCAGTGATGTTTCCCTATCAGAAATTAGGGCCATATTTCTATGAACTGGTATATGTACCAAGAATCACTTGTTTTAGAACTATTTGGCTTACCTGTAGATGAATTTCAACTTTGTGTTGGTAAACTGAATCCTCTGGATATTGTCTGCGCAGAAAGAGAGTTCTACAGTGACACCCAAACACTACTAATCAACAACAATAGGTGCAATGCCTCAGAGTCAAACTAAAGTGCACTCTTTAGCAACAAAACATTAAAATGGAAAAAGCAACAGCATCGGAGTCACTCATTCCAAGCAGATTTTGGCTCCTAATAGCCATGTTTTATTAGAGAGAGGTTGGATGGAAAAATGGTAAAAATGCGCAGTAGAGGAGGTACAAGAACAAAAGCCTTCATTATGCACAAACTCCACTGAAAATTTCACAACAGATTAGCTCTATCTTTGTGCTTACTATCATAACAAATGGTTTCAATGTTTTTATTTAAAAAGTGAATTAGAATGAGAACGTATTAGAAAAGGGGCAAGCAAAATACTGCTCAGTCAAATCATAGCCCTCAGTAACAGGCCTTTCCTCGCCAGAGTTTAGAAGAATGAGCTCTTAATTGAGGTATGCAATGTTGCAAAGGCGACTGACAAAGTAGACAAATTGGATTTTTCCCTTTGTGAGGCAATGTAGAATGAGGGGTCATTGTTTTAGAATAAGGTCTAACAGATTTAAAACAGAGCTGAGGAGAAATTACTTCTCTCAAAAGGTCATGAATCTATGGATTTCACTACCCCAGAGTGCAGTGGACATTGGAACACTGAATATACTTAAGGAGATAGGTAAATTTTTAATTAGTAATGGATCAAGGAGGTATATAGGCAGGCAGGCAGACAGAAATGTGGAATCGAGTGAGATGACACCGGCATGACTATATTAAATTATGTAAAAGGTAATATTAAATTATGGAACAGGCTTGAGGGGCTCAACTTATTTCTTTTGGTTTTGGAAGATGACAATCTCATAAGCCCAACATTAACATTACAAAGATACATTTGTAGTGATGACAACTAACACGAGTAACGTTTTAAATGATTCCCTTCTACTTATTAAACATTGTATTTTATTTCTAACTCATTTAGGAGCAAGAACAACTGTACTCCTATCATGTGCAGCATTCTCCAATAGTTTGTGAAGTAGTTTAATTTGGTATGAGGAACAGTTAGCATGTTCAAATGGGCCTGACACAAGTCAGATAGGATCTGCATCACTTGATCATTCACAACTGATAGAACAGTGTCTAGATGGCTATTGAGGTTTTAATGAATTATTCCAAGATGCAAGGAAATTGTGCCCAAAAAGAGGGAATTGCAATTTAGGTATTACTGCCCAGTCTAACAGACAGTTAGTTTGAGGTTAGACTTTCAGCCAATGAGGTATGTATAAAACAATTATTGGTTTTAAATAGTTTTTTTTACTCTTAACTTGCCAATGTCTGTTTAGTTGGTAAACTGCTGTACTTTCAGCTGTTACAACATATATAGTTGCCTCTGACTAAATCTTGACCAGTTGAATAGGTGCTGATCAGTGTTTACAGAGAAAACTTTAAATGCAACACCTTATGAATATTATCAGTATAATCTTGGGTTTAATAATTTGCTTTTAGTTAGAATATTTTTATGTAGGATAAAATGCAATAGTTTGACAAACTGCAGTTTTTTTTTGGACTGCTAGAAATTCTGTAAAAAACTTTTAACAAGTACATTTGAATATTAATTCAGTTGTTCCCTTTTGACAATCAACAATTTTGCTTGCTTCTATTACTATTCATTTTCCCTCAATGGTACAATAGCTACAAAATTAGGCTCTTGAATCACATATTCATACTACGCTCTCAGCAATAATTGTTACTATTTAGAATGGGAGTAATTTTCTTCAAAATCTGCACGTCTTCATGCCTGTCATGTCACTCTAAGGTAACCTTGGTCTGCTTTTGTTTTAGACTTCAGAACTCACAGCAGAATTGGACTACAAAGTTACTATTTTGTTTGAAATTTTATATATCACCAGTAAATCTCTTGTGGCCCAGCTCAGGATTAGTTGCAGGCAATGGTGTGGGAGTTGTTTATGACTCATTGCTGGATTATGAAATCAGCTTCTCTGTTAAACTCAAGGGGGAAGGAAGACGGGGCACATTCTATAACATATTGCTAACTCACCATGCCAGTTTTAAACTTCAGTGTTATGTTGAAAATTACTCCTCCTTGGTTTTTTAAACAAAGTTTATGATAAAGTGGATCTGAGTGACTCACAAAAGGTCAGTGGAACTTAAAAGCAGCAATTTTATGGTCCATATTTGAAGTGATAATCCTCAATCAAAACTCACTCTGATTAAACTAAAAGAATCAGGCATTTCCATTTCATGATACCAAGAAACAGACTAGACATGAAAGAAAATATAGCCCATGCTGCTCCACCATTTTTGTTTCTTTCTTTACATCTGAAAGAATCAGGGTTGGAGAGGAGAAACGGAAATCAATGATGCAGTAGGTTGAAGCATTGACCTTTCACTTCTGAAACCCATCGGTGTTCAAACTCAGAATCTTAAAAGTAAATTTTTTTTTTCTTTCTGCTGCAACAGTCCTATTATACAGAATTCTCCAGATTTTGGTGTCAGTGGCAATCAAATAGTGTCGAATGTTCACAATGCCTACAGACTATTACTGAGTTTTTGTACTGCTTAGGGCATCTGCGCACAGGGCAAACATACTGTCTCTTCCTACTGATTAAATGGAGTCTAAATCAGACAGAGTAAGTTTGAATATTTAATTCAATTTAAAAATCACATACAGAAAGTGAAATAAAATGAGAGAAAAAGAAAATTACAACTAAGATAAAGTGATGAAGTACAGACCAACAACTGGTACTTATGTGGTATCTTTAATATATTAAACATCCCAACATGCTTCAAAAGGAGCATCAATAAAAAACCAACCTTAAGCCATACACAGCAATATTAGTGCAGATGACCAAAAGATGGTCGAAGAAGTAGGATTCAAGGTAGACTTTGAAGGAGAGAGAGGAACAGACTTGACAAAGGTTTGGAAGATTTAGGGAAAAAAAAATTTCAAAAATTACTTAAGAGTCATGGAGGCGTACAGCACGGAAACAGACCCTCTGGTCCAACTCGCCCATGCCGACCAGATATCTTAACCCAATCTTCTAGTCCCATTTAAGTTTTTTTTATATATAACCTAAGTCTATTCACAACAGATTGCAACTTTATGATTGTACAGGTAACTTTATAGTGCCAGTAGGATTCATTCATTATACACAAATGAACACTAATTTTTTCCAGCAGACTTAGGGCACACTTTGTTAGCCCCACAACTTCATGACTCTTGTGTGTTTTAATGCTAAGTCTATCATGAACTACTGGTGCAGTGAAAGTTGTGGATAAACCACAGTGGAACTGGGACAGAAGTTACCATTTTGCCACTTCACTATGGGTATCCAGTCATTGAAATTTGTTCAAAAACAAAATCAGATTGCTGGAAAATCTCAACAGGTCAGGCAGCGTCTATGGAGGGAAAGCAGAGGTGATGTTTTGGGTCCCAAAGAATTGTCATTGGTCTGATGCTGGGTTTTTCCATAAATTTCTGATTTTGTTTCTGATTTCTAGCATTCACAGTTCTTTGCTTTTCTTATTCACTGAAATTTGTCATCCAATTCATCTATAAAAGCAATGAGCACTGATAATATCATTGTTATCATGTCAAATGCAGATCATTAATTTAACATACAATCAACCTGGCACAGAGAAGCCAAATGATTGTGGGAAATAAGGAAAAAACATTCTATTGGTGTAGTGCAGGATTTTTAATGAAAAAAAAATGGAGGAAATTAACATTGCAAGTGGAGGAGAGAATTTAAACCTGCATCTCATTTACTTGACACTGCCACCGGTCAGGACAAAAAAAAGTAGCACTCCCCAGGACATAATTCCTTACCTATGGTAATTATTTAAAAAATCATTTAAAAGGATATGCATATCTCATGACAAATGACTTATGGCAGAAAGAATAAGTGGCTTGCTCAAAAGAACACAAATACAACTCAGTCCATTTGCCTCCTAAAATGCTCTCCTACTTCACTAGCAAGTGGCAGCCCCACTTGGAGATGACGACTGGAACCAGGAACATATCAGTTGGACAGTATTCACATCACTGTGCACATTAACACTTTTATGGTAGTTATTTAAAAGTTTGTAAGTGGCTCAGCTGGTTAGGACAACACATTCTACGAGAGAAGTGTGTATGAGCATCAACCAGAGAGTGTGAAGGCAGGATTAGGCTCAGCTGAGAAGTCCATGCAAATATAACATTATAGCTTGCTGACTTTCACTGCACAGGCTGAGAGAGAAACAATGAGCATATAATCAAAGTATTGCAGAAAGCCTGGTATTTGAGTAAACATTTTGCAGCATGGTAACAACTCCTTCTAGACAAAGAACGGGCATAAACAAAAGCAGCAAAGTCATAGCATCTAAAAGAAATCTAGCCTTGACTGAATATATAATGTCAGAATTAAAACTAATGCTTCAAAAGACTTATATGCTAATTAAATAATGTGACCTTTGTCCACAATAAACTAGAGTTAAATGAAGATTTGTATTCAGTTTCTATAAATTAGTCCTTGAAAGGAAACATTAGAAGTCTCACTATCTTGTTCAGCAAGCAAACAAGGAGCTGATTATCTTAAATACAACTGCAGTTTCCCATCTAAATTCCCACCAATTTTGAACCACGTAACCTTGCAACATTGGTTTACATTTGATTCTATATTACAGAAAAAAAGATCAGGATCAACAAAAGGCATACAAAGTAATAGTGTAATCGTGCAAAACGCAACAAGATGATTAGAAATATGTGACACTGAATAAAAAACCTAGTCGTGAAGCATTTTCAAATACTTGAGTTCATATCTTCAGCTACCCTCTAGCAAAAAGTTGAAAAGGAACCAGCATTGCAACATGTGATCGGGCTTGGTAGCACATTTGTACTTTAAATACATGTTTTGACAGTTACAAATAGTTGTTGATTTACTTAAATGAGCTGGGAATAGCAGTGTAAGTGAAAAATATATTCAAAGAATATAATAACTAGAATAAGCCTGGAGTGTATGAAACAAAGCCATTATTGACTAAGGTAACCAGGCAATACTTACATTTTCCTTGCTTTTATCTGTGCCCGGGTCCTTGTCATTTTGGCTGGCTTTGCTCTCTGATGGTGATTGCTGGACTGTGGGGGCTTGCTGTGCATTCTTATTTAATGCATCAGAATTCACTTCTGATTCAGTTTCCTGCTGAGTTGCAGTGGCTACAATTAAAAGATAAATCTGTTACAATCAAACTGCTGCACTTAATTGCAATCCGTGAGAAATACCAATTGTCTTATTTAGGATTTACACTCTCTGACTGAAACTTGTTCTGGACATTAACAGTGAAGAGAGCCAAGTATTTGTTTCATAAAGGATAAAATGTACTAGTTGAAAGATTAATGTCTCGCGTTCCTCCTATTCGAGGTTTACAGTCAACACAATCTTCCATGGCCATAGCTGTAAGGACAATATGAAATTACAATAAAGGCAAATCAAATGAAATAAAGCATTCTACACTCTCCTTTTTAAGATCAGTCCTCCTGTAATATTGTGACTAAAACTGTGCCCAATTTTCAATTCTATCCAAAAAAGATAAAGACTTGCAATTTTTTGTTTAAATAAAGGAAAACATTTTCTGACTTTTTTTTGTGCAAAAAATGTTTACTTCCATCTAAGTTCAGTATTAAATTATATAAATTAAGCTGGAACTAATGTCCAGGCTAGAAAGCTCAAGCCTGTCCAAGTTATGACACTATGTACCTGACTGAGTGCAAGACTTCATGTGCTCTGGCCAGTGTGCCTGTTGGCAAGGATAGTCACAGTAACTGGTGTTCCAGCAACAGTAGAAGATGGCTTCCTTCCTGCAATTTGCACACCACTGCTTCTTCTTAGTTTCATCAACAGCCTGCTGCTTCTCTGCCTCCATCTGCTTCTTCATCTCTGTGATCATCCGATCCTTTTCCTGCTCAAGACTCTGCCGCATTTCTGCCATTGTTAACTCTAGGACACACAAGCAGAAACTGTTTTCAGAAAATTATCACAGCTTATTTGTCAACAATGCATGAAAGGAGAACAGTTTTTTTTTAAATAACAAAGATTTAGAGGCAGAGAGAGATAGCAATGCATTCAATGGTATCTCAATTCTCCATCACTCAGCTCTTGTGCTTTCAAGCTGAGTACAACTTTTGTGCAGAATCAAGTCTTCAAAAACTAAACCACATCAGTCACAGACCCCTATTTATGGACTACAGGAGCTTCTGTACCAATTCTGCTCCAGCACTAAAATACAGGAATACACCAGAAAACATGGAGGTAGTTCAGTTTGTATCTGGGAAATGCAACCAGGATCAATCATAAAATGTTCAACCAGCTGAAACTGCAACACTACATAAATTTAATAGAATGGCATTGCTAAGATTTACTCCAAAATAAATTTACATTTACATTCCGGTCTTTTATGATATGACCTTAAAGGAGTTGTTAGATCAAGAACTTGGGAACTCATAACAGATCAAACTTATCATAAAGTATATCTGAAATCTTTTGCACAAATTTGATCCACGGATATTAAAACAACATAAGCAATTGGAATTGATCTAGCTTTGCAAGACTGCAGTTATGATTCCTAGTCCACTTGGTGTAATGATTCATAAAACAAATGGCAGCCACCTGTCTGTACATGAGCTAAGGAAATAAAAAGTGTGGAATATTGAAAATCTAAGTGCTGCAAAGTAACTGAATGAACATTTACAAATTCTCTGCAAAAATGTTACTAACATCAATGCCTTTTAAAAGCTAAGTCTTATTCCTCCCTCACACCTCTGGTAGCTAGGTTCAGAATGACACAAAGTTGCAAGAGTAGCTATCTACCAGAAACTGTCTCTCCCATGGATGGTGTATAATGCAAAAAAACCTAAACAAGCAGTAAAGAAGAAAACACAAAAGGTTTTCAAACTTGGAAATGAAAACCTGGCAGCTGACTCGTGGCACCAATTCCAAGGCTGAACAAAAAGTTGAAAATCTACAAATATCTTTACAAGGGGAATACTCATCTTTAAAACAAAAATCCAAAATGTCAAAGGGCCCATAACTTGCTACCCAATCACATGTGGTATTAGAAAAAGGCATGGAGTTTCAGGATGTCATAGAATCATTGCATCCTCAGAATGTGGAAAGAGATCATTCAGCCCAGGTTTACACCAACACTCTGAAGAGCATCCTGTCCAGAACTTGACCCCATCCTATCCCCTAACCCCACATTTACCATGCCTAATCCATCTAACCTGCACATCTTTAGACTGTGAGAGGAAACCAGAGCACCCAGAGAAACCTCACGCAGACATGGGGAGAGTTTGCAAACTCTACACAGACAATTACACAAAGCTGGAATTGAAATGGGGTCTCTGGTGCTGTGAGGTAGCAGTGCAAACCAGTCCATGCCAGCCTTGAGGACAAAAGCAGCCAGCTCCTTTTGGTTTCCTAATTTGATAGTTTAGTAAATGAACGAGTTTGTGCAAACCCCTGGTCATAATAAATAAGAACAGAAGTAGGCCATTTAGTCCCTCAATCCTGCTTCACCATTCAACAGGGTCATGGCTGATCTGACACTCCTCACATCCATTTTCCTGCCTTTTTCCCATAACCCTCGATTCCTGACTGCTCAACAATTTATCTTAGCCTTAAATATACAAAAGGAATCGGTTTGCACAGGTCTTTGTGGGAAGGAGTTCCAAAGACCCGTAACTCTCTGAATGGAGAAAATGCTTCCTTATCTCTGTCTTACTCTGGTGCCTTATCAGGCTAATAAAGTTTGACACAGAGAAGATACAACTAAATAATATTTTTTCAACAAGCAAAGAGTAGGCAGCACAAAACTAACTTGTGACATTTACCAAGATTATGTTTCATCTCAGCTAGCTCTTGCTGATGCAACCATTGCAGTTTATCAATTTCAATTTTCATTCGTCGAATCTGCCAAACAAAATAAACAGTCAATTCAGATCAGTGAGCTGATGACATTAGACATTATTCCACAGAGACACTCAAATTTAGTCACAAGTGACTAACCTCTGCTATTGTGCTTCCAGAATTATTTTTAGAAAGGTCATTGTAGATTTCAGTCATTGTTCCCTTTATTGCTTCCATCATCTAGAAAGAAAGAGTCATATGGATTATAATAAAAACTAGACTCGAGTTGTACTATCTTCTAGAGTTACATTTAACACTTCTAAACCCTGTCTGATCTCAAAATATCTTTACAAGGGGAATAAATTGTTAATTCTCTCCAATTGTAATTGAGAACTTACAACAAATACCTTCTCTACCTTCTTAATAGCTAAGCATCACTTAATAATTACATCTTACAGCAGACAGAAACGTGACCAAAGAAAGTTCTAAGGATGAGTAAGACTCTTGGGAAGGAATTCTTCCTTCTCTAAAAGGACTAATACTTAACATTTCACTTTGCTCTGTCAACTCTGCTGAAGGAAATTATTAACTCAGTATTGTACTCTCAGGAATATGAGGCACCATATTCAGGAAAGTGATAATTTCCAAAAGATTTGTCAAATGCACTGGTATGTGAAATGACTGACATCAAAAATCCAACAATACAAGTACACAATCCTTTATCCAAAATCCTTGGGGCCAGTTGTTTTTCAGAATTTTTCGTATTTCAGAATAGATGACATTTTCACAGCAAAATTAAAAAAAACTACCTAACAGCAGACGCATGTGTGAATAGTACGAGCACTGAAACACAACTGACGCCTGCCAGTGCTGGACCATGCCGCTACGTCACATCTGAGTGGTGTGGTTCCAATGGGTGTGGAGATGAGTCACTTATTCGCACACTGAAATAACGCTCCATACTCCATAAAAAATGTTTCAGATTTCTGAGCTTTTCGGATTTTAGAATTTTGGATAAAGGATTGTGTACCTGCACCTCAAGTCTTCAGAGACACATTGGCTACTGCACCCACAATGAATAACCACTTACTTCAATAGCTTTCACATGGTCTCTTAAATTAAACCAACTTGTTGCTAAATGATCGATTCTGTTATACTGATGACTGGTACTGAAGCAGGAATGTTTACAGCTTGCTTTGGCATCTGTCCATCTCAGGAGACAATAGATCATACTTGGGGTATGTCATTTCTGGATTTAGCATCATCTGTTATGGCTGTAGAGGCCAAACCAGTAGCAGGCACAAATTAATGGAATCTGCTTATGGTCAATTGATACATTTTCTTCATCTGAGAGAGTTCCTTTGCTCACTGTCTGATCACTCCTTTAGTCCTTCGCTCATCTTCAGCACTCTAATCAGCAGTGAGGATTCCTGTGCATGCATTTTGGTCCTAATAAACTTGAGGGTGCGCTTGATGTCATCTTTGCATAGCAGATGTGATGATCTATTGGTTTTGTGCTGATTAAAGCTTTCCATAGAGTTTACCTTAGAGGTGCGGCTGTCATCTATACTGTACACATGACAAACCAATGGGGTCACCACTGACTCAAGAAGGGAAACATCCTGGGGTTCCCTGGTGACTGGGGTTCACCTAGATTCAGTATTTTCTTTTGCTACAAAATGGTGATATTTTTCTGAGGCAGCAGAGGTGGTACAGTACCTTTCGTGTACATGCTACACGAATATACATTGCACTTTCAAAGGCTTGTCTATGTATGAGGGAAGGAAAATATGAAAACAAGCATGATAAAATTCAGGTTACTGAGTGGACTCTTAGCAAATTCTGTCTCTGCCAGTTCAGAACAAAGGAAAATCAAGATTATACATAAGTTTTTAACACAAACCTAGCGCACACAAGCTTTGCATTTTTGGCCACAGTTTGCCGCTCAACTGCAACAAGACAGCTACAGCACTGACAATCCTGACACATTTTCAACATCAGGAAACAGGTTCCTGGTAACTGTTGATCCAAGGTATGCAAAGCTGCTGATGGCCTCCAGAGTAAGGCTGCTAATGGTAAAGGAAGGTAGAGTCTCTAAGCCCTGACCTACAACCTTGGCCCTCCTGATGCTGATCATCAGTCAAAACTCCTTGCAGGCCTGAGAGATTTGACCTACCACTGTTGCAAGTAAAGTTCAGTATGGGATGCCATTATGGCATGATTACAGACTAAGACTTTGAGCACTTTAGTCTTGGCATGCAGTCTTGCCAAGTTGAACAGCTTGTCTCCAGTTCTTGCATCCAGGGACACATTAATTTGCCTGAAACATCGATTTTCCTGGTCCTCGGATGCTGCCTGAACTGCTGTGCTTTTCCAGCACCACTCTAACCCAGAAAGGCATACATTAGCACCATTGAGAAAAATATGCTAGAGCTGGTGCTAGGATGCAGCCCTATTTTATTCCATGTATTTGAAAGCCATTGAAAGACTGTGCATTTTCTTGTGCAAAGAAAAAATGATTCCAGAGTCCAAGCAGCAGCTGGTTTTCCACAGCAATTTAAACAGCCTGCCTCTGCCAGCAAGCTCAAAAGCCTTGGTGAAGCCTATGAAAGCAATGTAGAGTGGTCCATGTTAACCATCCACCTGCAATCTCTGAAGATGCACTGAGATTATAGTCCAATCACTGCAATGAGAGCAAATAACTTCCCTACAATACTTAACCAGGGTATGCCTCAGTAATTTTTGCAGTCACTGTGATCTCCTTTGTATAAGGTGATTATTTTTGCACTGCACGGCCTTAGAAATATTATTCATTCTTGCAGAGAGACATAAGTTTATGGCGATGCTGCAGCAGGGGCTGTTTTTCCACTTTTGATAGTGTTGGTTGGAACATTATTGCTTTCTGGGGCATTACCACTGGCAAGACAGTCAATGGCCTTACTGAGTTCTACTGTGGTTAGTTTGCAGTCCACCTCTTTCTACAATACAGTACGTGTATGTAATGCAAGAGAGTCATAGAGATGTACAGCATGGAAACAACCCGTCCATGCCAAACAGATATCCCAACCCAATCTAGTCCCACCTGCCAGCACCCGGCCCATATCCCTTCAAACCCTTCCTATTCATATACCCATCCAAATGCCTCTTAAATGTTGCAATTGTCCCAAGCACACTCCGATGTCCAACGATACAGGAGTTCAAACAGCAAAGACAGTAACTGTGCAGGTTCTCTCTCTCCTGCACTGTCCTCACCATGTGCTTCTTTTGTCTCTACTTCTCCCTTTTAAAACTGTTGTTTTGACTTTTTGTTTTCCAAAGTTCCAAAACAATGCAACAGCATATGAAACAGTAATTGCTACTCCTGGAATTTGAGGAAATCACCTCCAGCACCTAAAATACCTCAAAAAAAAACTGCTGTTACAGCCAGAAATTTTTCCCGTCCTCCATCTTGGATTACCCAGAATCTTCTGGATCTTACATCATTTTCTTGTTGCCCTCAATTGCTTAAAAACAGCTAACCGTTTGCCCTGTGATCTATTAAACCTGGTTATTTCAGGTACAAAGTCATCTTCCAGATTGTATGGAACAGCAACTTGTTTGTGGAAGTAGACTTTCACCTTGAGCACAAGAAAATGTATTTGAAATTGACTTGAAACAGAAAAGTCTCCAGGTTTGAGCATTTGCAACTCAAAATACTACGTAAATTGCAGGCATAAAATGGATGTTATTTTTCCTCATAAAGCAATCTGCTTTATTAGTCTAATATACCTGCTCTGAACTGCTTCCGACACATTAACATACTGTATAAGTACAGTCTTCGAGGAGAAAGTGAGGACTGCAGATGCTGGAGATCAGAGCTGAAAATGTGTTGCTGGAAACGCGCAGGTCAGGCAACATCCAAGGAGCAGGAGAATCGACGTTTCGGGCATGAGCCTGAAGAAGTTCTGTACAAAGTACACCAGAAAGTCCAAAGGAGCTGCATCCATGGTGCAATGTCTAAGTAACAGCTATGTGACAACCTTATTGAATAAAAGGCAAATAACAGACATACCTTGTTTGTATACTTTGTAAGGTCAGCAGCGACATCAGCAGAAGGAGTAGCTATAGGCAAATCAGTGCTGTAGACTGAACTGGAAGCTGTGTTCACCACTGCCGAATTACTGCCTGCCACAGGTGTAGATGAACTACTTGTAACCAAAGTGATAGAAGATGTTGAAGTTGCTAGAGTTGCCTCTTTCTGCTGCACAGCTGCAATTCAAAAGTCAATGTCAGCAGGAGACTTCAGTGTATTCTTACATAACAATTAAGTTCAAGAATTAGAAAATTTGAACACCCAGCCTGGCACCCTTCTGCCATTTCAGAAGCCACATCATTGTGGACAGAAAAACTGCATTTCTACTGTTTTCACAAGAGAGCCCTGATGGTGTTGTAGCACAGAGAGGCCTAGGGGGTCAGATTTATAATTCTTTGAAGTTCGCATCAAATGGGGACAGGGTGGTTAAGGAGGCATTTAGCATGCTTGCCTTCATCACTCAGACCACTGAGTTTAGGAGTTGGGATGTCTTGTTGAGGTTGTACAGAATGTTGGTGAGGCCTCTTCTGAACTACTGTGTACAGGAAAGTGTGTGCACTGTGTACTGTGAACTACTATTATAGGAAAGATATTATTAAATTGGAGAGGATTCAGAAATAAATTACAAGAATGGAGGGTCTGAGTTATAAGGAGAGGCTGGTTGGGGGGTACTTTTTCCACTGGAACATAGGCGGTGGCAGTTATACAAACCTTATAAAGTGAGGGGCATAGATAACGTGAATAGCCAAAGTCTTTTCCCTAGAGTGGGGGAGTTCAAAACTCGGTGCGGGGCATATTTTTAAGGTGAGAAGAAAACCATTTAAAAAAAGGACATGAGAGGCAACTTTAAAAAAAAATACAGGATGGTTCCTATGTGGAATGAACTGCCAGAGGAATTGATGTATGCAGGTCCAGTTACAACACTGAAAGACATTTGGATAAGTACATGAATAGGAACGTTTTGGAGGAACATAGGCCAAACACAGGCAGGTGAGACTAGTTTAGTTTGGGAACATGGTCAGCATGGACTAGTTGGACCGAAGGGTCTGTTTCCATGCAGTATTACTCTTACAGGATGGAAAAATAATAGAAGGCTGTCAGTCCTGTGATGAGAATGGAGGCAGGCAGATATCAACGTGTTACCTTGTGTATTGTCAGCTCCCTCAGTCTTGTGGAGTCAGTTTTTAATGAAAGGCTGGGGATAGTGCAACCCCAAAATCATTGAAAAAGTGATTTAATGAGCTTAGCTCCTATTGTTGATGCTTTCCAGTTCCTTAATATAGTTGCTTTACTGTCTGGACTAGGTCAACATGAAATCTCTAATACAAAACCGAAATGTTTGAAAATATTTTCAAACGGTAACAAATTTACCAACATAATATGAAGTTGGATTTTTTCCCCTAGAATTAGAGATAAATACTCAAAATATTTATACCTTTCACAGCCAGCCTTGTCTGGTACCGTGTCCCTGTAGTTTGAGACTGCTGTTGCGGCGCTTGCACTTGCTGCTGCTGTCTTTGTACCTTCTGCATGTGCCATTTCTGTGAGGAAGTCTGAAACTTTGTTGAGGGATTCCACACCACTGCACGCTGAACAGCTGGAACAGTCTCCTTTGGCAACAGAGGCCGTTGTTTTTTAACCGGACTATTGCTAACAGGAACAGCTGGAACTGTGGCAGTAGGCACAACACTGGTAGTCGTTGTAATACTGGTTGAAGGGGTCTGGTTTGGGAGACTGGGGACTGAAGAAGCAACCTCACCTTTTGGTTGACTGGCCACAGTTGAAGTGGGCGATGCTTTACCTATATACATAATTAGGAATATTACATTTTCCCTTTAACTGTTGAACAGGGTAATCAGCAGCTTGATGCACATATCTCTGATTATCTATAATCAAAATTCTCTAGTTAGCACTATGTTTTCTTCAAGATAGTGACCACTTCCCTAGCAAACACCACCAACCAGTTTACAGTGAAACTAATCACTTCTTAAAAATCTGGCTACAATCTTTTCTGAGTCAACAAGTTCTACGTCCAGTTTCAAGTCACGGCTACTGTAGTTTAAATGGGGCCAAAACAACACTGCCAATAAAGCATTAGGTTTGCATTCTGAAGAAAACAAGTGCTTTGTCCCAGCTGCAAAACGAACATTTAAAAACAAAAAAAAGTGTAAAACTAGATTTCTGACAGTAAATTATTTTCACTGAAAAATGGAAAATACTTTGAATGAGATACATTCTTCCACACTCTGCTGTATTCCTTCATTTTCAATGCATTTTATCACAATACAAAATCTACACCAAATAAATTAATGTGATTCAGCCAAACTGAAGTTTCCACCATGATCACACTTTTCAGAGAGTCTGAATATGCATCATTACTTAGCAATTTACAATTTAAAAAAGATTAAACTCCAAATCCCAATGTGCTTCAGTTTGTTAATTACGAATAGCTGATGCAATCGCTTCTATTGTATGTTAAGGTCCTTCATTCTTACGTTATAGACTATGTTAAACAAATCTATAAATTCATGATATGGTTTTTTGACTTAAAAATTTTGATCAGGTATCATCAAGCACATCTACTGTCACAAAATATCCAAAATCCATCCTTTAGAGAAAGAATGAACACACCACCACTGGACACCCACCAGGTAAAACAAAGTAACATATCATTGATAAAACAAATGTTTAAGGTACATACTTTCTGTATTTGATGCAGATGGCGATTCCTTCAATGTCGGTGTTGGAGTTTGATCTTTTTTGCTCTTCTCCCCTTTCTTGCCTTCTCGAACAGCCTCTTTACTTTCATCGCCTAGGTCTATAACCAGTTCATTCTCAGAGTCAGAATCAGAGTCCAGTCCCAAGTGCACAGTTGGCGAGTCAGTCTCATCTTTATGCCCTAGTTTCTCCTTTGCTGTCTGATGTAGACTCTTCATTTTCTCAACAAGTTCTTTGTCAGGGTCCCCATTTGCCTTTTCTTGCCCAGATGTCTCACTGTTCCCCACAGCTGAACTTGGATTTGTCTCTTGCTTTACTTCATCATGAGCCATCACCTGCTTTGGCTTCTTTTTCACAAAAGGGGAATCTTTCTCACTCCTGGTACCTTCCTTTTCCTCTCCCTCCTCTTGCCCATTGTTTAGCTTTGGTCCTTCATCACTGGCATACTCACTATCAGTGGTGTCCGATTTTTCTGAATCCTCAGAGTCACTATGTTCAGGTCCTCCGTCGACATCTTCAGTAATTTCGTTTATTCCTTGGAATAAAGACACATTCAAGTTTCAGACAGTACTAATTTAGTTCCATTTCTGGAATAATGTTAATTGAGTCACGAATCAAATACCTACAAACCTCAAACACAGTAGAAACACTAGACTGAATAAATATTCCTGCATAAGAGGGCATTTCCATGCTTTGTGATGCATTAGTACCATTGCCTGCTTACTGCTGTACTTTACAAGAATGCACAATGTGTCAAAACTAGTCATTGGACCACAATGACATATGGTGTAAAACAAAAACAGCATGACTTATCTCTGTATTTAGTAATGTTCTTAAAGAGTAATGCAATTTAAGTATTGTCAACAGAATTCATTCTATTTCAAAATCTGCAAAGGAGGGTGCAAGAGGCAAGGGGAAAAAACAATCCGGAGATCTAAAATCTGAAGTTTAAATGGTATAAAACCTTAAGGATTTACAACAGAATCCGAGAACCGAATATCAGAGTACCCATACACTACACCCTGCTAAAATTCATCCACACTTTCTGCTTTTGATTAACCTCAATGCATCACAAACAGTGGAAAATGCTTTACTTTATTCCTGATTTATCTCACTAGTGACTTTCAGTGCAGAAC
Source organism: Chiloscyllium plagiosum (assembly GCF_037043375.1). Classification (NCBI taxonomy): domain Eukaryota; kingdom Metazoa; phylum Chordata; class Chondrichthyes; order Orectolobiformes; family Hemiscylliidae; genus Chiloscyllium; species Chiloscyllium plagiosum. Next base: position 20,124,409 of record NW_028270153.1, on the reverse strand, counting down.
CAAATGTTGATTACTAATGGAACTTTATAACATATTGATTCTAATCTCTACCAGGGCATGATTGGTCATAAATGCAATGCAGTAACAATCAAAATTTTACTGAAGAATATTTTCTGACATGGATTATATATATATTAGCCTTAAGGACATTGTAACAAATGAGAGCTTAATATCTGAAAGAATAGATTTTCTAACAAGTTCCCAGCCACTGGTGCAGACAAACACCATGCATTGGTGTTGGTCCCAATCTCGACAAATGGGCAAGCGTTAGCGGAAGGAGGCACAGCAAGCTGCCAAATCGAACATGATGGTTGACACAATGGTGACTGGGGTGAACTCCCCCCCCCATGTAACATGGAAAAAGGTGAAAGAGGAAGATGCTTTTATAACAAAATAAAACAGATTACAAAGAGGGCCCATTCAACATGCCATGACTGCTGTGTTCAAATGAATGAGGGCCATACTGCATAAAAATATCTGCGTCTCAACAGTCACCTTTTATCTCTTGAAGGTATGGTTTCTTCCTGTGAATATTCCCAAAAATCCTCTGGTAATTCAAATAACTAATCATAATTTTTGATGATATTGCTTTGTGCTACAGCAGTCTGCATTATTTGATTATGGAGGGATCATAATTTGTCCTCATCAGATGATATACACATCCATTTTTTTTCCAGCAGTTGTCAGTGAATATTATCAGAAGCAGGAGCTGTAACTAATTTCTTCAGGTAGGAAAACTGCAATCTTGGTTAAAATCAGTTATTAGCATCAACTATGAACTTAAATATCCATTTCTGGTGTACATGGCTTTGTAACCCTGAAATGTATTGTAAATGTGGCTTTAAGATAAACGTAACTGAGTGCTTCGCTAGAATAGGGAATAGAATGTGTATTGAAGCAAGACAAGCTGAGTGTTTTGTTCAGCCAGCTAGCAATAAATCTTCAGTACAAATAAAATAATCTTTGCACTGAACTGAAAAGAAATGAAACAGACCAGAGTAAATTTGCAAGTCAAACAAAGATTTTGGTTTGTTTTTAAATTTTGACTTAATGCTGGCAACTTTAGTAAGAGTGTGCTGGGCACCAATCCAGATGGAAGCAAGTAAAAATCTCTGGTTCAAAAATCATTCTAATGGGATTTCCCTTCAGTAGATGGGTTTCAGCAGTTCATTTCCAGTATGTAGTCTACTCATTAATGTTCATTTCTCCATCTTGACAAAAAAAAGGTGTGAGGAAATATATTTGCCTTGCCAACACCACATACCTCAGCCAATGCCAACTTTCATGTGTTCTTAACCAATAACAGTGAAAGGAAATTTTTAACATCATCTAGTAGCATAGAGTCTTTCAGGGATGCCAGAAGCCAAATGGGAGTTGGGTTCAGATGGTGATTAATTATTAGCAGGGTGAGAACGCAACTGGGTGCATGTACAAGTAATTGTTCAGAGTTTTAGGACATGTAAGTTGGAATAAAACTCTGACTTGTATGTGCCTAGACTGTATCTAAACAACCTTTAACCTCAGATGTGTAATAGTCAAAGTCCAGTCTTTTAATTTATTGGCCCTCCTTCCTAAAACAAAAATGACATTTACAAAGGCTTTCTTGAAGCAGAAAAACAAAATTATTGAATCCACACCTAGTTGGGCTTTACAACTTTCTATTGTCTTGTCAAGGTTAAGCAGGAAGCTACTCCGCACTGGCTGCTTTTTTGGTGAAGTGAGGAGCACGGGAGCTGACTGCAACACAGATTCGCTGAGCTCCTTAAGGTCCATCTCTGCTTTACTGCGATCTGTTATGAGAAGAGAAAGCAGAACATTAGTAAGAAAGCAAGACAAAATTGTGTTAACAATATTTGAAAAGACATTGAGCCAACCTATCACATGGACAGCCATTGGCACAACATATTTGTGTACCAAAGTGCACCCCAGAGCGTCAGAGAGATATACAGTACAGAAACAGATCCTTCAGTCCAACTCACCTAAGCTGACTAGATATTTTAAGTTAATTTAGTCCCATTTGTCCCATATCCCTCTAAACCCTTCCTATACATATACCTATCCAGGTTCCTTTTAAATGCTGTAATCGTACAAGCTTCTACCACTTCTTCTGGCAGCTCATTCCATACACGCATCATCCTCTGCACGAAAAATTTGCCCCGAGGTCCCTTTTAAATCTTTCCCCTCTCACATTAAACTTTTACCCTTGAGTGTTGGACTCTTTCCCCGCCCCTCCCCCCCCCACTCCAACAAAAAGGCCTTGTACATTTAGCCTATCCATGCCCCTCATGATTTTATAAACCTCTAAAGAGGTCATGCCTCAGCCTCCGATTCTCTAGGAAAAATAGCCCGAGTCTATTCAGCCTCTCCCTGTAGCTCAAACCCTTCAATCCTGGCAACATCCTTATAAATAATTGAAACACTGGCACAAGGAGTCTTCTTAATTAAACAAAATCAAAATACTACAGATGCTGGAAATCTGAAATGAATGCAGAAAATGCTGCAAGGACGCAGGCGGTCTGGCAACATCTGTGGAGAAACAGAATTAATATTTCAGGTCTCTGACCTTTCATCAGAACTCTGATATACTAATGAAAGGTCACAGACTTGAAACATCTCTGCTTCACTCTCCATAGATGTTACCTGCACCTGCTCAGTTTGCTAACTCAGCTAACTCATCAAAATGAGGTTTCTTAGACCAATAAAGAGAACCTAAATAAAAGGTTGGCATCTTAGGATGAAAACTCAAATGAACAGTAGTGGTGCTGGAAGACATAAAATAAAAACTTTTTGTAAATAATAGATAGTCTCGTTTCCCCAACTGTTCTTGGACAAACATGTGCTCAGTATATACAAGCCTTTTGGAAAAGTTGTCTACTGTTTCTCTGCATACTTTACAACCTTCAGACATCAAATAAAAAGAGAGTGTATCTAAAATAATTGGGGCTGTACACAATAGGAGCAAGTCTACTGAACCATTAACTTGGTGGTCAATTCTAAAAAGGATGACATACTTTTATTTTTGTACATCTATATCCCTCCAAAAGAAATTATACATCTTGCTCCAAAGTCTCTTCCAATTCTGTGTCTTTCCAGGATGTCATACACAAGCCCAGACCATTTCTTTTCCACACACATACACAGACACATACACTCCATCCCACCCAGTCTGTTTAGCTCACTACACTTCGACCAAAAATGCTACAAAACAGATGGAAAAACATTTTATGGTCATAACTAACCAAGGTTTAGGTTAAGGATGCTGCCCGTAGGAGGGGTTTTCAAAGTCCTTTCTGATTTAGCAGCAATGGGAGTGGAGGACTGAGGAGAGAAGGGTTTGGGGCTGCCCGACACACTGCCAGCTTGACTCGTCTTCACAGATCCAGGAGAAGCTGAAAGAGGAAACAAACTGGGTCAATGTGGAGCTGGCGGAGAATTCCAGGTTTTGAACAAAATGTTTGCAACCTATGCCACAACTGAGCATTAAGTCAGCAGGGGGTTAAAGGTTGTTTTCCAATAACTGCACACGCCGTACAGTCATTGAGTAGAACAGTCTGTTTAACCAGTGAATATGGAATCCATCAAGCCTACAAGGGACTCCTGCACAACTAGTAACTTCATTTTTAATGATATATTTAATTCACTAGATAAATTCCATATTCAATGGCAATTCATCAAGCATCCCCACGTTCCCTTTTGCTCATTTGGTGTAAACAATGATGCACAAGTCTCTGAAGTTTGTGAATACAGCTCAAGATTTTTAGCAACTCATCCAACAAATTAGCAAATACCACCACTTAGATGCTGGTGACACTGGCACATCATCTCTACAATACAGTATCCACCATTCAAATGAAACAACATGAAAAAAAAACTATTTAAAATCCATGCTAAAGCTGCACATGTTTTCTGGAATGTCTATATAAAATTGACCAGCATGAACCATTTCTGCCTCTCAATGATGCAGCCATGTGTATCTGAATTCATTACTGGAATAATACCTAAGCATAAGTTCTGCTCTAAGAGGCATAGAAGTTAAACCTCCCATTGACTGCTTTTAGAAAATGAAGCAAATTTAAGTCCTCTTTTCTTTGTCAGTTACTCACCCAGGTTCTTACATTGGGGAATCATACCTGTATTCCTGTCAATGAAATCCATGGACTCCTCACTTGCACTGAAGTGACTGGAAACTGCTTTCATACTCTTTTCGGCAGGTTCAGTTTCTAGATCAGAACCAGTATGTACTGAAGAGTTTGTACTCATGGGCGAGCGGGGCATATCCGTTAGTGAAATTCTCCTATTGGGACCACTGATTAACATGGACTTGCTGAGAACTATCTTCGGTGATGCAGTCATATCAAAGTTTAATTTCATTTTTTCATATTTATCAGGTTTAGCAGTCCCTGCTGCTGGATTCTGGGGATCTTTTAACATCTGAAATTGGTTGTTGGGAGTGTACGGTGACCGGAAAGGTGCATAATTGAATACCCCAAACTTTTTGCGAATGTTCTCCACATAAACTTCCATTTCTTGCATTGCACTGTTGAAGATGCTTTTAGTCTTTTTCACAGAAAAGGGAATTTCCTTTGACATGAGGTAGCAATTGTTTATTGGAACCCAGGCCCTGCATTTAGAAGAGAAAATGTATTTGTAAATTTGAAACCAAAATAATTTGCTTTGCTTCAAGGTCTACTGTATATCTTTTCCAATTCTGGCTTTCTTAACTCCACATTCCAACAACAAAAGTATTAAGAAAATATGCAGGTGACCTTCTCATCGATAGCTGCTTTTGTTTTTATTCAACTGCTTAAGTACAAGAGAAATTCCTGGGTGAAACAGTGTCATTTTCTGCCCTCTCACATGAAGTCACATTCACTCTTGTGCTCGCTGATCTACAATGACTCTTGGCACTCTCGGTCACACCTTGATTTAAAATCCTTACGTAGTTTTCAAATCCTTCCCTACCTTTGTCCTTCTCTATTGTTGTAATCATCCGAAGCCCAGGACCCACAGAGCTGCATTCTTCCAAACCTGGCTTCTTTCACACACCCAATTTTCTTCACCACTATTGGTGGCTTTGTCTTCAATTCCCTCTGTTCCATGCTCTGGAACTAACTTCCTAAATTTCTCTCCACTTCTCCCATGCATTTCCCCTCTTAATGCACTGATTATAGCCTGCCCATTGACTAAACTGATCAAATAATCTTTAGCTTGGCATCAAATTCTATATGATAATCTCTGGGATATCTCATTCCAAAGAAAATGCTACATTAATGCATTGCTGTTGTCACCAAAAATAGAATAGAAAGTTATAAATTCTGGTTACTGCTGGAAAGGTGGCCACAGACAATAATACAAGCAGCAGGATTAATCTGTTAAGAAAACCATGCCTCATGTGAGATACTGAAATAAGACTGTACCTTCATTTAGGAAGTTAGAAGGGGCTGGTGTCCTGGACAAATTTGTTACCCTTAGCTCATTGCAATTCTTGATCTGGGGAGATTCAAGGGAAGCTTCCAGAAATCTTGAGAAAGATTCCCAAACCATGATTTATAAAGGAGCCAAGATTATGTTATTCCAGGACTTTTCCTCAGCTCTGGCCCGAAAGAGGAACGCATTTGATGAAGCAAAGAAGTGTTTAAGGGACTTAAATATTCAGTACTCCTTGCGCTACCCAGCAACGCTACGCTTTAACCATGAAGGGTCAGTGTATAACTTTGGATCACTGGAGAAGGCCAAGGAATTTTTGGACTCTCTTAGATAAATTGTAAGAGTTAATTGATGTTGTTTTGCTCTTCCCCCACTCCGGTTTACATCCCCTCTTTTTTATATTAATTTTTTTTTACCTTACTGTTTAATATTATCTTTGGGGGGGGGGGGGGGGGGGGGAGAGGGATTTATTTATTTGTTCTCTACTTAGCGATTTTCTCCCCCTTTTTTTTATAATATAAATGTAGGCCGGGGGGGGGTCTAGTTAATGTTGGTGGGGGAGGTGGTTACCTTATCCTATTTTATTTCTGTCTTTAGGAGCGGGGTTGTTTTCCCCTGTTATTTTGTATTATTATATTTAATTATTACTTGTTGAGACTGTAATTTTATAGTTATATATGTTTATACATGGTATTAACATTACCAAATATATCCAGGTGTTGGTGTGTGTGTGTGTGTGTGTGGGGGGGGGGGGCGGGGGGGTGGTCGGGTGCTTACTGTTAACTCTAGCTCTGTAGTATATTTGAATTCTCTTCATCCTATTGAGGGGCGCCTGGGTCAAGGGTGGGGCACTGGTTGGGAGAAGATATGATGGACTTTTGGAAAGGAAGTGATACCCCCTGGGAACAAGGGGGAAAATCGCCATTTAAATACGTTTTTTTTTTAAATTTAGAAATAGTTTTGTATAATATTGACATCAGTATATTAAAGAGCCTTTATTTTTGTGAATTTTATATGCTCTATGCTTGGGATGTTCTGGATAGGGTTTCCCCTCCCGAGGGGTCTCGGATTTGCCCGGATGATTATGGTTGATCAGTCAGTTAAGTGGTGCACCTGGAATGTCAAGGGGAGTAATTCAACAGTCAAAAGGAAGAAAATATTATCAAACCTTAAGAAAGAAAGGGTTGATATAGCTCTCCGACAGGAGACACACTTATTGGATAAAGAACATTTGAAATTACGACAGGGTGGATTTGATCAGGCTTTTTTCTCTTCTTTCAACTCAAAAAGCAGGGGAGTCGTTATCCGAAAAAATTCCCTTTCAAAATCCCAGATCAGATAAAAGATGAATCTGGACGATATATTCTGATTAAAGCCCTTATAAATGGAGAGGAATGTGGGATCTTAAATTTGTATTGCCCCCCCAGCACATCCTTTTAAGTTTATAATGGAATCCTTCTCAAAATTGATGGCTCTCGGTGCTTGTCATACAATTATAGGGAGAGATTTTAATTGTATTATGGATCCAGAAATAGATAGGATTCCCAAGAGTACTGCAGGAGTATCTCCCAGATCTAGACAACTGGTGGATTTGAACAAAGAATTAGGACTGGTAGATGTATGGAGATACCTTCGTCCATAGGGCAGAGATTTTTCTTTTTACTCCAATCCACATAAATGTCATACCAGAATTGATATGTTTTTTGCCCCCTCGATTTTTTAAAATTCCATATCATCCTGTAAAATAGGCAGTATAGCAATTTCCAATCATGCTGCTGTACATATGGAAATCAAGGCAAGGAACAATGAGACATCCCCCTGGCATTGGCGTATGGACGCCTTCCTGATGAAAGACAGTAAATTTGTAAAGTACTTCTCTCAAGAATTTAAAACTTTTTTAGAAATTAATTCAGGTACGGCTAGCAACCCATCAATGATGTGGGAGACCATCAAAGCTTACGCGCGAGGTTTGATCATCTCATACTCAGTGACCCAGAAAAAATTAAAAGGGAGAACAACAGCGTCTGTTCGAAGCTCGCTTAAAAGTGGCTGAAACAGCATACGCTGACAGACCTTCTATTATCAAATTATGGCCCTTAGGACAGCTCTAAACACCACGCTTACCCAAACGGCTAAGAGGGAAATATTATTTGCAAAACAAAGGTTATATGAATTTGGCGATAAACCTGGTAGATACTTAGCATTTCTTGCAAAGAAAAAGGCGGCCCCTCAACCTATCACATCTATCAAGGAAAGTACGGGTATTCTGACTCGTGATCATAAAAGGATTAAAGCAATCTTTAGAAAATTTTATTCTGATTTATATAAATCGCAGGATTGAGAAGACAGGACTAGGAGGATGCAGTCATTTTTTAAAAACCTGACCTTTCCGGACCTAACCCCGGAACAGGTATCGGTCCTGAATGTTCCCCTAACAATCCAAGAAATACGTGAAGCAATCAGGCAACTTCAGAGCGGTAAGGTGCCTGGCCCAGATGGCTTTCAAGCTGAATTCTATAAAGAATTTACAAGAATATTGGCTGGTCCACTTATGGACATGTATAACTATTCATTCGGTCAGGGCTGTCTCCCGCCTTCGCTGAAAGAGGCGAATATCTCTCTTATCCTCAAAAAAGGAAAGGACCCAGAAGATTGCGCATCATACAGACCAATATCCTTGCTAAATGTAGATTTTAAAATCCTCCAATAATGTTAGAAGGGTTTCAAGCCTGCCATCAGGGAAAGATACCAGGAGTAGTAGTCTCATCAGATGCGGAAAAGGCATTCGACAGGGTTGAATGGTCATATTTGCTTTACACATCGGAAAGGTTTGACGTTGGAAAGGTATTTACCAAATGGGTCTCAACACTGTATAGTGATCCCAAAGCAGTTGTGATTACCAATGGATTAGGCTCGGATAGCTTCAGTGTGGGTAGGGGCTGTCGTCAGGGATGCCCTCTTTCGCCATTGCTATTATCGCTAATAATTGAGCCACTAGCAGAAGCTATACGGGCTGACCCTAATAGAATGGCCCTGAAGATTGGTACAGGTACACTTAAAATTACCCTTTATGCAGATGATGTTCTTGTATTTCTCAGTAATCTTCTGATGTCCGTGCCTCGCTTAATCCAAGTTATTAATACATTTAGTGTATTTTCAGGCTATAAAATTAATTTCTCGAAATCGGAGGCTATGCCAATGGGTGGCCTGGCTAGTATATCCCACTTATTGGATGGATCCCACATTCCTTTTCGGTGGTTCCTGGATGGCTTTATATCTAGGCATTTTTATTATCCCAGTATTTGGTCAGTTATACAAGGCTAACTTTGTGCATTTACTGGAAAGGATAAGGCAGGACCTCCAGTGATGAGGACACCTTCCAATTTCCTGGCTAGGTAGAATAGCACTAATTAAAATGAATGTCCTACCCCATCTCCTATACCCTATGAGAATGCTTCCAGTGATGCTGCTGAGGCTGGCACTACGTAAATTATATGGCTGGTTGGGTTCCTTTATCTGGAATCATAGAAGGCCCCTCATTAAGCTGAAAAAGCTACAGCTTCCACAGGCAAGGGGAGGATTGGATTTCCCAGATTTTAGGAAACATCAGTTAAGTTCCCTATTAAGTTACATAGCTGATTGATTGCAGGTCAGACAAGACCCAATCTGGCTGGACATCGAGGCCTCTCAAGTAAAATGCCCACTTATTAACCTCTTATTTTCAGACAAGAGGAAAATCATTACGGACCACTGTAAAAACCCTATAATACTAAACACAATTAAAGCTTGGAATATAATGCGGCAAAATGAGGGCAACTCACATAAAACATCCCTCTATGCTCCAATAGTGGGAGCATGGGGATTTCAACCGGGGCTTACAGATGCCACTTTCAAACTCTGGAGATCCAGGGGTATCTCATGTTTAGGGGATCTGTTCAAAGAAGGGGTCCTGATGTCTTTTGAACAGCTGCGTCAGAAATTTGGATTACCTAATGGAGACCTCTTTCGATACTTCCAAATTCGAGATTAGATACAGAAGAAGACTACGTTATTAGATAGTCTTTATAAATCAGATAAGAGAACGTAGAGTGCTATGGCCAATGGGGGTATCTTCCATCAGCACTACTTATCATTTATTACATGATGAAGTATCGGGAGATATGGACAATCTGCTTAAAACATGGGATCAGGATTTGGGACTGGAAATCTCTATAGAAACGTGGAATGACATTTGGGAAAACACCAGAAGAATCACCATCTGCAACAGAACTCAGCCATTCAGTTGAAGATACTTCATAGGGCCCATATAGCACCGGACCGATTGGCAAAATTTAAGGCAGGAGCATCTCCAATGTGTCCCAAATATAAAATAGAGGTGGGCACTCTTGTACATTGCTTATGGACCTGTCATAAGATCCGTAGATATTGGACTAAAGTAGCAAGTGCTCTGACAGAAATCTTAGGAACGGAAATTAGAGTGGATCTCTCTTTTTGGGCTTTTCGAACTTACCCTCCCTGGAAATGCACAGGAAGAGATTATTTCCTATTCTCTCTTTCTGTGCAAGGAAAAATATTTTGGTAAACTGGGTGGCTGAGGGCCCCCCTGGACTTTTGAATTGGCACAGATTAATTATGGAATGTATTCCCCTTGACTTTCTTACAAATAAGGTGCACCAAAAGACCGCATTATTCCATAAAACATGGCAGCCCTTCTTGAATTATATAAATACTGATATTTCGGCCACCCTAACAAGGGCTTTTATTTAATTGAGATGGCGAACCTGGCTGGTCTGGAGCCCCTTGGGAGAGGAATCCCGCACGAATACGGGTTTTGTTACGATTTGATGTTAATACATTCCGAGCATGTATCTCACTATTCAATTTCTGCGTTATCCGTTGGTTTTTTTTCTGTTCTTTGAATAATGTAAGAGACTTAATTATACACTCTGGTTAGTTGTAGGTTAGATTAGTAGTTAGTTGAGTTTTGTTTTTTTTCCTCGGTTTTTTTTGTTTGATAAATTTTGGTTGTTATTTATTTAAGATTTAATTGTATATCAATGTTTATACTTGAGTTTTTTTATTTGTAAACTTGTAAAACTGTTAAATTTTCAATAAAAATATCTATTAAAAAAAACAATTCTTGTTCCACTTCAGGAGATTTGAGCTTGTAATCTCGGCAAGTACTTCAATGCTTCACCATGAAAGAACTGGAGGAGCTACTTTCCATGTGAGACAGTTTAAAAGAAACCATGTTTGAGCTCTCTGGCTAACGTGGCATTATTTAAATGAAGAGCGGACAAGTCCTTCTGGTGTCCTGGCCAAAATGGAGCCCTCAACCCACACTTGCAACAAAAGCAAAATACTACACATGGTAGAAATCAGAAACAAGATCCGAAATGGCTGGAAATAATCAGCATGTCATGGAAGAGCTATGGAGAAAAACAGAGTTAACATCTCAGGTCAATGAAAACCTTTAACTGAAACAGTCACTGTTGATAAAGGGTCATTGATTGAAACATTAAACATTTCTCTCCATAAATGCTGCTTTTGCCACAACTTTCAAGACTAACTATACCACCATCATAGAACATGGAACAATATAGCGCAGAACAGACCCTTCGGTCCTCGATGTTGCGCCAACCTATGGACTTTTCTCAGCTCGTCCCCCTACACTATCCCAAAATCATCCAGGAGCTTATCTAAGGATTGTTTAAATCTCCCTAATGTGGCTGAGTTGACTACCTTAGCAGGTAGGGCATTCCACACCCTTACCACTCTGTAAAGAATATCCCTCTGACATCAGTCTTAAATCTATCACCCCTCAATTTGTAGTTATGCCCTCTCCTACAAGCTGACATCATCATCCTAGGAAAAAGTCTGTCTACCCTATCTAATCCTCTGATCATCTTGTATGTCTCTATCAAATCCCCCCTTAGCCTTCTTCTTTCCAATGAGAAAAGACCCAAGTCTCTCAGCCTTTACTCATAAGACCTTCCCTCCAGACCAGGCAACATCCTGGTAAATCTCCTCTGCATCTTTTCCAATGCTTCCACATCCTTATTGTAATGGGGCAACCAGAACTGTACACAATATTCCAAGTGTGGCCGCACTAGTGTTTTGTATAGTTGCAGCATGATATTGCGGTTCTGGAACTCAATCCCTCTACCAATGAAACCTAACACACCGTATGCCTTCTTAACTGCACTATCCACCTGGGTGGCAACTTTCAGGATTAAGCTGTTCTCTACAGTGAAGACCAGGACTGCAACTTTAAATGTCCTGATCTTTTTAGCTCAACTCCTTAATTTTAGGAAACAGGAATTTGTTTTCAAATTGCTGGTATAAGGCGGCCAAACTAAAACAGCACTCAAAAGCAAACAGCAACACATTAAATGGAATTACCCCATTGTTTTTAAGACAAAGATAGATTTTTGAACAGTTAAAGGAAGAAAGGATTCTGGTGAGAGGTTGGATAAGTGGAGCTGAGTCCACAAAAATATCAGCCACGGTCGTATTGAATGGCAGATCAGGCTCGTCGGACCAGGTTGTCTACTCCTATTTCTTAGGTTCTTATGAATCCTGACACTGTTACAATCAGCTACTCAAGTGTATCAATACTTTAAATGACCCAAGGACGAATTTTTTTTTAAATGCACTTAAACCAATTGTTTCTTGTGCAGTGCCTTAAATGTAACTGCTCCAATGATTATTAGCACCAGTGACAGTTCTGAAACTAATGGTACCTTACCAGAATGCTGTACTGTTGCTAGGATACAGTCTGAGCTTAGAAAGAAACTAAATTATAGTGCTGGTTCTTTATCTATCACATGTTAAGTGGACATGGCATTAACAGCTCACAGCCATAAAGTTACATTTTGCTGAAATTATGGACCAAATTGCTAACAAAAACATATTAGAAGCTTCAAATGAAAGTTTTAAGATGTACATGGTGTTGCCTGAAGTAGTTTTCCATTACACAGAATCCAAATGCTATACTGCAATTGTTTTAAGGAATGGGAGCCCACTAAGGGAACCAAATTAAATCAGCTTCCTATGTAGACTGTCTTACAGACTGTCAAGAAAATTTACCAGAGCATAGCTTAATTCTCACCTGTCATGTTGCCCGAAGAAGCGTGCATCAACCTGTCCATCCTTGTCCCGCAGTGCTTTTGCAGGCCAAAAGGGAAAACCTTTAAGTTTAGCCCAGACAAGAGGGTGGGGATTACTCTATATATAAATAAAAAAGGGATAAATCTATAAATATTACTGCATAAAAATAGAACTATTTGGATATCTCTGCAGTGCTAAACACAGAATACAAAGAACAGAACAGTGTAGGAGGGTTGATAATATTCAGTGCAAATGACTCCAGTGGTGGCTCAGTGGTTAGCACCTCATCTGTGTGTACTTTGCACATACTCCCCCTTTCTGTGTGGGTTTCTGCCAGGTGCTCTGGTTTCCTTCCACAGTCCAAAGATGTGCAGGTTAGGTGGATTGGCCATGTTAAGTTGTCCCATAGTGTCCAGGGATATGCAGGCTGGATGGATCAATCATGATAAATGCAAGGTTACAGGGATAGAGTGGGAGCCAGGGGGTGATGCGGAGTCTGGGTGGCATGCTTTTCAGAGGGTCAGCATGGACTTGATGCGCCAAATGGCCTCTTTCTACACTGTAAGGATTCTATTATTCTATAATGGCTTAAGAACTGCAATTCTCATACCATTACAGGATGGAAAACATAGGATTTCAATGGAATATAGCAGCACATCTTTGCATCAACAGTGTCCACATGACATGTATAGGAAGCATTTGAAAGACCAACTCAATCAGTACATCCATCATGAGAACTGAGAACAATCTGCTGGCTCTTTTCCGAGTTAGGAGCTGCTGAACTTCAGGGTGAGGAGGAACTGAAGTATCGGTTCCTTACATTTAGTCTACATTCTTACAATGAAACTATCTGCCTTGAGTGAGAGAGGAATGGAAATTTCATAAATATCTAACTGTTCATCAGCATGACAGTCAATTACTGTATTTGTTCTGGAACAGGCATTATAGAGTTTGAACCCAAGGTGGCAGTCTATCACAATTTCCTTCAGAAGTCGAGTACTGCATAACAGCAGTGTTTCAACAAGGTGATATTATGAGTTGAGTAAATACGGAGGAATGCAATTATTATGCTTTGCCTGAACATCAGTGGACTTACAACACTAGAGTAACGACAACTGATCAAATTTGAAGTTAGAGATACAAACAAAATAAATAAAAGGTATAGAAAATAAAAACTATTTATTTTCAAAGGGAAATGTGAGAAAGAATGTAGAAAACTCACAGGCTTTGGAGGTAAAATAGGTGGAATTTTGTACTCATCTCCATGGTGTGTTTGGTAGTACTGGAAGAGGGGGACAATTCATTGGGCAAGACAGTCACAGGCAGGTACAACACCACTTTCCCATCTCCTCCCCAATTACATCTATGGACAATGATTCAAATCTACTGCCAGCTCAGGCCCTTCAGTGGGCAATTCATGTTCAGCCTCAGTCTCAGCTCAACACTGCTGACATTAACCCAGCTGCTGTTGGGGCTCACCCAGCAGGGAGCATGGAAACAACTGCTGGTTTATGGGCTGGAGGATGGGAGGGAAAGAATGCATTGGTCAAAGGCACTCATGTGAAATCAATAGCCACCCCTGCCCTTGCTACTGACATTACAACCCCACCTCATAAATGTGCAATATGAGGTGAAGTGATGGTACTTGCCATTGATCATAAGGAAAAAATGATGGCATGGATTAAATCTTTCTTAGCATTATTGTGAATCTGGCATTGGCTGTAGGGTTCTTCAGGAGCGACTATGATGTAATCAAACAGGCTAAACACCGAATCACATTGAAAGATGCTCACGGACAGCAGAGCAGTAAGAAACAAACATTGATGAGTTCTCGTATTTTAATATTTTGAAAGACAGCAACACAAAGATTAGAACATACATGCAGGATTAAGGACAAAGATGATAGGAAACAAAGATTTAATCTTATGCAATTTGACAAATATTAAAATGAGTTTTTCAGGAGCAGGGAGATTTGTCAACAATTACTTTGACTCAGCATGTTGTTAAAATCCAGGTAATCATATCAACAAGGCATAATTTTAAATCAGGAGGTTACAGTGGAATGGAAAAAGTTAGCAGCTCACAACAATTCAAATGACTTCTGAAGATTTCCATTTGCAGAGACTTTCAAGATCATGTCATAGAGGAGCAAAGAATCACTAACAGAATCACCCAAATTTCTATATTTAACAGCTCGTATATAGGGGCCTGAAGTTACTGTCAGTTTTCCAGTTACAATAATGTCAAATGTTGATAGTTCACTCAGGTGAGAGGGGAAGGATTGAAAAAGGTCACTTTTTCCACGCAGAGGGTGGTGCAAGTCTGGAACAAGCTGCCAGAGGGGTGGAGGTGACGGGTACAATTACAACATTTACAAAGCATCTGGATGGGTACACGAATAGGAAGGATTTAGAGGGATATGGGTCAAATGGAACCAGATCAGTTTAGGATATCTGGTCAACATAGCGTCATGAGTTGGACAAAAGGTTCTGTTTTCATGCTGCCTAACTATGACTATAAATGATCCAGAAAGTCTGATCAACTTTGGAACAGATTTGACAGTCAGTAATCCTCTTCACAACTTACACATTTCACCTGTTATGATTTATCTCGTCTCTCTGGAATGCTTCCAGCGGAAGCCAGTGAGAAATCTGCTCGGTGTAGGAGCAGCACTGCAGGCCAGGATTGATACAGCACTGTGTTTCAGCAATTAAAGATCCCAAAGGCACTTTGACAGTGACAGAGGGAAGGCAAGTGAGCTGGATAGGAAAGGGGGCAGTGAGTTAGGTGTGTGAGACTAGTTAGCTGTCAGGTGAGTGGATGAGTACTTTGGATAGGTTGGGATGTGGGATGTTGGACTGGGTTCAGAGTTGAGAATGGAGGAGATGGGTGCATCAGTGTCTTTTAGGTTTGAGAGTCTGGCTTTCAGTTTAATAGGTGTCCAGGTGCTAGAGCAGGTTTTTAAACCCCAAGTTTTCTGGACAGCTATTAAACTTAAATAATGAGTTGATGCACTCAGAATTCTTAGACTTTGAGGCCTTTTTAGAGAGAGTTCAAAACACAGGGGATTTTCCCGTTATCTACAATTTCCTGGGGAAGTCCCCTGTAGTCAACTTTATCTCGACCCACAACTCCAGTCATCCAACAACTCAAGCTATGGAACATCTGAGCCAAGCTATGGAACATCTGCTATTGAAACTGAAGTACATGCAAAATCATTCATCCTTTTGAAGACACAAGGTGTTATGGTTCTTGTTTCTTGAATCATTGAAAGTTAACTATTCCCAAGTTAATCCGCACACCAGTTGAAGATCTGATTGGTTTTAAATGCAGCTCCTGAAGTCAACTGGAGGGTATTTTCCGCTGCTGGTAAATTGTTGATTACATTGAGAATTTAAATTTCTTTTATTCTTAAAGCCAAAGTGTATTTGCTTGCATAGTGAAACATATATACCTTGCAATAAGATGTAGCTCAGTACAGCAGAATTCTAAAGATCACTAACAACAGTCAAGGTTCTGAATAACAGAAAATACCAACAATGAATTAAGCTGAAGTCTTAGTTGTCTGATGAGTAGACTACCAGAACTATTGCCATAAGCACTGAGGTTTGTCATTTAGTTGCTCCAAAAAATTTCAACTTACACAAGGCTCACAGAACCAGTTGTCTCTCTTCTGACATGCCGCCAAGTAGCATTCTGGACAAACTTCAATCTCATTCATCTATTTTTAAAAAAAGAATATAATCACCTGAAACTATGAGTCTCAACATAACTGAAAAGGTACAACAAATAAGAATGCTAAAAATCAGAAAGACAGAAATGAACAGCAGTGTTTAAAAGAGAAAAAAAAACTAGATTCACATGAAGAATCTAACGAACAAGGTCAGCCTAAACTTTCAGTGCCTGAAAGAGAAAGGTATGAACGATACGGCTAACGTTGTGTTTTTATTTCATATAAAATACAGTACAATACAATACAGAGTAAAAGATCCTTCTGCACTCACCAATAATGCTTTATAAACCAGAAGTGCAGTGTTAAAACACGATGCAACTGTCTTGTTATACTTACCTCATGCTCGCAGATTTTAATGATCACCTTTGCTGTTGCTGTTAGTTTGTGATTGGCTGCAATACAAAAATCTATTATTGATTTTAAAAACAGAACCCTACAGTATGAACATTTAATTTGCTAACAGAGCACATCTGACAAATTGCACAATTTTACAGGTCTGCTTGGCAAAGTGGCAGCACTCTCACCTACCAACTAGAAGGTTGTACATTTAGAACTGACCCAGCACGTAATTTACATGGACTCTTCAGTGCAAGACTGAGGGAGTGCTATATTGTCAAAAATGCCATCTTTCAAAAGGGAATGAAGACCTGTTCTATCTGTTCAGATGAACATAAAAGATCCAATGGCACTTTTTCAAAGAATAGCAAGAACTTTTCCTTTTCCTTAAATTTTCCTTCTTGCAGACATCAATGTACTGTTGAAAATCTTATTTCAGACATCAAATTTACAGTGATAAGAATACGACAAAATTAACCTTTCAAAATTACATCCATAATGATAGATGAATAGCAATGTACTTCCAATTCAGAATGGTGTTTGGCAAGTGGGAAAAAGTTGCTGGCATTCCCCTGCTCTTGTTGTGGTTAGCCTTTCAGGGGATAGAAACCATTAGTATTGAAAGTGCAGCAGAAGAAGCCTTGGTAAATGCTGCAGGCGATCCTACAAGTCGCACACTGCTCCAGTGATGGAGACGATGAATGTTTAAGCCAGGAGATGGGGAGCTGATCAAACAGGTTGCTTAGTGTTTAATAGTCTCTAAATTGAAGAGTTATTGGAGCCACACTCAACCAGACAAATGGAGAATAAGTTTCATTGATGTGATGCAACAAAGAGTAGAATTGCTATTTATAGTTCCTTGTTGGCTGTACAATCTTTTTGAAGTTGGAAGGTAAATACTTGCTGCAAAATACCCAGTCTCCGAATTGCAACTGTTAGCACTTAGGTCACTGGTCCATAAAGTTACTGGTCCATGCAGAAGCCAAAGAGGTTTACAACAGGAGACATACTGAAGCAATAAAACCGATGTCAGAAAAGGGCTAGTTCAGGACTCTTATTTTTGAAGACAGTCATTGTCTGTGCTGAGAATGGTACTTTCCAACTATCAGCTAAAGCTTGGATCAAAATAACAACAGAAAGTGCTGGAAAGACTCAGCAGGTTAGGCAGCATCCATGAGGACAGAAAATGAACTAACATTTCAATGTGAACAAGAGCCTTGGTCTCAAAACCTTAATTCTGTTTCTATCTCCACATTTGCTGTCAGACCTGCTGAGATTCTCTGGAACCTTGTTTTTATTTCAGATTTCTAGCATCCACTGTAGTTTGTTACCTTAGATTTTGAATTCAAGTCTTGCAGCACATGGGCATGGACTGCTTCATTACCTGTGCAACTTCAGGTGAAGCTGGAATGCTGCTTTCATCAGCAATCTGCCATAATTATGACATGTTTTCAGAGCGATCCTTCACTAAGTTCAAGCCAGTGGGCCTGTAATATTGCCCTGACAAACTCCTGCACCAGTGACCTAAACTAAAATGAATAGTCTCATGACTATGGCCATCTCTCTTTGTTCCAGTTATTTTCTCTCCCAACCAACTCCCAGTGACTTCAGTTGTATTTCTTGGTACCATGCTCGGGCAAAAGCTTCCTTGATGTCAAGATCAGTAACTCTCTCCTGAACTCTAGAATTTAGCAGTGTCCATGTTTGCACCGAGGCTGTATTGAGAGTTGCAGCAAAAGCAGAACACACAGAATATTAATGGTGATTAAGTGCTTATTGGAGCACTCTTCATGATCCTTTCTAACAGGCTGTTAATAATTGGGAGTATGCTGATAGGAGAAAGTGAGGGCTGCAGATGCTGGAGATCAGAGCTGAAAATGTGTTGCTGGAAAAGCGCAGCAGGTCAGGCAGCATCCAAGGAACTGGAGAATCGACGTTTCGGGCATAAGCCCTTCTTCAGTATGCTGATAGATGGAGGTTGACCAGGATGGATTTGTCCTGCTTTTACGTAATGTGCAAGACAATTCTTCAACTGTTAGGTAGATGCCAGTATTAGAGCTGCACTGGGACTAACTAAAGCACAGCAAGGACTGGAGCACAGAACTGAAGCACTACAGCCAGATATTGTCGGGTCCATTTTCTTTGTTATGTCTGGAGCACTCATCTATTTGATACATGGATGGAAGTAAACTGGGTGAAAATTTACACCTGTGACCTTCAGAAAAAGCTAGCTGACAGTGCCAAAGTTCAAACAGGAATAACTTGGCAATAAGCCAACTCAGCATGGACAGGAAGGAAGAACAAATGAGAGAAAAGGCGAATTATGCAGTCATTTGACAAAGTAACTTATATTTTAAATTAATGTACTTTCCCTTTCAGTCAAAGGAGAAACTTGCATTCATAACAGCAAAGCGTTCTCACACATTCCATTTGCATACTCTTTTACTGCAAGTTCCCTCTATCTATAAAAAGAATAAATACTCCAGATATGTAGCACACACAGAGGGCTCCAGATGAAGCAGCAGATCATAGCCACACAGCCAGAACAGCAGCAGCAGAGCATTGTATAACTAGTTTCAACCTCACCCAGCAATGGAAGGGAAGGGGGAGGAGACACTGGAAATAAAACAAGTGCTCCACTCCTGGTTATTCTTCAGTGTTCCCTGCTAATCAACACCAATGTGTGTCCAGTGAACATGGACAAAGTTGGGTGAAAATGCAATGCTTTCCAGTGTGTAATAGCCTAAAGTTCACTGTCCATTTTCTTTCACTCATTCACAAAAGGTCTCAGAGGGTCTTCAACACAAAACCAGAAGCAAAATAAAAATTGGTTACAACCAATTTAACATTGAGTATAAAGTTGTCTAAGTCCACAGGAGACGAATTCATTCTTACAGCCATGGACATTTACCATATCACAATTAGATCGGAGTGGATATGCTGCACACTGTACAGTTTCACAAAAGGAAGTTGTTTAATCAAACTTCAGAGACAGCACTTTGTAAGAATGGCATTTATACAAGTTCAAAAAGGGGAAGTAAATCAATGGCAGTTCAAGTAATAACAACATTTGGACATGAACCTCCACAATATTAGAGGAAACTGTACACAAATTGTACACTACCAAACCACCAAAGTTTTATTAGCAAGCACAAAGACACTGGAAGACAGTAAGATTCCAAATGCAGCATTTACCTCACAATTACAATTGACCCATGTTCAGTCAACTGCAGATTTCTTTTAAATAGTTATTTCCGTAGCTGATTTGTGATTATTACTACTTCAGTTCATGTAAAGGGCAAAGGGTCAAATCTTTGAGTACATGTAGCCACAAACTTACAGAAATTTGTTTACTTTGTGATGCTAAACTTAAACATTAGTGCAGTTTTTCCAACTACTTAAAAATGATGATTCGCTATGATTGATTCTAAAAGTAACATAAATTTAGATATAGTTGAATTTACTACCAGTCATATAAGTTAATTCAAGGACTTAGAAATCAAGTGTTCCTTTACTAAAGTGCCAATGAAGAATTGGAGATTAAAGTAACTGGTCAGATTTTACAAGGGAGGATATTTGCTAGTAGACTATTATGATATTTACCACCGTTATATATGATGCAATTATGCAATATCCACTTGACATCAGCTAGGAAAGCCTCAGTACACCCATACATCTTCTTCTTGACATTCTAAAAAGGAACAGAAACACTCAGCAGTTGCAAATAAGAGACTGGAGGAGGAAGGACTAGCATTTACATAACACAACCTCCAAACACTTCACAGACAATCACGTATATTTGATGTGTAGCCACAATTGGAATACACCTCACACAGGAGCTAATTAGCACACAACAAACTCACATAAACAAAATATTATTAACAACCACATAACCTGTTTTTGAGATGTTGTTGAAGGGTTAAATATTAGCCAGGACACTGAAGGGATGTCCCCAGCTCTGCTTCAAGTTGTGCTAGGGGTTCTTCTGCATCTTCCTGAGGTGCCAGCTGGGGCCTTGATTTAACAGCTCATCTGAAAGGTAACACCTCACTTACGCCATCAGTACTACAATGAAGCTTCAAGCTAGATTCTTATGCTCAAGAAAAGTGGGTATTTAACCTAAAAATTTGTAATTCTGAAGCAAATGCACCCTTCTGTACAATATGACCAATACCATGGAATATTTCATAACGCTGTAACCGACCTTTGGTAAGAACACAGCTGACTGAAAGAGAGTACCCTTCAAATTAGGGGAGATTACTAACTAAGTTTACAAATTCAGCAGGTTGCTCCAGTTCTTGTATTGAAGTGGAGGCAGTGTATGGGACAATGACAAAATTAAAATGAACCAATTAGTCTAAAGGCTCGTGTGTTCTAAATGCTTTAATAAAGCTGATCTTGTTTGTCACAGTACATAAAAAGGTTAAAAATGAGGTTCAGTCATACAAATAATGGCTCTGTTTAACTGGATATCTTGTTGCATTTAGTGATTTGCTTCTTAACAGACAGTTCCATGCTGTAAATTGAAGCAATTATTCTATTCGAAAAAAACAGTTGTTGAATGATTGAACTGAAACTAATCTTCACACAAATTATTTTTGAACTGATTTATTTTTATATTACAATTATAAAGTGCGAGCATTCAATTCTCAGCGGGAATCTACCTCTGGGTCAGGTCTTAAAATATTTGAACAAGCTGTTTAAAAATAGGCACACTTTCTAGCCCCAAACGCCACAGTTTCAGTTTGCATCTACTTAGATATTTTTCCAATCAACCTGTCTAGAGATGTTATTGTATGCCTTTGGAGCAAGTGGGACTTCAACTCAGGCTTACTGGCTCGGAGGTCATGATACTACTACTATGCCATAAGCGTCCTTGAAACTTGCATACAATATTCCAGATGCTATCTCACCAAGGTTATATACCACTGAAGCTGGAATCTTAACTAGTCTTTTCAATCAACCTGTTCACACATGTTGCAGCAGCCTCTGAAGGAAGTGGTACTTGACCAGGGTCTTCTAGTACAGAAGTAAGGACACTACCATTTTGCCACAACAACCCTACAGGTCAAGTAGATATTTTCTAATCAATCAATCAATCAATCTATTCACAATATTAATATACACCTCTGGAGCAGGTGAGACATGAACCTGGGCGTCCCAGGTCAGAGAAAGGGATATGATGACTACTGTGTCACAAGAGTTGTAAGAGTTACATAAAACTACCAGTTTTAGGCCATCACTTGCATACAATCAAGCACAATGTAACAGGTTGATGAATATGTGCCATTAAATATAATTAATATAAGGCTAAAAGGCTTAGAAAAGATCACAGGGAAAGCAATATTTTAAAACTATAATGAAACAAAGTGCAGCCTTGATTCATTTTTAGAGGAATAACTATTTCAGTCACTCAGGAACTTTTCAGTCTTTACTGGCTAAGATCACTAAGATATAGTGAATCAGAAAACATTTGGTTATACAGTTTAAGAATCAGCAAAACAATCCTTATTTCTTTATATTTTGTTACATGTGGGATGGAGGAGTAAAGGTATCATGGAGTACAGATTTACAAATTATTAAAAGTGGCCACAGAACGGTGGATAAATCTATCAAAAATACAAAGTACAGAGGGGTTCTTGCTACTTCTAGAAGATCCATTCCAAGAAAATCTCACAAATAGCGAAATAATGAAAAACAGGAATATATTTCCCTAAGGAATTTAATAGGTATTTAGAATAGATATTTGGCAACACACTTAAGTATAAAACAGTTGAACAAATTCCAAAAACTGTTCCTGAATAAAATTGGGACATATATGTGAAACAACAAATATTGGGACAACAAATAGCAAAGATCCCTTGAAATCATAGAGGGATAGAATAAAGTTTTCTTTTAGTGTTGCAAACATATTATTTACAAATTTCTGTCCTCCATATTCCCAAAAGGAGGAGGTACAATCTGTTACTGTTCCTGGTGTTCTTTTTTCATTCATTACCAAAAATATAGATTTAAGGTGCAGTAATTGCAGTAATGTAATCAGAAAGTATTGTTCTAACAATTTATATAAATCAAATTTGAAATTCAGGAGAAGTATCTTTATTCCAAAAGAGGATAGAAGATGGTCCTGTGACCACATGGAGTGCCTGAGGCACACAGCATGGATGCTTTTAATGAATGAACGATAAAGGAATGTAGGAACAGGATTAGGCCATTCAGCCCTTCAAACCTGCTCAGCCATTCAATAAGATCATGGTTGACCTGTTTCCTAATTCCATATGTCTGTCTTGGATCAATATCTCTTGATACTCTTGCTTAATAAAAATCTGTTTCAGGTTTAAATTTAATAATTGATACAGTATTGTCAGAGGAAGAGTGTTCCAAATCTCCATTACTCTATGCAGGTCGAAATGCTTTCTAACATCTCTTCTGAATACTCTGATTCTAATTCTTAGACTATGTTCCGTGGTTTGACAATCTTTATCTTGATTGAAATAGTTTATCGTTATCTACTTTGTTTTTTTCCTGTTAATGTCTGAAAGACCTCAATTAGATCAACTCTTAACCTTCTAAATTCTAAAGAATAAAAGTCTACTTTGTGTAATCTTTCCTCGCAACATAACCCCTGTCACGAAATCCAGTTACCTTCCTTGTAAACCTGTGTGGAACTCCCTCCAGGGCCAAAACATCCTTCTGAAGGTGTGGTGCCCAGATCTGCTCATGATACTCCGTGGGGTCTAAATAGGGTTTTGTAATACGTGCATCCTTAAATTCCAGTCCTTTAAATATGAAGGCCAGAATTCCAATAACCTTCTTGACTATTTTCTGCATCTCAGTCCAAAATGGAAGACTTCACACTTGCTTATATTTAAATCCATCTGCCACAGCTTTGCCCATTCACTTAATCTATCAATATCCTGTTAAAATTTTACTCTACCATCAACACTGTCTACAATTCTATGTCACCAGCAAATTTGGATATTTGACTTTTTATGTCATTATCCAAGTCACTAATGAATATTGTGAATAACCGACATCCTAACATAGATCCCTGCAGGACGCCACTAGTCCTGCCAATGAGTACTTACTCATTACGCCAATGCTGTTTCTGGTCAATTTCCGATCCAAGTCATAAACTTGCCTCAATTCTGTGGGCTGCCGCCTTAGCTAACAGTCTGTTGTGTGGGATTTTATCAAAAGCCTTCTCGAAGTCCACATAAACAATAATCTATCAACTTACTCTGTCCACCATCTTCGTCACCTCCAAAACACTCGATGAGGTTTGTCAGGCAACACCTACCCTTCATGAATCCATGCTGACTTTCCCACATTAAATAAAATTTTGAGGTGATCAGTTAGCTTATCCTTGATTATGACTCGAACAATTTTCCCACCAAAGATGTCAGGCTAACTGGTCTGCAGTTCCCTGGTTTCTCTCTGTCACCCTACTTAAATAGCAGAGACACATGAGGAAATTTCCAATCCAGAGTACACCTCCTAAATCCAGAGAAGGAAATATAGAGTGAGAGTCGGGTGGGAGATGGCTCAGAATAGGGAGAGAGATGGTTCAAACATTGACAGAGCGGATTGTCAAAATACCTGTTATTTTGTGCACGGAATTTACAATTTCATGTTTTCTTAAATCATAAAATCCCTACAGTATGGAAGCAGGTCATTCAGTGCATCAAGTCCACAGTGACCCTCCGAAGAGTGTTCCACCCAGACCCAACTCCCTACACAAGGTATTCCCTTTGGCTAATCCACCTAGCTGCACAGCTCTGGATACCATGGGCAGTTAAGCATGGCAAATCCACCTAACCTACACATCTTTGGCCTGTGGGAGGAAACCAGAAGACCTGGAGGAAACCCACTGGAGAATGTGCAAACTCCACACAATCAAGCCTGGATCCTTGGAACTGTGAGACAGGGAGCTAACCACCAAGGCACAATGCCACCCTCTTTTTCTTAAATATTTTGGATCAAATTAACATTTCTACATTTGTTTTTATATAATGGTGTATAATGAGACAGAGAAAGGTTTTATAAAGTTTCAACAAAACTACCAATCAAGTGTAACCAGGACAGGTAGATGGAATCAAAAAGCTTTAATTTTGATATGAAAATTAAAACTCAAAAACACCGAAAATAAAGCACCACAACTTCAGGACACCGGGTCTTGATAGATTATTGAGTAAACTACCACCAGGCAAATACTTTGCACTGTGCAAATACAGCGTTGTCATATTCAAAACCTGCCATTGGATGGCAGCAGACAAAAATAAGTAAATTTGCTGAAAATACAATATTACTGTGCTTGTTTTGGAAGAAAAGTGAGCAAAGGCAAATTCAATACAGGTGAATAGAGCTGCTCTCCAACTGCGACACAAGGCACAAAGATCTCAGACAATGGATTTACCTTTTCTAATGTGCAAATATCCATTGGGTGAAAGATGTACTCAGCATAATCAGGATGTTGTTCTAATGAAACTGGCTTCTGGAAGGGCTCAGTCTGTTAAGAAGGTAGAAGAGTGCTTTATGAAACTAATGGAGAAGTGAGGGGTGACAAATTAAATGTTTAGGTTAAATATTTACAAGTTTCAGTTCACTTTCAAAAGTAAGATTTTGATTTCATGTCCAGATAAAACTGCAACACAACAGCTCCACAATTAAAACTAGTGATTAGCCATGTCATGAGAGATCCCAGAAATGATTATGTTTAATGACACACCGTTTTCCTAACCAGAATTAAAGGGCCTCACATAAAGGATGACAGAACAATGCAGTGTTGAGCTCAATGCTGCAGGGATAAGCTCAATGCTGCAGGGATATATAAAGTTTTGCATGCCCGGGGCCACATGGGATAAGTGGTGACAAACAACTGGTGCAGTATTTCCCATCAGGAGCCAGGAGGAAGACTAGAAATACAAATAAATTAGCCATAGAGAATCTCTGATGGATAACTTAATGACTCCTTACAAGGTCAAACGATAGTGCCACTGACAAGTGGCTGGTGTTGATCATGCACCCATTCTCTTGATTAGAGGAATTGAAAAGGGTTCAGAAATATAAAAGAAAACTGGTAGACAGAAATAACACAAAAAGGGAAATAATTATCCAAAATGTCACTGGCCCTATGGAAATGAGGCATTTCTCACAGCTTTTATTTGTATTATCTTGCATGAGAAGGCAGAGACATTCCAAAGTTTTTTGGTGGACTGCACTCCAGATAAATGGATCACTTCTGCCACTAATGGCAGCTGAAGATGGAACCATTAGACATATCACAAATAGTGGAACTTCCAGGTATTAAATCCTCATGCAAGTACTGTTGCCGCGAGGCAAGTATTAATGTCTCTTGTACTTTGAAGGATTATCAATTCTGTTTTTTATCATTACAAGAATTCATTAAGCAGGGTTATCATGTAGCTACTAGGAGAAAGTGAGGACTGGAGATCAGAGTCAAGAGTATGGTGGTGGAAAAGCACAGCAAGTCAGGCAGCATTCTGAGGAGCAGGAGAATTGATGTTTCGGGCATAAGTCCTTTATCAGAAATTATCCACATTCCTAACGAAGGGCTTATGCCCGAGACATTGATTCCCCTGCTCCTTGGATGCTGCCTCACCTGCTGTGCTTTGCCAGTTCCACACTCTCAACTCATGTAGCTACTGTAGTTTTTGACTTCTGCAAACCACTCCATTTTTGTATTTGACAATGAATAGAAATACAATTAAAATCAAACTGCCTCATTTGGTCTGGATTACCAATAAATATAATCAATTATATTTAACTGTATAAATTAACTTTCACCATATATTGTTTTCCCAGCTCACTGTAGTATGAACATTCTTCCTATTACCAATTAATAACCTCAGCCAAAAAAGCCAGGCTCAATTGATATCAGTGGCATGTCACATGAGGAAGTCAGAAGGAAAAAAGAACATTTCTAATTGTTGCTATTTTTACTTACTCCTGGCTGCTTCATCTTCTGTAGTGCATATTTCAGCAGATAAGACAACTGATCTATCGTAAGCATGGTCATAGCTTTACTCTGAGTCTCAATACATTCGGCGACTGTGATTTTCTGTGAAGCAAACAGATTTAAAATAATTTACAAAAAACAACCAAATCAGAGTATATTGAATTTTTGGGGCACAAACTTCAAATTAGCTGCAGAGCCATCTCAGCAGGACAACACATCACACTGGTCAACCGCAGCTTTCTAGGGAGCACAATATTAATCTCCAAACAGACATTCTTTTTCTTCAATAACTGCACACCGGTCTGAATGGCAAGGATACCAAACAACACCAAAGCCAGCAGGTTTAACACCAAGATATTGCATTAACCCTTTGAAAAACTTTGAATCATGTATTGTCCAGCTTCTAAAGCTGATTAGAAAAGTACAATTAGAGAATTTAAAAATTACAAAAGCCGCAGCTTCAGAAAAGTCACTTAGAATACTTTGATTAGAAATTCCACTTTCATTGCTCAAAGGGTTAATGATACACATATATGTTCTGCCAAGGTTACAGAATGCTAATCATATTCTTAGCAACTCAGTTAGTTCCCTGTATCGATACCAGTTTGTGTTATTGATGAACCTTACCCCAGGAGTAGTGGCTACATGCGTCTTTTAACCAGATTTAAAACATATAATCAATATTAAATATCCCACTTTCTTAAAAAATGAATTTGAACAAATTCATGCCCATTTCCCTCACCGTAGTTTTAACTATCTTTTACCATACCTCACATTCTGGACAGAACCAGTCCCCTTCCGGTTCAGCGTTCAGTTTTAAACACTTTGCATGGTAGACACGAGGACAGAGCTCGCAGCACAGAACCTGGCCCTCCCGGTGGCACACCCAGCAATAGAAGTCATTTCGACCATCCTGTGGTACAACATGAAGAAGGTCTTTGGTGAATGGCTGCTTCATAGAAGCAAAGGGACCACGTCTAAGTGTCAACTGAAATGGCAGGCAAGAGAAACAGGCTTGGTTTCAAAATGGGATGATCAGCAATTGTTAGGGTGCAAAAAAAATACCAGTTCTGTTAGGCTTCTCATCCCAACACCAGATGGTTAAGGATGCAACAGGATCAACAGACTTTGTCACAGGGCTGCCAGAATAGTGCAGTATTCAGGAGATGATAAATTAGTGACAAGCTTTTTTTTTTGAAAAAAAGAAGCAAGTCGCATAAAATTCAGGCAATTGTACTCTATACTTCCAAGACATGCACTTAATTTTCCAGACATTAGTCTTGCAAGATGAAAGATTACAAATAGAAAACGTAGTATAAGTTACTACAGATATTTGCACTACTGAGACAGAAAAAAAGCACAGAGGCAATGTCCAATTGTGTTTATTAATTTTAGTAGGAAAAATATTATACATTTTTTATGAAAATGTAACAGAAACCCTTCCATCTGAATAAGCAATTTGATACCTAACAAGTACCGGTATTCTAATTACACTACATCAAAGTTAAAACATCTCACATCTAATGCATTTAGCAATACTAAAAATATTTAAAATCAACTAGGATTTACTTAACAAGACTGTACCAATATTAGTAATCCATACTAACATGCATGCTCTGTGCAACACAACATTACATATGGCCTCTCATTGGCAGTCAGCCAAAGCCACTACCATTTTATTTAAGAAACAAGTTTTCTGGTGTTTATCTGGGGACTTTCAATGAATTTTAACTGTGGGTACCCTTCCCATTTTTGTTCATCTGGCAACCAACTTTTACTATACATACAGTACTATTAAAAGCATTCAATTTAGGTATGGCTCACTAAGCTCAGTCAAATTCTGCAAGGCTCATAATTAAGGCATTTTAACAGCAGTGCTAAGTCAACATTCAACAGGTAAATATTTACACCAGAAAACCTAGCATCTAAGAAGGACATTTGAAAAGCTTTGTTCAAAATTCAAGACAATAGAAGAAATCAGTATATCCCAGAAGTCAGCTGAAGTGTAAAAGATGTTCCAACCTGTAGCTTGTCAGTGTCTTTGGTCTTTGCTACAAACTTTTTATCCTACACTCCAACTCTACCCTCCCTCCTCCAGTCTTAAATTGAAGCACAAATTTGGCATTCTAGTTGATCCTCAGCAGAGTTTCCATTCTTTTATCATCTCAAATTAGCATAAACACCAAGTCCTACCCGTTACATTCTCACTCACTAAGTTAGTTCCTGGCCCAACCATGCTACAAAATAACTTCTTTACTGCATGTTCAAAACCATCCACATTCTTTCTCCTCCCTCCCTGAAATTTGTGCTCTGCCAAATCTGGCCTATTAGGCATTGTTGATTTCTTAGGCACCACTGCTGAATTCTCTCCACCTCTCTTTCTTTATTACAACTTGCTGCTGAGCTCACGGTTTTAGTCTCTTGGTCTAAATATCTCAAACTGCGTGGCAAATGTTGTCTGATATTGCTCCTTTGAAGCCCCAGGCAATGTTTCACTAAACTAAAAAGGCACTGTATAAATGTAGGTCATCACTGCGGACCTTAGAACCCATTTGTGCATCACAAGTTTGAAGTTGGCTTATTTGCCTTATTCAGCTGAGCATTCAAAAAAGATATTCCATTTCTGCATTGAAAGGATACTGCCACAGTGTCCAAAAAATTTTCTTCCTCAGGCATTTAATGAGATTGCAGTAATAAAGGAAACTGCAATGTGGTGTGGTAAGGTCATTGGATCAGTCAATCCAGAGGCCCAGGTTGAAACCCCACTGTGACAAATGGTGGAATTTGAATTCAATCAATAAGATATGGAATTAAAAACTAGTCTCAGCAATGGTAGCCATGAAACCTTCATCAATTGTTGCAAAACTCATCTGATTGACGAACAGTCTTCTGGAAAGGAAATCTATTCTCTTCAATTGGATAAACCATATAGGTCAGACCTATCATCTATGAACTCAGTGTATTACACAGTGTTTTTAAAGTCTAGAAAATCAGCAGTAAGCTGTTGTCTAACTTGACAATTTCAGGTGGTCCCCAGACTGGAGTGAAGATGAGAATATTCATGTTTAATTCAAGGCAAATTTTCAAAAATCAAAATGAAGTTCTACTGCGTTTGATTATTTAATTTTCTTTCCACGGGTTACAAATCATTCCAACAAATTCTCCTCTGGTGAAGGCAGACTCAAAAATAAAATTTTTATCTCCCAGATACAACTGAAGTTATGGGTTGGGATGCAGGGCATGTTGTTCTTTTATAGGTTTTGAATTTTACTGCACTCAATAATAGTGCTAAAGTACAGGAAGACAACATTGATTGCAAACACAAAAAAAATCACTGAAGTATGAAGAATAGTAACTAAACATTTAAGAATAATATCCAGAAATCCTATTCAAGGATGGAAAACTTGAAGTGTTTTAAAATATAAACAAATTTATTTTACCAATTATGTATTTTCACACCAGCAGCATTAAAATAATTGGAAAACAGAAGTTTAACTTGCTTTGAGAGAGCAGGGAAGAGTTGAGTGAAGAGACGAGGAAAGGATAAAAGAATCAATAGTAATTTTATTTTAATGTTATGTGTTCTATATTCTGGTTCAGTTACGAAAGCAACAGGGAAAAAAAAATTACCCCCATTTAAGGCTTAACAATTTGAAGATTTAGTTTGATTTTGAGTGTAGTTATCAGAATAGTTGGCCTTATATCAGCAGCAGTAAACCATATTTTTCCTCTATGCCCCAAACACTCACTCTTCCTTTTTGTTTGTGTCCCACGCTGGCCTTATTAAGGACGTGCAAGTATTTCACATTTCACCTTTTTATATTTAAAGAAATAAATGTCCATGTAGTAATAGTGATCAAAAGGAAAATAACATGATCTGGGTAAAAAAACAAACTTTCCCAGCACAAAGTGGAGCTTACAGTGGACATGTGAAGATTATAATTTCAATAGAAAGCTTAGAGAAGGAAAACACAAAAGTACGAATGCTTAGGAAGCATTTTGGAAGTGTGAAAATCAAAAATAAAAGCACGAAGCATTTACTGCAGACTGGTGATTTATAGCCATGGGAGACAGTTTATTTTTAAGCACATACATCACGAATATTCATGTCCAAAGCAAGTTTGGAAAGAGTAGATGGGAGGCAAAATACATTAAACGGCTAGGTTGAGTACAGTCATTATGCAGAATTGCTGTTGTTTTTTTCCCCCCTTTTAAAATTATTGACTCCAGGATGGCCTAACTTGAAAAACTTGTTCCTGGAAGCAATTATTTAGGAAACTTCTGGCATAAATCCAAATTATCCAAGTCAGCACACAAAATTTACAGTCCAAAATTCAAACCCACTACAAAGACATCATGAAATCACGTAGAGAGACTTCACCTGGGCTTTTTTACTTCCCCATTCCAACGGTTTTCCAACCAATAAAACAAATAGTGAATAAATTAAAGGTAGGCTAGTGGAAAACCAGAAAACTTCAGAAATTAATACAGGAGACATATGGAGTCTCTACTCAACATTATTGCTTGAAGGTTAAGTAAATCTTGGAGTTTTAGGCAAGTGTACTATGCAATACCAGTGACTTGCTTGGGGATTAAAAACTGAATTTTATGTAATTTTACAACATCTTAGAGAGCCAGAACATTCTGACCTTGTACTTTTTGCAAAGGTCAATTAAGCAACATATCTATGCAGACTTGCCAAAAATACAGTTTTCTAATAAACTCTAGCCCCACTTGGGTGGGGGTGGTGGGGGTGGGGGCACGCAAAAGACTTATGAAGGTTGCACCCACAGGGTGAATTTTGAAGACAGTTCTAGATTATCAATGGCACGAGGTCAGTGTTCAGGTATCAGAGATTGTATGTATCGAGCCAAGATTCAGTCCAATGCAGGGTGTTCAGTTCCAGCTCCCATTGATACTGACTGCCAGAGATTTAATGTTGACACAGTAAGAAGAGTGATCACGACCACAAATACTGGTTGCTGCCCATTTTTTGCCAAATGACAGGGAGAAATGTTGCGAGACTCACCTTTGGTAACTCCAGGCCTTTGCTTTTGCAACATGGCTCAATCCACAAGCAAAACAGACACAAACCACAACATTCTAAGATTTCAGCATCTTTGATGAAATGAAAATATTCCTCTCTATCTCAACAAATCCAATGCATCAGTTTCAACACTGCAGCCGAGACACAAAGAAAAAGCAACACATTCATCCCTGAAAACCTTTTGAACTTCAAGAATTAGCTTTGTGAGCGACTCCCAAACAGGGTTTGACTCTACAAGCAAACTGGGGACAACCTGAAAACCAATTCTACTGAAGGGAAAGTTTGGGTAGTACAAGACAAGGGGAAAGATGTTAAACAAAGTCGTGTTTGGGTTGAAACTTTTTAAACAAATCATCACCCAGTGGCTCAGAGTCTGAAATACTAATGGAAGAAATTAAAATAATACAATGGGAAGTCTGGAAATATTTCAGTCCAGTTTATAAAATAAACTGATCTTCTCATGACCTCTGGAAGCTGCTTGCATGCTATAACTTATTTAGCAAACTGGCTATCATGATCAATATATTGGTATGTTTGCTTGGATAACTTCTTTCAAGCTGATCCCTTGATTCATTTCTGAGGGTGCTCAAGACTTTCATATTAGGTTCCTTCCCTCACATTCATCCTTGACATGGCTATTCCTGGTCACAACCATTCAGACATCAAGATGACCTATAGATGAATAATATTAAAAAGAGCTAAAGATGTAAAAAATCTAAGCGGAGGTCAGTCTTCCAGAAAACTTCCTTCCTATCTACTCATGATGTACCTGTGTGGCTTCAAACAGCTTCCTCTCACTCAATTACCCGTTAGCATCAACTGTTGATCGCAGAGAGGAAGAAAAGTAGAGTGAGCATATTCCCTTCCCTGCAGGGCAAATAATTGCGTGAGTTGACCCTGAATAGAGACACACCCCCTTTATACCACCTCCAAATTCCAAGTAAGCTCATCAGTAACCTTCTCAGTCACCACTAATTTTTTTTCATAATCATTCACTGGATTTGGGTGTCCCTGGCTAGGCCAGCATTTATTGCCCTTCCCAGAGGGCAGTTAAGAGGTAAACCACATTTCTGTGAATCTAGAGTCACATGTAAGCCAAACCAGGTACGAGTTCAGTTCCTTCCCTAAAAGGCATTCGGGAACCAGACCGGTCTCTGGATTAATAGTCCAGTGATAATACGTTAGGCCATCACCTACCTTTCTTAGTAAAGGCTCTTCAGTGATTATTTAACAGCCATTTAAACAACCTTAAATTGCCTTTGGCCCCATTACCCGCCTTCCTGTCAGGTGAAATAAGTGGCTGCTTTCGCAGTAGGGAAACCTGTCTTCGAGGTTGTTGAGAGACCACCATGTGTCCCAATCAAGGGGAAATGGAGGTAAGAGTTGGAGCAGGGTGTTTGGTCTGCTTGTGCCTTTGACCACCCTGACCCACCTTCACACATCCCCATTCCCACCCCACCAAAAGAAAATAATCTATTCACTAGTGCAGCTCTTTATGGCTGCACAGCCTGGACCTCCAGCTACACTTTTCAGCTGCCAATTGGCTAGCAGCTTCAGCTGAGGTATCACGTTAGTGGCAAGGCTCCTGATTGGATGAGGACCATATGGACTTGCATTCAAGTATCTAGTGGTCACTTGATCCAACACAAGTTCACATGCTGGTGTGGTTTAGAGTTCTTGTAATGCAGTGGTAATGTTCATATCTCTGGGTTAGGAGGTCTAGATTGAAGCTTCATCTGGTGATTCTCTCTGGAGGGCCATATAATGCAGGATGGAGACATCAAAACTGCAGGCACCAATCAATTGGTACACAAACAGTGGAATTGCACCTTCAGAAGCCCAATGGCCCATTCAGTGGTCATCTGAGCCAGTGACATTGGTTGTATTGACTGTGTCTTTGGCGGAGGCTCTCATAGAAAAGTCACTGGCTATCTCTTCCCTTGTCTCCTCAGCCATTCGTGCATTTTGAGGATTGAGAGTGAAGACTAAGGCAATACATCAGTGAGGATGAAATTGTTGCAGTAGCCAGTTAAGTCTTACTGTGGTCATGGACCAGTTGTGCAGTCAGAGAGTGAAACCTTAAACAGACGTGCTGTCCAGCTCCAGCAAAAACCTTCAACAGTGACAAACAAACTACAAAGATGTGCAGCTGTTTGCAAGTTACCATAATGATCAGCATTGATGTTGGAAGGAGACAGAAATGATGATGTTCATGGCACAGCGACTTTACAGGCCACTAGCTGGGCACGACAACCAGTGTGTTTGGCAAGGAGGACACGAGAGATATCAGTGCTTGGAAAGTTGCAGTCTCCCATGGCACTGGATGAGTCATTGCCAGGTGATTTCCTGCAAGAGATTGCTGTGCTAATCAAGGTTCAAAATCAGACAGCCATTTCCCATTACTAGCTGGAGCATTCCTTCTGGTGTGGTGCTGGAAAAACACAGCCAGTCAGGCAGCATCCAAGGAGTAGGAGATTCAATGTTTTGAGCATAACATATCCTATCTTTGGCAGCCTTATCTTCTGTTTTTCTGCCCTGCAATGACAGGTGATTACAGATTCCATTCAGAGCTCAATTGCAAAAGTGTCCATTCCCCTTTACAGCTCTACATTGCTCAGGACACTCCCTTACTCCTGAGTGCCCAGTCCCCCTTTTGCTCTGCAGATCCTCTTCCCCATGGATACTCTCCTGGCCTTCAGTCAACATTTCACTGTAAGAGTAATGTGCCGGACACTTAAAAAAAATTGCAAGAACAAAATTAACTTTTAAATAGTTAATTGGCTTTAATTAGTGTGAACAGGATTTCCAGTCTGCCCTTTAATTCCGGGGTTAAATCACCCCCACATGCATTTTTGGGAGATCCCTGGAAATTCAGCCCATAGTCTGTCAGGACTTTTCAAAAGGTTAACTAAGACTCTAATGATAACAAGAATATAAACTGTAAATTCATATTGCTTTATGTTAAGGAAAAACTGCCGTATTTTTATTCTTGATTTGCCACACAGTGGGGTTGGCATTACTATCCATATATAATGAGATGAATTTTTAAATTGCCATAGGAACAACTGGTAGACTTGAACGTATTGGAGTTGCTAGGAAATATTTATAAGCAGATCTTCATGGGTATGTGCAAGTACATGACACAAATAACATCTTGCCCAGTCATTAAGCCAAACGTATCTAATCTTTCAAGCATATTTCCAATGTGAGGAATGTTAGAAATCACTGAAGTGAGAAGCAGAGCTACAAATCAAATCAACCACAACTCCAGCTTTCCTCCCTATTTAAAGGATGCAAAAGGAGTGTTGACAGAAGTTTACAAAACCATGCCTCATTGTATTTATTGCATGATTCAAGTTGAGATCTTAAAGAAGTTATAGCATTTATACAACAAGTTTTAAAAATGATGTGAAAAGCAAAGGCAAGGTGAAGAGACATGAAATAGAATTTTTAAAAAAGAACAGGTATTTCTGCAGAACAGGTGTGCGGAGATTAAAGAATGAATCAAAATATCAGCCTTATTCATACACTAGTCATTTCAGTCTGTGAAGGGACTTGGTGTTTACTATTAAAAGATTAGCAGGCACCAATGAATCTTACTCACAATGTTACATGCATCCTATTTTGGCTTAAACTTTTAGAAATATGAATATACAATAGCTTGAATTGTAATTACTAAAGTGTAAATTGATTTGTATGCAATCAGCAAGACTAACACAATCGTACCTTGATATCAGGCAGTCTGCATCCAACAAGTTTAGTTTGTGGTTATTGTATTGAGCTCTGTATTTAGACTATATGCAGTATATGTAGAATTTGAAAGTAGTTCAAGACAACACAGATCATGGATCAATTCTATCCACTACCTGATTCTCCATGTTGTGGGGCATCATGCAATGCACTTACCCTGAAGAATCTAGATCACATCATTTTTATTGAGGCACTCAAGTATGCCATCTCAGTTCCCAGTTACTAATTATCCATTGGGGAATAGATTAAAAGACAGACTTAATGTTTGTTAGTGGAACACATGTCCAGAACTAGTTGTCCAGTTTAATGAGACTATCCTCACTTGGTTTCACTTTGACTTATGTGACTGCAGACAGAGCATGCGCATAAATGGCTTTTCTTTCCATCCCCAGTTATCTTGGACAGTCCCAATGATCTTTTCTGGCTCACTTCACTTCCAAAACCACATACTGCCCTTGGTGATCTGTGGAAAGCTTCAGCATGTATGCTGATGAGATTTCAGTCGTATCACCATTAATCCTCTAGATCCAAACAATGCTTCAATGTTGTCAGACCACTTATCTAATATCCAGTCAGCTTGGTAGCCAACACTTAAATTCTATATATCGAATCACCAAGTCAGGCTGAACGAGACTGTTCATAATTCTGTTCTCCTACTTGATCTAAAGGGATGTCTACAATTGCATCTGGTCACCATCATAAAACCTATCAATTGGCGCCTCATTGCCCATTTCCTCCACAATGCTTGTGTATCGGCTGCTCTCTGGTCAAAGTGGCACAGTGGCTCAGTGGTTAGCACTGCTGCTTCACAGCCAGGGACCAGAATTCAATTCCCACCTTGGGCGACTATCTGTGTGAGTTTGCACATTCTCCGCGTGTCTGCGTGGATTTCCTCCAGGTGCTCTGGCTTCCTTCCACAGTTCAACGATGTGCAGGTTAGGTGGATTGGTCATGGTAAATCGCCCATAGTGTCAGGTGAATTAATCAGAGGGAAATGGGTCTGGGTAGGATACTCTTCGGAGGGTCGGTGTGGACTTGGTGGGCCAAATGGCCGGTTTCCACACTATGGGGAATCGTAAAAAGCCTTTGTCATTTCCAGACTCAGTCATTCCATAGCTCTAAAGGCCACAAAGTTGCAATTATTTTCCAACCACCACAAATGTCAGCTAATCTCAAAATCCAAATTCCACCATCCTATTCTACACCAAAACTCAAAAGAATTGCAGAAACTAGAAATCTGAAATAAGACAGAAATTACTGGAGAAACTTTGCAAGTCTGCCAGAAACTGTGGAGAGAAAGCAGAGTTAACGTTTTGGGTCCAGTGAAGAAGAGTGGTCACTGGACCCGAAATGTTGTTAATTCTGCTTTCTCTCCACAGTTGCTGCTGGACCTACTGAGTTTCTCCATCATTTCTGTTTTGTTCCATACCAAACTCCACTCACTTAATATCATTCTCTCATCACTACATTAAATTCCACTGCTCCAATGCTTCAAGTGAAGAATTCAGTCCCATTCTCATCTTCTCAGGATACTGAAACAGTCAGTCAGTCGTCATGTGCAGTAAAATATGGACAACATTCAGATTTGGGTGTTTAAGTGGCAAGTATCAACCAATAAGCATCTGCAGTTCAAGAATCTAACCATCCCCCTTTGACATACAATGGCATTACCACCTCAGATTCCTCCACCAACATTCTGGAGATTACCACTGACCAGAAACCTAACTGGATTAGCTATGTAAATACTCTACTACAACAGCTGATCTGTTTGTGTTTTGAATTCCACATTCCCGCTACTCCTGATAACCTTGGATTCCCTCACCTAACAAAAATCTACCTCCACCTTAAAAATTATTCAACCACCACTGGGAGAATATCTTCGAGGAGAAAGTGAGGTCTGCAGATGCTGGAGATCAAAGGGCCTGTGCCCGAAACGTCGAATCTCCTGTTCCCTGGATGCTGCCTGACCTGCTGTGCTGTTCCAGCAATAAAGTTTCAACTGGGAGAATATACCAAAATCGCACAACTTGTTGACAGTAAAAGGTTCTCCTTGCCCATCTCCAGGTGACCCTAGATTCCTGTTTTTTAACTGTCTCCTTTCTTGAATAGAGGGTTTCTATTTGCCACTTTCCATTCTGGTGGAATCTTTCCAGAATCTAGTGAATTTTAAAAAAAATTATCAATGCATCTTCTATCTCTTTTAAGGTGCAAGGATGTCCATTACAACCTGAGAACTTCTCAGCTCCATCAGTTTGCTCATTACCACTTCCCTGGTGATGGTAGTTTCACAAAAGTTCCTCTACTCATTTCACCTCCTGATTTATAAATATTAGTGGGAAACCTTTTGTATCCCCAATCGTGAAAACAGAAGAAAAATATTTGTTCATTTCATTCACTATTTCCTTATCTAGTATTAACTCCTTATTCGCTGTCTTTAGAGGACCCCACTCACTGTAGTTTCTTTTTCTTTAACGTGGAGCAACGTTTCCCGTCCATTTTACATTTCTAGCTCTCTTCCTGCCAGGCTAAAGTTTGCTCTTCTGGTTAACCTTTTAGTTGTTCTCTGCTGTTATTTATATTCTAACCAATCATCCAACCTGCCAATCCTCAAGATTGATGCTTTCCTTTGCTTCATTAACCAAGCACGGACAGGGAGTCCTCCCCTTTGAATTTTTCCTTATGGTAAGAATACACTTATTCCGAAGTATCCCAAGGAATGTCTGCCACTGTTTCTCTATTGATCGATCTCATAACCAGTATCCAGTTCATTTCAACTAGCTCAGCTTTCAGACCCATGCAGCTGCTTTCATTCAAGTGCAAATACTTGTATGAGACAAACTCTTCTCAATTCAAACAAACTAAAATAATACGTATCTTCATGATTTCATATTTCAATAACCTTTTAGCTCTAACTGCCCTTAAAACTGTTGCAGAACTCCTGCCACTTGTATCTCCCCTCTCTGCTCCCATGTCTTCTCTTGGTCTTCAGCTGCTGTGTCTTCTTTGACAAAGACACCAAGCATTGGAATTCCTGAACCGTAGATTAAAATCCCAATTTATGCTGATAACTAAAGAAAGAAAGCTGCCTCAATACTTCACTTAATGTTAGGATATTAAAGAAGTCCTTTCTACCCTCTCAGATGCATATAAAATATGCAGCATGTCCATTTGAAGACTTCCAGTTCCTCTAACAATACAAATCAATGTGGTAGTTTCATTTTAAAACTGTTTGAGGGGACACACTATTTACAAATTGGCCTATGCTTTTATACAACAGATATATTGCATTTGGGAAGTCCAATATCCTGAGAAGCATTGTACAAGTTCAAGTTATTTCTGTCTTTCAGCGATGTGCTATAAAATATCTTAGATATCACAGACATTAAAAACTCAATATTTATAACTGGAACAAGTGCAATTTTAGTTATTTGATCACTATATATTATTAATCTGTGTGAGTTAGATTTTTTGGTATTTTATGTAGTTTTGCCAAACACAGGATTTGTTTCTCTCCCACCCACCCACCCCTAATGTCATTATTCAGTTTCATTATAACTCAACTACAAAAATGTCTCAGGTACACAAATTAGAATAAACTGGAATGGAAAAAAAATCATCTATTTGCAGAAAAAGCAGTTTCCTAGATTGTTTTTCAGATGACCACTTTTAATCATACCCTGCACCATTTTTTTCTCATTGCAATACACTCAAAGTTGAGCAATTAAACAGTAAAAAAATGCTAAATATGTTACAGTTCTTGGAATTTACTTTGGAAAATGCAGCATTCACAGTAATACTGGAGATGACAAATAACCTAGCAAACAATGGTAAAAGCTTTTGTAGTTAAACTGTTCTGATCGGGCAGGGAGTGCAGAGTCATAGAGATGTACAGCATGGAAACAGACCCTTCAGTCCAACCTGTCCATACCAACCAGATATCCCTACCCAATCTAGTCCCACCTGCCAGCACCCGGCCCATATCCCTCCAAAGCCTTCCTATTCATAAACCCATCCAAATGCCTCTTAAATGTCGCAATTGTACCAGCCTCCACCACTTCCTCTGGCAGCTCATTCCATACACGTACCACCCTCTGCGTGAAAAGGTTGCCCCTTAGGTCTCTTTTATATCTTTCCCCTCTCACCCTAAACCTATGCCCTCTAGTTCTGGACTCCCCCACCCCAGGGAAAAGACTTTGCCTATTTATCCTATCCATGCCCCTCATAATTTTGTAAATCTCTACAAGGTCACCCCTCAGCCTCCGACGCTCCAGGGAAAACAGACCCAGCCTGTTCAGCCTCTCCCTGCAGCTCAAATCCTCCAATCCTGGCAACATCCTTGTAAATATTTTCTGAACCCTTGCAAGTTTCACAACATCTTTCCGATAGGAAGGAGACCAGAATCGCACGCAATATTCCAACAGTAGCCTAACCAATGTCCTGTACAGCCGCAACATGACCTCCCAACTCCTGTACTCAATACTCTGACCAATAAAGGAAAGCATACCAAACACCTGCCTCACTATCCTCTCTACCTGTGACTCCACTTTCAAGGAGCTATGAACCTGCACTCCAAGGTCTCTTTGTTCAGCAACACTCCCTAGGACCTTACCATTAAGTGTATAAGTTCTGCTAAGATTTGCTTTCCCAAAATGCAGCACCTCGCATTTATCGGAATTAAACTCCATCTGCCACGTCTCAGCCCATTGGCCCATCTGGTCCAGATCCTGTTGTAATCTTCGCTGTCCACTACACCTCCAATTTTGGTGTCATCTGCAAACTTACTAAATGTACCTCCTATGCTCGCATCCAAATCATTTATATAAATGACAAAAAGTAGAGGACCCAGCATTGATCCTTGTGGCACTCCACTGGTCACAGGCCTCCAGTCTGAAAAACAACCCTCCACCACCACCCTCTGTCTTCTACCTTTGAGCCAGTTCTGTATTCAAATGCCTAGTTCTCCTTGTATTCCATGAGATCTAACCTTGCTAATCAGTCTCCCATGGGGAACCTTGTTGAACGTCTTACTGAAGTCCATATAGATCACATCTACTGCTTTGCCCTCATCAGTCATCTTTGTTACTTCTTCAAAAAAATCAATCAAGTTTGTGAGACATGATTTCCCACGCACAAAGCCATGTTGACTATCCCTAATCAGTCCTTGCCTTTCCAAATACATGTACATCCTGTCCCTCAGGATTCCCTCCAACAACTTGCCCACCACTGAGGTCAGGCTCACTGGTCTATTGTTCCTTGGCTTGTCATTACCGCCCAAGACCATTAATCAGCCTAATTATATCAAGATTACAACAGAATTGGCAATGAGGCATGTACAATATTTGGGTCTTCAGTATGAACCATAAAGATAAGACTGATCTATTATTTCCCAGAGCAAATCTGAACAAAATTGTGACAGATAAAACCTATAAATGCTTGTGTTCTCAGGATCATGGTACTAATGAAGCCATAGCTATAAACATTGTGAGTCTCTACACCTTATCAAAAAACACATGTCCTGAAGAAAACTAATCACAACCAAATCACTGAATATACAAAAAGATAGTAGGAAGGGACTTGTCAAAATAAAAATGCAAGTGTAAAAAGCAAAGCAGCTAACTTAAGGGTAATATATACAGAGAAAAGGATGCAGATATGAAGCCAATAGCATCTGAAATAGACTATGAATGATTTGGTCACATCATCTGTCCTACACAGAACTGAACTGAGTTATTCCTCAGTCAAATTGAAGTTCAGAAGTTGACCAAGTGCAAACAGATACATACTACAGATGAAGTTACAGTATTTGCAACCCACATAAAGACCTCTTTCCATCTAACGTTATTGGATCTGTGAAAAATCAAGTTAGATTTCAGCTCAGCTCCATTTTTAAAAATTTATTCATTCTTAGAATGTGGGCTCACTAGCTGGGCTGCATTTATTGCTCATCCTGTGCTGTTCTTGAGAAGGTGGTGGTGAACTGAGAATATTGTAAATGATAAAAAAATTGTTCAGGAATTGAAGATCAAAGATTATTCAAGGCTTGAACATTCCACTGCACATGCTCAAAATTAATTGGCAAAGAACTCAGTGTTATCAACACACATTCTCTCCTGTTACCATAGTTCTAATTCATTTAGAAGAGAAAAGACTAATGTAAGCATCAAAATAGTGCCAAGAGCATCTTAGACCTGTCCTGGGATCTCCAATCATCCAACATATCAAATGTTAACTGCGATACACAAGTCCTATGCAAATAGGTGGTTCAAAAGATAAGATAGACTAGCAAAGTTAAAAGGAATTTCACAGCTTCATATCCTACACTATTTTCAGCTAGGAAGTTACTTCTAGCTGTAAAAGACCTGGTCATATAAACTTAGCAATTAGGTTTTAAGTTAGAAAAGATAGTGTCTCAACTGAGTGAGTTTCTTCAAATCTACATGGCAAAAGTCTCAAGTATGATGGAATATTCTAATTGCCTGTACAATTGTCCTCCAATACTGAAGCAGCTCAACTCCATCCAGGACAAAGCAACCCACTTGATTAACATTCACTCACTCACCAAAAGAGTGGCAGAAATACAAAGTGTACTGCAGCAACTCACTGAGGCTCCTTCGACAGCAACTTCCAAACCAAAAACCTCTACCACCTGGAGGGACAAAGGAAGATGATGCAGGGGAACACTACCAACAATCTCCCTGCAAAGCCACAATCCTGATCTGGAGACTGTTCCTGCATCAAATTGCTGTAACGTCCTCTCTAACAAAACTGGACGTACGTACACCATGTGAACACCAGCGGTTCAAGAAATCAGCTCAACACCACTTTCTCAAGGGTAGTTAGAGTTAGAAATAAATGAAAGTCTAGCCAGTATTCTTCACAAGATGTGAAGAAGGACAAAAAATTTTGAAGCCCTTGAACATCAATGTCGTTACACTAGACCACTAATGATGTGCCACCTGAACTAGCCACAGCTTAATGATTATTGACTGGCAAAGCAAAAAGGGGTATTGGTACATTTTTGAAAATAAAAAGTAGACTCTAAAATGACCATTTCTACTTTGAGAAACACATGAGCCCGTGTAACTTCTATCCCCTGGAAAATTTCAAAGATAATTTTATGAAACACTTGAGCATAAAAGAAATTGACAAAATTGTCAAGGAGATGAAGTCTACAATATAGACACATGGGGATTATATTCTAGACATTGCCCTAATAAAATAGCACCAAAAAGCTAACAAATTGTATGGAGACAATGAGGGGATATATTCAAGACACAATTGTCTGAAAGAGGACAAAACAAAATCCTCTAAAATGCAAGTGCAACCCAAGGTAGCCTCTCTAAACAATAAGCAAGCTCAAGGTTCAAGCAAATCAACTTCCCATCTCAGCAAACACACCCACAACTACAATAAGCAAGTTACAGTTGAAGAAGGCCACAGACTGAAAATTGTGAAATGATTTTCTGTCTGTCTGTTTGTGTTGCATCCCTATTCGAAAGGGGGGCCCTGGAACCTGAGAAGAGTTCCAAGGGGGGGCAGTGGCCAAATGACAGTTGAGAATCGCTGAAATGACTATTCATTAGTTATCAAATCAACTTTACCTCTTTGAACCAAGCAAAGAAAGTCACAAGAAGTGATTAGAGGAGATGAACACCACATCAACAACAAGCTTATGCTGCAACAACTCTAAACAGATAGGAATAAATATTAAACTGAAGACCTTTTTTTTTAATTTTTGCATCTTTGTGGATTGAAATGAGAAAGAGTTGCTTTATAAAAAAAGCAAATATTTGAAAGCATGGGTGCAGTTTTGAAAGCACCATGTCAGATATCGTGTGAATAATTGTTTGAACCAGCAGTAACTGAAGGCGAGTTGCAGACAATTTGTAACCAAGGAGGTGTACAGATGCAGCCTTTTGTTCGCAACAAGTAGATTGGTCTATGGACGAGTGACCAGCCATCAGTGACAGAGACCTTTTTGTCTGCCAACAATTGTGAGATTGGTGCTCTGGTAACTGAATAGCTTAGAACTGGAAACAAATTATAGGAGAGACAAGTAGTCAGTTCTTCCCTAGCTCAGGAGCAGTCTCTCTATTATCTGCAGCCAAAGTTCACTGTAATCCTGAAGAAAACCAGTTTGTCTTGCATGCAACAATTGTCATAAGCTGGTAACTTTTAACTGATAAGTCAGAGACATTTTATGAGTGAGCCGACTACCTTGTATCTCTTACTAACCAATGGAATCACCCATAGAAAGATGACCAAAGCAATGTGCTAGCCAGCAGAAGAATCAAAGATTATCTCAACAACTGTACCAAGGAACAAAGACCAAAGAAGTGCATTTCCAGGCATTCCCCTCTGTTCAGTATTTAACCTGTTTGTGTGTAAAGGGGACATTTATAAAGGAAATTAAAGTTTTAGTTAGTAGCATTATTTGCCAATAATTTCTAACTTTTTACCTGTACTAAATTTACTTAATTGAAATAAACAGTGACGCTCACCCACTGAAACTTCAATCACTTGACTGTTTTCACCCCCTCGGATAAGGTCTAGTACTGCCCATCCCGAGAAAGATTATCCACATACTGGAACAAAAAGCTCTCCTGGATGCACTTGTAAAATTTCAACCCGTCTTAATCCTTTCACACTAA
Organism: Chiloscyllium plagiosum; assembly: GCF_037043375.1. NCBI lineage: Eukaryota > Metazoa > Chordata > Chondrichthyes > Orectolobiformes > Hemiscylliidae > Chiloscyllium > Chiloscyllium plagiosum. Next base: position 20,080,376 of record NW_028270153.1, on the reverse strand, counting down.
AATAATCCTAGTTAATTTTAGTTCGGTTGAAGTCCCCGACATCTCGCATCCTGTTTCTCTCACACCATTCTGCGAGTTGCCTACATATCTGCTCCTCGATCTCCTTCTGACTGCTAGGAGGCCTGTAGGATAATCCCAGCAAGGTAATCACCTCATTTTGTTTTATTCCTGAGCTCTACCCAGATGGCCTTATTTGAAAACCCTTCTAAGATATTCTCCCACAATATTGCTGTGATGGTTTCCTTCGTCAATACTGCAATGCCTTCAACTACACACCCCCCACCCTGCCCAACCACCACACCTGAAACTTCTGTATCCTGGAATACGGAGATGCCAAGTCCTGTCCTTTCTTCAACCATGTCTCAGCGATTGCAACAATATCATATTCCCAAGTTCTGACCATCGGTCTAAATTCATTTGCCTTATTAGGTAAACTTTTTGCATTAAAATAGATAAAATTCAGCCTTCTAGATCTTCCATGTGCTTTATCCTGCTCATGTCTTCTCCAAGTGAATTGTCCTAGCAATCCTTCTATAGCTAATGAGACTTTGCTCCCAACTTGACATCTGCTCTGTCCACCCCAACCCCTGCCCAGTCAATTGACTGACCCAACAGCACAATTAAACCTCCCGGCAAGAATACTGGACCCATTCTGGTTCGGTTGAAACTTGTACAGGTCTCACCTATCCCAGAGGCTGTCCCAATGATCCCAAAATCTGAAGCCCTCCTTCCTACACCATCTATTTAGCCATGCATTCATAGAATCCCCACAGTGTGGGGACAGGTGATTCAGCCCAATGGGTCCACATCAACCCTTCCAAGTGTATCCCATTCCACCTAACCTATCCCTATAAACTTGCATTTCCTATGTCTAATGCACATAACCTACACATCCCTGAACACTTTGGGTAATTTAGCATGGCCAATTCACTGCACCCGGACATCTTTGTACTGTGGGAGGAAATCAGAGCACCCAGTGGAAACCCACGCTGACAAGGGGAGAATGTGCAAACTCCATACAGGTAATCTTCAGAGGCAGAAAGCAAACCTGGGTCCCTGGCACTGTGAGGCTACAGTGTTAACCAATGAACCATGGAGTCTCAATGCCAATTATGGTGCTTTAACCTCTCCCCACCCTTCCCTGAACCAGTCAGGCTGAAGCAGACTCCAGGAGCAGGTTCTGTCCCTCATAGCAGAGAGGGAGTGTGAGAAACCATCCAGGGAGCCGGGACACACAAGAATGGAGAGTATTCCCTCCACAGTTTCTCCAAGACTTTCCGGAACTTCTATCTCTAATTTCTTTCCCAATCTTTCTCATGCGTTCTCTCCCTTTACCTCTCTCTCTACCTCTTATTCCCTCTCACTTTCATTGTCTCTCTCACTTTTTGTATTTCTGACTTTTACCTCCTCTTTTGCCTTTGTCTCGATTCTCTCCCACTTTAGTTATTTCCCCATGTCTTTATTTCTCTCTTTTTATTCTCTCTTTCCCGGTCTCCTTTTTCTACCCCTCCACCCTGGTCTCTCTGCATACTCCCCTGTTTCTCTGAATCTCTCCACCACCCCCACTAGGTTTTGCCACAAATTATTAATCTCCAAGATTATTTAAAGTTATGCCCCCACCAAATTTTGAAGTCAATATTGCACCATCTCAAATTCTGTACCTCAGAATTTTGCAAACCTCCAACATTGGTGTTCCCCCTCTCCTTGTGACCCCCTCCAATTTTGCAATGCCCCAAATCTCGCTGTGTTCCCAAATTATTCCCCCTCAATATTGTGTCCCCTCCCAATTTTGCAGCCCTCCCAAATATTATGTCCTGCCTCAAATTTGTACCCTCCAAAAACAGACATCCCATTATGTGCACCCCTCACTCCCAAAGCCCCAATGTACTCCTCATATATTTTAACCCTCCCCAAGTATTGTGACCCCTGAACTTGGTGCAACCACTCTTTGATTTTTCACACCACCAGGTGTGTACCCACCTCCCAGTTTTGCAACCCCAATCTGGTGTCTACCCTCCAGTTTGACAGCCCATGATTTGTTTCCACCTGCAACTCTGACAATTTTGCAGCCCACCAAATTATGTACAGACTAACTTTGCTCCCCACCATGTCTTCACATGTCCCCAAGTATACAACATCCACAATTTAAGTAAACCCCACAAAAACTATGCACTCTCCCCTAATTTTGCACACTAAGTTTTGTGCCCCTGCCAAATTTTTTACCCCAATTATTGACCCCAACAACATTGCACTTTACCATTTGCAGCCTGCCCAGCATGTTATCCAGGCTTCCCTAACCCCACCCCTTTAATGTACCCCTCAGGTTTTCCAGGCCTACCCAAATTATGCACCTTCTCCAAAATGTTTCTCCTGCCCAAATTATGCAGCTGCCCCCAATTTTGTGCCCCCCATAATTTGCAGCTCCCAAATAATTTGCAACCCTCACAATCCCACTTATCATATCCCAAACTTTTGCACCCACACCCCCAGATCTCTCTCTCTCACCACCCCCTTCCAAATGTTTTGAACTCGCCCACATTGTCCCTGCCCCATAACTGGGCCTGTTCCAATTTACACACACCCCACATTTTGTGCCGTCCCTTCCTCCATTGTAGACCCTCCCATTTTTGCCCCCTTCCAACTATGTCCCCCAAATTTTATGCCTCTCAAGTTTGCCCCCAATTTTTAAACCAACCTGAACCCTTCTATTGGATTTAGTCTCTAAAGCACTCCAATGTATCTGTTATTCTACATTAAAAACCATCCAGAATCCCTCATTAAGATTCCAATCTGTAACTCACCCCCATGTATCAGTCATTCTACATTTAAAAAATCCCAAATCTCTATATAAAAACTGTCCCAAATTGATTAGATTATAGTCTGTAACTCACTCACATAATTCTGTCAGCCATTCATTATATAAACCTCAAACATCTCAATTAGATTCCAATTCTTAACTCAGTTCCATGTATGTTATTAAAAGTATAAGCCATCCCGAGCCCTCTAAGTTTCCAATCTGTATTTAACTCCCATGTATCTGTGACTCTGTACATAAACCCATCCTGAACCCCTCAATTAAATTCCAATTTGCATCTCACTCCTGGATATCTGTTATTCCATACGAAAACCATCCTGAAACACTTTCAATTAGATTCCAGTGTTTAACTCACTCCTGTCTATTTCATATTCTGTACAAACCATTCCTGATCCTCTCAGATTCCAGTTTCCAACTCACTCTGAAGTATCTGTTATTCTATTTAAAAGCCACCCCGAACCCCTCGATTAGATTCTAGTCTGCAATTCACTCTTGGATATCTGTTATTTTGCATATAAACCATTCCAAACCATTTGAATATATTCCAATCTGTAACACTCTCCTGATACCAATTAATCTGTTTATAAATTCCTCCAAATCCCTTGATTAGACTTCAGACTGTAATTCACTCTCCAGTATGTGTGGTGCCCTATATAAAATCTCTGATCCGCTCTATTCTAGTTTGTAACTCCTTCCCGGTTGTAATATGCTAGGTGTAAACTCTGAGACCAATGAGATTTCCAGTCTCCAACTCAGTAAAAAACTAAATGGTTAAATGTTAAACTGGGAACAGGAAAAGAGAAAACTGCAGTTTAATTTCTGCTATATTCGGGTTTTCTAAATAAGTTAGTTTTATGAAGTGCAGTGGTTTAATGAGGCAGCTCACTATCACCTTCACACAGACTAATAGGAATGGGGGATAAATGCTGGCCCAGCCAGTGATGCTCTCATCCCATGAGCAAATGAAACAAACAAACAATCCCTTTGCCTTCCTCATCACTTACTGCCCCTGCAGACTAACACAATATGATTCACATCCCAGGACACCCAGATCCCTTTGTACCTCAGATTCCTGCAACATCTCCCCATTTAAATTAAAGGCTCTTTATTGAATCCTACTGACAAACAATCACACTCACCACTTCATTCTGCATCAGACAATAATTTTACCCACTCACTGATCATCACTCAATTTGAATACCTCTTACATAGTCTTCATGATTTACATTCTAAAACTATTTTCAGGAAAAAAAAAGTGCTATTTTAAAAATTGAAAACCAAGTTGGACTGATGCCTGGTGAAAGTCCAAATGTCCTCCTGTCACTCTCTGTCCCTTGGTCAGCATATCTGTTTCTGTTTGTTTCTCTCTCTCTCTCTCTCTCTCTCCAGGAATATCTCAGTGTTGTTTCATCTGACCCATCCTGCTAATCCTATACGGAGTAGGGCATGGTGCTGGAAATAATCTGGAGATTACAGCCTTAGTAGTCTTCCTCTTTAATCTACTACCAAACTCTAAACTCCTGCTGCAGGATCTAATTTTTTTTAAAAATCCATATTATTGGAACCAACATGCACCACAATTGCTAGCTGTTCACCCTCCCTACCAGAATGCCCTGCAGCAGAGAAAACCCCAACCCTGGTATCACAGAAGCAACATAGCATTAGGGAGTCTGGTTCACTGCCACACAACTGTCAGTTCTCCTTACAATTAAGTCCTGTTTAATTAAATTTAAAGTTCTTCCAGTCTTCTGTCCCCTGCTGTGCAGCACGGTCAACTATGGTGCCATAACTTAGCTGCCAATTCTTTCCTCTGAGAGGCCATTCTCCCCCCCTCAACAGTATCTAAAACGTAGTATGTATTTGAGAAAGAAATGGTCACAGCAGAATCCTACACTGCTTGGCCATGCCTACTAGTCTTTCTGGTAGTTCCCCATCATTAAAGTGCCCTTAGCTTACTACATATTGCCTTAGCATATTATTGCAAAAGCTCATAATATTATTGTTTTGAGAACTTGGATTGTGAAGTAGGAAAAAAAATGGTCTTCAATTTTTCAGTCCTATGAAGATTTGACCTTTGCTTCATGTTCAACTTTACGTTTTAAGATTTATATTCAATACAGAATTTACAAGAAGTCACTGATATTAGTTAAATTACCAGCAAACCACCTGGGAAGATAAGGTGTTTGCTGACTTGTGTTTTAGGACCAGTGCAGCAGAGAGAATTCAAGTGTCAAAAGAGGCCCACAGCAAAAGATGCTATGTTATTAGCAGCTAGGGCAGGGCAGAAGTCGCAAGAGAGAAGAAAGCCTCACAACCTTATGCTTCTAGGCTATCAAAGAGGAAGATACTACAAGTCCGTTGATTACATGAGTAAGGGAACCCATGTTAAATAATAGTGAGCTGATAGTTGTGGTTCTGTTCGCCGAGCTGGGAATTTGTGTTGCAGACATTTCGCCCCCCTGTTGAGGTGACATCTTCAGTGCTTGGGAGCCTTCAGTGTTGTTTCCTCCAACATTTATAGTGGTTTGTCTCTGCCTCTTCCGGTTGTCAGTTCCAGCTGTCCGCTGCAGTGGCCGGTATATTGGATCCAGATCGATGTGCTTATTGATAGAATCTGTGGATGAGTGCCATGCCTCTAGGAAATCCCTGGCTGTTCTCTGTTTGGCTTGTCCAAGGAAAAGACAAACACATAACCTCAACACTAAGGAGAAGGAAGCACTAAAAACACTAAGAAATGATAAGAACATAATCATACTCCCAGCAGACAAAGGCAGAATGACGGTCATCCTGGACAAAGCAGAGTACATCCAGAAAGCGCAACAACTACTTGCAGATACCAACACCTGCCAAAAGAGGGAGTTTGACGCCACCCCACAGCTCACCAATAGGATAAACAACACATTGAGGAACCTGCGAAGAAAAAACGGACAGATAACCAGGTTTGACCTACAGAGAATGAAACCTGAAAGTAACACCACCCCCAGATTCTATGGACTACCTAAAGTGCACAAACCAGACATCCCATTCAGACCCATTGTATCGCTACCAGGGACACCATCACACAAACTGGCTAAAGAACTACAACAGAAACTGAAACACCTGATCAGCGGATCCAGACAATCTATACAATCAACACAGGAATTCTTGGACATCATCAGAAATATACACATAGACAAGGAAGAAACTATGGTCTCATTCGATGTAACGGCACTGTTCACCTCTATTGACAAAACCCTAGCCAGAGAAATAATAGCCAACCTGCTGGACATACGGAACAGACAACAAGACAGGGAACCTATCAACAAAGAGTGCATACTCAAACTACTGGACCTGTGCCTCACAACACACTTCACATTCAACAACCAAATATATGAACAAGGTAAAAACAATGACTGCAGATGCTGGAAACCAGATTCTGGATCAGTGGTGCTGGAAGAGCACAGCAATTCAGGCAGCATCCGAGGACAGGCAAAAAATCAACGGCACACCCATGGGCTCACCCATCTCTGGACTCATAGCGGAAACTGTAATGCAAAGATTAGAACAAACAGTCTTAACGCAAATTCAACCCAAACTCTGGGTCAGATATGTGGATGACACCTTTGTAATTATTAAAAACACAGAAATAGAGAACACACACTGGATCATCAACGCCACACTCACAGGAATCCAATTCACTAGAGAGGAAGAAAAGGACAACCAACTCCCATTCCTAGACGTGATGGTACAGAGAACACCGAACAGAGAATTCACCACAAAGGTATACAGGAAAGCTACACACACAGACCAAGTCCTGAACTACAAAAGCAACCACCCCAACACACACAAAAGAAGTTGCATCAAGACACTGTTCAAAAGGGCCACAATACACTGCAGCACACAAGATTAGATTTTAGATTAGATTAGATTAGATTAGATTTGATTACATTACAGCATGGAAACAGGCCCTTCAGCCCAACAAGTCCACACCGACCCGCCGAAGCGCAACCCACCCATACCCCTACATTTACCCCTTACCTAACACTATGGGCAATTTAACATGGCCAATTCACCTGACCTGCACATCTTTGGACTGTGGGAGGAAACCGGGGCACCCGGAGGAAACCCACGCAGACACGGGGAGAACGTGCAAACTCCACACAGTCAGTCGCCTGAGGCGGGAATTGAACCCGGGTCTCAGGCGCTGTGAGGCAGCAGTGCTAACCACTGTGCCACCGTGCCGCCCACACAAGAACTGCAAAAAGAGGAAGAACACCTATACAACGTATTGGCAATTTGATACCCCCGCAATTTCATCAACAGATGCCTAAGGGAAAGACAACAGAATGAGGACATGCCACAACCCAAAGGACTAGCCACGTTACCATACATCAAGAACATTTCTGAACTGACAGCCAGACTACTACGACCACTAGGACTCATAACAGCACACAAACAAACAGCCACTCAGACAACAACTCACCAGGACAAAGGACCCGATACCCAACATGAGCAAAACCAACGTAGGTGTACAAATTCCCATGCAAGGACTGCACAAAACACTACATAAGACAAACAGGAAGACAGCTAACGATCCGTATCCATGAACACCAACTAGCCACGGAACGACACGACCAGCTATCCTTTAGCAGCCACACACGCAAATGACAAGCAACAGGAGTTCGACTGGGACAACACTACTATTATAGGACAAGCCAAACAGAGGACAGCCAGGGAATTCCTAGAGGCATGGCACTCATCCACAGATTCTATCAACAAACACATCAACTTGGACCCAATATACCGGCCACTGCAGCGGACTGCTAGAACTGACAAGCGGAAGCGGCAGAGACAAACTACTATAAATGCCAGAGGAAACAACATAGAAGCGCTTCACAGGAGGCTCCCAAGCACTGAGGATGTCACCTAGACAGGGGACGAAACGTCTGCAACACAAATTCCCAGCTCGGCGAACAGAACCACAACAACGAGCACCCGAGCTACAAATCTTCTCACAAACTTTGAATAGTGAGCTGAGTTAGCAGATAGTCTTAAGGGTTTCAGGGAGATACAACAACTAAGAAAGCAACATCTAGTGAATGCACATACATTTGCTAGAAGAAACAGGCAGCACCTTGCCAGCTGAGCAAGAACCTTTAGCATGGCAATGCTATGACTTTTTACCAGAGATTTGAGTGTCTGTATGAAGTATTACTGGGATAAACAGGATGAATCCTTATGACATTTAGAATGAAATTGTTCCAGTAGTTCTTATTATAGTGCAAGGTAGCTTTTAAAGTTTTACATTTTTTCGTTTGAAGAAAATTGACTAAATATTTTCAGTGACTGTCCTCAAATGGTTTAAAAAAAAAACTTATGGTCCATTATGCCAAGTTTCAATCTGGAATCTGACTTGTTTAGCAAATACCATCAGCTGGGATTTTAAAAAACACAAAAATAAACAAAACAGCACACTGTCCCTCTGTTCTCCAGGTTTTTCTGGCATCATTTTATTAGATTGTTTTCTCATTTCCAGTTGCAGTACACATTGCTTCATTCTGAATTTCATGCTTTGCTCTGACTTTAGGTAGTGAGATTCACATTAACAACAACAGAAATGTTGTTGCCATTCAAATGACAGAGAAAAGGGAAATGTAGTTATACTAGTGGATAAAATGTGGCAGAATTGATACAGTTCTCTGAGTGCAAAAGGTGAAGTCCCAAAGACATGCTGTCTGCCCGGTGCCAAAGATGCAGGACATATCTTGCAGGCTTTCATAGTCCATACAAGTACCAACAATACAAGTGAAACAAGAGGGAGGGAGACAGCGAGAGATAAAATTGTCACCATGCCTTTTATTTTTCTATGTTTTAATTGTCGGCCAAAATGGGAAAAGAATGTTTTCATAACTCAGGACTGCTGAAAGATTACTACTGTTTTTGAATAATGGGGTTTGAATTTTGGTGTACTCTTTCAGTAAGACATGACAAAAATCAAAATTAAACAACAAAACAAAGGTGGTGAAGAACCAAACAATAATCAGTCTATCAGAAATAGGCAGAAATATAAGCAGGGAGAAATTAGAACCAGAACAATGAAGGGGACAAAAGTTACAGAATAAATGGACACTTAATTAAAATAGCTGTGCTGGAATTTTTTCTCTTGACATTTTCTACCCCCAGAGATTTGTGAAGGCTAGCTCACTTAAAGTATTTAAAAAAGAGGAAGATAGATTTTGATCCTATTGTGGGGCCTAGAGCTCTGGGGAGTTGGCAAGAAAGAGGTGTTGAAGCCTGGGGCAGATCAACCATAATCTTATTCAATGGCAGGGCAAGTGCAAATGACAGAATGGCCTATCCTGCTCAGAGTTCTTATGTTGTTAACCAATCCAATTTAAGCATCCAGGTAATGCCTCACAGCCACTTGACGCAATTGGTAAATAACCCAAGTGGATCAGAGTGGTGTCAACTGCAAGGGTTTTGATTCACATTCCGACTGGGGTGGATTTAGCACCTGGTTCTTTATTCTGTCACAACCATGCTGCGGGTCAGACCTACCTTCAGGCGGAGAATCCACGACACAACAGGTAGTATTGTCAGTCTGGAGATAACAGGGTGAAGTTGGTTCAGAGTATCACAATTAAAACATTGATCAATACACCAGTGACAGGGTATCCATGCCGCATTCTCCATTCACATCATAACTGGACTCCGTGTGAGCCATACAACTTGTGGCCTTGTCTGGGATATCAATGCAAATCGGTGCATTACTTAATGGATTTCTACTCCAATACTTTGTACAAAGTCCAAACCACTTCCTTCTATGCAGAGAACAACACAGAGACATCTATTTCAAATGTAAAATTAAACTAACACGCCATAATCATGAGATTGATGACTAATGTGTCTTTTTTTTAAAAAGTATTCTGTGAGGTAGAAATGTCAGACATGGCACCAAGAACTCCATGTTCTAACTGAAGTAGCCCATTGGGACCTTCTCATACCAGTCCAAAACAAGAGCTATAAACAAATTCTTAGTTCATCCTTTCATGCAAAAATATTATATTATCAACAATGCAGCAATCTTTCAATACCAATTATTATATCAATCTAAAGCCACGGCACCAAGAGTTCAAGAGCGTGGTGAGCTAACAACCCAGAAGCAAGCAGTGAAGCTGAGAATTCACTAAACTGGTCATTGTCCAGCATACATGTGTCAGCACCAGAAAACAAGACGTGGAGATGTTGAGTGAAAGGCTCACTAATATCCTTTAGGAAAGTGAATTGGACAGCTATCACAAGTACAAAAATCTCAGAGTGTTATGACGTGGCTGATTCCTGGTAACAAAACACTCACTTGTCAGTATCACCCACAGTTCTAATAACCATTCTTTTTAAAGATTACAAACAGGTGATTGTGAAAAGAACAAAGGCAACAACATGGTAATTTCAAACACAACAGTGCTTAAGAAGGAAATGCATTCAATATTGATATTCAAATAAGGAATTCAATAAATACTCAAAAAAGGGAGAATAACTATGGGAAAAGACTATTTATGGTCCTTGTCATCTGTGTGTGGCCACTAGAGACAGCTGGTCGTGGTTGTTTAGTGGCTAGTTGGTGTCCGTGGATGCAGACTGCTAGTTGTCTGCCACAAATTCAACTGGGACAACACAATGATCATAGGACACACTAAACAGAGGACAGCCAGAGAATTTCTTGAAGCATGGCACTCATCCACGGACTCCATCAACAAGCACAAAGACCTAGAGCCAATATACTGGCCACTACAATGAACAACTGGAACCAGCAATGGGAAGCTGCAGGAACAGAACCAAATAAATTCCAGAAGACACAGTACAGCAACACTTCACAGGAGGCTCGAAAGCACTGAAAATGTCACCGAGACAGAGGACGAAACATTCGCAAGTCAACTTCCCAGCTCAGCGAATATATCCACAACTATGACAACCAGCACCCGAACTACGAATCTTTACGCAAACCTCAAATTATAAGACAATATTGTGTCTCTTGGTGCTGGTGTAAGTGACAAGAGATGACAAGTTTGATTGGTTATTGCATCAGTTTATTCAAGAACAAGATTCTGATTTCAAGCAAGACTCAACTGGAAAGTAAAATGCTCACTATTCCACATTGCTCCTCGAAAGTCTAGGCAACAATGAGCACCTTCTTAACAGTTTCTCATCACCAAACACCATAATCAAGGCCGGGTCTGACAAAATAAGAAATTCAGAAACACTAGTAAACTGGAGTCAATGAAAATTGGAGGGGGAGAAGAGAACTCACCACTAGTCAGTCATACCCAACACAAAGACAACAATGATTGTGACAAGACAGGCACATGACATGACTGCAGGAGTTCCTCACAGTCATGTCCTCAGGTCAAGCTTCTTCAATTGCTTCAATGATTTTTTTTCCTCCATTGGGTCAGAAATGGAAATGGTTGAGTGCATAATGTTCAGCTCCATTTAAAACTCCTCATATATGGCATCATGGTGGCTCAGTGGTTAGCATTGCTGCTTCTCAGTGCCAGGGACACGAGTTCAATTCCAGCCTTGGGTGACCGTTTTGCATGGAGTTTGCATATTCTCCCCGTGTCTGCGTGGTTTCCTCCGGGTGCTCAGGTTTTCTCCCAGTCCAAAGATGGGCAGGTCAGGTGAATTGGCAATGCTAAATTGCCCAGTGTTCAGGGATGTGTAGGTTAGGTGCATTAGTCAGGGCAAATGTAGAGTAATAGGGTAGGGGAATGGGTCTGGGTAAATTACTTTTCAAAAAAGAGTTAGTGTGGCCAAATGGCCTGTTTCCAAACTGTACGGATTCTATGCTACTGAAGCAACCAGTGAAACATGCAGCAAGACCAGGCAACATGCAGGCTTGGCATGATAAGTGGGAAGTAGCACACATACCACACAAGTATCAGGCAATAATTATCTTCCATAAAAGAGAGAAAACAACTATTGTCCCTTAACATTGAATAGTATTGTCATTATTGAACCACCCACTATCAACATTCTTGGGGTTACCATTGATCTGGAACTGAACTGAACTGAACCAGTTATATAAATACACCTGCTATTGGAGCAGATCAGGGGCCAGGAATTCTGGCGAATAATTCAGCTGTTGACTGCTCAATGACTGTCCACCATTTAGATTTTGTCAGGTGTACTTGAGTACAGGAATACAGGAGTACAGTGAAAAGTGTGCAAAGTCACCATTCTCTGGCACCAACTTAGTATATAAAAACAGAATTTAAATCATAAGTAAAAATAAAAGAAACAAAGAACAGGAGAGGCCCTAATGATACTACGCCTCCACCATGAGTCTTTACTGTTAGAAAAACAAAGCCACAAAATCCATCCCTCAGTATGCCAGCAATCAGGCGCCCAGAGGGCCCACACACCACCACCTCCTCAATCAGGTACCCAGGCCCAGCCATGTCCTGAAGCTATGCCACCATCACTGGAACCATGTCACCATTCTTTGGCACCATCTTGCTTCCATTGACATCATTGCTGGGTACCACACTGGGCTCAAACTCGATGCTGGGCCCACCCACCAATTCCCCAGGAAGGAACCACTCCTACCACTGTCTACACTCCGGGAAGGGGAGCGCAAAGGCTGCCAAGAAAAGGAAAACAAAAAGAAAAAAAGAAAAAAGGACAAATGTAAAGAGTGAAAGAAGAAATTCAGACAGAAGTGATCAAGCTCCAGGCTAAAGACCTGGGCATGAACGCTGCTACGCTTCTGCTACCATCTTAGATACAAGGTACGTTTGTATCCTAAAGAACAATGGATGCTAGGTCATTGAATATATTTAAGGCTGAGTTAGTCAGATTTTTACTCTCCAATGGAGCCAAGGGTTATGCGGGCAGACAGGAATGAAGAGCTAAGGCCAGGATCCAATTAGGTATGAACTTATTGAATGACAGAAGAAACTCGAAATTCCCCTCATGTTTCCATTTTTTACATTCATTCTTTGATTCCTTCTGGTTGTTTTTACTAAAGTCTACAGCTGCAATCTGCGAAGAGTTTTCAACTGCACTATTGGGAAAACAGCCAACCTCCAAATTCAAGATCGCTTGTTTGTGGCCATTATTCTCAGTACAATCTGTTAAAATCAGCTAATTCCATTTCAGAAACGTTAAATATTGGTAAGCCCAGGAAATTATGAATTTGAATGAACCGCCAAATAAAATACAAAACATTTGCCCACATAATTACCACAGGAACAGATATAGTATTTTCAAGAGGAAAAATGTTACTTTGCTGTTTGCTTGTTAAACCTGAAAGGTTTGTCATATTCATTGAATGAACGAATACCTCCATAAAATTTGGGATGAAATTGTGCTTTGAAAATATAGAGTCATAGAGGCACATGTTCAGCACAGAAATAGACCCTTTCATCCAATTCATCCATGCCGACCAGATATCCTAACAAATCTAGTCCCATTTCCAAGCACATGACCCATATCCCTCTAAACCCTTCCTATTCATATACCCATTCAGATGCCTCTTAAATGCTGTAACTGTACCAGACTCCACCACTTCCTCTGGCAATTCATTCTATACACGCACCACCCTCTGTGTGAAAACGTTGCCCCTTAGGTCTCTTTTATATCTTCCCCCTCTCACCCTCTGGTTCTGGACTCACCCAACCCAGGGAAAAGACTTTGACGATTTATTCTATCTCTGCCCCTCATGATTTTATAAATCTCTATACGGTCACCCCTCAGCCTCCAATGCTCCAGGGAAAACAGCCCCAGCCTATTCAGCCTCTCCCTATAGGTCAAATCCTCCAATCCTGGCAATCTTTTCTGAACCCTTTCAAGTTTCACAACATCTTTCTGATAGGAAGGAGACCAGAATTGCACACAATATTCAAAAAGTAGCCTAACCAATGTCCTGTTATGTAGGAGGGCTCAGCACATTTCAATAATTTTTTTTAAACTTGGAAAATTTGGTTAAAATTTAACAAACTTATCATCAGGTACTTCAGTAGGTATTTAAAAATAGTGACCAAGGTTCCACATTGGATTTACCATTTAAAACGGAAGGACTTGTGTTTGTGTTTATGTTAGACCTCAGCCACAGCAGTAATTTACTGTATATACTCGAGTAATAATCGAATTTCTTTGACTACTTTTTAAAGTTACATTTACGGGGTTGACTATTACATGAATACTATTTTTGGGGGGCTGAAATTCATACCTGTCAAAATTCATACCGTTATCAATCGCAGAAGCCCTGTTGATCTCGGGCGGCACAGTGGTCAGCACTGCTGCCTCACAGCGCCAGAGACCCGGGTTCAATTCCTGCCTCAGGCAACCGTCTGTGTGGCGTTGGCACATTTTCCCCGTGTCTTCCCTGGGTTTCCTCCAGGTGCTCTGGTTTCCTCCCACAGTCCAAAAATGTGCAGGTTAGGTGAATTGGCCAGGCTAAATTGCCCGTAGTGTTAGGTGAAGGGGTAAATGTAGGGGAGTGGTTCTAAGTGGGCTGCTCTTCAGAGGGTCGGTGTGGACTTGTTGGGCCGAAGGGTCTGTTTCCACACTGTAAGTAATCTAATCTATCTCTAAATGAATAAAGAAACAAAAACAATGAATTATGGTAATTCTGAAAACCCAGCACACAACACAACAGCCAGTAGACAGGAAGACCAGGAGCAGAGTGGAACAACAATCAAATTGGAAAACTGGGAGTGGAACGTGACAGCCAGCACACTGATTCATAAATGTTGAACTGTTATCTGTGAAGAACCAGGGTTGACTTTTACATGTGATATATAGAAAATTCAAGATTATTTGGCCAAAATAGGGGGTTGACCTTTACTCGAGTATATACGCCATCTATCAGACTTGACTCTGCTGTGGCACTCTCTCCAGAGTCAGAAGATTGGAGGCACATTCTAGGAAGAGTAATAATGAGAGAGTTCTGCTTTGTCAGTGGTGTTTTCTTTCAGAAATGATGCCAATTGGAATCTCTGCCTGTCTGTTCAGTTAGAAGAATTTCATGTCACTTCTCAAAAGAGCTGTACTAGAAATGCCCATATGCTTCAAGTGTCTTAGCTAATAATTATTCCTTAACTAACCTTGGATAAAAAAGTCATTTACCTCAAGTGCTGTTTGTAGGAACTTACTGCAGTCACACCTTTTCCTCCATTACAAGTATAGCTATGTTTCAAATATGCCTAAATGTCAAGTTCTTTGGTTTTATATAAATTAAAAACTTCGCTGCTTTTGATACACTTCAGCTGCTTTGAACTAGAGGGGGAAAAACAAAAATCAAAGCCCACCAACACTCCATCCTTAGTAAGTAAAGTGATCATACATGGACAGCTGAGATAATGTCTCAACCTCTCAACCATTCTCTTACTCTACACTCGAAGAATGGGTATTTCACTGAGTTACCAGGTGGTTAAGAATTTTGGATAGCAGAAAACAAAGCTAGTTAATTTGTATATAATTAAGGGCATTTAAATGTTCACAAACATCACTGACAAAAATCCCAATGGAAGCAAAAAGTTAAGAAATTTATATAAAAATGGTATTAAACTTTTAATTAAAAATGAAAGCATGTCCAGAACGAATAGTTAGTGGTCCTTGAGAAATTAATTCTCAAATCAAGAAATTTATTAAGAAAATGCATAGCGGTACAATAGCAGAATTGGACTTCTCAAAAGTTTCAAAAAGGATACTGAACTCTTTGACAAGCAAGCATGATACGGAGGTTTCAGTAATGTATCAAGACTTCAGCATCCTAAAATAAAAAATGTACCTCAAATAACCAGACATTTTCACTGTTGTTCACAGAACGTAAAATTGCACATTTAAAAGTTATTTACAGGTAGGATTTAGATTCAACATTTGCAGGAACATAAATCTTTATGAATATGGCATCATTTCTGGATCAAATTGATTAAACTACACTGATTATTTACACTGGCTGTGTAAATTAACTGTTGTGTGATACTTCAGTGATTTTGTTTTAAAAGTGACAAGCAATGCATTTGGAACAAATAAAATCACATTTAGTCTTACAGTATCAAACTCTTATGATTTCATAAGAGTATTTATACTGGATATGATCCCTTTTAATAGTCATTAGAGGGGTGTATATGTATTTGAGCTATAATCATTTCAACACAAGTTTCTGAAAAACACCTGCTAAATGATGAACAGATAGTGGACTGCAGCACATGGTCCACCCAGACCTCAGGTGATCCACCACAAAGAAACGTTGTGCAGGAATGTTTAGCTATATTCAGAATACCCTGTTCTTCAGCTATTATTTGGTTACAAAAGCACAAGCAGGATTATTTATCATCTCATAAATAAGGGACATCTCCATTAAAATGTGTGTTAAGACTCCAAAATACCATCCAAATGAACCAACTGAAAACTTTTCATCGGGCTGCTGCCAATTCAAAAGTCTGACTGCAAGTGTGCTTCATGACATTACTGAAACTGAACACTGCACACCCAGACTGGGTGTTAATGCTATTGTTATATGTGTATAAAAATCAGTGGAATCTCCATCATAATTTAAAATTAAACTAAATTCATTAATGGACCACTTTCCAACATGTCACATGCATAGTGTTGTGTCTAAAGAACACAAACGGGTATGATAAACAGGTACAGTTTAAGAAATACTGAGAAAGCTACCTAGCATCTTTACACGCAGCAAGATTATTAATTTCAGAATCAATAGCTAAGATAATTACAAGTTCTGGTAAACATGCCACTCTGACTTTTCATGACACAAGTAGTGGAAGAAACAAGATGCGAAACTTTACCAATTTAAAGCTGCATTACACCATCTTTTTAAAAATTAAAAACTGCAAACTTTACCATTAATCAGAAGTACAACAAAGAAAGTAGATTAGATTAAGATTTGGAAGCCAATTAACAAAAGCACAACTACCCAAATGCTTTAATATTTTGGAAGCTGCTTGTGAGTCATTCAATGGTGGATATTGATATTCACCATTGTGCAAGGTATTAGTTAATTTTTTCTTGGTTTATTCCTGAAAGCTTGCTTTGTCCAGAAAACGAATAAATAGTATTCCGGGCTGAAAAAGAAGCATTTTGATACTAATCTATTTTCATTGATCTCATCTGGTGTCGAAATACTGCAAAACTTGATTTAGTCACTTTGGAGACAAAATGGTGAAGCAAGTTAACTGGAAGTTTACTTACTGACAGAATCATCTTTAAAACCTAAGTGACTCATGGTTGCAATGAGATTAAACCTCCATTTGTCAAAGTGAGACAAGCCAATGAATGTCACTTTCATTAATTAAATGCCATTCCAGAAAAGCTGGGATATTTTCAGCTAAACCCATGAACCATCTATTGTTAGTAACAAACTCCAAAAAGAGTGGCTACTACTTCACTAAATTTTGGGAGATTAACAATGGAACAAAGTTTGAAAAGTTTAAATTTTAATGTAGTAGCTATAGCATAAATCTGAAATAATGGGCTAGGGATAATAGTTTGTATTTTACAGTGCTATAACTTAAAGTACATAATCTAGGAGCATTCAATTTAATATTGCCTTCAATATTGTCACATAATGATCATTGGCCAGATAATTCAAATTATATAATTATAAACTAACAATGGCATAAAGTATTATTGAGTATTGAGTATTAAGTTCAATACTGCACTGAAAGATTGACGATAAAACATCAACCTTAATACTGAGCACAGGAGTCAATGCATTAATCGAGTACAAAGTGGAGGAAATGTCTGCAAAACACTTTACAGTTAATTAGGGAAGGTGGGCAGTGGGGGTGGGGGGAAGAGGGATGGAGAAAAAAGAAGAAAAAAAAAGGTTCAGACTGTGAAAGCCAATACACGGTGCTGTAATTTTCCATGATCTTTGATTATCTTCCTATTCTGCTGAAAGGGTTTTGCTCCTCAAGACCCATTTGCTAGCATTTAGCCCATCCCCTCTAAACCTTTCCTATTCATATATCTGTCCAGATGCCTCTTAAAATGTTGTAATTGTACCAGCCTCCATCACTTCTTCTGGCAGCTCATTTCATTCACGCAACACCCTCTGCATGAAAAGGTCACCCCTTAAGTCCCTTTTATAGCTTTTCCCTTAACCTTAATGTCCTACTCTGATTTGCCTTTTCAAAAATGTAGCACCTCACATTTATCTAAAATTAAACTCCATCTTCCATTGCTTGGGCCATTGGCCCATTTGATCAAATCCCATTGTACACGGAGGTAACCATCTTTGCTAGCTACTACACCTCCAATTTTGGAGTAAACTTACAACTGTACCTCCTCTGTATACATACAAATCATTTATATAAAAATTAAAAGTAGTGGACCCAGCATTGGTCCTTGTGGTACACCGCTGGTCACAGGCCTCCAATTTGAAAAGTAACTTTCCACCACCATCCTCGGTCTTCCACCTTTGACAAATCCTGTATCCAAATAGCTCATTCTGTCTATATTCCATGTGATCTAACCTTGATAGCCAGTGAGGAGCCTTGTCAAACAACTTACTGAAGTCCATATAGATCACATCCAACGGTCTGCCCGAATCAATCCTCTTCATTACTACTTCAAAAAAAAATCTAAACCAAGATAGTGAGATGTGATATCCTGTGCACAAAGCCATGTTGACTATCGCTAATCAGTCTTTGCCTTTCCAAATACATGTAAATCTGGTCCCTCAGGATTACCTCCAACAACCTGCCCACCGCCAATGTCAGGATCACTGGTCTATAATTTCCTGGCTTTTCCTTACCGGCTTCCTTAAATAATGCCACCACACTAGCCAACCTCCCATCTTCCAGCACCTCTCCTGTAGCTATCGATAGTACAAACATCTCAGCAAGGGGCCTAGCAATTTTATCCCTCTTTTCCCACAGAGTTCTAGGGTACACCTGATCAGGTCACAGGGATGTATCCACCTTTATGCATTTTAAAGGCATCCAGCACCTCCTCTTCTATAACATGGACATTTTTCAAGATTTCACTATTTAGTTCCCCACATCCTCTATCTTCCACGTCTTTCTCCACAGTAAACACTGACACAAAATACCTGATTAGTATCTCCCCCATTTCCTGCAGTTCCACACATAGGCGGCCCTTTTTTCTCCCTAGTTACCCTTTTGTCCTTAAATGTATTTGTAAGTTCCCTATTTCATGTCCCCATTTTATAACTAACATATTTGTCAAAGTGGAACAGTAGAAATCCTCACTAGATTTTATTTTAAAAAAGGTAATTAATGACAAGACAAGGAGTTAACAAACCCTAACATATAGCTAGATCATCCAAATTAATGCATTATATTTCTGATTTAACCATTTATTTAATTAGTTGTGGGGAAGAAACACTGAAAAAACGCACTGACTAAAACTCCTACCGAGTACTTGGAAAAGAGAAAACTGTCCAGTCTATGAGCAAAGTCAAATATTTAGTTTTAGTGAGCAAACATGAGTTAACTGTGGTCGAGAAGTTATTGGTTACTGTGATCTAGTAGAACTTTTTAAGCTTGATCACTTTAGGAATTTTGTTTTGATTCAGCCTCTTCTTGGACTACCATAAGGTAAAATCTAGTGTAACGTTTGGGACTGGTCAAAGGTTACACTGGATTTCACCTTATGGTTGATTGACAGGTGGTCTTTTCTCATGCTTCTTTGTGTACATTTTCAAATTTATGTTTACTTTCAAAACATTCATTATTGAATAATTGTGGGATAATGCAGCTTGATAAAAAGAACAATTGCCAAGTATCAAAACAGGAATTGGACATACTCCGTTCTTACTATACCTGCTCTTTACTCGAATTAGCCATGCCAGGTTTCTTCTTCTTTTTAATGGGACTCAATGATTCATCTTGGGGTGAATGTCCATTTGAAGATGGCTGAGGGCTAAGTTGTTTTCTTTTCAGTCCTGCACGTTCTGCAGAACCAGAGTCTGAAAAATAAACTTCAAATCATTACAAACCAAGAAAACTTCATTTACTAGGCCAAGACATCTGAGCCAAAATTAGTGAGATGCAATATCAAAAAGAAAGGTCAAAAGTTCTCCTTTTGAGTAAGTTCTATTGTGTTTGTGGAGTTCTAATCAAATTTCTATCCATGTCCCATGTATTTTGGTACAAAGTTGAAACATAAAATTCATACAGGGCTTCATAAGTTCTACTCCAGTCTTCGAATGCAAACAAAACAGTCCTCAGAATCGTTGAACAAATGGAACAGAGAAGCATAAATTTCAGCTCAGCAAATAAAAGTAAGCAGTCTTTAGCTTGGATATTGCTAACCACACAGTCAGAGCTTGGAGATGCAAGGTCAGTTTAAGTTTGTGAGCAACACAAGAGTTGAAGGGGAAGTCACATGACAGAGAAAATAACTGAAATGGAGGAAACAAAAAAGGTATAATATATACTGGACTGAATTACAGAAAAGAGATGAGTTTATTTGGGCCGTCTGTTCAAAACATCGCACTTATGAAATGATAGTTAGAGTCAAAGAGATTGAGGGCAAGTTTGATTGAGATGTGCAAAATGGTGTCAGATTTAGATAAGTTAGTCAAAGAAAATCTGTACCCTTTCGTTGACGGTATAAAGATTAGTGGACACAGTATTAAGGTTGTGGACAAGAAATGCAAGGGAATAGGGAGAAGAATTTTTCTTTTGTTCACTGAGTGGGATTGACTCAGAATTCATTGTGGTGGGTGCCCAGACAATGAATGATTTCAAAACAAAACTGGATGGGTACTACAGAGAGAGATCAACATTCAGGGCTTTAGGAATACAGAAGGAATCTAGAACTACTCTAAAACACACTAAGCAAGCACACAAGGGAATAAGTGACATCCTTTTGTGTCATTATACATCCTGGAGTCTATCACACAGCAAGCCCAGTAACTTAGCATCATGAGACTCATCTCTGAAAACCGGGTTCCAAACTAATACAAAAAGATAAATGGTTAATTGACAGTTGCATGGTTTCTAAGCGAACTGCATGGGGAATTCTAAATCCAGTTTACACTGAATCAAAGATTACAGCATAAACCTAAAGAATTCCAAGTAAAATAATGGCTCTCCACTCTCAATGAAGCCCTTCACATGATCAAAACAAACTACATTTTAGATTAAAGCACCTTCTTCATAACAATGTCATTGAATAAACACCTGGCTTGGACCAGAGAGCATATCCCATCTTCCAAACTAAACTGCAAGAAAATAGCAGACTCCATCATAAATCCTGGATATCTTAAAAACTAGACAAAACTAAGACAAAGGAATTTATGTTTCGTCAAAATGGCAAAATCCATTCCCCATAAATGCTACTCACCTTGCAGAATATCAAATCCAATTTCACTCCCAAATTAAAAATATTTAAACGCATAGAAAAAAAAAAATTGATCAATGTTACATTTCCAGTCATTTCAATCACTTGGCATAATAGCAGATACAAATAAAATTGAAGTTACGCAGTAACAGTAGAAAGCCAGCACTTTTTTGAAGTCTGGAACATTTACAGTCAATAGTGAGGTACACGTAAATTACTTCAAAAAGTGTGGTGCTGGGAAAGCACAGCCGGTCAGGCAGTATCCAAGGAGCAGGAAAGTCGATGTTTCAACCTCAATGAAGGACTTAGCCTCGAAACATCGATTTTCCTGCTCAGTGTATGCTGCCTGACCAGCTGTGTCTCAGGACTACACTTCTCAACTCATGTCCAGCATCTGCAGTCCTCACTTTGTCCTACATGTAAATCATTTGTTTGGCCAAACTTTATGCCAGCAAACTAGTATCAAATTACATTTTCTATTCTTGCAACACCACCTGTACAGATCTTGTACAAATCAGTTTTCTATTTCCAGGACCATAACTTAAAAGTTTGGAGCGTGACTTTGTTTCATTCAGCTAGCACTTACAGTTTTCCGCTATTAAGTATGTCAGTACTGAAAGCAGAGAATGCAGGAAGAGAGAATGAGAGATTGCAATTGAATTCAAAGTTTGCATTCAAAAAGCAAATTAGCCTTGTGGACATTGAGAACTGGAAGGAAAGAAAATGTGACTTAAAAATTAGCAGGGAAAGTACCAAGTACTTCAAAGGCTACATATTTGTTTCAAAATGTAATTCAGTATATGAAATAAATTAAGAAAGTGGTTTATTCCCATATTTCAGATATTCCAGATCTAGTCTGTGAAATTCAAAGTCATGAAGACTTGATTTTTTTTTTAAACGTGAATTATTCAACCACAGGAGGAGGGCATTGCTGACCAGCATTCAGTGTCAGTCCTTAATTTTCCTCGAGGACAGTATGTCTTGGAACTCTTGCATTTTATATGGTTTAGGTAGAACCACTGTATTATGTCAGGATTTGAAGAATGTTATCCAGTCATGTTAATAACTGAAACATACATTTCCAAGACAGAAAAGTTTGTGACTTGGTAGGAAACATTCATGGTGGTATTCCCATGTGCATACTGCCCATGTTCTTCTAGGCCATTGAGGTCATAGGTTTAGAAGCTGCTATTGAAGAAGCCTGAGAAAATTCATCTTATAAACAAACAATACTTTCTCTACAGTGTGTTGTGGTGATGGATAGGTCACCAATTAAGCTAATTTGTTGTGGAAAGTGTTGGACTTGAAGTGTTATTGGGGCTACAAGCATCCAGACTGAAATAAGGCAGAAGTCTGCCTTATTTCCAAACTCTTGGATCTTGTAGATGCTGAAAGGCTTTGGGAACTTAGGAGGGGAGTCACTCACCACAGAATCTTCTGACTTGCTCTTATATTCACTTGTCCAGTTAGGTTCCTGGTCAAAGGTGATAGTCCAGGATATTAATGAGAGGGATTTGACTATAGAACCACAATGAAAGGAGAAAAGACTGGATTCCATCTTGTTTAAAAAGGTTGTACTTGACCCTTGTGTTGCATCAGCATTACACAGAACTTGGCAGTTCAAGCCTGAATGTTGTCCCTATTTTGCTGCATAGGAACATGGACTTCTTCAGTACCAAAGGTTGTGTTGTACCACACAAAACTGCACATTTTCATCTGAAAATCATCTTTACAGTTTTAGCAACAGGTGCCTTATTAAATTTAATTGATTATATAAAATAAGAGAAGGGAATTTCTGACAGACTATTAAACATTCATTTTGTAGCATTTTACAACAGCAGAAAATACTGTAATCAATCATTCAGCAGGGTAGTCAGCACCAAAAATGTCACTTTGTCAGTTCTTGGTGTACAAGAGATTTAGTGTTTCCAGTAACTTTATTTCAGAGATTGAGCATTGGCAGTTTTGCTGCTTGTATCTTAGTCAAGAGTACATCTTGGGATCATCAACTTTGTACTATATTAAATACATTGTTTTTGAAAATATTCTAATTTACAGGTTGTAAATGTCTATACTTAAGATAGAATACAACAAGGAATAAATCACTTGATCAGAGGAGAGGCAATGAGATGATACAAAAGAGGAAAATGCAGATATTAAAAGTTCTTCATATTGATCTGGCCAAAGCTGAGAAAACTTGTTCACAAAAATGAAATTCAGATAAACTTTATACACTGCCTTTTAAGTAGTATATAGTTGCAAGGAACTTCACAGGAGCAATTATCAAAAAACACTTAACAGAGTGAAACAAGGAGACATTGAACAAAAGCACGGCAGGTTTAAAAGAATGGGTCAAGAGTGGGAGACAGAGTCCTAGGACTTGGGCTTAAGACAATTGCAGGAAGACTGTGAATGGCGGATTAATAAATATTTAAAACCATGCAGGCATGAAATGGAAACAGCACGAAGATTTCAGGGGGTTTAAAAAAAAACTGAAAAGTAAGTATTTACAGGTTGGAAGGAAGTCATTCACCTTATCGTGTCTGTGCTGGCTGACAAGTAGCCTGATCTCACCTTACAGCTCATGGTCCACAGCCCAATAGGTTGTGGACCATGACCATAGGTTCAAATGCAAATCAAAGTACATTTTAA
Source organism: Chiloscyllium plagiosum (assembly GCF_037043375.1). Classification (NCBI taxonomy): domain Eukaryota; kingdom Metazoa; phylum Chordata; class Chondrichthyes; order Orectolobiformes; family Hemiscylliidae; genus Chiloscyllium; species Chiloscyllium plagiosum. The sequence goes on along the minus strand of NW_028270153.1, from coordinate 20,056,591 downwards.
AATGATGATCATTTCTCTCTCTAGCCACTTTATCAGTGAGTTGCAGATCCCCATCATCCTTGGAGTGAAAGTTCTAGTGAATAACCAGCTAGGGAGGAGCAAGGCCATGAAGGAACTAGGAAAGAGGAAAATTCTAAAACTAGAATATACACGAAGCAACAGTCACATATATAATCCATGGGCAATAATTTTAAATAAATTGATAACTTCAATTGCATGGAGTCAACTCATCATCTTCAGATAAGTTGTATGTCACTGTAGATAGAAGATGTGCACAACAGAGAAAGATTTTCTTTTACCCACCTCTTGATCTGGTTGATATCTCCATGTCCTCTTCCTCTTCCTCCTCTTCTTCCTGCTCCTGTTTAGGCGGGTCCTCAGCCAAACTACACAAATAAAGAAATAAACAAACCACCTGGTAATGAATATTGCAGAAACATAAAAATCAGAAAGTCACTTAACTCTGTGGAACTTGTCGCTTCCCCCACCCTGTAAATTTCCTGAGTTTTGATCTAATTCCTTTTTGAATGCCATAATTGAATCTGCCTCCAACTCACATACAGTATATTCAAGATACTAACCACTTACTTCTGTGATGAAAAAGTGTATAAATTATAAAATCATGTTTGGAATTTGGATTTTAAAATATATGCAGGTGGGTATGGGTTACTTCTGCAAAGGGCTGCAGAGCTAATTCTTTACTCCATGCAAAAATGCTACTGCCAACACCATGGAAACATAGAAAATAGTAGCAAGAATAGGCATTCAATCCTTCAAGCCTGCTCCACCATTCAACATGATTATGGCTCATCATCCATGGGCACTTTCCTCATTAAGCAACCTTTTGTACAATACCTTAAACACTATTCGGGAATCCACATATATTACATTCATTGCTTCCCCTTTATCTATCCTGCTTCGTACCTCCTCAAAGAATACCCATACATTTGTCAAGCATGATTTCCCCTTCATGAAATCATATGGACATTGTTTGATAATATTATACATGTCTAAATGTTCTGCTGTTACATCCTTTATAAGACATGATAACATCTTCCCAAAGGCAACTGTTAAATGCTAAATTGCCTACAGTTAAAACAGAGCAATATATTTCACATTTATAGCATCTGCAAAAAAAAAAACAGAAAAAGTTAGAGAAACTCAGCAGGTCTGACAGCATCGGTAAATAGAGAAAGAATGAAACATTTCAAGTCCAATTACACTTCGAGTCACAGAGATGTGCAGCATGGAAACAGACCCTCCGGTCCAACCTGTCCATGCCGACCAGATATCCCAACCCAATCTAGTCCCACCTGCCAGCACCCGGCCCATATCCCACCAAACCCTTCCTATTCATATACCCATCCAGATGCCTCTTAAATGTTACAAATGTACCAGCCTCCACTACTTCCTCTGGCAGCTCATTCCATACATGTACCATGCTCTGCGTAAAAATGTTGCCCCTTAGGTCTCTTTTATATCTTTGCCCTCTCACCCTAAACCTACGCCTTCTAGATCTGAACTCCCCAACCCCAGGGAAAAGACTTTGCCTATTTATCCTATCCATGCCTCTCATAATTTTGTAAACCTCTATAAGGTCACCCCTCAGCCTCCAACGCTCCAGGGAAAACAGCCCCAGCCTGTTCAGCCTCTCCCTGTAGCTCAAATCCTCCAATCCTGGCAACATCCTTGTAAATCTTTTCTGAACCCTTTTCAAGTTTCACAACATCTTTCCGATAGGAAGGAGACCAGAATTGCACGCAATATTCCAACAGTGGCCTAACCAAAGTCCTGTACAGCCGCAACATGACCTCCCAACTCCTGTACTCAACACTCTGACCAATAAAGGAAAGCATACCAAACGCCTTCTTCACTATCCTATCTACTTGCGACTCCGCTTTCAAGGAACTATGAACCTGCACTCCAAGGTCTCTTTGTTCAGCAACATTCCCTAGGACCTTATCATTAAGTGTATAAAACCTGCTAAGATTTGCTTTCCCAAAATACAGCACCTCGCATTTATTGGAATTAAACTCCATCTACCACTTCTCAGCCCACTGGCCCATCTGGTCCAGATCCTGTTGTAATCTGAGGTAACCCTCTTCACTGTCCAGTACACCTCCAATTTTGGCGTCATCTGCAAACTTACTAACTGTCCCTCTTATGCTCGCATCCAAATCATTTACATAAATGTCAAAAAGTAGAGGACCTAGCACCGATCCTTGTGGCACTCCATTGGTCACAGGCCTCCAGTCTGAAAAACAACCCTCCAACACCACCCTGTCTTCTACCTTTGAGCTAGTTCTGTATCCAAATGGCTAGTTCTCCCTGTATTCCGTGAGATCTAACCTTGCAAATCAGTCTCCTATGGGGAACCTTGTTGAACGTCTTACTGAAGTCCATATAGATCACATTTACTGCTCTGCCCTCAATCTTCTTTGTTACTTCTTCAAAATACTCAATCAAGTTTGTGAGACATGATTTCCTACGCACAAAGCCATGTTGACTATCCCGAATCAGTCCTTGCCTTTCCAAACACATGTACATCCTGTCCCTCAGGATTCCCTCCAACAACTTGCCCACCACTGAGGTCAGGCTCACTGGTCTATAGTTCCCTGGCTTGTCTTTACCACCCTTCTTAAACAGTGGCACCACGTTTGCCAACCTCCAGTCTTCCGGCACCTCATCTGTGACTATCGATGGTACAAATATCTCAGCAAGAGGCCCAGCAATCACGTCTCTAGCTTCCCACAGAGTTCTCAGGTACACCTGATCAGGTCCTGGGGATTTATCCACCTTTAACCGTTTCAAGACATCCAACACTGTCATCTGGACATTTTGCAAGATGTCACCATCTATTTCCCTACAGTCTATATCTTCCATATCCTTTTCTACTTTAAATACTGATGCAAAATATTCATTTAGTACATCCCCCATTTTCTGTGGCTCCACACAAAGGCCGCCTTGCCGATCTTTGAGGGGCCCTATTCTCTTCCTAGTTACCCTTTTGTCCTTAATATATTTGTAAAACCCCTTTTGATTCTCCATAATTCTATTTGCCAAAGCTATCTCATGTCCCTGTTTTCCCTCTTAAGTATACACGTACTTTCTTTATACTCTTCTAAGGATTCACTCAATCTATCCTGTCTGTACCGCACATTTGCTTCCTTCTTTTTTTTAAACCAAACACTCAATTTCTTTAGTCATCCAGCATTCCCTATACCTACCTGCTTTCCCTTTCACCTTGACAGGAATATACTTTCTCTGGATTCTTGTTATCTCATTTCTGAAGGCTTCCCATTTTCCAGCCGTCCCTTTACCTACGAACATCTGCCTCCAATCAGCTTTCAAAAATTCTTGCCTAATATTGTCAAAATTGGCCTTTCTCCAATTTAGAACTTCGACTTTTAGATCTGGTCTATTCTTTTCCATCACTATTTTAAAACAAATAGAATTATGGTCACTGGCCCCAAAGTGCTCCCCCACTGACACCTCCCCCACTGACACCTCCCCCACTGCCCTGCCTTATTTCCCAAGAGTAGGTCAAGCTTTGCACCTTCTCTAGTAGGTACATCCACATACTGAATCAGAAAATTGTCTTGTACACACTTAACAAATTCCTCTCCATCTAAACCCTTAACACTATGGCAGTCCCAGTCGATGTTTGGAAAGTTAAAATCCCCTACCATAACTACCCTATTATTCTTACAGATAGCTGAGATCTCCTTACAAGTTTGTTTCTCAATTTCCCTCTGACTATTGGGGGGGTCTAAAATACAATCTGAATAAGGTGATTATCCCTTTCTTATTTCTCAGTTCCACCCAAATAACTTCCCTGGATGTATTTCCGGGAATATCCTCCCTCAGCACAGCTGTGATGCTATCCCTTATCAAAAAATGTCAATCCCCTTCCTCTTTTGCCTCCCTTTCTATCCTTCCTGTAGCATTTGTATCCTGGAAAATTCAGCTGCCAGTCCTGCCCATCCCCGAGTCATGTTTCCGTTATTGCTATGATATCCCAGTCCCATGTTCCTAATCATGCCCCGAGTTCTTCTGCCTTCCCTGTTAGGCCCCTTGCATTGAAATAAATGCAGTTTAATTTATTAGTCCTACCTTGTCCCTGCCTGCCCTGACTGTTTGACTCACTTCTGTTCTCAGCTGTACCCACTTCTTCATAACTATTCTACTATTTGCAGTCATTTTTATCTCTTTTGAGTAAGAATGTTGTTAGTCAACAGTTTTCTAATCCTTTGGGATTTTTCCAGAATCAGAGAACTTTTGGAAGATCATTACCTATGTATCCACTATCTGTGTAGCTACTTCCTTTAATATCCTGGGATATAATCAATCAGAGCCAGGTGATTGGTCAGTCTAGCCCTATTAACTTTCCTATTATTGTAACCATAGCAATAGTTATTATTGGGTTTATTTCACTTCATCTTCTGACCATTGATTTAGTATTGTGGGAATACTACTTGGGTTTTCTCTTGTGAAGAGGAGAAAGTGAGGATTGCAGATGCTGGAGATCAGAGCTGAAAATTGTTGCTGGAAAAGCGCAGCAGGTCAGGCAGCATCCAAGGAACAGGAGAATCGACGTTTCGGGCATAAGCCTGAAGAAGGGCTTATGCCCGAAACAGCGATTCTCCTGTTCCTTGGATGCTGCCTGACCTGCTGCGCTTTTCCAGCAACACATTTTCAGCTTTTCTCTTTTGAAGACTGATACACAAATAATTATTCAAATCCTGTTCTATTTCCTGGTTCCCTATTATCATTTCATCTGCCTCATTCTTTAAATGGCTTACATTCACTTTGGCTTCTCTGTTCCTTTTTAATATATATTTCAAGAAGTTCTTGCCATCCATTCCTTTTTTAAAAAGAAGTCTACTTGATTGTTAACACTTAAACTTTATATTTTCTCCATTTTTTGGTCATCTTTTTTTGCTAGTTTATAAAACACTCCTGATCCACTGACTTACCATAAAACTTTGCCAAATTGTATTTTTTTCCTTCTAATTTGATGCTATCCCTAACTTCCTTGATTAATCATGACTAGTTCATCCCATTTCTCGAATCCTTATTCTTCACTGGGAAGTATCTTTGTTCTAAGTCATGAACTATTTCCTTCAATGGCTACTATTGCTCATTGACTGTTTTTCTGCTCAATTCATTTCCTGGCCCAATTCTGCCAATTTTGCTCTTATTCCTTTGTAATTATTCTTATTTAAAAAGTTTAGCTCAGTTGTTCAGAAGATCAAACATGCAGCCAAATTTCAGAGGGGTGTAAAAGTAAAAAGGGTAAAGATGTTAAAAGGTTATTAACTTCTCCAACATTAATTGGGGTGGTCATAGCACGAAAGGGTTTGAGGAAGCAGAATTCTTAAAACACATTAATTCTTAAAACGATAGCTTTTAAGGCCAGTGCATAGAAGGCTGTGGAAAAGAGGGATAGACTTAATTTTAGATGAAAAAGCCAAAGGAAATGGTTAAATATCAGTCGTGGGAGCATTTTGCAGGAAGAGTGACCATAATTCCATTAGATTCAAGATTGCCATGGAAAAGAGCAAGGATGGGCTGAAAACAAAATTACCAAATGTTTTTTGGGAGGGTGATTTTAGTAAGATCAGGCATGATTTGGCCAGAGTTGACCAGGACAGATAGATTTTTTTAAAGTAAACACATTCAAAAAGGAAACAGGCTAGTGTACAGTGCCAACATGTTCCAATAAAGCTAAAAGGATGGGACCAACAAACCCAGTGAACCCTGGATATTGAGGGATATACAAGATTGGATGAAGTCAAAAAGGGATGGCTGTGGCATATACTCAGCTCAAAACAGAAGCCCCTACAGGAATATAGAGTATGCAAAGGGGAACTTAAAAAAAAATAGGAGAGCAAAAGGGGGTAAAAAAGAATAATGTAAGGTAAAACAAAGGAAAATCGTAAGTTATTTTACAAGTACATTAAGGATAAAAAGGATAACAAGGGAAAGAGTAGGGCTCATTAAAGGACCATTGGTAATTTGTGCGTGGAGCTGGAACACATAGGCAGGGTCCAAAATGAATACTTTGTATCGTTGTTCCCTCGGGAAAGGGCTGATGTGTGTATAGAAATCAGGAAGGAGGACTGTGGCATACTTAAAGAAATTAGCAAAGACAGAGAGGAGGTTCTGAGTGACCTGGCAGTCTTAAAAGTAGATAAATCTCCAGGGCCCGATGAAATGCACCCCAGGTTGTTGAGTGGGACAAGGTAGCAAATAGCAGGGCAGCTGGAAATAACTTTGAACTCCTCTCTGGCCACAGGAGAGGTGCCAGAAGACTGGAGGACAGCCAATGTGGCACCATTATTCAAGAAAGAATCAAATATTAAACCAGAATACTACACACTAATCTCATGTTGGTGAAACTATTAGAAGTAATTCAGAGGGACAGAATTAATCTGCACTTCAATAGGAAGGATAAATCAAGAACAGTGAGCATGATTTGTTAAGGGCACGTTACGTTTGACCAACTTGACTGATTTGTCAAAGAGGTCATCAGATGTGTGGATGAAAGCAATGCGTTTGACATAATAATTTGGGCTTCAGCAAGGCTTTTGACAAGGTCTCACATGGAAGACTGATTATGAAGGTAACAGCCAATGGGATCCAAGGAAATTTGGCTACTTGGATTTATAATTGGCTGAATGGAAAGAAGACGGTGGTTGTTGAGAGGTGTTATTGTGTCCAGAAGCCTGTGTCCAGAAGCCTGTGTCCAGTGGAGTTCTGTAGGGATCAGTATTGGGGCCCTTAATGTTTGTGGTATGTAAATTCAATTTAGATTGGAATGTAAAAAAAAGAGTTGATTAGTAAATTTGCAGATGTTACAAAGATAGGTGGTGGGGTGGGGGTTGGGGCGGAGGATGTAAATCGCAAGGAAGATAGCCTTAGATTACAGAAGAATGTATACAGGCTGGTCAGATAGGCTGCTTATTAGCAAATGGAATTCAAACTAGATGAGTGGGAGACGATGCACTTGCGCAGGACAAACAAGACAATACATGATGAATAGTAGGAGCTTGGAAAGCAAAGATGATCAGAGGTACATTGGTGTGCATGTAACCTGGTCCCTTAAGATAGTAGGACAAGTAGATAAAGTGGTTAAGGCGACATAGGAGAAGTGTTAAAGAGCAGTGAAACTATGCTATGACTGTATAAAATGTTCATTAAACCACAGTTAAAGTACTGTGCATTTCTGGATTCCACATTATATGAGGGTGCGTTTGCAATGGGGAGGGTGCAGAAGAGATTTACTAGGATGTTGGCTGGAATGGAAAGTTTCAGATATGAAAAAAGAGATTAGACAGACTAAGGTTGCTTTCCTTCAAAGGAGAAAGGGGGGGGACATGATTGAGATGTATAAAATTATGACAGGCATTGACAGGTAGACAGGAAGAAAAGTTTTCTTATGATGGAGGAATCAAAGACCAGGGGCATAGATTTGAGGCAAGGCACAGGTGGTTTAGAATAGATGCAAGGAAAAGGTTTTTCATCCAGAGGCAGGTAGGAATCTAGAACTGACTGCTGTAAGAGTGAAAGAAGCAAAATCCATTGTAATATTGAAGAAGTTTTTAGATGTTCATTTGTGGTGCCAAGGCATGCAAGGCTTTGACAACATGCAGGAAAATGGGATTAGAATAATTAAGTGGATCTTTTTGACAGTGCAGATTCAATGGGCTGAGCCTTTTTCTGTGCGGTACACCTTTATGGCGCCATGACCCAAGTTTCTCATTCTCAAAAGGGAATGCTAAACTGTACTGTGTTTTGATCACCATTTCCTCAAGGGTACTTTCACTCTATCATGATTTAATAAAACTTGCCTCATTACTTATTACTAGATCCAAAATAGCCTGATCCCTGGTTAGATCCCATAACTTGGTTCTCAGAAACAGTCCTTAGTATACAATTAATTCTTCCTCACTGCTACCAATTATTTTCTCTCCTATAAGTGTAGCTATGGTTGTGGAGCAACTGGACTACTCCCACCAGTGTCTTGTTCTTATTATTTTTTTTACCTCAATCCACATGGATTTTACAATTTATGATCCAAAATCAGTTCTGCTGTCATAATTATTCAGTCTCATACTTAGAAAGCCATGCTATCACCCTTTCCAGCTTGCATGTCATTTTGAAAAGTCATATATATATAACTCCCAGATTTGATTTTTCATAACCATGTCTCAATAGTTGCTTTAAGATTATACCCGTTAACCTCTATTCATGCCATCAATTCATTTACTTTTTTCTCAATACTACATGCAGTAAAGAGACATTAATTTTATTTTCTTTTAGCAAATAGAATCAAAAGGGGAAAATGGTTGCTATTTTCTATATTTGACCACTTTGCCCTTTCCTGTCTTACTGTGGATATAATCCCTGCAACGCTGCCATATCATTTTGCTTTGCAAATCTACGTATCAACCCCCTCGAGCCCTTCACATGTGCTTCTCATATCAATCCTCATAACTGAAATCTCTTATTCCCGGAACCAATCTCAATCTTTTAACACCTTCCAATCCTTCACATCATCACTAAAGCATGGCATCCGGAATTGAACGTAAATACTTTAGTTGAGATCAAACTAGTACACTCAGTGGAACATTTAAATCGGTGATTGTTTTTTTTCTTCAAATTACAACCAAAAGGAGGGTACACAAGGAAGCAGGAAGTTTACCCTTTTCATTTTAAGCCCCTTTTCCAAATCCACTTGACCTGGAGACTGTAGTAAAGCTGCTCACATTTGACCTATTCCAATAAACAATATTCCCACCAAGATTAGAGTCTGCAGCTTCTTCACTCCTCCCCCAAAAAGAGACTATCAGCTTCTTTCCATTCAGATTCCAACAAAAGCTAACATTTCGTATAATCACTGTTTCATTTTAAAAGGGAGTTCTCCAGTATTAGGTTAGAAATTTAGTTGATTTCGATCAATAATATAAATTACAAGAAAATTTGCTAAATTACTTCATTCACTTGATCAAATTTGTTACAAGTTCTCATTAGCATGGACACCCAATAGAGTGATGGATTTTTTTTTAAAAGTATAATGGAAATTACCACACTTGTTCTTTTCCCAATAATATTTACAGAACCAACAGAAAACAGAAGTTCCACTTAGTTGAACTATCAAATACATACTTCTAATGAAATTTGCACGATAGGTTTCACAATTATATTAGTGATCATTTGAAAGATATCAACCTTGAAACTATTATCCTATCTGTAAAATGACAAAAAAAAGGTACTTGGATAAAAAAGCCACTTTCATTTTCCCTACATATTAGCTTGTACCAAAAATTCCACGATTGCAACCAACTTAAGAATTTGCATATCAAATTCAATATACTTATGACTTTAACAGCACTCACTTTGTTCTCCAAGAACCCAACCCACGTTATTTGCTTTCCCCTGACAAGAACGGGAAGATTGATTTACTGGAAATGCTTCAAACAGCCAATGACAAGGACACCATAATTCGAAATTTTAGAGGTTGTAACAATAAGTCAACAAAATCAAAATGAAAATAAAAATAAACAATCCAGTTGATCATATAACAAAAGATCCAAAACAGTGCAACAGCATATAAAACAGTAATTACTGCTCCTGGATTCGAGGAAGTCACCTCCAACACCTAAAATACCTCAAAAAAAAAGGTGCAGCTGTTACAGCCAGGAATTTTTCCCATCCTTCATCTTGGATTGCCTGATGAGGGCAGAGCGGCAGATGTGACCTTCGGCATTTAACAAAGTTCCCCATGGGAGACTGGTTAGCAAGCTTAGAGAGCTCGTGGAATACAGGGAGAACTTGCCATTTGGATACAGAACTGGCTTAAAAGGTAGAAGACAGAGGGTAGTGATGGAGGATTGTTTTTCAGACTGCAGGCCTATGACCAGTGGAGTGCCACAAGAATCGGTACTTAGTCCACTACTTTTCATCATTTATATAAATGATTTGGAAATTGGAGGTGTAGTGGACAGCGAAGAAGGTTACCTCCGATTACAACAGGATCTGTACCAGATGGGCCAATGAGCTGAGGAGTGGCAGATGGAGTTTAATTCAGATAAATGCGAGGTGCTGCATTTTGGAAAAGCTAATCTTAGCAGGACTTATACACTTAATGGTAAGGTCCTAGGGAGTGTTGCTGAACAAAGAGACCTTGGAGTGCAGGTTCATAGCTCCTTGAAAGTGGAGTCAAAACTAGATAGAATAGTGAAGGCGGCGTTTGGTATCGAACATAGAACATTACAGCGCAGTACAGGCCCTTCGGACCTCGATGTTGCACCGACCAGTCATACCAATCTGAAGCCCATTTAACCTACACTATTCCATGGATGTCCATATGCTTGTCCAACGACGACTTAAATGCACTTAAAGTTGGCGCATCTACTACCGTTGCAGGCAAAGCATTCCATACCCTTACTACTTTCGGAGTAAAGAAACTACCATTGATATCTGTCCTATATCTATCACCCCTCAATATAAAGCTATGCCTCCTCAGGCTCGCTGGCACCATACTTGGAAAAAGGCTCTCCCTGTCCACCCTATCTAACCCTCTGATTATCCACTATGTCTCTATTAAGTCACCTCTCAACCTTCTTCTCTCCAATGAAAACAGCCTCAAGTCCCTCAGCCTTTCGTCATAAGACCTTCCCTCCATACCAGGCAACATCCTCGTAAATCTCCTCTGCACCCTTTCCAAAGCTTCCACATCCTTCTTGTAACGTGGTGACCTGAACTGTACACAATACTCCAAATGCGGCCGCACCACAGTTTTGTACAGCTGTAGCATAACCTCAGTTCCGGAACTCGGTCCCTCTATTAGTAAAAGCTAAAACACTTAACAACCCTGTCAACCTGGGTGGTAACTTTCAAGGATCTATGTACCTGGACACCAAGATCTCTCTGCTCATCTACACTACCAAGAATCTTACCATTAGCCCAGTACTTTGCATTCCAGTTACTCCGATCAAAGTGAAGTGAATCACCTCACACTTGTCCGCATTAAACCCCATTGGCCACCTCTCGGCCCAGCTCTGCAGCTTATCTATGTCACTGTAACCTACGACATCCTTCATCACTATCCACAACTCCACCGACCTTAGTGTCGTCTGTAAATTTACTAACCCACCCTTCTACGCCCTCATCCAAATCGTTTATAAAAATGATGAACAGCAGTGGACCCAACACCGACCCTTTCCTTTACTGGTCAGATTACTGAGTACAGGAGTTGGAAGGTCATGTTGCGGCTGTACAGGACATTGGTTAGGCCACTGTTGGAATATTGTGTGCAGTTCTGGTCTCCTTCCTATCGGAAAGATGTTGTGAAACTTGCAAGGGTTCAGAAAAGATTTACAAGGATGTTGCCAGGGTTGGAGGATTTGAGCTATAGAGAGAGGCTGAACAGGCTGGGGCTGTTTTCCCTGGAGCGTCGGAGGCTGAGGGGTGACCTTATGGAGATTTATAAAGTCATGAGAGGCATGGATAGGATAAATAGATCTTTTCCCTGGGTTGGGGGAAGTCCAGAACTAGAGGGTATAGGTTTAGGCTAAGAGGGCAAAGATATAAAAGAGACCTAAGGGGCAACTTTTTCAAGCAGAGGGTAGTATGTGTATGAAATGAGCTGCCAGGGAAGTATGGAAGCTAGTACAATTGCAGCATTTAAATGGCATCTGGATTGGTATACAAACAGGAAGGGTTTGGAGGGATATGGACCGGGTGCTGGCGGGTGGGACTAGATTGGATTGGGATATCTTGTCAGCATGGACAAGTTGGACCGAAGGGTGTTTTTCCTTGCTGTACATCTCTATGCCTAGGACTCTATAACAAACAAATTTTATTTGGATTGTAACTTGATGCCCCCTCCCCAAAGAAATTCACCAACAATTCGCTGCATTCATGTGATGTCTAGAGACTGTTGTCACATCAGCAAACATAGTAGTCCACAGCCCACAGAAGGTGGAGAAGGCTCTTGACTGCCTCGAGCCCATTCCACCACTAAACAACATCATGACTGACCTGATTACTCTACATTCCCATCTCCACCTGACAATTTTTACCCACTTGCTTTTAAGAATCTATCTGCTTCTGCCTTAAAAACATTGAAGGTGAGACCTTTTTCACTAGAGCACAGGAGGTTGACAGGTGACCTCACAGAAGTGTATAAAATCAATCAGAGACAAAGATAGTGGCCTTTTCCCTACGATAGGGAATTTCAAGACTAGGGGCACATTTTTAAAGGTGAGTGGAGAGAAACTTTAAAAAGGGCATGAGGCAAATATTTTATAAAGAGGGTGATATGCGTGTGGAGTGAATTTCCTGAGGAACTGGTGGATGCAGGTACAATTGTAACGTTTCAAAGACATTTGGATGGATACATGAATAGGAAAGGTTTGGAGGGATATAGGCCAGGAGGAGGCAGAATGGACTAGTTTGGTTTGGGATTATGTTTAGCATGGACTGGTTGGAACAAAGGTTCTGTTTCCATGCTGTTTCGTTGTATTACTCTATGACTCTCTTCCTCAAATACTGGTGAAAGCAGAGTTTCAAAGTCGCCTGTGAAAGAAAACAAATCTTTTCTTTGCCTAAATGGGCAACTCTGTAGCTTTTAAGCAGTAACTCCCAGTTCTAGATTCTCCCAAAATGAGAAAGTTATCTTTTCACATTCACACTACTGATACCCCAAAGGATCTTCTATGTTGCTTCAATCAAATTGTTTGTTCCATTTCTAAAATTCGAACAGGTATAAACCCAGCCTGTCCACCCTTTACCATTCCAGTCGAACAGACCTTCTCTGACTAATATTGTATAAAAGGTCCAAAAGTGCCCTCACCAACACTGTAACTGATTCATAACTTTCCTGCTTTTGTATTCAAAACCCCTTTTAAATGAATAAAACATTCCATTAGCTTTTCTAATTAAAATTACTTGTTGTATTTGCATACTAACTTTTCACAATTCATGCAGAACACCCAAATCCCTCTGCCTCTCAGTGCTCTGAAATTACTTAATTAGATAATGTTTTCATTGCAGTCTTCCTGCCAAAAATATAGCTTCACATTTTCTCACAATGTACATCCAATTTGCCAGATCTTTGCTCAAATGTTTAACCCATCTGTACAGCTCTGCAGACTCCTTATGTCCATTTCACAACCTCCAATCCTACCTATCTTTGTGTCATCAGCAACTTTCATATCAACCAGACCTCTGTTCTCTTCATCCAAGTCATTACTATAAATTCAAAAAAAACATTAAGGCCCCCACACTGATTTCTGTAACTTACTGCCAACCAAAGAAATGACCCATTTATGCCTACTTTGGCTAGGTAACAAGAAACAATCTTCTATCCAAGATAATGTTAGCAGCTGTACCATGAGCTTTTATTTTCTGTAATAATCTTGGATGTGGCTCCTTATCAAATGCCTCTGGAAATTTAAAGTTCAGTACATCAACCTATTCCCCTGTATCCACAGCAATATTACTGTTTCACAAAACTATGTTCAGTCTGGCTGATTACCTTGAATTTTTCCAAGTCCCCTGCTGTAATGCCTTGAATAATAGTTAATATTTTCATGGTTATGCTGACGAGTGTGCAGTTGCCACTTCTTGCCTCCCTCCCTTTTCACAAAAGCATCCACCAATTTCGCACTGACAGAAACTTCCCTGAATCTAGGGAATTTTGGAAAGTTAAAACCTATTCATCAACCATGTGCCTCAGATGATTTAAGACCCAGAAACTTGGGCCTTGTCAGGCCATAGCTCCAATCATTTACTCAGTTTGGGGAGGCAATGGCTTAATGGTATGATCACTAGACTATTAATCTTAGAGACCTAGGTAATGTTCTAGAGTCCCAGGTTTAAATCGCACCCTGGCAGATGATGAAATTTGAAATCAATAAAAAAAGTGGAATTAAGTGTTCAACAATGACCATGAAACCACTGCCAACTGGCATGAAGTACAATCTGGTTCACTAACGTTCCAGAGGGAAGGAAATCTGTGGCCCTCACCTGATTTGGCCTACATGCGACTCCAGATCCACAGCTACATGGCTGACTCTTAACTGCCATCTGGACAATTAGGAAGGGACAATAAGGAAGGAATAATAAATGCTGGTTCAGACAGATAAAAATAACATTTAAAACAAACATGTCCCTGGTGTTGTAAATATTTTGAGAACTGATCTAAACGATCAGTTGATCTGTTTTGGTGGGGACAATAAAGGATAGACTTTGTCAATACACTGGTAAAACTTTCCTTAGGGGCTTTGGTGGCAGGGTGGTACAGCCCCTGCCTCTGAGCTAGGTTGCTTTGGTTCAGGTTCCACCTGCTCCACGAATATGCAATCACATTTCTGAATAGGTTGATTAGAAAATGTCTAAAGTTCTCCTGCTCTCCCTCAAATATCACATTGGGTTTTCATGTCAATCTTTAACTAGCAGATCAGACCTCAGTTTTTAAATGTTTTTTTTTAAATCCAAAAGAGATCTGTCTGACAATGCAAACGCACTACAGTACTCAAGTCCTGGAGTCGAATATTAACTGAAAGCTTTCTGAATAAAGCGGCGAGTACAAGTGAAGCAAATTGACACTTCAGCTTGTAGCCCAATTTAAAGCCTTTCAGATTCTGGATGTAGGTTTGCTCGCTGAGCTGGGAGGTTCATTTCCAGACATTTCGTCACTCTACTAGGTAACATCTTCAATGGGCCTCAGGCGAAGCAGTGTACATGATTCCTGCTTTCTATTTATATGTTTGGGTTTCTTTGGGTTGGTGATGTCATTTCCTGTGGTGATGTCATGTCCTGTTCTTTTTTCAGTGGGTGGTAGATGGGGTCTAACTTGAATACACAGTATAGGTGATTTTCCTCTGCTCGCATAGTTCCTATGCAGACAACAAGCAAAACTAATGTCATTTACAAAATACCGTGCAAAGACTGTAACAAACACTACATTGGACAAACAGGCAAAAAACTAGCCACTAGGATATATGAACACCAACTAATCACAAAACAACATGACCCTCTCTCACTAGTATCCTTACATACAGATAAAGAAGGACACCACTTCGACTGGAACAATACATCCATCCTAGGACAAGCCAAACAGAGAAACGCATGAGAATTCCTAGAAGAATGGCATTCCAGCCGGAACTCTATCAACAAACAGAGTTAGACTCCATCTTCCACCCCTGAGAAAAAGAACGGGAAATGACAACCCCAATCCAAAGAAACACAAACATTTAAGTAGAAAGCAGGAATTTTGTACACTGCTTCGCCCAGAGTCTCACTGAATATGTTACCTAGTAGGGTGATGAAATGTCTGGAAATGAACCTTCCAGCTCAGTAAGCAAACCTATATCCAGAACCTCAACCTGAGCTACAAATCTTCTCAAAACTCGCTATAGCCTTTCAGACTTGCTGCCAGTAAACATATTAAACATAACGTTCTTGTGGCACAGTTATAGTGCCCTGAGATCTGGGCCAGAAGGCCTGGGTTCAAGTCCGACCTGCTCCAGGGGTGTGTCATACCACGTCTAAACAAGTTCATGGTTACAAGTACCTTTAAATGATTAAGAGACATTTAAAGTTAAATTTTGATCAAACAAAGAGTATAGCCTGCTGAAATTCTCTTGCCTGTTTTAAGTTCTAGACATACAAAATGAATTGCCACAAAACGTACTTGGATTGCTGTGCCTCCTTTTTTAAAAAAAGAAAGTGGGCATGTAAATAATGAGGTAATGTTCAGACTCTCATTTCAAAAATCCATCCTCAAGCTGTCAATTCCATTCCTCTTCCTTGCCAATGAGGTTGAACTGGATGTTTGTTATTGTGCCATACATGGTAGTGAGCTTTAGACCCATATCCTATCCACAGCCATGATCAACTAGTTCTATCTCAGATTTAATAAAATAAGTACAGACCCAATTATTCCAACATTTTCCAAACTGGCCTCCTATCTACCACCTCCTGCAAACCTCATCCAAACCGCACACGAAGTTCATTCATCCATCTCTTGGCTAGGTGACATAAATTGGCTCTTGATCATCAAATCATCATCCTGGTTTTCAAACCCCTCTCTGGCCTCTTTCAACCCACAGAGATTTCTGTAATCCGCCGATTCAAGCTATTTGCATGTTCCTGATTTGCCAACTGCTTTTATTATTGGCTGTGATTGCACTTGCGTAGATCCCAAGCTCTGAATTCCTTCCCTAGATGTCAAATCCAAGAAAATATTCTAACAAAAGGAAAAACGTAGTTATTCTGCTGAGAAAGTCAGTTAGTATCTCACTATCATGCACAGAAAATATTTAGCTGGACAAAAATCACAATGTCATTACTCCATAGTTACAACAATTTTCATACAATTAGTCTTAATCTTTCTAAGATGTCTCAGGTGTTGTTGTGCAATGACTATACTGTATTTGTCACCATGGATGACAAACAAGAGCAGGACCCTCCTCAAATCCTAATACTCAAAATAAAAAAGTGGCAAGTATGATCATTTGCCACTTCCTTCAGGCTTGTAAGAGGTCTATAAAATTGTATTTTGGTGCCATCTCTTTTTAAGCTTTTATCTTTAAAAGGTTCAGCGTGACCTGCTCTGAAGCTGATCAGATGGTGAACCTAGTAGTGTGATTGTTAAAGATCAAAAGGGAGGCTTAAATAGTTTTACTGAGAAGATGCAAGGTATTTATACTTTGCAATAATAGCAGTCGACTGGAGTCTATAATGACTAGAGTCTGAGGCCTGGACTTTTGCAAAATTGAGGCTCTCTGGACCCTCCAAAATAGTGACAGGAACCAAGAAAGTGTTGATTTCAAAATAGAAATCATGTTCACTGGAGCAAAGACGATATTTTAGACCACAGATGATACAAATACATACTGAAGTTATTAATGCCCTTGAATGGTACACAATGCTTGTTGAACTGTCGATTATTTAAATGAGTAACCCTTAAAAACTGGTTGGTGGGGGGGGGGGTGGAGAAAAACCACCTGCTCATGTTGTGGAGCGTTAACAAAGTATTCTGGGAGTTTCAATGGCTGTTTCCTTACATAACCCTAAATGCCATAACTATAGTATTAGTAATGCTTGAATATTTTCTACAACTAACTTTTTGGGGGGTGGCAAGGGGAGTAAGGACAATTGCATTGAAACTTCTAAGAGGTTACTAAAGATTTAGCTCTCTTTGATCTGAGTCATGAATACAAGTCTATTTGGCTTGATAACAGATGAAGTATGAGGCTTTTAAATTTGCTTTGTGACTTTTTAAGAAGTCATGATGAGCTCCGGAAATATTCAGAAATTCATTTTACTGTATCTCATGTAGCTGCTAACGTCTGCATTTGGGGTTACTGAGCAAGTTGGCATCAATGGTGTAAAGCTGGAAATGTGTTGCTGGAAAAGCGCAGCAGGTCAGACAGCATCCAGGGAACAGGAGAATCGACGTTTCGGGCTAAGCCCTTCTTCAGGAAGGGCTTATGCCCGAAACGTCGATTCTCCTGTTCCCTGGATGCTGTCTGACCTGCTGCGCTTTTCCAGCAACACATTTCCAGCTCTGATCTCCAGCATCTGCAGACCTCACTTTCTCATCAATGGTGTAAAGGCAAATGCTGGGGTTTGGGGATCATAAGGTTAACCAGAGGATCTATTGGAATGGTAACTGGACAGGCATGAATTGGGAGAGTGGAGGGCCTAATGATGAAGAAACAACTGGAGCAAAAATCACAGAGAACGAAGCAAGTTCCTTTTAAGAAAGCAGCTCATCTCCGCAGCCCAACGGCTGCCTTCAATCTGCGTCTGGTAGGGATGGGACTGACTCCATCTTGTCCACACCCTTAGAATAAAGATTCCATGATTCGTGGAAAGTCCCCCTCCCATCCTAACCACACCCCAAACAAGACCAGTGTGACATGCTTGAAAATTTGCCCAACTTGGAAGCAAAAATACAAGCAGAATCTCCCAAACTCCCAGATCTGTGCTGCGGATATCAGGGTCTAAATGGTTGCACTGTCGACTGTCCATTTTTTTCTAGACTAATAGCTAACTAGCATTTCTTTCTGGATACAAGGTTAGTGTGCTTCATGGTACTACGTGAAAGAAGGCAGGGGAAGAAACAGGTTCCAGGTTTCCCTACCAAGTCAGTAAATATCATTTACAGACAGCACCTCGATGTGGTCAGTAAATAGAAGAGGTTGCTTTGCAAGCTACTACAGCACAATGTGGGAAGGAGCAAGACTCTACACAAATAGACATATCCTGCAACCATCTTGCAGATTCTGTAAGATGTGTTCTGTTATGGCCAAGGGCAGGAAGAAACATGACATGACTGTTGGTGGAGGACAGAAGAAATTCCCTGAAAACTGAGGCAAGTGCCTGGTGTCAGCTACACAAAGTTATTATTTAGCAAAGCAGAAACACATGGGAAATGAGCAACAAATATTGGCTGCCAGCTGGAAGGTGTAATCCTGTGGGTTGTGCATTAGGTGCGAAGTATAAAAGGGGAACAACCCACTCTGTAGTTGCCCACAAAAGAATGTTTAGTAATTTGTTACAATAAAAGTTTCAGAATCATCATTTGGCAAGGTACTGGCAACTCTTACTAAACTCATCTTTCACCATGAGTCAGAACTCATAGCAGCAAAAAGAATGTTGCAGGGAGATGGAAAATGAAAAAAGACAATGACTCAAATGAACTGTAATACTAATCTTAAAAAGGTACTTATGCAGCAGGCTACATGAATAATACACTTGTTTACTTTTTTGATCTGTTCTTCTATTGATTGTTCTCCCCAATGATAAGACTTAATGAATTATACTTGAATGAATTGAATATATCAAAACAAGAACAAACATAACAAAATCGCCCTACTTGCTCTGTTACTCTCTAGTTGTCTAGTGTCCTTAACTTATGTTATAACTCACTTGGTATGATAAATACCATAAATCGGTGGATTGACCAAATAAATTGCCCGTAGTGTTCAGGGATGTTCAGTTAGCTGCATTCGCCAAGGTAAATATCAGATAATAGGGTCGGGGAATGGGTCTGGATGGGTTACTCTTCAGAGGGTTGGTGTGGACTTGTTGGCCCGAAGGGCCTAGTTCCACACTGTAGGGATTCTATGATTCTATATCCCCTATATCAGTCATCTGAAGAATCATGTGTAATTTTATTCTGCAAAATGATGTAATGGGATACTGAAACATTTATAACTCACACATTAAACAAACATTCAGTACACAATAGAGAGCCAGGAGGGACTTGCAAATTAGTTTGTAGGATTGAAAATAGTATAAATTGAGCCTGGCTGAAGAAACAAACTTACAGTTTATATTTAGGGTGAATGCAGAGGTCACATTCAGAATATGGACCTCAAGATTTAACCGGCAGCATTCCCTCATCTCAGTACAACATATGCAAATGCACAACATTCCCCACAGTGAATATTTAGCACAATACATGGATTATGTAAATCAGCTGAACTTCAAACCACTGGTCTAAACCCGATCTATGTCTTTCTTTTTGACAACACTGCATATACAAATTTTAAAAATTGAAATAGCAAACTTACCATCCACAGACCTACTTTCGTTGGCAATGAAACTAAGCAGTCTACATTCATATTCAAGATGATCGTGAAGGTAGCAAATAGAGAATAACAGCATCATGCAACTAGATCAATCAATTACAAAGATACTTTGTAGCAGAAGAGTACTAGCCATTTACCACCTTACAACAGTACCATTAATACTTCATGCAAACGGAAAAAAGTGAATTCAAAGATTCTTTAGAAACTTCTCGACAAAAATAATGGCTTTGTATCGTTCATCTAGCCAAGACAAATCATATCAAATCCCCAATTAATAAGCAAATTGTCATTTAGTTTTGGAAATATGTGAATATAAATGTTGATTAATGATTAGGAAGGAATTTTGCCTAGAAAATGTCAGGTTTTATTAAAAAAAGCACAGAAATCCTGATTGCTGTGACATAGTTCAGTTTCCCATGCATGTGCCATTATCAACCATTTACTTGTCCTAAACACACTGTTTACATATGTAAAGTCCAAAAATGGAACCTGGCACTATCCGTCCGCTCCTATCTGTGCCTAAAATGGTGGCACTCTTCATAATCACTCTGGCAATTGTCAAGCCTGCAATCCTTTACAACAAAGCCACTTAGGATACAATTAAGTCTATTAATCAACAGAAAATAACTGCATCACTCTGCACTGCAAGGCAGCCAGTGTGCTGAATGAAACCAACACTTCAAGAACTATTTAACACAAATGAAAAACAATACCATTAGAACATCACTTTGGGATTCTAACTGGCATTTAATACCTATGATCTATTGTAGAAAACACTTTTGGCTGTAAATTCAACATGTCAAATTAATCTTGTTTAAATGTAGCCCAAATTCTTGCAGCACAAGTATAACTCCCATGCTGTGGGCTTGAAATATTTAAAGAAAAAGCAGCTGTATTGTTGATGCAGCAATGGCAGACTTGCTCAGACCGGTTTGAACCAGCTTTTTACCTTGGGCATGACATTTGTTTCTCCAAGCCACTGAATTGCATCAGTATTTTAATCACTTTAAAACATTTTTTTTGTGTTTTTGCTCTAGTTATTGTAACAATAAAATAATGGAGAATATAGCTGACAACGTATCATAGAAGGAGGGTCCTGGGCATAATAAGTCAATGCACTGGGCTCTCTGTTCTTGTCTCACAGCTTGAACAGCAGATCCCATCAGCACCAAATACAACATTGCTAACAAAACTGCATAAATTGCTTCGTTTTAGCCATGTAGTGTATGTTACACAAACGACAGAGAGTATCATACCTTCTTTTAAACACTAAAAATACATAAAGTTCATCAGCTTGGCTGAATTTACCTTGTTTTGGTAGAACAAAGATGGAGGAAATTTCCAGAAGGCCTTTCTGAGTCCGGCTACAGCAATTGTCAATCTTTAACCTATTCTGTGCTGCTATTGGTTAAACACAACATAGTAAGAGATGATTGGTTAGCAGCAAAAAGCTGTACAGCTGCTGCTACCTTGTTTCAGGGAGCATCTTTCTGCATTGCAGCCAAGATTATAAGAACAGGAAAGCATGCATACATGCAGATTGACAAATACATAGACAGAAAGGGAGGGTGGGGGGTTGGGCGTAGGAATTTAAAGGCTGCTGAAAAAAATAAGCTATTTTCAGTCACAACAGCGCTTTGAGACGACATTTGAAATTATTATCTCACTCCACTTTGTTGTGCCATATAGGCCCTAATGCAGCCTTTTTTTATACTTTGTTCTAAATATTGATGAAAAATAAAATGAGGTTCAGTTAGGTCATGACAATGAATATTATTTTCTCAGCTTGTGGTGTGAAGGTTGACATCACTATTTAAAAAGACTATATTCGTTCTGAAGTAAATTGAATGGAGCAAAAAAAAAAGAAAAATAAGTCATATGAAAATAAAGTCATTTGTTACATTTCACCCTATTTTGGCAAGATATTTAACCAAGAGCTTCAGGCCATGTAATTGAGAGACACCATTCAAAGTACTTTAAATTTGAACACACTAAATTAAAATAATTTAAACTGACCATGCCAGTGAGAAAGCTATTTTTGTAAGCTTCTTTCAATAAATAAAAGCTTATAGGTAAAAACTGATGAATAGTCAAAGGAAACCAACTGCAAATAAAATCTTTGGTGCAGCCTACTAACTTTTCTTTGATCGGTCAACAGAGCACATTTCCACAAGATCTTACCAAATTCCTTTCAAAGTACCTCAAAGATAGAAAAAAGTGGTGGCTACCCATCTATGAGCCAAAATTCACTAATCGCATGGTTTTAGGTGCCCAATTTCTATTTTTGACATTGTCTTTCACCTCCCCTTTCCCACTGCTGCAGACCGCTTGATCAGCCACCACTTGAATTTGGTTCTTATTTGCTACAGAGCTGTTTAGCACATACTCCTTACAGTTGTCTGGCTCCTGGCCCAGTCACACCAACATCAAAAGGGCCTCAAAGTGTAGAAATCGTCATTTTTTCCTGTCCTCCCTTCCTTCTACAATCTGTCTTTAAAAAACACAAAGGAGCTATTGCACTGTTAACCTGGTTATTGCCCTGTAACATAGCTTGACCCCAGGGTTACATTATTTGCAAAGAAAGAACCCCGTACGTCAGTGAAACAGGTTTGTCAGCTGGCATACTGGCCACCAAATTACAACATAAATCAAGCATCAGTGTATCATTATTGTAGCCCTGGAGATTTCTATTGTTACCAAGGTACTAACAACAAATTCTCCAGATGATGCACACTGTTGGAGCAAATGTAATGCTATGTAACAAACTAAGCACTCAATGTGTAACAGGAGTTCCTGCAATTGAAAAACTCCATATTGAGAGATAGAAAAACAAATGCACTGAAGCATTCCATAACAGTTTGTGGGGGATGGGAGAAAAATATGGAGCATCAAAAAGCGAAGCAACTAAAGTAAAACAAGAAGGCACAGTCTAAATTATACATTTTTCAAGATGCTTTTGTAGTTGCAACAGTGATAGCAACACAACATGGTCCTTAAACAATAATCTCAGATTTAGAAATAGTGGTTTAAAATTTGAATGCGAGGGACTACAGATTGAGGGAGTGGAAAGAAATATCCATCCAAATTACAGCAACAAAAAGGTGTGCACAGATTGGAGAAGCTATGCCAATAAATTAGAAAGAGCTTGAAGCAAGAAACTGAAGGTGGATTTGAAGAGTTTAAAAATGCATTTGCTGTTGCATAGGAAGCCAACAAAGTATGACATGAAGAAAGGTGATTGGTGCAGGAGGGGAATTGGCACAGTCCAGATCATTGGGTGTCTTTAAGACAAGAGATAGATAGGAACTCGATTAGCAAGAGGTTCAAAGGTTATGGGGAGAAGGCAGGAGAATCAGGTTGAGAGACACATCAGCCATGATCAAATGGCAGAGAGACTTGATGGGCCAAATGGCTAAATCCTGCTTCTATATCTTATGATTTTAAGACAGCTCAGCAATATTAAGTGTACAACGGATAATATTCTGGAGACGAATGGCATGCATGTGGACAAGAGGCCTATTGTGAAATTGCAAGTTCAGCGTAACAAAAAGGATCGAGTATGTAATGTTGGAAAAGCACAGCAGGTCAGGCAGCATCCGAGCAGCAGGAGAATCGACGTTTTGGGCATAAGCCTTTCATCAGGGAGGCCTGATGCCTGAAATGCCAATTCTCCTGCTCCTCAGATGCTACCTGACCCGCTGTGCTTTTCCAGCACCACACTCTTGACCGATCTCCTGCATCTGCAGTCCTCACTTTCTCCTTGTAACAAACAGGAAGTCAAGCTTGTGGAGACAGCCAGACAGTCAAAGGTAGAGATCAAATGTCTCACAGAAGGGCCACCAAATTACATCATACCCATGGCTTTGAGTTGCTAGATTGGATAAAATTGCATTCAAAAGGTTCAAAACAGCAATAACAGTAACTTGTATTTACGAGAGTAAAATTTAGACATTTTTCACAGAAACATTTGCAAACAAACAAAAACATTTGGTCAAAAAAGGTAGTTTTCCAGAATTCCAAAACCCAGCACTCAGCCAGCTGAGGGTGTGACGACCAACAGAAGTGTAATTAAAAATCAGAGATACACAAAAGGCCAGAATTAAAGCATCAGAGATCTCAAAAGACTGCAAGGCAGGAGAAAGTCACTAGAAAGAAAGACAAGGCAATGGAGGGATTTGAAAACAAGTGAGAATTTTAAATTCAAAGCATTCCCAGGCATAACAAAAACTAGGACGAGTTGACTAGGACGAGGACGAATTCAGCCCCATGAGTCTGATCCACCATTCTGTATGATCATGGCTGATGTCATCTCAGCCCCAAGTCCACTTTCCTGTCCATTCTCCACAACCCTTTAATCTATTACTAATTAAGCATCTGCTTATCTCCTGCACAAACATAATCAAATGTCGCAGCATTCCTTCGCCCTCTGAGGTAGCAAATTCCACAGATTTGCATCCTTTGAGAGAAGCCAAGGCACTCTGGGCCAAGTGCTGGAAAATGGGATTTGAATTGTCAGGTTGTTCTTTTTGACTGGAGTGAATATGATGTGCTGAAAGATCTTTATCTGTGATGCAAATTTCTATGACTCCATGAAAAATAAGTTCTCCTCATTCTTCTTTTAAACCTGTTAACCCTTACCCTAAAGTTAAAGACTTCTCATTCTAGATTGTCCCACAACAGGAAACATCCTATGTAAGTCGACTTTGTCAACTGCCTTTAACATATTCTGTACCTCAACTAGATCTCCTCTCATTCTTTCAAACTCGAAGATTGCACGCCTGAGCTGCTCAATCTCTCCTCATAAGTCAAACCCCTCATCTCTGGAATCTTCTGACCAAAACGGATAACCTGACACTTATCCACTCCAAGCATTATCTGTCAGATTTTGGCCTATTCACTTCACTTATCTAGATGAATCTGTAAATTTTTTATTTCATTATTACAATTCATTTTCCTACTTATTTTCATTTCATATAGAAACTTGGCTACACTACTCTCTATCCCTGCACCCAAGTCACTAATATAGATTGTAAATCATTCAGCTCCTGAAAATCAAATCCTGTAGCACCCTACTTGTTATATCTTGCCAAACAGAAAAAGATCCATTTATCCCAACTGTCTGCTTTCTGATGGTTAGTTAATCCTCTATACAAGGGAGTCAATGTGGCTGAATGAAATCTGATGCAAGTTACAGGCAACGTTTTGCAGGAGTTCAAGTTTACCAAGGGTAAAACATGGAATAGATAGGAACAATCAAGGCTAACTAAAGGTGTCAAAGACATGAGTGAGAATTTCAATTAAAGTTGTGCTGAGACAGGAATTGAGTCACACAATGTCATGGAGGTGAAAGTAAGTTGTCTTGGTGATAGACTGGGTGTGCTAAGGTTGCAAATATTCAGAATCAACTTCAGTAACTAGGGAGAGGGATGGAAGAAGAAGAAGGACTCATGCCCGAAACGTCGATTCTCCTGCTCCTTGGATGCTGCCTGACCTGCTGCGCTTTTCCAGCAACACATTTTCAGCTCTGATCTCCAGCATCTGCAGTCCTCACTTTTTCCCAGAGGGATGGAATCAACAGCTAGGAAAGGGAGTTTTTGACAGGGACAAAAGACAATGGCTTTGTTCTTTCCAATATTTAGTGGAGAATTAATTTATATCCATCCATGACTTGATGACAGACAAATTTGACAGTGCAAGAATTAAGAGAGGTGGATAAGGAGCTGGGTATTGTCATGCTCCTTTTATAACCTTGTGTTTTCATATGATTTTGTAGATGAGAAATAGCAAGAACCAAGTATACAATCAAGGGACTTCAGAGGTAATAGAACTGGAAAAGAAAAGCCATTGCTGGTGACCCTTTCTCTGACCTAACAGAGAAGATTGAAACCAGGACAAGAGTACCACACAACTGGATACAAAAGGTGCGACTGGAAGAGAGTGATGTGACAAACCCATGTCAAAAGCTGTAAACAGGTTAAAAAAAAAAATGGAATTAAGAGTCCACCACAGCTGAATTAACACAGGAAGTCATTTGTGACTGGAGGCAATTTCAGTGCTAGAGTCATAGAGGTGTACAGCATGGAATCAGACTCTTTGGTCCAACTCGTCCATGCCAACCAGATATCCTAAACTAATCTATCCCATTTGCCAGCACTTGGCCCACATCCTTCTAAACCCTTCTTATTCATGTCTCCATCCAGATGCCCTTTAAATATTGTAAATGTACCAGTCTCCACCACTTCCTCTGGCAGCTCATTCCATACATGCATTATCCTTAGTGTGAAAAAGTTGCCCCTTCGCTCCCTTTTATATCTTTCCCCTCTCACCCCTCCCTTGGTGTTTTTAAGTTTTGCCCACATAAATTCTACTTCAGCAGAACAGATATCTTCCCTCACTATTGTGTTAATGTTCTCTTTAACCAGCAATACCACCTCACCTCCTTTTCCTTTTTGTCTATCCTTCCTAGAAACTGAATACCTCTGGATATTCAGTTTCCAACCCTGGTCACCGTGCAACCATGTCTCTGGAATGCCAAATATAGCGTATGCATTTGTACATATTTGCGTGACAAATTCATCCACTTCACTGAACATTCCACACATTGCAGCAGTTGATTTGATGAGCTAGGTTCAAACAAATTTGTCAAAAAGATGGGTCGAGGTGTCGTAATGTGTTTCTTATGACTCTGCAAAATATGAAAAGCTTACTGAAGGGAGTCAAACATGGCATGGTGATGGTTAACCAATGGGAAAATACCTGGTAAATTGAATATGATGTGAGACAATGTAAAATTGCCAAATTTAGTCAGAAGAATTAAAGCAGCTAATTTAAATGGTGAACAATTTCTCAGCTCTGAGATGAAAAGGGATCTGGGTGCCTTAAATCTCCAAGTAAGAAGGAAATCTATCAGAAAGTTAACATTTATTGCAAAGAAAAAAAGTGAACACAAAAGTAGGGAAATTATGCTGCAGGACATTGCTGAGAATACAGAGCACGGAAACAGTCCCTTTGGCCCAACCAGTCCATGCTGATCATAATCCCAAACTAAACTAGTCCCACCTATCTGTGCTTGCCCCATATTCTTCCAAGCATTTCTTACACATGTACTTATCAAACAGCATTGGTCTCCTTATCAATGGAAGGATATATACAAAGTGTTGGAACAAATGCAGAGATGGCATACTAGACGAAGACCTGGACAGAGGATGGTGATGTTTTCAGATGAAAAATGTCTGTACAAGCGAGCAATTGACATTTAGAAGAGCAAAAGGGAACAATTGAGACATAAGACCCTGAGGCATCTTGATGGGATGAATATGAAAGTTATGTTCCCTCTCGTAAGGAAATCTAGAACTAATAGTCATGACTTAAAATAAGGGATTGCCACTTAAAACAGAGATGAGGGGAACTATCTTCTCACTAAGGGTCAAGACTCTTTAGAATTTGCTTGCTAAAAACGGTCATAGAACCGCAGTCCTTGATTATTTTTTAAAGTTGAGGTAGATAGACTTTTATTAAGCAAGAGGGTGAAAGTTATCAGAAGGGGTGGGTATGTGAAATAACCTGTACCCATGGTCTTATTAAATTAGGTCCCTTTATCTGCAGCTCCCCTTACACCCAAAACATTTACTTCTATGCCTCCTGATGCTGCCTGGCTTGTTGTGTTCTTCCAGCCTCCTGCTTGTCTACCATGGTCTTATTAAGTGGCAGAGCAGGAGCAGGCTTGAGGGACAAAAAGAGTTTATATTCTCAATTTATATGTTCGGTTGTAACTACTTTTAACTTCAGTAGCCCAGTAATTGGCCTAAATAATCGTTCTTAATGTGTTTATTAAGCAAGTGCCACAGTGATTGCACTGTGAGACATTACAGCAAGGAATCTTCCCTTATTCCTACATTTATGTCATCCAGGAGAAAGTGAGGTCTGCAGTTGCTGGAGATCAGAGTCGAGAGTGTCTTGCTGGAAAAGCACAGCAGGTCAGGCAGCATCTGAGGAACAGGAGAATCGACATTTCAGGCCGGAGCCCTTCATCAGGGGGCTCAGGGTGGAGAGATAAGGGGGGTTTGGGGGAAGAAGGTAGCCAAGAGTGCAATAGGTGGATGGAGGTGGAGGTAAAGGTGATAGGTCAAAGGGGAGGGTGGAGCAGATAGGTGGGAAGGAAGATTGGCAGATGGAACAGGTCATGAATTCGGTGCTGAGCTGGAAGGTTGGAACTGGGGTAGGATTGGGGAGGGGAAATGTTTCAGCAACACACTCTTGACTCTGATCTCCAGCATCTGCAAACCTCACTTTCTCCTAGTTGATTTCAAGATGATTACCTTGAAGAAGTTCTCCTCCTCTCTCTACAAAGATTTCATTGAGTCCCTCTCTCACTGTACTCAAGTTCTCTTCTCTGCCCTGAAGCTCTTCAGCCATGTCCTCAAGCAGATGTGAACTTCACCAATTTCCTCATTTCCCCTCCCCCCCAGTTCAAACCTTCCAGCTCAGCACCGTCCTCATGACCTGTCCCACCTGCCAATTTTCCTTCCCACCTATCCAATCTTTACTCCCACCTCCATCCACCTATTGCATTCTCAGGTATCTTCTCCCCAGCCCCATCTGTTCCCATTTATCTCTCCACCCCAGAGGCTCCCAGCCTCATTCCTGATGAAAGGCTCTGGCCCGAAACGTCCATTCTCTTAATTGTTATCTAATAACTAGAGCTGGATGATATTAAGTCAAGGTTCTCTATGCGAGGCCTAATATAGTGCCCCGGTCATTGGGTAACTGAGATCAGCTAATACAGCAGACACCAGGAACCAAAACAATCGGTACCATTCTTGTTTGAACAATTCAGCACCACTATACCCCACACAACACTATCCTTAACTCATGAGCAAATGCCTCTCAATTTCTTTTCAAAAAGGAAAAAGAAAGTGAAACTAATGTTGTGTAACCAAAGAAAAAATCCTGAACCTTGTCCTAGTTTACAGTAATTTAAAGATATTTGGGGGGCTGGTGTTGAGAGGAGGAGGGAGTAGTGATGTGATGGTATGGAGGTAATGGGCAGTATTTTAATATATCAATAACTATTCACACCTTGATGTGGTTCAAAATTAATATTCTCTTTGCACACAGTACTGTTTGGTTGGAAAAAAAAACTTTGGACAGCAAACTTCAGCTGCTTGCATGCCTTGTCCAATTTTCTCTTTCACAATCAGTTATAAAACCAACAGATTGAGAGCATTTTTTTAAACTGGCATACAGAAAGACCACACTGAGCAAGACAATTTCAGCCCACGTTTGCCCAACTGGCAAAAATTTACTGCATCTTTCTTCCAACATTACACTTGCAAAATTCTGAAAAAATTGCTTTAGCTCTTGGTTGATAATTATGCACATGTTAGGAATCAAAACATTTAAAGAGAGAGGCTGACATTACAGTTCATGCTGGCTGTATACTGCCATGAAGTGGCTAGCTACGTGATTGTCTCCACGATTTCCTACACTGGTAACTCCTGATTACAACTGCATTGCTGCAAGCACAATTGTCTGTGTTTCTACCCCCACCCTGGGGCAGGAAGGGGAAGGCAGGAAGAGCACATCTTAAAAGTCGATTCATAGCTGCATTTGTCTCTCTGTTCAGCTATTGTTACAAAAAACTGGGTTAATAAAGAAGAGGGATATAAAAAAAAACTGCTGCTCGGTTTTTCATTGCTTTACATTGCAATAAATAAAAAGGTTTCAATTATCGTTGCAGGAAACTATTCAGTCATATTAATTGGAAAAGGACTGTAAAAAGCAGATTTCCTTGACATCTTGCATTTCTACGGTACTCCCAGTCACAGATCACAATGGTAACAAGTTAACTCTTTGTCTTCCAATACTACCCAACATCCATTTGAACTAGGCTTTTTTCAAATAGTGAGCAAAATAAACAATGTTAAAAATGTTCAATCATTGAAAGTATCTGCCACCAGTCTCTCCAACTATAGTCTCTTCCACTAGTCGACTACAAATCAAATCCATTCATAAGATCTCAAACGTGTTTTAATCATCTGGGAAGAAAAAAAAAATTGTGCATTGTGAGTTGAAGGTGGAGTAGCAATGGCAACATTCAGGGTGGATTGTTATAGGCCACAACATCCTACACTCCAAGTCAAGGAAGAAAACTGTATTGTTGAAGGGCATTACAAGGATCCTCAAGTATTCAAAGTAAACAGCTTTAAAAGCAAATGGTGGTGGGTGCATTAGTAGTTTGCACTAACAAATAGAATAACACTCATACTTCCTGGACAAAGGCACTGTGTCATTAAACACAAAAATGTGGATGCATACACATCTGTCTGTTTCATTCTTGTGCTGTTGATCACATGTATTGGTCTCAGTGTGTCTTTACTGAACAAAGGTACATACAGCTTACAACCACCTTCTCTGAAAGCAGCCTTATTGTGGGCTTTATTATATATTACACTATAATCATTTTATGATTTAGTCTCAAATTTACACTACATAAATTATTTTCTACACTCACTTAGCCATCTCTCCCCCATGCAATTTGCTTTGTGTTTTGCAATGTTAAAAAGGGATACTCAATTATGTTTACAAAATCAGATTTTCTTTTAATTCTGTGACAATAGCAATCTGTATCCTACCTTCTTAGTGACGATGATGATCTTGTTTGCAATTCAAACTAGCTAATGTCTGAAATGACTCCCTGTAGGGCAGGAGCCTGCTTCTTCTATTTGCCCACCAACAGGCATGTGACTCAGCTACACAATAGGGCAAGCACCTTCTGTTAAAGTGAAGCTAGGCCACTATAATTGATTAGTGAGGATTAGAACATTGTGAACCTAAAGTGAATTCTCCCTTCTTAAGGAATATACCTAAAATACAGCAGATCATACTTTAAATAGAATCACTGCTAAACAGGATGGCAGCAACATGTGACCAAGGGAAGCAAAAAGTAAAAACTAACATTGCAACTGCTGAAAGTCCTTGGTTTACTGTTTTTTTCAACCAGCAACATGATAGAAGTACATGCAAATAATCTTTAACACTTTAAAAGTACATTAAAGAAACTGCTTAGTACTTACCTCTGTGGTTGCATTGTACTGTAACACAGAGTTAAGTCAATACTTAAAAAAACATGGTGGACAGTAACTCAGCACTCAGAGAAGGGCTTGAAACATAAGCTTGATGATCTGTCAGTCTCGAAAGTACCTGTACTGCAATTGGACACTTTAATTTACCACCATATAAAGCTGAAGCTGATTGGCTAGAACACTTCCTGAATGGTTACTTCTGCAGAGCATTTGCAGACAGAAGCCATTCTGTGAAAAGAATTTGAATTCAAAGCTTGGCTCAGTTTCAGCAGCAGAGAGGAAAGATATCAAAGAAACCAAATATCAAACGATTACTCAATTCTAAACTGCTAGGATAATTACTGAATAGCCTACCTTGTTGCACTATCAGTACATTTACAACAAATTTCCTTGTTGCCCTTTTCCCTGAATGTAAATTGACAGCCACTGCATGCATCTCAATAAAACGGTCTCCCTGTGCTGGTCTAATGATTGGGGTTCCACAAGTGTTATAGCCAAAAAATAGCCCATAATCTCCAGTTACGACTGAAATTTAAAAATAGGTTTCAAACAAAATTACAACTTCAGTGAACAACAAATTCAATTTATTTAGCTTGTGAACATATAAAAGCCACCTCGAACTGCTTCACTGAAGCGCTATAGGAAGCTGAGCCAAAGGAGGAAATAAAACTACCCAGAAGCTTTGTTGAATGTATGGAGACCTTAAAAGGAGAAGGCCAGAGAGATGTGGTGGTGAGAGTCATAATTCAGGAGCAAAGGTGCTGAAAACTCAAAGTGGGCGAAAAGGAGGGTAATGTGCAAGAAACCAAAGTTAAATGAAAACAGCATTCAGGGGCTTTTCGTAATAGTGAGTAAATGAGACTAACAGGATTTTAAACATGAAATATTTTAGGTTAAGGTGTTGTAAAATAAAAAGCCAATGTGGATTCGTGGGAACTGAGGTAATCCATAATGCAGAACTAGACAAAGTGTTGAGAAAGGATTATGAAATTGCAAAATGGCATTATGTTATTGCAGCTGGTGCCTCTTACTGTAGCTAGAGTAAAAATAGTTTCAAATGCACCAAGGAATTACATAGAGTTATATATAATTTACAACACCAAGTCAGGGGAAAAATTGTAAGTAATCAGTGATATTTGAAAATGAACATACTGGTCAGACTGGTGCAGTGTTCTGAAGTATACAAAACATTATGCATCATTCACCAGTTTTACTGTTTTTACCTTCACTCCACCTGAACATTCACCCACTACTTCAGCTCACATTAGCAACATATTTCTTTCTATCTCATGTTTATCTATGGCTTTCTGGGAATGCATCTACACTGTTTGCAGAATGGTAGAAATCTCACAGAGGGGCAGTTGAAGGGGAAGGGTTACGTGTTGACAGAACATTTAGAGAGAGTTAAGAATTATTTTGTACACCTTTTAAAAGGTAACCAACTAGCTGCCAGCATCAAAAAGTTGTGACAATACCCTTGGAGATGATACGGGGACAGTGGAGAGACGGGAAGGGTGGAATATCGGTCAGCTGCATGCATTGCACTGTGATTGGCGTTTACAGCAATCGTAGCAAAACTTCAGATAAGTTTTCTTTCCCCAGCCCAGATTATATTTGACATAAAAGGAAAAGGCAAATACCAGGATTTTATAACTATTTTTAGAAAATTGTTGTGACACCAGGTCACAGTGAAAAAACAAGACTCATCTGGTGAAACCAGAACACCTGATCACCCTACCTAAACCTCCCCATATGATACAAGTTCTAGATTCAGACAATTAGAAAGTGTCTGAATTTAGAAATTGCCTCAGAGTTCCTTATTCAATTTATTCATAACTATCTTAGATTTATGGCTCTCAATTTTCCTTTTCCTCCAAGTGGCAATGTCTTCTCTATATTATAATTCCTGTCAAAACTGATAATTTTGAAAATGATATTCAATTTTCTAGTAACTGACTAGAAAGGCCACAAGTGTCAAGTTTTATAAGATTTGAAGTTTTAACACATTTATTTTAACAAATAAATTGAAAACGACAATGCCTATTCTGTACTTTTGTTCCCAATTCAACTCAAAATGACCAAAAATTTCCAGCAACGATCATACTTTACTCTGACTCTTAAGTGGCGAATTCATGATCCAGGAACCAGTACCCAAACCTTTATCCAGTTCTAATGGCTTGCTTCCTTTTTCCCTTTCCAGCTAGATACCAGCTAATCTAAGTTAGGGTGAGTATCTCAACCAATTACAGGCCACCTCAGTGGTAACCTGGATTGCCAAAAACTGTGAAGTAACAAAACTGGCAGCTTCTGGGTCCTAAAGTTAAGGCTTACTCCTCAGGGAATCCAATGGTAAGAAAATGGGTATTTTGTTTTTTCTTGTTGTAGGGTACCAATTCACAAGGCAGGAGTGGGGGATCCCCTTTGTCCCAAATAAAATTAATTGGAGGCCCTTCTCATCTGCCAAGCAGTCACAGTTTTCCATCAGGAGTAATTGATTGGGGAGGTTATGGGTTGGGACCTTTAAGTAGCCATTAGTTGACCACATAAGGACCTAAATTGTTGGCAAGTCGAGAAGTTCTCCATAACTGCTGAGGTACCAAAGTGGGGGGTGAGTTTCTCTCTGGGCGAACTCCCGTCATTATTGCCCCTTCTCACCTGTCACTCTCTTGATACCTCCCAGGATGGGAAAATCACACCCATGGAGAATGGTCGATTGTCTTAGATACTGGTTGAGGTCAGAACACAGTTCCAGTTAAGAAATAACAGGGTGCTGTAATTGGAAGGTGTTTGACTTACAATGTTGAAATTATGAGGAAGAATGAGCTAAAGCCACAACACAGATTCAGTTAGGTCAAAAGGGCCATTTGAGAACAGTAAATTCTATATAAGAGTAAAACATTCTTTCAATCCAAATTTTTCAGAGAAACATAAGTGGATAATTTGCTTCCTTAAGTCTTGCACATTCAGTTATATCATTGGCAAATTTAAGCCCATGCCTTATTGACATATGCATTAATAATCTTACGACCAAAATTTACAGCCATTAGGAGGGGGAAAAAGTGTCAGATTTCCACTTCTGTGGAAAATAAATTCCTGATTTAATACTTAAATATACTTCCTATAGTTTTCTGGATGCACCCATCAGAGGAAATAGTTTTTCTATATTTATCATTTGAATTTAGACTACACTTCAGACTACTAATCTCAAAAGAATACCAGCCAACTTTATATAATCTGTCTTTGTGAGTTAAACCTTCAAATCCTGGTAAAATTCTGGTGCATCAGCACTGTAGCAATTCCAAGGTCAATATATCCTAACTGGGGTTTAGTGCCCAGTGCTAAACACACTATTCCAGATCAAATCAGTACAACTCCCTCATTTTCGAATTCCAAACTCCCTTGAGACATAACTCAGCCTGTCCCTAACTTAGTGGCATCTGCAAGTTTTAATGTACATATTTTGTTCCTTCATCTGAGGGCTGTAAATATATACTGTGAAAAGCTGAAGCCTGGGTAAAAACCAATAGAGGATACCACTTATCACATTCCATTATTTACAATTCAAAACCTTTATCACTACTGTCTCTGTAACTTGTCATACCCCAATATATTCAGACCCTCAATCTAAGTATTATATTTTAAGGCTCCAAAAAGATGAGTTGCTAATGACCATCTGACTTCTTTTGTGGTTTGAAACACTCCTATGTCTTAAAAGGGGAATAAAGGAATTTTCAAGACTAATAGTGACTTAATGCCTTTCTCTAAAACAAATTCAAAAAGGCAATTGCAAATTAAATGGGTCATTCAAGGACAAAGACTCTATCCCATTTCCCGAAGGTGCAAAAGCCACAATGCAGAATGTAAAAACGATCTCATCACCTTATTTGGAAAAGAACTTTGGATTTTAAAAAAAGTAGCACAATGAAACAGCCATAATTTCTTTTTGTTTTTTTATAAAGCAGCACATAGCTGATTTGCACAAATAAAGGAAGCCATTCAATCAACTGTATGTCAACTAAGAACCTGAGGTAACAAACAGCAAAACCTTGAAAGTGGAAGAAAGACCCAGCTCCCACCTTCCACCACCAATACCCAAATTCTAACTTCAAATTCACCTGAGAACCAACTCCTGGAAATTCTATGACAATAAACATCACAGTTGAGTGACGATCCTCTGGTTTATAAAACCTTCACTTCAACAAATGTAGCAACTCATCTGAGAAACTACAGGTCTGCCATAAAAGGGATTTGGAATAATCAAATATTGTAACCTTATTAATTTGTCTTCTACTCCTCATGTGTGAGACAGGTGAGTAAGATGTCACGTTTGTAAACTTGTCGAACAAGCATGTAATAAGTAACCTTCAAAATTTACATATCGTGAAAAGGTTGCTGCTGTACTCATTTAAATTTTGGCGATCATTCTAAGAATCAGAAAACCATACCTATTATGCAAAAACATGAGAAATAAAAAAGAATGAGGAACACAAATGTAACAGAACTATCAACAAATTATGATTTTAGGTATTATGTGCTCTGATTTTTGCTTATAATGTTTTTATGAGCCTTCTTAAAATGCCATCTGAATGTCCATATAGGTGATGTCCACCATCACTTGCCTACTGACTCAAAAATTTTACGAATTTCACAAGTCTGCATCATATCCGATCAGTTGATATTTGTTCAAGTTCTCATTAACCAAGATCCCTATGCATATGGGTAGGCTGGGACACTGAGCAGAACTGTTGTAGCTCAGAGAAAAGCTGCTGAATTTAGCAACATGATCTAATGATCTCTTTTTAAGTTCCCGCCCAACAGCTTGCCAAGTTGACAAACTAAACGTCATCTGCAAGTGAAAAAACAGCTCAAGGAGGCTGCAGCTGGTATCCTTTGAGGACAGCCTCTGGCAATTGGGGGAGGAGCTACAGATCAAGACTTGATCAGGACAGAGGAAGAGAGTGGTAACTCAAGAGGGTTGAAATGAGCAAACAGGAGTTGGCGGTGGGAAGGAAGAGAGCCTCAGATAGAAGTGTGAAAAAAGAGTATTTAAAAATATAGTGGGGGAAAGCAAAAGAATCACAATTGAAAAGGTAAAGTTTGTTATGGGGATAGGCAACAGCTGGGTAAAGAGACATTTTGATTGGCCAAACAACAAGGTCTGCTCTTCCTGATCCATAAGGGGTGCTATAAAATGCATCGATGTCTGGAACATGCAATGTGAGGCTCCTTTTTCTGCTGATTTTCCCAAGCCCTGGAAATACCAGCCTCCAAGTGCTGAATTTAAAACAGGCCCAGTTTCATTGTGAGATTTAAATCCATGAATGAAGTGTCCCACCAATTGAGGGTGCACTTCCAAGGCATGTTCCCTGACACAATGAAAATGGCAAGGATCTCATTTATAGCTCGGTTTTATATAATGCATTTTCTGCTTTGACATTACTGCTTACTTTTTAAATACCACAACATCACCCATTTTAGTAAGGGGGATGTTAAACTGAGGTGTTTGCTGTTACCTAACTGGTTTCTCCCTCCTTCCTTTCATAAGTAAAAGAATGGCCTTTGCAAAATTCCATCATACACAACTCTGAATCTAGAAACATTTAGAAAATTATTAATTCTCTTTCTTTCATCCTCATAGTCTTTCAGTAGGTTTGAAATTTCTCTATCTTCGTTCTGATACTACTTCTGTCATGATTTCTTAATCTGCATTAAATCCACAAATGTCCACCCTTCTGCAATATTTTATGCTCATTGTCCACTGTGAAGAGTGATTAGATTAGATTAGATTAGATTAGATTAGATTAGATTAGATTAGATTAGATTACAGTGTGGAAACAGGCCCTTCGGCCCAACAAGTCCACACCGACCCGCCGAAGCGAAACCCACCCATACCCCTACATTTACCCCTTATCTAACACTACGGGCAATTTAGTATGGCCAATTCACCTGACCCTGCACATCTTTGGACTGTGGGAGGAAACTGGAGCACCCGGAGGAAACCCACGCAGACACGGGGAGAACGTGCAAACTCCACACAGTCAGTCGCCTGAGGTGGGAATTGAACCCGGGTGATATGTATTAACTTAACAAGTTTTGTGATCATCTAAAATTAAAACAAATATTTTCAGGTGAATGTTTGCAAGATTTAATCTGGTAAAAGAAGAAACAGTCCCAATCCCAAACTGAAGCCATTCATCTTGGTATAATTCTTGTAAATCTTTTCTGTTCCTTTCGGAGTCCTTGACATCTTTCCTGAAGTGTATAATACCCAGAACTGGACATAATATTCAACCTGAGACCGAACTAGTGTTAGCATAAGGATAAATTTTTTACAAATGGCTTAAATCATAAATTAGCTTTAAGAGCCAAATTTCCATTTTGAATCACTTCTCATTGATCTCAAATGCACCCAGAAATGGAAGCATTTCCTGTCAAATCAGTGGAAAATTCAACAAAATTATAACAAGGCCAGAAATTCTCAAACTTTTCAAACCATCGAAAATTGCACCAAAATTAAAATCAGGTCCAAAGTCACAAGGCTGTTATAGCAATTGACACCCATTCTACTTTCTTTATTATCATGTCTCGAATAGAAATTATTAACTTTCAGTTGATGGAACAAACTAATGTTAACCCCACATTTTACTATTAACAAAGACCAGTGATCAAACAATTAAATTTTGCAGAATATAAAGCACTTACATAGTTCTACCATTTCCTGTTCTTCCACAAATTATAATATATTGAAATCTTTTTATCTACATTAATATATGAAAGGCTGAATAAACCCTTCCAGCATTCAAACCATGGCCCTCTGGCCACAGTGCCATGTTTATTAAGTGCAAGTATAAGAAAGGGTAATTTATCATGAACACACATTATGCAATGCACAGACTATGTGGTGCTATTAAATTTATGAATAAATTAGACAATGCATGATTTTTAAAATATTTCTTCTGGAGCTGTTCCCATGACAACTAACAAGAGAAACCATTTTCACATTTGTTCAGGTCTTGAATGCTTAACACATCCATTGGCAGCACTGTGGTTGCTAAGGGAACGTTCGTTTACATTGGGATTTATTGTACAACATGGATCATTTTTTCACTTTAAGGGTTCAGCATTTTTAGCACAGGAGGAAGATATTAAAAACCAAGTAATAAAGGGAGAAAAATATGGCAAGCTTTATTTTAAATTTTAGAAAAAAATCTGCTTATGTGGAATGTGCACAAAATGCATAACAGAATCTGCAGTCAGCCACCCTCCCCACCCACCACCTTCCCACCAAGGCATTTCCTCTGGTGAGTGAATCCAGAACAGCAAAGGGGTAATCTTAAAATCAGAACTCAACCAACTGGTAGTGAAAACAGGAAGCATTTTTGCAACACAAATATTAGTGGAAAATGTGAAACTCGGTTACCTAAAAGGTTGGAGATCCTGGATCACTTGAAAAGTTCAAGATTGAGTTTTTTAAAATTATTAATTACAGATTTTAGAGCTGCAAAGCGAGACAGTGAAGGTACAGATCAGCCATGACCTTGAATGGTCAAACAGCCTCAAAGGAATGAATTGCTTACTCCTGTTCCTACTTTCAACATCGTATTTATAGCTGATCATGAACAGATTCTCAGCATTAGTGAAGAACTATGATCTAACTCAACTGTTATGAATGTAAGAAATGTGTTCTCCAAATGCTCAATCATTTTAAGCTAGCTGCACCATAGACATGAGAAGTGCTGGAATAAATTTCTACTCTTTGCTGACTTAGTAGATCGTGGAATACCTGAACCTTAATGAACCAAAACTTGCAACCCATTCTAAAAGATGAAAGACTTGACAGCAATCTAGGTTTGTTCAATATATTGTTTCAGTTCCATGATACTAATCTTTTGCTCTAAACATGTGTCTTATGAACTTGCTCCAAAGCTACCTGATGAAGGAGCAGTGCTCCGAAAGTTAGTACTTTCAAATAAATCTGTTGGTCTATAACCTGGTGTTGTGTGATTTTTAACTTTGTCATGGATTGTTTGGATATTTGGCATGGACGGAAGTTGGATTAGATCTGTATTGTTATCCATCTTCATTAGGATGTACCAGGTATCAAAATTGGTGCAATGTTGATTACTTTTGTTGCAAGTAGGTTTCCTCTGGTAACATAAGATGCTACTAAGTACAAAACAACATATTTATTTATTTCAAATTGCTTTTAGTAACTACATTCAAAGTAACCTGTCGGGATATAAATCAGTGAATGTTCACCCAAGGGAACATCTTGTGGCACCATTCATCATGACAGTAAAATTAGATTAAATAAGTTCAAATGCAGACTTTGAATGATTTCAATATGCAGAATGTGATTTCAATATGGTATGGAGCCTGTTGTTGAGATTGAGAGATAATGTGATCCTTGAGCAAGGATTTTAGGGCACTGTTGGGATTGGGAATGGAGGTGAATGTGAAGTAAAGAGTAATTCCAATACTCTGAATGTTTGTGTAGCAGCATCCTGGCTGCTAAAACACAGATTGCTAACTTGGCCAAACAATAAGGAATGTTGGGTCTGAAGTCACAAAAACTAGACACAAAACCCAGTGCAAACCTAGCAGCCAGGTGCTAATGACAATAGCATAATGCAAAATAGCAACAGTTATCCCCAATAATTTATCCACCAAACAAAGGAGGGCCCAGACAGAAAGGCACATGGTCCTGCTACACAAAAAAACAGACAGTCGCAAACCACTCAAATGATTGAGAATGTTTCAAACTATTAAGCGAGTCTCCCTGATTGGTCAGAACTATAGAAAGTTCCACAAAACCACCCAAAAATGTATAAAACAGGATAGCAGACTAATCTCTTGGACCCTTTTGGACCTTTTTAAGGACACCAGCATAGCTAAAGGCCACTGTGAGAGGGAAAGAGAAGAGGAAGAAGACCTGTGACAGGTTCTGGTCGGCACGGACAGGTTGGACTGAAGGGTCTATTTCCATGCTGTACATCTCTATGATTCTATGACTCTTAGCGATGTTCCACAGGGATCAGTGCTGGGAACACTTTTCTTTGTCATTTATATAAACAATTTGGATAAGAATTCAGGAGGCATCATTATGAAGTTTATGGATGACCTCAAAATTGTTGGTACACAGAGGGACCTCCATTATCCGAAGGACATGGGTGAGGAGTATTTTGTTCGGTTAATAAAATTCATGATAATCGAATGCCAGTTAACATAGTTTAGCCAAGCATCAGGACCTTGCGATCTTGCCGCATAGTCCAATATTTGGATAATTGAATGCCAGATAATCGAGGTTCCTCTGTAGTTAACAGTGAAGAAGATTATCAAAGATTACAAGGGGATCTTGATCAAATGACCAATGGCCTGAGGAGTGGTAGATGGAGTTTGATATGGATAAATGCAAGGTATTGCATTTTGGTAAAACAAATAAGGGCAAGACTTGCACAGTTAATTGTAGGCACCTGGGTAGTATTGTCGAACAGAGACCTTGGGGTTCTGGTACATAGTTCTTTGAAAGTTACATCTCAGGTAGACTGGGTGGTTAAGATGGTGTTTGGCACACTTGCCTTCATTGCTCAGACAATTGAGTACAGGAGGTGAGGTTGGACAAAACATTGGTGAAGCCACCTTTGGAGTATGGTGTACAGTTCTGGTCTACAGGACAAGCAGCTTAATGTTCCAGGGTATAGATTCTATTGGAAGTATAGAAAGTGGGTGGGGATCAAGAGAGGTGGAGGAGTGGAAATTTTGATTAGGGATAACATTATGGCTGTACAAAGTTAAAAATCACACAAGACCAGCTTATAGTCTAACAGGTTTAATTGGAAGCACTAGCTTTCAGAGCCCGCTCCTTCATCAGGTGCTCCGAAAGCTAGTGCTTCCAATTAAATCTGTTGGACTATAACCTGGTCTTGTGTGATTTTTATTTTTGTACAGCCCAGTCCAACACTGGCATCTCCAAATTATGGCTGTACTTTTGGAGGATATTCCTGATAATACATCCAGAGAAGTTATTTGGCTGGATCTGAGAAATAAGAAAGGGATGATCACCTTATTGGGATTCACTATAGACCCGAAATAGTCAGCAGGAAATTGAGAGTCAAATTTATAAGGAGATCTTAGTTATCTGTGAGAAGAAAACTGTGGTTATGGTTGAGGATTTCAACTTTCCAAATGTAGCCTGGGACTATCATAGTAGATGAAGAGGAATTTGTTAAGTGTGTACAAGAAAATTTTCTGATTCAGTATGTGGATGTACCGACTGGAGAAGGTGCAAAACTTGACCTTCTCTTGGGAAATAAGGCAGGGCACGGGACTGAAGTGTCAGTGAGGTTGGGGGTGGGGGGCACTTTGGGGCCAGTGATCATAATTCTATTAGTTTTAAACTAGCGATGGAAAAGAATGGACTAGACATAAAAGTTAAAGTTCTAACCTGGAGAAAGGCTAATTTTTATGGTATTAGGCAAAAGCTTTCAAAAGTAATTGGGTGTGGATGTTTACAGATAAAGGGATGGCTGGAAAATGGGAAGCCTTCAAGAATGAGATAAGAGTCCAGAGATAGCATGTTCCTGTCATGGTGAAGAGCAAGTCTGGTAGGCGTAGGGAATGCTAGATGACAAGAGAAATTGAGGTTTTGGTCAAGAAAAAGAAGAAAGTATTTGTCAAGTACATACAGCAGAGATTGAATGAATCCCTAGAAGAGG
Source organism: Chiloscyllium plagiosum (assembly GCF_037043375.1). NCBI lineage: Eukaryota > Metazoa > Chordata > Chondrichthyes > Orectolobiformes > Hemiscylliidae > Chiloscyllium > Chiloscyllium plagiosum. The sequence continues at coordinate 20,015,176 of NW_028270153.1, read as the reverse complement.
AAAAAGGCAGCAGGAGTACACTTAAGAGGGAAATCAGGACAGCAAAAGCAGATAGCTTTGGCAAATAGGATTAAGGAGAATCCAAGGGGATTCTACAAATACATTAAGGACAAAAGGGTAACGAGGGAGAGAATAGGACCCCTTAAAGATCAGCAAGGTCACTGATGTGAGGAACTGCAGGAGATGGGGGAGATACTAAATGATTATTTTGCATCAGTTAGGTTAGCTGTTTTTCAGGATGTCCAAGAATGTAGGGAGGCAGTGGAGAAGGTAGCACTGACAGGGAATACTTGCGGACACAGAGATGGGTTCAAGTGTGTATACTTTAACGCAAGGAGTATCAGAAATAAGGTGGGTGAACTTAAGGCATGGATCGGTACTTGGGACTATGATGTTGTGGCCATCACGGAAACGTGGATAGAAGAGGGACAGGAATGGTTGTTGGAGGTTCCTGGTTACAGATGTTTCAGTAAGATTAGGGGAATTGGTAAAAAAGGAGGGGGATGGCGTTGCTAATTAGAAATGGTATAATGGCTGCAGAAAGGCAGTTCGAGGGGGATCTGCCTTTGGAGGTAGTATGGGCTGAAGTCAGAAATAGGAAAGGAGCAGTCACCTTGTTGGGTGTTTACTATAGGCCCCCCAAAAGCAGCATAGATGTGGAGAAACAGATTGGGAAACAGATTTTGGAAAGGTGCAGAAGCCACAGGGTAGTAGTCATGGGCGATTTCAACTTCCCAAATATTGATTGGAAGCTCTTTAGATAAAGTAGATTGGACGGGGCGTGTTTATGCAGTGTGTCCAGGAAGCTTTTCTAACTCAGTATGTAAATTGTCCGACCAGAGGGGAGGCCATATTGGATTTGGTACTTGGTAACGAACCGGGACAAGTGATAGGCTTGTTAGTGGGTGAGCATTTTGGTGATGGTGACCACAATTCTGTGACTTTCACCTTGGTTATGGAGAGAGATAGGTGCGTGCAACAGGGCAGGTTTTACAACTGGGCGAATGGTAAATATGATGCTGTAAGACAGGATCTGAGGAGCATAAATTGGGAGCATAGGCAGTCAGGGAAGGATGTCGTTGAAATGTGGAACTTTTTCAAGGAACAGATATGACGTGTCCTTGATATGTATGTACCTGTCAGGCAGTAAAGAGATGGTCGTGTGAGGGAACCTTGGTTGATGAGGGAGGTTGAATGTCTTGTAAGGAGGAAGAAGGAGGCTTACATAAGGTTGAGGAAACAAGGTTCAGACAGAGCGTTGGAGGGATACAGGATAGCCAGGAGGGAGCTGAAGAAAGGGATTAGGAGAGCTAAGAGAGGGCATGAAAAATCTTTGGCGGGTAGGATCAAGGATAACCCCAAGGCCTTTTATGCGTATGTGAGAAACATGAGAATGATGAGAACCAGGGTAGGTCCGATCAAGGACAGTAGTGGGAGACTGTGTATTGAGTCGGAAGAGATAGGAGAGGTGTTGTATGAGTACTTTTCTTCAGTATTTACAAATGAGAGGGACCGTATTGTTGAAGAGGAGAGTATGAAACGGACCGGTAAGCTAGAAGAGATACTTGTTAGGAAGGAAGATGTGTTTGCCATTTTGAAAAACTTGAGGATAGACAAGTCCCCCGGGCCTGACGGGATATATCCTAGGATTACGTGGGTAGCAAGACAGGAAATTGCAGAACCGTTGGCAATGATCTTTTTGTCTTCACTGTCAATGGGGGTGGTGCCAGGGGACTGGAGAGTGGTGAATGTTGTGCCCCTGTTCAAAAAAGGGAATAGGGATAACCCCGGAATTACAGGCCAGTTAGTCTTATTTCGGTGGTAGGCAAAGTAATGGAAAGGGTACTGAGGGATAGGATTTATGAGTATCTGGAAAGACACTGCTTGATTAGGGACAGCCAGCACGGATTTGTGAGGGGTAGGTCTTGCCTTACAAGTCTTATTGAATTCTTTGAGGAGGTGACCAAGCATGTGGATGAGGATAGAGCAGTGGATGTAGAGTACATGGATTTTAGTAAGGCATTTGATAAGGTTCCCCATGGTAGGCTTATGCAGAAAATCAGGAGGCATGGGATAGTGGGAAATTTGGTCAGTTGGATAGAGAACTGGCTAACCAGTCGAAGTCAGAGAGTGGTGGTAAATGGTAAATATTCAGCCTGGAGCCCAGTTACAAGTGGAGTTCTGCAGGGATCAGTTCTGGGTCCTCTGCTGTTTGTAATGTTTATTAATGACTTGGAAGAGGGAGTCGAAGGGTGGGTCAGTAAACTTGCAGACGATACGAAGATTGGTGGAAATTGTGGATAGTGAGGAGGGCTGTTGTCGGCTGCAAAGGGACTTAGATATGATGCAGAGCTGGGCTGAGGAGTGGCAGATGGAGTTCAACCCTGTCAAGTGTGAGGTTGTCCATTTTGGAAGGACAAATAAGAATGCGGAATACAGGGTTAACGGTAGGGTTCTTAGTAAGGTGGAGAAGCAGAGGGATCTTGGGGTCGTGTTCATAGATCTTTGAAAGTTGCCACTCAGGTGGATAGAGCTTGTAAGAAGGTCTATGGTGTATTAGCATTCATTAGCAGAGGGATTGAATTTAAGAGTCATGAGGTGATGTTGCAGCTGTATAGGACCTTGGTAAGGCCACATTTGGAGTACTGTGTGCAGTTCTGGTCGCCTCATTTTAGGAAAGATGTGGAAGCTTTGGAGAGGGTGCAAAGGAGATTTACCAGGATGTTGCCTGGAATGGAGAATAGGCCGTACGAGGATAGGTTGAGAGTGCTAGGCCTTTTCTCATTGGAAAGGCGAAAGATGAGGGGTGACTTGATAGAGGTTTATAAGATGATCAGGGGAATAGATAGAGTAGACAGTCAGAGACTTTTTCCCCGGGTACAACAGAGTGTTACAAGGGGACATAAATTTAAGGTGAAGGGTGGAAGGTACAGTGGGGATGTCAGGGGTAGGTTCTTTACCCAGAGAGTGGTGGGGGCATGGAATGCGCTGCCTGTGGGAGTGGCAGAGTCAGAATCATTGGTGACCTTTAAGCGGCAATTGGATAGGTACATGGATAGGTGCTTAAGCTAGGACAAATGTTCGGCACAACATCGTGGGACGAACGGCATGTTCTGTGCTGTCTTGTTCTATGTTCTATGTGTTTACTATGGAAAAGGACATGGAAGATAGAAAATTGGGGAAATAAATAGCGACATCTTGAAAAGTGACCCTATTAAAGAGATGGTGGTGCTGGGCATCTTAGAATGCATAAAGGTGGGTAACATGGAATATGGAGAAAACAAGCCATTTAGACACAAAACTGACTTGAAGGAAGAGTGGTGGTGAAGGATTGTTTTTGAGACTGGAGATCTGTGACCAGTGGTGTGCCACAAGGATCAATGTTGGTTCACTGCTTTTTGTCATTTATATAAATCATCCGGATGTGAACATAGGAGGTATGGGTAGTAAGTTTGCAGATGACACTAAAATTGGACGTGTTAGTGGAAACAGAAGAAAGTTACCTCAGACTATAATGGGACCTTGATCAGATAGACCAATGGGCCAAAGAGTGGTAGATGAAGTTTAATTTTGATAAATGTGAGGTACTGCATTTTGGAAAGGCAAATCAGGGCAGGACTTATACACTTTGTGGTGAGGTTCTGGGGAGTGTTGCTAAACAAAGAGACCTTGGGGTGCAAGTTCACAGTTCCTTGGAGGTGGAGTCGCAGGTAGACAGGATAGTGAAGAAGGTGTTGGTATGCTTGCCCTTACTGGTGAGTCCATTGAGAAGAGGAGTTGAGAGATCATGTTGCAGCTGTACAGGTCATTGGTTAGGCAACCTTTGGAATACTGCATGCAATTCTCGTCACCCTGCTATAGGATGGATGTTGTGAAAATTGTAAGTGTTTCCTCCGGGTGCTCCGGTTTCCTCCCACAGTCCCAAAGTTGTGCAGGTCAGGTGAATTGGCCATGCTAAATTGCCCGTAGTGTTAAATGGGTCTGGATGGGTTGCTCTTTGGAGAGTCGGTATGGACTGGTTGGGCCGAAGGGCCTGTTTCCACACTGTAGGGAATCTAATCATCCAATTTTAAAAAATGATTTACAAGGATGTTGCCAGGGTTGGAGGATTTGAGCGATAGTGAGAGACTGAATAGGCTGGGACTGTTTTCTCTGGAGGCTGAGGGCTGACCTTACAGAGGTTTATAAAATCATAAGGGGCATGGATAGAGGGAATAGACAAGGTCTTCTCCCCAAGATGGGCAAGTCCAAAACTAGAGTGCAGAGGAGGTGAAAGGTCAGAGGAGAAAGATTTAAAAGAGACCTAAGGGGCAACTTATTTTCACGCAGAGGGTGGTGCATGTGTGGAATGAGCTACCAGAGGAAGTGGTGGAGACTGGTACAATAACAAAATTTCAAAGGCATCTGGACGGGTATATGAATAGGAAGTATTTAAAGGGATATGGGCCAAATGCTGGCAAATGGGACGAGATTAATTTAGAATAACTGGTCTGCATGGACGAGTTGGACTAAAGGGTCTGTTTCTGTGCTGTACAAGTCTATGACTGTATGGCAACATTTTTACACGGAAAGTGGTTTGTACATGGAATGAACCGCCAGTGAAAGTGGTAGATTCAGGTACAGAATTAGGTAAAAACAAGGACTGCAGATGCCGGAAACCAGAGTCTAGATTAGAGTGGTGCTGGAAAAGTACAGCAGGTCAGGCAGCATCCGAGAAGCAGGAAAATTGCCATTTCAGGCAAAAGCCCTTCACCAGGAATAGAAACTTAGGTACAGAGTTATAGCATTTAAAAGACATTTGGATAGGTAAATAAAATTGAAAAGCTTAGAGAGAATATGAGCCAAATGCAGGCAAGTGGGACTGGTTTAGTTTGGGAAACTTGGTCAGCATGGGCGAGTTGGACTGAAGGGTCTGTTTCTGTGCTGTATGACCAATAACTCTGTGAGTGAAAGCAGCTTTGCAGTCCCACAGAGAGAAGGGGGGGGGGGGGTGGAGAACGAGAGTGGCTGTGCAAATCTACAATAGGCGCAGGAGGTATTGTAAACTTAAGGGCCAATTAGGATTAGAGATAGAACTGTTTTGTAGTAAAAGCCATTTGTTTCCAAATAAAGCGAGGACTGTTTTGTATTGGTACCAGCTTGTAACGTTTTGGTAGGACAGTGGGACATCTGGGTAAATTCCCTCAATCATTCATAGCATTCTGGTTGTCTAATTCGTTTTGGGAGGAACTAGGCAATATGTGCATATAGAGTTTTGGCCTCACAATGAAAGGTTACACGAAATGGAGACCTAATGGAAAAACGCACGAGTGAAACACTGTTTTTATGCTTACGAAAATAGCTTATAGGCAATAAATATTAGCAGTTTGCACAAGACTTGTGTGCAGTCCCATTTGCATCAAGCTCCTAATGATATTCATAGAAGGTAGTGAGCAGCGATCAGATCTAGAATAACAATGGTAAATAATAGATAAAGCCTGAAGAGAAATCCAGCTGCACCAGAAAGTAGTGTTTGAAAAATGTTGAGTCTATCTAAAAATTGAGCTGTAAGGGGAAAACCCTGCTGACAATTTAGTGACTAACACACACTACACCACAGAAAACATTACACTCAATTCCAGCAAGCAATAAAATCAACCCAAGAACTCTCTGGAATGAAGATGAGTTCCAGACAGGGCTAAAGAATGATCAAGTTGGTGTAGTTTTCAAGCTATAGAACTTAGAGGGTGTAAGACTGAAAATATATCATGGCAGCAATAAGGGATGAACACAGAAATGTCCCTATCTTCTATTTTACAAAGTCTCCAAAATAGTGCAAGGATCCACAGACAGAAAGAAAGTCCAAACCACACCACTAAAGGCCATGCAATAACAATGGTCATTTTTAAAACTTTGCGTCACCTAAAAACCTTGTACTTATAAAGCACAAGACAACCAAATTTAAAGGAAGCCTGACAGAAGAGATCATTTTTCTTGGGAATTCACAAAAAATGAAAATCAATATTGAAGTGCTATCATTAAAGTCAATGGACATCATACTGACTCTATGTTAGACACAGGAGCAGTAGTCATTGTTCTCTTTTGATAGACTTAACTGGCTGAAACAAATTACCTTGCAGCCTTTATCTGTTAAACTGTGAGAGTCAAGAGGAACAAGTCTCAAAGTCAAACGTCAACTTACATCAAGACATAAAGACATAAATATTTAATGACCGTCCCCATCTCCAGTATCTTTTCAGACAGAGAGTTCCAACATTGCAGAGTCCTTTGACAGAAAATGTTTCTCCTATTCTGTGTCCTATAAGGGTGATTCATAATTTTAAATCGGTGCCCCATAGCTCTGGAATTACCCACAAGTGGAAACCATTTTTCCACATCCACCTTATCAATGCCATTCAAGTCACATCTTTTAAAAGCATTTGAAACAAGCCCAGACAGTTTGACTTTTGCTCATAAGACAACCCCCTCATTCCAGCTACCAACAGAGTAAACCTCCTCTGAATGGCCTCCAATGTGTTTACATCCTTACTTATATGAGAAGCCCAAAATTGCACATGGGATTCAAGATGTACATGTTAGTTCAATCCCAGAAGAGATTCCAAAGATCCAAGAATATGAACCCTTCTCCCCTGCATCAGCTCCTCAGCCATGCAGTCATCTGTTCTAACCTCTTATTCCTACCCTCATTCGCTCATATCGCCGGGAGTAATCCAGATCCTACTCTCATGGACCTCTTTTTAAATTCCTGCCTAACTTTCTATATTCGTGTTTCAGAATCCCGTCCTTTTTCCTTCCTATGTCGTTAGTTCCAATGTGTACAATGATCTCTTTCTGGTCCCTCTCCCATTTGAGAACATTCTGCACCCTCTCTGAGATATCCTTTATGCTGGCACCAGGGAGGCAACACAGTATTCTGATTTTTCACTGCTGGCCACAGAAATGTCTGTCTATGCCTCTGACTAGAGAGTCCCCTACCACAATTGATCACTTGGAACCTGACATACTCCTCATTACATTAGAGTCGGTCTCAATACTAGAAACTTAGCTGATTGTGCTACATTCCCCTGAGAGTCCATCACCCCCTACATTTTCCAAAATATCATACTTGTTTGAAATGGGGATCACTACAGACGGCTTCTGCACTACCTGCCTACCTCTCCTATCCTGCCTGGAGTTAACTCATTTACTTGATTGTATCTGCAGCTTTTCTCCCTTCCTAAAACTGCCATCCATCACACCCCAGCTCCTGTAAATTCCTTATTGTCTCTAACTGCCACTCCAAACGATTCATGTGATCTGATAAGATTCGCAACCAAAGTCACTTTCTCTAGTCATAATCATCAGTAACATGGAAACTCTCCCTCAACTCTCACATCCGACAGGAAGAGCATATCACTTTACTAAAGGCCATCTTTGTTCCTTCACAATCTACAGACATAGAAAGTAACACCATCTTTTTGCTCTAAAGAATAGTGCTTCCAGGCTAACTAATTTATATTTTTAAAATTTAACCAAAAGACAGATCTCAATAAAACATATTATCAAAAAAGTACTCACTCTACTCACTCCAGTAGACTTACAGCAAAGTTACACTCAAAACTATGTACTTATCTGTTCCTGTGCTGTGAGCTCTCCCACACAGGTTCCTCCAGGTCAGCAGTGAATTTCATTGTTTGTTCATTTTTCCAGATGCACTCCAATGTCCAGAGATACATGAATTCAAATAGCAAAGGCAGGAACTGTACAGATTCACTGCTGTGTCAGTTAACAGTACAGGTTTCTTTCTCTCTCTCTCCCTCACTGATCACGTGGTCGCTGCCTTTAGTCTGTCTTTCTCCTTTTAAAAGTGCTGTTGTTTTGATCCTTTTTTTCCCCGTAGATGATGGTGGTGGAGAGTTGCTTTTCAGACTGGAGGCCTGTGACCAGTGGTGTGCCTGGGTCCACTGCTTTTTATCATTTAAATAAATGATTTGGATGTAACCATAGGATGTATAGTTAGTAAGTTTGCAGAGGACAGCGAAGAAGGTGACCTCAGAGTAAGATGGGCCAATGGCTGAAGAGTGGCAGAAGGAGTTTAATTTAGATAAATGTGAGTTGCTGCATTTTGAGAAAGCAAATCAGCACAGGACTTCTACACTTAATGGGAAGATTTGTGGGCAGCACGGTGGCACAGTGGTTAGCACTGCTGCCTCACAGCGCCAGAGACCCGGGTTCAATTCCCGCCTCAGGTGTGGAGTTTGCACATTCTCCCCGTGTCTGCGTGGATTTCTTCTGGGTGCTCCGGTTTCCTCCCACAGTCCAAAGATGTGCAGGTCAGGTGAATTGGCCATGCTAAATTGCCCGTAGTGTTAGGTAAGGGGTAAATGTATGGGTGGGTTGCGCTTCGGCGGGTCGGTGTGGACTTGTTGGCCCGAAGGGCCTGTTTCCGCACTGTAAGTAATCTAATCCTAGGGAGTGTTGCTGAACAAAAAGACTTTGGAGTGCAGGTTCATAGTTCCTTGAAAGTAGAGTCACAGGTGGATAGGATAGTGAAGAGCACATTTGGTGTGCTTTCCTTTATTGGTTAGAGTATTGAGTACAGGAGTGAGAGGTCATGTTGCGGCTGTACAGGACATTGATTAGGCCACTTTTGGAATATTGCATGCAATTCTGGTCTCCTTCCTACTAGAAGGATGTTATGAAACTTGAAAGGGTTCAGAAAAGATTTACAAGGATGTTGCCAGGGTTGGAGGATTTGAGCTATAGGGAAAGGTTGAATAGGCTGGAGCTGTTTCCCTGGAGTGTTGGCGGCTCAGGGGTGACCTCAAAGAGGTTTATAAAATCATTGGGGCATGGATATGATAAATAGACAAGGTATTTTACCTCAGGTGGGAACTAGAGGTATAGGTTTTGGGTGAGAGGGGAAAGATATAAAAAGGACCTTTTCACACAGAGGGTGGTGCGTGTATGGAATGAGCTGCCAGAGGAAGTGGTGGAGGCTGGTAAAGTTACAACATTTAAAAGGCATCTGGATGGGTATAGGAATAGGAAGGGTTAAGAGGAATATGGGCCAGGTGCTAGCAAATGGGACTAGGATAGGTTAGGATTTCTGGTTGGCATGGACGAGTTGGACCGAAGGGTCTGTTTCCATGCTGTACATCTCTATGACTCTATGTGGATTCACCAATACCCTTAAGCATAACATCCTTACTTATATATTCTGTTCCTCTTGTAATAAAGGATCAGATCTCGTTGGTATTCTTGGTTATGTACCACACTTGCATTCTATCTCTTTTGTGACTCGTGCACTAGAATATTGAAATCCTGCTGCAGCTTAGAATTCTGCAGTTGTTCTCCATTTAAGTAATACCCTACTTTATAATTCCACTTGCTCAAGGGAACAATTTCATATTTTCCCACTTTATATTTGGTCAGACATTTTTCAACTCGCTCAACTATCTACAGCTCAGGGAGATCATCATTCAGAAGAAATCCATGATATGGAGGTGTTGGACTGGGGTGGACAAAGTCAGAAATCACACAACACCAGGTTATAGTCCAATAGGTTTTTTTTTGAAATTACAGGCTTTCAGAGTGTAGCCTCTTTGTCAAGTGAAGAAATTGACTTGGAGGAACCTCCTATATGAAGGGACACAATTTTTTCAGAACACCCATAAGCGAGATAAAGTATTAAAAATTAATCAGAGAAATGAATGTCAGTTATCTTGAGGCCAAAGGCCAATTCCATCTCCTGTATATTGCCAATCATTATGGTCCATAGCCACAGATAAGCACAGAAAGACGTTTGCTCTACAGCATGTTAAGTTTTTACTTTTCATGAGAGATACAGTACTCACAACATGCTAACAAAGCAACCAAAGGGCACAGGTTTAGAGTGAGAGGGGAAAGATATAAAAGGGACCTAAGGGGCAACCTTTTCATGCAGAGGGTTGTGCAAGCATGGAGTGAGCTGCCAGAGGAAGTATTGGAGGCTGGTACAATTGCAGCAGTTAAAAGGCATCTGGATAGGTATTTAATAAGAAGGGTTTAGAGGAATATGGGCCAAGTGCTGGCAAATGAGACTAGATCATTGCCGAGTTGGACCAAAGGGTATGTTTCCGTGCTGCACATCTCTATGACTCTATGACTCTATGAAACGGGAAAGAGGGTGTAGTTTCATGACCAGCATTGAGAGGTGACCATGATTGTGAGGGTTAAACAACCAAAATCATATCTTGCTGCTCGGAAGACTATACCTAAAAATAAGAAGAGAGGATGTATCAATATTGTACATTGTAAATGGGGACTTTTAGCAGGGGAGAGGGTTTTGTCATCTGGTGGTTAAAAGGTTAGTTGTTCCAATACTGTGACAATAACTACTGAGCAAGTGCATATGGAGAAATGTCATCATGCTGTCACACTACATGAAAGTGAGATCTGATGAAACAAGGCACGAGTGAAGCCTAGCCCAACCATGCTATGTATATAGCCTTTGGGAATAAATGTTAAGAGTTTGCAAGAGACTTGAGTTCAGTTCTTGTATATTTCAAACTCCTAACAATGTTCCTACAGCAGATGTCATCCCTACAGCAGACATCATGCATTTTCTCAGAGACCAATTGGGAGCTGGGCAGCAAGTTAATGACTGTTCCCTATATAGTGCTGGAATCTGACAGTCATTTGAGCCTTGTGACATGGTTCAGAAGCATGCAAGGGAATGTCCTGCCCCTTGCCTCATTAAGTATTTTTGTTTCATCCAACTATATATGTCTTGTGCTTTATCTGAAGTTGACAATGAGAATAGCTGGTGAAGTCATATTCAGAGACTGTGAGTTGCGACACCACAAGCAATTCACAATTTGAATGCTATCTTTTGAGATTCTTTTCATGACTTATTGTTTGAGAAGTCTCAATGTTCCTGAGTCCAAGTGAGTCTTTTACAAGTGGTACTGAGTTTGATTCAACAATACTGCCCCAAACAGTACTAGGACTTCTGAATGAGGGTTTCCTGAACTGGAACGGTGGCTAATCTATACTGGAATTACATAAAATATAAGAAACAAGAACAAGATTAGACAATTTTTCCATCTATTGCCACAGGTGAGGTAATGGCTCCATGGTATTATCACCGATTTATTAATTCAGAGACCGAAGTGATGCTCTGGAGACCCATGTTTGAATCCTGCCATGATTTGAATTCAAAAAAATCTGGAATTAAGAATGAAATTATGACCATGAAACCATTGTCAATAGTCAGGAAAAACTCAGTTGATTAACTAAAGTCCTTTCGGGAGAAATATGCCTTCTTTGCCTTGTTTGGCTTACATGTGGCTTCAGACCCACCTCTGGACAATTAGGGAAAAGCAATAAATGCTGACCTAGCCAGGAATGCTCACATCCCGTGAATGAATAAAAACACAGTTAAGAATGCCACCTGCACAGGGATGCACAAGGAATGGATCCGTTCGCACATTTCAGTACAACTAAGGTTTGCAATGAATACAGCTTGCCAATGTCACCCATATCCTGAAAATTAATTTTTCCAAAACGATTTGACTATTTCCACTGAGGGATGTAAAAATGGTTGTCAGATGAGAGGGACTGTTGTGAGTTCATCAACTAGAAATTCTGAACAACATAGTGAACATAACACTATTTATTACCTATCTAAAAAGCATCATTACCATGTTTCGGTGCAAACATTTCAGACAATAAACAAACTTTTTTTCAAAGTGAATGAAAACTGTTTATAACTTAGTACTTATAGATTTTGGAGATAATTATGTAGACCTCTGACCTAGAAATGGAACGATTTAACCAGCTCTGAGGCAATGTAATTCTTCAGTAACAGTCAAGAATGTAACAACAACCAATATGTAGCTGGGGCTCCTGGTCTCCACAGATCAAATCACCTAATTTATGCTTGATAACCTTGTACAATAATAATGTTCTAACTTTTGCCTGCTTTATTTGTCGCTCAAACAGAATGGATTAATTGTTCGCTTTTTCTGCAAGAGTATTAGTGTGCTAAATTACAGTATGAAGGCAAGTGACACTTGCCATAGCTCTTTTAATTACACACTTTATTGTCATATATTGATCATAACAATCTGATCTACATTGAATTGCCACTGACCTGTTCTTACTTACATTCACAATTGCCTCTTAACTCTTCTTCCAAAGTCAAACTAATGATAAAGAACAATGTATTGATGTTGCTTTAACACTACCTAATTCCATCCCACATGACTTGTTGCCAGCACTGAAGGATTCACTGAAAACAAGGTGAAGATAGCAAGCAAGGCACTGGCAAGAGCAAACCAGCGAACCAGCTTAAGCCCTAGTTCCACTCAAGAAGACAGGTAGATGTTAGGGATCCAGCTTTAAAAGAATGAGTGAATCAGCAATCATTAGATTGTCTTTGAGGGACTTTCTACAGAATGTCAGATGATGGTGTCCATTAATAACATGTGGTTCTGAGAATTGGCTTTGATATTCCATGGTCAGCCATTAACTGGTCATTTCAATGTTCATACAACCAAGGCTTGACTGCCTTCCACCATGTTGCTAATGTACCTTGTGAAAGGTGGGAGACAAAATTCAGAGCTGCGGCAGTTTTGATTGCAAAAGGAAAAGCAAAGTTCAACAATTGGAGAATATCATTTTAATAATCAAAGCTTAAAAGAGCGAACATTTTGCCTTAGTGTTCCTCTGATGACTCTTGGTAGGTTGTTCTGAGGCTTGGTAACTGCTGTTCTCTCCTAGCTGCAGCTTTGTTCCACTTGTTCCTGTCCTCCTCTGGAGTGGGAGTTAGAAAAAGACTGCAAAATCTGCTGTTCCCGAAGCTCCTCAGCATTTCAAAACAAACAAGAAGCACTTTCTAGTCATTTAAGTTGAGATAAAACAGAAGCCACTGCAAGAAAAATATTTCCAAAAAGCTCTGTTAGTTACTCATCAGAAGACTGCTTTTGAAAGTAATTATTGCCTTCACTGTCTGTGGTTAGTTGACAGCTCTGGTACAGTCATAATGATATCACTTGACATCAGTTTGGATTTATTCATTCAGTACTTGCTGAAGGAGTTCTAGTCATCAAGATTAAAGGTCTCTCCCTAATCTGACTACCTGTAAAAGCAGCAAAAAGTAAGCAGGTTAAAACCATTTCTTTTCATTTGTTACCACACTAGGTCTGTGGAAACAGATCATGGAAGTGTTAAAACTTGTCTTCATTTTGTTTAAGATAGCACAGTTAACATTGGTCACAGTTGCTATTTAAGTTTCCAAAACCTGTCCTTGCAGTGTATCTTCAAATTTCTCCAACTGCAGTCTCTCTGTACATTGGCCCCCATGAAAGAATGGGGAAGACAGAACAAATCCCCAGGGTTCCTTTTTGGAACACATGACTAAAGAACACAGATTGGTGATGAAAATGGAGACTACAAGACACATTAGTGAACTTACCTTGATTAATCTTGATGGATGTCTTGTTAAGTATTAGAGTGAGGACAGGGGGGCATGAACCCAGAAATCCTACAGAAAGTAATTACATTTTAGAGAAATCTAAGTGGGTCAGGTAGAGCATCAAAACCTTCCTCCCTCCTGCCATTTATAATCCCTCTCTCTAGCCACAGCTATGACCAGTGACAATCCAAAGTCTGAAATCAGTGCCATCATCATGGCTGATCAACTCTCTAACCCTGACAAAATGAAGGCTGCCTCAAGATATCAATTGCAAAGGTCTTCCCCATGCATGGCTGAATGATGCATTTTGTGTTGATTTTCCCACTCAGCAGCTGGATAGCCTTTTAAATAATTCTCATTAGTTTTACCTATTATATCTACGTACTCCTTCAGTCCATTTTACCTCCCAATCCAATCATGAAAGTTGGTACAATTCTTGCCTTGAGTATGAATCTTCGGGGCCTTCCACAGCCTCACATATCTTTACAAAGAAGATTTTTCGACCCTATATTATCAATATCTTACATTTAATTTTGTAATTATATCCCTTCATTTTTGACCCCTCAAAACAGTGGAAGTAGGATTTTATCTAACCTATTTTAATCATTTTGATTTTAATCAATTCTATCATATCTTAACTTGTGTGTTCTCTAATGAAAATTGACCAATTTTTTTCAAGATAGTCTTCATATCTGAATTTGTTCATAGCAGGCTGCACCCTTATGAATTCACATTTTGGCCTCTCTAAAGCTGAAAAATGTTTTTATATTTTTGACATTGAGTACATGAAATGGAGAAATGTTATTTTCTCGATAATAATTACTATATGGTAATTTCTGTAGCTTTCCATCAGGGCAAAACATGCCTCTGCTTGCAATAATGCAGAAAATGTGATTGCAAAAATGCCAACTATGCAGCCATCTGGGAAAAATGATCCACTTCCACATACTATACATAGTTTTTCATGATTGAATTTCACATTAGAGCTTCTAGCTTAACTGTTATTAGCTGGCATTAGAACTGTCTGCAGATAGAAATAAATAAAATGAAATTATTTTGGTAATTTTGTCCAGTTTAATGGATCATGAGACTTTTGTAAAAGTTTTTAAAATCTCTTATTTATTTAATGATTGCAACAAGGTCAACTAGGCGAACTTCATGGCAGTTCCCTGATTGGGATGGTTAATCTGGTCCAGGCAGGAAACCCTGGCTGACAGATACGAACAGGAGAGTCAGAGGTTCTGTTCACTCTCAGGGCTGGCTTCATGGAGCTAGATCAGTGAGGACTCTCCACGTTTAAATATCGAGTGGCTTGGTCATGGGATACCAGGTTCTGTGGACTTACTTCAATTTAGAAGTGAAAACTTCCTGCCATATGGGCAGGTTTGACTGAATAAAATGGAACAGGCTTGCCAGACCTTTTCTTTTGTTCTTATTGTGTTCTCAAAACTTACAAAATTAGCAACTGTTCAAACGGGACTAGCATACAAAAATATGTTAATCCAGTGTTTTGCAAGAAGGAAAATATTGTGTAGAATATTGTCAGAATAAACAGGAAGCTAAGTAATTATCTGAAAACCAAGGAAGTCATTAAGATACAGCTAACTATAAATAGCAACTACGTGTGGGCTGAAAGGTCACTTCTATTGTACTCAGTTATTTTCAGCTGCTCAGTATTGGGTCTGGTAGTACTGATAACTACATGCAGTCCACCCAAGATTTTTAAACGTAGGCTGCTGTGCCTGAATTGGCATTTTAAAAAGAACTTTATTTCAGATAGCGTGAGGGCATAATTAAATTCACTCCTTCTACATATTAAGGACTATTCACTTATGGTTCCTTTTGTGAAGACTGTTAAGTATTTTCTAAAGTAAAGAAAAACTGTTCACGACATATTTTTGTGAATAATGATCACTTCTTTATCTTTCCTCACTTAAGAAAACACTAATGGATGAGCCTGAGCCCAATGTACTCACAGTCGAGAGTGTGGTGCTCGAAAAGCCCAGCAGGTCAGACAACATCCAAGGAGCAGGAGAATTGATGTTTCAGGCATAAGCCCTTCATCAGAAATGTACTCACAATGAAGTGATGGATTGAAAAACAGATTGAAAAATAGGCAGTTTCCAGAGAAAAGGGAGATGTGGAAACAATAACTCCAGTAAATCTAAGCTGTATTGACAAAGTGTTAGCTCGTAGCTTTGCAATTTTTTTGCCGGTTAAAAAATAACAAATATTCTCTTTCTAACTATCTATTCTTTCACAATAATTTTCTACTCTCCACAGATCTAATGATGACCTTGGTCCCAAAGTTGTGTTCCATATCTCCACTATACAAGACCCAAATTTTTAAAAAATGCTGGGATACATCTGACCATTTCTGATTTCCAGCATCTGCAATTCTCTGGGGTTTTTTTGTTGCCATTTCCAGCTTGGCTCCCATTTCATGTCTTAACTTTGAGCATACCACATATGTGTCAGAAGCATACAGAGTTGGTGGATCATGACATCAAATACATGCTGATTGATGGACGATCTACCACCTTGGACCATGTAGATTCAGTGAATGTCCTCTCATAATCACTCCTGTTTAAATTCAGCTATATGTAGAATCCCTTTATCCTGTCATGAGTATTATTTGAAGGACTCACCATCCAACTTCCATAGGTGGCATACTTTTAGTTTATTTTTTCAGTGCAATTACTGGAAATAGAATATTGTGCTGTTGAATAAGTTTTTCTAATTTGTGACCACATGAGATCTGGATCCATTTATCATTTCCCTAACACAAGGCAATCAGTTTAATGTAGCATTGATGCCACCTCCTCCATCTGCCATGATGTCAATCAAGGATTGAATTGGGAACTTGTCTGATGCATATGGTTCAGCGATTTGGTAGCCTATTACAGGAGCTCACCTTAAATTTAAATGGGGCATTAGTTAGGTAATGCAGAGGTTTAGCTTACTCCAGTTGACTTCTAGAAGACACGTTTACTAACCTCCTGTTATGTATGTAATTCGGATTGTCTGCTGCCCCTTTCAGAGAAGGTGACTTGGCATAGGGAGCTTGAGGGGTCTAAGTGTAGCTATGTAGCTGGCAGCACGGTGGCTCAGTGGTTCTGTCTGTGTGGAGTTTGCACATTCTTCTGTGTTTGCGTGGGTTTCCTCACACAATCAAAAGTTGTGCAGGTGAGGTGAATTGGCCAAACTAAATTCCCCATAGTGTTAAGTGCATTAGTCAGGGGTAAATATAGGGTTGGGGTCTGGGTGGGTTACTCTTTGGATGGTCAGTATGGACTTGTTGGGCTGAAGGGCCTGTTTCCACACTGTTGGGAATCTAATCGTAAATTGGCTGTTACTGGTTCAGGTTTCTGCAGTCGACAGTGTGGTGTTTGAAAAGCACAGCAGGTCAGGCAGCATCGGAAGAGTAGGATAGTCGACGTTTTGGGTGTAAGGCCTTCATCAGGAATGAAGGGTTCATGCTTGAAGCATCAATTCTCCTGCTTCTTGGATGCTGCCTGACCTGCAATGCTTTCCCAGCATCATACTCTGAACTCTGATCTCCAGCATCTGCAGTCCTCGGTTTTTCCTCAGGTTTCTGAAGGCCTATCTCGTGGTCTTTTTATAAGTATAATTAGACTCAAAAATAAGATCTACTAATTGTGCAACATTACATTAAAGGGGTGGAAATGGAGAATGACTTTGAAATGGAGATTCGCAACATATTTGCAACTTCCTTTCTTATTGATCTTCCATTCCTCTGTCCTTTGGAAGGTAATTTAACAGACTTTACTTGATTCATAAACATGCAACTTGTTACTGGTTGAACAGCCATTTTATTTTATCACTTTTATACTTTTTTGATTAGTTTTCTCACACAGAGAATGTATTCAAAATTATTGTAAAATGTGTTTCAGCCAGGGCTTTGCTTTAAAAGGAATACATTTCTCAGGACTTTGCCTCATCCTATGCTAACTTTATTGAATGATAAAGTGATCGCAGAAGTACAATTGCAAAGGATATTGGGAGTTAATCTAGAATGTAAGAAAATTTCAATATTATCCTCCCAGGTTCTGCTCTTATACAAAGTAATTATAGATCAGTGTAGGTTAAATTTCACATTTAAATTTCTTATGGGAGCAACTGATGCCATTGAACTAAAAAAAATCATCTAACACAAAGTTGAATTCAAAATAAAAGTGGTGACATCTCCCTGGGATATTGAATTACACTGTAAGGTTACAATTGTGGAATTGTAACACTTTCAAGGTTGCTTGATTCATAAAGGATGGAGCTTGAATTAGCATGGTTGGTGGCTAATGAGAAAATGAAATAGAAATTATTTCAGTTAACAGTATGTGGGCTTTAATTGGAGCCCAAGTAGACAAAAATCAAATGAATTTCATGATAATGAGGTGAAACATGATCAGAACTGAGCTACAAGAATGAAAAGAAGGATCGTCAAGCTGTTGGATTGAAAGTTGAACATCCATCAGTAGTTTGTCAATAAATGGCATAGTAGAAATCAGAGCATACAGAATAGAATTTAATTGGCAAAAAGTATTTAAAAGAGAGGTTCATACAAATAACTTTATTTAAATATTTGGGGCAAATTGGTTTGTGCCATTTTTTGGGTTCACAAGTCACAATTCACAACCAGCCTGTGCCCATGATTTTCAGGTCATGGTGTGCAGTGCACAATCTTCCCCATCTGCATAATCAAGACATCTGGCCAGGCAGTCAAAGTGTTCTCCTGAAAGGCATTATTTCTTTCATAAAGGCCAGCTGCATGGTAAAATAATGTTGCAAGTTAAATGATGTCAAAGTGAACACCCATGTCCAGAGAGGGCTCTAAAGTGATGAATGTGGTGTTGTGGGAGGGTGCTGAGAGTGGGGAGACTTGGGAGTCCCTTTAGTGCTACCCTCAAAGAAACAGGTGTCGGTAGCCAGGGAGGGCAACTGCAGAGTTAGACATGTGAGCCTGGCAACAACATCACAAGAAATCTCATGCCTTACATCTGTGGTCAAGTGGTCAAGAGATCAAGGTCAATTAATATATATACATGCTGCTCAACATACCACCCTTTCATCCCCTGAAAATCATAACACATGTTTAACAATCAAATACTTCACCTCATCCAAAACTTCACATATCATCCAATTTGCCAATTCTCATGTCGACTTCATGGCTTCAAATTTCTTCAGTTAATCATCTGTACTTTGCAAATCACAGAAGAAGCTTTACAGTAGAGCTCACAGGGAACAAGAATACCTGAATCTCCTGTGTTCTTTGGAGGGGGTGGTTGTTCATATCCTTTGGGTGACTCTGGTAGGGTCTATGGCGTCTGGTGTTACTGAGAGGATTTTCCAAGGAGGATTAAAATTAGCACTAATCAACTTCCAATCCAGCCTAATTCTGCTGTCTGTCAAGACAAGCAAGTTGCTGATGGCATAGTCAGGCGGCACAGTGTTTCAATGGTTAACACAGCTGCATCACAAAGCCAGGGACCCTGCTGAGATTCCACCTTGGGTGTCTGTGTGAAATTTACACATTCTCCCTGTGTCTGTGTGGATTTTCTCTAGGTGCTCTGTTTCCTCCCACAGTCCAAGTATGTGCAAGTTAGGTGGATTGGTCATAGTATACACGGGATTATAAGGTTAGGGTGGCGGCCTGGGTCTGGTTGGGATGCTCGTCAGAGGGTCAGTGCAGATTCGATGGGCTGAATGGCCTCTTTCCACACTGCAGGGATTCCATCCCCTTACTTCCCTCCCAATAAATTTACTTTCTAGGTTCCTGATACTGAAGAACTGTTGCCTGCACAGCCATAGCAGTCAAAGGAGAAAGATACTTGCAGCTACCTAGTCCAATAATGGCACAGAATGTATTTGGAGTTTTTAGGATTGGGATTAACACATTGTGAAACATGCGTGCATTCATGCATTGCAGAAGGCAAGGTACAAATATCTGTTCATTTGTCAGTTCACCAGAAAGCCAGTCTCAGATTAATGTGGAAAATGTAGATATGAACCTTAGTGGATGAGCTCACAGGAGACCAAGAATGGGAAAGCACTGTGATGCTGGGTGCATAGATGAGATGCCTTGAGTCATCCCATGAATGTGTTGCTAAACAAGCCAACCACTCAATCTGCACCAGGTAGGGCCAAAGACAGATAACCAACCAGGAGTCAGGGAATTGTTGACAAAGGTATCAAGCATTTTCTAGGTGGTGCAAGGCAAACTAATGGTGGTCTCTTAGAAATTCCACAACCAAACTTGGAAACTGATACATCAGCAGTTTAGGAAGGAATAGATCATGATGAGCCAGCACAGGGTAACTCTAGAATAGGTAGCCAAGTTGCTATGTTAACTCGGTTTTTTTCATTCAGTCGTGGGACGTGGATATCACTGGCTGGCCACATTTTATTGCTTGTACTTAGTTGGCCTTGAGAAGGTGATGGTGAGCTCCTGTCTTTAACTACTGCAGTCCATATGGCACAGTGCTCTTAGGGAAGGAATTCATGGATTTTGACCCAGCAACAGTAAAGGAACCATGATATATTTCCAAGTCAGGATGGTAAGTGGCTTAGAGGAGAACATGCTAGTGGTTGTGTTCCCGTGTATCTGCTGCCCTCGAGATGGAAGTGGTCATGGGTTTGGAAGGTGCTGTCTAAGGATGTTTGATGAATTTCTGCAGTGCATCTTGTATACAGTACACACTGTTGCTACTGAGTGTCGGTAGTGGAGGGAGGATGTGGTGGATGTGGTGCCAATCAAGCTGGCTGATTTGTCCTGGATGGCATCAAGCTTCTTGAGTGTTGTTGGAGCTGTACTCATCCAGGCAAGTGGGGAGTGTTCCATCACACTCTTGACTTCTGCCTTGTAGTTGGTGGATAGGCTTTGGTGAGTCAGGAGTCATAGAGCCATAGAGTCCTACAGCACGGAGACAGACCCTGGGGCCCAAACTGGTCCATGCCGATCAAAATGTCCACCCACACCAACCAAATTTCCCTATACTTGGCCCATATCCTTCTAATCCTTTCTTATCCATGTATTTGTCCAAATGCCTGTTGTTAATGTACTTGCCTCAACCACTTCTGCTGCAGCTCATTCCCTATGTATACCACCCTCTGTATAAAAAGTTGCCTCTCAGGCTCCCTTTTATTCCTTCCCCTCTAACCTTAAATTGATGACCTGTAGTCCTTGATTTCTCAACCCTGGGAAAAAAGACTGAGTGCATTCACCCTATCCATACCTCTCATGATCTTTCAGTCTCCCAAGCTCTAAAGAAAAAAGTCCTAGCTTGCCCAACCTCTCCCTATAACTCAGTCCCTTGAGTCCAAGCAACATCATTGCAAATTTCATCTGCACTCTTTCCAGTTTAGAAACATCCTTCCTATAACAAGGTGACTAAAACCCAACACAATACTCGAGGTGCGGACTCACCAATGTCCTGTATAATTGCAACATAATTTCCCAACTTCTCTACTCAATACCCTGACCGATGAAGGCCAGTGTGCCAAAAGCCTTCTTCACTTCCCTGTCTACCTGTGACTCCACTTTCAGAGAACCGTGAACCTGAACTCCAAGATCCCACTGTTCCATTAATTAAGGACCTAGCATTCACCATGAAACTCCTACCTTGATTTGACTTTCCAAAATGCAAGACGTCACGCCTATCTATATTAAGTTCCATTTGCCATTTCTTGGCCCACTTCCCCAGCTGATCAAGATCCTGCTGCAATTTCTGATAACTTTCCTCACTCCTATTTTAGTGTCATCAATAAACTTACTAATCATGTCTTGGAAATTCTCATCCAAATCATTGATATAGATAACAAACAGTAATGGGCCCAGCGCTGACACCTGAGGCACTCCATTAGTTACAGGCCTCCAGTCCAACAAGCATCCTTGCACTATTACCCTCTGCTTCCTACCGTCAAGCCAATTTTGTATCCAATTTGCCAGCTTATCCTGGATTCATGCGATCAAACCTTCCAGAGCAGCCCACCATGTGGAACCTTATCAAAGGCCTTACTGAAATTCATTTTGACTACGTCTACCACCCTGCCCTCGTCAACCTTCTTGGTCACTTCACCAAAGTCTCCAACAAATTTGCAAGGCATGATCTCCCACTCACAAAGCCATGCTGACTACTCCTCATCAAACTCTGTCTTTCCAAATGCATGTACATCTTATCCCTCAGAATCTGCACAAGTAACTTATCTACACAGATGTTAAGCTTATTGATCTATAGCTCCTAAGCTTTTCTTTGCAGCCCTTCTTGAATAATAATATAACATTCACTACCCTACAGTCTTCTGGGACCTCACCCATGGCTAACAAAAATGTAAAAATATCAGCCAGGGCTCCCGCAATTACTTCTCTAGCCTCTTGCAGTGATCTTGGATATACTTGGTCAGGACCAGAACATTTATCCACCTTCATACATTCTAATACATCCAGCGATATGGACAGTCCCCAAGATAACCCCACAACCTTCCCCAAGTTCTCAAGACTTCATCTCTTGCTCCTTGTTAAACACAGAGGAGAAATATTGATTGAGAATATTGCCCATCTCCTGCAGTTCTACACATACATGTCCAATTTGGTCCTTGAGGGGCCATGTGCTCTCTCTATTTTTTTTCCTTTAAGATACTTAAAGTACCTCTTTGGATTCACCCTATCTTCACAGGCAAGGTTATCTTGTGTCTCCTTTTTGCCCTTCTGATTTTCTTCTTCAGTAAACCCCTTTATTCCCTCCATACCTCTCGGGATTACCTTGATTCCAGCTGTCTCTACCTGAGCCATGGCCTCCTTTTTTCTGATCAAAGCCTCATTCTCTTGTCATCGAGGGTTTCCTATTCCTGTTAACCTTACCCTTCACCCTCACAGGAACATATAGACCTTGAACTCTAGCTCTCTCACTTTTAAAGGCCTCCAGCTTGCCAGAGGTCCCTTTGCCTGAAAACAAACTACTCCAATCAACCCCTGCAAGCTCCAGTCCAATTCCATCAAAATTTGCCTTGCCCCAATTTAGAACTTGAACCTGTGGACCAGTTTTGTCCCTTTCTATAACTATTATAAAATAAATAGAACTATAGTCACTGGCCCGAAAGTGCTCCCCCACTGTCACTTCTGTCACCTGTCCTGCCCTATTTCCCAAGAGAAGGTCAAATATTGCCCCTGGAGGACCCTATATATACTGCTTGAGGAAACTTCCTGAACACACTGAACAAATTCCACCCCATCTAATCCCTTAAAGTTCCTTAATGCTCTGGAAGTTGTAGTCTATGCTAAGAAAATTAAAATCCTCTACTAAGACAATCCTATTGCTCCTGCAAGTCTCCCCAGTCTCCCATCTTATTTGTTCCTCTAATTTCCATTGACTATTTGGGGGCCTATAGTACAACCCCAATAACATGACCATCCTCGTGCTATTTCTTAGCTCCACCCAAAAAGCCTCACTGGATGATCCTTCAGTTAGTTAATCTCTCACGCCTGCTGTGATACTCGCCCTATTCAAAAATGCAACTCCCCCTCCCCTCCTTCCATCACCTCTGCCCGCCTAAAGCACCTGTACCCTGGCACATTAACCTGCCAGGCCTGTCCCTCCCTTAGCCATGTTTCAGTCAGGAGGTGAGCTACTTGCCACAGTATTCCTAGCCTTTAACCTGCTCTTGTGTCCTCTTATGTTTTATGTGATGAATCTGGCTGAGTTTCTGGTCAATGATAACTCCCAGGATGTTGATGTTGGGGATTCAGTGATGGTAACACCATTGAATGTCAAGGGGTGGTGGTTAGACTTATTGCAGATGGTCATTGCCTGGCATTTGTGTGGCTTGAGTGTTATTTGTCAACCCAAGCCTTGGTATTGTCCAGATCTTGCTGCGTTTGAACGTGGACTGCTTCAGAATCTGAGGAGTTGCAAATAGTGTTGAACATCATGCAATCATCTGCAAACATCCGCAATTCTGACTTTGTGATGGAGGAAAGGTCATTGGTGAAGCAGCTGAGGATGTTTGGGCCTAGGATGCAACCATGAGGAACTCTTGCAGAAATGTCCAGGAGCTAGATGATTGACCTTCAACAACCACAACCATACCATTGTGTCAGGTTTGATTGTAACCAGCCGAGAGTTTGACCTCTGATAGCCAGTGAGTCCAGTTTTGTGAAGGCTCCTTGTTGCCACACTGTCCAATGTCCAACATGGCCTTGATATCGAGGCCTATCACTCTCATCGCATGAAGAAGGTCAGAGAGCTGTGGAAGTTCCACATTAGACATTGTAGTGAGTTGGCTAGATTTCACAGAAGAAAACAGCAGCAAACATAATGTCATAATTCCAGATTATCACAGTCCAAGGAAGGATGAACAGTGCAAACCAAGGAGTGGCAACCAGAGGAACAGCAGCTGTTAAGCCGCAAGTGATTCAGAAAAAGGCTGGCAGAAATCACGATTCATAAACTAAATGCTAAAGTGCCTTTTTAATCTATCAAGACAATGTAAATGTTTCAGACCAAATTCAATGCATGTATTCCACATTCAGTGACATATAACTATCTTCTTTACTCAAATAACCCACTCCTGCTATTTGGAAAATCAAAGTTAATGAATCAGTCTTCGTTATGTATGTTTGTTTCCAATGTGCCATGTGAACTGACTGTTAGAACATAAGAATATTAGAAACAGGAGCAGGAGAATACAATACAGAAAGTCAGCCATTCAGCATGATTGTGGCTGATCTCAGGCTTTGACGTGGATGGGTAACACGGTGGCACAGTGGTTAGCACTGGTGCCTCACAGTGCCAGAGATCTGGGTTTGCTTTCAGCCTTGGGTGATTGTCTGCGGGGAGTTTGCATGTTCTCCATGTGCTCTAAAACCAGAGCACAGTCCAAAAATGTGCAGATTAGGTGGATTGGCCATGCTAAATTGTCCATGGTGTCCAAGGGATGTGTGGACGAGGTGGATTAGCCACGGGAAATGGGGTGTTATGGGGATATGATAGGGGGTTGTGATTGGATCTGGGTGGCATGAGCTCTGGAGGGTTGGTGCAGATTTGATGGGCAGAAGGGCCTCTCTCCACACTGCAGGGATTCTATCACTTTACTGACTGCTTCCCAAATCTCACTGTACCTGAAAAGAACAAAATCTCTCTAATCGCTGATGATGCATCAATTCCAACAATTTACAATATTTTCAGAAACAAAATTTAATTTTTAATCCAATCCTCAGGCCCTCTTGTGATTGTCATTTGTCTCTCTGATCACAATCCCTGGGCAGGATCTTCACCATGGGCTTTGCAATCCCAATGTCAGAGTGAAATCAGGGTCAGAGCCTGTGAATAAGTTTCCCCAAATTGGTCAATTAAAGGATAGAGGGCAGTTTCTCCATAAAATTAAAGACAGTGGGTGGGCTCTCAAAGTTACAGCTCTAGTAGAAGGTCCTCCAGCACTAATGAAACAGAACTTTGCCCTTTCAGCTAAGAGAAAGAAGAGGGCATTTCAAGATGAAGGCACCTTTTCACCATCTTGCTAATATTTGAAATTAAAAAGAGTTCTCAGCTCCGTAAATGGGCATCAAAACTTGCACAAAGCATTGCTGGAGCCACCTCCCCACCAACGCCCCTAAAAGGTCTCAGGGGTTTGGGAATATGACTAGGAGATTTCAGTCAGCCTGAGGCAATAGGCATGATTTGGCCATCAATGATCATTAAATGGCTACCAGCTTCTTGCAGGTTTGTTTTCTGTATACCATGTGAACTTACTGTTATTTTTGCCAATTTCCTTTTGTCTGAACAAACTGCTTTC
This sequence comes from Chiloscyllium plagiosum, assembly GCF_037043375.1. Taxonomy (NCBI): domain Eukaryota; kingdom Metazoa; phylum Chordata; class Chondrichthyes; order Orectolobiformes; family Hemiscylliidae; genus Chiloscyllium; species Chiloscyllium plagiosum. Next base: position 19,989,933 of record NW_028270153.1, on the reverse strand, counting down.
AGGCTATTGAAATGTAGCTGATCTGAACTTGGTAATCTAAAAAAACAGCAGATGGCCAGGAGGCCTGGGTTCAAGTCACACCTGTTCCAGAAGTGTATAATAACATGTTTGAACAGGCTGATTAAAAAAAGAGCAGAAATGCGCCAATAATAATGTCAGCATTTATTCTCCCTCGATGATCATCTGTTAATTGTCCAGTCATTTACAATCATATCTTAGTGACTAAAATCCTGCTGTCAGCACTATTGATAATTTCAGGAAGACTTCAACCTTAAAGACAGCCAAACCATTAAAATAAGTGATCTGTATAAGACAACAACTGCTGATTTGGAACAATGTTAGAGTGGTGCTGGAAAAGCACAGCAGGTCAGGCAGCATCCAAGGAGCAGGAAAATCGACGTTTCGGGCAAAAGCCCTCCATCAGGAATGAGGCTGGAAGCCTAGGGGGTGGAGAGATAAATTGGAAGGGGTGGGGCTGGGGGAATGTAGTTGAGAGTGCAATAGGTGGATGGAGGTGGGGTTGAAGGTGATAGGTCAGAGAGGAGGGTGGAGCGGATAGGTGGGAAGGAAGATTGGCAGGTGGTTCAGGTCATGAGGACGGTGCTGAGCTGGAAGGTTGGAACTGGGGTAAGCAGGGGGAGGGGAAATGAGGAAACTGGTGAAGTTCACATTGATGCCATGGGGTTGAAAGGTCCCGAGGTGGAAGATGAGGCATTCTTCCTCCAGGTGTCGGGTGGTGAGGGAGTGGCGATGGAGGCGGCCCAGGACCAGCATGTTCTCGGCAGAGTGGGAGGGGGAGTTGAAATGTTCGGCCATGGGGTAGTGGGGTTGATTGGTGCGGGTGTCCCGGAGATGTTCTCTGAAGTGCTGTGCGAGAAGGCATCCGGTCTCCCCAATGTAGAGGAGCCCACATCAGGAGCAACGGATACAATAAATGACATGTGTGGAAGTGCAGGTGAAACTCTGATGAATGTGGAAGGCTCCTTTCGGGCCTTGGATGGAGGTGAGGGGGGAGGTGTGGGCGTAGGTTTTGCAACTCCTGTGTTGGCAGGGCAAGGTGCCAGGAGGGGAGGGTGGATTATTCGGGGGGGGGGGGGCATGGACCTGACCAGGAAGTCGCGGAGGGAAAGGTCTTTGTGGAAAGCGATAGGGGTGGGGAGGGAAATATATCCCTGGTGATGGGGTTGGTTTAAAGTTGGCGGATGATGCGATTTATGCAGAGGTTGGTGGGGCGGAAGGTGAGTACCGGGGGAGGGGGGGGGGGGGGGGCGGGGGTTCTAGCATTGTTGCGGTTGGAAGGGTGGGGTTCGAGGGCGGATGTGTGGGATGTGGATCAGATGCGTGGGGAGTGTTGCCAGTGTAACTCCGGAAGATGGACTGTTCTACATAGCAGACAAAGAGACAGGCATAGCTGAATCCCATGTGGGTACACATGGACATCCCTTTCATCTGGAGGAAGTGGGAGGATTCAGAGGAGAAATTGTTGAGGGTAAGGACCAGTTTAGCCAAACGAATAAGAGTGTCAGTGGAAGTGTACTGGTGGGGACATCGGGAGAGGAAGAACCGGAGGGCTTAGAGGCCCTGGTCTTGGCAGATGGAGGTGTAGAGGGACTGGATGTCCATGGTGAAGATGAGGCGTTGGGGCCTTGGAGCAGGTGGAGTGCGTGGATGATGTCCCAAACGTATGTGCCAGTTCGTGGACCAGGAGAGATAGGACAGTATGAAATCGGTGGGGCAGGTGCAGGCTGAGACGATGGGTCGGCCGGGCTAGATCAGGAACCCTGCACTGCCCAATTGTTCACCAACACATTCCACCCCGACCTTAAGTTCACTTGGACCATCTCTGACACCTCCCTCCCCTTCCTGGACCTCTCCATCTCCATTAATGATGACTGACTCAACACTGACATTTTTTACAAACTCACTGACTCCCACAGCTACCTGGATTACACCTCCTCCCACCCTATATCCTGCAAAAATGCTATCCCCATATTCCCAATTCCTCTGCCTTTGCTGTATCCAGTTCCACCACAGAACACATCAGATGGCCTCCTTCTTTAAAGACCACAATTTCCTCTCTGACATGGTTCAAGATGCCCTCCATGCATCTCATCTACATCCCGCACCGCCGCCCTCAAATCCCACCCCTCCAACCACAACAAGGACAGAACCCCCGGTACTCACCTTTCACCCCACCAACCTCCGCATAAATTGCATCAACCGTTGGCATTTCCACCACCTTTAAACGGACCCCACCACTAGGGATATATTTCCCTCCCCACCCCTACCTGCTTTCTGCAAGACCGTTCCCTCTGCGACTACCTGGTCAGGTCGATGCTCCCGAACAACCCACCCTCCCCTCCTGGCACCTTGCCCTGCCACTGCAGGAATTGCAAAACCTGCGCCCACATCTCCCCCTTCACCTCCGTCCAAGATCCCAAAGGAGTCTTCCACATCTATCAGAGTTTCAACTGCACTTCCACACATGTCATTTATTGTATCCGTTGCTCCCAATATGGTCTCCTCTACATTGGATGGTGCTGAGCTGGAAGGTTAGAACTGGGGAGACCTGATGCCTTCTCGCAGAGTGCTTCAGAGAACAACTCAGGAACACCCGCAGTAATTAACCCCACCACCCAATGGCCAAACATTTCCACTCCCCCTCCCACTTTATCGAGAACATGCACACCCTGAGCCTCCTTCGTCACCACTCCCACACCACCTGACACCTGGAGGAAGAACGCCTCATCTTCCCCCTCAGGACCCTTCAACCCCATGGCATCAATGTGAACTTCACCAGTTTCCTCTTCCCCTTCCCCCACCTTACCCCAGTTCCAACATTCCGGCTCAGTACCATCCTCATGATCTGTCCAACCTGCCAATCTTCCTTCCCACCTATCTGTTCCACCCTCCTCTCCAGCGTATCACCTTTACCTCCACCTCCATCCACCTATTACATACTCCCCCCTAGCCCCACCCCCCCCCTCCCATTTATCTCTCCACACCCGAGGCTCCCAGCCTCATTCCTGATGAAAGCCTCATGCCCGAAACGTCGACTTTCCTGCTCCTCGGATGCTGCCTGACGTGTTGTGCTTTTCCTGCACCACTCTAACCTTGACTCTAATCTCCAGCATCTGCAGTACCCACCTCCACCGATTTGGAGCAACAGCAACAGCCGAACTAATAAAAACCAAAACCAAAACAGAACTTGCTGGGAAAACTCAGCAGGCTTGGCAGCATCTATGGAGAAAAAGCAGAGTTAATGTTTTGGGTCTGACTTGAAATGTTAACCCAAAATGTTAACTCTGTTTTCTCTGCTTAGACCTACTGAGATTTCCCAGCAATTTCTATTTTTGTTTCTGATTTGCAGCATCAAGAGTTCTTTGAGCTTTTTTTTCAGCCGAGCTATAAATTTTAGGCTGGGAGTTATTCAAATTCACAATACAATGTCAGGATGCTCAATGCTGCTAGGAGACTGTTAAACCACCCTTTTATTCCTGATGAAGGGCTTTTGCCCGAAACGTCAATTTCAAAGCTCCTTGGATGCTGCTTGAACTGCTGTGCTCTTCCAGCACCACTAATCCAGAACTGACTGCTTCAGCCAACAATGGATAAGTTGCTGTTCAACCACTGCAGATAACATACTCTTCAAATGGATATGATAATCCAGAGATCAACTTACAATGAAAAAATCAGTAATAACACAAATGTGATTATAGCAAAATATTTTCTGTATAAACTAGACCATTTATTGTATTGCAAGAACTGAAAAAGTCACTGTTACGTTTTGTTTCACTGAACACGGGCATTGTTGGCCGTGCAATAAATAATTGCTGATCCCTAACTGTCCTTCAGAAGGTGACAGTGAGTCAAATCCTTGAATCACTACAGTCCATATGGTCTATGAACAGTGATATAGTTCTAAGTCAGGATGGTGTGGCTTAAAAGGGAACTTGCAGATAGTGCTGTTCCAATTAATATGCTGCCGTTGTCCTTCTGGTGGTAGAGGTCATAGGTTTAAAAGGTGCTATTTAAGGAGTCCTGAAGAGTTGGTATAGTACATCTTGTAGGTGGTACGTATTGCTGCTATTGTGCATTGGTGGTGTATGGTAAGTGCATGTTTAAGATGATGGATGGGATGTCAATCAAGTGGAATGCTTTGTTCTGCTTGATGTCAAACATAAGTATAAATACCACCATTTCCCAGGCTAGCAGCAAATCATATATCAGACTTGTGCCTTATATATGGTGGACAGATGTTGGGGAGTCTCATTGGCGAACTACTAACCTTCAATATGGGGATGTGGTATCATTGCCAGACTAGTAATCTGGAAATCAATGTAATGTTCTGTGGATCAGGGTTCAATTCCTTCCAAGGCAGATGTGGAATTCGAACTTAATTTTAAAAAAACTGCAAGAGTCTAAAGAAGACGATGAAACCATTATTGTAAAACCCACCTGGTTCACTAATGTCCTTGAGGAAAGGAAACCACTATTCTTACCTGATCTGGCCTACATGTGACTCCAGACCCACAGTAAAGTGGCTAACTCTTTACTGCAATTATCTGGGCAATTAGGGATGGGCAACAAATGTTGGTCGAGCCAGTGATGCCCACAATCCCATAAATGAATTTTTAAAAATCCAAACTTCTGACCTGCTTGTGTGTTTATATGGCTTGTCCAGTCCTGTTTCTGGTCAATAGTAACTCCAAGATTTTGATAGTGGTAATATTCTTCATTCATAATGGAAATGCTTTTAAATGTCAAGAGGACATGGTTGGATTCTTGTTGGAGGTGGTCATTATCTGGCATTTTTGAGATGCAAATAATACCTTCCACTTAACAGTTCAAGCCTGAATGCTGTCCAGACCTTGAAGCATATGATTTTTTTGAAGAAGTAACAAAGCAGACTGAGGAGTGCAGAACGGTGTACATGGTTTGATATAGACTTCAGCAAGGCATTCAATAAGATTTGTCATGGTAAGCTGGTTAGCAAGATTAGGTAACATGGAATACAGAGAGAACCAGTCATTCGGATACAGAGCTGACTCGAACATAAAACACTGAAGGTGGTGGTGGAATGCTGCTTTTCAGACTGGAGGCCTGTGATCAGTGGTGTGCCACAAGGATCGGTGTTGGATGCACTGCTCTTTGTCATTTATATAAATGACTTGGATGTGAACATAGGAGGTATCTTTGCATATGACATGAAAATTGGAGGTATAGTGGACAGCGAAGAAGGTTACCTCAGAGTACAATGGGATCTTGATCAAATGGGCCAATGGGCCAAGGAGTGGCAGATGGAGTTTAATTTAGATAAATGTGAGGTGCTGCATTTTGGAAAGGCAAACCAGAGCAGGACTTATAAACTTAATGGTAAGGTCCTGGGAGTATTGCTGAACAAAGATACTTTGGAGTGCAGGTTTATAGTTCCTTGAAAGTGGAGTCCCAGGCAGACAGGATAGTGAAGATGATGTTTGGTATACTTGCCTTTATTGGTCAGTGCATTGAGTGTATGAGTTGGGAGCTTATGTTGTGGCTGTACAGAACATTTGTTAGGCCACTTTTGGAATACTGTAAGTAATTCTGGTCTCCCTGCTATAGGAAGGATGTTGTGAGACTTGAAAGGATTCAGAAAAGATTTACAAGGACTTTGCCAGGGTTGGAGGATTTGAGCTATAGGGAGAGGCTGAGTAGGCCAGGGCTATTTTCTCTGGAGCGTGGAGGTTTATAAAATCATGCGGGGCATAGATATGGTCTATAACCAAGGTCTTTTCCCTGGAGTGGGGGATTCCAAAACTGGAGGACATAATTTTAAGGTGAATGGGGAAAGATTTAAAAGGGACCTAAGGGGCAACCTTTTCATGCAGAGGGTGGTGCAAGTACAGATTGAGCTGCCAGAGGAAGTGGTGGACAAGTATAAGTATAAAATTTAAAAGGCATCTGGATGGGTATATGAATAGGAATGGTTTATAGGGATATGGGGCAATTACTGGCATATGTGCCAGACCTGCTGGGTTTCTGCAGCACTTTCTGTTTTTGGTTCAGATCTCTAGCACCTCTAGTATTGTTTTATTTTCCTCCAACTCTTGCTTCTGAAAATATTGGCTAGGTACTGGTCATCTTCAAGTATTTCACCTAAGAATATTCTCAAAATTCAAACTAAGATACTATTGATAGACTACTCAGCTATAATGCGTCATGACCATGCCCAACTCTCTTCTCACCTGACATTCACACACATGCATAGAAATGACTGAATAGTAAATCAGCAGTTGGAATTGTGGCTGATTCCCCTTCACTCCCTTGTCTGAAGCTAAGTTGTAACACTCCATATACTTTATCATTAAGCTCAGCTCACTCAATGTGGAAAGACACATTAGCACATCAAAACTCCACTGCACAAAAGGATGATAACCTATATGCTTATTTTCAGACTTCCTTTTCAACAACAATTCAGCATGGACAGATTTTGTTAGTACTTTCATTTTGCAGATTTCCTCAATATTGGGATCTTTATATCTCATTACCACCCTCTATTAAGACACAGACAGATGGTTAGCTTCTTGTCCTTTGTATGCCTTACCATAGATTATGTTTTCAAGTACATCTTAATCTTTCTTCCTTTTCCTATCAAAGACCTCTGACCTGTGCATTTTTATATAATGACATAGCCATGATTACAGAGTATGGTATAATTTACTGCACATTTGTGACTCCAAACTGATATAGAACTGAAATAACTCCACAGAAGCTGGTATCTCGTCACCAAGTCACTGTTTATTGACATAACGCATAGTACGTGACACTGACTCAGTCAGCTTAGAGCAAGGTCTGAGAGTAAAGAGAACACCTGACATTCCTTTCTTTATCTCTCAGCCAGGGCTCCCTGATTTGATGGGTTAACAGCCCCTATCAGGGAACTCATATTCTAAGGTGTCCACCTGGCTGATCTTGTTCCAGTCATTACAGGAACAACACTATTGATATTATCATGTTAACGTACCATAATGAAAAGCTACTAGATAATTTGCCATTGGAAATAATTTAATTGTCAAGGTCTAGATGTAGAAAGAAAGTATAGATGCAACCACTTCTTGATGAATACATTTTACCTCTCGTGTGAGTTCATGCCATACATTATAAAAGCAAGTACCGTTTCTGGAACAGCTTGTCACTCAGTGAATATTCCAAGATTAGCACCCCCTGCACCAGAGTGCACTGGCAAGCACCATCGGGTCAAAGCTAGCCAGGGGTGAATTGGTGTCCTGTTTATGGGCAGTGTCTTGGAGGATGGGGTGACACACAGGTTGAATTTCTTCATTCTCCCCACCAAGAACCAGCAGTGGAGGCCATAACACCAGACCATGCCAGCTCTCCAAGGTTGCCGTCCAGGATAAAGCAGTCTCCTGGTTTTCTAAAGGAATACACAGTAATATAGGAAGAAAGTCAAAAGCATTCTTCCACTCCATATGTGTAAGTACAACCATCTTCTGTCCAACAGCTCACGCTCACTCTCTGATACTGGACAACTTCCCACCAAGTTTCATGCACTACCACTCTCACTGTTGCCACACTCACTCACTCACTGTCAACACCCTGATTCACAACACCACTAACCCTGCATATCATCTGTACTTCCTACTCACTCAGTCAGGATACCTCCAAATCTGTGCCAATAGTAATAGCTGTGAGACTCAGTTTTGTCTTCTGCAATATCTGCCTCTCTATCATTAAATAGATCATATCATATTGCTCATGTAATAGGTTAGAAAGTGTCAAGACAGGTGGTGTGCTGCCTGTCATTCAGCTTCTTACCTCTTATAAGGAGAGGATCCTGACTCTGAGCTTTCCAACAGGGCCTGGACTAGAATAAGAGGGTGCTCTTGACTTCTTACTGTATGCTGGGAACCCCTCAGCAAAGTCTATCCTCCTTGACTTGACTGAGGTCTGCTGACAACTATCACAAGCTTCCTGGTTTTGTGTCTGTGCTAAACCCACAGCAACAACATCCACAGCAGTAATATGTCCCTTGTAGCTCTGACTGAGGCGGCAAAGTGGAAAAAGGCAAGGCAGAGCATGATAACAATTCTGTGAGTATTCAGGTAAGAGCAAAATGAGCAAATGCTATAACAGCAATTGAGGAGGTTAGTGATGCAGTCTGGTAGATCATGGGCTGGATGGGTATCTCTGAGTGCTCTTGGGTAACAAATCAGAAAGAGTGCATATTAGCTCATTCCTTACTATCAGCGACTAGTTAGATCCTGTATCTCTCAAAATTATAACTTCTTGTCCTTCTGCCCCTGTTCTTTCTGAGTAAACTTTACCCACAGAGGAGAATTCTTTGTTGAGATCAGATACTAGCTCGATACCAATTCCCTGTCTAGGCTAAGCACTCTCCTGCAGCTCCTTAGCTCTGCTTGGGGTCTTCTTTACTACCTTCATTAACACCACTGGCTTAGCTTCTTTCACCCCATGTTTTCCCACAGTGCCTTTCTTTAATGACCAGTACTGTGACTCTATGTGTTTCACATTGGAGACATCTGAGGCCTTTCACCTATCTGCAACATTACAATAATAGTTGCCAGTGTTGCCTGGGGTGCAGAATTAACTTGCAGAAATGTCCTGTATGTAGATCACAGATGTCCTTCGAGGCTGGCACATGTCTCATGCCAATGTCTGAGGGCGCATGTGGCTAGTGCCCATAAAACGTGTCCTGAGATGTTGGTGCTTGGTTTCCAACATGGAGGTAATTTGGAGCAAGCAGCAAGTGCTTGTTCTGGTTTCCCTGTTGTGTCTTCCCCATGTTTATCTTATTTTGAAAGATTAGTAATATGGGATACTGAATAATAATCAGGTGAGTAATAACAAGGTGTTTATCCAGTGTTAATCCTTATCAATTTGCACCTTACTACTGCCTAGCAAGAATCCTGTCACAATGCTTATGAAAAGTATAAAAGATGGCATGAGTCACTCCCAACAGCAAGTTGGGTCATGCTGCATTTGCATCCAATTCTACCATACATTTTGTTATAGCCCATGTCTTTCAGACCCTTAGAGATTTCTGCCAATTGAGTTTGCAGACTTTTTAAATTATATGCAAATGGAAATGTGCCACAAAGAAAATTTGGCAAAACAATTACCCCAACAGCAATAACTACTATTTGTGAACTAACTCCACAGAGGCCAGTATCCCATCACCAAGTCACCCTTTATTTACATGTGCATATTATCTGATACTGACTCAGCTCCATCAGAGTGAGCAGAACCCCTGACACTCCTTTTTTAAAATTTTGTTGTTCTTTCTTATAGTGACGACACTATTGAGCAAATAATTTTATTCAATATTTCCATCACCAGGAAAAGAACCCACATGATCAGGGAACCAGTAACAAGGAAGGCCCAATGGGGGCAATGCCAATATGAAATAAATGGTGAAGGGAGAGGATAGGAATTAAATCAAAGTCGAGTTGGAAACACTCCTGCTCATATCTGTCAGCCAGGACTCCCTGATTGGACAAGATTAATGGCCCCAATCAGGGAACTCATATTTTATGAGGTCCACCTGGCTAACCCCATTACAATCACTACAATTTGCATTTTGTCACAATTTATGATCTCTTTGGTATCATGTACCGACTCTTCTTCTTCTCATAAGAAGTAATGGATTCATTTATCACAATCTTACAGCATAATCTTTAAGACAGAATTGTGCACATCTTGTCAACTGTAGTGAATAACAATATCCAATTAATTGGGAAATGTCCAGTGAAGAAATAAATTATTAAAGCAACCAGACAAAAAGATAAATGGTTTTTCAAGGAAGACAGATGTCTCTGGTCTGGCCTATAAGATGGCAAAATGTGTTGTGGTTTAAAACATTGTTTAGGTTAATGATTTTAGTTCCTATATTGACAGAAATTAAGAAAACTTGTACTTTCAACATTATAGTTAGTGATATTTTTGGTAGTGCTGAGGTAGCAAAGAATTTCCTATCTACACAAGTGTCGGTCAGTTGCTGACACACATCAGACCTGAATTATATAATGTTATGACTGGTTATTATGATTCCAGGTAGGATATTCCAAATTGTTAAGGTCCCAGGTGAGGAGGAATCAACTGACTCACCTTCTTTATTCATCCAGTCTCTTGGTCGATTTCAACAAAGTTAATTGAGAAAGGATAGCTTTTGCTCAAAGCAAATGAATTTATGTTTTAAAAGAAGCTAATTTAGCTAGGCTTTCTTGAGTTAAAAAATTAATGAGTTTGTGTTACCAAAAGAAAGAAAAAATAATAAGATTAGAAATGTGAGTCCAAAAATAGATAAGTGTCAAAGGATATACAGATCCATCTCCAAGGGTAGTTCATGAAGAGTGGACAATGGAAACTGATAGTTGAATAGTCAATTACAAAATTCTTGATTTTACAGCTTAATTGAAATCCTTTTCTACTGTACCCTTTTAAGTGGCTTGCTGGCTAACTGACTTCTCGTACTTAGAGCAGGAAACGGCTGCCTGAATGCCAGGGTGACTGCTAGATTTAGATGGTGAGCTTCAAACACATTAGTACTTGAATCTAGACTAGTACCCACAATATTTCAGCTCACCAGCACTCCTTCTTCTACAAGCACACTCAGATCAGGGCTGAACTGGCTTTCAACCTCTGTTCTTATGTGGTCTTGAAAGGGTGAGACACAAAATATGTCTCTTTCTCAGATTGCTGTCTTTTACCTCATCATGCTCACATTCCTAAAGAATAATTGGTATTCAAAGAAGGCTGAGTAAAATAAACATTCATTTATCCTCTTTTTCAGTTGTCAATTTTTATGAAGGATGATCAGAGGACATTTCTGAGACTGAACATAGATAGATCATAGAACAATACAGCACAGAACAGGCCCTTCGACCCACAATGTTGTGCCGAACATTTGTCCTAGCTTAAGCACCTATCCATGTACCTATCCAATTGCCGCTTAAAGGTCGCCAATGATTCTGACTCTGCCACTCCCACAGGCAGCACATTCTATGCCCCCACCACTCTCTGAGTAAAGAACCTACCCCTGACATCCCCCCCTATACCTTCCACCCTTCACCTTAAATTTATGTCCCCTTGTAACACTCTGTTGTACCCGGGGAAAAGGTTTCTGACTGTCTACTCTATCTATTCCTCTGATCATCTTATAAACCTCTATCAAGTCACCCCTCATCCTTCACGGTTCCAATGAGAAAAGGCCTAGCACTCTCAACCTATCCTCGTACGACCTATTCTCCATTCCAGGCAACATCCTGGTAAATCTTCTCTACACCCTCTCTAAAGCTTCCACATCTTTCCTAAAGTGAGGCGACCAGAACTGCACACAGTACTCCAAATGTGGCCTAACCAAGGTCCTGTACAGCTGCAACATCACTTCACGACTCTTGAATTCAATCCCTCTGCTAATGAACGCTAATACACCATAGGCCTTCTTACAAGCTCATATCCACCTGAGTGGCAACTTTCAAAGATCTATGAACATAGACCCCAAGATCCCTCTGCTCCTCCACCTTACTAAGAACTCTACCGTTAACCCTGTATTCCGCATTCTTATTTGTCCTTCCAAAATGGACAACCTCACACTTGACAGGGTTGAACTCCATCTGCCACTCCTCAGCCCAGCTCTGCATCATATCTAAGTCCCTTTGCAGCCAACAACAGCCCTCCTCACTATCCACAATTCCACCAATCTTCGTATCATCTGCAAATTTACTGACCCACCCTTCGACTCCCTCTTCCAAGTTATTAATAAAAATTACAAACAGCAGAGGACCCAGAACTGATCACTGCGGAACTCCACTTGTAACTGGGCTCCAGGCTGAATATTTACCATCTACCACCACTCTCTGACTTCGACCGGTTAGCCAGTTCTCTATCCAACTGGCCAAATTTCCCTCTATCCTATGCCTCCTGACTTTCCGCATAAGCCTACCATGGGGAACCTTATCAAATGCCTTACTAAAATCCATGTACTCTACATCCACTGCTCTATCCTCATCCACATGCTTGGTCACCTCCTCAAAGAATTCAATAAGACTTGTAAGGCAAGACCTACCCCTCACAAATGCGTGTTGGCTGTCCCTAATCAAGCAGTGTCTTTCCAGATACTCATAAATCCTATCCCTCAGTACCCTTTCCATTACTTTGCCTACCACTGAAGTAAGACTAACTGGCCTGTAATTCTGGAGTTATCCCTATTCCCTTTTTTGAACAGGGGCACAACATTTGCCACTCTCCAGTCCCCTGTCACCACCCCTGTTGACAGTGAAGACGAAAAGATCATTGCCAACGTTTCTGCAATTTCCTGTCTTGCTTCCCACATAATCCTAGGATATATCCCGTCAGGCCCAGGGGACTTGTCTATCCTCAAGTTGTTCAAAATGTCCAACACATCTTCCTTCCTAACAAGTATCTCTTCTAGCTTACCAGTTCATTTCACACTCTCCTCTTCAACAATATGGTCCTTCTCGTTTGTAAATACTGAAGAAAAGTACTCATTCAAGACTTCTCCTGTTTCTTCCGACTCAATACACAGTCTCCCACTACTGTCCTTGATCGGATCTATCCTCGTTCTCATCATTCTCATGTTTCTCACAAAAACATAAAATGCCTTGGGGTTATACTTGATCCTATCCACCAAAGATTTTTCATGCCCTCTCTTAGCTCTCCTAATCTCTTTCTTCAGCTCCCTTCTGGCTATCCTGTATCCCTCCAATGCTCTGTCTGAACCTTGTTTCCTCAACCTTATGTAAGCCTTCTTCTTTCTCTTTACAAGACATTCAACTTCCCTCGTCAACCAAGGTTCCCTCACACTATCATCTCTTTCCTGCCTGACAGGTACATACATATCAAGGACACGTCGTATCTGTTCCTTGAAAAAGTTCCACATTTCCACGATATCCTTCCCTGACAGCCTATGCTCCCAACCTATGCTCCTCAGATCCTGTCTTACAGCATCGTATTTACCCTTCCCCCAATTGTAAAACCTATCCTGTTGCACGCACCTATCTCTCTCCATAACCAAGGTGAAAGTCACAGAATTGTGGTCACAATCACCAAAATGTTCACCCACTAACAAGCCCATCACTTGTCCCGGTTCGTTACCAAGTACCAAATCCAATATGGCCTCCCCTCTGGTCGGACAATCTACATACTGAGTTAGAAAAGCTTCCTGGACACACTGCACAAACACCGCCCCATCCAATCTACTTCATCTAAAGAGCTTCCAATCAATATTTGGGAAGTTGAAATCGCACATGACTACTACCCTGTGGCTTCTGCACCTTTCCAAAATCTGTTTCCCAATCTGTTTCTCCACATCTCTGCTGCTATTGTGGGGCCAATAGTAAACACCCAACAAGGTGACTGCTCCTTTCCTATTTCTGACTTCAGCCCATACTACCTCCAAAGGCAGATCCCCCTCGAACTGCCTTTCTGCAGCCGTTATACAATTTCTAAAGAGCAACGCCAATCCCCCCTCCTTTTTTACCACCCTCCCTAATCTTACTGAAACATCTGTAACCAGGAATCTCCAACAACCATTCCTGTCCCTCTTCTATCCACGTTTCCGTGATGGCCATAACATCATAGTCCCAAGTACCGATCCACGCCTTAAGTTCACCCACCTTATTTCTGATACTCCTTGCGTTAAAGTATACACACTTGAACCCATCTCTGTGTCCGCAAGTATTCCCTGTCAGTGCGACCTTCTCCACAGCCTCCCTACATTCTTGGACATCCTGACAAACAGCTAACCTACTTGCTGGACTACAAGTCTGGATCCCATCCCCCTGCCAAATTAGTTTAAATCCCCCCGAAGAGTGCTAGCAAACCTACCTCCCAGGATATTGGTGCCCTTCTGGTTCAGGTGCAACCCATCCTGCTTGTACAGGTCCCACCTTCCCCAGAATGCAGTCCAATTGTCCAAATATCTGAAGCCGTCCCTCCTACACCATCCTTGCAGCCAGACTGGAACCAGATAAGATGATAATATTATTTTCTTTTCTATGTAACACATAACGCTACACCCAAAACTTACTGTGGTAAAACTAGTTTATTTGAGATATGTTTTAACATAGTTGTGTCTGTATTTTGTGCTGCTAGGTGTTTGAAAGCACCCAAGTCTGCTTCCTTAGCTCACCTTTAAGTCAGAAGGTTGCAGGTTTGAGCTGATAACAGAAGTGCAACACTGAGCAACTGTAGTGATATTTCACCTTTCCAATGAGCTATTTAATCAAAATACAATCTTCCTTTTAAGGTGGACATAAAATAGCTCATGGCACCATTTCAAGAACAGAGAAATTCCTCTGGTGTATAGGAAAATGTATCCCTTCACCCATAAAGTACATTAACTAATCAAGTCAAATGGCTATTTGAGGGAGGTTGGTGTTCATAAATTGCCACTGCACATAACTACAAAAACAAAAGGACTGCACTTCACAAACTAATTTATTGATTGTAAAAGGACTTTGAGACAGTATAAAGGATATTAAATATTTCCATTTTTTCTCTCTTCTGGATCTGATAAACATGTAACACAGAAATAAGATTAAAGTGAGTTCCTCTGGATCCAAAATAAAAGACTGTCCATAAATTGGTACAAATAGTCAGTGAAATGTTCATTTCTTTCAGATAAGCCATAAAACAAAACAATATTGATTTACAACAGTGTTCTCTTCTGACTTAAGTTTAATTCACCTCAATGAAACAGAATAGAGGGAATTTTATTCTACATCATCCCATACCTAAGCTGGGAGCACTTGATTTCACCTCTTGCAGAATAAAATACTAAAGTGCCTTATGATACCCTCACTAATATAATATTCAACAAATAACACCTTCATAAGCTAAAATGCAATCATAGTTGAAAGAAAAATGATAAATCATTCCCTTAAAATGTTTAAAGGTTCTTTCACACCTGCCCTTTACTGCCCTATCTTTAAATCCATACTAAATTATTGACTAGATTGTTCCACTGGATTGATCTAACTAACCTAACTAAATTAGGAGCGGCACAGTGGTTAGCACCGCTGCCTCATAGCACCAGGGACCCAGGTTCGATTCTGGCCTCGGGCGACTGTCTGTGTAGCACATTCTCCCCATGTCTGCGTAGGTTTCCTCCGGGTGCTCCAGTTTCCTCCTTCAATCCAAAGATGTGCAGGTCAGGTAAATTGACCATGCTAAATTGCCCAGAGTGTCAGTGGTGAATATAGGGTAGGGGAATGGGTCTGGGTGGGTTACTCTTTGGAGGGTTGGTGTAGACTTGTTGGGCTGAAGGGCCTGTTTCCATACTGTAGGGAATCTAATCATGTTCCTATTGAATTTTAAAGAATACATCTGCCTTTTTCATTACAGGGACAGTGATTAGAAATCATTTAAAAAACACTATTCCGAACTGAATGTTAAGATTCAAACTGTAGATTAGCAGGCCAACTTCCTAGGCATCATTGTAAAGTTCATATCAATAATTAAAACCAAACTTTGGTTCGAATATGTGGATAAACTGCAGTTTGAATCACAAGATCCCAGAATTGTCACAGTGCAGAAGGAAACTTCAGCATTTGTCTCTCTGCCAGTCTTTGAAAGCACATCACAACTCCTGTCTTTTCTCCATAACACTCAATGTTATTTGTTAAAATAATCAACTAATAACCTCTAAAACATTTGAATGGAATGGTGAAGTGTATGTGTCCCTTTCAGTGTATGCCCTAATCTGTTTCTCCATTTAAATAAAAAGTATCGAAAGAACTGCAGATGCTGGAAATTAGAAACAAAAACAGAAATTGCTGAAAAATCTCAGCAGGTCTGACAGCATCTTTGGAAAAAAATCAGTTAATGTTTTGAGTCCTTCTTCAGAGCTGATGGTGGCTAGGTATTAATACAGAAGATAGGGTGGGGGAAGGGGGCAAGGGGTAAATGATAGATGGAGTGGGAGGCCAAAGTGAGAGACAATGTGATAACAAGGACCTATGTTATGTCTGCAAAAAAGACCCTGATCTTCCAGTTACTGCCAGTTTAACACACCACCTTGTTCCCTGGCCAACACCTCTGTCTTTGGCTTGCTGCAATGTTTCAGTGAAGCTTAGCACCAGCTGGAAGAACAGCATTGCATTTTCTGTTTGGGAACTCTACAGCCTTTTGAACTAACAAAGTTAGGGCTTGAGACACCTTCTCCTATGTCCTTTACCGGACCCCTACATATCAGGCCTTTCTATCACATCTTCTGTTGTTACACACAACCCATAGCCACTAACAGACCTTGTTAGCAGTCATTCATTCTCCGAGGCTGACCATTATCCACTTCTTAGTCCAACCATTCTTCTCTCTCTTTGGACTCCGTCTCCACCTATTATTTACTCCTTACCCCCTAACCACCCCCCACCCCCAACCCACACTGTCTGCATAAAAATTAATTTTTGCCCAGCTACCATCAGACTTAAGAAGTGTCACTGGGACAGAAATATTAACTCTAATTTCTCTCCACAGATGCTGACAAGAGATTTTCCAGCCAGTTCTGTTTTTGCTTCCCTCTTTCTCCATTTGTTTCTTTCTCTTTCCTTCTTGCCAGCTGTGTCTATCATTCTACCTTTTTTATCACTTGACTCTTTGGAAAAGGAACTAGTTCAACAATGTCCAGCAATTTCTAGTTAGACTGCCTTTACTTATTTTTCCTGTCAAAGTACCCTTCACATTAAGTTTGCTGACATGTTTGTAAGGCAAACTAACAGGAAATATGGCAGCTATGGAAATATGGAATTGAACCAGCATCCTGCAAAAAGTAGAATCTTAAATGTGTCAGCCGCATCACGATGGTAACAGATCCCACAGTTTACAAGTACAAACTTTGTGAATGCTGACAGATGCATGATGGTAAGATGCAAGATTTGCATGGTTTGTGTTCAATTTAACTGATAAGTTAATTCTGCAGCCACTTGTTTAAAGTCATGAATAAGCAACAGGCAGTCAGGAAGATAAAAAAAATCCACGGGGTTCATTTCAAATGCATAGCCATAATCATTCAACAATAACAACAGGGTCAACGCCTGCACTACTGTTGTTCACATAAAAACAGTACCAGAAAATAGGTGACATGGCCATTCAGTTCATGTCTCTGCCAAGCCTCTGGAAAATAACTCACCTGTTCCCACTCTCCCGACAGTTCCCTTGAGACCTGCATTTCTTTTTTTCTTTAAATCATTTTCCAACTCTCTCTTCAAATCCACAGTTAAACCTGTCACGCCCACACTCTCAGGTCATGTATTCCAGATCCTCAACACTCACTGTTTAACATAGGAGCCCTCAAGAATTGCAACTTTATTTGATGCCGTCCTTCTGACCAAAGTGAATCACTTCACACTTCCTTGCGTGATATTTCACTTGCCACTTGTCCTGCTGAAATGAATTTGTTGAAACGTCTGAAAGGAGAACCAATTGAAACTCGGAATGAAGGAGTGAGAATGGGAGAAGTAATGAGTTTTGTACATCCCAGGGGGAACAGGCTCCAGAATCAACTCATTGTCACAGTTCACACAGCAACATGAAAACAACATTCTCCGATGAAAGACAAACCCAGGTGACAAAGTGGGAGTGCCGAATAATAGCAGGGTTTAGTTCAAACACAGGAGACTTGTTCAGCCAATGACAGCACCAACTGTGTTTAGCATCAATAAGAAATGAATAGCGATGGGAATAGTGCCACAAGCTGTTGATGTACAACCTTCAACTTCCAAAACTTTTACAGTGAATATTGTTCCTTTATAAGATGCGATTCGCAAAACTCTACACAATCCCCCAGGTGTGAACTCACCAGAGCTTTGTACAACTGTTGCAAACCTTTGTACCTTTTCTATAATTGCATCTGTAACATTGAGTCATAGAGTTGTATAGCAAGGAAACAGACTCTTCAGTCCAACTTGTCCAAGCTGACCGGATATCTGAAATTAATGTAATCCCATTTTCCAGCACTTGGGCCATATCGCTCTAAATCCTTCCTATTCATATATCCATCCAGATGCCTTTCAAATGTTATAATTGTACCAGCCTCTATCACTTCCTCTGGCAGCTCATTCCATACGTGCACCACCCTCTGCATGAAAAGGTCACCCCTGAGGTCCCTTTTAAATCTTTTCCCCTCTTAACTTAAACTATGCCCTCTAGTTTTGGACACCCCAACCCCAGGGAAAATACCTTGTCTATTTACCTGATCTTTGCTCCTCATGATTTTATAAATCTCTATAAGGTCACCCCTCAGCCTCCGACACTCCAGGGAAAATAGCTCCAGTCTATCAGCCTCTTCCAATAGCTTAAACGCTCCAACCTGGGCAACTTGCTTGTCAATCTTTTCTGAACTCTCTCAAATTTCACAACATCCTTCCCTCAGCAGGGAGACTAGAATTGCATACAGTATTCCAAATGTGGCTGAAGCAATGTCCTGTACAGCCACAACATGACCTTCCAAATCCTATACTCGATGCACTGACCAATAAAGGAAAGCCTACTGAAAGCCTTCTTCACTATCCTATCTACCTGCGAGTCCACTTTCAAGGAACTGTGAACCTGTACTCCAAGGTGTCTTTATTCAGCAACACTCCCCATTACCTTACCATTAAGTGTATATGTCCTGCCATGATTTGCCTGTTGTAGCGTAAGGAAAATTATATTGTATATCCTAACAGGAAGAATGAGCACATGCTTGATCAGAATAAAGATTTTGGAACATATGATTTGAAAATAGCTACATCAATAAGTTTTGTTTAGTCTTTGGAAAATACAAGAGATCTGAGTAAAACTTTTCATGTCAATAGCTTTGGGAAACTTTGTTAATTATTACATACAGGGTCACAGTTGAAACTCCTGCACCTTTTTCAAAAGGGAAATGGATAATGATTTGAAAGGAAGTGAAATCAGCATTATGGAGAAACAAAAAGAAAGTAAGATTAATTGGAAAGCACTTTGAAAATAATTGGCATACATATGTAGTAGTCGAAAGGTCTCCTAAGATTTTGTACTGTTTAATGATGACATTATTAGATCACCTTGTCTCCAGCATTCCTAATAAGACCAGCCAAATCCCATTTCTGCAATACAAATATTTAAAGCACTATTTAACCACTAAGGTTATCATTTTAAAAGTTTCTTTTGGATCGCCCAGCACAGTATTTCTGCAATCTAGTGGTGATCACATTTCCTCACATGTTCAAGGTCCTTGGGTTTTGAAACTGAGCAGGAGCATTATTAGTTGTTACCCACATTTCTTTAAGTGAAAATTGTTGTTGAATGTTAACTGAACACAGTGGTGTACAACTCTGTGACAGCCATGTTTCCCAAAGGACCGAATATCTTTCCATGAAATAAAGAGAGGAAATTTAATGACACACAAAATAGTAAATGTTATAAATATTTTCTATCACTTTAGAGATCTTTTAGTGGTTTGTTCACTCAGCAACAGAAATCAATGTGTTTCTTATTACCAGTTAACATGGTTGCTCACCGCGTCGAACAGTGACTAATAGTAATAGGTGCACTTAAAATAGAAACAAGCTAATTCTGTAACTGAAACTGAGGAAATGACACATTGGTAACAGAATCATTCCATAAGCCAACTTCATAATAGAGGAAAAGAAAATACCACCAGAAAGATGAGGAAACTAAGGCATGGTGCAGATCCAGTGAAACATTCTTTCTTAGTGAGGAATGAAAAGACATTAATGTTATTTAGGTGCCAGAGTGTAAAAGATTCCATGTCAATATTTGAGAGAGGGGGATGGAAGTTTTGAGTGTATGTTTATCCTTCAGTTAACATACACAAAACAGATTCTCCACTTATCATCTTGCTGTTTGTGCGAGTTTTCTGAATGGATATTTGCATCCTACATGTAACAATGCCAGTACTCCAGGAAGTATTTAATTGGTTGGGCAATACTTTGAGATGTCTGTTGGTGGTGAAAAACATTTTACACCTGCAAGTCTGCCTGTCTTTAATTATTTTTGATCCCAGTTGTCTGGTTACTGAACATTGTCAGGAGAAACAATCTTTCCCAGTCTACTCCATCAAATGACCTGTCTTCACAGATTCCACCCCACAATTACAAACAGCATCATGAATTCTCCACTTCACTTTATTGCATCTGAAGAGATAGCCCTGGCCTGTACAATCTCTCCACAAAATGATGTTTCCTTATCCCTGGACTTAAGAAGGATTTCAGTGACAAGGGTTTGGAAAATATCATCAGTTGGCAGGTTGAAAATGGAAAGGAAACAAAACAGAAAATCTAATCTCCTGTTTTGTGAATGCTTTGAAACTCTTTGGGAACTGGAACCAGAAGAGAATGAAGAGTGAACTGTTCAATAACCAGAGACAGTGCATGTACCTTTCCCTCCTTTAAGACGTTTAATAATTCCAATGTCATCATTGACAATCAACTGGTGATACATTGAAAAGATTCTCATTACTGCACTCAAGAAATAAAAGCTACTCTTGGGTTTGAACACTTGATAGTAAACAAAACACCAAGGCGCACAAAAGGAGATGGCCCCATTTGCATGACAGCTGGTTCCTGTGATATTTCTGCAGTGGGTGGGATCAGATTATTTTCTATGTATCCACAATGAATGTTCGAGGCTTTATTTCAGAAGAGTAAAACCGATAGAGGACAATTGCTGTTCCAGGAGCAGCAATCTAAAGTTGTTGAAACCCTGGCTTGTGAATCTTGCAAATGATTTTTATATTAGATTTTTTGGCACAATTAGTCAGTGTGTTCAGCTGTTAACTGGAAATTTGGTGGTCTGAGACAACTCAGGGACATAAACTATTATTGTTCTCTTTCTATAAGCATTCATAGTTCAAGGTGTCAATGTGCAGAAAAAACATTCCCCAACTGGTGGCAGTGTTACTGTTATTCAATGAGTTCCCAGGCAAATACACTTCCAAATATTAGTTGAGCTTCTTGAGTGTTAATGGAGCTCCACTCACTCACGCAAATGGCAGGTATTGCATCATACTCCTGACTTGTCGACAGTGGACAGGTTTAGAGTTGGAAGGCAAGTCGTTCAAGGCAAAATTGCAAGTCCCTGACCTGTATTTACATGGCCTGTCCAGTTCAGTTCCTGGTAAATAATAAACAAGGAGTGGCAGATGGAGTTTCATTTCGATAAATTAAATGTGCTGCATTTTGGAAAAGCAAGTCAGAGCAGGACTTATACACTTAAGGGGAAGAGTTGCTGAACAAAGAGACCTTGGAGTGCAGGCTCATAGTTCCTTGAAAATTGAGCCACAGATGGATAGAGTTGTGAAGGTGTTTGGTCTGCTTTCCTTCATTGGTCAGTGCATTGATAATAAGAGTTGGCTGCTCATGTTGCAGCTGTACAGGACATTGGTTAGGCCACTTTTGGAACATTGTGTGCAATTCTTGTCTCCCTCCTATTGAAGAAAGTTGTGAAACTTGAAAGGGTTCAGAAAAGATTTACAAGGATGTTGCTAGGGTTGGAGGGGAAAAATTTAAAAGGGACCTAAGGGACAACCTTTTCATGCAGAGTGTGGTGCATATATGGAATGAGCTGCCAGAGGAAGTGGTGGAGGCTGGTACAATTACAACATTTAAAAGGCATCTGGATGGGTAGATGAATAGGAAGGGTAGATGAATAGGAAGGGTTTAGAGAGGTATGGCCCAAGTGCTGGAAAATGGGACTAGATTAGGCTAGGATATCTGGTCAGTATGAACGAGTTGGACTGAAGGTTCTGTTTCCATGCTAGAACATCTCTATGACTTTCATAAGTTATTGAGCATGGGAAATTTAGCAAAGCCATTGAATGGCTTGATACTCTCTTGTTAGAGAAGGCCATTGCCTGACATTTGTGTTTGGTGAATGTTAGTCGCTACTTATCATAACAGCCTGAATGTTGTCCAAGTTTTACTACATTTAGACATGGACTGCTTCAGTGTTTGTGGAATCACAAATGACGCTGAATTGTACAGTTATCAGGGAACATTTCTGGCTTTATGATAAAAGAAGAGTCATTGATTAAGCAGTTGAGGATGCTAGGGCCCCAGACACAACCTGAGAAACTCCTGTAAAGATGTCCTGTGTTTGAGGTGTTTAATCAGCAGCAGTTAACCAGTTTAAATCTCTTCATTTAGGTGTGGTATGACTCCAACCAGTGGAGAATATTTTTCCTTGATTCCCATTGACTCAAGTTTTGCTAGGGCTCCATAATGGTACACTCAGTCAAATGCTGCCTTGATACCAGGAGCAGTCACCCTCACTTCCTTGAGCTCAGCTCTTCTGTCCACATTTGGACCAAAGCTGTAGTGAGGTCAGGAGTCAAGTGGCCTGACCAAACCCAAAGTGGGAGTCAATGAGGTCAGTTTTGAATCAATGCTGCTTGGTAGCACTGGTGGTGACACCTTCCATCACAATGCAGATAACTTAGAGTAGACTGATGATGTGATAAATGGCCAGGATAAGTGATTGGATATATCTTTCTATTAATGGACAGATTATATCTGGGCAATTTTCCACATTTCTGGGTAGATGCTAGTGTTTTAGCTGTATTGGCCACGATTAGCTAGAAACAAGATTAGTTCTGAAACACAAGTATGAGGTACTATTAGTGGAATTTTATTTGGGACCATCACCCCCGTAGTATTTTTCAGTGATTTTTTTAAATATCACCTGGGATGAACTGAATTAGCTGAAGATTGCCATCTGTGATAGAAGAGTCCTCAGGAGGAGTTTAAAATGGCTCATCCATTTAGCATTTGTGACTGAAGGTGGTTGTAAAATGCTTTAGTCTTGTATTGTGTTGCACTCCACCATTATTGAGATGGGTATTTATTTAGCACAATGTTGAATCATAATATGCTCAAAATATCAACACAACAGACTGTGCACTTGTCTCTTCTATTGAAACCGCCAGATGTGTGAGAGATAGGTAGATTTGCGAAGGTGATGTTAGGTAGGTTTTTTTAGTTCCCTCATAACAGAATATGGGGTGGCAATGGTCTAATGGTATTATTGCTAGACTATTAGCTCAGAAGCTCAGGTAATGTTTGGGGGACTTGCGTTCAAATCTGACCATGGCAGATGCTGGAATTTAAATTCAGTAAAGAATCTGAAATTAATGTACTAATGATGACAGGAAATCATTGTCAAATATTGGAAAAACCTAAGTTACTTTACTTATGCTGTTTAGGGAAAGAAACCTACCACCCTTATGTGGTTTGGTCAACATATGACATGCACACAGCAATATGGTGGACACTTTAACTGCCCTCTGGGCAATAAATACTCGCCTCACCAGAGACACCTGTTATGGAGCAGAGGTTGCCCACCACACCTCCAAGAGTTAATAACCTAATCACCCAAGAGTATCACCTGGCTTCATATCTGTTAAAAAGTGTGGTTAAATGAAATAAATCCCTGATATTCTCTTCATATATAACAAGTAACAATTCATTTATTTAACCCCAGCAGTGAACAAGTTAACAGAATTACTAACAAACTGAACAATTCCTCCCAACTAATTATTACCGTACTGATTTAACTTCTACTTGTATGCTGTTTCAATAATCACAAATCCCACTTATATAAACCCAAGTAATAAGAAAACAATAAATGAAAACTTAGTCTCTCAAAGTTCACACTGAATGTGTCTTCCAGAATGCTCTGCCTTCTCCTTTTCTCTGGGAATTCTTCTGTTCTGAACACCTCTCAACCTCAAATTCCAGTGTCAGGAACATTATCTAAGAGTGTCATGTGTCTTTATGAATAGAGGGTACTTGTTTTTTTTTGTAAAAAAAAGCATGGCGACTTCTGTGAAAGTGAGAGGTTTTTCTCAGGTGCGCTCTCTCTCAACTTTCAAAATGTTCCCATCTTTATACCATTGATGACCTATTAACTTCTTTACAATTGGATTGGTTCCAGATAGTTAAAACCCTCAGGTTTAAATTTGACAAGTTTTCAGTATCTAAGGACTTCGTTTAACTTAATTGGCTGACTCAAGCTAGTTAGCAAAACATCAAAACAAGCCTCAGGTTTTCTAATCACACAGTCAATTGTTACATGTTTCCATCTTAGAACTGTCTGTATATCTGCAGCTGCTTGCAGTCACTTTCTGGTTTACATCTCCAAGCTGAGAAAAGCTCTTTATTTCTTAAAGGTACCATACACTCTTTCCTCCTTTCATTTTTGTAAACAAATTCTCACTTCCTGCCTCTCATGTCATAAGTACTCGATACAACTTGTAACACTCCCATATCCCAACAGTGAGGAAAATAAAGAATAGCAGCTATCTTCTCCAAAGAACTTTGACTAAAGGTTTTAGTGAACCTTTTAATAATGGGCCACATGCAGATTGGTCAGCAAATTAAATGTTAATAGGATTCAAGGGAAAGTATCAAGGTAAATCCAAATTTGGCTCTGCAGCAGTAAAGAAAACGTTATAGTTGACTGTTGTTTGTGCAACCAGAAGGCTGTTCCCAGTAATGTTTGCAGGGCTCAGTACTGAGTCTCTTTCTTTTGTCAAATATCCATGGTTAAACTTTAATACAGATGATATAATTAAGATGTTTTCTCTTGATACTTGTTTTGAGGACACGAATAGGTCTACGAAGGGGAGTCTGAGCATACCTGAAAGGGATAGTCAGAAAGGCCACAGAGGGATACAGGTCCAGGCAAGCCCATGTTGGATTTCATACATCCTACATATCTCTTCCGAACCCACCACCTCCAACTCCTTCTGTCTCGTTCGAATCACCCTACCTCCCACCCAATCCCATGTCAAAATAGCCCTTACTCACCTCACACCTGGACTTGGATATCCTGTTTTCAGAGGAGGCGTAATTGGTTAGCACTGCT
The DNA here is from genome assembly GCF_037043375.1 of Chiloscyllium plagiosum. NCBI lineage: Eukaryota > Metazoa > Chordata > Chondrichthyes > Orectolobiformes > Hemiscylliidae > Chiloscyllium > Chiloscyllium plagiosum. Next base: position 19,965,045 of record NW_028270153.1, on the reverse strand, counting down.
GCCTCACAGCGTCAGAGACCTAGGTTCAATTCCTGCCGAGGGCAACTGTTTGTGTGGAGTTTGCACATTCTCCCCATGTCTACGTGGGTTTCCTTCGGGTGCTCCGGTTTCCTCGCACAGTCCAAAGGTGTGCAGGTTAGGTGAATTGGCCATGCTAAATTCCCCATCGTGTTAGGTGAAGGGGTAAATGTAGGGGAATGGGTCTGGGTGGGTTGCTCTTCGGAGGGTTGGTGTGGACTTGTTGGGCTGAAGGGCCTGTTTCCACACTGTCAGTAATCTAATCTAATCTAAAAACCTTCATCAATATCAACCACCCAAAAATGGGAGCAGTGATAGTAAAATTAAACTCAACATTGTGTTCAGAAGGTTATGAAGGATCTAATCCTAAAATGGGGTTCTGTTCCTTGAGCTTTTACGAGGCTTCATTGGAATATTCCAGGGACAAGAAGCACTAAGTGAGACAAGGATGTATCCAGCATTTTCTGTTGTACACACATTAAAATGTGGGCTTATGAATTTGATGTCAGATTTAAAGTCTACTGTTACAATAAAATAACACAGGATACCAGTTCCTTTCATTTGAACTCTAAATTAATTGGATTTACATTGTAGCCCAACAGCATGACAATAATTACACTTAATGGAAATATTAAAAATAGAATAAAACTCATGAGATATGAAAACCTTTAAAAAGCAAGTATAATAGCATCTAATTTCTGTCATTTGTTCAGTGGTAATTTTGTACCTCTTTGTGCTCTCTCTTCCAGTTCTTTCAAATAAACAAAACCTAAATACCAATCTTGTCATTGAAATAGAAATCTGATCTAATCAAACTTGTCTAATTCCACCAGATGCTGAAGCTGTGGTCACATTCTTCTGTTTCAAACAGCCACCCAAATTCTGAATAGTATGTTTTCCAAGATCAGCAAGCAGTACATGGATTCTCTCTCATTCTTAGATGTCCATCAACCAATTGTAGGTTCAAAAGTGACATCCCACATAACTCAATGAAATCTAGCAAATACTGAGGATGAAAAATTGATATTTCCACAAAGCCTTGCAAAGCCTTTGATTCATAAATGAATAAGACAACTAGATGTAATCTTCTTCACATGAGTGCAGATATGGGTGACTCCTAATTTTAAATATTATTATAACTTTTAAATCTTAAAATGACAACCAGGGCTGTGAACTGTTGGAGTATAATTTGGAACATGTATGCACCCTTTATATGTAGCAACAGATTATTGGGGTTGGATGGCTCAAGTTAATCTAATTTGAGGTTTGAAGCCCATTCAAAATAAATGGATCTCTTCTGATCTTCAGTTAGCTCTTCCTGTTGTGGCTTTTGAAAGAAATAGTCTTAGAATCCTGAGGTGTCCCTTTGTCAGCAAATTTTCAAGTCTTATTTTAAGCAAAAGTATTTTTGGAAATTCCCTCAATGACTGGCATGAGTCATACAGGAGAGTTCTAAGTACAATGCTTTTTATATGTTCATTTAACAAAACTTTGATGAACACCATTCACACAGATTTCCTGCCACTGCATGGTTGACAGATGACATTTGTGAGCACCATCTTGTGAGCAATGATAATAAACATACATTTGCGCGAGATGAAAGCATAATGATAAGGTCTTGTAATGTCTAAAGGTTAATCTTTATGGCCAGCTCAATTGTGCTCTGCAAATCTCAATGGTACAATGTCACAGGTGGCATTCTAACAGGAAGCTAAACTAGAAATATTTATCAATGAATGACGTGGATAGAGATTAAGTGTAACCCAGATTGATAAGGTTCACTGCAATGCTCCTGTTACTGTCCTGGCTGAGATCAACTAAATCATCAATAACAGGAAATGAAGTAGGCTCTATCAGCTGTAGGCTGAGGTATTCTCAAAATAAACAAGCAGCGTCAGAGGAGAGCTATCAACTGATCAAAAGGACACGAGCATTCCAATAGTCTAAAAAAAGTATGTAAATTTTAAAAATGTCTCTGGAACAAGGCAGCTTGGAAGGTTTAATGAGGTGGTGCACGGAAAAATGACAAATTCACATGTTGGCACAGTCCAAATTCTCCAGATATTTTACCTCCTGGGCCTCACTTCCAAAACTAAAAGTCCCTCTGAAACCCATTTGGGGTTTTGGGGAGCAATGTTTGTATCTGGGGGAGGAGGTGGTAGGGGTACTCACAATCGTGGGAGTCTCTTTCCTTCTTTAACTCAAAAGAACAATCCTGCCTAGCCTGACTTAAAAATGAAATTTTTTTAAAAAATTAAACATATGCATCTTTACTGGCCTTGGTCTAGCTCACAACAGGTCTAGTTTGGCCAGGAAACAACTGTTCCTTTTTGTCCAGTCCTCAATGTAATATTTTCAAACAGGCCCAAGAACACCAGCAGACCCCAGTCTGAAAATTGCACTCACCCAGACCATCTATTTATCTAGCCCTAGTTATCATAATTTATGTAAATAGAAATGAGATTGTATGTCCTATTAAATCTTGTGTTATATTTAAGAAAACCTGAGGACTTTTAAATGCTTACTCTAAATTTTCAAAATACTCATGCAATCCTCCACTAATCCCGATCCAATCTTGCTTTCTGAGCACAATGTGAAAAAATATTTCACTTAAAAAGTTTTTGCTTTTACCGAATTAGGTCAGCAAGTGCCTCTGGTTACTCATTAGTAAGTTTTGTCTTCAGGTAATTAGGTCATGCTGTTAGTGACACATTTTGAACTGCAAGCAATAAAGGTTGTCCATTTTCAGATTTAAATTTCAAAAATATACAAGTTGTCCTGAAACAAAATACTTTTTTTTGCATAAATTGCCACTGTGCTCTTTTTTCAACCTGTTGGGACATGTTATGATTCATCTTCATGGCAGGTGGAATTTGAACCAAGACCTTTTGGCTGAGAATAGGGACACAATCACAGTGCCACAGGATGCCAAATAGAAACGTAAACCAAACACCTGGGGCAAATGAATGTTCAACAGACAGGTTCATCAAGATTTGAACCCAGGATCTCTCACTCAACGAAAAGCCCAAAGTGAGAATCAATAGACTGCACTGCACCCTTTGAGATGACACAAAGTCTTTATAATTTATGAGAGGTAATTTATTTTTTGCATAGTTAAAGTGACTGATGGTCAATTGGTTGCCTCTTTTACATTGCTCCCAATGTTCAGTTCTGTTAAATTCGACTCCTCAGACATTGATGCATTGACTCAGACATTGATACGTCCAAAGGAGCAAGGTCAAGATAATGTCCAGGTTTGGGCTGACAAATGGCAAGCAACTACCATGTTACACAAATCCCAGGGCTCTTGTGATGGAGTGGTAGTGTCCCTACCACAGAGCAGGAGACCTGTGTTCAAATCCCAGCTGATCCAGAGTTATGTCATTACATCTCTGCATAGGCTGGTTGGAAAATATTTACACAAGTGCCAGGCAATGACCATCGCCAACAACCGAGAATCTAACCATTGCCCCTTAACATTCAATTGCATTACTATCACTGAATCCCCCAGTATTAAGATCCTGGGGAGGTTACCATTTACGAGAAGCTAAATTGGATCAGCCATTTAAATACTGTGACTGTAAGAGCTAGCAAGAGATCAGAAATTCTGCAATAACCTACCTTCTCTCTTCCTGAAACATGTCTACCATTGATAAAGCACACGTCAGATGTGTGATGGAATATTCCCTACTTGCCTGGATGAGTACAACTCCAACAACACTCAAGATGAATGACATCATCCAGGACAAAGTAATCACCTGACTGGCACCATCTCCACAAACACTGACTCCCTCCACCATCAATTCTCAGCGGCAGTCTTTACTATACAAAAGATAAAATACAGAAATTCTTTAAGCCTCACCAGACAACACCTTCCAAACCCTGACCACTACCATCTGGAAGGACAAAGACAGCAAATACTTGAGAACACCATCGCCAGCATGTCCTCTCCAAGACACTCACCATCCCAAATTGGAAATATATCATTGTTTCTTCAGTGTCAATATGGCAAACTTCTGGAACACACTTAATCATATTGCAGGCCTACCTACGATGCAGTGGTTCAAGAAAGCAGCTCACAACCACTTTCTCCAGGGCAATTTATGCTAGCCCAGCCAGCAATACTTACAGCCCATGAATGAATGGAATGAAGTAAAAATTATTTGGAACTGAAAATTAGGTAAGCTTTAAAATGTGTTGCCAATTCAGTATCACCTATCTTATATCATTACATTCAGCTATAATTACCTCCACGGACTTTTTATTCTCCATATGTTCTAGCCAACAAAGCATTTCTGATAGAATTTTTAAAATGATAGAAATACTTCTCAATTCTTTGAAAGCTGTTTAAAAAATAGAAAGGGCACCTTGAAACACCTCTGGGTTGGATTGAACGATAACAGCATGAGGAGATCATTGTGTTTAACGTTTTTAATACATTTCCCAAGAGATCCAAACATGCAAGGATCAGTTGCGAATAGGCGGTGAATACAGATATGGTTTCAGGACAGCGCTTGCAAATTTCTACTTTAAGAAGAAGTAATGTATTTTGAGTATTGCTGAAGCATTGTAGTGACTGAAAATACTTCACACCCGAGCCTGGGCTTATTCTGCCTATGGAAAAAGTGACACTCAATGGCATAAATTACTCATCAAAACTAAATTACTAAAGATTAATTGATTTAGTTCCCATATTTGTTATTGTACAAAATCAATCAACTTAGACATATAAACCTTTATTTCATGGTGACAAATGTCTAACTTTGAAATGAAATGATTAATTTAAGAAGGATAATCTTTTGTAGAGTGTTTGCAGCAAAATTGGTGCAATGTAGCTTTTGTGTGCTGAGAATCTCACGTCCTACCTCAGGAACTATACTGCCTGTGCAAAGTATATTATGAAATTAATCCAATAATTTTCACAACGGTAATATTCAATTAAGTTAATTGATTTCAAAAGAATGACTACATAAATACAGGTGTAAGGCTAGAAGAAGTATTCTGTTCTTTTTCTTATTTAGTTCCTTCAACCTGAAAAAAAGAGTTATGTGGTAAGTAATCTTAAAGAAAATATCTTCATAATTTCACTAAAATATTTTGATATTGTTGGATCTAGTCCAATTTTACACTGTGCAGTGAACAATATAATTATACTATGGCTGCATCTAGTCATAAGATCATGGAAAGACATTTCTGTAAATTAAAAGGCGAAAGAACTGCGGATGCTGGAAATCAGAAATACAAAAAAATTGCTGTAAAAGTTCAGTAGATCTGGTAGCATCTGTGGAGAGAAATCAGAGTTAGGATTTTGGGTCCAGTAACTCTTCTTCAGAACAGATGGTAGCTAGTTTTTTTTTATGCAGAAGATAGATTAGATTAGATTAGATTAGATTACTTACAGTGTGGAAACAGGCCCTTCGGCCCAACAAGTCCACACCGACCCGCCGAAGCGTATACCACCCAGACTCAGACTCCTACATTTACCCCTTCACCTAACACTACGGGCAATTTAGCATGGCCAATTCACCTAACCTGCACATTTTTGGATTGTGGGAGGAAACCGGAGCACCCGGAGGAAACCCACGAAGACACGGGGAGAATGTGCAAACTCCACACAGAGAGTCGCCTGAGGCGGGAGTTGAACCCGGGTCTCTGGCGCTGTGAGGCAGCAGTGCTAACCACTGTGCCACTGTGCCGTCGTGACGCCCTCAAAATAGGATGGGTGGAATGGGTAAGGAGTAAACAATAGATGGAGATAGAGCCCAAAGAGAAAGAAGAACAGTTGGACAGAAAAAGGAGTGGATAATGGTCAATTTAGGAGAATGAATGACTGCTATTAGGGAATATTAGTGGCTAACAATGGGTAGTTTGTAATAGCAGACCATGTGACAACAAGATCTGATGTTGGGTGTTGAGGTCAGGGCATGGAATCGCTAGAATTAGGAAGGGTCCCAGAGGACTGGAAAATTGCTAATGTGACACACCTGTTTAAAGAGGGAGTAAGGCAAAAGACGGAAAATTACAGACCAATAAGCCCATCCTCAGTTGTGGGTAAGATCCTGGAATCCATTGTGAAAGATGGGATTTCTGAATACTTGGAAATGTCAGCACAGTTTCATCAAGGGGAGGCCATACCTGACAAATCTGCTAGAATTCTTTGAGGAAGTAACGAGCAGGAGAGCCAATGGATGTTATCTACATGGACCTCAAGAAGGCCTTTGACATGGTGCTGCACAGAAGACTACTGAGTAAGATAAGGGCCCATGGTGTCAGAGGCAAGGCGCGAGCATGGACAGAAGCTTGGCTGATTGGCAGAAAGCAGAGAGTGGGAATAAAAGAAAGGGTCCTTCTCAGGATTGCAGTTGGTGACAAGTGGTGTATTTTGAGGCTCTGTGTTGGGACTATAACTTTTCACTTTATACATTAACAATTGAATAGAAGGAACTGAGGGCATTCTGGCTAGGTTTGCAGATGACACAAAGATAGATAGAGAGACAAATAGCATTCAGGAGCTGGGGAAGCTGCAGAAGGATTTGGACAGCTTAGGAGAGTGGACCAAGAAGTGGCAGATAGAGTTATAGAGTAATAGAGATGTACAGCACAGAAGCAGACCCTTCAGTCCAACTTGTCCATGCTGACCAGATGTCCCAACCAAATCCAGTCCCACCTGCCAGCACCCGGTCCATATCCCTCCAACCCCTCCTATTCAATATACCCATCCAGAACCCTTTTAAATGTTGCAATTGTACTAGCCTCCACCACTTCCTCTGGCAGCTCATTCCATACACGTACCACCCTCTGAGTGAAAAAGTTGCCTCTTAGGTCTCTTTTATATCTTCCCTCTCTCACCCTATGCTCTCTAGTTCTGTACTTCCCCAACCCAGGGAAAAGACTTTGTCTATTTATCCTATCCGCGCCCCTCAAGATTTTATAAACCTCTATAAGGTCACCGACGCTCCATGGAAAACAGCACTAACCTATTCAACCTCTCCCTACAGTTCAAATCCTCCAATCCTGGCAAAATTCTTGTAAATCTTTTCTGAACCCTTTCAAGTTTCACAACATCTTTCCGAAAGGAGACCAGAACTGCATGCAATATTCCAACTAATGACCTGTACAGCCGCAACATGACCTCTCAAAACCTGTACTCAATAATCTGACCAAAAAAGGAAAGCATACCAAACACCTTCTTCACTATCCTATCTACCTGTGACTCCAATTTCAAGGAACTATGAACCTGCACTCCAAGGTCTCTTTGTTCAGCAACTCTCCCTTGGACCTCACCATTATAGAGTCATAGAGATGTGCAGCATGGAATCAGACCCTTCGTTCCAACCTGTCCATGCCGACCAGATATCCCAACCCAATCTAGTCCCACCTGCCAGCACCCGGCCCATATCCCTCCAAACCCTTTCTATTCATATACCCATCCAAATGCCTCTTAAATGTTGCAATTGTACCAGCCTCCACCACGTCCTCTGGCAGCTCATCCCATACATGTACCACCCTCTGCGTGAAGATGTTGCCCCTTAGGTCCCTTTTATATCTTTTCCCTCTCACCCTAAACCTATGCCCTCTAGTTCTGGACTCCCTGACCTCAGGGAAAAGACTTTGTCTATTTACCCTATCCATGCCCCTCATAATTTTGTAAACCTCTATAAGGTCACACCTCAGCCTCCGACGCTCCAGGGAAAACAGCCCCGGCCTATTTAACCTCTCCCTATAGCTCAAATCCTCCAACCCTGGCAACATCTTTGTAAATCTTTTCTGAACCCTTGCAAGTTTCACAATATCTTGCCGATAGGAAGGAGACCAGAATTGCACGCAATATTCCAACAGTAGCCTAACCAATGTCCTGTACAGCCACAACATGACCTCCCACCTCCTGTACTCAATACTCTGACCAATAAAGGAAAGCATACCAAACACCTTCTTTGCTATCCTATCTACCTGCGACTCTACTTTCAAGGAGCTATGAACCTGCACTCCAAGGTCTCTCTGTTCAGCAACACTCCCTAGGACCTCACCATTAAGTGTTTAAGTCCTGCTAAGATTTGCTTTACCAAAATGCAGCACCTCGCATTTATCTGAATTAAACTCCATCTGCCACTTCTCAGCCCATTGGCTCATCTGATCAAGATCCCGTTGTAATCTGAGGTAAGCTTCTTTGCTGTCCACTACCCCTCCAATTTTGGTGTTACTAACTCTACCTCTTATGCTGACATCCAAATCATTTATATAAATGATGATCCTTGTGGCATTCCACTGGTCATAGGCCTCCTGTCTGAAAAACAACCCTCCACTACCACCCACTGTCTTCTACCTTTGAGCCAGTTCTGTATCCAAATGGCAAGTTCTCCCTGTATTCCATGAGATCTAACCTTGCTAATCAGTCTCCCATGAGGAACCTTGTCAAATGCCTTACTGAAGTCCATATTGATCACATCTACCTCTCTGCCCTCATCAATCCTCTTTGTTACTTCTTCTGAAAACTCAATCAAGTTTGTGAGACATGATGTTTGGAGTACAACGTGGGAAAGCGTGAGCTCATGCACTTTGGTGGGAAGAATAGAGGCATGGACTATTTTCTAAATGGGGAGAAAACGCAGAAGTCTGAAGTACAAAGGGACTTGGGGGTTCTCGTCCAGGATTCTCTCAAGATAAAGTTGCAGGTTGAATCAGTAGTTAGGAAGGAAAATGTAATGTGGCATTTATTTTGAGAGGACTTGAATATAAAGCAGGGATGTACTTCTGACCCTCTTTTAGGCTCTGGTCAGTCCACATTTGGAGCACTGTGCACAGTTTTGGGACCCATATGTCAGGAAGGATGTATGGACTTGGAGTGTGTTCATAGAAGATTGACGAGAATCGTCCCAGGAATGAAAAGTTTAAAATATGAGGAATGTTTGAGGACTCTGGGTCTATATTTGATGGAGTTTAGAAGGATATGGGGGGAATCTAACTGAAACATACAAGACACTGAATGGCCTTGACAAAGTAGATGTTGGGAAATGTTTCCATTGGTAGGAGAGACTAGGACCGGAGGACACAGCCTTAAAGGGAAATTGAAGATAAGGAGAAAATTCTTCAGCTAGAGAGTGGTGAATCTGTGGAATTCATTGCCACAGAAGACCTTAGAGGCCAGGCCATTGAGTATAATTAAGACTGAGATAGATAGGTTCTTGAGTATCAAGGGGATCAAGGGATGCAGGGAGAAAGCGGAAGAATGGGGTTAAGAAACTAATCAGCCATGATTGAATGGTGGAACATACTCGATGGGCCAAATGGCCTAATTTCTGCTCATGTGTCGTATGGTCTTATAGGAGAAGGTACCTCAAGCTCTAAAATTGTTGAACTCGACATGGAGTCCAGAAGGCTGGAGAGTTCCCAAGGAGAAAAGTGGTGTTGTTCTTCCAGCTCACACTGAGCTTCGCTGGAGCACTGCACTGCACTGAGGCAGGGATGTTCGCCAGGGAACAAAGTCGTGTGTTGAAGTGGCATGCAACCGGAAGCTCAGTTTGCTTTTTTGCTAACAGAACGTAGGTAGGCTGCGAAGTGGTCACCCTGTCTACCCTTTGTTTCCCAATGTCAAGGAGACCGCATTGTGAGCAGCAAATGCAGTCGACTTGATTGTGTGAGATGCAGGTAAAGCACTGCTTCATGTGCAAGCTATGTTTGGGTCCTTGGACACTGAGGAGAGAGGAAGTAAACAGGCAGGTGTTACACTTTTTGCGATTGCAGGGGAAGGTACCAAGGGACTGTGGGTGTGTGTTGGGAGTGAAGGGGGAGTGGACCAAAGTGTCCAGAAGCGATTGGTCCTTGCAGAGGTCTGACAGGAAAGGGAGGGGAATATGTACCTGCTGGTAACATTCCACAGGAGGTGGTGGAGATGACAGCGAATGATCCTCTGAACGTGGATGCTGGTGGGATGGTAGGTGAGGAAAAGGGTACCCTATTGCTGTTGTGGAAGGAGAGAGTGAGGCCTGTGTGGGAGATGGGTCAGACCCAGCTGAGGGCTCTGTCAACTACTGTGCTAGGGAATTCCTCTGTTGAGGAGGAAGGTGGACATTTTAAAGGCCCTGTTGTTGAATTTGGCATAATCAGAACAGAGTTGAAAAATGTGGTGCTGGAAAATCACAGTAGGCCAGGTAGCATCCGAGAAGCAGGAGAATCGACGTTTTGGGCATAAGCCCTTCTTCAGGAATGAGGCTGGTGTGCCAAGCGGGCTGAGATAAAAGGTAGGGGGGAGGAAATTTGGGGGAGGGGCGCTGGGAATACGATAGGTGGAAGGAGATGAGGGTGAGGGTGATAGGCCGGAGAGGGGGTGGGGGCAGAGAGGCCGGGAAGAAGATTGCAGGTCAAGAGGGCAGTGCTGAATGCAAGGGGTGGGACTGAGATAAGGTGGGGGGAGGGGAAATGAGGAAGCTGGAGAAATCTACATTCATCCCATGTGGTTGGAGAGTTCCTAGGCGGAAGATGAGGTGCTCTTCCTCCAGGCGTCGTGTGGTCAGGGTCTGGCGATGGAGGAGGCCAAGGACCTGCATGTCATTGGCGGAGTGGGAGGGGGAGCTAAAGTGTTCAGCCACGGGGAGGCTGGGTTGGTTGGTGCGGGTGTCCCAGAGGTGTTGCCTGAAACGTTCCGCAAGTAGGCGGCCTGTCTCCCCAATGTAGAGGAGGCCACATCAGGTGCAGCGGATACAGTAAATGATGTGTATGGAGGTGCAGGTGAATTTGCGACAGATATAGAAGGATCCATTAGGGCCTTGGAGGGAGGCGAGGGGGGAGGTGTGGGCGCAAGTTTTGCACTTCTTGCGGTTGCAGGGGAAGGTGCTGGGAGTGAAGGTTGGGTTGGTGGGGGGTGTGGACCTGATGAGGGAGTCGCGGAGGGAGTGGTCTCTTCTGAATGCTGATAATCATAACAGATGCAATGGAGACAGAGGAACTGGGAAAATGGAATAGAGTCTTTACAGGAAGCAGGGGGTGGGGACGTATAGTTAAGTTAATTGTGGGAGTCAGTTGCTTATTGATGGATATTGGTAGCCAGCCTATCCCCAGAAATAGAAACACAGGTGTCAAGGGAGGGAAGGGAGGAGTCAGGGATGGACAAGGTGAAGGTGAGAGCAGGGTGGAATTTGGAAGTGAAATTGATAAACGTTTTGAATTCTGGAAGAGAGAGGAAGCAGCACAGATTATATCATCGGTAAACCAGAGAAAGAGTTATGGATGGGTTCCAGAATGTTTCACATAAACTGCAAAGAGATGGGAGTAACTGGGGCCTATGTGGGTACACAGGGCCATCTCTGAGCCATCTTGATGGGAGATGGATAACATAGTGATTGTAACGAGGTCAGCCAGGTGACCTCAAAGTATATGAGTTCCTTGATTGGGGTCGTCAATCTGATTCAATCAGGGAGCCCTAGCTGACAGATATAAACAGGACTGTCAGAGGTTTTGTTCACTCTGACAGCTGGCTCCGAGGAAGCTGGACCGGTGTCAAGTACTATACACGTGTAAATAAAGGGTGACTTGGTGACGGGATATTGGCCTTTGTGGAGCTATTTCAGATCTGAAAAGAGATTGCATGTCCAGGTAAAGAGGAGGTGGCTGGAGTCTGCAAACTGGAAACTCTGAAACTGACTTTCATCTGTGATTCTTCGACACTTTAAGTAGGAAGGGATGCAGAAAGAATTAAGTTAAGGTAGGTAGAGACAGGCAGGAGGAGGCAGAAACAATGGATCTTCCTGGGTAGTTCTGTTTTTGGATTTTAGGAATAAGGTAGAAGAGAGCTGTGTGGGATTGGGTGACAATGAGCTTACAGTGACTGGGAGGGGAGATCACGATATGGAATGAAATTAGGCTGGCACTCAGCCTCTGCAATGTAGAGGTCAGTCTGCCTGATAATAATAGCATCACCCTTGTCAGCAGGCTTAATTACAACATCAGGGTTTGGTCTGAGACCATGGAGTAGAGTCAGTTCACAGGGAGATAGGTTGGAATGGATGAAGCGAGCAGAGAAATTGAGGTGACCAATGTCACGTTGATAGTTCTCGATGAACAGGTTGAGTGCAGGAAAATGCAATGGGAGGCGTCCAGGTGGAGTGAGAGTGTTGGAGGTGAGCAAAGGGGTCTGTGAGACGGGGAGAGGATTCTTGTCCAAAGAAATGTGCTTGAGTTGAAGACAATAGAAGAATAATTCAACATCATGTCATGCCTGAAACTCACTAAGGAAGGGATGCACAGGGATAAAATTGAGACCTTGGCAGAGGACAGGATACTCAGCATCAGACAGCAGAAGGCCAGATGAATACTGTCAATTATTCTTGTATCACCAGTTTCAGGAATGACAAATCAGACATGATTTTAAACTCAAATCTTGAAATAGATTATAAAGAGGAGTTTGAAAAACAGAGTGGTGCAATAGTTTTGACACTAGCTATTTTACATGGAATCGGGATCAAATCTAGCCTAACCTGACATCAGAAAGTCGCCTTTTTCTGTAACTTGTAAGGGAGGTGTACGAAATGAGTTTGGAAACTCTCAATTCAATTTTAAAACTATTGCTAATTGGAAAGGCAATATTTGGCAGTTTTCCTCATTGAGGCCAAAGAATGATTGGTGTTGGAGATGGAAATAATATTGCACTAATAGGAGATGTTCCTCAATGGCTGAAGGGGTGACTTTTTGATGAGACAACAGAAGGAATTTTGTTCTGTATCTTGCACTACTCAACCTGATACAAGTGCTTCATAGTTGTGATGAGGGAAGAGATCCATTCCCTTAGCATTCACATCTTCACTTTGAAGAACGATAAAGAAATATAGCAAATTTCTATTAAAAACGTAAGAACCAGGATAAGAAGCAAGCAATTCAGCTCCCTGAACTTGCTCTGCATTTTGAAACAAACATGGCTGATCTCATCTCGGCTTCAACTCCACTTTCGCCATAACCCTTCTCCCCATTATTAATTAAAAATCTGTCTATCTCCTCTTGAAATTCCTCAATGCCACTGGATCCACTGGACTATGGTGTAGTGAATTCCACAGATTCATGAACTGATTTCTCCTCAGTGAATTATTGCACTGTATTGACTACAATGTCAAGCTCAGTGTCTCGGGAGACTCTGAAGTTTTGTCAGGAGAAACCACTAATTAGGATATTGGATAATGTATCAGAACATTATTGTAAAATAAGATGTGACTTTGAATCCACAATCCTTTATATGGGTTGAGTCATTAATCTCAGCATTAAACTTTAGCACTAAGTATTTTTATTCAAATCAATCTGCACAAATTAGTTCACAACAAGCTATAACAAGTTTTACGGTTGAGGATTTATTTATTGAGCACTGCGGATGTCCAATAATTTTATTGGACTACAGGTCATTATGCTATAACCGCATTTCATTAATGCGAATTCGCTGTAACACGATTATTGTATTGAGAACACTGTTTTGAAATTGCAAACTTTTAAAATGTGTGTTGGCTATAATGAGATTATATTGCCTAAATTTTAAGTGCTGTTTCTAAAGCGCAATTTTTCTATAATGTGGAGTTGCACAAGAATGCAACCACCGCATTGTAGAAGAACTACCTGCATTGTGTCTTAAACATGTCAAACACATAATAGGTAATTTTAAAAATTATATAATATAAATAATTTTGTAAGGCTCAAATTACTAGGAAATAAATACTACCAGATTCCATATGACCCTCTTGGGTGATTGCATCACAATTTTGTCCTCCAAACAATCTTGAGGAATGACAATGATAGCTCTAGATTATAATAGATGACCCACCTCAGCTTCCTCCTGAGAAGTCCCAATCTTGTCCTCAGTCCAAAATTTTATCACAATTTTCAGCCAATTCAAATCATATGATGTAATTTCAAGAAAAGGGCAAAGGCAAGGGCAATTGAAAAGACAAATTTTGACAACGCTCCAGCAATATTACTGAAGACTTGTGCTTCAGAACAAGCTGGGTACCCTAGTCAAGCTGTTCCATAACAGTTACAATGCTGACATTTGTCTAACAATATGGAGGATTGCACAATTATGTCTTTTCCACAAAACTCAGGATAAATCCACCCTGGCCAACGTCCACCTTATCGGTGGACTCTCAATCATCAACATGATGGAAAATGTTGTCAACAGTGCTATCAAGAGGTACATATATAGCATTAACCTGTTCATTGATACTCAGTTTGAATTTTGTCATGGTCACACAGCTCCAGAACTCATTACATCCTTGGCCCAAGTATGGACAAAAGTGTTGAATTCAAGTGGTTCGGAAAATGTGTCTACTATTGACATCAAAGTAACATTTGATTGAGTGTGGCATCAAGGATCTCTGGCAAAACTGAAGTCATTGGGAATAAGGGAGAAAGTTTTCTAATGATTGGAGTAATACATAACATAAAGAAAGATAGTTACGATAGCTACAAGGCAATCATCTAAGCCCCAAGATGTAACTGCGAAAATTTCTCAAGGTAGTGTCTTGGGCCCAAGACACTATCTTTAGCTGTTTCACCAGTGACCTTCTCTTTATTATAAGGTCAGAATGAAGACATTCACTGATGAATGAACAATGTGCAGTGCTATTTCAGACTCTTCAGATACTCAAGTTGCCAATGGTCCACATACAGCAAGATGTGGACAACTTTCAGGCTTGAGATGCGAAATGGCAAATAACATTCATGCCAGAGGTGTCAAGTAGTGATCAGCCTCTTGATATACAATGGCATTTCTATCTTTGAATTCTTCACTAAAAACATCCTGGATGTTACATTGCCCAGAAACTGAATTGAACTAGCGATTTAAATACTGTGGCTACAAGAGCAGATCAGGGGCTGTGAATTTTGCCCCAAATAACTCTCCTCCTCATTCACTATTTACAGTATTGGGGAATTCAGTGATGGTAACTCCATTCCGAACAACACCTCATGAACTACAGTGGTTCAAGAAAATTACTCATCACCTTTTCAATGACAATTCAGTATGAATAGCAAATGCTGGCCTCACTAGCAATGCACACATTTAGTTTATTCTTTTATGTAGATAACAGGAATAAGTCCCACAATATTTAGTTACTCTAGTTGCCATATACCACATTGATATTTTGTTCAAAATAGCTACCATGTGGGAGAAGTATTCAGCGAAATAGCCCACCTTAAAATTGGATAATATTAAAAATTTAAACCAAGATTTTGTAACTGCTGTTACATAGAAAGAAAGTGATGACAAAGTGGATTTGTTGCATGCTAATGTTGTTTGCTGCCTTAAAAATAACATTAACAATGGAAAAGGATAGATAGCAAATTAGGTAGTAAGCAAGGCACCATTAATTTCTCGTGGTTGTGCTGCTTTAGTCATCATTGCTTTCTTCATCTTTCTCCGCCTTTTAATATAAATGAGTATGCCACATTCATCTGACAGCTATTCTCCATCATTTATCTGAAATCCTTGCATCATTTCTGTGCATCTGAATGTAGTCAGTACATCTCCAGTAATGATTTTTCTTTACTTTGTTGTATTATGAGCTTCAAATTTCTCCAGGAAACTTCTGCCCCTCCTCTCCCTCAACTGCATTTTGTCAGGGGCATAGACCCCTCACATCACAATTGCTCCTTTGATTATCTCCAACTGTCAGACTCTTTATCCAACACTCAGTCTTGGTTGTAATTTGGGTTTCTGCAAAATAGCTGCAAAAATAAAGGCATCCAAATCCATGCAGCAATATCCACTTCCTCCCTTCCATGATTCAAGATCAAGTTGTTAATGTGTCAGCAGTAGAGAATGTACAAATAATGAGAAAACATTTAAAGGGATTATAAAATAACTGTGATGGCTTAATTGTATTTTTAATTGATTATTGGATGGTTTGATTTTCAATCTGAAGTTGGAAATCCATTGCCCACGTATTTTGGGTCGTGACCCTATTTTGCATCTATGTTGTTCATGCAATGTTATTTTCAAATGTAGATATCCTAATTCAATCAGCATTTAGCTGGGTACCCAATTAGTCATGCTAAGCTCAGTCAGGGAGGTGCTGCTCAGTGTGGTCATTAAAAGCGGGGCCTTTGTTTGTGGGAGCGGCAAAGCACAATCTTAAAGATATGGCAGCCTCACCATGTCAAGAAATGACAATTGGCCTACTAAAAAGAGCTGAATCTGATCCAAATTTTAAAAAAATCTTGAGTGGTTTAGTACTTTCAAGATCAAGAAAAAAATCTAAATGTCCTCGCATTGAAGCAGACAGTACTGTCACATATGGGCCATGTTTATGGGCAGCATGGTAGCTCAGTGGTTAGCACTGCTGCCTCACAGCATCAGGGACCTGGGTTCAATTCCAATCTTGGGCGACTGTCTGTGTGGAGTTTGCACATTCTCCCTGTGTCTGTGTGGATTTCCTCCCACAATTCAGTCATGGTAAAAGTGGAGTTACAGGGTTAGGTTTGGGGGCTAAGTCTGTGTGGGATGCTCTTCAGATGGTTGGTGCAGACTTGAAGGGCCGAATGGCTTCTTCCCACACAGTAGGGATTCTATGATTATATTCTATCTGCACCAAACTGTTGGGGTTCAGTGATTTGTAAATTATAAATTGCCTTTTTCTCCTTTACATTGGCGAAAAAGGCTGATTAGAAGCTTATTCGGTCATTCATTGCAGGAGTGGTGTCCTGAGTCTTCTATCCTTCCTTGCTTTGATAAATTCCAGCACATTCAGAGGTATTGGACAATTCAAACACCAACAGGAAAGGCATAGTCACTCTTGTTCTCATACCCACCAGTGATTGAGACTCTTGGTCAATATGCCATTCTCACTTGCTAAGTGTGCGAACAGTAATTTACAATAGTTTACATAACAATTGCTGGTCAAGGCAAACCCACATATTGCCAAGGAGGATTGCTTAACAGTACATAATGATTTTTGGATAACATGATATAATTGCACAAAGAATTTTACATAGATTAAACAAAGCTGAAACGAAAACAGAAATTGCTGGAGAAACTCAGCAGGTCTAGCAACATCTGTGGAGAGAACAGAGTTATTGTTTTGATTCCAGTGACCCTTCTTCTGAACTTAATTTAACAAACCCTCATTTCAAAGTACTGATTAAATAAGTTGATGACTGGTTCTTCAACAATTATCCTCATTGACCAAAAGTGTCTTTAATTGCAGATACTAAAGATCTGAAACAAACAAAAACAGAAATTACTGGAGAAATTCACTAGACTGAGAATTCTAATTTTGTTTTCTCTCCACAGATGGATCACACCTGATGAGTTTCTCCACCAGTTTCTGTTTTTGTTTGTTTCAAATCTTCAGCATTCACAGTTCACTTGGATATCTTTTACTAGATTTTCTGCAGTATTATTGAGTGCAATGTTATGTGTTATGTCTTAAATTTTTGGGTTTTCCATTTCTGGGGTGTAGAATAGATGAATATAGAAAATTCACAGAACCATTATCATTTCTTCCGTTCCAACATTAATCTTTGTATTTGCAGTTCACTTTACCAAAGTAATAAAAAGTTGCCAAATGTATTCTGATCAAATTAACAGTGCTGATTTGTGTTAGTTATGAAATTTAGGTTTGGAGTGTGAAATATACATCTTTAAAGCTACAAAAATATTGTCCTGTAAGCTGCTCCACATTCATGTAAATATCCACCTCCAAGTCAATGCAACTCCCAAGAAATTTCTGCTTTTTCAAGACCTTCACTCCTGTCAAAGTATCAACTCATTTCCAACTAAGTCCAACACCTTTATCAAATATAAAACAAACATTGGTTCAGTGATAGAGCATCCATCTTTGTTGAAAAAGGTATTATATAGTCAGTACCTAGAGAAAGAAAATCACCAGTGACAAGGTTGTGCAACGTTTACAATATGTTTAATGGAACATTTCTATAAACAAGAATTCTTAGAGTATAATATTGTACCAATGCTGAGCCATAGTTAGAATGAAAGTCAGTTGCACTGAAAGAACAAGTACCTAACTTATAAAACAGAATGGATCTATTAAGAATTACAGAAATCATTCTAGAATATATCAGAATTGCTGTGACATTATTGTCATGACAGAATATAACATAGAAATTATTTTAAACCTTTTTCCTCCTGGTCTGTTTGGACAAAGTTTTGTTACCCTATAGCATAGAAAGTGTTCTCTTCCCACCATCTTGAAATCCCTAGTCGCTGGGGAATGAAGACAATTGCTTGAATACACCCAAACTCTAATTTTGACTTCCTGTTTCCTAGGGAGAGGGAAATATGCTGGAGTTGGTTATAAAATCACTATTTCTGTTCAGTATTAGTGGTAGACTACTATTTGTATGTGGAAAATCACAGAACAATTTCATAAGTTCACTTTATACTGCCTGTCAGTGTTCTTCATGAAGTATTGAATTTTCTTATTAGTTTTTGCTCCAGTTTATTCTCTACAAAAGGCACAAAACCAAATGAAAGATTTAGGAGAACATCCCTACAAAATGCACCTGTTTAACTGTTTGCATTTACTAAAACTGGTTGCTCTAATAAAAAAAAGAGTTTGTCACTACTTTGACTTTGGCAATGTTCACATGCAAGATTGCTAAATACCCCTGAGCTGGGCAAATTTTAAATGTTTCCCTTTATGTGTCAGAGATCACTACATTTGCATATAGATGTGTTTACTGAGTAATTGACTCAAATTTAGTAAACCAGCAACAAGCTCATGTGTGTTTAAAAAGGTTATTTTATTTTCACACACTTGACAGGAAGGTGAATGAAAATATGACATCTCACTCACTCAACATATCCACACAATAAATGTAGATGAAGTTACATACAGGTTAAGATAAAACAGTAATTAGAAAAACAGAATTTAAGTCAGTCTCTACTTCAGAATAGAATTGATGTTTCTGAGTGGAGTTGATACTTTGGCTGGAGTGAAGATATGGGAAGCAAAGATTTCTTGGTAGCTGTGCAGATTTTTGCAGTTGATGTAGCTGGAGGTGGATATAGTGAACATGAAGGTGCAGCAATTTGCTGGATAGATTATTTCTCTCTCTTTTCCCCCTTAACATATTGCAGGTATAGTACTTGGTAGCTTAGCTGAGTACAGTGTTCTGATGGCTTTTCTGTTCATACTTTCTTTGCGATGGAATTCGTTATATCTCTTAGCAGGGAAGATAGCCACTGTGTCAAGTGTCTTACATGAAGTGTTGAGTCATGGCTCAAATAAGGTATATTGGTAATTCAATCAGCAGTCTTGATTCTTCTCCACCAAAGCCTTTCCTGTTTGCAAAGGAAAATCTGCATTCTCACAATGAAGGTTTTGAGGGGCCTTTTCTATTCTCTGACTTAGTGATTCACATTGCAAGGTAGCTTTTGTCCTCTTGCGTTAAGACATTCCAATTTACTCAAATGTCTGTAGTCCGTGGAAGCTGGTTTGACTTTCAATCTCTTTAAAGGTAGCTTTAAAAAGATATAGTTCTTCAATATTTGCAACATCATCATGTTGCCATGAAACCACCAAACTGTGCAACACCAACTTGCATTCTTATGGCAACTTTAAATCATCCGAAAGGACTTCATAGGAGCATTAACAATTAGAATTTAAAATCAGTCACATAATAACATGTTAGCACACTTAAAAAGACCCTTTTATTTAATTAATACCAGCATTTTTTCCAGATTTTAAAAATTAAATACAAATTCTCAAACTGTCATGATGGATATTGAACCCATATTCTTTGCTTTACCAGGAACATAACAATGAAATATGGCAACAAGGATATAAGAACAAGGATATAAGAACAACGATATAAGAAGGGATTGTTCAAAGTGTAGAAAGTTAAAAGTCACACAAAACCAGATTATAGTCCAACAGATTTATTTGGAAGTATGAGCTTTTGGAGCACTGCTCCTTTGTCAGGGAGATAGTGGGGCAGGATCACCAGACACAAAATTTGTAGTGCAAGATCATAGTGTCATGCAACTGATATGATATATTGAACAAATCTACATTGCTGTTAAGTCTTTCTTCTTTTAGAATGGGTTGCAGGGTTTAATTCATTAACATGTAAATCTCAGAACTTATTTCAAGTCACATTCCCGAGATAAGTTAAGGTTTTATAAAAAAAAGGTGACATCTCATTTCAGAGTATGATCAGAGTAGGCTGTGTGATCAGAATATAGAAGACTTGGTTGGAGTGAGAAGGCGACTGAGTGAGGATGTGGGGTTTTGGGGAAAGAGGGGAAAATTGGGGTTTTAATTAAAAAATAAACTATCTGAGCCAGAGACAAGAAAGAGAGAAAATAAAGCTTGGCTCAAAAGGCCTACCTCTACTGATGCCAATGGTAACATGATGTCACAAGTGCAGGGAAAACAGTTGATTGGTGAGAAAGATTGGACAATATTTCTAATCTTTAAATCTTGGATATTGACTTTGTATTGAAGTCTCTCGGCTTCTTTTCTCTCCTTTTCTGATAAATAGCTTACTACATTTTCATATTAAGTTTATCATTATTCTATAGGTAACAATAATTTTGGGGTTATGGAATGGCAGCTCTGAAGGGTCAAGAGGATTTCACATTCTGAAATGTGTGTGAAGTCATGGATGTAGCATGTGTGCTGGACAAATCTATCTGCAGGAATTGTCACCAGTAACACAAACTTGAGCTCTGAATCTTGGAAGTTAAGCAGTAGCTGGAGTCACTGTCATGCATCGCAAGGCACCAAACTATGTGGATTGCATATATAGGAAGGTGGTCACACCATAGATTAGTAGACAGGCAGAGAGGCAATGGATGATTACTTAGCAGTCACAAAATATAGCAGGTGATTTAGATTACCAGGAATCTATCATTGTATAATAAGAAAGGGCCAATTAATAATTAACAGGAGGTTGGAATGTATGGAGGTACAAAGTGACATAGGTGCCCTTGTTAATAAGTCATTTCAGGCTGACATACAAATGCACCAAGCTATTTGGAAAGCTAATGAAATGTTAGCTTTTGCGGCAAGAGGATTTAAGTACTGGAGTAGTGAAGTCTTGCTTCAAGCTGAAAGGTGCTTGGTTAGACTGGTGTCTTGTATGCAGCTTTGGTCTCCTCGTCTCAGGAAAAATATTATTGCTACGGAGGGAGTGCAACAAGTGTTCACCTGGGTTGGCTGGACTATCAAATGAAGCAATATTGGGTAAATTGGGCTTGTATTCCCTGGAATTTTGAAGATTAAGAAGTGATCTAATTGAAACTTCTAAAATTCTTAAAGGGATAAACAGAGAAGTTGCAAATAATATGTTTCCTCTCGTTGGAGAATCTAGAACTGGGGACATAATTTTTAAATTAGGGAGATGTCACTTAGGCCCAGGTTGAGGAGAATGTTTTTCACTCAAAGGGTTGTGCACCTTGGAATTCTCTACCACAGGGCTGTGGAAGTACAGTCTTTGAATATGTTTAAAAGTGGTAGATTTCTGATTACCAATGGTCTATACAGTTATGCAGATGGGGTGGATAAAAGACACTGAAGTATTTGATCGGCTAGGATTGTACTGAATAGTGGGCAGGCTCGATGGGCTCAACAGCATACTCTTGATCCTATGTTTCTATGAAAATATTACCAAACATCCCATTGAGTTTTTCTATGCAGAGTTAATAGCCATCTCTAGCAACTTCTTTAGCAACCTTTTGAACGCTTGTAGTAAACTTAAAATCCACTACATCAGCTGATAATCTTCGACCAAGGGTAAATAATCCTCTAGGAAATATCTCCTGAAATATAACTTTGTTTTATCCTGGCAGGATTTTAAAATAATCTGTCCACTGTACACAGTCTACTCTCTTTGTCAAATTTTACTTGTTTCTCCTCAAAATTTCTGATACTAGTGCAGATCTTCATGTCATCTGCAAACTTGCTGGCGGTACTTCCAATGCTTTCATCCACATTGATGTATCAGATCGTTTCACAAAGAAAGAAGACTCTAGCATCAGTTCATGCAGAATTCAGTTTGTGACTATTTCTATATGGATTCCCGGCCATTCCTAAACTTTGTAATGGTAAACTAAATTTTTCTGGAACTATTTACAAGATTCCACCATTGCTCTGATGAAATATGTGAACAATTAAGAGACTAAATATGAATTAAATCAAGGGATAGAAAGAAGGAATCCATACTGTAAATTAGGCTTGATAACAGTCAATATTTAAAGTAATTTTATTTGTGAAACCACGCAAATTGTTGATGGGATTCAGAATCTGTTAATCAAATGGCCACTGTCTGAGCAATTCAAATCTGTTATTGATTCATTTGCATTCAAGATTATTCTGGAATTTTGGTCAGTGGAATTAAGAATTAACTAATTAAACTTCGGCCTTTCAGAAAGCAAGACAATATTGCAAATAATTTTCAATTAACTTCTCATTAGACTACTCCTATTGTAATATAGTTGAAGGACAGCAGAGGGCAGCCTTTTTTTAATTTCAAAAATATACCTCAATCATAAAACTATATGTACAGATATAGTCAGTAATCAGTTTGGTTGCATACAGTAACTTCTGAAGAATCAAACAAACATTGAAGTTTGCCTCTATCTAGCAAACAAACCAAAAGCATTTCTTACATATACAGGAATATATTCAGATACATTGGGAGGGTCCAATAACTGAATGGACACCCATTTAACTTCGACAGTAAGACCTTAGATGGTGGTCTTTCCCCACTGTGCCTTGCAGCTGCCCCAAGCTTTATTCTGTCCCTCAACACCTAGCCCTGGACCTTGGAATGTGCTAGAGTGTCACATTCGGTCAAAGTCCTTGCTCTGGAAGACCAACAAGTTTCAGGCAGACCAAACAGCATCTTTCACCGAGTTGATGGTCTTCCAGGTACAGTTGTTGCTTGTCTCAGTGTAAGTCCTGGAGAACGGACCATAAAGCACAGAGTCCTGTGTCACAGGCTGCTTGGGATGAACCTTGACAAAAACCATTGCATCTTTCTCCAGACTTCCTTTGCAAAGGCACATTCCACCAGATGTGTCACAGACTCTACCTCCTCACCCTGGCAGTGTGCGGTGGTGCAGAAAGTTCAGGCATACTTGAAGGATCTCATAGGTAGAGCTCTTCTCATCACCAGCTAAGCAATACATGCTGCTTGTTGGAAAGTCTCATGATGAGGCATTCTGCAAATTACTGACAGTCTACTCAGGGGACAACCCGACAGGATCCACCCTCTCCTTTTCCCATGGGGCCTCAAGGACACTGTGTACTGATCACTTCCTGACAGACTTCTGGTCAAAGATGTTTTTCTTTGCAAATTTCTCCACAAAGAACAGGCAATATGGATAAATGACAAAAAGTAGTGGACCCAGCACCGATTCTTGTGGCACTCCACTGGTCACAGGCCTCCAGTCTGAAAAACAACCCTTCACCACCACCCTCTGTCTTCTGGCTCAAAGGTAGAAGACAGAGGGTGGTAGTGGAGGGCTGTTTTTCAGAGTGGAGGCCTGTGACCAGTGGAGTGGCACATGGATCAGTGCTGGGTTCACTACTTTTTGTCGTTTATACAAACGATTTGGATGTGACCAGAAGAGGTATAGTTAGTAAGTTTGCAGATGACACCAAAATTGTAGGTGTAGTGGACAAAGAAGAAGGTTACCTCAGATTACAACGGGATCTTGACCAGATGGGCCAATGGGCTGAGAAGTGGCAAATGAGTTTAATTTAGATAAATGCGAAGTGCTGCATTTTGGGAAAGCAAATCTTAGCAGCATTTATACACTTAATGGTAAGGTCCAAGGGAATGTTACTGAATAAAGAGACCTTGGAGTGCAGGCTTATAGCTCCTTGAAAGTGGAGTTTCGGTAGATAGGATAGTGAAGAAGGCGTTTGGTATGCTTTCCTTTATTGGCTAGAGCATTGAGTACAGGAGTTGGGAGGTCATGTTGCAGCTGTACAGGATATTGGTTTGGCCACTTTTGGAATATAGCGTGCAATTCTGGTCTCCTTCCTATCGGAAGGATGTTGTGTAACTTGAAAGGTTACAGAACGTATTTCCAAGGATGTTGCCAGGGTTGGAGGATTTGAGCTTGAGGGAGAGGTTGAATAGGCTGGGGCTGTTTTTCCTTGGAGTGTCGGAGGCTGAGGAGTGACCTTATAGAGATTTATAAAATCATCAAGGGCATGGATAGGATAAAGTCTCTTTCCTGGGGTGGGGGTGTTTAGAATGAGAGGGGAAAGATATAAAAGAGACCTAAGGGGCAACTTTTTCACGCAGAGGATGGTACGTGTATGGAATGAACTGCCAGAGGAAGTGTTGGAGGCTGGTATAATTGCAACATGTAATTGGTGGAGGCATGTGGGGAAATTGAATAGGAAGGGTTGGAGGGATATGGGCCAGGTGCTGGCAGGTGGGAGTAGATTAATTTGGGATATCTGGTCGGCATGGACGGGTTAGACCGAAGGGTCTGTTTCCGTGCTGTACATCTCTATGACTCTATGAATGGTCCAACTATTTGAAGCGATCTGCAGTAATGAGGCCAGACTCATCCTTTCCAACACCAGGAATAGGTAGAACCTCAGTATGAAGTGACATTTTGTTTGTGTACCGAGGGTCTACACACAAATTGATGCAGCCATATACGAAGCTGGTCATCAGGATGAGGGCAGTGTTGGGTAACTCCTAATCCAGAGCTTTGTCCATGTGTCTCTGCATACATTGTCCATCTTAGACCTTCAAATCAAGTGGAAGATGGCTCAGGTGAATGCAATAGTGCAGGTTCTGAGAAGCGCCACTATACCACATACACAAGAGACAGGGTGCCTCACAACTGATGACCAGGTTTTTACCTTCAATGGAGAGCTAGCGGTGCTCCCAGAAGACCAGTTTCTGCCTCACCTTGTCAATGCGCTTCTCCCAAGTTGTTGCACATGCCCGGCCCCACTGAACCATATTCTCAGCACCTTCAGGTAATCTGTCCTGACAGGGTGAAGGGGATAAAGGATTGGTTGGCTCAGTTCCCAAAGAACATGATCTCACTCTTGCCTCAATTTACCTTGGCTCTCGAGGCCAGTTGGAAACAATTGCAGATGCTTTTGAGTCTGCACACTGATCGTGGATCTGAGCAGAAAACGGTGACATCATCCATTTACGGGGAGGCTTTGACCTGAAGGCCTCCACTACCTGGAATAGTCACCCCTCTCAGGCTCATATCCTTCCTGGAGGACTTGGCAAAAGACGTTATGCAACACACAAACAAGGCAGCAGAGAGAGGGCAGTCCTGCCTGACTCCAGATCTGGTTGGCAAACCTTCTGATCCCCTCTCATTAATTGAGACCGCACTAACAATTTTCGTGTAAACCAGTCAGATCCACTTGTAAACTCCCTCCTCAAAGCCCATTTTGGACATCCCACATTTAGGTGTGTAATATCCTGTCAAAGGCCTTCTCCTGATCCAGGCTGATGAGGCAGGAATCCAACCCCCTGTCCTGCATGTAGGCGATTGTATCCCTGAGGAGTGCAAAGCTCTCAGAGATCATCCTGTCCAGCACAACACAGGTTGGTCTGGATGAATCATTGATCCTAGAGCAGACCTGACATATCCCATGACTACGTGGGTTAGCCATGGAAAATGCAGGTTTACAGGAATTGGGTAGGGGGTTGGGTCAGAGTGGGCTGCACTTTGGAGGGACCGTACGGACTCAATGGGCTGAATGGCCTGCTTGCACACAAAGGGATTCTATAATTCTATGACCTTATATGGGATTTTGTAATCTGCATACAGCAATGAAATCGGTTGCCAATTTCCAATTTCGTCCCTCTCCCCCTTCCGCTTGTAGATGGAGATGATGATACCTTTCCTCATGGATTCATACATACACCTCCAGCAAGTCCTGGCCAACCACTTCCCACAGAGCTGAATGCAATTTGGCTGGTAAGCCATCGCTTCCAGGTTTTACTCTTTGTTAAAGAATCAAAGGCCTTGGTCAGCTCATCCAGAGACAATGGTTGGTCCAGACTCTTCCACATGCTGCCATCTAGGGCCTCTGTAACAGAGGACAGGAATGACTGAGAAGCTGCGCTGTTTGTGGGCTGCGCCATATAGAGCAGCATTAAACGTTTTGCTGATCCTCAGGATGTTATCCTGTGATGACGTTACCAAATCGACTTCTTCCTTCAGATTTCTGATCACAGTGGTTTCCCTGTGCACCTTCTGAAGAAAAGCATAAGCACATCTCATCCTGCTCCATGGTGCAAATCCTAGACCAGAAGATTATCTTGGTAACCTCTGAGGCAAAGACTGAGACTTTCTGGCTCTTCACCTTCTGGAGATTCTCCATGACATCGATCTCCATTGTCTGCAGCAGGAGTAGGTTCTGCATGGTTTTCTAGAGATTGGACAGTTTCCCCATCTCTCTCTTGCCGATGGGGATAAATAACTTCTTGATGTTCCCCTTGGCTGTCTCCCACCAGTCCATTTGAGACTGAAAGAGTTGCTTCATGGTTCGCCAACCTGAGTAATCCCTTTTCAGCGCTTCAATGTTTTCACATTTAGCTTCCACATTCTCTTGCGTTGGTTGTCCTGTTGACAGTCAGCCAGCAGACGCAGTGGTCAGAAAAGAATACTAGCTTGAAATTGGTGGATCTGATCAAGAGTGTGTGGGACACAAACAGGAAATCTACACTTGAGCAGATCAACCTATCGGGCTATGGACAGGTGTATCTACACTGAGTTCCATCTGTACGAATTGTGAAGATGTTGTGCAGTTTGGCGACTGTAACTATTTCCATTCAGAAATATGGACGTGGCGTTTGATTTGCTGTCAGCCCCTCCAGATTGTCTCTCTGCATTGATGATGCAGTTGAAATTACTGGCCAGAATGACCAGTCTGGATATCGCCAGCAGCCGTGGGAGTTGCTGCAGGACAACCATCCACTTGCTCTTTACCACCAAGGCATAGATATATTAATTAGTCTCAGCCAGCACTTCTGCACATAACATCTAGTATGAGGAGGCACCCACCCACCACCTCCTCCTCAACTTCATAGATGGTGAAGTTGCCTCCTTGCAGCAGAATACCCAGGGCATGAGAATCAGCTATTGCTTCTCTCCCAACCAGATCAATGGCCCGTGGGCTCAGAAGCTCGACCATTTCCTGTAGCTTCTGAGGTGCAGCATCCTGCTCTTCTACAGACATTGGAGTTCCCCTTTGACATTGACCATGTAAGCCAGTGTGGAAATACATTGCATATTAGATTTAATGCCACTCATGTTAATACTGGCAATTTTAATACCCATTTTGAGAGTTTATAGAATTACCCATTGACCCAAAGTCCATTCACCTACGGTTTTGTCACAGAGGGACTCCCTGCATCCTCACAGTACGCTGGACATTGTCAGCACTGACGTAGCCATCATGTTCCTCCCTGGGGGGGATTGCCCTGATCAGGCGTCGTTGGGGTGAGAGCAAAGCCAAGAAGGTCCAGTTTGAAGTCCAACAAAGGAAATGTTGAGGTCTGCTCCTGATTTGGAGCATCACTACTTCCAGTTGGCTGCAGCGATGGTGCAGTGGGTACCCCTTGGAACCTGACAGCTGGAGGTTGGGCTTCACCAGGTGTCCAACGTTTCTGCATTTGGTGGTGCTGCTCCTCTCCTTCTCCCCTGTGGTGCTGTGCCTTTTTTCACTTGTGGTGGCCATCCCTCAGCATATTTTCGTTGTCAGAGGAGCTGCTAGTGTGTCCATCATGCAGCTTCCTCTTGCCATTTTGCTGTGGGCCTACAGAGGTTTGACATGTTTCCCTTTTGGGGTTGTTTCTCACTGGTATCCACTCCCCTGCCTTCTTCATTTCCTCCTCCTCCATTGACTCCATCTGTTCAGGTGGAGTTTGGGTCACTTGCTATGCATCCATGATAGCTAGCTTTTCCTCCTTTGCTCTCTGTCCCTCCTTCTGGGTGTTCCTCATTTCAGTTCTATTGCTGGACGGTGGCACCTTTGTGGGTCCATACCTCTCATT
The DNA here is from genome assembly GCF_037043375.1 of Chiloscyllium plagiosum. NCBI lineage: Eukaryota > Metazoa > Chordata > Chondrichthyes > Orectolobiformes > Hemiscylliidae > Chiloscyllium > Chiloscyllium plagiosum. Next base: position 19,937,037 of record NW_028270153.1, on the reverse strand, counting down.
GCCACTTCCAGACATCTGAGCGTATGTGTCCCCTCCCCATCTTGGGCAAGCCTGTACAGATGGACTGCTTCCCTCACACAGGTTGCAGCTCTTGGTCTTCTTGCAGACCTTGGTCAGATGGCCCTACTGTTTGCAGTTCCTGCAAAGGGTAATTTTTCAGTCTGTTGCTACATTCCCTGACTTCTACACATTCAGCAGTCTCTAGGCTGCTTCACATAAGATACGTATCCTTGGAACCCACCAACTGTGAAACTAGGGGGTGGATAGAGTATGTTCCCACTAATGTACACCTTCAGGGTCACCTTGATCTGCTACTTGCTGATGTAGATTCCAAAGGGGTCCATTCCATTGCTGCTGCTCCCTTCACGCTGTACATCCATTCTCAAGAAGATCAGGACATCTGCTGCTGGGAGGCAGGGGCTGTACATAAAGATTGGAACAACCCAATTCCACTGTGCAAGGAGAACAAACAGTGGTACCGCAGACAGGATGGAGAGAAGAACTCCATTCCTCTCTCTTGAAATATCTTCAGGAGACACTCACATTGTTTCACGCTCCTGAAGGTTGTGAGCTTTCTTCATGAAAAAGGCCTGATCCACCAGTGATCCTTCCTCCACCTTCTTCATGGTCACCCTGATTGCAGACCCTCTGCCTGGGGCATGGGCACTAACAGAGGCCGTACCTCTGGTTGACTGGTTACTGAACTGGCATTAGGACAGCAGAGAGCAGACAGACAGCTAAACCATATTAATGCTTCTAGCTAGTGCTGCTGTGGAACCACGAGGTAGGTGTGTGACCAATGCCCTTTGGTCAGTCTCTTAGTAATGTTTCTACCTTGTGAAAAGCACCTAACATTGGTTTGATTTTGACCCAACATACCATGACCACTGTAACACTGCATTTTTTGAAATATTTTCCATATTCTGTTATATTTATCATATTATGCTCATTAAAAATCTTTCCTAAACTATTAACAAGCTAATTTCCTGACAACGCTTTTTTGACTCTTCCTAATATAGAAAGATCTTCAGAGTGAGGCTGATTTATAAAGAAAAGGAAGTTATTTATTGTAGTTCAATATGATTACTTCTTTTTATTTAATATTATTGATCAAGCTCAAAGTTTATTGTTGTAGGAGCTGCTAAATTATTTTCCTTGGAAGTGCTGTAGGAGCAATAGTTGATAATTGGCTCCCAATCCTAATGGCTAGACTAATCTAAGACTCTTATTCAACTCCAAATTTTCAGTTAAATTTTCTGATCGAGGAACTACCAGTTTGATAAGTTAGTCAAATAAGATTAAGGCATATTGAAAATTAGAAAATTATTTGTGAGACTTTGGTGATTTAATTTATTATTACATTCAAAGAAATACATTATAGGAAAATGTGTTTTCATTATACGTTATATGTTCTGACCTTGTGGCATCTGTTCCCATTTTCCAGTTTCTAGAATATGTTAATTTAATTTTCTCACAACTTTTAAAACATAATTTCTTAAAATGCAAATGCTTTCAAAAAAGGCAATTGTTGCTGTGATTTCTCCTAATATAGAAAAAGAACCAGTTAAAAGATTTGTCTTGGAAAAGTCTGGAATTTAACATGATTGATTTAATAATTCATTCATAATAAGTTATAACTTTGGAACAATTATAAATTTCTAACCAGGAGTAAAGAAGACTTGAGAATCCTGTCCTTTTCTTGTCTTGTAAAAGTAAAATATTCTTGTGGTGTAGTATATTCCACACTCAGAGACCTGCGCTTCATTCATGGGCACTCTGGCTTGCCACAGATGCAGCGCTGATGTCAGATAGAGCACTGATGGAAGTTGAGGTGTGTAATGGATGTTTTATATTTCAGCACTTTTTCCTGACTTATCGCAGAAATGCATTATAAGATGTTCTGGAGATGTCTATAGTTTTTCACCTGGAAATCCTAGGGTGAGCATCCTTTGTTTTCTAAAAATAAGAAAAAAAATTGAGATATTTATAAAAAGGATTCTGCCAAAAGAAGTAAAAATCCCATTAAATTTAAAGAAGGGGGGCAAAAATCCATCACACAGATTAAGGAATAATTAGAATACATTTATTTTCTTGATATGAATCTGGAATGGAGTTAATGGCATTGTGGATTAATTGGCTCAATTGCTGATGAGTAGCTGAATTCATACTTGTGAATCCTGTGGAATATTGCCATAATGATAACTTTTAATGATCTGTACTTAATCAATACAACTAACAATAAAATGCTAAATCTTCTGATCTATTTCTATAAATTGTCAGTGAAATTCATTCTTGAATGTACAATGCATGTGCCATACAGCAGTATTGTAAACATGAACAACGCATTCAATAGACATTTTTACTGCCAAAAACAGAAATTGCTGGAAAACCTCAGCAGGCCTGGCAGTATCTGTGGATGGTTTCCACCGATGCTGCCAGAGTTGTTCAGCTTTTCCAGCAATTTCTGCTTTTGTTTCTGATTTCCAACGTTCGTGGTTCTTTCAGTTTAAAATTTTTAATGAACTTCCTTCACACTAAGGTGGGAGAAGAAAGCTACAAAAACTCTGGGATTCAATTAGGTGGATGGGATAAGGTAGTGCATCAAGACTTGTGAATGAATAAGGTTTGACGAGCAGAGGCAGAGTATTAGTACTCAGATCGGTGAGGTGCAACAAAGAACGCAAGTGGGATACTTAAAATGGAACTTGAGGACAAAGGTGAAAGTGAAGACTGTGTGCATTGAGATTTGGAGACTGGTAAGAAGGATCAGAGCATCCAGTCTTTAGTCTGCTAGCAATTATGAATTTAAGCTGGAAGATATCAGTCTTTGTGTTTACAACCAACATCAACTAGAAGTTCAGTCGAACTCTTGAGATAACCGCCAACACAAATGTCAGTTCTTAACGAATTTATTATACCCACTCGCCATGTGATATCAAGAATAGACTAATCCACTGGCCACATCAAATGCTACGGGGCTTAGAAAGTATCATGATTCTAATGCTGAAGCCCTGTGGTCTAGAATTAGCCATGCCATGAGCTGTAGTGAGAGCTGGTTTTCAATGAACATTGACACAACTAATCAAACAAAGCACAATATACAACATACATTGGTTCCACAACTTCCCGCATATTATTTCTAATTCCTTCCTAAGAAAGGGTCATAAATAATTTCTGAGTTGATTTTTTTCTTTTTTAATGAAGGTTTGATTTTTCAGGGTCGTCCTCCACAAACTTAAACAAGGATTTCAGTTCTCTCAAAAAGGCTATTTTTTTCAAACATGAAAGGCCTTAAAAATATGATTGCAGCAGTTTAGCTCCTCAGATAATATTTCACTATGGCTTCTGAGTGTTGAAAATTTCAATATCAGAGTCCTCTTCCATCATCAGGGCGTTTCTTTCTTCTGTCAATTCCTTCAGAGTAATAGCTGTCTTTTGACTGAATTTGTAGAAATCTTTATACGTTTTTTTCTTTTTCAGCTTCTCTTTTTCTCTTGGCACAACAGTTATGTTCATTCGCACTCTTGTCGCTTATGTTCATTTGAACCTGTGCCAGAGGGTCACTAATGTTGGAATGTGAGGCTTGGCAGTCTTCATTTTCTTTTGTTACCTTATCAAGTAGCTACTACAATTATTTTACTTCCCAAAGAAACTGCTCCTTTTCAGTCTTTTGAGAGTTGGTAATGCAGTGTGACTACAAATAGCTGGGCTTTTAGTTCAGTAGTACCTCTCAGGTAGTTAGTCTTCTTCAAATGTTGCTTACTTTTTAATGGGCTGAATTTTATCAGCGATCAGCTCAATGTCAATTTTGACGAGTTTCATGGAGGGTTTTTCTCCACAATTCCTTGTGATAATGCTCATGCTTTTATTTAAAACCCATTTCATTACATAGGCTCCACACTCCCATGACTCCCCATTCATCGTGTCTTCCCTTTCACTATAGTACTTAATATTGTCAGGAGTTTCTGAGATCCCTGATGCCAGTGTCATCTTTAACCCCAACTAAGCACCCAGTCAAGCACTACCAGCCATTGACTGTGCTTATAGAAGGAGGGGAACTGAAAGGAATCATTATATCTGGCCCCAGCCTCAGTCAGCAGGATTGTGTAGTAGAGTCATCAGCCATGGTGTAGAGAATAGCCCTGGCCTCCCAATAACCACTGAGCTACTGTGCCACCCTAACTGAGGTACTTCTCAGCTATAGAAGCTCTGTAGTTTGGGCCTATGCTTCTTTCCTGGAAGAAGCCCTGAGCACATCCATGGCTTTGTGATCAGACTCTCTTTGGCTTCCAGGCAAAATAGGGACTCTAAATTTCTCTAATCTTTTCACTGGATAATATTTCACAGCTGTTTGCAAATGCTGAACTCTTCTGATGGCTGTTTCAAATGTTTGAGGTTTTTCCTGTCTTTATCCTGTCATTGTTTGCACATTATCATAAGCTAGAGGAGATACTTGTTAGGAATGAAGATGTGTTGGGCATTTTGAAAAACTTGAGGATAGAAAAGTCCCCTGGGCCTGACAGGATATATCCTAGGATTATGTGGGAAGCAAGAGAGGAAATTGCAGAACATTGGCAATGATCTTTTCATCTTCACTGTCAACAGGGGTGGTACCAGGGGACTGGAGAGTGGCGAATGTTGTGCCCCTGTTCAAAAAAGGGAATAGGGATAACCCCGGGAATTACAGGCCAGTTAGTCTTACTTCGGTGGTAGGCAAGTAATGGAAAGGGTATTGAGGGATAGGATTTATGAGTATCTGGAAAGACACTGCTTGATTAGGGACAGCCAGCACGGATTTGTGAGGGGTAGGTTTTGCCTTACAAGTCTTATTGAATTCTTTGAGGAGGTGACCAAGAATGTGGATGAGGGTAGAGCAGTGGATGTAGTGTACATGGATTTTAGTAAGGCATTTGATAAGGTTCCCCATGGTAGGCTTATGCGGAAAGTCAGGAGGCTTTGTATAGTGGGAAATTTGGTCAGCTGGATAGAGAACTGGCTAACCGGTCGAAGTCAGAGAGTGGTGGTAGATGGTAAATATTCAGCCTGGAGTCCAGTTACAAGTGGAGTTCCGCAGGGATCCGTTCTGGGTCCTCTGCTGTTTGTAATTTTTATTAATAACTTGGAAGAGGGAGTCGAAGGGTGGGTCAGTAAATTTGCAGACGATACGAAGATTGGTGGAGTTGTGGATAGTGAGGAGGGCTGTTGTCGGCTGCAAAAAGACTTAGATATGATGCAGAGCTGGGCTGAGGAGTGGCAGATGGAGTTCAACCCTGTCAAGTGTGAGGTTGTCCATTTTGGAAGGACAAATAAGAATGCGGAATACAGGGTTAACGGTAGGGTTCTTAGTAAGGTGGAGGAGCAGAGGGATCTTGGGGTCTATGTTCATAGCTCTTTGAAAGTTGCCACTCAGGTGGATAGAGCTTGTAAGAAGGCCTATGGTGTATTAGCGTTCATTAGCAGAGGGATTGAATTCAAGAGTCGTGAGGTGATGTTGCAGCTGTACAGGACCTTGGTAAGGCCACATTTGGAGTACTGTGTGCAGTTCTGGTCGCCTCATTTTAGGAAAGACGTGGAAGCTTTGGAGAGGGTGCAAAGGAGATTTACCAGGATGTTGCCTGGAATGGAGAATAGGTCGTACAAGGATAGGTTGAGAGTGCTAGGCCTTTTCTCATTGGAACCGCAAAGGATGAGGGGTGACTTGATAGAGGTTTATAAGATGATCAGAAGAATAGATAGAGTAGACAGTCAGAAACGTTTTTCCCGGGTACAACAGAGTGTTACAAGGGGACATAAATTTAAGGTGAAGGGTGGAAGTTATAGTGGGGATGTCAGGGGTAGGTTCTTTACCCAGAGAGCGGTGGAGGCATGGAATGCGCTGCCTGTGGGAGTGGCAGAGTCAGAATCATTGGCGACCTTTAAGCGGCAATTGGATATGTACATGGATAGGTGCTTAAACTAGGACAAATGTTCGGCACAACATCGTGGGCTGAAGGGCCTGTTCTGTGCTGTATTGTTCTATGTTCTATGATCTTTCTCATCCAACTGATTTCTGTAAGTAGAGGTAAAGTACTATCGAAACTGTTTGAAGCTGCAATGTTCTTGAGTTTGTGTCAAAGTTCTGAGGCCTCCTTTGTGCTTGATTGAAGATCATCTTCAACTCCCTGAAATGAGACTTCTCAATGTTATGGTGACTTTGCTGACTACGAAAAGTGATGGCACTTCACTGGTGTTCATGTGAAAGTGAGATACTATATACACTTGTTTAGCTGCTACTCCTTGAAGTGCTAGGGAATCTACATTTTTTCCTTTTCTTCTGCATCATCATCAGCATCAGTGGTAGCTTCATCCTCTGTCACTCCATTCTGAAGGAGCAAAGTAAAAGTCTTGAATGGTTTATTTTGGTTGCTCACCTTCATTCTTGGTGCCTTCTTTTTTTCCTTACTCTAGCCTCTCTTCTGAGAGAAAGGGAAGATCTGTACTATCATTTTGTAATCCCAGGGCGAGAGTTTCATAAATGGAGTCTAATTCATAGCAAATGGAGTTGACTTTCGTTGCTTCTATAACTGCTAAAGATGTATTGTTTAAAGCCATACAAGCTTTAATGCTTACGAAAGATTCATGACAATCAGGAATAACATACAGAGTGTTGGTGATTTTTCACCCATTGTAGCAGAGTAGCAGTCATCCATACTTATATTCATCTGGGACCAATCCCAGACCCTTATTCTGAATGTCAGATGGTTGAAGAAGGTCTTGCTTCAGGCATAGTGCAGAATCCAAAAGAAAGAACACTGGACATCTTTCACTCCAAATAATATGAATTTATTCACTGTGAACTATGATTTCAACACCATGGTAGTTAATTTGTTGATTCAGTGAGTCTGTTCTATTACTGTACTGGAAGTCATCTTTTGGGTCTGTTATGACCCCCATGAGGAATTCCTCCCCTTCTTTAGTGTTATCTAAACCTTAGATACTTACATACTGTTAGGATTTGTTTTAACTTTTTTCTGTTGCTGAATGAACTCCAAAGTGGTCTGCATCCTTGCAGTCACGACCCTCAGCATGACTGGCTGGACAAAACTCCCACCAATGGGGTCCCATATTGGCAGTAATTGCACCCTGTCTCTGCTCACACTTTCTGTTGGTGGACTTCTTTTGTATCCTTTTATTTCCCATCTATGTGTAGTTGTACAGCTTTGTCCTATGTGCACTTAACTGTTTTGCTGAATGAGTCTGCAGTTTGCCTTGTTCCTGGCTGTGGGCTTTTTGTTTCTTTTCCTGCCTGAATGCACTATGGACTGCCTCTGGAGTTTGTCTGCTACACAATTTCCGATGCTTCCCTCGTCTGGCTCACTGAACCCAGGAGTCAGGACGGGCTGTCCCTGAACCACACATAGGTGTCTTCCTGGATAATTCTTCATTGCTATCAGACTGATATCTTCCAGGTTCAGAATTCTTCCAGACTTTTGTTTTTTGTCTTCTGTTTGTGACTGCTGCCTTGGTATCCTAGGTCTTTACAAGAGTCTCCTTATAGCAAGATCAGGTGTACACTCAGGTGAGTGAAGATAATATGGTACACAAGAGTGGGTAGGAAAGAGCCAGTCTGAGAACCCTACATACTCACTTGGTTCCATCACTTTCTGACATCACCTTGCCATAGATCTTTATGCTCAGTAGCTACTAATAGAATGAAATAGTTTGGCTCCTGTGGAATAATGGGTTAACTAAACTATTTCATTACAGCTACAAGACATCTGCTTCTCAATATGGGAACATAGTCCAGATCTGTCCTACCACAAAACACAGGAGAAAAATCCAACTGCACCAATTAATGCCGTAATCAGTGTACTCGCAGTTATCAGTAAAGTAGTGAAAACAGTCATCAACGGTATTACAGAAGAGCACTTACACAAGAATAAACTGCTCATTGACGTTTAATTTTGTTTCCACAAAAAAATTCCAGATTTGCTTAAACATGGCTTCAATAACTGAAAGTATTTTTTGAGCAAGTGTGGCAGCAAGGAGCCCGAGTGAAGCTTCAGTTAATGCAAATTGGGGAAATCACTCCAGTGCCCTTTATTGTAGGTGCTACTACTTCAGCTGTATCATCCAGACATCATATCAAAAGGGCAATTTTGCTAAAAATCGTGAATAGAACAAAAGAATAGAACAAAAGAATAGAACAATAGAACAAATAGAACAAATGTTCTTATGACTGAGATTGGAGGAGTGCACTAAAATTCTTTTTAGTCCCACTACTCCAATGACCACCTCTTATATTTAAGTGGTTTACCCAGTTACCAATATGGTCAATCTATGTTAGGTTTGGCTGATTGGGAAAATGGAACTTATTTGGCAAAGATATAAAATTAATTAACACAAGTTAAAATATGCAAGCATAAATATCTACCATTCTAAATATCCCAAACTTCAAACACAAACATACATTCATCCACATCAGGAAAAATGTAGATTTGTCTCTGCAGAGATTTAATTAAAAAAAAAACACTTTTCCCAATGATGTTAACTGTTGAAAGAATAAGGTGTGGAATGTTTAGATTGCTGTCAGTCTGGTGTTTTGGCATGTGTTAGTAGATATCATCAAATATGGGCAGTTGTCTCTGGGATCTTTGCATACACGGTAACACAGGTTATTCTGCACCCCCTTCAAAAACAAATTTCACACTGGATCTACAACACGGATTTTTCCAGAAACTAGAGTTCTAAAATGGGAAGTTCCCTTCCATCAGCAGGTTGGAAATCAACTTCAAACAATATTCAAAGTAAATGTATTAAATGTGATGCTTTGATGATAGTATCTTCAATAATAAAGCAGTAGACACTACAATGTAAAGAATGCTTTGTTTTAAAGAATGACAAAAGAAGAAAATGTCACGGTGGAAAGCAAATGAAAGGAACTGCACAGGATTGTGGATATGGGGAGGTTGCAATGATCAATGCAATACAAACATCATTGATAGCAAATATCATGAAATTTGAATTCACAGTACGATCATTAACCCAGCTACTTTTGATCTGTTAATAAATGGTTTTAATTGAGGACAACCTTGGTAGGGATCCATCATGCAAAAGACGCAAATTTCAAATACAGCTGAGCTCTTTCTCCCTTAACTTTCATTTGGCCAGTGCTGGGCCTGGTCACTGGAAAATTAGGGAAGACCTTCCTTACCCGTGAATGATTTTATATTTCAAACTGCCCTGAAAAACTGCAAGAGGGAAGCCAAGAGATATCAGGTGAAGTCGCCAATGCAGAGCTATTGGTCCATATTGAACTGCCTGCAAAATCTTAGAAACTCTTGTTGCACTTTTATTTCTGGTAAGCTGATAGAATTTTATGGTTTGAAGTTTGCAGGAAAATATTTTTAGTGAGGCTGCATCCTCAGTGATTAATTAATAAATTGCACACTTAGAACTATTAATGCACATATACAAATTGACAATAGTAATGATTTGAATGTTGTATGTCACCCAGCAATGCCTTTAGTTATGTGACACAGAGGCAAAGACAAAATGTTTTGACACTTCTGCATTCAACAATTCCCAGGACTATGGTGATGACATACTAAGCTACAGGTTACTGTAACTTGCTCAGTTTTTCCTCACTATTTGGAATACTCCATTTATCACTTTGACAGCTCAGCCAAGACTGGAAGTCTGTGACAGGAGATGTCACTGGCACATTCCCAAGTCACACTATTCTGAGCTGTGGTATGTTTATAAATCCAGTAACTTTACACTCATAGGCTATTTACATTGCAATATTCACTTTGGTGCCTTTAAATATGGTAAACACCAAAAACAAATGATTAAGTGAATGATTGAAAAATTAAACAAGTTAGCATTTTGAAAGAGAATTTAAAGCAAAATGTAAACAGCAAACATGATGTTTTAAAGCAGACAAATACAGCTATGTAACCTTTCTTTCTCAAAACCATGCCAGTGCATATTTCATTTGGCACAAACCTGATTAAACAGTACAAAAGAAGAGCTTACAATCTGAAAGTTTATTTTTGTTTAAAAGAAACTAGTTGTCCTCTGGTTAAATCATTAACCTTCATTTTTAGATCAAGTTGTTTCTCTTTTTGTATGCTATGTAAAGTGTTCAATGCAATTTGTTTGTTATTAACAAAACAAAAGCCAAGTCTTCACATCAGGTCACATTGCCCCAGATAGATTAGGTATCACAAGTAGAAATCACTTCTTACAAAATAGGAGGTTACATGCCTGAACACCATCCTTGATTAATGGTGCTGGAAGAGCACAGCAGTTCAGGCAGCATCCAAGGAGCTTCAAAATCGACGTTTCGGGCAAAAGCTCCTTGGATGCTTCCTGAACTGCTGTGCTCTTCCAGCATCTGCAGTCATTGTTTTCACCTACCTGAACACTATTCTTGGCCACAACTACATCTGCAGGAAACAAACAAAGCTTCACAATTTCATCTTGCATAATAACTTTGCAATACTGTTGCTGTTGGCACAGGTGTCAAAGGAGCCTGTATATGTCTCATCTAATGCAAGTTCCTTAAAGAACAAAACTGTGTGGACTGAATTTTGAGTGAAATGTAAATGTGTTATTTTTTAATTATTGTTGTTTGAAAAGCGAGTATCAAATTGAACAAAATAGAAAAGATGGCCACAAATAGAAAAGTTATTGCCACGACAAAATAATTTCAAATTAGTGGTATGATATATGTCAGAAATACCTCCTCAATAAGGCAGGCAGGCACAATACTGAAAGACACAAGCAACACCTTTCCTTCTTTGACAGTTGACACTTTACCTGGCATCTGCTGGGAAGCCATTTGCACATGCGCTGAACGCCAAGCGGTTGACTCAACCCACTCCATTCGTTTGACCTAGTTCTCACATATGATTGGTTGTACGGCGTCGGCCGTTGGGACGCAAATTTCCAATGCGAGCGGCTAACCGGGCTGTCTATCAGCTGGCGACCAACGGGGTCCGAACGACCGTTAGGAGGCGTGGCACAATGGCCAATCGGTGCTCGGATTGGTCACCGCAGCTGCCAGTCAGAGCTGCGTGGGCGTCAGGAATGGTCGGCGAAGCGGTGGGCCGAGTAGCGTCAACGCTGTACAGTTGTTGTGGGAGACGGCCGGCGAGGATCTGACTTAGCGGGCGCTAGGGAACCTGAGGAAGGAAGTGGAGCGGGGTGTGCTTTTATTTTCTTTATTTCAACCACCTTCCTGACCCAGTTTTCTTATCTTCCCGCCCCCTCCGTTTCACTAAAGTTTTATTTTGTTTGCGTTGTAGTTGGCGGGGTTGGGGGGGGGCGGGGGAAGGTAGGTGGAATAGAGGAAAAAGTAGTTTCGGTCGTCAGCCGTCATGGGCCTGAGGAAGAAAAGCAAAAATCCTGCCGTCCTCAGTCATGAGTTCGTGATCCAGAACCATGCGGACATCGTGTCGTGTGTCGCGATGGTGATTCTGCTAGGGCTGATGTTCGAGGTAAAGAAAGGCTTTATAGAGATTTGTATGTGAATGGCTACATTGACAAAAAGGGCAGAGGCCCAGACTTGAACAGAAATATTCCCCCATCACCTTTTTGGATAACGGGGGGGGGGGGGGGATGAGTAAGCGCGCAGGGGTTGAGGAGAATGGCCATCTCCAAGTGGAAGGGGCTAGGTGTACATGCAACTAGCCCGCCTTGATCCTTCAAGGCAAGGATTATTCCTGGTTCAGAGGCGCTTCACAGGTTCATGGACCCCACCGTTTTCTCCAAAGTGCTTGCTACTACTATTATTGAACTTAATGTCATAATTTGAAAAATGGAAACAGGTGGCTTGACTTGTAAATGGTCTTGAACTACCAGTGAGAGTACAGCTGAGCTTGCGCCGATCTTGTTTCAAATGTAATTAGAAATTTCAAAAATGAAGCCTTCAGTGAACGCTGAATTATTCGTCTTAAAAGAGGAAATATTCTCAGCGAACATTTGGATCGACTTTGTTGCCCGCTCGTTGTCTTTGGAAGTTAAAATCTCCTTTGCGTCGGTACTGATGACGGCTCACGTCCACCAATAAATACACGCTCAGAGTTTGCAGATGATTGAAGCCTGATTTTTAGTGAGAAATAAATGCTTCCAACATCTGCTAGCATACTGTCAGACAACCAAAGGGTTGATTTTCATTTATGCGCTGTTTTCTTCACCAAAGTGGATACAAATTGCTTTCGGCTCTACTGTGGTGAAATAAATCATTTTTGTCTAAGCCCCACTGTGTCTTCATGACCATCCAGAAACACTTGCCAGGATTAAGTTTGTTATAGAATATCTTCTGAAGTAACCAAATATCAAGCATTTTGAAAAAGACGTGTCCATCTTTTGTACTTTTTACTGTGTCTGACTAATTTGTGTTTTTGCTCTAGTGAGAGCTTCGGTCATGTGCTGCTATCAAGTTTTTCCATTGCTTCTACTTAAGTTGTTTTAGAAACAAATTTGAGTTGTTTGTTGGAGCAACTGAGAGACCCATCTGTTACAAATATTGCCTTGCCTTGTTTTATTACCAGCTTCATCCCCCATATTACCCTGAAATTTCAAAATAAACAGCATTATTTGTTGAGACTGATTCATTTTAAGCTTTAGGCCTGATTGTGGAAGTTTTTCTTACTGCACTTCTGGTTTGAATAGAGGCCTTGTAGAGTTTTGACAAGTTATTTTAAAAAGCAGTTTGGAGTGATTAATTCCAGGGGTTTTGTTTTCTTTACACATTTACGGGTTGAGGGCACCACTGTCTGGGCAGCATTTATTGCCCATCCCTGATTGCCTAGAAGGCATTTAAGAGTCAACCACATTTGTGTCTGGTGTCACACACAGGCTAGACCAGGTAAAGATGGCAGTTTCCTTCCCTAAAGAGCATTAGTGAACCAGATGTTTGTTTTTCTGACAATTGACAATGGAGTCATCACTATATTCTCAATTCCAGATATTTGTTGAATTCAAGTTCCACCATCTGCTTTGGTGGAATTTGAACCTGGGTCTCCAGAATGTTATCTGGATCGCCGGATTAACAATATGGTAATATACCACTAAGCCAACGCCTCCTTGATGTTTTGAGGAAAGACTGCTTTGAGAAGTGACTGCTTTGTCAGCTTAATTCTGTGTAATGGTACTCCCACAGTGCCACTAAAGGGTAGTTCGAGGATTTTTGCACGGCTACAGCCCACTGTATTCAAATGGTTTCCAATGTTCACTGCTCACCACTTTTCATAAAAACAGAGGTTGTGTGAAATCAGGTGAATACTACATGGCACTTCTTTCCCTATGAAGAACAGAGAACCAATATTTTGGCTATCATTTTAACATCTGTCATTTAATGATTTTAAAACAAATGAACTGGGCATCCTTGACTTTGAATGGAATCGTGTGTGTGCATAAGTTGCAGTGGTTCGTTGGTTGTAACTGCAGTGCTTAAATTTGTGAAAAGACTTCATATAATATTCAAGTTTTCTACATGAATGCAGATTCCTTTTTTGTTTAACTGGAGTTAGCTGTTTTGGTTTCCTGACCATTTTAGATACTGTCAAATGCTCAGTTTAAGGAACACTGCTTGCTTGTGTTTAGGCTTGTTGGTTTTATATCAATAGGAAGTTGAATAATGGAATCTATTCTAAGTAACAGAATGGAGGTGGTACTCTTCCGAGTATTATAATGCGGGAAGTTCCAAACACTCAGATTGCTTTTAATGATATTGTGAGATAACTGGCTTTTTCAATGATTTATAGCTGTCCAGAAGAATGAAAAGCATTTGATATAAAACTTTATGAAAACTCCCAATTAAATTTAAATCTGAAGGAGTCTAGAATGGATTATGGGACTGGATTAATTAAAGTACACTTGATAGCTATACAGTTTACTGGAGGATGCTTGTTAAATGAAATCTAGCTTTAAAACATGTTCATCAACTGTATGGATATTGAGATAATTAAACTTCCTGACACACAACATGGAGAGCAATAAAGTTAGTAAAGAAGTGAAAGGTGTATGACAAGATTTGGAGTGACTTGAAATGTGATAGACAAGTGGTATTTAAAATTTAATGTTGATAAATGTCAAGTATTAAATATACCTTGACTGAAAAATAGGTCTCAAGCAGATAAGATGGCCAAATTAAATTCTATTAGGGAAGAGGTAAATTTGTAAGTAGTTGATTGTGTTATGAAGTTGAAGGTGCGTGTTGTACCCTTGAGAGAGTCAAAGCTGGCAAGCGCTTTCATGTCAGTGTGCTGGAAAATTGAAAGATGTAACATTTTGGCTGTAAACTAGATGCCAGTTGATTTCACAGCAGTTTGAATTTAACCAATCAGTTTAAATTATGCCCCAAGATACCAAAACCCAATCAAATTTGAATTGTACTGTTTTAACATTGAACCAATTAGATGATCTGATGTTTGGGGTATAAAAAGCAGGCCCTGGGTGTCCTTGGAGAAGGAGCACGCGTTGCCCTTTGATGTGAAGGGCAGTGTTTGTCACTGGCCACCCGGGTGTTTTCCTATCTTCCTGGTGGTGGAAATTGAATAAAGATTCGTGCACTTTGTGTCTTTCACTGTGTCTCACACCTGCACACACACACACCATGGGTGCTGGGGAAAAATAAAAAAAAATAAAAAACAGCTTTGTGGGGAAAAAATAAGCACTACCGCACTTAGGTGGTAGTGTGGGGGTTAAAAAAAGAAAGGAAAAAAAAAGAAAAAAAAATCCAGAAGATTATTTCTCCCTCCAATTCTATTTTGATTTAGTCCCTACCCTAAAAAAGAGAAAAAAAAAGAAAATGAAAAAATAAAATAAAATAAAAAGCAGGCATTTTGGACAGTTAGCCTGAAAGAGCACCATCTGCCATATACAGACAATGAGCAAAACTAATGTCATTTACAAAATACTGTGCAAGGACTGTAACAAACACTACATCGGACAAACAGGCAGAAAACTAGCCACAGGATACATGAACTCCAACTAGCCACAAAAAGACATGACCCTCTCTCACGAGTATCCTCTCATACGGATGAGGAAGGACACCACTTCGACTGGGACAACACACCTATCCTAGGACAAGCCAAACAAAAAGACACGGATGAGAATTCCTAGAAGCATGGCATTCCAACTGGAACTCTATCAACAAACACATCAAGTTAAACTCACATCCACCACCCACTGAGAAAAGGAACAGGAAGTGACTTCACAGGAAATAACATCACCACAGGACATGACATCACCAACCCAAACATATAAATAAAAAGCAGGAATTTTCAGCATTGATTCGCCTGAGGTGCACTGAAGATGTTACCTAGTAGGGTAATGAAACGTCTGGAAATGAACCTTCCAGCTCAGCAAGCAAACCGATATCCCAAACCTCAACCTAAACTACAAATCTTCTCAAAGCTTGCCATCTGCCATTTTCAGACAGATTATCTGAAAACACACACTTTGTAAAAGGTACGTTTTTTTTCATGTGAAAAATATGTGCAGCAGAAGACGACCAGGGAGATCTACAAACTGAGAAAGATCGACACTGGAGATGACAGTTGCTGTCTCGTTTTGAAAATTGAGTTGCTGTAAATTTAATAGGGGCTTTATTGGATCAGTATATTGTTATAGAGTGGGAGAAAGGTGGCTTAGAGTTATAAATAGTCGTTGTTTAATGTTTATTTTAGAGATAAAGAATAAAATTGTTATTTTTTTCTATAATAGTGGAATTTAGGTAGTTCTGTCATTCCATACTTTTAACAGATTACGGGAGAGGTAAGCTTTTGAATGTGTTTGGTTTAATTGATATAAGGGTTTACCGCTGTGTTGTAAGAATTGAAATTCTGAAACAAAAGCAGAAATTACAAGGGAAACTCGGCCAGTCTGGAGAGAAAAACAGTTAATGAAATATTAAAAATGCTACTGTTATCTTCTCAAAAGTTTGAGTGTACAGAACTTCCCACATTATAATGCTAGGGAGAATACCTCCTCCACCTGTTGTTTAGAATGGACTCCACTATTCAGTTTTCCAGCATCCACAGTTCTTTGTTTTATTATTCATTCAAATACTGGTGTGCTGTGTTTTTTTCCTCTGCTTTTACTGGTGTTTTTTGAATCTCTCACTGTCAATTTTCTGTGATTACAAGCTCATGTTGGTCATAACTGTGCCATGATTAGAATGAGCATTTGGAGACTTGAGAAGGCACTGAGTGTCATAACAGACCATTTTGATATTTTAAAATTCATTGTCTTGGATGTATGCATCACTGACACATACTCCGGTTTATGTGGTAGGGTTCATGTCTCAATGTTAGGTAAAGAGTCCCAGATTCAGCAGTGGTGAAGGAATGATGTTGAAGATTTGGAGTTATTGTCTCAGCTGCACACTTCCTATGTATTGGATTATAGCAAATTATGCTAAGATGCTTTGGTGGGTTGTCATAATTCATCTTTTGATACTGGACATGTTGTACACAGCCTGCATCATGAGTATTGAGGATATGTTTTTTAAGCTAGTAGGTGTTGGTGGTGCAGGTGCAGCTGCAAGTATTACTTCATTATCTGCCTAGTGGATTGTAGATGGTGAGCAATTTTGGATGGGCTGAAATAGGTCTTTCTTAGTTGAATACCTGGGCTCTGGTCTCCTATATTAGCATTTGACTGCCTGTTTGTCCAATGTAGTGTTTGTTACAGTTCCTGCAAGGTATTTTATAAAGGACATTAGTTTTGCTTGTCTGTATGGTGTCTTTCGAGTTCATTAGTTGTTTTAGTGTGAGGGTGGGTTTGTGGGCTACCATGATGCCAAGAGGTCTGAGTCATCTGGCAGTCATCTCCAAGATGTCGTCTTTGTAGGAGGGAGTGACTAGGGTTGCTGGTCACATTTTGTCTGCTTGTTTGGGTTTGTTGCTGTGAAGTCTGTGGACTGTGTTCATTGGTAAATATTGTTCAGTTTATTCCACACTATTTGATTCATTTCAACTTCCTACTTACTTTTGACCCATTTTGCAATTTTGTGTGTGTTTTTTGTGATTTGTCACTGAATTCTCTCCCATTACATAAAACATATGTTAGAATTAGAAATAACTTATAACTTATTCAAGCCGACAAAAAGAGTTCATTGTACATAAAGAATAGGGTGTTGCTATAGTTACAGACACCTGAACCAGTTGAAACACAATTTATTATAAGTTGGATCTAAACTATAAGCCAGTTTCTCATGGTCAAATGGAGTTCACTTGGAGAGTTCAGTGTTTAATAGGTAACTGAAAATGCTGAGAGTATTCTTATCAGTGACACCAGTTTTTAGAATGTGTAATTTTGTTTGGGTTTGATGTATGAAGTTAGCAATGATGTCTTCACACACTTGAAAGAAAATTTTGGGTGTAGGGAACATCTTTTTGCCACTGACAAATCTTCTCAAAAATTGCTGACATTTTTTATTGAGATTGTAACAGCTTGAGTAGATACCTATGTAATCATACTTATTCTAATAAAATAGGAACCATTAAACTAATCTGATTATCAATTTATTTTGTCTCACCTTAGTTTAAATGGAAATAATTTAACGGATCAGTTTAAATTGTTAGTCTAGCTCTCTGTGTACAATTGATGTTTTCCAAACTAACTTTAGGGTGAAATTAAATCTTTGTCAAGGAATTTTCAGTGGGTAAAGTTTTGCTTAAAGATTTGATAATTAAAGACTTAGCATCTGTTCTTCATATAGAAATATTAAAATATTGCCAATTGAATTCTCTTTTAAGAAGGGAAAATGTTGTATTGGCAGAATATTTTTTGTTCTGGAAAATCAAACTGTTATACTGCCTTTTGATGTCTTCGTGCAACACTATACCTCCCATTCTGTGGTATCCTTGCTTATCTCTTATAAGTATTGCTTAGTGATAATCAATATATTTAGTAAATGGATTGAAGCTTATCCCCGTACTGACTACACAGCAACAACTACTTGTAAAATTCTGTTAAGGGAAATCATGCCCAGATTTGGAATACCAGTTAAGGTCTCTTCTGGTAATGGCCCCCCGCCTCTGTGCAGAGTAAGCAAGGCACTATGTAAGAGTTTGAATATGAATCAAAAAATCCATTGTGCCAACCATCCCCAAGCAGCGAGAATTAAAGAAAATGCCAATGGTACCTTTAAAAGGTCAGCTCAGCCAGTTGGTAGAAGAAACGGGCCTTAATTGGCTGCAAGTGCTCCCAATTGCCCTTTTTTAATATGAGAACCATGACACAGAAAAAGACTGAATTCTTGGTGGCTGAACTGATTTCTGGAAAGCCCTTGAGGACTTCCTGGTCTGCACCTTAACTGCCCAATACGTGTTGATGTGCATGTTGTGGTAGAAGAAATACACAGGTTCCTGATTAAGCTAACCAAAGCTAACTCATCATCAGGTCAAAGTTAAAAATCACACAACACCAGGTTATAGTCACACGTTGTGATTTTTAACTTTGTATACCCCAGTCCAACACCGGCATCTCCAAATCATCAGGTCAAAGAAGCCTATCGAGTACCGGGGAAATAAGAAAGAGCTCCAATGTTGAAAGGTGTTAACTCTGGTGACGATGTACTATTGAAAGACTTTTTAATTGGGAAAAATCGGGCCCCCGCTGAAAAGGTCATTATCAAGTTCTTTTGACAACTGAAACTGCAGTAAAGGGAGAAGGACGTTCAACATGGCTCTACAAAGGACATTGCAAGCTTGTGTGCGTCTCACAGTCCAAGTGTTAGCACTGATAGAGGCATCTGATGAGAATCCAACCCAAGTACATACACCCAGATGTAACTGTGACCCCTCTGTGATATCTCAGCCTGGCTAAAACTCCAATGTGACTGTACAAATTAAATCTGTGCTGATACCATTGAAAGTTATGATTGCAGCTGAAACTTGTTTAAACTACTCACATTGCGTATCCAGGCATTACTCTCCCGAGCTTTGTTCAGAGTTCAGGAGACCTGGATGATGACGCTTAAGAATCGGCTAGTGCTAGATTTCCTCCTTGCTAAAGAAGGAGGCGTTTATTCAGTCATTGGCCTCCAATGTTGCATCTGCGTCGATGATTTCTCGAAAGATATTATGGACGATACGGATGTTATCAACAAAGCGGGTCAAGGCACAGGGAAGATACCTGCCCCACCATCTTCCGACTCATGTGAATGGAGTGTTACTTGCTGGCTATGGTTGCTGTGTGGATGGATTGTGTGGGACTCACTGATTGTCCTTGGTCTCATCCTAGGAATATACGTTGTCATCTGCTTATGCATGAAATGGACCGTACATGGCTTTTCATCTAAGCCAAAGAGGAATCTGGTTAATTGACCTTTGTCTATCTCTGCTCATCCATGCCTGAATGTCCATGCTGAAATCCAGTATCTTTCTGCTCCTTCGGACAATGACTTGCAGAGGAGGCACTTGCTTATTGAGAATACAAATCGACTGAAGGACTAATTATATTTATGAGCTATGTAGTTGTCATGAAATGAGAGAAGGAGGGAATGAGAAAGTTTATAGTCTTAAATCTTTTCCTTAAACATTTAGATTAAAATGGAATGTTGAATTATAGAACACATTTGCTGCACACTAGAAAATAGACAGGCAGGAAGGGTCAGACCATAAAACAAAAGAGGGGGAACCCAAGCTGTGCAGAAGAGAAAGACATCTATTCGCAGCAAATTATAACAGGATGCTGTAAGGCAATTAAAAACATTTGCCTTAACATCAGTGAATCTGTGTGAACAGGACACTGAGTGACACCTGGCGGAACGGTGGCTCAGTAGTTAACACTGCTGCCTCACAGCACCAGAGTTCGAGGTTTGATTCCAGCCTTCTCTGTCTGTTTGTGTGGCATTTGCACATTCTCCCTGTGTCTGCGTGGGTTTCATCCGGGTACTCCGGTTTTCCTCCCACCGTCCAAAGATTGCCGGTCAGGTAAATTGCCCATCGTGTTGGGTGCATTAGTTAGAGGGAAATGGGTCGTGTGGACTTGGTGGGTCGAAGGGCCTGTTTCCACACTGTAAGGAATCTAATCCAACTTGGTACAATCAAAAACCTTGTAATTGATGGTTAGGACCTATCAATTATAGTGGATTCTTATTACCCCTTGCAAACTAGGCAAACACAGAAAGAAAAACATCTTTTCTGTTAAAAGTCCCTGACTTTTGAGTTCAAAAGGGCACTAGAGAGAGACAGAGAGAGAGAGAGAGAGACAGACAGACTGCTTTGTAGTGCTGCAAATGCTGAAGCTAGTAGAAAATTAACTCTGTGCTTACTTGCAATGGATTGAATTTATTTGCATTTTGAGACTTCATGATGATTTTGAGTGGCCATTACTGGTTATGAATTGTAAATTCTGTAAAAGGTAATATTGATGAAGCTTTAACTTGCTGTTTTTACAGACCAAGACTGCCCCACTGTCAATTCTATCTAGTCAGATCTTGTGTCTTATTTGAATTTGAATCACAACCTTGAAAAGCAGGCATGTTTAATTTGAGAATTATTCGAATCATTAAGTACAACCTTAGGGTAACATTTCAGTCTCAGGTACAGAATGATTCTGTGCTTAAGGTAAAAAAACAGGAGTCTGCTCCCAGCTTAAAATTATTCTAAACCCAACATTGTGTCAAAATCTCTGCAATTTGTCAGGAAGCCATTTTATGGTCAAAAGTTTGCCCTCCTTGCTAAGAAACCATTTCATAAAACAATGGAATCAGACATGTGAGCTGTACAAGGTTGCCTTATGACATCTCCCACTTAATTTAAACTGGTACTTCTTTATAGGAAGTTATCTTGCCACCAAACGCCTTACTTGGCTGGATTTGTTTCCCACCTGATAGTTAGCTCAAGGCCTGTATGAGTGATCAGTCAAGCACACAGATCTGTCAATTAATTTCTCTTCCTTACGAATTATTGTCTTTCACTGTTATCTGTTTAATTAGGAACATGCAGTGTTTTTTGTAAACTTTATGTATAAAGGAAGCCTGTTTGTGACAGTAAGACAGAGTAGCTTGCAGGGGCTCTTAAAGGAAGAGCGATGTCTACTCTCCTCGGTTATTAGAGCCTAGTTAGTTTAGCTTTATAGATATCAGTTTTATGTTGTAGCAGTGATGCTATTGGTAAATAAAGGGGACGACTAAAATTAAACTAAACTGTCTGTTAGAATTTTTTTTATTCCAGACTACCAAAGAGTACAATCTCATAGATGAACCAAGAGAAGCTTACAGGTTGAGTCCATAAGAGTTTCCCTGGGCCGTCTCAAATCTGTACTTTAACATAGGGTATAACTTGCATGCGTTTTTATTTATGCTGTTGTCTTCGATGCCCACACAGAAGAACATGTTAGAAAATGAATGTCTTCTGTTGTGCAAGAAGTCAGAGTTCTCTTTTAGTGATACCTGGTGACACCTGCCAGAAAATGGATATGACTGTTGAGTCTACTATAACTGGGCAGCCAAAATTTACTGTTTGGTTTCATAGAAAAAAAATTATGTTTGAGTGAGTTAAGAAAATTTAAACATTATGAAATTGCATGTTCACTAGAATCAGCAGAGGTGGTGGTGCTGGAAAAGTGGCAAGTAGTTTTTAGAAAGAACCTATTGTCTTGTGCATTGTTTCTGCAGGCTCCATTTTGCCCATTGTTAAACTTTATTTCAATGTGAAATTTGAACTTGTATATTTAAAAATTGCTTTTTAAATCTTGAATTGCAATCTTTGTCAGTGAGCTAATGAATTTACATCTGTTAATGTATAATTCATTATCCATACTCTCATAAAAGTTATGAAATACTCTGTCTTTACAAATGTTTTCCAGAGATTCTAGGCCTGTTAAGTTATTTTCTGTCCAGTGTTCTGGAAAAGGTTGCATTGTCTCTGTTACTTCGTTTCCATGCTGAGTTCATGTATAAATATCCCATCATCTGAGAGCTTAGTGTATTACTAGGTGGTTGCGTGTGCTTGTTCAGTTCTGAAGTAATTTGGAAAGATATCTGTGGAAAACAACAATAATTATGTCTTTCATTTGTACTCTTAAGTTTGTTTTCTTAATCACTGCAGGTAAACAAAATGTATTCACACATAATTATTAAACCAATCTCTGCATGATGTTGATTGTCTTTCTACTTTAGTGTGGCATTTTGAATGTTATGCAGAGTGTTAAAATGGGGGAAGGGAAGCAAAATCAACCTGATAGACTATGCTAATGCTTGATCTAATATTTGCTGTCAGGATTCAAATAACTTCAAAATAGAGTCACTATGTAACTGAATATGAGCAGCATGATTCAGCAGCTGTCACACTCCATTTAATGAATATGTATGTAATGCATGTGGCATTTTAAAATAGAGATGGAGAATCAGTGCTATTGGTGACTTATGATCTAGTTATTATGGAGTTATTGACATTACCAGCCTCCTTTTATGGCTTTTTAACACTGTTTGCAAGGATGAGTGGTTCTCTCCTGTTCCCTTCTATATCTCACTCTTTAATAGTTTGAGGAAAACCATAGTTTTAAAATAAATATTCCACAGGTGAGCAAGATTAGTTTGCTTCAGGTGATTGTTCTCTAGCCTCTGTTTATAAAAAATGGTGTGGATTCAAGTTGTACTTTGAGTATTTAGGTTGATATTGCACTGAATTATTGAGGAAGTGCCCCATTCTGACGTTCCAAGATTCTTTGAGATGTTAAAGCAAACTAATTAATGAATTATCCCGTGGCGCTATCAAAAGGATAGGAATTTTTCTAATGCCTAAACTAAAATTGTCTGAAATACTTTGATTAATGATTTTAGAAAAGTTCTGACTTCTTTTCTCATTTACATAAAACTACTTGAAAATGGTTTGCATTTGCACTGCTTTGAAACACGAAATGTTTAGTTTTGGATTGCTGTATCAGTTAACTAACACAGAAAGGATAGCTTTCTGGTTGTATTCCTTGGCTACATGCAGGGCAAATGACTTGAGTGACTTCCTTTGGAGAATTTTCAGATGCAAGTTCTATTGCCATTGGGAACTTCTGGGCTGTGAACATGAGTGGGAATACGAGTACTTATGGCCCATTGATAACTGCCTTCTTGAACCCCTTCAGACGATGTAGTGTAGATACATGACACTGCTGCTATTGACCCACTGTCTTTCTAGCTTAGGAGTTTGGGATGTGCTATCAGAGGAAGCTGGGCACCTTGTACAGTATATGGTACACACTGCAGGTTTGTGTTGGTAGAGGGAATAAATTTTTGCGGTGGATGGAGTACTTTGCCCTTTTAAATTGTGAAGATATAGGTGTTTGGAGTCGTCTAAGCAACTGAAGAGTCTTCCATCATCGAACTGACTTGAGCCTTATAGTTGGTGGGTAGGATTTAGGGAGTTGGGAAGATAAGTTGCTTGCTTCTCAGTTCCGAGCTTCTTGTATGCCTTGTGACCCCAATGTTCATATTGCTGGTCATGTTCAATTCCTGAACAGTAGTGATGCCTATTGATGTGAGGATTTCGATGGTAATACTTTTCACACTCTAAAGTAAGAGGTGAGATCCTTTCTGGCCATGGTCAATGTCAGGTAAGCTTTTGCTCAGGTGCTTATCACTTAGCAGCCCAAAGCTGAATGTTGTCCAAGCCTTTAATGCGAGAAGACTGTTTCATTTTCTAAGGGTTTGTGAACATAACTGAACACACTGCAACCGTCGGTACTTCTGACTTTGTGTTGATGAAATCTCATAGGTGAAGCAGCTGAAGATGATAAGCCTAAAGCAAAGCTATGAGAAATGCCTTTAGGCATGTCCAAGTACTGTGAACAGCTTTCCCAGGCTACCCATTGACTTCAGCCTTGTCAGGGCTTTGGTTGCTACCTGTGATTAAATGCTGTATCAAGGCAGTCACTCATGTCTCACCTCCAGAATTCTGCTCTTTTATGTATGTTTGGACCAAGGCTGTAATGTGATCTGGAGCTGAGTGACCCTGCTGGGCTTTGAACAGGATGCTGAGCAAATTCTGTTTGATAGCACTGCCAATCTATTTTGAGAATAGATTAACAACATGACCATTAGGCATAGAATCATAGAGATGTACAGCATGGAAACAGGCCCTCTGGTCCAACCTGTCCACGCCAACCAGATATCCCAACCCAATCTAGTCCCACCTGCCAGCACCCGGCCCATATCCCTCCAAACCCTTCCTATTCATATACCCATCCAGATGCCTCTTAAATGTTGCAATTGCACCAGCCTCCACCACATCCTCTGGCAACTCATTCCATACACATACCACCCTCTGCGTGAAGATGTTGCCCCTTAGGTCTCTTTTATATCTTTCCCCTCTCGCCCTAAACCAATGCCTTCTAGTTCTGGACTCTCCGATCCCAGGGAAAAGACTTTATCTATTTATCCTATCCATGCACCTCATAATTTTGCAAACCTCTATAAGGTCACCACTCAGCCTCCAACGCTCCAGGGAAAACAGCCTCAGCTTGTTCAGCCTCTCCCTATAGCTTTAATCCTCCAACCCTGGCAACATCCTTATTCTGCTTCCTGTGAAGTAGACATAGCACTAACCCGGTTATGTTACTGAGTAGAAGTTACACTTTGAATGCTTAACTCAAAGGGGAAAATACTGTTCAAGCATTGAAACAGATTCTCTCTCTTGATTGCTCAGTATAGAAATAATATAGTGATTATATGCAGATCACATTGATTCCACATGCAGTCTCTGCTATGTGCTATTTTCACCTGTTTATAAGGTTGCTTTAGTGAGTTCAACATGTGAACTGAAGATGCAAACATGTCCAGAGTTCCTGCAACTCCTAATATCCAGTTATCCGTGCCAGGAAATGTTCACTTGCCAGGGATAAATAAACAAAGTCTTTTAATTGGGGTGGGAAGTCCAGAATTAGAGGGCGTAGATATAGGGTGAGAGGGGAAAGACGTAAAATGGACTTAAGGGACAACTGTTTTAATGCAGAGGGTGGTGCATGTGTGGAATGAGCTGCCAGAGGAAGTGGTGGAGGCTGGTACAGTTACAACATTTAAAAGGCATCTGGATTAGGTATATGAATAGGAAGGGTTCAGAGTGCTCGCAAATGAGACTAAATTTATTTAGGATATCTGGTTGGCATGGATGAGTTGGACCAAAGATTTTGTTTCTGTGCTGTATAGCTCTATGACTGTAACCTGTCACTTGTGACACTTAACTGCTGGCAGGATGCCTATTTTTACCCACCATTACCAGCTACAGATAATCAATTATATACCAGATCATACCTCTGCCAAAATTGAAAGCCCTAGTGAATGTTTTTGAATTTCTACATGAATGTGATTCCCAATTCTGATGATTATACTTCCTTTCCTTTGATTTCTGATGTTATTGGGCTTGTTTGTCATTTTCTGTGTTGCTTAACTCTTGCAATTGGTGCAGTGTGTTTTAAGTTATTTTTCATTTTGCCACTTGAAAGTAATGCTGTTCCTTGCAGCATCCATATTTCATACTGAGGTCCAGCACTTGGTTTTATTTAAATATTTGCAAGCGTCTTATCGTTATGATGAGTAAAAGGCTTTTTAAATAGATTACAGAAGTGTCACTTGTGGGCACTAACAATAATAATTTCTTTCAGCTGCCAATGACACCAAACTACTCTTCTCCCCCGAACCCCACCCCACAAAAAAAAGAGCACCACTACCATGAATACTATGACCCTAGGTTTGTTAAACTGAAGGTTGAGGGCTTAAAGTACATTGGAAAGCAAGTAGCCTTTAGGGAAACATGCCAAACTAGAAGTCAGTGGAGCATCCATTTCACTTCATGGTTAGTAAATTTTCATATTTCATATAGCTTGCCACAGGATGTTCAGTAATAGCTGTTATGTTTGACTAACTGTGTAAGAAGCAGATGGGATCTTGTGGTCAGTAGTATGTCCCTATTTTTGGACCAGAAATCTGGCTTTTAGCCCTACCTGCTCAGAGATTTGTTGTAACATGTCTGGACAATTGATTCAAGTATCAGAGTTGGTTTTTCAAAGTTTGAATTGAAGTTTTGTACTTTAATGGGTGATAAATAGAAGTATGAGGATTTTTTAAAAAGTATGATCTGAAAGAGTAACCACAGTACTCTGACCCAGAACAAAACTAACAGTATAAAGTTTATGAAAATATGTAATTATAGCTAGTCCACAAAGCAGCTTCTAGAACATTTTTTCATCTTTTTGTCAAAACTCTGGCTCATTTCCATAGCTTCAATCTAGGAATGTACAGGAGAACTAAAACTAAACACTGAACTAAATAATTTTTGCATGTTGTGCAAGTTCTGTAGGTCTAATGTGGGTAATCTTTTGTTGAAGGATAGTTGGTTATTTAGCTGGATTAAACTGATCAATTCTGAACTGTGAATAAATGACTAGCTCTAAAGTTCACTGTATCATGTCATATTCAAACTGAACTGTTCAGAGGTTTTAGATTTATTGTAGTGCCACCTCTTCATTCAGAAGAGTGAATAGAAATGACAGAACAGTGATCAAATTGGCCTATTACGATCAACCTTTTGAAAGAATCTGTATATAATAGACCCTGATTTTCTGTAGGAGTGATTCCAGTAGTATCTGCCATGAGATGGATGTGTCTTTGCACATTTAATCTTTACTTCACACTTGCAGAAAAAGTGTAGAAATATGGCATCTGTCGTTTCTCTTAAGTTAGATTGGAGGTCTGTGAAATAAACAAAGTAGCTTGCTTAGTCCCACTTTTCTACCCAATCTCTGTAGGTGTTTTTTTCTTCAGCTGTTTACACTATGGATGAAACGAATAGATAAAGAAAAACCTATTGCACCCCATATCAGTTTCTAAACAACAAATCATGCCCCAGGGTTCCCAGAAATAAATTGTGACCACAAGTGCGTTTCTTTGGTTCCACACTAGAAAATAGCAGCACTATTCTGCATCCAGAAACCTACCTAAGCCTGATGAGTAGCAGAGTGGAACCATGGATGACAAGGTGGGGCAATAATGATGAGTGAACCTGCACCATCTAAAAAGATCCCAAAAATGGAACGGGGAATGGAAGATGAATTTCTATTTGCAACTAAATGAACTGTCTTGAAATTGTTCCATGAATTCATTGTTGCCCAATTTGGCAACTCCTCCGATGCTTTCATAGGGAAAGCTGTTTATGTATTCTGCAATACATTTTCCGTCCCTCCCCTCCACTGATTTTAAAATCTGATGACACCAGGTTGTAGTCCAAAGGTTTATTTGAAAGTACGAGCTTTTGGAGTGCTGCTGCTTCATCAAGTAGCTAGTGGGAAAGGATCATAGGACACAATTTTTATAGTGAAAGATCAAAGTGTCACAACTGATGCGATGTATTGAGCAAACCTAGATTGCTGTTAAGTCTTTATAATCACTTCGAATGGGATTGCAGGTTTCACTTAATTAATATGCAAATCCAAGATATACTTTCAAGTCACATTCCTAAAATACTTGAAGATTTTATAAAAGAAAGGTGACATCTCAGCTCAGACAATGCATTAAAGGTGTGAGGTTACAGTCTGTCTGTGTCCCAATCTTGAGTCAGGCTGGTTCTGGTTCCAAAGTAGGAATTTATAAAATGCCACATGGTCTGACTCCCGACAATGGATGAATTGACATTGCACAATATTCGCCAGATAGGATGATCCCTCCTAATTGGGGAATACCTTAGCAATCAAGGACATTCACCCTCACCTTTTTGGTGACTGTCCTCCAAGACTGACTTCAGGATATGCAACAATGCAGAGTCTCCAAGCAGAGGCTGACAGCCAAGTTTGGTTCCCATGAGGTTGGCTTCAACCGAGGTTAGATTATCTACAGTGTGGAAATAGGCTATTGGGCCCAACAAGTCCATACTGACCCTTTTGAAGAGCAACCCACCCAGACCCGTTTCCCTTTGACTAATACACCTAACACTATAGGCAATTTAACATGGCCAGTTCACATAACCTGCGCATCTTTGGATTGTGGGAGGAAACCCACGCACACCCACACAGAACGTGCAAACTCCACATAGACATTCGCCTGAGGCAGGAATGGAATCTGGGTCCCTGGCGCTGTGAGGCAGCAGTACTAACCACTGAGCCACCATGCTGCTGATGAGATCATGGGTTCATGTCACACTACAGATGACACTGTTACACTGTACATTCTCTCATATGTGCACACACATACACACATGATCACACTTTCTCACTCTCACAGACCCTCTCTCTTAGACATGTACTTTCTCTCCGATAAATGTGCACGCAAATGTGCATGCGCACTCTGTCACAGGCATATTTTGTTACACTTGCATGCACACATTATCAAGCATGCTCATGTGCGCACACACTTGCCTTCCCCCTCCCCCTCCCCCTTACACATGCACGTAGGTCTATGTAGTGAATTTGCAGATACATTCTATTTTTTTTCAATAATTACACAATCTGTAGGCAGTCAGTCCATATGACATTTTAATTCCTATTTTGGGAACAGAACTGGTCTGATTCAAGTTTGGGATGCAGACTGACTATAACTTTGCACCTTTAATACATTGTATGAGCTGAAGTTTCACTACTTTTTATATGGAATAGAGAGCGAGTCCAGATGAACACATGACTGCAGGGCTGATATAGGAGGAAGGGCTTTAGACATGTGGATCATTGGAATATTTTCTGGGAAAGGTAGGACCTGTACAAGGTTGGGTTGCACTTAAACTGGATATTCTGGTGGGAGTTTTGCTAGAGTTCTTCAGAAGGATTTAAACTAGATTGGTGGGGGAGGTGAGAAGCAGAGCCATGGATCAGATGATGGAGTAGGTAGTGAATAGCAAAGTACTGTGCACAGGGATGCTGTGAGGAGCGATAGGCACTTGATAAGGCAAAGGTGCATTCAGTATGATGGGTTGAAGTGTGTCTATTTTAATGTAACAAGTATCAGAAATAAGGGTGACGAACTTAGAGCCTGGATCAGTACTTGGAACTACGATGTTATGGCCATTACAGAGACGTTGGAGATCACACGGACAGGAATGGTTGTTGGATGTTCTGTGGTTTAGGTGTTTCAAAAGGAATAGGGAGGAAGGTAAGAGGTGGGGGAGTGGCATTGCTAATCAAGGATATTATCGCAGTTACAGACAGGGGAGATTGTCGAGGAGGATTTGTCTACCAAGTCATTATGGGTGGAAGTTAGAAACAGGAAAAGGAGCAGTCACTTTATTGGAAGGTTTCTGTGGAACTCCTAATAGCAACAGAGACACGGAGGAGCAGATACGGCATTTTGGAAAGGTGCGGAAGTAACGGGGTGTTGTCATGGGTGACTTTAACTTCCCTAATATTGATTGGAACCTTCTTCGTTCAAATGGTTTGGATGGAGTAGTTTTTGTCAGATGTGTCCAGGAAGGGTTTCTGACTCTATGTAGATATGGCCTCCCCTCTACTTGGCCTATTGGATTTGGTGCTTGGTAGCGAACCATGCCAGGTGTCAGATCTCTCTGTAAGAGAGCATTTCAGTAACAGTGATCACAACTCCCTGAGCTTTGCTCCTATCCTCTCCATGAGTATAGCAGATGGTATGGGCAACTATTTAACTAGGAGGGGAATTATAATGCTATTAGGCAGGAACTGGGGCACCTAAATTGAGAACAAATATTCTCTAGGGAAATGCATGACGAAGTGTGGAGGAATTGCTTGCTGATAGTGCTGGACAGATTTGTCCCACTGAGGCAAGGAAGGGATGGTAGGTTGAAAGCACCTTTGGTGACAAGAGATGTGGAACATCTAGTCACTTGGAAGAAGGAAGCTTACTTAAGGTTGAGGAAGCAAGGATCCGACAGGGCTCTAAAGGGTTAAAGATAGCTAGAAAGGAGCGGATGAATGGACTTAGGCTTTTCCTTAATCCAAGACTTTTTCATGCTCCCTTCTGGCTCTCCTAAGGCATTATATGCTTATGTGAGGCACATGAGGACGACCAGAGTGGGAGTAGGGCCAAGTGGAGGGAACTTGTGCCTGGAATCAGAGGAGGTAATGGAGGTCCTTAATGAATACTTCAGTATTCACTATTGAGAGGGACCTTGACGTTTGAGGACAGTGTGAAACAGACTGATTTGCTCGAACAGGGTAATGTTGAGGGTGTGCTGGAAATTTTGAAGGATAGATACGTAACCTCTGCCAGAGGGGATACACGCTAGGTTACAACAGAAAGCGAGGGAAGAGATTGCTGCACTTTTTGGTCATGATTTCTGAGTCCTCCCTGCCCACTGAGTAGTGTCAGAGGATTGATGGTGGCAAATTTATTCTCTTGTTTGAGGAAAGGAATAGGGATTGTCCTGGCGATTATAGACCAGTCAGTCTTAGAATAACTTGTGGTAGGAGGATTCTGAGACATGATTTATGATTGCTTGCAAAACCATAGTTCGATAATCAATGTGGCTTTGTGAGGGGCAGGTCATGCCTCAAGCCTTATTGAATTTATTGAGGATGTGACAAAACACACCTGAAGGTAGAGCAATGGATGTGGTGTACATGGCTTTTAGCAAGGTGTTTGAGAAGGTTCCCCATGGTAAGCTCATTCAGAAAGTAAGGAGGTGTGGGATACAGGGAAATCTGGCTGTCTGGATATAGAATTGGCTGGGAGAAAGTGAGGACTGCAGATGCTGCCGATCAGAGTCAAAAAGTAAGGTACTAGAAAAGCACAGCTGGTCAGGCAGCATCCAAGGAGCTGGACAGTTGATATTTCAAGCATAAGCTGTTCATCAGGAATGTGGGGATAGCCCAGTGGGGCTGAGAGATAATTGGGAGGGTGGTGGGGCTGCGGGGAAAGTAGCTGGGAATGTGATAGGTAGATGAAGGTGGGGATGATGGTGATAGGTTAGAACAGAGGCTGGAGCGGATAAGTGGGAAACCATTTGGACAGGTAGGACAGTTCAAGAGGGCGGGACTGAAATGGAAGGTTAGACCTGGGATAAGGTGGGGGGAGGGGAAATGAGGAAATTGGTGAAATCAACATTGATCCAATGCGGAAGATGAGATGTTTTTCCTCCGGGTGTTGGGTGGCTAGAATCCGGCAGTGGAGGAGGCCCAGGACTTGCATGTCCTTAGCGGAGTGGGAAGGGGAGTTGAAGTGTCCGGCCACAGGGCCAGGCTTGTCTGGCCCATAGAAGACAGAAGGTGATGGTAAATGGAAAGTATATTCAGCCTGGAGCTTGGTGATCTGTAGGGATCTGTTCTGGGACCTTTTGCTCTGTGATTTAAAAAAAAAAAAAATTTGGGTGAGTTCGTAATTTTGCCGATGACACGAAGATTGGTGGAGTTCTGGATCATGTGGAGGGCTTTTGTAGGTTGCAGCAGGACGTTGACAGGATGGAGAACTGGATTGAGAATTGGCAGATGAAATTCAACCTGGAAAAGCATGAAGTCATTCACTTTGGTTGAATTTGAATGCAGAATACAGAGTTCAAGGCAGGATTCTTGGTTGTGTGGAGGAACAGAGGGAACTTAGGGTCCATGTCTATAGATCCCTCAAAGTTGCAACCCAAGTTGATACGGTAGTTAAGAAGGCATTTGGTGTGTTGGCTTTCATTAGCCAGGGATGGAGTTTAAGAGCCGCGAGGTTATGCTGCAGCTCTACATTGCCCTGGTTAGAGCACACTTGGAATATTGTGTTCAGTTCTGGTCGCCTCATTCTCTGAAGGATGTGGAAGCTTTCGAGAGGGCGCAGAGGCAATTTAGCAGGATGTTGCCTGGACTGGAGGGCATGTCTTATGAAGAATGGTTGAGGGAGCTAGGGCTTTTCTCATTGGAGCGAAGGAGGATGAGAGGTGACTTGATAGAGATGTACAGCATGTCAAAAGGCATAGATAGTGGAATGTCTGTTATGAGGGGTATAACTTTAAGGTGCTTGGAGGAAGCTTTAGGGGAGACTGTGAGGTAGGTTCTTATTGCAGCGAGTGGTGTGTGCCTGGAATGCACTGCCATCAATGGTGGTAGAGTCAGATACATTAGTGGCATTTTAGTGACTCTTGGATAGGCACGTGGATGATGGTACAATGAAAGACATGTAGGTAAATCTGATCTTAGAGTAGCATAAAATGTTGACACAACATGGGCGCCTGAAGGGCCTGAACAGTGTTGTACTGTTCTATATTTATCTCTGTAAAGTGATTTGAAATAACTTCTGGGATTTATATTTTTATGAATCGAAACTTGCAACCCCATTCTCAGTGATTAAAGACTTAACAGCAATCAAGGTTTGTTCAATACACTGCATCAATTGTATGACACTTTGACCTTATACTATAAATTGTGTCCTCTGATCCTGCCCCACTAGCTACCTGATGAAGAGCAGTGCTCCAAAAGCTGCTATTTCCAACTGAAATCTGATGGACGCTAACCTGGTGTTGAGATTTTTATCTTTGTCTACCCCACGCCAACACCTCATTGTTCATTATACTGAACGTACACAGCCTTAAACTGTCTTGCCTACTCATTAGAAGTTTCTCCCTCACTCTTTGCCCTTTTTACATTTATGACAAATTTTCCTGACTTTACCATACCTGACTCTTAACCTGGACAGCAATGGGAGCATTTTGCTGAAGATTTTTAAATGCATGTTGTAGTTGATGCCAAGTTTCTCTGCTGGGGAATCTCCTGACTAAAATCCCAATTTTTTTGTGTTTTTAATGTTGTAATGTGGCAAGTAAATTTGTTTTGAAACTACTGTTCCTACTTGTCACATATCCTGCTGAGACATTTGCATTTTAGCAACTTAATTTTTTTTGTTGTTTAAAGATTCTTGTAGCTCCCAAGTTGGAAAGGCCACTTTATCAGAAATTCATCTTTACCATGAATAATTCATTTCAACTTTCAGAAGTTCTACTTGTGTGAGAGTCAATGAGAACTCAATATTGCATGCAGAACTTTGTATCAAATTTGATAACTAGTGCATTGATCAGATCTATTAGCCTATGAATTACCTTACATCAGCAAATATATTAACTGCTTGCATTTAAATAGTGTCTTTAAAATAGAAAAAATCCAATTTCTGCTAATGAAAGCATGTTTAATAATTGTATTTATGTAGTGCTTGTTATAACTATTTGACAGCCAAATTGTGTTTCAGCCGACTGAATGGTTTTGAAGTATAACCTCTGTTGCAGTATCGGAAATGCGGCAGCTCATCAATGCACAGCAAACTCTCACAAACAGCAATGTGGCAATGACCAGATAATCTTTTGCAATGGCATTGATTGAAGACTGAATATGGCCAGGACAGAGGACATTATTCCACTGCCCTTTTTGAAAGCGATAAAACTTTTCAAGCACCCACCTGTAAGAGCGCAGCAGACTTGGTTTAACAATTTATTGCAAAGTTGACAACTCTAACCGTGCACAACACTCCATTAGTACTGCTCTGTGTCTGCATAGACAATGTTGTTGCAATCAAGTTCTCAACTTTCAAGCTCTGGCTAGAATGCCACCAGTTGAACCTCAGTGGACAAACTATCAGTGAAAATTTTGACACGGAGCCACAAGTTTTCAGGAAAAGTGACCAGAATGTACGTTGTCCAGTACATAGTGCGACAGTCTAACACCGCATTACTATCTTCTCTAATGCCACTTTCAAAGCAATGTACTAGCTCCTTTACAAAGTGTGGTTTCCTTTCAAACAAAGTCCCAGGTATTCAGTCAGTTAACGAAATGGAAGGTTAACAGAAATGGAGATCAGAAAATAATTATGCCTTTTTTTTTGTTTATGGTACACTTAATTCTGCTTATTGGTTAGTTACTTTATCAGAACAAGTTTTCAAAATCCAGTAGAATTAAGGACATATCTTATTTTTAGACAAAAATGAGTATTGAAGTTAAGGAAGCCAATAAAGTTTGGCCGATTTAAGATGCTATTTTGATCAGTGATAATAGCATCAATTCTTGGCCTTTGAATGCTGATGAGAAACTTTGTCTCCAGTGTCAGCTTGATTTTGGTCTAATGACGGAAATTTGCTATTTCTGGTTTTATGGTTCACTGATTCTCAAACTGGGGTCCGCAGATAGCTGGGATCCTGTTGTGACTTTGTAGGGATCTCCAAAATAATATATGATCAGGACCATTGACTGTTTTGGAGAGGATTAGTGTGCATTGTTGACTATCCCCCATATTGACAGTGTCGCAATGACATAAATGATGTGCACCAGGTAACATGTCAGTGGTATTGCAACATGGGCAGACTGAGAAATAGTGAAGGGAGAGGAGCAAAATGCTGAAACACTCAGCAGCTTTACTACTGAGTAGTTGGGTGGTGTTTCTTGTAAAACCCTATGGAGGTACTATTCTTAACAGAAACCACTCCAGGAAGAGCAAGGTGGTGTCTGGTGAACTATGCACTTGGTATGTTGCTGAACCTACAGTGTTAGTTTTGAGCTAAATGGAAGGCAAACCTTTTTTCAGATTGATGTTAATTATAGTGGATAGCGCTGATAAAATTTCATGCAAGTTATTTCAAAGTATATTCAGAAATATAAATGTGCAGCTAATTTTATTGTACCCGTAGTATGATTAATATTGGGATCCATGATTGAAAAGGTGTCCTGCAACCTGAATTGTTTGAAGACTAAGTGACATCAAGAACAATTTAGATTTTTCATAAACCGAGGTTACATGACTTCCAAGTGTACAAGGGATCTCATGCAGTTATGTTAGATTAAATATCATGCATGGAATCCATACTTAATTGTGTCAAGACGTTATAACATTGGCTGTTAACCTTCCATTTCGTTAACTGACTGAATACCTGGGACTTTGTTTGAAAGGAAACCACACTTTTTAAAGGAGCTAGTACATTGCTTTGAAAGTGGCATTAGAGAACAGGGAGGTCTTAGAGAACATTGAAAACGTCCAGTACATCGAGAGTGTCATGTTGGCCAAAAAAGCTACTGATGAAGAAATCCAGCACTGACTCCAATGTCCTCACATAACCTTCTGGCCAACTGAGGAAATGGTATTTTGAGGGTAACCACATCTGATCCGACACAAAAAGATTGTGGTTTACAGAGCTGAAGTGGCTCTGTTCTTTTCTTTTCCTGCAATTCTTACAAACTTGGTGCAACTGCAATACACCAACCACTGAACAAGCAAAATTTTATTAAGCACCGTACAGTACATGCTTGCTGGAGAAACCCTTTAGCTTCGCAAGCATTGCAAAGTGTGCTGTGTCAAGGGATCTCTCTAAACAAAGGAGACCATCCTTCCTTTATACAAAATCTTTACATCACAGCCAATAATGCCCACAAGATGGTCCCCAGCCATTCCCCCCACAGTCACACGCCAACATTCAAAATTAAATGCAGTGACCTGATCATCCCCAGTAACAGTGTAATGTAAATCATCCCTTAATGGCCAAATCTGTCGAATCATTTTTTAAACTGCCGATAGTAGTCAAAATTCCAACTGCAGTGTTCTTATTGATTTCTGAATAGGGGATGATAATGTAATTCCTTTACTCTGAATAACCAGGAAGTGGTCATGCAAATGACTCTGGCAAGGGAAGGGAATGTAAATTCTTTACATTCTACCTCTAAGACAGAGACATCCCACCCTAGCCTCAGGACATCCAATTTCCTGCAGGCCAGTAGCGCAAATTAACCCTTTGCTATCTCAGTTCCTGCCCTGCAGTATGGCTGTGAGATTTGGACAGTCTACAGCAGACACCTCGAGGCACTGGAGCAGTACCACCAATGCTGCCTACACAAGATCCTGCAAGTCCACTGGGAAGAAAGATGCAGCAACACCAGTGTCCTCGACCAGGCCAATATCCCCAGCATTGAGGCATTGACCATCCTTGATCTCCTAAGCTGGGCGTGTTATCTGCACGACCGATACAAGGCTGTCCAAGCAGATGTTGAAAAATGTGGTGCTGGAAAAACATAGCAGGCCAGGCAGCATCGAGGAGCAGGAGAATCGATGTTTTGGGCATCAGCCTCATTCCTGAAGAAGGACTTGTGTGCCAAGCGTGCTGAGATAAAAGGTAGGGGGGAGGGAATTTGAGGGAGAGGCGCTGAGAATACGATAGGTGGAAAGAGGTGAGGGTGAGGTTGATAGGCCGGAGAGGTCGGGAAGAAGATTGCAGGTCAAGAGGGCGGTGCTGAATCAGAGGGTTGGGACTGAGATAAGGTGGGAACAGGGGAAATGAGGAAGCTGGAGAAATCTACATTCATCCCGTGTGGTTGGAGGGTTCCTCGGTGGAAGATGAGGCGCTCTTTCTCCAGGCGGCGTGTGGTCAGGGTCTGGCGATGGAGGAGGCCAAGGACCTGCATGTCCTTGGTGGAGGGGGAGTTAGTGTTCAGTCACGGGGCAGTTGGGTTGGGTTGGTTGGTGCGGGTGTCCCAGAGGTGTTGCCTGAAACGTTCCGCAAGTAGGCGGCCTGTCTCCCCAATGTGGAGGAGGCCACATGAGGTGCAGCGGATACAGTAAATGATGTGTGTGGAGGTGCAGATGAATTTGCGACAGATATGGAAGGATCCATTGGGGCCTTGGAGGGAGGTGAGGGGGGAGGTGTGGGCGCAGGTTTTGCACTTCTTCCGGTTGCAGGGGAAGGTGCTGGGAGTGGAGGTTGGGTTGGTGGGGGGTGTGGAGCTGACGAGGGAGTCGTGGAGGGAGTGGTCTCTCCGGAACGCTGATAGGTGTTGGGAGGGAAATATATCCCTGGTGGTGGGGTCTGTTTGGAGCATTCCGGAGAGACCACTCCCTCTGCGACTCCCTCGTCAGCTCCACCCCCCCCCCCTGTCTGATTGCAGTTTAAAAGTTTGTCTGCCTGTTCATTTCTGCAGAAGAGCAACCAGCTTCTAAGGTCACAACACCACTGCACTTGGTGATCACTAAAGGAACACTAACTGAAATTTCTGGAAAAACTCAGCAGCTCTGGTAGCATCTGTCGACAGAAATCAGATTTAACATTTCTGGTTGAGTGACCCTTCTTCAGAAGTTTGGAAATGTTAACTCTGATTTTTCTCCACAAAAAATCGCATTTTTTTAACATTTTCAAACCAACCTTCAGGAGTGAAGAGGAAAGAATTTAATCACTCCTCCAGCCTTGGATGTAGTAATTGAAGCAGCAGCATAGAATTTTGCCCTGCTTGATTTATAGTCCTCCTCAGTGGAAGGAGCTGATATTTAGGAGAATGGAGTTTAGATCAGAGTGGTGTTGGAAAAGCACAGCAGGTCAGGTAGCGTCTAAAGAGCAGGAAAATCGACATTTCGGGCAAAAGCCCTACATCAGGAATTTAGGGAGAATGGTTATTTCATCATTTTAAGATGAAGTGTTATGGTTTGCAATGCCCATTAACTTTGAGGAACATAAATTGTTGTGTTGGGTCAAATTCATGTCAATGTACAATATCTTGAACTTATATAATATAAGCTTAGGAAAGTTCTTGCCTAGAATGATCTAAAGTTAGTCCTTTTCACATGTTCTTGCAATCTGAAGGTCACATGTACTATTCACCTTTTATCAGTTTAAAAAGCTTCAATGCACAAGTGTAAGAATAGTAACAAGTGTAACCTTTTGTATTTGGTGGCTTTACTTTTAATAGACTGAAGACTTTGTTAAAGTGCTACACTATCTTTATCCTGTGGAGTGAAGGTGCTTGTCTCCTGGTAACTACGCTTTGTTTTTAGGCTGGCATGAATCATTATGATGTTGCTGTTGTCATTATTGTTGTAGTTGAATGCTTTCAACAGGGCTCGCTTCGAACAAAAATCGCCACAAGATACTGTAGGTTAGCTTTTAGTGGAGACTGCACGTTTTCATTTGCATTCGTATTTTGTTCTCTTGTTGTAAAGGACATAGTCACCACAGCTGTGATTCGTTCCATTTGGTTCCTTTACCATTATAAATAATTAATAGAATAGTACCTGTGGCATGAATTTTAATGAATAAGGATCAAAAGTACTTTCAGGAGACATGGGTAATTGTCTTGTTGCTGAGGTAAAATGTTATCCTGTTTAAATGTCTGAATCTGTATTTGGAATCTTTGCCTTTCTTCAGTCGCAACTCCCCACTATATAAGTTTGTGTTTGCTCTGTTCTGACCGATTGTAGTTTAAAAGTATGTGTATCTCATGATACAAAGAAGTATGGCAGGTATAAAAAAAAACAATGAAAAAAGCTGTTGTAGTTTTGGCCAACTTGATCAGGTGCTGGAAGTTATATGTTTCAGTTATACAGCTCTGGAACAGCACTGGGCAAGAGATTTTGGCTTTTCGTGAAGCAGAGCCTGATTTTTCCAGAATAATGCTAGGGTTTTCAGGAGTTGTATTAGAGCTGTATAGTGTTGGCATTTACTTCATTGTCTAATTGAGGATGGTTCTGATTGAGGTGTTTAAAATGACAAATGTTTGATTTGGGTGCATATAGAAAGGTTGCTGCTTCTGGTATGCAAATCTGGAATGGAGATTCCAGAGCTAGGCAATTTAGAAAGGAGATTAAGAAGCTTGTTTTCCATGCACACACTGTAGAAATATGGGATTTCCTTCTGGAGTGTTACACATTCTTGGTTAGTTGAGAGTTCTGTGAATCCTTTTGTGAGTTGAAGATTTGTATGTTGTAGATCAATGGAGTAGCAAAATAGGCTTGAGGTGTTGCATAATCTTCTCCTGTTCTGCCTTGGGTTATGGTGGTAATGATGGTATAACTTTCAGAACTTGCTGCTGTTACTTCACTGAAACTGGTAGTAACCTTCAGACTGCATGTAGAACTGCACTGAAATCAAGTGTTGTCTGCACTGTGCAGTGGGTATATAC
Organism: Chiloscyllium plagiosum; assembly: GCF_037043375.1. NCBI lineage: Eukaryota > Metazoa > Chordata > Chondrichthyes > Orectolobiformes > Hemiscylliidae > Chiloscyllium > Chiloscyllium plagiosum. The sequence continues at coordinate 19,898,256 of NW_028270153.1, read as the reverse complement.
TGTTGAAACCACCCGAAAGGTCCAATGAATTGAGCTAATGAGAACTTCTAGTCTTGCCATTTGACAAGTCATGTGGGTACTGGAGATTTGAGTGTCCTGAAAAAGCTCTACATGCATGCAGCAACTATGGAAAGTCAAAGCATTAATATTCTGAATCCAGTATGTTTCTGGATTTCAGTTTTGAGGAAGATTCATATTGGATTCAAAACATAAACTCTATTTCACTAGGGTGTAGGTTTGCTCGCTGAGCTGCAGGTTTGATATCCAGACGTTTCATTACCTGGCTAGGTAACATCATCAGTGGCGACCTCCAAGTGAAGCGAAGCTGTTGTCTCCTGCTTTCTATTTATATCTTTCTCCTGGATGGGGTTCCTGGGGTTTGTGGTGATGTCACTTCCTGTTCGTTTTCTGAGGGGTTAATAGATGGCATCTAGATCGATGTGTTTGTTTATGGCGTTGTGGTTGGAGTGCCAGGCCTCTAGGAATTCTCTGGCATGTCTTTGCTTAGCGTGTCCCAGGATAGATGTGTTGTCCCAGTCGAAATGGTGTTTTTTTTTTCATCCGTGTGTAGGGCTACAAGGGAGAGAGGGTTGTGTCTTTTTGTGGCTAGCTGGTGTCCGTGTATCCTGGTGGCTAACCTTCTTCCTGCTTGTTTTACGTAGTGTTTGTGGCAGTCCTTGCATGGAATTTTGTAGATGACGTTGGTTTTGTCCATGGGTTGTACTGGGTCTTTTAAGTTTGTTAGTTTTTGTTTGAGAGTGTTGGTGGATTTGTGTGCTACTAGGATTCCGAGGGGTCTTAGTAGTCTGGCTGTCATTTCTGAAACTTCTTTGATGTATGGGTTAGGGTTTCTGGCTGTGTTTGGTCTGCTTGTCGTGGTTTGTTCTTGAGGAATCTGCGCACTGTATTTTTTGAGTATCTGTTCTTCTTGAATACGTTGTATAGGTGGTTCTCTGTTTTCCGAAGTTTGTCTGTGCTGCAGTGTGTGGTGGCTCGTTGGAATAGTGTTCGTTTGTGTGTGGTGGGATGGTTGCTGGTGTAGTTAAGTATATTTGGTCAGTGTTTGTCGGTTTTCTGTATATGCAGGTTTGTTTCTCTGTTCATAGTGCTGCCAGATTTACTGAGTTTCTTTGACAGTAGCCTTTCATTTCACTTTTCTAAAAGTATTAGTCATTGTAAAAACCCTTGGGGGTCGGGAGAAATGTTAGTTTTTTTTTTAAAAACTTCATTCATAGGATGGGATTGTCGCTGGCTAGGCCAGCATTTGTCGCCCACTCGTAATTGCCCATAGGGCAGTTAAGCGTCAATCACATTGCTAAGGGTCTGGAGTCATGTAGGTCCAGTTTCCATCTCTAGAGGTTAGTGAACAAGATGGGTTTTTCTGGCAATAAGCAGTGGCTTCATGGTCTAAACATGTGGTGCTGGAAAAGCACAGCTGGTCAGGCAGCATCCAAGGAGCAGGTCAATCAACGTTTCAAGCATAAGCTCTTCAGGAATGATGAAACACTCCTGATGAAGTATCGACTCTCCTCCTCTGATGCTGTCTGACCGGCTATCCTTTTCCAGCACCACACTACTTGATTTTGATCTCCAGCATCTGCAGTTGTCACTTTCTCCGAATTGATTCATAGTAATCATTAGACTCTTAATATCCAAATCTTTAAAAATTTAATTCAAATTAAATTTAATTCAAATTTCACCATCTACTTCAGCAGGATTTGCACCTGAGTCACCAAAACATTAGCTGGGTCGCCAAATTAACAGTCCTGTGATAATGCCACAAGGCTGTCGCCTTCCCAGTAGTCTAAAGTGGGTTTATAACTATGTTACTTTTATTAAACAGCTTGGGTCTCCTGAAAAATAATTTAATATTTATTGAATGTTGAACATCTTCATAATAAGGTTTAAGGGGCTATTTTTGAATTACACATAAGAGAAACATTCCATTGAGTAAGGATGTGGCTATCAATTCTTTTGTGAATTTTTTTTCTCGAACCTTCCCCACATTGAAATCAAACTGACTAATCTATAATTGCTGGGTTTATCCTGAAAAGTTTCCTTGAATAAGGATGCACTGTTTACAATTTTTGTCTTCTGGTACCTTGTTCAACTGTAGGGAAGACCAGCGTCCCCTCCCATTTACTTCCATTTCCTTGGGTACATCTTATCCACTCCTAATGCTTTGTCAGCCTTAAAAACAGGACTTCGAGTGTTAATGTCTGGATTACTCCCAGTGACAGCAGGAATTGGAGAGCAGAGCAGCAGATGAGTGCATGGCTGAGGAGTTGGGGCAGGATTCGAATTTTCAGATCATTGGTGTCCCTTCTGAGGCAGAAGTGATGTGTACAAGAGGAATGGATTAGACCTGAACAAGGGGGGGGGGAAACCAATATCCTCGCAGTGGAGAATGACTAGAGCCACTCTGGAGTATTTAAACCAGAAGGTGGGAACGTAAGCAGTAGTGAGACAAAAGAGAAGTTGAGGCTAGTGCAGAAGTTCGAGAACAAGTTAAATAGACCAGGCAGTGAATGAGGGAAGACTGATGTACTGAAGTGCATTCATTTCAATACAAGAGGTCTGACAAATAAGGCTATAGGAAGAATAGATGACACTTTAGGATATTCTGGATGGATTGTCCAGTAAAGTTGGATGGAACTGAGAAATAAAGGGTCATCACTTTGGGATTATACTATATGACCCCTCAATAACAGGAACTAGGGGAGCAACTATATGGGGAGATTGCGGATAGCTGTAAGAATAATAGGGTTGCATTAGGGGATTTTAGCTTTCTTGGCAGAGACTGGAACAGCCATAGTGTTAAGGGCTTGGGAGTGGAGGAGCTTAAGTGTGTTCAGGAAAATTTTCTCAATTAACTTGTAGATGAGAAGGTTTCAAACTCAAATTTGTCTTGAAGTAAGGCAGGGCAAGTGACTGAGATGTTAGTGCGGAACACTTTAGGACTAATGACCATAATTACATTAGTTTAAAATAGTTGTGGGAAAAGACGACAGGTCTGAGCCACAACTTGAAGTTCTAAATTGATGCAAGGTCAATTTTGATGTTATTAGATAGGACCTTTAAAAAATTGATTGAGGGAGGCTATTTGCAGGTAAGGGGATGTCTGGCAAGTAGGAGGCTTTCAAAAGCAAAATAACGAGAATTCAGCGCCAGTATGTTCCTGTTAACATGAAGGGCAAGCTGGCAGAAATAAAGGACATGGGATGACGAGAGAGATTGAGGCTCTGTTCAACGTAAACGGGATATTTGTCAGGTATAGACATCTGGGATGAAGTGAATTGTTTGAGGGGTATAGTGGGTGTAGGAGTACACTTGAGAGAAATCAGGAGGGCAAAAAGGGGACGTGAGATGGCTTTGACAAATAAAGTGAAGGAGATCAGAGAGAGATTCTGTAAGTGTGTTAAGGGCAAAAAAATAACTGGAGAGAATAGGGCCTTTAAAGAGCAGGGTCATTTGTCTGTGGAGTCAGAGGAGATGGGTGAGATCCTAAATGAATATGTCTCGTCAGTATTTACCATGGAGAAAGGCATGGATGCTAGGGGTCTCTGGGAAATGCATTGTAATGCCTTGAAAAGCGTCAACATTACAGAAGAGGAGTAGCTGGAAGTCTTAAAATGCATAAAGGTAGATAAATCTGCGGGACCTGATCAAGTTATTCCAGGACATGTGGGAAGCTAGGGAAGAGATTGTTGGGCCCCAAGGAGTGATATTTGTATCATTGACCGCCACAGGTGAGGGCCTGGACAACTGGAGGTTGGCTAATGTGCCATTATTTAAGAGGCTGCAAGGAACAGCCAAGGAGCTACAGACCGGTGAGACTACCCACTACTGATGTCAGTTTGTTGGAGGGAATGTTTAGGTACTGTATCTTACAATCATTTGAAAAGGCAAGGGTTATTTGGGGTAGTCAGCATGACTTTGTGCATGGGAAATCGTGTCTCTCAAATTTGAAATATTTTTAAGAGGTAACCAAAACGGTAGGTGAAGGCAGTTGTCTTTGTTACATTTGACAGCAGTGCAGGAGCAGAAGCAGCGAAGAATGCGGTGTTTACCTAGCTTGCAGCTGCTGCACTTTATACTCTGATGTGCTGGTATCCTCCATCTGAAGCATCTCCGCAAGGATTGAAGTCTCGTCAGTTTTGTTCAGTATTTAACTGCTGTTTCCAAGAATTCAAATTTCTCTGTGGTGTGACGCCGAAGGATTGACTGGGTTTTGTTTTCAGGTTAGACTTTACTGAAGGAGAGTATGGATAACTGGCTCATTTCTACTCGACTTGGAGGGGATGGAGTGGTCACTAAGGACTGTGGAGACACTGATATTGCAAAGTCTACAGGCCCTGACAGTGTTCCCACAGTCGTACTGAAGATGTATGTTCCAGAACTTTCCGCTGTCCTAGCCAAGCTATTCTGGTACAGTTGCAATGTTGGTAACTACCTGACAATGTAGATAATTGCTCAGCTATGTCCTGTATATTAAAAGGAGGACAAAGCAAACCTGACCAATTGCCGTCCCATCAGTCTACTTTACTGATGACAGAATGTAATGGAAGGTGTCATCAATAATGCTCAACACCATCAACAACAACTCAGATGCTGAAGCATTCCACGTTCAAATGCAACAAGATCTGACAATATCCAAACTTGGGCTGACAGGTAGTAAGCAATATTCATGCCACGCAATTGTCAGGAAGAGACAATCTAATTTCTGCGCCTTTACATTGAGTAACTTTACAATCACTGAATTCTCTACTATCAACTTCCTGGGGATTACAACTCACCAGCCCCAGAAACTCAGCTGGACTCACCACATAGATACAGTGACTAAAAGAGCAGGTCAGAGGTTAGATATACTGTGACGAGTAACTTGCCTTCTAACTCCAGAGTTGCTAAGCTTGTCCATCATCTGCAAGGCACAAATCAGGAGTGCAACGGAATACTCCACACTTGCCTAGATGGGTGCCGCTCCAACAACACTCAAGTTTGATACCAAGCGCACTTGATTAGCACTACATCCACAAACTTCAACTCCCTCCATCACTGACGCTCAGCAACAGTGTGTAGTATCTACAAGGTACATGGCAGAAATTCACCCAAGATCCTCAGACAGCACCTTCCAAACCAATGACCATTTCAATTTAGAAGGATGGGGCTGCAGATAAATGAGAACAATGCCACCACCAAGTTCCATTCCAAGCCACTCACTATTTTGACTTGGAAATTTGTCACTGTTCCTTCACTGTCACTGGGTCAAATTCCTGGAATTCTGTCCCTAATGGCATTTCTAAGTCAACCCAACACAGGTGGACTGGAGTGGTTCAAGAAGGCAGCTCAAGGGCTTGTGCCCAAAATGTCAATCTGGACTCAGAGACTTGTGAGCTTACATCAATATTTTGAAAACGCTGGTGCCAATTATAATTTAAAAAAGTGATGACGAGCACTTTCAAAGTAGCAAAGTCAACGTGGATTTATGCGATTGTATTTGATGGGTCTGGTGGAGTTTTTTGAGGATATGGCTAGTGTAATAAATAAGCTAAGTTTTGAGAAGCTTTTGATTTAGTCCTACGTAAGAGGTGAGTTCAAACCCAAAGCACGTGTGATTGGTGGCAATATATTGATATGGAAGGAGAAGTATTTAGCAGATAGGGAACAGGGTTAGAATGAATCTGAACCTTTTTGGTTGGAAGGCAGTGGCAAATACACTACAGTGGTCTGTGCTTGAAGCACTAGTTAGTTACAATATATTTTAATGAATTGGATGAGGAAATCAAATGCAATATTTCCAAGTTTGCTACCCACACAAAACAAGGTGGAATTCCAAGAGGTAAGAAGGATCTACAGAGGCTTCGAAGTCATTTAGACAAGCTGAAGCAGTGGACGAGTACATGGCTGATAAAGTATAAAAAGGATAAGCATGGCGTTCTCTACTTAAGTGCAAAAACAGAATAGCAGACTATCTTTTTTATGGTGATTGGAAAATACTGATGTTCAAAGGAACTCTGGTGTCCAGTAATCTGGTCATGAAATGCAAATCTTCAGGTGCAGGAAACAGTTCACAAAGGGGATGGTGTTGATCTTCAATTCAAGAAGACTTAATTACGTGAGCAAGAAAATCGTGCTACAGTTGTACAGGGCCTTGGTGAGACTGCACCTGGAATAGAGAGTGCAATGTTGGTCTCTGTACTGAAGAACATTTATACTTGTCAAAGAAGGAATCTAGCGAAGTTTGACTGGGATTGTTTCTGGGATGGCATGTTTGTCATCTGAGCGATTGAGTCAACTGTATCTGTAATCATTGCAGTTTTCAAGAATGAAAGAGGGTTGTGTTGAGATTAGGAAAATCTAACAGCTGGGCAAACTGTATGCAGATATGACGGTTTGTCTGCATCAGAACAAGAGGTCACAGTCTCAGAATTTGTGGTGAAGGCTGTTCCAACTGAAATAAGAAGAAACTTCTTTATTCAGAGCTTGGTAACCTTGTGGAATTCTCTACCACAAGTTGAATATATTTAAGAAAAAATATATTTATAGTGACTTGACGTGCCAAGGGGATTTGGGGAGAGAGATTGTGCCATTTAAAATAGAGGATCAGCCATGATCTTGATCAATGATCAATTCTGCTTAGTGAACTTTTCTTCCTGTTTTTTCCATTTCTGAAACACATGGTTTAAAAAGTCTTTCTTCTTTCCAATTTGTATTATATATGTGCGATATATCAACATACTGATTTGCCAATGTTTGAAGTTCATCAATCTAATGCTTAAGTGTAGTGACTAAACTATTCCTACTTAATATACTTTAAAATCTATATACTGCACCTATAGCAATTCATTGATCGAACGATATATATTTCCAAACAACTTGCATTTTTATTCTTAAACAAAAAATACCCATAAATACTTGCACTTGACTGTCTCTCCTCCTTCAACATTTGTACCAAGAAGAAAACCAAATTGTCTTGTAATCTGTGACACATTTGACTCGTGTTCGCCAAGTTGTACATGCACTGGCAGTGAATCACTCTTCAGACTCAATTATTCGAGGAAGTATCCTTGATGTGTCCATTTTTTGGTTCCTTTTACGTGACAAGTGCATGATCCATGATAATTGATAAATATTCAGTGCAAAGATTATGAGGAACATTTTGTCTAAATCAAAGAAAGAAATGTAACCAATGATCTTACAACAGTCTTATAACATGAAGCATGAAAAAACCGAATCAAATACCTTAAGTTTTCCTATTGTAATTGAAAAGTACAGAAGTACCCTTTATTCCAAAACATGATTTGCCATCAACTCTCCTCCCGGATTTGGTATCTGTTTTGCAAACTCTTGTGTGCAATTACTCTTAACATCCTCCTCTTCACTTCCTAACTATCTCCATAGCCACTGAATTTACTTCAATTTTTCGTTTAGCAGATTTTTCAATTCCCCCCTCCTTTTGCCTAACTTGTTTTGGTTCCAGTGCACACTGAATAAATATCAAATTGGCCACTCCTGTGGACATTTTATCAAGTGGAAATTATAGTGTCAGGATATTAGCATGTTGAAAACATTTATGAACTTAATCGCTTTAGCAATTAAATATTGTTGTCAATTTCTACTTGGTGCCCCAAAGAAAAAAAACATTGTGTACTTTTCCATTTCATTGGGCAATTATGTTTCATTTTGTTTCACATGTGAAGTAATTTGAGGTCTAAGCTGTTTGTCTTTGTTTGCAGATCACAGCCAAGTTTGCCATCATGTTCATCACCGTACAATACAATGTTACATACACCAACGTAGGTAAGAGATAGCCATTGAATATTTATTTTGGAGTTAACATCTGACTTGATGGTAACTTTGTTCAATAAGTTTTACTGATACAAATGCTGTACATTAACAGTGAAACTTCTTTCTGCAAAAGAAGAGAGAATAAAATAAACCACCTATTTGCATATATTGCAATTTTAAAGATTTAAAAATGCAGTAACAATACAATCCTATACATCCCAAAACCAGCACTTTATTGTACTCTAATCAAAAAAAATCTTTCTCTATCGCATCTATATGTTTAATTGAACCGTTTCTTTCAATTTCTGCTCTGGGGTCTATGCACAAAACTGAGTTTTGAAATAGCCCCTTCAGGATTTTAACCAAACACTTATAGTCTGGAACTTTCAAACTGAACTTCTAACAATTAAAAATGGTGAAATCGTATTTTAACATCTAACTCCAGCCAGACTGACTTGTGATCTGAAATGAAAAGTTTGAGCTATATCTTCTCCTCCTCTACCCCGACGTGTCAAAGCCAAAAAAATCCTGAATCCTCTAAACTGAAAACAAGGCAAATGCACTTCAATGTTGACAATGTATGAATGAAAAACCTCCTAGTGCACATTTCCCATTATCAGTCCACAGACACTGTCATGCTAGTTTAAAAATGTCGGGGCTCCAGACATATTGACACTAAGTCCCCTTGCTATGGTTAGACCCACTTGGAGTACTTTGAGCAAATCTGTGTCCACAACACTTTGGTAAGGATGTCTCGTCAGTTTTGTTCATTATGCCGTCATTTGTGTGCCTATCGAAGAGTCGTTTAAATGTCCCTAATGTATCTGACTCTACCACCACTGCTGGCAGTGCATTCCAGGCATACTCCACTCATTGTGTAAAGAACCTACCTCCAATCACCTTAAAATTATGCCCCCTCGTAATAGATATTTCCACTCTGGAGAAAAAAGTCTCTGCCTATCCACTATCTATGCCTTTTGACATGCTGTACATCTCTATCAAGTCACCCCTCATCCTCCTTCGCTCCAATGAGAAAAGCCCTAGCTCCCTCAACCATTCTTCATAAGACATGCCCTCCAGTCCAGGCAACATCCTGCTAAATCGCCTCTGCACCCTCTCTAAAGTTTCCACAACCTTCCAAGAATGAGGCGACCAGAACTGAACACAATATTCCAAATGTGGTCTAACCAAGGCTATGTAGAGCTGCAGCATAACCTCGTGGCTCTTGAACTCCATCCCCCTGCTAATGAAAGCCAACACACCATATGCCTTCTAAACAACCGTATCAACTTGGGTTGCAACTTTGAGGGATCTATAGGCATGGACCCCAAATTCCCTCTGTTCTTCCCCCAACCTACAACAGCCCTCCACACTATCCACAACTCCACCAATCTTTGTGTCATTAGCAAACTTACTAACCCCACCCTTCCACTTATTCATTCAAGCCATTCATAAAAATGTCAAAAAACACCACAGGTCACCGAGCTCCAGGCTGAATACTTTCCATCTACTACCAACACCTGTCTTCTATGGGCCAGCCAATTCTGTATCCAGACAGTTAATTTCCTTGTATCCCATGTCCCCTTCCTTTCTGAATGAGCCTACCGTGGGAAACCTTATCAATTGCCTTGCCGACATCCATGAATACCACATCCATTACTCTACCTTCATCAAAGTGTTTTGTCACATCCTCAATTCAACAAGGCTTTTGAGGCATGACTTTCTCCCAGCAAAACCATGCTAACTATTTGGAAAAGCATGGCTTGATTAGAGATCATTAATTCTGTCTCATAGAATCCATAATTTGCCGACCACCAACGTAAGACTGACTACTCTGTAATTCCCAGGGTTGTCCCTAATTGCTCCCTCGAACAAGGGAAAAATGTTTTTCACCCTTCAATTTATCTGGTACTACTTCAGTGGACAGTGAGGACACAAAGTCGAGATCAGAGTGGTGCTGGAAAAGCACAGCAGGTCAGGCAGCATCGAAGGAGCAGGAAAATCGATGTTATGGGCAAAGGCCCTTCATCAGGAATAAAGGCAGGAAGCCTCCAGGGTGGAGAGATAAATAGTGGGGGTGGGGAGAAGGTCAGCACTGTCCTCATGACCTGTCCTACCTGCCAATCTCCCTTCACATCTATCCACTCCACCCTCCCCTCTGGCTTATCACCTCCATCCCCACCCCCATTCACCTATTGTACTCTTTGCTACCTTCTCCCCTCTCCCCAACCCCCACTCCCTCCCCCCCCCCCCCCCCACCCAAACTTATCTCTCCACCCTGTCTATATCCCTGATTCCTTGGATGCTGCCTGACCTGCTGTGCTTTTCCAGCACCACTCTGATCTAGACTCTGTCTTCACTTTTGCCTAGTGAGGACACAGATCATCACTAAAGGTCCAGCAATCTCTTCCCTCGTTTCTTGCAGTAACCTTGGATATATCCTGTCTGTCCCAGGGAACATATCTATCCTGTGTTTTTCAAATTTCCAGCACATCTTTCTCCTTAACATCCAACCTGTTGGAGCATATTAGCTCGTTTCGCACTGTCCCACAAACAACAAGGTCTCAGTAGTGAATACTGAAGCAAAGTATTCATTAAGGACCTCCAACCCCAACCACAAATTCCCTCTACTATCTCTGATCAGCCCTACCCTCACTCTGATCATCCTCTTCCTCATCCTTAAGGAAAAGCATAATGTCTTAGGCTTTTCCTTAATCAGAGACTTTTTCTTGCTCCCTTCTGCCTCTAAGTCCATTCTTCCGTTCCTTTCTGGCTATCTTGTAATCCTTTAGAGCCCTGTCTGATCCTTGCTTCCTCCTTCCTCTTGACTAGATGTTCCACTTCTTTTGTCATCCAACGTTCCTTCACCCCACCATCCCTTCCTTGTCTCAGTGGGGCAAACCTATCCAGCACTCACAGTAAATGCTCCCTAAACAACCTCCATATTTCTGTCATGCATTTCCCTGTGAATATCTGTTACAATTTATGCTGCACAGTTCCTGTCTGAAAGCATTCTAATTCCCCTCCCCCAATTAAATAGTTTCCCATACCATCTGCTCCTATCCCTCTTCAGGAGTATGGTCAAGTCAGGGAGTTGTGATCACTATTACTGAAATGCTCTCTCACCGAGAGATCCGACACCTGGCATAGTTTGCTGCCAAGCACCAAATCCAATATGGCTTCCCTTCTAGTCAGCCTATCTACATATTGAGTCAGAAACCCTTCCTGGACACATCTGACAAAAACTACTCCATCCAAACCATTTGAACAAAGAAGGTTCCAAACAATATTAGGGAAGTTAAAGTCACCCATGCCAACACCCCTCTGTTACTTCCGCACCTTTCCAAAATGTCCTATCTGCTCCTCCATGTCTCTGTTGCTATTGGGAGTTCTACAGAAACCTTTTCCTGTTTCTAACTTCCACCCATAATGACTCGGTAGACAAATCCTCCTCGACAATCTCCCCTGTCTGCAACTGCGATAATATCCTTGATTAGCAATGCCACTCTCCCACCTCTTACCTTCCTTCCTATTCCTTTTGAAACACCTAAACCCCAGAACATCCAACAGCCATTCCTGTCCGGGTGATCTCCAATGTCTCTATAATGGCCATAACATTGTAGTTCCAAGTACTGATCCAGGCTCTAAGTTCGTCACCCTTATTCCTGATACTTGTTGCATTAAAATACACACTTCAACCCATCACACTGACTGCAACTTTGCTCTATCAACTGTCTATCCTTCCTCATAGACTCTCTGCAAGCTGAATTAGCATGTTCATCAGTTATCACACCTCTGATCCATAGCTCTCGTTCTCATCCTCCTGCCAAACGAGGTTTAGCCCTCCTGAAGAGTTCGAGCAAACCTCCCGTCCAGGATATTGGTACCCCTCCAGTTCAGGTGCATCCTGTCCTCCTTGTACAGAAGGTATCCCATGATAGACATATCTGAAGCTTTCCCTTCTACACCAGTTCTCGAGCCATGTGTTCAGCTGCAGTCACTCTCTGTTTCTGTTTCACTAGCACGTGGCACTGTTGGCAATGCCAAGATTACTACTCTGCTTGTCCTGCCGTTTAGCTTCCAACCTAACTCCCAGGTCCTCATCCCTGTTAAATTTCATGTCATGTTCACTTACAGGTCAGGTTGCTATAGACAGCAATGTGTTTATTTGATTGACAGGTCAGTTAATAAGCTTGAGACTAAAAGAGGAATTACAATGAAACTCAGATCTGGTAGCACATGTGGGGCAGCAAGTGTTAATGTTTCAAGTCTGGTCACTCTTCATCAGAATAAGTTTGAGAGTTTGGAAGAAAAGGCAGTATTTTAAGAATGTTTTAATATGAAAGAAGGAGTTGAACAGGCCTATTTTCATAGGGGATGCAACATGTAATCAAGTCACTGTATCAAACTAACTCCCAAAAGAAGCTAAAGGCAGGAAAGCTGCTACTGGACATCACTGCCTCTAAACAGTGGCATGCTGACTTGCTCCTGAACTTGGCCAGGCAGACAGGGCTCAAAATATATACAGATGACTTCCCAATTATACTCTTCCTAGTTCATTATGCTGATGGCATCCTTCATGCTACTTAAGCTCTGTCCATCTGTATCCTGGACCAGATACTTAATGATACAAATTTGATAAACAACTGCAGCACATGACATTGTGCACTGAATCCCTTTGAAACGTTGTACTCTGCATCCACAGTGCTAGCAAAAGACTGCACGCCTTTATAGATGGTTAGAAACTAACACATAATCCGATTCCATGGTTTTCTTAATTGGTTGGATGGCTGGTTTGCAATGCAGAATGAAGCTCACAATGTGGGTTCAGTTCCAGCACCGGCTGAGGTTGCTTCTCAACCTCTCGCATTGTCTGAGGTGTGATGGCCCTCAGGTTAAAGCTCCACCAATTTTGTCTCTTTAATAAGAGCGCATGTCAATTTTAGCAGTCTGGACTTCATAAAGGTTCTCGAGCTCAGGAGACAGCGCTAGAATCACCTCAAGACCAGAAGTCCACGCCACGATGAAAGATCACCATGACACACTGGGTCACAAAGACTGCAAATGATAGTGGAATTGCACTGACAGGACTGACCGATTGCCCTTAGTCTCTGCTGGGACCATTCGTTGCATGAAATGCCAACAACACTGGTGCAGTGGCCACTAGGTTAAGTGATTATTTTTGGAAAAAAAACTCAGTTTCACAGCAGAGATTTCAAAATCATGGAATGTTTGTGATGCAGATGGATGATAATACTTAGCTGATTAAACCTATCATGTCTGCACCAGTTCTCTGATCACTTTAACTCAGTGCCAATCTTCTCTGAGAAGCTGTTCAATGGGTTTTCAAAACTGGTACCAGAAATAGATTAGATTAGATTACTTACAGTGTGGAAACAGGCCCTTCGGCCCAACAAGTCCACACTGCCCCGCCGAAGCGCAACCCACCCACACCCCTACATTTACCCCATAACTAACACTACGGGCAATTTAGCATGGCCAATTCACCTAACCTTTATGAAGTCCCGTGATCTGGAGTCAAGGCCAGCATGGACTTGAATCTCACTGCCAGGACTGGGTTGGAAGGACCGTTATTCCACACTTCTTTGTTTCTCTATTTTCTAATTTATTCCTACAATCTGCATGCTGGGCTTTTTATTTATTTTGTAACTTTTTTTTCCTAAGAACTTGTACTGAAGAATCTGTACTTCTGCTTCCAGAAGGCCCACAGTTAGAGCAAAGTGCTTGCCTTCAAAAGTTTTTGCCAGCTTGTTGCATCATATTTCGATTTGGATCAGATAAGCTATCATTGCATGCTAAGCTAATTGTGGTGACATTGCAAACAACTAGGAACTGATGAGTGAAACCAGTTTACTACGGTACAAGAATCTGAGGCTATTCAGCTCATCTAATCTTGCTGCTATGTCTGGTCTCTATATATGTCCAGTTTATTCCCTCCCTTGTCTAATAGGTTCATGCAGAATGAAAAAAAATTACAGGAAAAGCTGCCATGCTGAACATGTGATATCTGAGCAATGCAAATGAACCAGATACTTGGAAACAAATCATGACCATAGAAGTGACCTGTTGCTCCACACTTGAAAATAGCCAACAGCGTTCTGGATTTTCCAAAGATGTGGATCCAGATGTTTACATTAGTGTGACCAGCAGTAGCATGAACTGCAAGGTGAAGAAAAAATAGGGGAAATTAGAAAACCTGAATTAAAGGAGGAGTTAAGAGTGTGGAACTCAGGAGAGGTTATTAAAATCTCCAGCACAGACACACAAATAGAACAGGGTGTATGGAAAGGGTTAGCAATCAAACTTCAAGCACACTGGACAAATGAATCATAAGAAGAGGAGAGACGGTTAATACAGGACTGAGGGTGTTGTAGCAATAAGGTTAATGAGCTTGTGGCGTAGATCAAAATTGGCAGGTATGGCATGGTGGGCATTACTGAGACATAGCTGCAAGGGGATCAGGATTGGGAGCTGAATATTCAAGGATGTATATCCTATCCAAAAAGATAAGCAGGTGAGCAGAAGGGGTGATGTTGCCTTATTAGTAAGAAATTAAACTAAATCAATAGTAAGAAACGAAGTAGGGTCAGATGGCGTAGAATCTGTGGGTTGAATTGAGGAACCACAAAAGGTGGAAAAAACCCATAGTTGGAGTTATGTACAGGCCTTCGAACAGTAGTCAGGAGCAGGGGCGCAAGATATTCCAGGAAATAGATGAGATGTGTGGGAAAGGCAAAGTTACCGTGATCATGAGGGACCCAGTATGCAGGTGGACTGGGTAAATCAGGTTGGTAGTGGATTGCAAGAAAAGGTGCCGCATATGAGGCTGCTGCAGAAGATAACGATGCATGGTGTAAGGGGTAGAATATTAGCGTGAATAGAGAATTGGTTAACTGACAGGAAGCAAAGTGATGGGGATAATGAGTGCTATTCTGGCTGGCAATCAATGTCGAGTGGTGTGCCTCAGGGATTAGTGTTATGACCACAATTAATTAAAATTTACATAGATGATTTGGAATTAGGGGCCACGAGTACGGTGTCAAAATTTGCTGATGACACTAAGGTGAGTGTAGAGCAATGTGTGCAGAAGACTGTGATACTTTGCAGTGGAACATTGATACATTGAGTAAGTGGGCAAAGGTGTGGTAGGTGGAATACAATGTTAGTAGATGTGAAGTCATACATTTTGATAGGAGTAACAACAAAATAGATTAATTGAATGGTAAAAAATAGCAGCATGCTGGTTAACAGAGGGACCTGGATGTCCTTGTGCATGAATCGCAGAAGGTTGGTCTGCAGGTATAGCAAGTAATTCTGAAGGCAAATTGAATTTTGTCCTTCATTGCTAAAGGGGTGAGTTTAACAGCAGAAGGGTAATGTTACAGCTGTACAAGGTGCTGGTGAGGCCACACCTAGAGTACTGTGTGCGGATTTAGTGTCCTCACTTAAGGTACTGGCACTGGAGGAGCTGCAGAGGAAGTTCACTGGGTTGATTCTAGAGTTATGGGGTTGGCTTATGAGGAGAGGCTGAGTAGGTTGTGATTATATTCATTGGAATTGAGAAGAATTATGAAGGGAATCGATAAAATAGATAGGATGTTTCCACTGGTAGATGAGACTAGGACAAGAGGGCATAGCCTCAAGATCAGAGGAAGCAGGTTTAGAACTGAACTGAGAAGGAACTTCCTCACCCAGAGGACTGTTAATCTGTGGAATTCCTTGTCCAGGGAAGTAGTTGACACCACTTCAGTAATTGCTTTTAAAGCTAAGGTAGATAGTTTTTCAAAAAAAACTAAGGAATGAAGGGATATGGTGAAAACGCGGATAAGTGGAGCCGAGTCCACGAAAAGATTAGCCATGATCCTATTGAGTGGTGGAGCAGGCTCAAAGGGCTGGATAACCTACTCCTGCCCCTAGTTAGATTAGATTACTTAGTGTGGAAACAGGCCCTTCGGCCCTACAAGTCCACACCGACCTGCAACCCACCCAGACCCATTCCCCTACATTTACCCCTTCACCTAACACTACGGGCAATTTAGCATGGCTAATTCACCTAACCTGCACATTTTTGGACTGTGGGAGGAAACCAGAGCACCTGGAGGAAACCCACGCAGACACTGGGAGAATGTGCAAACTCCACACAGTCAGTCGCCTGAGGCGGGAATTGAACCCGGGTCTCTGGCGCTGTGAGGCAGCAGTGCTAACCACTGCGTGCTGCGGGAATTTGTAGAATGTCTATCAAATGGCCTTTTGGTGCAGCTTGTGATGGAGCCCATTAGAGAATAGGCAATACTGGGTTTAGTGTTGTGCAATGAGGTAAACTTGATAAGGGAGCTTAAGGTGAAGGAACCCTTAAGAAACAGTGATCATAGTATGATTAAATTTACTGCCTAATTTGAGAGAGAGAAGATGCAATCAGAGGTAATACCACTGAATAAAGGCAACTGCAGAGGCACAAGGGAGGAGCTGGGTAGAATTGACTGGAAGGGGAGCCAAGCAAGATAGACAGTGGAACAGCAATAGCAAGAGTTTCTGGAAGTAATTCAGAAGACACAGCAAAGACTCATCCAGAGGAAAAAGAAGCATGGTACAGGGAGGATGAGGCAACCATGGATGGTATAAAAGAAAAAGAGCAAGTGTATATTATGGCGAAGGGCAGTGGGAAGCTTACAAAGACCAACAGAAGGCAACAAAAATAAATAAGGAGGGAGAAGATTAAATATGAGGGTAAACTAGCCAGTAGTATAAAGGAAAATTGAGTTTCTTTAGATATATAATGGGCAAAAGTGAACATTGGGCCACTAGAAAATGACTCTAAAGAGATAGAAGTGGGGAACACGGAAATGGCTGAAGAACTGCATTATTTTGCGTCCGTTTTCACAGCAGAAGACAGGAGTAATATTCCAAAAGTTTGAGACTGAGGGGGCAGAGCGGAGAATGGTGGCCATCACTAAGGATTAGGTGCAAAAAAAAAACTGGCCTGAAGATGGATAAATCATGTGGACTGGATGGACTTCACCTCAGAGTTCTGAGGGAGATAGCTGAAGAGATAATGGAGACATTAGTTACCTTTCAGGAATCTCAAGAATCTGGAAAATTGCTAATGTGACTCCCTTGTTTAAAAAGGGAGTAAGGCAAAAGAGGGGAAAATTACAGACCGAATATCCTACTCTTGATTGTGCATAAGATCCTTGAAGCCATTATGAAGGATGACAGTTCTGAATACTTGCAAGTGCATGGTAAAATTGGGTAAAATCAGCATGGTTTCATCTAGGGGAGGTCATGCCTGGCGATTATGCTAGAATTCTTTGAGGCAGTAATGAGCAGGTTAGACCAAGGAGAGCCAATGGATGTTTCAAGAAGGCTGTTGACAAGGTACCATACACAAGTTTACTGACGTAAGACAAGGGCACGTGGTGTGAGAGGCAAGGTGCTAGAATGGATAGAAGCTTGGCTGTCTGGCAGAAAGCAGCGAGTGGTGATAAAAGGGTCCTTGGGATGGCAACCAGTGACAAGTGGTGTTCTGCAAGGCAGTGTTGGCGCCACAACTTTTCACTTAATACATTAACAATTTAGATGAAGGAACTGCGGGCATTCTGGCCTCGTTTGCAGATGATATAAAGATAGGTAGAGGGGCAGGTAGTATTGAGGAGATGGGGAGGCTGCAGAAAGATTTGGACAGGTTAGGAGAGGGGGCAAAGAAGTGGCAGATAGAGTACAACATGGGAAAGTGTGAGGTCTTGGTCTTTGGTAGAAAGAAAAGAGGCATGGACTATGTTCTAAATGGGGAGGAAACTCAGAAGTCTGAAGTGTAAAGAGACTTGGGAGTTCTAGTCCAGGATACACTTAAGATACAGTTGCAGGTTGAGTCAGTAGTTAGGCAAATACAATGGTGGCATTTATTTTGAGAGGACTTAATATAAAAGCAGGAATGTACTTCTGAGGCTCTATCAGGCTCTGGTTAGACCACATTTAGTGCATTATGTGCAGTTTTGTGTCCCATATCGTAGGAAAAATGCTCAGAGAAGATTCACAAAAATGGTTCCAGGAATGAAAAGTTTAGCGTATGAGGAATGTTCGAAGACTCTGGGTTTATACTTGATGGAATTTAGAAGGATTGGGGGGGGGGGGGGTGGGACTTTGGGGGATATAATTGAATCATACAGAATACTGAATGGCCTTGATAGAGTAGTTGTTGGCAAGTTGTTTCTATTAGTAGGACAGATGACGACATAAGGGCACAGCCTTAGAGTAAAGAGAAGACCTTTTTAGAATGGTGATGAGAACCTCCAGGCAGAGTGGTGAATCTGTGAAATTCATTGCCACAGAAGGCTGTGGAGGCCAAGTCATTGAATGTATTTAAGACTAATATAGGTTCTTGAGTATCAAAAGGATCCAGGGTTACTGGGAGAAAGCAGGAGACTGGGCTTGAGAAACTTGTCAGCCATGATTGAATGGCGGAGCAGTTTCAATGTGCTGAATGGCTTAATTTCTGCTCCTGTGTCTGAGTGAGCAAATCCTCATAACTGAATATAAGCTGGTTAAGTCGAGGTAAGGTCCTGCAAATGATTTTTGATAGGATGTCTGAAACCGTCCTTGAATCAAGGAATAAAGTGTGCAGTGAGCTTTCAAACAATGCATGGTTGCTTGACATCAGGTGTCTTACGAATATAATGGTAAAGTCTGAACAAATTGAACAGTGAAAAGAGACTTTGCGAATATGATCAGTGATGTGAATGCATTCAAGTTAAAATTGAGTCTGCGGTCCTTTTATTACAACACTTCGCAAATCTAGAGAAAACACGGAAGGGGTGGGGGAAGAAATGAAAGACAAAAAATGGTTCCAACCAGAAACCTTCCGTGTACACCTGTGGAAGCTGGCAAACAATTCAACAGACAATTCCAGGAATCAGTTGTGATGGGAAACAATCACCATTTTTGTGTCTCTTCCATTCCTTCAAGTAGACATTAGTGGGTTGCCTACCAAGTTTCACTGGAAGTTTGATATGGAGAACCTTAGTATGCAAAATGATAGAAGTCAGATCAAAAGACAGCAATATAAAGTGAAATAAGTACCCACTTTGTACTGTTCTATACTTTTTGACACGAAAGCTTGCTTTGACTCTGGAAACCTCTTGTGAGACAGCATTGTCCAAAACGAAAATTAAGTCCAAGTATTGCACCACCTCTTAGAAACCCATTTGCACTGAAACTAACAGTTTCAAACTACAACCCAGATTTCAAGGCACTGGCAGGTAATTTGCAGTTACAGATGTTGCACTGAGAATTGGTGAGTAGAATAGAAAATAAATGATTTTGTATACTTGGCTTTAGATTTATACAGCACCAGATCCTGCACTCGATGTTGCACTTCAATTCAAAAAGTAATCTTGCGCATAAAAGAGATGGCAACCACTGGTCCTTGTTACTTTTTGGTGTGGTCCTCTCGTGAGATCACAGTATTAACTTATTTTGAACTGATAAATGAACAGGAGTTAAGGGGAGTACTTAAACTGATTTAAAGAAAAATTGGAAAGCAAAAGCTCAGACCAGACTTCCAGCCAATGTTTAGGTTTTTCAGACAGAATTTAATCAAAACATGAGTGATGACTGAGAAGCATTGGAAGAGTACTCAACCAACAGTGAAAATTAGAGCAATGAAAAGGCAAGTCTGAATTTATTTGCAAGAAACAGTGATTGCAGTGATTTCATTAAAGGTGAGGTTCACTGGACCTTACCAAATCAAAAAGAAATTATGTAAATTGTGTTGTGAGTAGTCAGGACAGGTGGAAGAATTCGGCAATGTGATATGTTGACATGCTAAAAAGATAGTGATGTGGACAGTAGTCAGTCGGCAAGTATTTAGAGCAGTACAAGAAATGGGAAGCAAAACAAAAATATCAGAATAATTAGAGAAATAATTAAATTGAAAATTCAGAAATTGATCCTCCTATTAGATAATATGGAGGTGCTTAAAAGTTAAGAATAATATTTTACCTTCTAGAAAATGAGAAGTGTATCACAAGAATTTTTGGAGAATTCTAGTTTCATTTGTGTGAATATGACACATAAACATCTTTGGTTGTTCCTGATGTTAATGTACGGGTAGTGTATCTCATAAAACCAGAATCTTTTAGACTTAATCCAGAGAAATTGGCTCCAATTGAAAGACCAGATCAGGTTTGTAATGGGCAACAACATAACTGAACCAAGTAGCTGAAGCCTACCTAGCATGATATTGGAACTGGATGGGACATAAAGTTTCTGTCTTGATTATTACAAAGTCGGTAATAAAAATGGACTTGAATCATATGTCATGATTGGAGGATTGTATTGAAAGAATTTGATATGCATGGTTCACCAAAATTGATAACTTCAACTCATAGTTATGCTATTTGAAACTTTAAAAATTGAACAAACTATCCAGTCATCAACTAACAAAACCACTGAAGGGCTATGTAATAATGTCGAGTACATAGACGACATGGTGCTTTTCAATGAAACTTGGAAAGAAGAGAGCAGTTGACTGATGTGTCTATTTACCAAGGGCCAATCTGGTCACTACTCAGTTTCAGATTGATTTTTGTCAAAATTTGAGCCTCACTGTGGGACAAGGCCGAGAGAAGTCCAGGCCAGCTCGCAGATACCTCCTCCTACCGTCCCCTTGACTATGACCCCACCCCCCACCACCAAACCATCATCTCCCAGACCATCCATAACCTCATCACCTCAGGGGACCTCCCATCCACCGCCTCCAACCTCATAGTCCCACAACCCTGCACCGCCCGTTTCTACCTCCTGCCCAAAATCCACAAACCTGACTGCCCCGGACGACCCATCGTCTCAGCCTGCTCCTGCCCAACCGAACTCATCTCGGCATACCTCGTCACGGTCCTGTCCCCATTAGTCCAAGAACTCCCCACCTACGTTCGTGACACCACCCACGCCCTCCACCTCCTCCAGGATTTCCGCTTCCCCGGTCCCCAACGCCTCATCTTCACCATGGACATCCAGTCCCTGTACACCTCCATCCCCCATCACGAAGGACTCAAAGCACTCCGCTTCTTCCTTTCCCGCCGTACCACCCAGTACCCTTCCACCGACACCCTCCTTCGACTGACCGAACTGGTCCTCACCCTGAACAACTTTTCTTTCCAATCCTCCCACTTTCTCCAAACAAAAGGAGTAGCCATGGGCACCCGCATGGGCCCCAGCTATGCCTGCCTCTTCGTAGGGTATGTGGAACAGTCCATCCCCCATCTTTTCCTTCGCTACATTGATGACTGTATCGGCGCTACCTCGTGCTCCCACGAGGAGGTTGAACAGTTCATCCACTACACTAACACCTTCCACCACGACCTCAAATTCACCTGGACAGTCTCGGACTCCTCCCTCCCCTTCCTAGACCTTTCTGTTTCTATCTCAGGCGACCGAATCAACACGGACATCTATTACAAACCAACCGACTCCCACAGCTACCAGGACTACACCTCCTCCCATCCTGCCTCCTGTAAAAACGCCATCCCATTCTCCCAATTCCTTCGTCTCCGCCGCATCTGCTCCCAGGAGGACCAGTTCAAAATACGTACAACACAGATGGCCTCCTTCTTCAAGGACCGCAATTTCCCCCCCGACGTGGTCGACGGTGCCCTCCACCGCATCTCCTCCACTTCCCGCTCCTCCGCCCTTGAGCTCCGCCCCTCCAACCGCCACCAGGACAGAACCCCACTGGTCCTCACCTACCACCCCACCAATCTCCATGTACAGCGCATCATCCGCCGTCACTTCCGCCACCTCCAAACAGACCCCAGCACCAAGGATATATTTCCCTCCCCTCCCCTATCAGCTTTCCGTAGAGATCACTCCCTCCGCGACTCCCTTGTCAGATCCACACCCCCCACCGACCCAACCTCCACTCCCGCCACAACCGCAGGAGGTGCAACACTTGCGCCCACACCTCCCCCCTCACTTCTCTCCAAGGCCCCAAAGGAAACTTCCATATCCGCCACAGATTCACCTGCACCTCCACCCACATCATCTACTGCATCCGCTGCAGCCGGTGTGGCCTCCTCTATATTGGGGAGACAGGCCGCCTACTTGCGGAGCGATTCAGAGAGCACCTCTGGGCCACCCGGACGAACCAACCCAACCACCCTGTAGCACAGCATTTCAACTCCCCCTTCCACTCCACCGAGGATATGCAGGTCATTGGACTCATCCACCGCCAAACCACAACAACGCGACGGTCGGAGGAGGAGCGTCTTATCTTCCAACTGGGAACCCTCCAACCACAGGGGATGAACTTGGACTTCACCAGTTTCTTCATCCCCCCTCCCCCCACCTTGTCTCAGCCGAATCCCTCCAGCCCGGCACCGCCTTCCTGACCTGCAGTCTTCTTCTTGACCTCTCCGCCTCCATCCTACTCCGACCTATCACCCTCACCTTGACCTCTTTCCACCTATCACATTTCCAACGCCCCTCCTCCAAGTCCCTCCTCCCTACCTTTTATCTTCTCCTGCTGAACACTCTCTGCTCATTCCTGAAGAAGGGCCTGTGCCCGAAACGTCGAATCTCCTGTTCCCTGGATGCTGCCTGACCTGCTGTGCTGTTCCAGCAATAAAGTTTCAACTATTTTGGATTTTCCCAAGTCTAACACGGACACGTGAAATTTTGCACACTCTTGATCTGTGTGGATTTTATCCGATTCCTGTTCTAAACCTCAGCATTGTAATGGGTCCTTTAACAAGTGTGTTAAAAGGCAGAAAATCTGAATGGGTGTAAGAATATCAAGAGTACCTCTGATAACATGAAAGCTGTGTTAGCAACTGCACTGATTTTAGCTCTGTAGAATTACGAGAAGCCATTCAAATTGGCTGTTGATGCCAGCGACATTGTGGGGGCTGCTTTACTACATAACAAAATTATGATCTAACAGCCTGTCAGTAAGTTTTTTGAAGTAACTGGCCACATGTCAATTCAACTATTTGGAGGAGGCGGCGGCCTGGAGTCTTTTGGTTGCTGTATATCAGTTTTGAAATATACATAAGCAAAAATGTGGAAGTAACAGTTATTTACATGTAGCACGATATTTTATTTCATTTGGTTGTCAAACATTTGGGACTAAACTTTTATTTCTTTCGGTGGAGCTTAATCCTCCATTGTATAATTTAAAATCCATTCGTGTATCTGGAAAAAAGATCCAATGGGTGCTTTATGCCTTGTGCGTATGATGGAAACCAAGTTAAGATGCTAAAAAGCTTTTAGAAAGCATGGGTCTGATGTAACTTGTGTTTTTTGTTAATATACCACCACTGTTAATATGATATAACAGTAGCCTTAATTCAAAAATCCTGGTGAAAAATGAGTCTCATTTCATTTTCATTCATCTTTTGGGATGAAGTGTGGTGAAAGTTAAGTAAAATGTCATTGACTTTGTGTTTTAAACTAGTGGTATGTGGGTGTTTTTCCTTTTTTATTATGAAGGGATTTGGAAAAAATAATTTGGGTTGGTCTTTCTGGAGCCATAACTTTATGCCAAAATATGTATACACAGCTATGTCCCTTTTCACTATTTACACCAAGCAAGTCACTGACCATATCCAACCAGCTTGTATTTTCAAAATTCACAAACATGTCTCAATGTTACATTGGGCATTTGCTAGATGTTCTTCAGCGCACATTGTGCGAGGAATTACAGTGACAATCATTTTGTCAGGCTTGCACTGCAGCCGTATTTGTACATATGCCCTGTTCCTTCCATGGAGAAAGTATATGTACACGTGCCTGTTTCAGTTCAACTAAAGAGGTGAGAGGTACTCTGAGATTCAACCTGGCTGGTTTAAAATTTAAACCTTGGCTGTTGACTGTCCATCACTAATAATGGTGCATTCTCCAAAGCAAGTTATCTATGAATCATAGTTCATTTGCCAACCAATCAGCATACTCTTTTACGTTATGTAAATTTGGTTTCCCCTTGAATTTGTATTCTTGCTCATTGACCTGATGAGCGGGATGGGGCCATTCGCCGCCGCCGAGGACGCTTCGCCATCGCCCATTGGCCGCTGAGGACGCTTCGCCACTGCAAGTGTTTGTAACTCATTTTTATGTATAAACCAATAAAATGATATTTATTTCCTCTTTTTTTATCAGTATGCACTATGTTGTTGTGTAAATAAAGGGGACTGAAGTATGAAAGAACAGGCGGGAGGGAAAACAATCAGTACATATATTTCTGGTGGCGAATAGTCTCCAGAGGTCAAACGACCCCAGTGGAGAAACGCTGGTGACGAACCGGCAGTGGCTAATCGGTGGTGGCGAATGTGCCGTGGCGAATCGTCACGAACCCCTGATGAGTGCAAGATGAAAAGCTTTGGCACAAACCTTCTAAAGCAAATACTCAAATAACTAAAATATGTCGAAGTTTCTTAACTTTCCTGTTATAAATTCTCAAGATTCATTCTCTAATTACTCATATATAATCACTAATGATCAAAGTATTAATTTTAATTGCTCTTAGCCAAAACAAATATGATGGATTCATTAGACTCTTTGTTTTGTTAATATAATTGATCCGACAGAGCCAACCCATTATTGTTGTCAGTGTATTGTTAAAGCTTTTCCACAGTTGTCACTACCAACCAATTTCCTGACCAACACTATGGGAAACGTTGTTGGAGACCCAAGTACACAATAACAAAATTGTCCATTTTATATATTTGTGAACTACTTAATTAATATGTGTTATCACACCCTCCGGTTACTGACAAAAGAATATATATGCATTGGACAAAGATATTAACAAAACATGTTGAGTGATTCTATTGATTTTCCTTCTGGTTAGTTGCTTTATCATTCTTACTGCTGCTTCTTGATGAGTATTTAGTGTATCTATCTGCTACATGTTTTTGGTAGTTTCTTTGTCAGAATTTTAACTTGGTGTATGGCTAAAATTTCACAAATCGGGCATGTTAACCTGGTTCCTAAATTGAGACGCTTGAGCTGTACTTGATGACTGGATACTACTTTTGTTTATGCTTGCAGTGATTACTAAAGGCTATTTTTCCACTTTATTTAAGTTTGAAAGCTGACATCTATTCTAGTTTGAAAACAGTCTTACTGTGTTAGGAAACCGGGTAAACCCCTCTGCTAATTTAAACCAGCAACATAGAAAAGATTCATCCTGTGCTGTAATCTGTTAAAATTCAAGAGGCAAAGAACTATCCCAAAAAACTATTTAAAGGAAAAGTTAACAACTTTTTAAAAGTCTGACAGAGAATATTTACAACTCCTTTCTCTTGAACCTATCCTTTGCCTGCCCCTCTGTAATACTAGTCTGATTTTAAAAAAAATCCTGACTATGATTTACAGAAAAATAATCACGTTTCACAACCAGTCAGCTTTGCCGAGTTTCTTCGGTAGATTTTTCTCTCTAAATTCTCTCTCCAGGTTGGTTTCAATGGGTTTTTTCTGTGCAAACCCATCCAGACAAGTACCTCTCAGAGAGCTCTTACTGGCAGCCTACATATGTTGGTCTTTTGGCAGTTCTCTTTGCCGCTCTGGCTAACTGTTCAAAATGTCTGATATTTATAGCCCAAAACATTGGATTGTTTCATTGATTTTAATATTATCAAAATACTAAATTCGAACTTGATTGGAGATTGGTATCTTAGGGCATAATTTAAATTGGCTGAATTTGAATTTGTTTTACTCGAGCTGTTTCTACCAAATGTTGCATTATTACCTTATTCTGGACTCTGTGCTTCTCGACGTCTTTGCTAGCTTTTCAACTCTCTTAAAGGTACAGTACACCCACAACTTCACAACAATTGCAAATTTTCAGATTTGAAATTCATAGTTTGTGATTTCCAGAATTGTTGCCATACTAAAATGGTTGTTAGACTACTCTTCAAAAATTAACTATTCTTACAGTTCTCTTGGTGAGATCACTGCAAGGAAATAAGTCTTTATTTTTGTATAACATATTTCATGTCTGTTGGTGTCTGCAAGCATATCAAGGCGGAAAGTTAGAGTGCAGAGAAGAAGCATGATTTTACTTGATCGCAACATGCTCGCAGTTTCAAAGCCAAATCTCAATCTTGAACTGCATTAAGAGCAGTAAATTAGCTTCCGTTTTCAATCCATATCTGATAGAAGGTAGAGAAGCCAAAAACCCAGGATCAGTCTGATTCACCTTTAAAGGAAACCACTTTATCCTGGATCACCTTTGTTATTGGGTGCTATTTTAATTCTAAATGTATTCTTTTCTTCAAATGTTTTAGAATTGGCTTTTATTTGACTGTGCAGGACTCTCTCAACAAATGGAGTTTTGTTTCTGACTCTTTTCATTTCTTCCTTTTCCACTTCTTTTGAACATCACATTAAATATGATATCAGCAATTTTGATGTCAAGTACGCCATTGTGTCTCCAGGACTTTGACGAAAACAGGTGCCTTGATTTGCAATAGGAGTTTTTTAAAACCTTGGCAAGAGGTGTAACAGTCTATTTTGAACAGAAGATCGTGGATTCAAGTCCAAGATGACTATATAATCTAGGCTAATATTTCAGTGCCATGTTGAACAAAAGCTGCATTGAGTACTGTCTTTCAGATATGTAATCTCTGCTTTGACTTGAGCGGTGTTAAAGAGCCTATACTATTATTTATAGACAAAGAAAGGAGGTTCCCTGATAACAGATTTATTCCCTTAACAATACATTAATCACCCCATAAATGTGTTTTATTGCATTGCTGTTTGTGGAATTCTGTTGTGCACAGTTTCGATTAATTGTAACCTTTCCTACCTTAAAATACTGACTGACTACACTTAATGTATTTTTGGTTATAAAGATTTGGAGCTTCTCTAGGTACTGGATAACACGATATTAATGCAGGTTTGTTCTTATAGCTTGTTACCACTTTGGCCATAACCAGAATAAGAACAGGTTGAGAGTTTTCGTTTGGGACTTCTGTGCCCTTAAATATTTATAGTTTCCTTTCTTTGCACTGAGAATAAATTGATATATAGCTTATATCATTCCAGAACTTGAGTTTGCATGTTGAGATTGTTTTTTCTGTGAAGTTAGGTATAAGAGTGAATGAATCTATTTACAGCTCTTTTGGTTTTCAAATCATTAAAATTTATAACTAGAAGATTAATTATGCTCTGAAGTGACATCCTCATCTCTGCTTGTACCACCAATTTGCTGACCTCACTTATGATTGTGCTGAGAAGCAGGGTCTTGAACTTTGGATTTTTAACATTAATTTTTTGCAAAGTGTGTTTATCTATGTTTTAATCTTTTTTTTGTAGATGAGGAAATTGATTCTATCAGCTTCTATGAATATGGATTTAAAGACTTGGCCACCATATTCTTTTATATGTTGATAGCTATCATTCTACATGCTGTGATACAGGAATATATTCTCGATGTAAGTCAAAACTTTTGATTCTGTTCTTCATATTTTGATTGTTCCTCAGAAAAAAGGATGGTAGCTCTTAATATCCGTGAGTTAATCTCAACACTTTAGTTGTAAAAGAGGAATACTGAAGTTGCTCCCATAACAGGAAATTGTAAACATTTGAATCTCATTGCCCTTCTGCTGCCATTTCCTGGTAGCTGCTGTTTAAGTTAGAACAGTGTGCAGTATGGCATCATTCATCCAGATGATCATGTAAGCACCAAAACAGTTCACTCACTTTGCTATTCTGTAACATTTACAAATGGCTCTAGGGTTTTCAAGTGTGGGTTGATCATATCCCAGCAAAGGAGGAGAAAACAGTTGCCCCATTGCATATTATGTTGCATTGGTAAGCTTGGAAGTCAAGTATTGGGATAATTATTCTGCATATGAATAAGACGTGTCTAGGCAAAATTTCAGAAAGATTTGTGACCCTTGTATTGAACTGGGTTTTGGTATATGTAAATCATCTGGAGAAACCTTATTTACACCTGTAGTTTGCTTTCTTGTTTCTCTTGATACATTTAGATTTTTATGAACTTCCCAATTTTCTATCCCAACCACCAAGGCTTTTTTATGCTCAATTCCAACAGCACTGAAACCAGGAGAGCCGAGCTGTCTGCTCACAGCTCCTTGGAATGTGTACTTGCTGGCCAACCAGTTTTTGAACAGCACTAGTGACAACTTGAGGCACAGAGGTTATCAACCTGTACCTTGTGCAGTGTTTGTATGTGTTCCTTCAAGATTAAAGACAACGAAATAACCAGTAGTATTAAAAAGAGAAGTTCACAATAACCTTGTTTCCTAACGTTTAACTCATGAACATTTGTTAGATTTATTTTTGTCTTTTGCTATGTGTCTGGAGCTTTGTCTTAGCTCGATCTACGCCTTCCTGTCTCGAGTTCAAACGCTATGTGTTTCAAGCCCCACACCAGAAACAAGGGTACAATCCAGACAATACCTCACTGCAGTACTGACATGGGTGGTGCATTGATAGGACCTATCTGTTGTTTCAAGTGAACAACAATGAAGGAATATAACTGGTCCATAAGACCTGAACTTATTTCCTATGTGCTATAGGACTATCACTGTTGCTATCATTAGTTTCTGCTCATGGACTTATTCTGAGGAAAACTTTTGCCAGAATTTATAATTCCTATTTACTAAATAATATGAAATCTACCCATGCTTCAATGTGTGTTTCAAATCCTGTGCGGCTACTCTGTTCATTGCCCTCTGTGGTGTTCCAAGCCTCAGTGTTTGGTTTCACTCTTGGTACTCTTAATTGATTGCAGCCCTCTAGTCTATATTTGAGACTAATGTAAGAATTTTTTTTTTGCATCTGCAAATATAAACTGGAAAATAGAAATCTGAATTACCTGTATTAATTTTTAATATCTTGAACGGTAAGTGGATCTGTGATCACTTATTGGTTATACAATGGTTTGTAAGTTTTTGGAGAAACTGGAATCCTTCCTTTCTTTTCCTTCCCTTTCCTTTTCCTTCCCTTTCCTTTTCCTTCCCTTTCCTTTTCCTTCCCTTTCCTTTTCTTTTCCTTCCCAGAACATAGAACAGTACAGCACAGAACAGGCACTTCAGCCCACGATGTTGTGCCAACCATTGATCCTCATGTATGCACCCTCAAATTTCTGTGACCATATGCATGTCCAGTAGTCTCTTAAATGTCCGCAATGACCTTGCTTCCACAACTGCACAAGAGCATTCCATGCTCTCACAACTCTGTGTAAAGAACCCGCCTCTGACGTCCCCTCTATACTTTCCTCCAACCAGCTTAAAACCCCTCGTGTTAATCATTTCTGCCCTGGGAAATAGTTTCTGGCTATCGACTCTATCTATGCCTCTCATTATCTTGTATATCTCAATTAGGTCCCCTCTCCTCCTCCTTTTCTCCTATGAAAAAAAGTCCAAGCTCAGTCAACCTCTCTTCATAAGTTAAGCCCTCCAGTCCAGGCAGTATCCTGGTAAACCTCCTCTGAATCCTCTCCAAAGCATCCACATCTTTCCTATAACAGGGCGACCAGAACTGGACGCACTATTCCAAGTGTGAGCTAACCAAAGTTTTATAGAGCTGCAACAAGATCTCACGACTCTTAAACTCAATCCCCCGTTAATGAAAACCAAAACACCATGTGCTCTCTTAACAACCCTGTCCACTTGGGTGGCAATTTTAAGGGATCTATGTGCCTGCACACCAAGATCCCTCTGTTCCTCCACACTGCCAAGAATCCTATCCTGAATCCGGTACTCAGCTTTCAAATTCGACCTTCCAAAATGCATCACCTCGCATTTATCCAGGTTGAACTCCATCTGCCACCTCTCGGCCCATCCCTGCATCCTGTCAATGTCCTGTTGCAGCCTACAACAGCCCTCTATACTGTCAACGATGCCTCCAACCTTTGTGTCATCTGCAAACTTGCTGACCCATCCTTCAATCCCCTCATCCAAGTCATTAATAAAAATTACAAACAGTACAAGGACAGAGCCCTGTGGAACACCACTCACAACAGACTTCCAGGCAGAATATTTTCCTTCTACTACCACTCGCTGTCTTCTGTTGGCCAGCCAATTCTGTATCCAGACAGCTCAGTTCCCCTGTACCCCATTCCTCCTGACCTTCTGAATGAGCCTACCATGGGGAACCTTATCAAATGCCAAGATCCCTTTTTTCCTTCCTTCCTTTTCCTTCCTTTCTTCCTTCCTTTTCCTTTTTTCTTTCCTTCTTTTTCCTTCTTTCCTTCCTTTCTTTCTTTCTTTACCTTCCTTTCTTTTTCCTTTCTTTTTCCTTTCTTTTTCCTTTCTTTTTCCTTTCTTTTTCCTTTCCTTTTCCTTTCTTTTTCCTTTCTTTTTCCTTTCTTTTTCCTTTCTTTTTCCTTTTTCCTCCCTTTTCCTTCCTTTTTCCTTCCTTTTTCCTTTCTTTTTCCTTTCTTTTTCCTTTCTTTTTCCTTCCTTTTTCCTTCCTTTTTCCTTCCTTTTTCCTTCCTTTTTCCTTCCTTTTTCCTTCCTTTTTCCTTCCTTTTTCCTTCCTTTTTCCTTTCTTGCTTTTCCTTCGTTTCTTCCTTCCTTTCTTTTCTTTTTTTCTTTCCTTCCCTTTTTCCTTCTTTCCTTTCCTTTCTTTTTTTTCCTTCTTTCCTTTCTCTTCGTTCCTTTCCTTTCCTTTTTTCCTTCCTTCCTTTCTTTTCCTTCCTTCCTTTTCCTTCCTTTCTTTTCCTTTTTTCTTGCTTTCCTTTTTCCTTCTTTCATTCCTTCCTTTTCCTTCCTTTTCCTTCCTTCCTTCCTTCCTTCCTTCCTTCCTTCCTTTCTTTTCATTTTTTCCTTTCTTTTCATTTTTTCCTTCCTTTCTTTCCTTCCTTTTCCTATTTTCCTTCCTTTTCCTATTTTCCTTCCTTTTCCTATTTTCCTTCCTTTCCTTTTCCGTCCTTCCTTCCGTCCTTCCTTCCGTCCTTCCTTCCGTCCTTCCTTCCGTCCTTCCTTCCGTCCTTCCTTCCGTCCTTCCTTCCGTCCTTCCTTCCGTCCTTCCTTCCGTCCTTCCTTCCGTCCGTCCTTCCGTCCGTCCGTCCTTCCGTCCGTCCTTCCTTCCGTCCTTTTTCCTTCCTTCCTTCCGTCCTTTTTCCTTCCTTCCTTTTTCCTTCCTTCCTTCCTTCCTTCCTTCCTTCCTTCCTTCCTTCCTTCCTTCCTTTTTCCTTCCTCTTTTTCCTTTCCTTCCTTTTTCCTTCCTTCCTTTTCCCTTCCTTCCTACTTTTCCTATTTTCCTTCCTACTTTTCCTATTTTCCTTCCTTCCTTCCTTTTCCTTCCTTCCTTCCTTCCTTCCTTCCTTCCTTCCTTCCTTCCCTCCCACCCTTCCTTCCTCCCTTCCTTCCTCCCTTCCTTCCTCCCTCCCTTCCTTCCTCCCTTCCTTTCCTTCCTACCTTCTTTTCCTATTTTCCTTCCTTCCTTCTTTTCCTATTTTCCTTCCTTCCTTCCTATTTTCCTTCCTTCCTTCCTATTTTCCTTCCTTCTTATTTTCCTTCCTTCCTATTTTCCTTCCTTTTCCTATTTTCCTTCCTTTTCCTATTTTCCTTCCTTCCTTCTTTTTTCCTTCCTTCCTATTTTCCTTCCTTTTCCTATTTTCCTTCCTTTTCCTTCCTTCCTTTTCCTTCCTTCCTTTTCCTTCCCTCCTTTTCCTTCCCTCCTTTTCCTTCCCTCCTTTTCCTTCCCTCCTTTTCCTTCCCTCCTTTTCCTTCCCTCCTTTTCCTTCCCTCCTTTTCCTTCCCTCCTTTTCTTTCCCTCCTTTTCTTTCCCTCCTTTTCTTTCCCTCCTTTTCTTTCCCTCCTTTTCTTTCCCTCCTTTTCTTTCCCTCCTTTTCTTTCCCTCCTTTTCTTTCCCTCCTTTTCTTTCCCTCCTTTTCTTTCCCTCCTTTTCTTCCCCTTCCTTTCTTCCCCTTCCTTTCTTCCCCTTCCTTTCTTCCCCTTCCTTTCTTCCCCTTCCTTTCTTCCCCTTCCTTTCTTCCCCTTCCTTTCTTCCCCTTCCTTTCTTCCCCTTCCTTTCTTCCCCTTCCTTTCTTCCCCTTCCTTTCTTCCCCTTCCTTTCTTCCCCTTCCTTTCTTCCCCTTCCTTTCTTCCCCTTCCTTTCTTCCCCTTCCTTCCTTTTTCCTTCCTTCCTTTTTCCTTCCTTCCTTTTTCCTTCCTTCCTTTTTCCTTCCTTCCTTCTTCCTTCCTTCCTTCCTTTTTCCTTCCTTTTCCCTTCCTTTTCCCTTCCTTTTCCTTTCCTTTTCCCTTCCTTTTCCCTTCCTTTTCCCTTCCTTTTCCCTTCCTTTTCCCTTCCTTTTCCCTTCCTTTTCCCTTCCTTTTCCCTTCCTTCCTTTTCCCTTCCTTCCTTTTCCCTTCCTTCCTTTTCCCTTCCTTCCTTTTCCCTTCCTTCCTTTCCCTTCCTTCCTTTCCCTTCCTTCCTTTCCCTTCCTTCCTTTCCCTTCCTTCCTTTCCCTTCCTTCCTTTCCCTTCCTTCCTTTCCCTTCCTTCCTTTCCCTTCCTTCCTTTCCCTTCCTTCCTTTCCCTTCCTTCCTTTCGTTTGCCTTTCATTTGCCTTCCTTCCTTTCGTTTGCCTTTCATTTGCCTTCCTTCCTTTCGTTTGCCTTTCATTTGCCTTCCTTCCTTTCGTTTGCCTTTCATTTGCCTTCCTTCCTTTCGTTTGCCTTTCATTTGCCTTCCTTCCTTTCGTTTGCCTTTCATTTGCCTTCCTCTTTCCTTCCTTCTTTTCTGTCTTTCTTTCTTTTTCTTTCTTTTTCTTTCTTTCTTTCTTTCTTTCTTTCCTTCCTCCCTTCCTCCCTTCCTTCTTTCCTTCCTTTCCCTTCCTTCCTTCCTTCCTTCCTTCCTTTCCCTTACTTCCTTTCTTTCTTTCCCTTACTTCCTTTCTTTCTTTCCCTTACTTCCTTTCTTTCTTCCTTTTCTTCCCCCTTTTCATTTTTTCCTTCCTTTCTTTCCTTCCTTTTCCTATTTTGTTTCTTGCCTTCCTTCCTGCCTGCCTTCCTTCATTTTTTTCCTTGCTTCCTTCTTTCCTTCCTTTCTTTTCCTTCCTTTCTTTTCCTTCCTTTCTTTTCCTTCCTTTCTTACTTACTTCCTTTCTTTTCCTTACTTCCTTCCCTTCTTTTCCTTCCTTTCTTTTCCTTCCTTCCTTACTTCCTTCCTTTCTTTTCCTTCCTTCCTTACTTCCTTCCTTCCTTTTCCTTCCTTACTTCCTTCCTTTCTTTTACTTCCTTCCTTTTTCCTTCCTTTTTCCTTCCTTTTTCCTTCCTTTTTTCCTTCCTTTTTTCCTTCCTTTTTTCCTTCCTTTTTTCCTTCCTTTTTTCCTTCCTTTTTCCTTCCTTTTTTCCTTCCTTTTTTCCTTCCTTTTTTCCTTCCTTCCTTTTTTCCTTCCTCTTTCCTTTCGTTTCCTTCCTTCCTTTCTTTTCCTTCCTTCCTTTCTTTTCCTTCCTTCCTTTCTTTTCCTTCCTTCCTTCCTTCTTTCCTTCCTTTTTTGATCCTTTCATTCCTTGCTTTTTCCTTCCTTTTCCCTTCCTTCCTTACTTCTCCTTTTTTCCCTTTTTTCCTTTCCTTTCATTTTCCTTCCTTTTTTCCTTCTTTCCTTTCTTTTCCTTTTTTCCTTCCTTTTCCTTCCTTCCCTCTCCTTTTTTTCTTTTTTTTTCCTTTTTCGATCCTTTCTCGATCCTTTCGTTCCTTCGTTTTTCCTTCCTTTTTCCCTTCCTTCCTTCCTTCCTTCTCCTTTCATTCCTTCCTTTTTCCCTTCCTTTTTCTAGCGATTAAACAACAGAATAATTAAATAACTAAGTACATGCTCAAATTAGATTTACATCAAGTCATAATGAAACCCGTATTTATATGGGATTCCTCCTCCCGGGAGTCCCTGGACCAGCCAGAACCACTCCCACAGCCAGACAAAAGCCCTGGACAATATGGCCAAAATATTTGTGTCGATATAGTTCAAAAAGAGCTGCCATATTTTATAGAATAATTCAGTTTTTTGATGCACCTTATTTGTGAGAAAGTCAAGGGGGATATATTCAATGATTAAGAAAAGTTCAAGTTGAATTGAATCAAGTTTAAGCAAATCAGATCTTTGCATTAAATCAGTTGTTAAAGCTCAAGTTGGTCTTAAAAATTGTCATTAAAAAAATTAAAACGTACACATTAAGTTGCAACACTTTGCAATGTGGTTAAATTTGTGTATTGTAAATTAAATATATTTTTGAGTTAATTTAATTTGAAAGTTAATAGAAGTATGCTAAACTTTGTACTTGCACCCTGCTGCTGCTTCAATTTGATGAACTTCTTATTTCTCCTATATCCCGGTCTCGATCCTCTTTGTCTACAGATCATCAATCTTCTGGCTTCTACCATTTCCTGACCCCTTTCTCCTGCTGTCTGCCTCTGCAGTTTGTTGTTAGGTTATTTTGAACCCTTAGGTGAGCAAGAGGCAGTTAGAACATTTTTAACTTGAATGGATGTATGCTGTGAACTGAACGGTCACTGTGTGACAGACACTATGAGCTGGAAGATTGGCAGTGGGAAGACAGAAACCGGGACGATAGTATGTCCTCATTAATTGACCAGCATTAAAATGTAGGGACTTAAAATAGTGACTTCCTCTGTTAAATTTTGTTACCAAAATTCTTGCTCTGCATGAAGTACAAATCCTTTTTGCTGCCTATATTTAAGGGTACCTTCAAAGTACTAAGCACTTCTATGCAACTCCACCCGGACTATGGGCTGGATGACCTTACTTATGTCTGCTCAATCTTTGCTGCATTAAAAAGATCTTCCATTTCTTAGTTATTGCACTCTAGATGAAACAATCTTTCTTGCATCTGAGTGAAGTGGTTGTGGATTTAAGTCCTGCCCCTGAGATTTGAGTTAGTGATCCAGGCTGAACCATCCAGCGTTTTCTGCACAAATGTTGAATCAGGTGTTAACCCAAATCCTGATCTGTTCTATCATATGGATGCAAAATATCCCATCATAGCTTCAAATGCAATCAGGGTAATCTCCATGGTTCTGAGGTCAATATTTATCCCTTGTCTAATACCTTTAAAAGCATATCTATATTTAGCTGGCTTAAGACGGCCTCAAATTGCTATATAAATGCAAATTACTTCCTTTCTTTATGTATGTGACACAGCTTTTGTTGTCATGCCTGTCCATCATGCTGAAAGTGGATTTTCCAAGTATACTGATTTCTCTGGCTGACCATTCAATTCATTCCCAACTTGGTTCCCTTCCCTGATTTACATACCAGAAGCACTGGGTGGAATTTTTCCAGCCCCTGAATGACATGGTCATTGGCAAGTTAATTGAGCAAGTACAGGGAGATGAGCAGAAACAAGATTCCTGACATTGACAGAAGAAGTCTAATTCTGCAACCAAGTGTTGACAGGCAGGATAAGGCACTCTCTCTTGTGAGCACTCAAAGGCCCTTTTGCATCTGCTGCCTTGGAATAACATGCCATTATTATTGAATCTCTCTGAATTTATATCCTCACTCTCCAAACCAATGTTTAGAAATTAGCTGACGACAATTCTGGACATGAAAGTCAAAGTAGCTAGTGACTCCAGCTTGCTGTGCTCCTCCAGGCCTCCATCTTGGACTAACTGCCACCCCGCCACCCATCAAAAAACTGGCCAACCTGGACCTGTAGAGTTTACGGTGGCCTATGGTAGACTTCCTGACAGCCTGAAACAGCTGACAAACAATGTTGAAGCCCTCGTCAGTTCCAAGCATCTGTGGGCACGTTCTGTAGACAGTTAAAAATCACACAACACTAGGTTATAGTCCAACAGGTTTAATTGGAAGCGCACTAACTTTCGGAGTGTCGCTCCTTCATCCGGTGATAGTGATGCTCCAAAAACTAGTGTGCTTCCAATTAAACCTGTTGGACCATAACCTGGTGTTGTGATTTTTAACTTTGTACACCCCAGTCCAACACCGGCATCTCCAAATCATGACTTCTGTAGACAGTCGGATTTCACCAGTTTCCTCATTTCCCCTCCCCCCACCCTGTCTCAGTCAAATCCATCAAATTCAGCACCGCCTTCCTAACCTGAGATCTTCTTCCCGACCTCTCCGCCCCCACCCCAGTCTGACCTATCACCCTCACCTTGACCTCTTTCCACCTATCACATTTCCGACGCCCCTCTCCCAAGTCCCTCCTCCCTACCTTTTATCTTAGCCTGCTGGACAAACTTTCCCCATTCCTGAAGAAGGGCTTATGCCCGAAACGTCGATTCTCCTGTTCCCTGGATGCTGCCTGACCTGCTGCGCTTTTCCAGCAACACATTTCCACTTCTGTAGACAGTGACCACCTACATCCCTCGACCAGCGGCATCCAATCCATTTGTAATATAGTTCTGCACTTTTCATTAAAATGCTGTTGCCAAGACAATTTGTGCACCAGGACAGATATCCAACTCATGAATTAGGCAAAGCATCACTTTCTCTCTTAGAGCTTACTTACATTACGGCTCTGTATGTTGCGTTTGCACACTTTGACCCCTAAGCCAGAGTTTAAAAGCTGTGTACTTCTGTTTGATTCATTGTTTGGTGCAGACACAGAGCAAGCAGCTTGTCATGATTGGCAGCAGTCATCAGGATTGAACATATTATATAGTTACAAATCTCACAACACCAGGTTCATTTGGAAGTACACTAGCTTTCAGAGTGGCGCTCCTTCAGGTATCTGATGAACGACCAGCGCTGTGAAAGCTAGTACTTCCAAATAAACCTGTTGGACGATAACCTGGTGGTGTGAGATTTGTAACTTTGTCCACCCCAGTCCAACACTGGAACTTCCACATATTATTATATGGTGACATACATTGATTTCACAGTTGCAGCATGTGCTGACAGCATACACAAACACCCTGCATGCACTTCAACCAAATTGGCATGTCTCAGTTTAACTGGCAAGTTTATCTGTCACATCAATGGAGAGTGTTGTCGGTCAGGGGGTCCTACCACAGTAAATCAAGATTATAATTTGCATTCTGGTCAGGGCTTGGATCTGGTTCATTAGCTGCTTAAGGAGGGTCAGAAAGTCTGTACCACTACAGTCCCTGAAGTGGGCAACCATAAAACCTGTAGGTCCAGTTTAGCCAGTCTTTTGGGGGATGGGAGGGTGGTGGTGGTTCCAAGGGGAAGCTCCGTGAAGGTGCCACTCCTGTAATAGGGAAGTTGGGGGAGTCAGTCTGAGAATTGGAGGTAGCATGCTGGGATGCAGATGAGACAAGCATTGCAACAACAAAGGTAAGGACAACTTGTGGAGGGCTGAGCTGTTGTCTTTGTGTGTATGTAGGTTGAGGAGTGGTAGTTTTCACTAAAATGGTCCAAGAATGAGATGAGGCCAAGGACAGATCACCTGTGTGGCTTGTTTCTGAAATAGTGACAGATTTATGAACATGCACTTGTGGAATAGATATGTAGCATTCCCTCTTTTGAAGAATAGCAAATTTATAGAGTACTTCACAAGGGAGTAGAGAGCTTTCTGGGACATTAACTCGAGTACGGCCAGTGACCCATCGATGCTTTGGGAGACCACCGGGACTTATTTAAGGAGCAGGAAGAGGCAAAGAGGAGAACAGCAATGTATGCTTGAGGCCCGGCTGAAGGCAGCCGAATCGGCATATTATGATAGACCATCTGTGGCTAAGTGACAGTGGGTCACAGCTCTCCGGGCTACTCTGAATTCAGTACTTAACCACGTGGCAAAGAGAGAGGTCTCCTTTGCAAAGCAAAGTTTATATGTATCTGGTGATAAGCCAGGTAGATACCTGGCATTTCTGGCCAGGAAGAAAAGTGCCCCACAGTCCATTGTCTCCATTAGGGAGAGAACTGGCATCATCGCTCCGTCTAAAAAGATCAATGTCATATTCAGGAAATTCTACATGGCGTTATACTGATCGGAGGGTTATGAGGATGGAGTAGGCAGTAAGGCAGCTTGGTTGGGAGTGCCTGTCCTGGAGGATGGGACAATTCCTTTTCGGTGGTCACAAAAAGGTTTTCTTGGATATTTTTATTACCCCTGCTTTCCACCAGCTGAATAGAGCTAACTTGTGCAATTGATTGAAAGGATAAAACAAGCTCTTCACCGTTAGGAGGGGTTGTCAATATTGTGGTTAGGTGGAATAGCCCTGATTAAAAACGAATGTTCTTCCTCAGCCACTATACCCCATGAGAATACACCCGTTTGTCGTTGCCCAGATCAGTGCTGCGGAGGCTCAGTGGCTGGCATGGATCCTTCATTTGGTGTCATAGGCGCCCTCTTAAATTCACAAAGTTTCAACTCCGACAGGGTATCGGGTGGGGGGATAGATCTCCCCAACTTCAAGCAATACCAAGTAGGTGCCTTATTGTCCTATGTGAGTGACTAGGTGTGGAAGGATCAAATGTTGATATGACTTAATGTCAAAGCTTCCCAGGCAAGGTGACCCCCTCCTTAATTTGCTATTTATGGATAGGTTGAAATCTGTTGCTGAGCATTGTAGAAGCCCAATTATTATAAACTTAGTCAAAGCATGGAGGATTATGTGGTCGGGTGAGGGTAATTTACCTAAGACCTCACTGTTCACCTGCTTTGTTGGAGCCCCAGGAATTCACGGGGTGGTGTAGATTAGTGACGGAGCACATTCGTCTGGATTTTCTTATGAATGTGGTGCAGCAGAAAACTATTCTATAAAGACGTGGCGGTCCTTTTTTAAATTACATAGACGTTGACCTGTCAGCCATATTGTCTAGGGCCTTCATATAGCCATGAAGGCCGGATTTGGCGGTCTGGGAGTCCTGGAGGGAGGAAGCTTGAATAAATACGGGTATAATAACTGATGCTTTTGCAGATGGGATCCTCGGCAGGGGTACGTCGGGTGGTGTAATTTAATTGAAGTTGATTTTATCAAATTTGACCTATATTAAGTTGGGTTAGCCTAATATAATTTAAGCTAATTTAAACTAATTTGCAAAGTTAATTTATTAATGGAATTGTAACATGGAAAGATTGTTTCATACCTTTGTGATAGCTTTGGTTTGTTTTGTAGAGTAGTAGGTTGTTTAATGTTAATGTTTTTGTAACATAAGATTGTTATACTACCTTTTATACTTTTATAATTTTTTTAAAAAGCTTTTTTTTCTATATAAATAATGAATTGTATAGTATTTACGCATTAAGACACAAATAGCAAATAAATATAAGTCTACAAATCTATTTAATTTTCTTGTTCGTGTTCCCGTTGTCAACTATAGTTCATAAATGCTGTTTGGAATGTTTATCTATAAATATTGCCTAACACTGGCATGTCAATAATGATACAAAACCTGCTGTGCTGCAAGGGAAATAATAGGGCTGCCTGAATACTTACATTTCCAGTGCACCTGTTCCTGATTAACACAAATAAATGTTCATTCTTGCATCCCTCTGTCGGTCACTGCCTCATGCTACCAATGGTATTGGTATTACTTCTTGTCCCTGACATGGCGTACTTACCGTAAATACTACCAAATACTATGACTGCCTATTTCCACTTCTTTAACATGAGCTGTTTCCCTTTCATCTCAGCACATCTAACACCTGTGGTCTTAGAGCTTAGTTGGTGACCTGCTTTTCTTCCTCCTTCAAAGTACAGTTCATTCCAAAGTCTTTATGCATCTTACAGAACAGCAAGCCACACTCTCTCTTTTCAGTACTGTTTTCACTGTTTCAGGTTCCTCAGTACTTAACACATTAAATTTTATATCTGAACATCCTACCCTATCTCTAATCTCCTTAGCTCCCTCAAATTCTCCAATTCCAAGCTTCTGCCATCATTTGTTTTCTTTTCCTTTTTTTTAATCTTACATTATGGATTGTGCTTTCAGCTACCCAGGGCACAGCCTCCAGAAATTCTTCCTAGACCTCCTGCCTGCCCCAAACTGTCTACGTTTTTCTTTTAAAACACCTCTTTCTCAACCCTCTAACTTCTTCCGGCTCTTAATTATTTTCATTTTTGTTTGTGCTTCTATGAAAAGCATTTCAATCATTTTTCTACATTAAGGAAAATATAGGAACGCATTCATGTTTTTCCCCACCATACCTTCCTGTTGGTGTCATCTTAATTCTTCTTCCTGTTGACGTGGCATTGCATCACATCAGTTTTTACAATTGCTAAATTTTCACTGTTCCCCTTTGTGCTATCCAAACCTCTTGTTTTTCATTTGCCTTGGGCATCCATTTCCCACTTGCTGCACCTGATGCACACAACATTTTTCCTCTTAATACTGTTAAATCACTGTCTTAATTGGATTACATTTCTTCTGACAGTTAAGAAAATCCATTGTTAAGTCTCTGTAAATGAAAACTTTTCTGTTCTTTCCTAAATGCTTTGTACAAATTAATCCTTAAACAGATATTTACTTTTTGCATGGCGAACCATAACCATTAACACAGGTCTTGCATTGGTCACAGACTCATAAACCAAGTGTATAAGTTCAGTGTGTACCAGACTTAGCTAGTCATAAAATTGTATCTCAAAGGGGCGAAATATATCAGGCTTAA
This sequence comes from Chiloscyllium plagiosum, assembly GCF_037043375.1. NCBI lineage: Eukaryota > Metazoa > Chordata > Chondrichthyes > Orectolobiformes > Hemiscylliidae > Chiloscyllium > Chiloscyllium plagiosum. The sequence goes on along the minus strand of NW_028270153.1, from coordinate 19,857,923 downwards.
ATCTTTTCTTCAGACTTTACTGTCAACCAAAGCATTACTGTCCAACTTGATTTCCCTTTCCATGCCAGAAGGCTTTGAACTCTGTGAGGATATATCAAAAAGCAACGTTTTTCGGACTTTTTTTTGTTTGGCTATCTTTCATAGTTGATATGTTAGGAAATTAATGGGGTTACTTGAACCGTTTACTCAATATGTTAAACCCAATCCGGGTTGGCTATCGACATTTGAATTACCAATTCATAGGATTTGTGGAGACAACCTTATTTCGAGTTAGCTATTGTGTATGTATGTGATGCACAGCTCCTCAGATATTGCCACTGACAAAGGATCCAAACAAAAGTGATGTAGCTATTTTGGAAGCAATCCAACAGAACCAAATTGGGGGAAGCCTAGTTTCTGTTAATTGCTAATGGATTGCTACAAAGGGGGAGTTGGGGGAAAAAGACTTTCTCAATTGTAAACTAAATTCACAAATTCCAGTTGTATCAGCTCTGAAGAAGTGGCATTATTTGGTCACTTATTGAGAATTACAAAAGTTGTAGACATGTAGAATATATTATTTTATCATTAGGTTGGAGAATCACATTTGATTTTAACCTGAATCTTAACCAGCTAGGTTTATGTTTTGAACTTAAGATTGCAGGCTAATTCTGTGACTTTCTTTCCTTATCAACTTTACCTCTTTCAGAAAATAAATAGACGGCTGCATTTGTCCAAAACGAAGCACAGTAAATTCAATGAATCTGGCCAGCTGGCGTTCTTCTATTTGTTCTCCTTTATCTGGGGTGCAAGCATCCTGACTGGAGTAAGAATCTATCTTTGGAATAATTAATTTTATAATTTATATAGTATTATTAAAGTTGTAATTTACTGATTTTCATTCTCTCTCTTGCGTGTCTCTTTCCTCCCTCCCTCCCCTCTCCAGGAGAAATTTACCACTGATCCTACTCTCTTATGGGAAGGATATCCACACACACACATGTTGTAAGCACTCTTTCCTAAATTTTAGATAAAATGAAAATATTTTGTGTTAAAAGAAGTGTTGAGAGGTTCTGGAAGAAGAATCATGTTGGAAAATTCATTAGGAATTTGAAGTACTTTTATTCTACTTTTAACTTTCATGATTTCTGTTTAACCGTTCTCATAGAATGAGTATTGTAAGATGTTGTTTTATGCCAGGATTCTTTTGGAGGATATCTGCATGTGAAATTGTTGACCAACTGTGGCTTTGTCTGTCTATACTTTTCTGCTTGTCAAAATACAACATGTAGACCTTTCTGAGCTGAAGTAGATGACAGTATTGCTGACATGTTGGTGCGACACTTGTGCAACATAGGCGAGGATTGGAGTGTGAAAGCAGCATTAATTAAGCAATATGCTACACAACTAAACAGTTGATTCCCCTGTGTTAGCTTCATGTATGAACATATAGAGTCATAATTTATAGAGATGTTCAGAATGGAAACAGACCCTTTGGTCCAACTTGTCCATGCCGACCAGATATCCTAAACTAATTTAGTCTTATTTGCCAGCACTTGGCCCATATGCCTCTAAACCCTTAGTATTCATATACCCATCCAAATGCTTTTTAAATGTTGCAATTGTACAAGCCTGCACCATGTTCTCTGGCAGCTCATTCCATGCACACACCGCTCTCTGTGGAAAAAGTTGCCTTTTAGATCTAAACTTACATGCTCCAGGGCAAACAGCCCCTCTTTATTGAAATACTGGATTGTAATGAGTCCTAATGGTCCTGGAGAGTGTTGCTGAACAGAGGCCTTGGAGTGCAGGTTCATAGTTCATTGAAAGTGGAGTTGCAGATAGATAGTTTGGTATGCTTTCCTTTATTGAGTATCGGGGTTGGGAGGTTATATTGCAACTGTACAGGACATTGGTTAGGCCGCTTTTGGATTATTGTGTGCAGTTCTGGTCTCCTTCCTATCGGAAAGATGTTGTGAAACTTGAAAGGGTTCAGAAAAGATTTACCAGGATGTTGCCAGGGTTAGAGGATTTGAACTCTAGGGAGAGGCTGAATAGGCTGGGTCTATTTTCCATGGAGCACTGGAGGCTGAGGGCTGACCTTCGAGGTTTATAAAATCATGAGGAGCATGGATAGGGTAAGTAGACAAGGTATTTTTCCTGGTGTGGGGAAGTCTAGAACTAGAAGGCATAGGTTTTGGGTGAGAGGGGAAAGATACAAAAGGGACTTGAGGGACAACTTTTTCGTGCAAAGGTTTGTGTGTTTATGGAATGAGCTGCCAGACGAAATGGTTGAGGCATCTTGATGGGTATATGAATAGGAAGGGTTTAGAGGGATATGGGCTAAGTGCTAGCAAGTGGGATCATATTAGGTTAGGATATCAGATCGGCATGGACAAGATGGACCAAAAGGTCTGTTTCCGTGCAGTACATCTCTGTGACTCTAATTGGCATTTTTAGGAGTGGAAGGGAAAAAGAAAGAAATGATTAAATGATTAGCACTGCTGCCTCACAGCCCCAGAAACTCGGGTTCAATTCCCACCTCAAGCAACTGTCTGTGTGGAGTTTGCACATTCTCCCCTTTTCTCCCCTTTTCTGCATGGGTTGACTCCGGGTGTTCCGGTTTCCTCCCACAATCCAAAAATGTGCAGGTTAGGTGAATTGGCCATGCTAAATTGTCCATAGTGTTAGGTGAAGGGGTAAATGTAGGGGAATGGGTCTGGGTGGGGTGCTCTTCAAAGGTACGGTGTGGACTTGTTGGGCCAAAGGGCCTGTTTCCATACTGTAAGTAATCTAATCTAAATATTATTAAATATGATTAAAACTTTTTTTGTATTCCAGTTCCTTTTTTTTTTACTATGAACAGGCAGTGTTTTCTGTTAAACCTTGGTTGAAGGGCTCACTCATTGACACGAGATAACAGTTTTTGGACGAAGAAATTAATCTTTCAGAAAAAGATTGATTTAATCTAAACACAGCTGTGATTCATTTAAAACATTGATCATTTGAGGACATTGATTTGAAATGCAACTCTATTGGGCATGAAATATTACCTCTCTGGTTCTCTCTCTACTGATCTGTTGAATTTTCCTAGTACGTTCTGCTTTCATGCTCTCCCTCTCAAACGGTTTGTTTAATATCTCTGTTCTCTTCAACAGCTTGCTCTACTGCCACTGTCCTGACCATTAATTTTCTATCCACTCTTAAAAGGACCCCCCAGTTCTCCTGGCTTCTCCTCTCTTTCCTACTCAGCCTGTTTTGAAGCCATTGACTGCAGTGGTTTCATGGGCATTAGCGTTGAAGTAGCCAATTTCATCTAAGTTTTGTTGATTGTTAGTGAGCTGTTTCTCTATAAGAGGCATATCACTTATGTCAAAAGTAGGGTTCAGGGTCCTATTTAAAGTTCACTAAGATAAAGGTAGTAATATTTGCGCTTAGTTTTTTATTCCTTGAACTTCCAGGAACTGCTAATGGGAGGTCAGGCAGACAATTTTCAAATCTGGCTGCTGATGCTGCAGCATGAAAACTTTCACACAACACAGTACAAAACCCAGTTCAAACTCTGACCACTCACCAACAGACTGACTGTCTCCTCCATAATGTTGTAGTTACCATTCAATGTCTGCCATCTGATTTAGCATAATATTTTTTTTCTAGACTTGCTGGAACCAAGTCTCGGATGCTGACCTTGTTAGTAGCCAACTTCTGCTATCTGTGCAAATACAATGCTCTTCCCTGGTGCCGAAGTGTCCATAGACCTTTTTGACAAGGAGCCAACCTGCATTCAACTTTTCGCCTGGCCCCTCAATTGAATAGCTTGTTTAGTTAAACACAAGATTTTACCTGTGTTATAGAAGTTATGTTTAACTCTAAGTTCCCAGTTCAAACCTTTGATCCAAAATTGATAAAAGAATAAAATAAAAATCATGAAAAGACAGCAAGGGCTTTAAGAAATCACTGTTAAAGAATATCTTATTAAAAGTGGACTTGGGTGAAGTGGTTAGTGTCTCTTTGTCTGAGCCAGTAGCGCTGAGTTCAATCCCAGCTCCAAGACTTTATTATCAAGTAAGGTGGGTTCAATTGTGGCCAAACATCTTGTGTATCAATTGATAAATCTTTTGAACATGTGGTAATAGATGGTGGTAAGAGTGGGCGATCTCTTTGGCCCTTCATGTGATTGAAATAAATTAGAGCCTCTACCATCATTAGCCCAAGCTCCAGGCTGCAATGGGACAAGAATCATTAAGTCTGTGGAGAGAAATCAGATGCTGCCAGACCTGAGATTTTCCAGCGATTTTGTTTTTTTGATATAGGTAAAAGTGTATGTTCTGACAAAATCTCTGACTCTTGGGGTCATGTAGCTTAGTTGACTGGAAGGTAGATGTGAATTAGATTGCTGCCAACAACATCTGGTTTGTTGCCTTTGGGTGGGTTGAATCCTGCTTCTTTGCTCGAGCTATGTCATGATTATATATTGTCCATTGGTGAATTAAGGTAAGCAAATCACTTTTGTTAGATTCTGAAGAACTGAGCTATTTGATCTCTGCTGGGAAAACGGAAGTGATGTTGCACTGGCACCACTGACCTTAGGAAGTGAAATGTAGCCCTCAGTATTTCCACTTAAAACACTATTTAACCATTCCAATTAGTAAGTGAACCTTTGGGTATATTGGATGAGGAAACATTGGGGCGAATGAGTTCCACATTATTTAGGTTTACTTGAATGAGATACCAGGCTACAGCCAGAAGGCTGGGGGTAGTGGTGTAGTTCAAGCTTATTAAGAGCAAGTTAGATAACATTTTATTAGTAAGGGTATTTAAGATTATGGAACAAAGGTAGCTCAGTAGGTTTGCGAAGATCATCCACCATTGTCCATTTTAATGGTGGAGCATGCTCAAGAAGTTGAAGACCAACTCCTCTTGTGTGTAAGAATGAAGGCTTTCAAACCCAACTTGGACTGAGAACATAATCGATTCAGTAGCAACCTGATTGTATACAATGTGATTCTTGCAAAATGCATTTCAATTAAATTACTTCTAACTGATCATCCATTTGAATATGTTTTTTAAAAATTGATCCATGTTTTGGAAAAACTGAAAAATCTGAAATAACTTTGTTATGCACTTGCTATACTGTTAGTTTCAATCTTTTATTTGGTTCAGTTTTCAGGTGAAATTTTTCTACATTTGCCAGATTGCCTATTGGCTCCATGCATTACCAGAGCTCTATTTTCAGAAAGTTAGAAAGGTAATTGTATACCTCTTTATTATTACTCATAGCATCTCAATAATCTAATCAGGTAAAATCAAATTTGTTGATGAAATGGAAATCCAAAGTAACAGAGTAACTCAGTGACCTTTTAAAGAAATCGAGTTTGGACGTCTGAAAGAACCCCCTGAGAAACTGGCACCCATTTGATGCTCAAAAAATGTTGAATTGCAATAAGATTTTCCTGAACCCATTGTATAATTCTTTGCTCATCCTCTCCCCACATATGGAATGATCAGGGTTGTTAATGCATTCCCTCAGAGAAACTAGTCGGGTAACCAAATTCAGAATACTGTAGATAACAAGAGATTGAAAATATTAAAAAGAATAAGTATGATTATTGCAGATGTGGTAGGAAATAAAATTGAGAACTAGATTACCTCAAGTTCAGAAGGGTGGTGAAAAAGTAAATAAGAGAATGGAGAAAAATCTAACATAAGAAAATTTTAAAGTCTTAAATAGGTGTAGAGGTAGTAAGAGGCACGGGAAAGTAAGGAAGGCAGGTAAAAGGTAAGAATTGCAAATGTTGAGCCAAGCAACTGCATAGCAGTCAGTTTACCTTCAGAATTTTAGGAAGCATCTCAAAACAATAATTTGAAACCAGATTAATAGTCACCTGGACACGTGTGGGTTAACTCGAGAGACCTAGTTTGGATTTCTTCCGGGAGAATCGTATTCAACTAGCTTACTGGACTTTTCTCACCAGAAAACAGACAAGGTTGATCAGGGCAGTGCTGCTGATGTGGTAAAAATGGTCTTCTGGAAGGCATTTGATAAAGTGTTGTTATGTAAGTTATGGCTCCTGGAATAATAAGGGAGTTGCAACATTGATATGTGCTTGGCTGAGTGATAGAATACAATAATGGGTACTGGATGATTTTTGGACTTGGGAAGTATTGTGGTGGAGTCCCTCGGGGATCAGCAGTAATACCCCTGTTATTCCTGATATTTATTTGAATTTTGGGTGCAGGGTACAATTTTGAAGTTTGCTGTGAAACTTGGAGGTTAGTGTAGAATTTCTGAAGGACATTTACAAGTTGGTGGCAGATAATGTCTAAAACTCAAGTGTGAAGTGATAAATTTTGATACCAACATTGTGAATAGATCGAGTATAATTCGAGTAGATGCAGGTGCAGAGGGACCTGGTTGCATATGATGTCAGATTATTGAAGATGGTAGGACAGATGGGAGAGCAGTTAAATAATTCAGCCTTTATTAATAGGGACGTAGAATACAAGTGCAATGAGGTTATATTGAACTAATTGTAAGTTTGGCCTCAGCTGGTGCATTGTGTACAATTCTGGGTGCCACGATTTAAGATGAGTTTGAAGGCAGTGGAGAGCATGCAGAAGAGTCTTACATGAATCGTTCCAAGAATGAGGAATTTCAATTACGAAAATATGTTAGAGAAGTTGAGTATGATCTTGTGGTGAAGAGAAGGTCAGAGTGTGGTGCTGGAAAAGCACAGCAGATCAGGCAGCATCTAAGGGGCAGGAGAATTGACGTTTCAGGCATAAGCCCTTCATCAATAATGAGGCTTGTAGGCCGTGGGTAGCTAAGAGATAAATGGGAGGGGCATGGGGCTGGGGAGGAACGCAGCTGGGAATGTGATAGGGAGATGAAAGTGGGGTTGAAAATGATAGGTCTGAGAGGATGGTGGAGCAGGTAGGTGGGAAAAAAGATGGGCAGGTCAAGAGGATGGTGCTGAGTTGGAGACTTGAGACTGGGATAAGGTGGGAGGAGGGGAAATGAGGAAACTGGTGAAATCCACTTTGATCCTGGGTGGTTCCAGGGTCGCAAGGTGGAAGATGAGGCCGCCTTCCTCCAAGCATCTGGTGGTTAGGCTTTGACGATGGAGGAGGCCCAGGACCTGCATGTCCTTGGTGGAATGAGAGGGGAAGTTGAAGTGTTCAGACATGGGCGGTGGGGCTGGTTGTTGCGGATATCCCAGAGATGTTCTCTGAAGCGATCTGCAAATTGTGTCCTGTCTTCTCCAATGTAGAGGAGACCACATCAGATGCAATGGATACTGTAGATGACATATGGATACAGTGGAAGAACAGGTAAATTTCTGTCGGATGCGAAAAGATTCCTTGGTGGAGTGGGACCCAAATCCTAACCACCTGCAGGAAGAATCCCCATCTTCTGCTTTAGGAACCTGCAATGGGATCAATGTGGATTTCACCAGTTTCCTCATTTGCCCTCCCCTCAACTTATCCCATTCCCATGCCTCTCACTCAGCACTGCCCTCCTTGACCTGTCCAAGTTCCTTCCCACCTCTCCTCTTCACCCTCCTTTCCGACCTATCACTTTCACCCCCACCTTCATCTACCTATCACGTTTCCAGTTACCTCACCCCCTTCCCCAAGCCCCTCCCATTTATCTCTCAGCCCCCCCACCCCAAACGCTTCATTCCTGATGAAAGACTTCTGCCAAAAATGTCAACTCTCTTTGCTCCATGGATGCTGCCTGACCTGCTGTGCTTTTCCAGCACACTTGACTCTGATCTCCAGCATCTGCAGTCCTCACTTTCTCCACTGTGAAGAGAAGGCCAAAATGAGATCTGATTCAAGTATTGAAAATCATGAAGCTTAAACTGTAGACATAGTAAGTGGGGAGAAAATATTCCTGTGCATGAAAAAATTGAAGCGAAAAGTCTAAAAGAAGCAAAAATCGTGAGGAATAACTTTTACATATAGAGTCATAGAGATGTACAGCATGGAAACAGACCTTTCGGTCCAACCCGTACATGCCAACCAGATATTCCAACCCAATCTAGTCCCACCTGCCAGCACCTGGGCCATATCCCTCCAAACCCTTCCTATTCATATACCCATCCAATTACCTCTTAAATGTTGCAATTGTACCAACCTCCACCACATCCTCTGGCAGCTCATTCCATACATGTAGACTTATTTCCAAAAACATATAATCAAGAAAGAATCCACTATACTCACTACTGCAGCCTTTCTCTTGGACAGACTTAAAACAACAATGAACTTATCTGATTCTGTGCTGTGAACTTCACCCAACAATTCCTCCAAGAGTGGTTGTGAAATTCACTCTTTGTTAATTTTCCCAGATGCACTCCGATGTCCAGCGATACATGAATTCAAACAGCAAAGGCAGTAACTCTGCAGGTTCTCTCTTTCCCCCTCTCTTTCTTCTGCACTGTCCTCACTATGTGCTTCCTTTGTCTGCTCCCTTTTAAAACTGTTGTTGTTTTGACTTTTTTTTCCAAAGTTCCAAAACGATGCAACAGCATATAAAACAGTAATTGCTGCTCCTGGAATTTGAGGAAATCACCTCCAACACCTAAAATACCTCAAAAAAAGCAGCTCTTACAGCCAGAAATCTTTCCTGTCCTCATCTTGGATTACCCAGAATCCTCAAGGTGCTGCCCACGTGTGTGGTGGAGACAAGTTCAATCAAGAAATTGAAATGAAATTGGAAGTTCATTGAAAATGAAACTTGCAAAGTTATGGGGAGAAGGCAGGACAATGGCACTGAAAGAAATGTTGATTGGGAGAGCTGATGCGGAAATAATGGGGATAAAGGTGACCCCTTGCACTGTAACAACAATTCTATTGACATCAGTCTATGCAGAAATTTTCTTTTCTACTGTAGTTGAGAGGAGGATCCATGATTTGACTTGAAGATTTTTGTGTATATTTCCAGAATATGGAGAACAATCAATAAATCTTAAAAATTGAAGCATCATTTAAGTCATTAATTATCTCCAGTAAGGAATATGATTTAGAATGATTTTGAATGCAAGGAAATAATGTGTGGGCTCCTCCTTTTGTTGTAGCTGTAAGGTATCATTTATTTTGCTGCGAAGTTATGTTTGATTTTGTTTTCCTTTCTTGAAGTCCTCCACACCAGTCCTCAGTCGGAAAATAGGCAGGCAGTTGAGCCAATCAGTTCCAAAGCATATACTAATCCAGTTCTTCTTCATTAGCTAAATGTTATGCAAGAATGACTTCAAGCAATACATCTGACTTCTCCCTGCCTGTGAGAGAGAACCTGGTTTCCTCTCTGTTTCATCTTCTGATGACATACCTGGCATTGGGAACAAATCCTCTGAGGAACGGAGGCAAATGTACACCTGTTTTAAGGCACACATGATGTCATTTAGACAACTTAGTTTTTGTTCCTCATGTGTTTCAAATTATTGAATCTTACAGGAGGATATCGCTCGACAGCTGTACTACATTTGCCTTTACATATTCCATATTACTGGTGCCTATGTATTAAAGTAAGTTTTTAAAATGTGCCTGATGCAATTATTTTCTTAAAAATTGGGTCCGATTATCATGATTTGAATTTGTTTTTGTATAGTGGAGTTCCTAACTGTTTTTTAAAAAAAAACTCTCCGTTTTCCCTCTACCTTTATTATTATGGAAAATGATGGGTAATTGGGTTTCCCTTGAACAAGGAGAACTCTGATCTTCTGTTCATGAGTGCAAGAAGCCCATTTTTTATGACATTCTCTATATTTTGTTTCATTTTGGATCTTTATGGTGTTATTCTTGTCCTCACAAAAGTTGTCTTATTTTGAAAAGAAGCAGCGTGTAAGGAGAGCTACCTGTTGAACAGTACACTCCTCTTGCATCCCTTCTTGGGCTGTCACCTCTCTGCTACCTTTTACACATTGTTCTCCTTGCATTCTATTTCTTTTCAAATCTTCTGATGCTAGACAATATAACAAACTTCAGCGGATTTTAAAAGAAATGTCACACTGGTACACAGTGAAGAGTTATTAATTGTAATCCTCTTGTTCCCTACAACTTGAACTGTTAATATTTGCTTCTGAAAACTCATGTAGATGATGGAGGCAAGAATAATGGAAATTTATTTGTAATATATTGGTGTATATATCAAATAGATTATACTGCAGCCAAAGGCTGGACCTTTAATATTTCAGCTTGTCATCTAATCATATTGATTAGAAAACTTATTCCGACAAGTTGGCTCACTGACCACTTTTCTTACTCTAACCATCAGTATGAAGCCGAAGTTTTGGAATAAAATGATTTCTCTTTCTGTTAACTTATTAAAACATATTGCTTGCTTATTTGGATATAGTATAATGTATTTGTATATTCTGCTTCATATATGTTGAACCAAATGCCAACCAGTCAGCAAATTATCTTCAGTTTCTAAGATAATGTGACCAATGTTTGACATTTTTGTTCTCAGATACAGTGAATTTATTCAGAAGGTCACATGGTTAGTTCTACGTTTGACATTCAGTTATAGATCAACTCAGGTGTTAGCAATCTGCTCACAAGGTGTGCTTGCTTCCAGATAAATGAGCTTTTAAATTTTTATTGTAATGTTATTGAAGAAGTGCACAGTGAGGTTTTTGAAATAATTGTTTTTTTTTGCAATTTTGATCAATTTACTATCTTCATCCCTTTTTGCTATATTTTTCAGTGCAGTAATGATAAACTTCATGTCCAATCTGACGACAGTGTTAAGTTGATACCAGTTGTAATTAATCAATTATGTGAATTCACTTGGGTGTTTTACAACACAGTGATAGTGTCCCTACCCCTGGACTAAGAGAACCTGGGTTGAAATTCCACCTGCTCCAGAGATCTGTAATAACATCTCGAAATAGGCTGATTTAGAAAAATTAAAAATTTATGAAGCAGATTCATACTGGGGCTCTTGTGGCACAGTGAGTGTCCCTACCTCTGAACGAAGATGACTGTTTCAAGCTTTAGAAGTGTGCAGCAATATCTCTGAATAGATTGATTGGAAAAATAGGTATAATCCACAAATGGGACCTCTTGTGGCACAGTGGTAGCCTCCCTCCCCTTGGACTGGGAGGCCCAAGTTCAAGTGCCACCTGCTCTAGAGAGGTGCAGTAATGTCTCCAAATGGGTTGATTAGAAAAATAGGTTAAATAATTTTTTAAAAATTGTGGTTGATTTACAGAGGGTGTTCTGTTTAGAATAAAATTGATAGTTTGACTTATGTTCAGAAGTACCCTGCATTCTTGTATTTTAAGATTTTTTTGTTTATCTTCACAGTCTTCACAGACTGGGCTTGATTCTCTTAGTGCCGCATTACCTGGTAGAGCTCTTGTTTCATGCATCACGATTGTTCTACTTCAGTGATGAGAACAAACAAAAGGGGTAAGTACATTTGTGGACTTACTTGAGTATGAACAGTTTGCTCTTTTTTTGTCCTTTAACTATGCACAGAACCATAGAAATGATGTAGTATAAAAGGGGACTCCATGTTAGAGATTTCTGCCTCCTGTCACAGAGCTGGTCCTTTTTTTTCTAAATGCTGTTGCTTTTTCTCAAGCATAGTCATAGAGATGTACAGCACAGAAACAGACCCTTCAGTCCAACCCGTCCATGCTGACCAGATACCCCAGCACAATCTAGTCCCATTTGCCAGCATTTGGCCCATATCCCCCTCAACTCTTTCTGTTTGTATATCCATCCAGATGCCTTTTAAATGTTGCAATTGTACCAGCCTCCACCACTTCCTCTGGCAGCTCATTCCATACACACCACCCTCTGCGTGAAAATGTTTCCCTTCTGGTCTCTTTTCTATCTTTCCCCTCTCAGTCTAACCTATGCCCTCTAGTTCTGGACTCCCCCACCCCAGGGAAAAAGACTTTGTCTATTTATCCTATCCGTGCCCTTTATGATTTTATAAACCTATGTGATGTCACCCCTCAGCCTTCAACGCTCCAGGGAAATCAGTCCTAGCCAATTCAGCCTCTCCCTATAGCTCAAATTCTCCAACCCTGGCAACATCCTTGGAAATATTTTCTGTACCCTTTCAAGTTTCACAACATCTTTCCGATAGGAAGGAGACCAGAATTACATTCAATATTCCGAAAGTGGCCTAATCAATGTCCTGTACAGCAGCAACATGACCTCCCAACTTCTTTACTCAATGCTCTGACCAATGAAGGAAAGCTACCAAATGCCACTTTCACTAGACTGTCTACCTCAACTCTACCTTCAAGTAACTATGAACCTGCACTCCAAGGTCTCTTTGTTAATCAGCACTCCCCAGGACCTTAGCATGAAGTATATAAGTCCTGTTCTGATGCGCTTTCCCAAAATGCAGCACCCCGCATTTATCTAAATTAAACTCCATCTGCCGCTCCTCAGCCCATTGGCCCATCTGGTCCAGATCCCATTGTAATCTGAGGTAATCTCCTTCGCCGTCCATACACCTCTAATTTTGGTGTCACCTGCAAACCTACTAAGTATACCTCCTATATTCATATCCAAATCATTTATATAAATGACAAAAAGTAGTGGATCCAGCACTGATCCTTGTGGCACTCCAGTTGGTCACAGGCCTCCACAGGATACTGTGTCCGTGATTTGTTTTTTCAGAGGGGTCATAAAACAGTTCAGGCTCCGAAATGACTGGTTTGGTACAGAGATGGAAAGAGTTTTGGGAGGTCTTTGTGTTTATCCATAAACAGATGAGACTTTCGGCCACAGCTTTCACGTTTTCGAAATAACCTGTATAATAAAAGTGGAGTGCTCAGTCCTAAAATCAGAAGTTTGAGTCAGTTCAGTAGGAGTTGTGTGGAAACAGGCTGCGAGACTCTCTTTCCTTCTGCCCTTCTAATTTAGACCTGTAAGCCTCTGTTTCAGTTTTACTCTGTTTAAGGTGTTTGTTTATTGGGACTGTTGTGTATATTTGGAACAGCATAATTAAGTCAAGTTTGGATAGTCTGAGTTCTGTGGATATTCCTGCTTCATTCCATACTTCTGTGAATAAATCTTTGGTTGTTTTAAAACCTGGTAGTCAACCTAGCTAACTTACTCTCGGTAATTTTCACTGTACACTTAGCGAAATACATAGCAAAGTTATAGTCTGGGCTGCCTGCTTTAGAATGTTTTGAGTGATATGGCCTAGTCCATAACACTCCACTAACTCGGGTAGCAAATTCCAGTTACCTACCACTCTTGTGTTTTTTTTCTTAAAAAAATGCTCGCGTCCCCTTCTAATCCTTCTGCCACTTAACCTGAATCTATGTCCCTCGTGTTTTGAACTCTCTGCCAAGGGAAACAGGTTCCTCCTGTCTACTCTATTTCTGTCTCTCACAATCTTGCATATTTCAATCACGTCACCCCTTAGCCTTTCCCTGTTCCAGCCTCAGCCTCTCCAATCCCTTTGTAGCTACAATTCTCCAGGCTTGGCAATGTTCTAATAAATCGTCTCTATACACTCTGTGGAACGATTACGTCTTTCCTGTAATGTGGTGACCAGGACTGCATACAATACTCCAGTTTTGGCTTCACCAGTGTTTTTGTACAGCTTCATTATATCCCTACTTTTGTAATCTACATGTAGATGTCGCTCCATAACACTTCAAATTTATCCAGTACATAAATTATTAGGCTCTTCCTTTAACCCAAGTTGGGTTTGTAAGAGCAGAAGTAATGACAAGTTAAAAAAGGAGAGTTGTTGGAAAGAAAGACGAGCAAATAATAAACCTAACAATGACATCTGAAGAATACTAAATTTCAAAAAATAATTAGAGTTGGTGGAAATGTACAAAGGTGAATGAGAAGATCTAATGAAGAGGAAGAATGTATGAGTGAGATATTATCTGTTTTTGAACTTGAGTGGGAATGCAGGTGTGTTAGAGGCGAATGTGGAACAATTGTTCAAAGTAACTAAATAAAGGAATTAGTCCTGGATTAGGCAGCAGAAAACTAATGGATCCTGATAGTAAGCATCATCTGCTGCTGAAGGAAGTTAAAAGATTGAAAATGCTCTCGCGTCCCTTTTCAGGTCTCACATGTAAATTGAGAGATGGTTAAGTTCATAAAATATAGGAGCAGAATTAGACCATTCAGCCCATCAAATCTGCTCCACCATGTGATCATGGTTGATATGCTCCTCACCCCCATTTTTCTGCTTTTTCCCCATAGCCCTTCAACGCATTACCAATTAAAAATCTGCCTAACTTGTCTTCAAATTTACTCACTATCCCAGCATTGGGTAGTGAATTTCACAGATTCACAATCCTTTGGGAGAAATAGTTTCTCCTCAACTCCGTTTTAAATTTGCTACCCCTTATCCTAAGACTATAACCTCTTGTCCTAGAATGTCCCATGAGAGGAAGCATCTGCTCCATGTCTATTTACCCTTAACTTTTATCATTTTGAATTTGATCTCCCCTCATTCTTCTAAATTCTAGAGAGTATAGGCCTAAAGTGTTCAATTTCTATTCATATGACAAATCCCTCATCTCTGGGCTCAATCTAGTGAGCCTCCAATGCTACTGTGCAGTTCCTCAACTAGGGGACCAAAACTGTGCACAGTACCCCAGGTGTGGTCTTACTAATGCCTGTATCGTTGCAATGATACTTCCTTACCTTTTATATTCTATTCCTTTAGTTATAAAACCAACATTCCATTCACTTTTTATCTGCTGCACAGGTAGTTTTTCTATAATGTCATAGTTACATTCCAGTGAAACCTCACTTAATAGAAAAATCATTTAATAGAAATATTGGAGCCTATGGGAAAAGTGGGGTTAGGGGCAAACCAGCAAAAAAAACACTCACGGTTACTCAAAAATCACCAAGTGTAATGCAAAGTAGAGCACAAACTGAATGGAGGTTGAAATCATATTTATTAATGAAACAAAAGTAAATTGAACATAGTACATTTCAGAAATGTGAGAAAGCTGCTCTCTGTACAGTACCCCTCTCAGCTGCTCTGTTGGCAGCTCTCACCGGCACGTGTAGAAAGGCATGAAGAACGGAGCTCACATTCTGCATATGCAGAAAGATTGGTACCGACATTATGCATGTGAGGGCACTGGCACGTGCGTAGAATGAAGCGTGCAAACGATCCCTGCTGGAATCGCGCAATTGCCAACGGAAGTAAGCATTCTCCAAAATACCATTCTCTAATTCTTCAGTGACGTTATACCCAAATCGCACTGCTAAAACATGAATTATTTTTCCTGAAGCTACTTATGCCTGCATGCTAGTTTTCTGTGACTTGTGAACGAGGACACCCAGATCCCTCTGTACTGTAGCACCCTGAAGTCTCTCCATTTAGATAATAAGTCACCTTCCCATTTTCCTGACCAAAATGCTGACCTCACACTTATCCATGTTAAACTCCATCTGCCACATTTTAGCCCACTTTCCTAACCTATCTATATCCATATGTAAGGTTCTTTATTTCCTCATTGCAATTTACAATCCTGCCTATTTTTGTGTCACTCACAAATTTGGCTATTGGGCCTTCTATCTCTGTATTCAAGTCATTAATGTAGGTTGTCCAAGGACTGAACCCTGTGCCATCCAGGAAAAAAGCCATTTAGATTAGATTAGATTCCCTACAGTGTGGAAACAGGCCCTTCGGCCCAACAAGACCACACTGACCGTCTGAAGAGTAACCCACCCAGACTCATTTCCCTCCGACTAACACATCTAATCTATGGACAATTTTAGCATGGCCAATTCACCTGACCTGCACATCTTTGGACTGTGGAAGGAAACTGGAGCACCCGGAGGAAACCCACGCAGACACAGGGAGAATGTGCAAACTCCACACAGACAATTGCCCGAGGCTGGAATCAAATCTGGGACCCTCAGTGCTAACAACTGAGCCACCCCACTGTTTATCCCGACTGTTTTCTGTCCATCGACCGGTCACCTATCCAAGCTAATAAATTATCCTGGATCCTATCTGATTCAACCTTGTGAATTAATCTTTTGTGCAGTATGTTATCAACACCCCCTGGAAGTCTAGATTTATTACATCTGCAGGACCTCCATTATCCATCTTGCTTGTTACATCTTTGAAGAACTCAAGCAAATTAGTCAAAACATGATTTGCCCTTCCTAAAACCATGCTGACTCTGATGGATAGTGTTTTGACTTTCCAAATATCCTGATATTGCTTTGATTGATTCTAACACTTGCTCAACAACAGATGTTAAACTAACTGGTTTGCAATTTCCCATTTATTGCCCCTCTCCCTTTTTGACTAAGGGCACTGCATTGAAACTTCTCCCATGTCCAGGGAAGTTGGAATATTACAACAATTGATCCACTATCTCTGCTGGCAATTCCTTTACCCTAGGATGTAGACCATGATGCCTGGGGGACTTATCTGCCCTCAGTCCCAATAGTTTGCTGAGTACCTTATCCCTATCAATGTTGTTTGTTCTAAGTTCTACCCTTTCTATTGCCTCTGACTTGCCCATTCCAATGGGAATGGTACTGTTGTCCTCCACCATGAAAACTGAGGCAAAGTACTGATTTAACATCTCAGCCATTTCAGTGCTCCCTGCTATTAACTCTCTGGTTTTATCATCCAAGGGGTCAACATTCACCTTTGCAACTCTGTTCCTTTTTATATACCTATACTTCTGCTATACTTCTTGACATTTTGAGCTAGTTTTCTTTCATAATTTACCTTTGTCCTCCTTATTAATTTTGACTATTCCTTTGCTCATGTTTGAAAGTTTTCCAATTTTCCAGCCTGTCACTGACCTTTGCAATGTGATATACCTTCGTTTTTGAATTTATATTGTCCTTGACCTTCATGTGTCACCATGGATACTTTTTACCCATTTTCCTCAGTGGGATATATTTTAGTTGTGAGGAATTGAGTAGTGTTTGAACAGCTGCCACTGCTCATCCACTGTCTTACTTTTTAGCTTTCCTGCCCAATCTACTCAGGCCAAAGCTGTCCTCATGCCTATGTAATTTCCTTTGTTTAATTCTAGAACACTAGTGTGCAACTCCACTTTCTTACCTCCAAACTGAATTTTGAATTCTGTCTGACTACAGTCACTACTCCCCAGAGGATCCTTAACTGTGGTGTCATCAATTAATCTCTTCTCTTCTTATTGCACAATTCCAAATCCAGAGTAGCATGGTCCCTGGTTGGTTCCTTAACATACTACTCCAAGAAAAAAATCTTTAATACATTCAATAAACTGTCTGCAGGCTACCCTTGCCAATTTGATTAATTTGATTCTTCTGATCTATGTGCATGTTAAAATCACCCATGATTAATGCTGTAAATTTCTTGCAAGCCTCTAATATTTCTTGGTTTATACTGTGTCCCCCTGCAGAAGTACTATATAGATTACTCCTGCCGAGTACTTTCTTCCCTTTGCCATTTCTTATTTCCACCCAGACCTCTTGATCTCCCGTGCTCATGTAATTTCTCATTATAACGTTGATTCCTACCTTTACCAGGAAAGCTACATCACCTCCCTTACCATTCCTTTCCAAAATGCTGAGCACCCTTGGATATTCAATTTCCAGATGTGGCCTCCTTGTAATCATGTCTCAGTAATCACTACCATACCGTACCTTTTTATTTCTATTTGTGCCGTTAACTTATTAATTTTGTTTCAAATGCTTTATTCATTCAGAGACAAAGTTTTTGAATTTGTTTTCCTGGTAAATTTCCCTAGTTATTTGATAATTCCTTGGTGCATAAAGACATTCACCTGCTCTGTCCCTCACCTCTTGTCTGGTCACCATCTGCCACATCACTGACTTGTATTCTTACCTGTGATGATGCCGCTCATTTAGCAACGCTATGTTGTCCTTGGTTTTTTTTTCAGGATGTCATAAAAGCACAGATTCTGAAAAGTTTGGAGTTGAAGGGTTTTAGGGCCAATTTGATTATAGCTAACAGATACGGCTTCAGGCAAAAGGCTTTCATGATTAAAACAAACACTTATACAATGAAAAGGGAGTGGCCAGTTCTCCCAGCTTAGCTTTTCTCTGGTTTGGTTGGTTTGGCTATTCATTGAAAGCAGTCAGGCAATTTAAAAAGCTGCTGGAAACAAAGAAGCAGGTCCATGGTGACCCTCCTCTCTCTCTGAGACTTCTCTTGTCAGACTCTGTGTTTGACTTTACCTTTTGTGCCAAGGGGTGTTTATGGAGCATAATTAGTTGTGATAATCTGTTGGGTTTTATGTTAAGTTCCTTGGTATTCTGTTCTCTTTTGTTTGTTTCATTCTGTCATCTTCTAAATAAATTTTTGTTTTGTTTAAAACTAACTGGTTTGACCAGCTGCATCTCGACATCTGCTTAAAACAACTAGCAAAGTTAGGCTCAGGGCAACTTTCTTGAAATGATTTGAGAGGGTCTGGCCTGGTCTGTAACAACTTACCTCTTCCTTTAATTTGGGTTTTCTCATTTCCCCAACTGAACCCGCCCCTCCCCCCCCCAAATTATTGATCTAAAGGCTGACTATTGGCAGTCCTACTCATGCAATTCGCACAGGTTTAGATGAACACCTCCCATCAGAACAGGTACCGTATTCCCAGTACTGTTGTCAATGTCCCATGAATTCAAACCCATTTCTCCCACACCAATCTATAAGCCCTCTTTTACCTACTTAATCTTATTGACCCTGTGCCAATTAGCTTGTGGCTCAGGTAGTAATCCAGTGATTATTACCTTTTTTAGTTCTGCTTTTTAACTTTGCTTCCAGCTGTTCATAATCCCTTTGTAGAACCTCTGACCTAGTTTTACTTACTTGGACCACGACCACTGGAACTTTACCCTCCCACTCCAAGTTCCTCTGCAGCCCAGGTGAGATATCCTGAACGCAAGTACCAGGTAGGCAACGCGACCTTCGGGACTCTCGATCTGACCACAGAGAACAGTGTCTATGCCCCTAACTGTGTTATCCCCAATTACAACTCTGTTTCTCTCCCCCTACATGGATGGCTCCCTGCACCATGGTGCTGCGGTTAGATGGCTCATCCTCCCTGCCGCCCCCATTGCCATCCACGCAGAGCAAGACTCTCAAACTTGTTGGTCAAGGACAAAGGCTGAGGCTCCTGTAACTCTACCTCCTGGATCCCTCTACTTATCTCACCCACAACCTGTCCCTGAGCCCTGAATTGGACACAGCAGGACAGTCAGTATACCATTTCTATTTGAAAAGGACAGATAATGAACAGGACCGGTTAATGTAACATTGCAGTATTGTTATAACCTGCCCTTCGTGTCTAAGTGTTGACTGAACTGGATATTTCCAGTTTAAAATTAGTTATGAACTAGTTGACAGAAACCAATGGGTGTTTAGTTTAGAGAATTATTGACATATTGGGCAGTACTTGTTTACTTTGTTATTGCTTTGGATGAGACCTTGGGGGATACTCAGTTTGTAGATATCACAAAAATAAGTCTCAAAATTTGGTAAAATTGTAATTTGAGCTGGAAAGGCTGGTATATTAAAAAAAAGCCTTAGAGGATAAAATGGAGTGTGGACCGATGCATATACCCAATCAGCCCATGGATGATCAAAGAGTTGGAAGGATCTGAGTGATGCATTTCTTGTCCATCCATAATATCTTAAACTAAATTACTTGTTAGACTATTTGAGGACAGCTAAGAGTCAACTGCATTGATGTGTGTCTGTAGTCATATGTAAGCCAGACCAGATAAGCATGGCAGATTTGCTTTCCTAAAGGGTATAAGTGAACCAGATGGATTTTTACATGAATTGATTAATGGTCACCATTACCAGAACTAGCTTTGTAAATATTTTCTAATCAACCTGTTCATTGATGTTATTAAAAATCTCTGGAGCAAGTGACATGGTCTAGAGGTAGGAATACTACCACTACACCACCCCTTTGGACTAGCTTCATATTTCAGATTTATTAATTGAATTCCTATTCTGCCAGCTGCCATTGTGGAATTTAAATTAGTGTCTCTGGGACAATAGCTTGGGTCTCTGAATTTCTAATTTAATGGCATTACCACTGCACTGTTTCCTCTTGAATATAAATTCCTTACAAGGTGCAAATGCAATTTAATTCAGACATGACATTTGTAAGTTTGACAATTAGAAACATAAAGTAGAAGAATAAAACAATAATGATTAATTTGTTCAATATATTGAAAACTAGACATTAATACTCTGAAAAATATGTTAATACAATTTCCACTGATTGGAGAGTTGGTGAATAGCTCTGATCAGTTTAAACTTGGCATGCGGAGTGTAATCAGGAAAACGAGCTTCAGTTTTTAGAGCCTGAGTTGCTTTGTGACACAGCTGTTGAAATTGACAAATACAGTATGCTAATATTTTGCTTTTTGTTCCAAATAACTGGTTGTAATCTTCAATATATTTTAACGTTCCAGTAATAATGTGCTCAATATGTACTGGAAAAAATATAGTAGAAGGATCTTCACTTTGTTCTTTTAATAAGTTTTGTTTTATTCTCTTTAGCTTCACACTCTGGGCTTTACTTTTCGTAATGGCTCGCCTCCTCACTTTGACTTTCTCTGTCCTCACATTTGGCTTTGGCCTTGCAAGAGCAGGGACTGAAGACTTCTCAGTTGCAAATGGAAATTTCAATACGTTGACTGTCAGGTAGGCAACTAGTGATTTTGAGAGTTTGGTGTTTGAACAAGAATTGTACCTATTTGTCTGCATGAGGTTCTAAGTTTCATATTTTAACATAAAGGCATGGGCTACTGTTAGGTAATGTTTGATTATGATTTAACTTGTGTTTAGTGTATAGCTTAGTTTTTAAAAATCCTTTAGAGCCAAATTTTGTTTAAAAACAGTTTGCACCTCTTTCACTTTTGTTTGCATCATTCTTGACCATGATGGTGACTGGACTTTCCCACCAGTACTGCTAATTATCTAGTTGGTAATTTTTGTGAAATTGCAAACCATGCAACATTTCATGTGAATTTTTCTTCTCTTTCTGCATGGATATACTTTGGTTTGCGCTCAGGAGCGTTTCAAAATAACATGCTGATATTGGTAACGTGAGCTACTGGCAGTTGTGTTCGAAGAGCCAGGGTATGTTTATTATCTTAAAAGTGCAAATTCAGCTTGAAATATGGTTACTTTGTACACAGGAAATCAACTTGACCAACTCCTGACATGGGGCATTGCATCCCTTGAAATCCTTTCTCTATTACGACACTGCGTTATTTCTGACTACACTTTTGTATAATTGGTTTTCCTTTAGCTTGATTAAAGCCTGTCTAATTAGTGCCATCTATTGTGCACATTATACTTTGGAGTGAAAATAAAAGTTAATTTTAAATAAGTTTGTCACTGCTGCAGGTTTGGTATCATTAGCAACCCTTCACTGACCATGAAATCTTTTTTGTTTGAATCCTTCCTATTATCTGATGATCTTATTGCAAGTATAACAGTGAGCACTTTGAACTGTCACTGAATTTAACAGTATAAATATCAATTCCTTCAGTTTCTAGCAAACAGATCTAACTTTAAGCTACAAAACACTTGTATTTACAATTGTTATCATGTGCTGTTAATACTTTTGGATCTTAGAAAGCTTAGTTTCTAACTTCAGAATCCTGTTTTCCAACACATTGGTATAAGATAAACTACATAATATCTAACGCATTTGTCCAGATTGTACATAAAAAAAAAAGAAACCTATTCCCAGGTGTGCTATGTACAGGTCCTATCCTTTTAGAATTTCTATTATTGCACTTTGTTCCCACTATTCTAACCATTTTTTCCATTTTTAATTGATTACCCAAATTTATTAATAGAAAAATAACATTTTCCATTAAGATAAAACCATCTATCTTTATTGCATCACAAGGTTTTTGAAAATATGAAGACATCTTAAGCAGCCTCAGTATTTCAGTGTAAACTTTATGTAGCTATGTGTCCTTGGAGTTTTAAAACAAATATTTTGGTAGCAGACCTATCAAATTGGTAGAGGTTTGAGTGAAGTGTTTGAAACTTAATTTGTAACATTTTGCCTAGGATATCTTGATTTCAAAGAAAGGTCTGGTGAAAATTATGCTGTTACCCTTTTTGTAGCTGCTATGATCGAATAGAAGATCACTATGTTTATTTTATGTGCTGGAAAGACAGCCTAGAGAATAGCTGAGTTGGAACAAAGTCATTGAAATGAATGAGATGTTTTTAAGTGAAGGTAGACAAGTATATAAGCAAAAGAGAATAGGATATGTTGCTGTGTTTCGATGAGGTAATAAGTATAGCACAAGTACCAACATTGAGCAGTTGGGCTAAATGGCTATTTTATGTTTTAAGTGCTGTATCATTCAATGATGCATCAGATCACTCCAATCTGAGATGAATTCTTTAATTTAATTATACGTGGAAATATGCAAATATCTTTAAACTAGGTCATAGTTTATTGCTTTTGAAATAAAGCATTAGATAATCTCATCTTTAAGAACAAAAGATAACAATGGAGTTTATTTCTTTATTAAAACACAAGTCAGGATTTACCAAGCTAATAAAAAGTTATTTTATTCGTGTAAGACTTGCTTATGGGTAAACGTTGTTTTGGAATGGTTAATGGAAAAAATGTCTTTATATGTCAGACTAATTGGTCATAAATTGAGGCAGTAAAATAGCTCATTCTATTCATGCACCTTACACCTATCTTGGACCAAAATTAAATCTCTTTTAGAAATTCATCAAGAAGAAAGTAGCCCTGATGGGTTTTTTTAGGAACTTTTATTTGAATTCATCTCTAAAATACTAGTCCAATATGCTACTAGATTTCATAGCATTTTAATTTAGCTGACCCAATACTCATAGTATGAGTGTACTCCATATAAAGAATGGTTTAATATTTTTAATAAAACAGTTATTTAATGACAGACTACGTAGCAAGATAAAAGACTGTCATTCTTGAAGTTCTGTCATTTATGCATCCTTCCTGGATGAGACAGCCAACCTATTCTGCTGCCACTCTACCCCTCCAAGTTCTAACCCTGTGTCTGTCTAGCCCCTGTAGGTACCTTTTTATGTTACTTTACAGACTTTTATGGCTTTTACAACTGCATCATAGAAAACATTCTATCTGGATGGATAACAGCCTGGTAATGTAACTGCTCTGCTTCGGACTATAAGAAACTAGAGAGTTTTGTGCACAGCCCATACCATCACGGAAGCCAGCCTCCTGTCCATTGACTTCATTTACACTTCTCGCCACCACAGAAAAGCTGCCAACGTCATCAAAGACCCCTCTCATCCCAGTGATGTTGTCTTCCAACTTCTTTTGTCAGGGAGAAGGTACAAAAGCTTGAACGTGTACCAACAGGTTCAAGAACAGCTTCTT
This sequence comes from Chiloscyllium plagiosum, assembly GCF_037043375.1. Taxonomy (NCBI): domain Eukaryota; kingdom Metazoa; phylum Chordata; class Chondrichthyes; order Orectolobiformes; family Hemiscylliidae; genus Chiloscyllium; species Chiloscyllium plagiosum. Next base: position 19,834,581 of record NW_028270153.1, on the reverse strand, counting down.
CCCTACCGTAATTATTCTATCGGACAGACATCTCCAACTTCAAATAATGTTGATCTTGCTTTGTGCACCTCCTATGAAGCTGTGACCTTGTATGCCTCACTCTGTCTAAGCACCCTATGATCTCTAATATATTCTTGATTGCTATGATCTGCCTGTACAGCTCGCAAAACAAAGCTTTTCACTGTACTTGGATACGCGTGACTACAATAAATCAAATCAAGTCAAAATCAAATACCTTGATGGACCACTTGGTCTGAGACTCCAGTGGATGAATTGGCCACATCATGGACGTAATTACTTTTCAGAATAATAGAGTGCTCTAGGCAAGAAGTCTTGGAACAGATTCTGGTAATGTGTTAAGATATTTTAAAAAATGCAAGTAATTTTTCATTGAAAAAAATCATACAAACGTCAGCAGTAATTTTCTCTTTTTTTTAAAGGTTCAGTGTCTTCACTTTGATTTTTAATAAGGCTTGCACTTTCTGCAATAAATAATGAAATGAATGCGAATACATCTAAGCTTTATTTACAATATGAAAAATGTTCTAAATTCTAAATGGGGAATAAATATGCCATCTCCCAGCAACCAGCAGTCAAGACTGCAGGCAGGTGGCTGATTGCATAGCTTCAGAAAATCCTTGCCTGTTACTGGCCACGAAATTCATGATGACTGATGACTATTATTCTCCCTCTAAATTATACTCCTTTCCTGCAGAGAAATATTATAATGCTGTTTTCTATTGCCCTAATTTGGAGAGTCGCTGTGGAGAATTGTGACTAGCCTCCACTCCAATGCATTACACAGCCAAAACAACCCAAAGAGATTGGTTTAAATTAAAAGATGCTTTGCTGAAATTACATTTCCAGATGACTGTGTGCTGAAATAGTATATAGGTATTTATCATTTGTGATATTATAACAAGCTTATAGTGCTATGTTATAGGTTGAATTTGTTTTTGTGCATGTTTTCAGAACAAATAGCTATACCGTTCATTGACCTGAATTTCCTTTTATGTTTGAACAGGATTAGTTGCTTAGGTGCTATTTGCCTAACACAAGCATGGATGATGTGGAAGTTTATCAACTTCCAGCTGAAGAAGTGGAGAGAACACACTCAGAATCAGATCCCCAGAAAAAAAGTTGCTAATACCAAGAGCAAACCTTCAAAAAAAGAGTATAACAAGGGTCAGTATTAAAATTTAAACAATCATGTTGCTTTTGTCATCTTTTTGGAGCCTTCATTCCATGATTTAGTCTCATAAACTAAAAATACTGAGCATTCTGTTCAAGTTACATACCTGATTCATAAGAATGGTAACTTTTTAAAAAACGTTTAAGCTAATTGAGCTTCTGTCTAGATTCTCAGTCTCATACGACAACTCCACTGAGAGACTGTCACAGCCCAATAAAACAGCGTCCTTTGCTGTTTCTGTGGGGATACTGTCAGAATTCAAGGCCCAGATACAGAATGTTTTATGTGCCATGTGTTGCTATTAGATGTCACAGTAGACAGGCAGAAGGTTGGAAGAACACAGCAAGCCAGGTAGCATTAGATGTCACAGACAAGATTTCATTATATCCGTCTTAATATTTGCAGAATGTTTGAGGTTGGTAAAGATCTGAAGAATAGCAACTTCGAAAGGTAGCCTTTTGAGACCAAGGAAAGATAATTTGAATATTGAAAAGTGGACATTGGATAAAAATAAAATAAGAGCAAGAAGGCTTTACTTGCAAATACCATATTTGTCTGTAATGATGCTCAAAACGCATTATGAGTAGCCCTCTTATTTAAACCGAACCACAAACTTTAATAAGTTTTATGTACTGTGAAAAAGCCTCTTGCATTTTAGAAGTTGCCTCATCTTTTAAACAGACCCAAAATGAATCTAGAATGGAGTCACTATCAGACCTTTGTCTTTGACATACTCCAGCATTTGGGATTACATTGCATGAATTTGAGTAGACAAACTGTGTTCAGTTTCCACCTGAACTGGTAACTTAAAACAATAAATTAGCACCTTAGCTAGAATAATTTGTGTGAAATTTGTTGTTCATTATTACAGAAAAAAGTCTTTTGCCATAAAAGTATCATAGAGGATCCAGGAGTTGAAAATTACTCTCGCATGCAGACTTATGTTAACTGTCTTGAGACAAGCAGTCGTAGTTTGGTACCTGTATAGCTCATGTATAGTTCCTCATTTCATTGAAGAATGTTGCCTGGATCATGGGAATTTGTCTGCGTGCAGTAGTACAAAGTGAAGAAAATTTCTGTTCTCAATTTGAATTAAAATTGACAAACTAAGGTGATTTTTTTTTTTCATGCTCAACTATTCTCCAACATCATTTTGGTTTCTCCATCTTTTGTGGTCAGACATCTTTCAGTGATGCTTATTCTCTTCATTTCACCTGCTTACCTTCTGTCAACTGTTCAGTGGAATTATATTTTATGTTTACCAATGCTCCAGGATAGGAAGCTGCATATGTTCCTCAGGCTTGACCATCTTTAGCTGCTTCGCCGATTACCTTTTCGTCCATCATAGGGTCAGGAGTGAGGATGTTCTCTGATAATTGCTCAATATTCACTATTTATGACTTCTCAAACATTGAAGCATTCATGCCGAAATGCAGCAACACGTGGACAATATCCAGGTTCAGGTTGATAAGTGGCATAAGTAACCTTCATGATACGATTCTAGGCAACGACTCTCTCCAAGAGAAAATATAACTGTCACCCCTTAAATTTAGAGGCATTACCATCACTGAATCCCTTACTATGAATATCTTTGGGGTTACTATTAACCAGGTGATAACCTGGATTAGTTGTATAGATATTGTGGCTATGGGTACAGGTCAGAGGCTAAAAATCTTGTGAATGAATGCATGTTCTGATTTCCTGAAGCCTGCCTACTTTCTGCAAGGTACAAGTAAGGAGTATAATTAAATATTCTTCATTTGACTGATTGATTGAGTGCAACTCCAAAAAATAATCCAAGACAAAGCAATCCACTTGATTGACAGAATATCTTCTAACATTTACACCCTCTGCCATCGCTGAATAATAGCTGTAGTGTATATTATCTACGAGATGGACTGCAGAAATTTCCCACAGCTCCTTCGTCAACCTATGCCAAACTTTCACTTTTCAAATCATACAATCATACAGCCTGGAAACAAACCTTTTGGTCCATCTCCTCCATGCTAATCAGATTTCCTAAACTGATCTAATCCCATTTGCATGTGTTTGGTCTGTATCACTCTAAACCTTTCCTATTCAGGAATGCAATGCAAGGTGGCAGCACAGGCATGGTAAGTAGTGTTCAGACTCTTGAACCCATATCCTTTAGGTTGGCCACGTGCCCCCTCTCGCTATCGCTCTCTGTCTCCTTTCTACCTTTTTCTTTCTCTGTTCTTTCATCTTCTGACATCATGGGGAAGCCAGAGTGATGATGGTGCCTGGAGTGAGGACTCCTGGTTTTGGTAGACCTGGAGCCTAGACTTGGGAATTCAGGCCATTGGCTGTAGCGGAGAGGGGCTGCAATAGGCCCACAGTGGAAAGTTGGCACATGCTTGGTGCCATGGCAAGGACTCAGTGGGCCATCTGTTGCAGCAGTCGTGACTGATTATCTGTGGTGGCAGTGCCAGAAGAGGTCTCCTGGGTGTGGTAGGCCCGCAGCATAGACTCAGTGGGTCGTCGGCTGCGACAGTGGTGGCACTGGCTGTGGGATTTGCAGAGACCTTTCAAAAGACATGCAACCAGTTTGTTGACTCCTTGTGTAGAAGATGAACTTCCTATTTAATGTTATTTCTTTTTACTCAAATGGCACTGTATTGTTGCAACGCTTGTCACTACATTCTTGATATTGACAATAAATATTCATGCACTTGTCCAAATGTCTTTTAAATGTTGTAATTGTACCTGCACCTACCAGTTCTTCTAGCAGTTCATTTCAGATATGCACCATCCTCTGTGTGAACAAGTTGCCCCTTAGATCCCTTTAAAATATTGCCCTTCTAACTTGAAACTTATGCCCTCTACCCTGGGCAAAGGACTTTGACTATTCTATAACTCTTATTTATACCTCTCATTATTTTATAAATCTCTATCAAGTCACCCCTTAGCCTTCTAATTTCCAGAAAAACTCCTAGCCTATCCAGCCTCCCATCAGTACCATCTGGACAGAAAAGCAGGAGACATTGAAATGCACCACCTGCAATTTCTTGTCCAAGAAACTCAACATCCTGACTTGGAAATATATTGCTTTTCCTTCACTGTTGTTGGCTCAAAATCCTCTAACTCCCTTCCCAATAGCAATCTGGGTGTACCTACAACAGTTCAATAATAAGGCAGCTCACCACCATCTTCTCAAGGATAATAAGAGATGGACAATAAATGCCAGGCCATTAAATGATGCCCAATCCCAAGAATGAATAAAGTAATGTCATGGTCTGACACCAGTCCAACAATTGACCTTGATTCTTATAAGTAGTTGGCTCTTGGTTCATGTTAGTTGGGGGGAAAAAACTGCATTAGTTGTCTTGAACTAATTTTGTTCCCTTCATGTTTTGTTTTCTGCAGCTAATGCATCAAATGGAACAGTGAAAACAGAAAGTGGAACCTCGCCACGTGCAAGGAAAGCAAAAACTTCATGAAGCTGGATTTTAAAAATTGGCAAATTTGAGGGGAAAAGAACTGTGATGATCACATATCTCTTCTATCTTGTCACACCCCCAAACCACTCTACTTTCATTTCTATATGCTAATCAGAGTTGAGCAAACAAAGCGATGGCTGACCCTGTGAGAGAGACTCTCTCTGCTATTATAAACAAAAGAGATGTGAAACTCTTGCTGCTGCAAACAGGTCAGCTGTTGGATTAGGTCTTGAATGGTAAATACTCAGCTTTGGGGTGCATGTCTGTAGATTTTTTTGTTCTTATCAGTTTTAAATGGCAGCTGGAGGACACCTAAATGATGAACAAGTGGTTATGCTAATTCCAGTGAGGTAGAAATCAGCCAATTGGATGTCTTTACCAAAGGCTGTTGTAGGTCCAGTTACCAGGGCAAATGGGCATGAATATTGGAGTTGCTAACCATGTGTTGTGAGTTATATATGAAAATTGTCTTAATAGCTGGAGACTGGGCCAATTACAGCTACACTAATTTATTCTTGCATTTTCTGTTTCCTGCCCCTTTCTGATGCTTTGTGGTGATGTGATGCTTAGATTTCAAGAAGTACACAAGCACACCAAATCCTAACAAACTGTGAATACAAGTTCAAATGGAAACTGTAATTTTGCTCCCCACACTGTTTTTCCTAACACTCTTGAAAAATGACTGTCATCCTGGCTGGTTATTATGTAAGGTCTCCATTGTTGCACAAAAGACATATTGATCAGAAGTAATCATGATGTCCCTGAAGATAATAAGGGCACATCATTGGAGAATTGTCCTCATGACAAAAAGAGGCTTTAGCCCCAATGTTTTTTGGTAGGTTGTTCAAACGCCCAATTAGTCTCTTGCTGTAGGTTTTCTACAGCTTGTTCAGTCCATTATGTGAGGACTTTTTTTTTTGTCTCAAGTTTGACAAATGCTGCCATGAATATCCAAACTTTGTGGGGTTGTTTTACTTTTGTGGCTTTAGAAGATAATGTATGTGTTTGACTACAGTCTTTAACCCCCCTTTCCCCCCCCTCCAAGTTTTATTTAAGTGTCCTTGATGAGAAATGTAAAAATGATCAGCCAAAAAACAAGCATCTTGCAATTATACAGTAACTGAGCAACATATTGTTTTTCAATGGGGAGTCTTTTTAATTTTTTAAGTAAACAAACAATTCTTTCCTGTTTTGTGTTTTGCTGTTTTTGTTGCTTCAAGCCTCTGTCAGTATAGCGCTTTGCCTGTAGATCTGTGATGGGAACTGTGCCTTAACCTTGACCAGTTTGTCTACTTCTGTAGTTATGACATGAAAAGGCATCAGAATTTTTAAACCATCATGACCCTAGTCCATTTCACTGTTAATTATTTGCATTCAAGCAAAATGACTTAAGCATTTTTAACTAACGTTTATTTTGATCAAAGAAGAAATTGTTTTGCTCTTTTAAATGGCTCTGGAACATACTTTGTCTTAAATGGCTTTTATCACCAATAGTAATTTACATAACAAGTAAATATTTTAAAACATATCTTCAAAACCTATGTTGTGGGGTCTGCTTTGCCCCAAAATACTTCCTACTGAAAGACAATTAAATGGTTTTACAGATTAATTCTCTCTTGGCATTCTCCCAAGTTACTTTCCTTGTTTGGGATCCCCTGTTTAGGAAAATGTGGCACATTTTTACTTTGGGATATGTTGATGGTATTTATAAGAGGGAAAATGTAAGGGACTATTTTTACACGTTTTTGGTTAACAGCTCCTGTTTAACAAATGTACATCTTTAAAAGTTACTTTATACCAATTTTCCACTCTTTCACAAACTTTCAAACAGTTTGTTCCTTTTTCTACCAAATGCTCCAATTAATTTCTTCAAACCAACCTAATTTGGAAATTTTCAGTACCTAAATAGAGCCTTGTTTGCAAGCCATTTGTCTTTCTCAGAATCACTAGTATACACACATACCGAAGTTATAGTGCATTCATGTATATAAAACTTACCAAATGAGTATCTTTACACAGGCTTACTTTCCTAACTGTCTGTACCAAATCACCACATGTACACATCCTTGAGTACAGAATTGCCTTATATACAAGCGTACACTGATTCTTTTGTTCTGAATCAGTGTATGTACACTTCATATTCTATCAAAACACTTGGTGTGTACAGATGACCATGTGCCATATTATTGGGAATGTATGCAAAGACATGCATGTGCCCAGTAAACTAATACTTTAATCTGTCTGTATTCAATCACCATTTATTTATATAAAATCAACTATGTACACCCTTGTAGTACGAACCGCTAAGTAGAATAAACTTGCCTGTTTGTCTTTCTATGCAAATAGAAAGTTTTAAGGTTCTTTTAAATCTCTATAAACAATTCCATGAATTGTTTCCTAAAACAATGTTTGAGGTGAATCCCACAATTACATACTGATTAACACAATGTGTTGATGCCTAAATTGGAGCACAGTCCAAGCTTCTCATCCCTGCCTGCTACTGTGAATGTTGCATGTAGAATCAACATAGAGGAATGTCAAATACTTGATAAAACGCTGTTCAACCATCTCGTTCTTGTGTTTGGAGTGGAGGATAAAATCTCACATGACAGTGGTATCACTATTTTCAGCCGAATTGTAGTATCCCAGATCTGCAACAGTGGGGAGTTTCCTCTTGTCTATGTTGGAACATTTGTATACAGACATTAAATATGTATTTTCTGTAGATGGAAAAAAGATGACTGCTGCTGTGCTTAATCGGTACTTGAGGGAGACAGGACATTGTGTGACCGACAGGATGGGCAGCGTTGACAAGAATATTGATCCTTATCCATAAGGAAATACTGAAACTACAATGAGATATTAAAAAGCAGACATTTTCCAGTTTATATTCTTACATGTCTTATAAATAAAATTGATTGTGCTTTTTCTGTTTTTTTTAAAGAAAGGAGACATTATTGGTGAACAGCTTTATTATGTTGACATGAGACAAAACCATTTAGCTGGTTACAGAAAAAATGACAATGGTCTTGAATGTCAGAAGCCTTTCCAAACTCAGTCATGTAAATGTAGTTCATTTTGTATTTCTGATACATTTTGTGAATCAATGTAACTAATAGCTTCTTGTTCCCAGACCATTTACCTTTGCCTTCTGATAAATTTGTGGCTAGGGCAGTGGGAGATTTTTTTCCTCTGCTGGTACAACAAGATTGTTCAAGGTGACTTTTATTTAATTTCACATTGTTTGTTATTTTTGTTATATTTTGAGTTAGAGCAGTGTCATGTTTTTGATTGCTACTCTAAACATATGTTCAAATACCAAGCTCTTCTGTACATTTGACGGCAGGGTCTTGTAAGTTTAACATAGATTTTGAATCTGTTATAAAACCACTATTTCTGTAATCTGGAAAATAAACTTGTTGCTTCATCTGTGACATTTTAAATTGCTGGTGATAATTGCTATTTTGACATTTGGTTATTTTAAAGGTGTGTGTACTTGCAAAATGGGACTATTCAGTAAAGGATTTGATTCCGAAGAAAACAAGTTTTCCATGAACAGATTTTGTAGATTGCACATAACTGGTATTTGTCCATGTAAGTCAATATATGTAGTACCCATGATTTGCAGTTAGAATTAGATGCAGCAATCTAACCTACAGAGATGCTTAACCACTAGAAATACAGTAATGTCAAAGTGCATGTTATCAGCTCTGAAATATAGTTGTCCTGACCTGTCCTGTACAAAGAAATTGAAGCCAGACACAACTGAAAGTTTCTTAGTTCTGCAACTCAGAGTCATAGAGATGTACAGCACAGAACCAGACCCTTTGGTCCAACTTGTCCATGCCAACCAGATATCCCAACCTAATCTAGTCCCATTTTCCAGCACTTAGCACATATCCCTCTAAACCCTTCATATTCATATACCCATCCGGATGCCTTTTAAATGCTGTAATTGAACCAGCCTCCACCACTTCCTGTGGCACCACCCTTTGCATGAAATAGTTGTCCCTTTGGCCCCTTTTTAAACCTTTGCCCTTTAGTTCTGGACTCTCCCACCCCAGGGAAAAGACGTTGTCTATTTATCCTATCCACGCCCCTCATGATTTTATAGACATCTATAAGATCGCCCTTCTACTTTCGACGCTCCAGGGAAAACAGCCCCAGCCTATTCAGTCTCTTCCTGTAGCTCAAATCCTCTAGCCCTGGCAACATTCTTGTGAGATTTTCTCAATCCTTTCAAGTTTCACAACATCCTTTTGATATGAAAGAGACTAGAATTGCACGCAATATTCCAAAAGTGGCCTAACCAATGTCCTGTGCAGCCGCAACATGACCTCCCAACTCCTGTACTCAATACTCTGACCAATAAAGGAAAGCTTACCAAACACCTGCCTCACTATCCTCTCTACCTGTGACTCCACTTTCAAGGAGTTATGAACCTGCACTCCAAGGTCTTTGTTCAGCAACACTCCCTTGGACCTTACCATTAAGTGTATAAGTTCTGCTAAGATTTGCTTTTCCAAAATGCAGTACCTTGCATTTATATAAATTAAATTCCATCTGCCACTCCTCAGCCCCATCTGATCAAGATTCTGAGGTAACCTTCGCTGTCCACTCCACCTCCAATTTTGGTGTAATCTGCAAGCTTAAACTAATGATACCTCATGTACATATCTCAAATAATTTCTGTAAATGATGAAAAGTAGTGGATCCAGCACTGATCCTTGTGGCACACCACTGGTCACAAACCTCCAGTCTGAGAAACAACCCTCCACCACCACCCTCTGTCTTCTACCTTTGAGCCAGTTCTGTATCCAAATGGCTAGTTCTCCCTGTATTCCATCAGATCTAACTTTGCTAATCAGTCTCTCATGGGGAACCTTGTCGAACGCCTTACTGAAGTCCATATAGATCACATCTACTGCTCTGCCCTCATCAATCTTCTTTGTTACTTCTTCAAAAAATTCAATCAAGTTTGTGAGACATGATTTCCCACGCACAAAGCCATGTTGACTATCCCGAATCAGTCCTTGCCTTTCCAAATACATGTACACCCTGTCCCTCCGGATTCCCTCCGACAACCTTGGCTTGTCTTTACCACCCTTCTTAAACAGTGGCACCACAATTGCCAACATCCAGTCTTCTGGCACCTCACCTGTGACTATCGATGATACAAATATCTCAGCAAGAGGCCCAGCAATCACTTCTCTAGCTTCCCATAGAGTTCTCGGGTACACCTGATCAGATCCTGGGGATTTATCCACTTTTAACCGTTTCAAGACATCCAGCACTTCCTCCTCTGTAATATGGACATTTTGCAAGATGTCACCATCCATTTCCCTACAGTCTATATCTTCCATATCCTTTTCCACAGTAAATACTGATGCAAAATATTCATTTAATATCTCCCCCATTTTCTGTGGCTCCACACAAAGGCTGCCTTGCCAATCTTTGAGGGGCCCTATTCTCTCCCTAGTTACCCTTTTGTCCTTAATATATTTGTAAAACCCCTTTGGATTCTCCTTAATTCTATTTGCCAAAGCTATCTCATGGCCCCGTTTTGCCCTCCTGATTTCCCTCTTAAGTATACTCCTACTTTCTTTATACTCGTCTAAGGATTCACTCAATCTATCCTGTCTATACCTGACATATGCTTCCTTCTTTTACTTAACCAAACCCTCCATTTCTTTAGTCATCCAGCCTTCCCTTTCACCCTGACAGGAATATACTTTCTCTGGATTCTTGTTATCTCATTTCTGAAGGCATCCCATTTTCCAGCCGACCCTTTACCTGTGAACATCTGCCTCAAAGCAGCTTTCGAAAGTGGCTCTGACTTCCCAGCATCTGCAGTCCTGGCTGTCTCCCATATTGTCATTAGGTGACATTTGAGAATTTGTGCATTGACCTCCATGCTTTCTAAATTACCATAGTGACAGCATGGGTTGTTCTGGTATAACGCACGTTTCAATACGAATTGTCAAAACACGATTTTCGAATTGTGGGTGTTGTTCGGATAACACGAACTTCCTATTGAACGATTTTTTTTACAGCGATTTTCTACAACGTGATTTCTATAGCGAGTTTCATAGCGCAATTTTCCGGAGGGACCCAACTGTCGCGTTATACCAGAACGCTCTGCATTTTTAAAAATCAATTGTTTAAGGCATTTGATGCCACACTGGTTGCGAGGTCGTTCTTTTTCAGGTCAGGGACATACTCGTTAGTACACAACTGACATTTACAGAAACAATTAGGCAAGTTATGGCAGTTCTCGCTGCACCATGCAACATTATGACTATTCTCGCAAAGCTACAATGAGCGGATCTGGTTGCTTTGAAATGGGAAGAGACTCCACACAACAGACATTCTTCCTACGTCGGACACGACGGTGTGTGTGTGTGGGAATTGCAGTCATAGATTGCACAGGCGAATAAGATTAACACGTACGAACTTCCCCAAATACGGAAAGACGGCACTTTTCTCTCGGCGGCCGCTTTGCGTTGTTAAAATTGGCCCTCTCAGCTTTATCCTGTTGAAGGGAATTGTCAAGACCTTTAACCGGCCATTCAGTTTACAGATACTTGGAACACCATCCAGTGGTCAATATTAAATATTACACAAAGTTGCAGTAAAATATCTGCAACATTATTCACACTGCTGGTTAGATACGAACGTGAACAGTTTGACATATCTCCACAGAAATTGAATTTAATAAAAGAAAATATAAAGTGAAATATACCTAGAATCAAAGTGAATGGGGGCACTGACGTTAAAAAGTCCAAAACTCTGAATATTGAGCCAAATTAAAATTAAAATTCCTCGAGAATGTTACCATGGAAATTGGGAGGAACATGTACTAGTCTAGTGTTCCTGAATTTCAGCAAGAGTTTTCTTCAGGTTCGTGATTGGGAGATTGGTAGAAAATGTAAAAAGCAAATTCTCGGCAGAAATCTACAATAATCCTCTTGGATCTCCACTGTGCTGGATCGTCTCATTATGTTTCAAACTTTCATAAAGTTAACTCTAGTAACAAAAAAGAGTTGGATGAAAAGCTCCCTCAGCCTAGGTTCATTGAGGCAATTTGCAGAGTATTTCACTGTTTTGGTTAACCATGAAAATTAGTGTGGATTATTTCTTATGCTATTTAGACAAAGTGCATTTTAACTCTCATACAATGTCACAAACTTGGAATTACATATAAACATTTAAACGGGATGGGTGTGACAATATTGCTAACATTCATAGCCTTGAGGAGAGCCTCATGCAGCATGCGCATCGAGACTTTCTTCTCCACCCTTCAATCCCAAAATTTGCTGTGACGTGCAGGAAGTGAAAACTGACTGTAGCATGGTGACAGCAACGCAGTGACACCAACAATTAACCATCTTCACCATTTATACTTAATTAAGAAATTATAGAATGATTTAGTCTAGATGAGCAATAAAAAGGAAAATAATTATAGACAAAACCAAGGAAGATTTAAATTTGCCTTTATTTAATGAATGTGTAATAAGTTGTCTCGTTTGCAGCTAAGAGATTGGAATACAGCAACAGGTCATGGAATTTCTCGAGCCTATTCTGCTTTTCAATGAAGTTATGGCTGATCCACGACTTATTGCCTTCTCCTCAAACCCTTATTTCTTTAGCATAAATATATCAATGTAAGAATGCTCTGCTGTTGAGTCCTGAGTTCCAAACATTTAACACATTTTAACTGGAAAAATTTCTGAACTTCACACTTAAAGCTTGGATCTAATTTTAGGAGACAGGATGTCACACATTGCCCAGCTAGTATAAACAGTTTTTACCAGAGCTTTTCCCATTCAGATCTCCAAAACTTTGATAAATTATGTTAATCTTGTCAATCATATTTTAATCTGTACGGATGGATCCTAAACATCTATGGACTCTCACTGCTTTTACCTTTCCACCATTTCGAAAGTGATTTCATTTTGAAAGTATACGTGGCCAAAGTGGACATCCTCATATTTACTTCTGCTAAATTGTTGGCCAGAATTTTGTCATTTTGCTGGAAAATTATTGTAATTTTATGTTTCCACCTACACTTATACAATGGTTAGCTTTTTGTCATCTTAAAAACTGTAATAATTTAGTTTTCTATCCAGTAATTTATTTGCAAGTACAGTAAACAATTGGGAGACACATCCCTCAAACACCACCATTCTGTCAAGTTAGAGTACTTGACCATCATTCTTGCCTCCACTTTGGCTGGGTGCAGGAGACAATTTCTGAACCAGGCCAATATTGGTCTCAAGTCCACAAACCCGAAGTAGCTAAAACATTCTGATGGAAGACTTTGTTAAATGCTTTCTGGAATAATAATATCCAGAGGTATTTCTCTGTCCACCACTACAAAAAAATTGTATGGAATTTGCTACTTTTTTACAAATCCACGTTCTCTCTTTCCATGCCCCACCCCACCAAATTGCCAGCCCCAAAATCAGCAGAAATTTCAAAATATTCAGTTTTTCTATTCTAGCAAATTCCTGACAGATATTTGATTAACTGATTTATGATTTCCTGGATTTCTCTCTTGCCTTAAACAGCAGTTGTGTGTAATTTTCTCCTAAGGAATGATTCCTGAATTGAGACACCTTTGGAAGAAATTAGGGTACATTCTTACCTATTCTTTCATAACCTAACCCGAAAAACTTCCAATGCCATCATTTTCTCACTGACGAAAATGGCATTCTGGGCTGGTTTCAAACAAATGATACAGTAAGTCAGGGGAAGAGCTTACCATCCCTCTTTATTTACAGGACTGAAAAAACTCAATAGGACAGACAAGTTATTAGTACAGTAAGTTCGAATTTTATTCATCTCCAATACTGAAGTTTGGGTCCAACCTAGAATGATGAAATGATCAAATAATCATCTTCCTTGGTGCAGAATAACATCCTAAATATTACTCTTTTTTGCCTCTACTCCCATTCCCTCTCCCTACGCTAACCTCCACCCCCCACCCCCCACCCCCCCAATGTTACTGAAAGCCTTATTACTGCTTTTGTTACCTCCAAACTCAATTATGTCTGTGCTCTTGTTGGTTTCCCCCATCTTACAACTGTGGTAAACTTAAATGCATGCATGATTTTGCTCAGGTATTCAAAATTACACTATCCCATTCACCCATCATACTGATCTATATTGACTTCCATTTACAAACACATTGATTTAGAAATTGCACCTCCCCCCCCCCCCCCCCCACCCCCACCCCCACCCCACCAACCTCTGCTAATGATCTGAACTCTATATTCTTTCAATTATTGGTTAATACATGGCTGGAAGGATTGTGCAGGAGGGAGGGCTTTAGATTCCTAGGATTGAGACTGGGTCTGGGGAAGATGGCCTTTTACAAGCTAGATGGGTTATACCTAAACAGAACTGGGACTGACTTCTTTGCAGGGCCTGTTATTAGTGCTGGGAAGGCTTTAAACTAACTTGGTGGGGGCACAGGAGCCAAGAGGAAATTGTAGAGAATACTAGGGTTTGCAAACATATTTGGAGATGCTGTTGGCAATATTATAGAGAGTAGCAAGTTAATAGATGAAGTCCAAAATGGAGTTAATGTGCATGTATGCAAATGCACAATATAGTAAATAAGAAGTTACAGTTAAAGATTACCATGTGGAAAGATGATGTTGGGCAAAGTGACCTGGCACAACAAAGTGCAAATTATTCCTGGGTATAAGTTATTCCGGAAAGATAGGAAAAAAAAGGAGGGATAGTATTATTAGTTAAGGAAGGCATTGCAGTGCTGGAGAAAGCATATCTGAGGGTTCAAAGAGAACACTCAATTTGGTTGGAGCTAAAAGAATAAAAAGCGTACAGTTTCCTTGCTCTGCAGGCTATAGACCAACACCTTGTGGAAAGGATGTAGTGATGCAAATCTGCAAGGAAATTACAAAAATGTCATCATTACAGTGTAGTTATAGTGGGGACTTCAATTATGCAAACATACACTTGGATACTGGTAGTGTAAGGGCAATGAGGAGCAAGTTTTCCTAGGATATGTTCAGGAGAGTTACCTACAGGGGAATGTGTCAGTCAGACAAAACAAAAGATGCAATGTTGGATCTGGTCCTTGGAAATGAGATAGGCCAAGTGGATCAAGAGTCAGTGGGGGAACATCTAGAAGACAGGGACCATTGTATCATAATGTTCAGGATGATGGTGAAGAGTGACATGCACTAACCCAGAGTGAGAAAAATCAGTTGGTGGAGCGAGAATTTAAACAAGGTAACAGCAGGGCAGCACTGACTGGAACAATAAATTGGCAGGAGAAACAAAAACTGATCAACAGGCTATTTTCAAAGAGATGTTTTGGGTACAGTCAAGGTTTATTTTCTCAAATGAGAAAGATAGGACAAACAAATCCATATTTGTCTAGATGAGAGAGGAGGTAGAAAATTAACGTGAGAAAGCAAGCGTTCTTTTGACAGATGGAAGGCTGAAAATAAAACGGAGAACCAAGAGGAATACTAAAGGTTGGGGAAGAAAGTGGAAAATAACAAATGAGAATCACAAAGATAGAAGTGTGGATAGAGTGTTGCTCCTTCAAGTTGACAAGGCACTGGGACTGATCCACCAGAGGATTTAGATGAAAGTGATTAGTAGAAATTGCAGGAGCCATCACAGGCCATCATCTTTCAGACTTTTTTTTTGACTTGGTAATGCCAGGAGACTAATTGCAAACACTATGGCCTTGTTCAAGAAAGGTTGTAAGGATAAGTCACAGGGAAAAAAGTTGTGTTGATCCAGAACAGTCAGCCTGGATTTCGATCGGGAAATTTAGTGTAATTAACCTGGAGTTTTTGTTTGAAAAGGTAACAGTTTTGTTGTTAATACGATCTCCAGAAGGAATTTGATCGAGTGCAGCACAACAGACTTACAAGGAAAGTTATTGGTCATGGTATGAAAGGCATAGTAGTAATGTGGGTACAAAATAGGCTGAGTGCTGGGAAAGAGTTATGGTTAGTGGATATTTTTCAGGCTGAAGAAAGGTCTGTGATAGAGTTCCCTTGGGTCGGTTATGCAAGCCTTGTTTTTCCGAATGTGTACTAATGATCTAGATCCTGATGTGCAGCGGACAATTTCAAAGTTTTCAGATGACAAAAAACTTGGAAGAATTGAAAGCTGTAATCACAGTTTGCCACGCCAAAAGGACAGGGACAAGTTGGTAGAGGTTCACTATTGCCAAGTATGAGCTGATGCAATTTGTTAAGAAAAGCATTGAGAACCAATATAAAATCAGGGATACAATTCCAAAAAGATTCTAAGAAGCAGTAAGTGCTAGGTGTAAATGTGCACAGATCATTGAAGGTGGCAGGACAAGAGGAGAAATCAGTTCAATCAGTACATTCTTCTTGGTATTTTTCATAAGGGCATGAAGCACAAGAGGTAGAAGCTGATAGAGTCCTAGAGATATATAGCACGGAAACAGACCCTTAGGTCCAACTCGGCTATGCTGACCAGATCGAATCTCGTCCTACTTTCCAGCACAGCCCATATCCCTCTCTATTTATATACCCATCTAGATGCCTTTTAAACTGCAATTGTATCAGTTTCCACCACTTCCTCTGGCAGCTCATTCCATACATGCACCACCCTCTGTGTGAAAAGTTGCCCCTTAGGCCCCTTTTATATCTTTCCCCTCTCAGCCTAAATCTATGCCCTCTAGTTCTGGACTCCCCCACCCCTGGGAAAAGACTTTGTCTATTTACCCTATCCATGCCCCTCACATTTCATAAATCTCTATATTTCTTCAAGGAGAATACTGAGATACAGGCTACTAGCTTAGACGGGGTTGAGGTTCACAAGGATGAGGTGTTATCTATTTTCACATTTTCCAGAATTGCTAAGTCCCCTGGGCCAGATTGGATTTATCCTGGGATTTTCTGGGAAGGTATGGAGGAGTTTGCGAAGCCTTGACTTTGATCTTTATGTCATCACTGTTTACAGAAGATTGAACTGATAGTAAATATGGCCCCCTTGTTCAAGAAGGGAAGTAGAGACAACCCTGGTAATTATAGACCAGTGAGCCTTACTTCAGTTGTGGTAAAATTTTGGAAAAGGTTATAAGAGATAGGATTTATAATCATCTAGAAAAGAATAAGTTGATTAGTAATAGTCAACATGGTTTTGTAAAGGGTAGGTCGTACCTTACAAACATTATTGAGGTCTTTGAGAAGGTGACCAAACAGGTGGATGAGTGTAAAGCGGTTGATGTGGTGTATATGAATTTCAGTAAGGCGTTAAGTAAGGTTCCCCATGGTGGCTATTTCACAAAATATAGAGGCATGGGATTAAGGGTGATTTGGCAGTTTGGATCAGAAATTTGCTAGCTGAAAGACGACAGATGATGGTGGTTGATGGGAGATGTTCATCCCAGAGTTCAGTTACTGTACTGCAAGGATCTGTTTTGGAGCCACTACTATTTGTCATTGTTATAAATGACCTAGATGAGGGCATAGAAGGATGGGTTAATAAATTTGCAGATGACACGAAGGTCAGTGGAGCTGTGGATAGTGTGGAAGAATCTTGCAGGTTACAGATGGGCATAGATAAGCTGCAGAGCTGGGATGAGGGGTGGCAAATGGAGTTTAATGCAGAAAAGTGTGAGGTGATTCACTTTGGAAGGAGTAACAGGAGTACATAGTACTGGACTAATGGTAAGATTCTTGGTAGTGTAAATGAGCAGAGAGATCTTGGTTTCAATGTGCATAGATGCTTGAAAGTTGCCACCCACATTGATAGGGTTATTAAGAAGGCATATGGTGTATAGGCTTGGAGAGATTGAGTTTCAGAACCACAAGGTCATGCTGCAGCTGTACAAAACTCTAGGTGGCCGCACTTGGAGTATTGCGTATAGTTCTGGCCGCCAGATATTAGTAAGGATGTGGAAGCTTTGGAAAGGGTGCAGTGGAGATTTACTAGGATGTGCAAAAGAAGCAAGGGTTGTGAGATAAAACAAATTTTCTCATGCTGAATAGTTCAGGTATGGAATGCATTGCCTAAAAGCATGGCACAGGCAGTTTAAATTGAGATATTCACAGCACAATGGATGATTTTTTGATAGAAATAATGTGCAATGATATGGGGTCAAAGTAGGAGAGTGTCACTCACTGATGAAGCTCATTTGAAGAGGCAGTGGACTAAATGACCTCCTGCACCCTAGTAATTTGGTAATTCTTAACCCTTAAATTCTAGATCCTTCCTCCACCTTTCTCGACCTAAGAGAAATCCTTTGACTAGCATAGATTACAAAATGTTTAGTGTCTGCTTCTTTACTTCTTTGTTTAATTATCCTGCTGTAAAACACCCTTTAGGTCATGTAGAACTTTGCATTGACGTGAGCACTATGTCTCTTAGTTCATGGAGTTGATGTTTTGAGAACTGAACAAGAGCTTCAAATCTCTCCTAATGCTGAAACAGTTCAAATTTATCGTGGAACTTGCCGTTGATCTAGGCTGGAGTTGCAAGACGACAAATAGTGCAAGATTATTTCCTTGTTAATCAAATAATCCCTGACCCCTGCTTCTGTTAATGCATATCTCAAAATAGCTTTGCTGCATCAGAAATGGGTAAAATAAAACAAAAACAAATAACTAGCATGCACAGTTGTTATATATGCTGATGCTATAACTGCACGTTAGAGCTGTGAAGTGAGAAGTACGGTTTCCAGCTCATGGTGATTGTAAAAAATGCTTAACAATTCATAACTTGGAACATGCAACCCAGTGGAAAGTTTCTATTAAAAAAGAGGAACATTATTTTCACGCTGCAGAAAAGAAAAGCTTAAAATCATTATCGATGTGAACTCTTACAGTCGGCGACGAAAGTTCAGTTTTACAGTCCAGCCTCAAATCTTCTCCTCCGAGCATTGTAAAGCTTCGGGTGGTAAAGGAATCTATTCATGGATGCTTAGGTAACCCATACTGCTCAGCGACCAGGAAACTGCTCTATAATCAGGCCTTTACCTTTTCACTTGTGCGGGACGGTTAAACTGAGGCTCCGTTTTCAATAAGGTTGCTTCTAAACCCACAAAACAATGCATCATCTAACCAAAACAAATAAGCAAAATTTACGTTTCACTTGCCGAGTGGTAACTGCATCCTTTCTTGCAACCTACCCTCCTACAATCCAAGAGTTTAAGAATCCAAACTTTCCCCTGCAGCCTATCATCTTTCTATTAATATTTTTCAGTGTGTATAAACTTAACATATTTATGTTATCTTTCCCCAATATACCGTTCCACGACTTAAAGTAATTTCTTGCTGATGGTGCATAGGAATCCGTAAATCCTCTGCAGAGTGGCTTGTCCCGCCCTGACTTATCTGTATATTAGTTTAAATATGAATTACTTTTTTTATTTCCATGCCGGGGAAGACGGATCGCGGGGGAAACCCAAGTCTTTCCATAGGCCTACCAAAAATGCAGACTGGAGATAAAAGTCCCAGAATGAAAGATACGTAATCAAATAAATGCATTTGATATTTTAAAAACCGTTCTAATGCAGCAGAGGGCGTGTGTGCGCGCAGTTTCAATCCTGGGTCAATGACCTCCTGTCGCCCATTCTTTCACCAGTCAATTTGTATCACTGGAATTAAAACACTGATCTGTGCAGTTGACACACACTTGTGGACGTACCGCTAACACGTCAGTAAATGCTCTGGCCACGGCCCGGACCCCTCCCCAAATGCTCCAGACACCGCCGCCCAGATTCCTCCAGAGACCAATGCGTATTTTTCTAGACACTGCGTGCACACACAATCATTCTTCCAATTACAGGGTTTAAAATGGACAATAGGAAATCACCACAACAAAATAATTAGTGCAAAAAGCCTCTTAACATCTGTACTTTATTGTCAATTGCAAATAATAGATTCGATGTAGCTTTAACACCACTTGTAATCTCAAGGTCATTTTTAAAAATACTCACAAAGGGTTAAGCTTCCCGTCCAAGACAAACTTCTGGCATCCTTGCATCAAAAGTAAGCAGCACAAAATGCTGTATCATTGAAATGAATGCTGCTACAGATCAATGACTGGAAAATACAAAATATGTGGAACACATTTCCAAGAATTAAAATCCATTTTAATAACGCAATGACAAACTAAGCTCTTGAAATTGAGATAGAATAAAGAACTGCGAATGCTGGAAATCAATAAAAAACAAGAGTCTGAAGAAGGGTCAGTGGACCAGAAACGTTAACTCTGCTTCTCTCCATTGATAGGAAGTTTCTGCAATTTCCATTTCTGCTCGAGAAATTTAGACTTGGTTGGACAGGATATTGGTAAGGCCACTTTTTGAATGCTGTGTATAAGTCTGGTTGCCCTTCTATCGGAAGGATGTTGTTAAACTTTGAGGTGTAAGAAAGATTTACAAGGATGTTGTCGGGACTGGAGGGTTTGAGCTGTAGGGAGAGGCTGTATAGCCTCGGACTTTTATCTTTGGAGATCAGAGACTGAGAGGTGACCTTATACAGGTTTATATAATCATGAGGCATGGTTTGGAATGAGACTAGGGCAGATTGGGATGTCTGGTCGGTGTGGATGAGTTGGACCTAAGGGTATGTTTCATGCTGTATGATTCTCTGACTCTGCTAATGTGTTAAGTATGCAATGTCACTCAGATCTGAATTACTCAGATGGCTTGGATTTAAAGTAGTGCCAACCATTTAGCAATTGAAAATCCTTACAAGGCAAGTGGGAACAGTTCTGTGAAAACTAGGTTAAAGCTGAAAATATGCCTGCTCGCATTCCAAAATCACTACCTGAAAGGGAGGGGAAATTGAGGTAGAGTAATCAAAGATGCAATCACAGTTCAGAATGAGAGAACAGGGAACAAAGTGAGAAAAAAGGGACAGTAGACCTCTTAGGAAAATAGAGAGGTCGATACCTGTTCTAAATTAGTGCCTGATTTAATAAGACCTGTTTCCATCAAATTAAACCAAATAATGTAGGTCTGGTGGCTTGGTGGGTAGCATCCCTGTCTCTAAGGAAGAAGTTTCATGTTTGTGCACTATCCATGAATTGTGGCTCAGGATCTCGTGTTCATCATGTGGCCAAGGTGGGTGAGAAGCAACTTGCAAAGCAGTCTAATGCATTGTTTCTTTACTCAGAGTAGTAAGGGCATGGAATGCACTGCCTGCAACAGGAGTAGAGTCACTAACTTTAAGAATATTTAAATGGTCATTGGACAAGCATATAGATAAAGAATGGAATAGTGTAGTTAGATGGGCTTCAGATTGGTTTCACAGGTCAGCACAACATCAAAGGCTGAAGGGCCTGTATGGCGCTATAATGTTCTATATCCATGGCAGGTGCTAAGAGCATAAAAGGTTCCTGGTCAACCACGCGATGGAAAGAACAGTGCAACTTCTACAATCACTAGCCATAGTTCCAGACTGCAGCATGAATGCAAAAATGCATGTGGTCAAACCAACTGAGATTCTGAGTGAATGATAACACACCATCCCATTTTCATGGTCAGTGGATACAGACATTAAATAAATGTTTAAACTTGTTGAGACTTTGTTTCATCTCACAAAATTTGACACTGGTGGCCTTCATTTTTCCTGGTGAATCTTAATTGTACTGTAATTCTATAGGACTGCTGCTCATTATACTTCACATTGTACAACTTCAATTATGCTAGTTTGCAACCTTCTTGCCACATTAGAAGTGAACCATCTGACATTTGTAGTATCAGCTCACCAACACAAATGTATGCTGCACATTTAATAATTGCATTTCTGTTACCATGGTGACATCAAAGGAACAGCTGGTGCTCTCATCAAGGTGATCTCTGTCTCAGATAGAGGGTTCTTTGATTTGGTATTACACTTAAGTTTAAGCTTCAGATGTTAGGTTGGTAAAGTTTAGACTTATGAGAAATACTCCAGTTAGTTTTGAGAAGTTAAGAGATCCTGGTGACTTACATATTCTTTGTATCAAATTAAGAAAGACCTTAGAAGAGGTTCAGATTTATATTTGTAGGATGCTTCATCAATATGGTTAGTATATGAAGTGGGATTTACTGGGTTTGTGCATTTTCCTAATTAATTCCTAAGGTTTTTTATTGTTAATACCAAAAATTATTGATATGGTAAATACAAAAATTATTACAGATGTTATTTAATTCACAATCCATCTAAAAAGGAGGACAAGCAATACCAGCATATTATGTTATAGATTGAACATCAAGAACATTAGCAGAATCAACAATAATTCACAACCATCTATTCAAAACCATAAAATATGGTAATGGAATCAACTTTCTAAATGATTTGTAGAAATATCATTTAGTGCTGAATTATGACAATATTGAATCATCTCACTAATTTATAGTAATCTTTGTTTGAAACTAATTTCTAAATCCGTGTTTTCTAGTCTTACAATTTTGTTTTATGTCAGACAACATTCCATTATAAAGCAATGTTAGAAAATCAATATGAAGGTTCTGATAATTACATATTGCCATTGTCTAGCTTCTCAAAGGATGGCCTATATCCATGCCTATACTATTACCAAACTTACTATTTTGTCAGAGAAAGTGAGGATTGCAGATGTTGGAGAGCCAAAGTAAAAAACAAACGTGATGCTGGAAAAGTACAACAGGTCATGCAGCATCCCAAGGAGCAGCAGAGTTGATGTTTTGGGCATAAGCCCTTCATCAGGGATTGCTATTTTGTATACAAGATGACCTGAGTATGAACAGTATCCCTGAATTTGTGTCTTGTAGAATTGATGCCACAGCTGTATGTATAAAGATTGTGTATTTATTCCCTTTATATAACTCTGCAGATAACATATGAGATTATCATGATTCTGTAAATCATTATTTCTTGGTTATTTTACATTGAACATTCTGTGTATCTTACTCTACATACACAATGTTCTTTTTGTACAAAACACCTAATATTGAATGCTGAATGTAGCAGTGAGCAGCAGCAGCCAGAATGCCAACTATCATTAAATTGAATGTCTAGCATACCTATTGTTATTGTCCTACCTCCATGTACAGAATATATATGTTCAATAATTTCCATTGAAATTACACAGTTCATTTCAATAAATCTATTGCACAAATGAGAGGGAAGGAATTTGAGATATGGGGGCAGACAGAAAAAGCTGTATGTGATTTAAACATGAATCTACAATTGTGGTAGATTCAAATGTTATCTCATAAGCAATTTTTAATTGAACTCACTGCACACTTTTCTATAGTTGTGCAGTGTAGAACTATTAAAATGTAATGAACTTTGCGATGGAACGTGTATACAAAAAAAACATACCTTGCCTTGTCTTGTCTTTATACAATGGTTAACTGTTGGTAATTTTAAATATTTATTGCAGATGTGCAGTTTTAATTTTTTCCTTGCAGGGAGATGCAGCAGACTTTGCAACCGACCAAAATTCTTCCTCTGTTGGTCACCGAACATCCATCCGACTTTCCCTCACTACCACCAACGACTGAGACCACCTGCGCACCTGAAGCGTCTCGGGTAGGCGGACTACAACTCCTAGGAGACACCTCGGCGAGCATGCGCAGTGAGGGGTCCCACCCTCCCTGGGAGTGTTCGAGATTTAAATAAACAAGGAGCAACATGGCGGCGCTTTTCCTCGGCTTATTTAGAGAAACGAAGGTCAGGATACTGGAATGTTCCTCCGAGTAACAGGCAGCGCGGTAAGTTGGTGCTGGAGCTGGGGCGTTTAGGTGAGGAGGAAGCGATTGTTTGGTTTCGTGGGTTTAAAAAAACGTTTTTTTTTTAAAATAAGAAAAAATAATTCTTCCACATCCCCCTCTCTTCATTCCCTTTGTGGAGAATCCTCTTCCCTCCCCCTATCCCCCGCCCTAGGGCCCGCCTTCAGCTCCGTCCCGGACTGAAGTTCACCTGAGAGCCTCAAACTAACCTGTCAATTTGGAGAAAGGTTGCGGCGTGCATTCCCTTTTCCCCGAGCTTCGTGAATGGGGCCATGTCGCCTCAACCCTTTTCCTTCTTTCCCACCACCACCATCCAGAGCGCGCGCACACACACGGGGGGGGAAAAAAAATCTTGTTTCGGGACAACTTAATGACTGAGGCCGAACTTAGGAGCTTCGGGCCCGCCCCCGTCTCGCAGCCATTGGCCCCCTCTGCCTCCCCGGTGCGCCCTCCCATGGGCCGAGACCCCTGTCAATCAACCTGTCGCTATAGCATCTCGAGCCTTGTCAACGTTAGTTTGAGCTGGGGATGGTGGTGCGGGGGCTGGTTATGTGTGTGTGTGTTACAGCAGCAAAGAAATGACTTATTCAAATCATGGGGTCAATTTTCTTTCGAAATGGTATTTAGTGATTTTTTTTGTTCCCAACGGCTTGTCCACTCTGTCAGTCCTTCTCTGCATGCCTATGGTATGCACTGAAATAAATGGTGGGGGTGGGGAGGAGTGCTGGAATTACTTCTCCATTAAATGTTTCACCATGAATTGAAACCCATTTCTGCATATATTAGCATGCCCGCGGTCTTATTGTTTAGTTTTTTTTTGAAAAAAACATGTTTGTTTAAATTGGTCACGATCGTGGTTCTGTGAGCGGCTAAGGACAGCTGTATTCTTGTCTTCATTTTTGTAGCATGTTCACTGCCAGTTTTTGTGGCCGTCCAATGCGCATTTAAAGTCCTATGTTAGCATAATCTATAGATGCGTGCTTTAAAGCTTTCATCTGCATTATTCCCTTTATGTCATAAATATGACTCGTTGGGTGCGATTCTAGTCGCTGACCGTCTTTATGCTAGAAATGATTATGCTTCAGGAGAGCTAGGAGAACGGCCGTAAATAAGGGGTGGTATTGGTTTTTGAAGGTAAAACTGTCCACATTTGCCCCTGTGTTTTTAGTAATTAGGCTTGTTCGATAGCGATTCGGGGCATTCATTCAATCCTAATCGTGATACTGTAAATGCTAACTATCCGTTATCTCATGTCCTATCTGAGATCAGGAATTGAACGTTAGGTGTTCCTAATCAATACAGTATAGCTGTCTTACCCACTGCAGAAAAAAGAAAATAGACGAGACGTTAAATACATTTCCGCCAATGGAGCGGCATAGGTTTTCAAATTAGCCTCCAGTATCTGAGGGATCCCAGGAAATCTCCAAGGTCATCCAATTTATGTATTTCACTTTGTTAGCATGACACTTCTATTTAACACTTGAAACTGTTTAATGTTTTTTTCCTTCGGGTAACTGACCGTGGCTTTAAGATATGTATGTCAACGTTTATGCGTGGTCTTCTACCCAGAAAAGTTTGAAGATCAGGGTTAAGATGCGAAATATTTTGTACCAGCCAAAGTGTATCCAAAATATAGTTGTCATTAAGGTTCGCTCAAATATTTTATTTTCTGTACTTTTGGAATTTTTATCGTGTAAACTGGTGAAAAATAAGTAAATTAATTTCTCTACCGCTGCAGTCCAATTGTACTTGCCGACAGAAAAAAATACACATGGTGCACGTATGCTTAAAACATATGCAATATAACTTGACCGCTATTTTTAGAAAATTTGCTCAGAAGGTCGCGAGTATGTATTATGTTGTTTGTACCTATGAATTAATTGCGTTGTTTGTTTATTGGCTTCGGTTGTAATTTCTAGCGGCTGTCGATTTATAGATACTATGGTATTTAAGTATGTTTTAAATCAGTGATTATACCTGCAGCTTGTACGTTAGAAGAGCGCAACGTTGTTTGTTGAGCAGGATAATTCAACGTGACAGTTCCTTGATAGCTTGCTTCTAATTGTAGATGTGCAAGCAGCGGTAGGATAGGTTCCTGAGTTGTCATCGGGTCTGGTGACAGCGTGCAGAGGGGCTTCTGC
The DNA here is from genome assembly GCF_037043375.1 of Chiloscyllium plagiosum. NCBI lineage: Eukaryota > Metazoa > Chordata > Chondrichthyes > Orectolobiformes > Hemiscylliidae > Chiloscyllium > Chiloscyllium plagiosum. The sequence continues at coordinate 19,809,060 of NW_028270153.1, read as the reverse complement.
TATTGGCTTGTTTGCTGATAGCATTCGTAAGCCGCTATCATTGGTGTGTCTGTTGAGACCTTGTTGATAGACAGCCGCTAACGTACTGGTGGGTCTGACATCTACATCTTGTTTGGATGCCATTATTGGCAGGCCTGTTAGAGCCTGAAGCTACTTTCCAGAGAATATTAAGCTAAATGGTGTGCTCAGTATTTCTGTGAACAAAGATCTTTAAGATCTTCTCCCTGATTTGGTCATTTTTTTAAAAAAAGGTATTGAACTATTTTACACTTGGGGTCAAAAGCCTTTTTAGATGACGATGTGATTCGTGATGTCGTTCACGTGAACCAGTGCAATTTTTCTTGCTGTTTTCTTAACACTGAGAACAGGACAAAAAGAGGTAGGCAGGATAATGCGAGTTGACATTTAGATGAATACCCGATTAGATTTGATAGACTTAATGGAGACGCGTGAGAAGTATGTTTGTTGAGGAGTGCCGAAATTTCGAATGCAACCTTTTAACCTGTCCTTAATTAGAACCATGCTTTTTTTTCTGGCAGGGCACTTTCTGACTTTTCCAAAGCTGACATTAGAATAAATGAATTGCTGTAACATTTTTAACACTAGCGGCGGGTGGAACAATCATTTCCAAGTCAAGTGTTAGTTGTACATCTATTAAATGTCTGAACCAAACTATAAAACAATTTTACTACAATTTTGATACTTCCTAGGCTGGTACTGCAAATTGTCAGGGTGTGTTTCTTTTTAATGGTGGCTACTAAAACACTTTGAATGGAAAGAGCTCTGTCTGCAGCCGTCATAGTTCTGTTTTACTTCGGAACAGTTTTACCTATGTGTTTGGTTAAGGAAATAGTGATCAATTTTCCTATCCGTTCAGATTGTGTTGAAGACTTCGGATCAAACCTCCAACTGACTACAACTTACATACGGTTGTTACGTCAGTCTGAAACAGCCAAGGATGTCGTTATAGCAACACCACTAGATGACCTCGCGTAGTGCTCAGTTTGACTGCAGTTACTATCAGAAGCAGTTAGGCAGAGCTAGCTGGGTTACTGTACTGTATCTACAGCCACGTGGGTGCTCGAATTTTTTTCTGATAGGCTGTGTCCTGTTTTTGTAAATTTGTTTAAGTGTGTTCTATTTATAAGAGAGGATGATCACATCGATGAATATTGGCGGCGTCTTGTGGCTTGGCTTCAGAGCGCAGTTTGCAAACTAACAATATAGCATTAACCGGCATTTTTTTAATCAGAATATTTTCATTGCTTCATTATATCTATTTTAAAATTTTAAAAAATCATGGCACCTACGTCTGAATTACTAAGACATAATATTTGTCGTCTGACTTACTGAATATTGCTTTTATTTTCCATATGCACTTTGTAGTGTCCATGTTGAGACGAGTTTAATTTTATTTCAAAACAGTCAGATTCTAGTTTTAGAATGTTGTGAAATCTATATTTAGTATATATTAATATCAATGTTAATATTTCACTATTTGAAAAAAGTGGCTTTTAAAATTAAGTAAACAACTGTTGATTTATTTTTATCTTTTTCATCATGGCCCCCATTTTGTCAAGTTCCTTTCTCCTATTTCCTCCTTTGGGTTGCTTAACATTTTATGCACTATACCTGACACTTAAAATAATCTAAGTAGTTGGCTTAATATGTCCACTGTAACAGTCTTGCTGGATTTCTGCAGTGGGTGACAGATGACACAGTAAGAAAATTATTTCACTGAACTGCTTGCTTGTATTGCTATTTATAATAAAATTATTTGAAGAGAAGGAGAAAAGTATATACGATCACCTACTTTGTACTTTGCTCAACATTATGCAACAGGAGAATAGTAGGATTTTAAAATAAATACATATATTCTGTGCATCATTAGGTTGAGCAATATTGTATTTTATGGACTAAAGTAAAACCAAAAGAACTGCAGATGCTGTAAATCAAAACAAAAGAGGTTGCTGGAAAAGCTCAGAACTGATGGTAGCTAGAAAAATAGCAGGGACCATTGTCTCTGGGACAGTCTGGTCCATTCTTCCTTCACTCCCAACACCACTACCCCTCTGCCCCACGACACCTTCCCCTGCCTCCCTCAATATGTCCATGGGCACAAACATACCTTCCAAATGAAGCAGCACTTTATCTGCACTTCTCACAATCTACTGTACTTGCTGCTCACAAATGTGGTTTCCTCTACATTGGGGAAATGAAGCATAGATTGGGTGACCGCTTTGCAGAACACTTACATTCTGCCAGCAAAAAGACCCCGAGCTTCCAGTTGTCTGCCACATGAACACACCGCCCTGTTCCCTGGCCAACATCTTTCTCAGGCTTTCTGCAGTGCTCCAGTGAAGCTCAGTGTAAGCTGGAAGAACACCTCATTTTCTGCTTGCAGACCCTGCAGCCCTCTGAACTCAATAGAGTTCAATAATTTTAGGGCTTAAATCCCCTATGTCCTAGCCCCCTACCACAAACACAAGGTCTTATTATTACACAGTCTGCTGTTGCACACTACCTATCGTTAGCCACTAACAGTCTCCATTAATACTATTCACCCTTCTAGCAATATCGTTATTGACTCCTTTTCTGTCCAATTGTTCTTCTCTCTTTGGGCTCTATCCGTCCCTATCGTTTACTCCTTACCCCCTTCCTCCACCTTTTTATCTTCTGCATATAAACTGATATTTTCCTAGCTGCCATCGATTCTGAGGAAGGGTTGCTGGATCCAAAACGTTAATTTTGATTTCTCTTCACAGATGCTGGCAGACTTGTTGAGCTTTTCCAGCAACTTGTTTTTGTAATTTCATGGAGCTGCTATGCTTTGGTTCTTTGGTCCTGTGAATATGATAAAATAGTATTCAGGATACTGGTTTATAACCTGAACTGACCAGTTCACATTTTTGAAATGACCAGTTTTGTTGGTTCCTGAATACTTAGAATCTCAAAATTGAACATGTCATTTGGCCTACTATACTTGTGCTGGCTCTTTGAAAGAACTATTTGACTAATGCACAACATCCCAATATTTCATTTCTTCATATATCCAGTTTCCTTTTGAAAGCTACTGTTGAAACTGCATCCACAACCCGATTAGACAACGCATTCTAGATCTTAACATTGAGGTACATTACACTACAAGTAATTTGCTTTATCTTGGCTGTCCTCCCTCTCCAAATTGATTAGCAGCTTCTCTTGATGGGAACATTGTCACAAATCATAATAAATGTATAATTTTCAATGGAAAAGCACAGTTCTTAAATGATAAATGTAATAGCAATTTAAACTGAATCTCTGATTCAGGAACGATGTAGCTTAACGAGTAGCTTTTTAGTGAATCCAATTAGTGTAAATTACCTTGAATGAAAGCTACATTCAGAGTACCTAGGTATAGTTCTTGCATCCTGTTTTCATACATTAATTTGAATCCTCCTCCTCCCAACCCCAAACTTCATGCCTTCCTGGCTGAACGTGCAGGGAGGTTCCCAAAGGCTGCAGCCAATATTGCTTCTAGCCTGATTAGTTGCAGGAGTTTGGGTTACTGCTGTCTTTTTTTTCCCCAGTCAAAATACAAAGTTACACAAATCTATTAGATTATTGAACATGTTATATCCTCAATTTAAGATGCAAGCTATTATAACAAGAGGTCAGTTTGCACCGGTTTATTTCTAATCATTTCTCACTATGCAGCAATTTGACAGCAATACAGAAATTTGATAAATCAAATTTGATATTCTGGTTGGTCAGAACTTTTGTAAATTGTTATGCAATGGGAACTGAATTTGTTTGTCAAAGTCCTGGAAACAAATCATAGAATCATTGCTATGTCTTAGATGAGGTAATGAGATGCATGCTGATGTTGAATATACTTAGTTATTTTGTCAGTATTTGAGCTTTGCATAGGCCATTGTAGGTCTTGTTGAACAAATATTTAATCTGCTTAGCTGTGTAAATAGCTGACAGTGTAAAGAAAACTGCATGGAAAAGTGCTATCTCAGCAAAATTGGGGTAGGATTGATATGCATTTTAAAAATTGTAAGCGTTGTCCACATCTGCAAAATGTACTAAATGATTTAAGTTACCATTAGCCAAATGCCTAAATGCAATTTGTATAATTTCTCTCTGCCCTTTCTTCTTCTTTTGCTGCTGCTGCCTCCTCCTCCTCAAACCACCCCCCCCCCCCCCCCCCCCCCCCCAACAAAATACCATCACCATCACCTAAGTAAGGTTCACAAATGTTTTTGGACTTTATTTATGTGAATCTGAAGTCATACTTGCCTAATAGGATTTATCTAATTGGAATAAAACAGGAAGATATTTTTAATGTTGGATTAGATGTCCATTTTGGGTAACTGTCAATTTACCTGGCACAAGTTAATTTTAGTTGGGGAGGTAATTGGTTGGTAATGAACATTTTCCATTACATGCATCTGAAATTCATCAGCTCAATATAATAGAGATTAAATGTTTGGTAAAAGGCTTCAATGAATCCATCATCAAAGCATTATGGGTACTTACTTTCTCCTATCTACCATTCAACAAAAAAAACTGAATCATTGTAATATTTCAGCTTTTCTTGAATACACTTCCTGACTTGTACTTAGAAGCACTTTTTTCTCCGTTCTGTGACAAATTTATTATCCACATTGTTGATTTGTGTATAGTTTATATTCCTAGCTTCTCTGCCTGAAGGTAGATCCATGCACACCATGACTTCCACCACAGGTGATGCTGGCAAGGCTGCATTTAATCACTTCTGTCTAGCTCTCCTGAGGACACGTTGGTTGCCTTGCATTGTTGGAGTCCTCCCAGTAATGGTTCTTCGACAGTGGTATTAAGTGTCAAATTTCAGGACATTTATGCAACACCCCAGTGAAAGGGTGATTTTCCATGCTGTACATCTCTATGACTCTGTCTGATTTGGAATGATTGTGCAACTTGAAGCGAAGCTTGGAGGTGTATTTTCTATGAAACTATTGGCCTAGTTTACCTGAGATTGCAGAGGAAAGGCGTGCTGTGGAAGTCACCTAAAGAGTTGCTGCAGTGCATTTTGTTGATTTTTTTTGTCACTGATTTGCAACATGTTTTATAATGGATAAAATGGATATTGAGATCAATCAAACAAACTGTTTTGTCCTGATTGGCTTTTGAGTCTTGTAGTTGTACTCATTTATGTGAATTACTAGTCAGAGAGATACAGCATGGAAGCAGACCTTTTGGTCCGACCAGTCCATATCCTAAGTTAATCTAGTCCCATTTGCAAGCATTTGACCCATCTCCTTTTCTAAACCCTTCCTATTCGTATACCTACCCAGATGTCTTTCAAATGTTGCAATTGTACCAGCTTCCACCACTTCCTCTGGCAGCTCATTCCATACACTCATCACCCTCTGCACGGAACAGTTGTCCCTTGGGTCCCTTTTTAAATCTTTCCCCTCTCACCTTAAACTTAAGCCTTCTAGTTTTGGACACCCCACCTCAAAGACCTTGTCTACTTAGCCTATCCATGTGCCTCATGATTTTACAAACCTCTATAACGTCACCCCTCCAAAGCTCCAGGGAGAAAATACCAATCTATTCACTCTCTTCCTTATGCTCAAGCCCTCCAACTCTGGCAATATCCTTGTAAATCTCTTCTGAACCCTTTCAAGTTACACAACATCCTTCCTATAGCAGGGAGACCGGAATTGCCTACATTATTCCAATAGTGGTCTAATCAATGTCCTGCACAGCTGCAACATGACCTCTCGATTCCTATATCAATGCGTTGACCGATAAAGGCATGCATACTAAATCAGGTATCACTATTCTATCTACCTGCAACTCCACTTTTAAGGAATTATGAACCTATACTCCAAGGTCCCTTTATTCAGCAACACTTGCCAGGACCTTACCATTAAGTGTAGAAGTCCTGTTCGTTCTTGCTTTTCCAAAATGCAGCACCTTGCATTTATCTAAACTAAACTCCATCTGTCACTCCTTGATTTATTGGCCCAGCTGATCCAGAATCCACTGTACTCTGCAGTAATCTTTGCTGTCCATTGCACCTCCAATTTTGGTGTCATCTGCAAACTTACTAACTGTACCTCTTATGCTCGCATCCAAATCATTTATATAAATGCTGAAAAGTAGTGGACCCAGCATAGATCCTTATGGCACTCCACTGGTCACAGGCTTCCAGTCTGGGAAAAACAACCCTCCACCACCACCACCACCCTCTGTCTTCTACCTTTGAGCCAGTTCTCTATCCAAATGGCTAATTCTCCCAGTATTGCATGAGATCTAACCTTGCTAATATGGGGAACCTTGTCAAATACCCTACTGAAGTCCAATTAGATCATATCTATTGCTCTGTACTCATCAACCCTCTTTGCTTCTTCAAAAAAGTCAATCAAGTTTGTGAGATGATTTCCCCCACCTGCAGCCATGTTGACGATCACTAATTAGTCCTTGTCTTTCCAAATACATGCAAGTCCTGTTCCTCTAACAACTTGTGCACCACTGTTAGACTCACTGGTCTAGAATTCCCTGTCTTTTCCTTACCATCTTTCTTAAATAGTGACACTAGGTTAGCCAACATCCAGCCTTCCAGCACCTTACGTGTGGTTGTCAGTGATACAAATATCTCAGCAAGGAGTCAGCAATCACTTCCCTAGCTTCCCACAGACTTGCAGAGTACACTTGATCTGGTTCCAGGGATTTATCCACCTTTTTGTGTTTTCAGGTGTCCAGAACCACCACCCTCTGTAATATGGACATTTTAAGATGTTGCTATTTATTCCCTCACATTCTCTATCTTCTATATCCTTCCCCATAGTAAACACTGATACAAAATACTTATTTAGTATTAAACCATCTCCTGTGGTTTCACACATTGGTAGCCTTGTTGATCTTTGAGGGGCCCTGTCCTCTCCCTGAGAGAAACTGTCAATTTGTTCTGCTGACCTGCAGGAAATTGAATGTCCGCAGGGTAGGGTGGTATTCCTTTGTCATGGGGTAGAATGTAAGGAATTAACATTCCCATCTCTCGCTATTCTGAGCCATTTGCATGTCTATTTCCCAGTTATTTAGAGTAAAAGAATTATATTATCATCCCCTCTTCAGAAATCTGTTAACAACGTTGCAATTAAAATTCTGACTACTCCCTTAAGTTTAAAAACAAGATTCACAACAAATCTGGCCATTAAGGAATGATTTAAATAATTGTTTCCAGAGATAATGTTATCACTACATTGTGTCTTGAGTGGTATGTGACTGTGGGGGATGGCTGGGGTTTGCCTTGTGGGCGTTACTGATTGTGATATTAAGATTTTGTATAAAGGAAGAACTGTCCCCTTGTTCAGAGACCTTCTCTTGACACGCTTCGCAGGCATCATGAGTGTTAATGATCCTCCACAGCTTATACTTAATAAATTTTGGCTGTTTGTAGAAGTTGGCGTGTTGCAGTTGCATCAAGGATGTAAGAAGAGAAAATGAGGTCTGCAGATGCTGGAGATCAGAGATGGAAATGTGTTGCTGGAGAAGCGCAGCAGGTCAGGCAGCATCTAGGGAACAGGAGAATCGACGTTTCGGGCATTAGCCCTTCTTCAGGAATGAGGAAAGTTTGTCCAGCAGGCTAAGATAAAAGATAGGGAGGAGGGACTTGGGGGAGGGGCGTCGGAAATGTGATAGGTGGAAAAAGGTCAAGGTGAGGGTGATAGGACAGATTGGGGTGGGGGCGGAGAGGTCGGGAAGAAGATTGCAGGTTAGGGAGGCGGTGCTGAATTTGATGGATTTGACTGAGACAGGCTGGGGGGAGGGGAAATGAGGAAACTGGTGAAATCCGAGTTCATCCCTTGTGGTTGGAGGGTTCCTAGCCGGAAGATGAGGCGTTCTTCCTCCAACCGTCGTTTCGCTGTGGTCTGACGATGGAGGAGTCCAAAGACCTGCATATCCTTGGTGGAGTGGGAGGGGGAATTGAAATGTTGAGCTACAGGGTGGTTGGGTTGGTTGGTCCGGGTGTCCCAGAGGTGTTCTCTGAAACGCTCCGCAAGTAGGCGGCCTGTCTCCCCAACATCAAGGATGTAAGAATCTTAAGAAAAAGAAACTAACATTTGACAACGGTGGGATTCCAACATATACAGAGCTTTTAGGTGGAATGAATAAATGAATGTCTGTCTGAGTGCCGGTGGCATGAGGCGGATGGGCCCATGAGGTAAGATTTTACCTTGATCTCTCTTCTTAACTTACCACTCAGTCAATCCCTCGTCCCTTAGGATTCTGTGGTGACGGAATCTTTGAGGTAACTTATGCACTTGCATGCCAATGAGTTCACTTTCAGAATCATAAGTTATTGGGAAAGGAGGTTAGAGACCCCTGAAATTTGGAGGTTAGAGTGTCCCAGGAGCTGGGTTTGATGTTCTGAGGCACAGTACAAAAGATTTTAAACTCTCAACCACCCTGTTTTAGACCAGTGGTTAAGAGGGGAAATCCCCCATGCGAAGGTCAGGACACTGAAGTGACTGTGGAGACTGAGGACACTGAACTAGTTTTATAGAGATAATTTAGGAAGTTGCACAGTGGTTAGCACTGCTGCCTCACAGCACCAGAGACCCGGGTTCAATTCCCGCCTCAGGCGACTGACTGTGTGGAGTTTGCACGTTCTCCCCATGTCTGCGTGGGTTTCCTCCGGGTGCTCCGGTTTCCTCCCACAGTCCAAAGATGTGCAGGGTCAGGTGAATTGGCCATACTAAATTGCCCGTAGTGTTAGGTAAGGGGTAAATGTAGGGGTATGGGTGGGTTTCGCTTCGGCGGGTTGGTGTGGACTTGTTGGGCCGAAGGGCCTGTTTCCACACTGTAATGTCATCTAATCTAATCTGAGACTATAAAAGTAGGACAAACATTCCTATTACAGGTTTTAAATGCAACAGTCTCTTATTTGCACAAGTCCAGTCAGAAACTCTTGAGCTTTGTTATTGCAGCTTAAACAATAAACTATTGATATCTGACAGTAGATAGGAAATTCAGGTGGAAAAGGTTTGATTATGACATAATGGGTCAATCAAGACCCAGATCTGTTATTGGTTGAAGTTTTAGTTGTCTGTGTTCACTGTGTATGGTCAAAATTTGAAGATGCTTATAAACCCAGTCAAACTTACAAGGGTTGAAACTGTTGAAAAATGTAAGGGAAAGCCATGCTAAAGACTTCCAGCAATTTTTTTTCAAACCCAAGAAGAATGATGACCAGATACAATAGTATTTGTCTTTATTTGGGGAATAGGGAGTGAATAGGCAGAATTTGTAATTACAGGGAACTGGTTTTATTTCGCAGGGAGTGAAGATGAAACTCAAAATCCTCTTAAGTAACTATTTTTGCCTTATTTGAATCAGTGTCTCTATTCAGTTTCTTTGTGACCTGTGTAATAGGGCAGATTTTGTTTTTATGTTAATATTATGCAACATTAGGTCCTTTTTTAAAATGATCAAACATGTAACCTTAAAACAAATTGAGGGCCTCGAGCCCCTGATTTTTTTTTTTGAAAAAAGCATTGTAGAATTTCAAAAAACAATTGTCAGTGGTCATGTTTTAGCTAGACGCGAATACTGTATTAAAATATATCTTGATGCTTTTGTATTGCAGTGTTCACCAAAAAGGAGTGCATTTTAATTTTGAGGTTTTAAGATTTTAGAGAATATTAGAAGTTGAGACTGAATTGTTTAAGTTCTGTCAATTATTGTCCCCTTCATATTGCAAATTCAAAGAATGTTGATCTTTACCAAAGTTGTATTGTTACTGGTCTGTAACCACAAATTCTTAAATTTAACTTGCCAAATAAAAGTAAAATATCAATTTGCTAGCAACCACACATTCTAAATAAAACACTGGTGAGTCTTTTTTAAAAAAATATTTTCGGACTGTTTTTGTCATTAATGTCAGGCCTTTGAACTGTACCTGGAGTTAGATTTAATATGTATATATGTGGCAGTGGGTTATTGTTTGCTTGAACAAGAAATTCAAGTTTTCATTTGGAGAACATATTTTAATATATTCTGCATTTGTTTCCCACAAATGTTTGAGATTTGAATCTGAACTGAAACTGCCTCTTCAATGGCTAAAGCACAAGAAACATTTTGTTTTCTCACTGTTCCAGATTTTTGAACTACCTTTCTGACAGCTTCCACCTTAGCCAAGTATTAATTTGTCAAAGGAAAATAATTTTTGAATAACCCGAATGGGGTCCCCCGAGGGTTTGATTTTAGGATCACTGCTTGTTGTTTATAAACGACTGAATTGTTTAGGCAGTGCAATTTAGAAGTTTTATGGACTGTTTTTAAAAAAAAACTTGATAATGTCATAGAGTGAAGAGAGTAACAGACTTCAAGACAGAATGTTGAAATAGGCAGACACAATTTAGTGTAGTGAAATGTGACTGTCTTCATACTGATACCCACCTTAGCAAGGGAGGAATGAGACAGAAAATGTAAAGATACTTTCAGCAGCTAACTTCACCTCTAGAGTTTCTCCATTTACAGGTAAAGCATGCCTTTGGACCACTGCCCTCCCCTTCCCAACCTGATCAAACAGATTCTACCAGTTCCCCAGTCATGAGCACGAAAAGTGAAGAAGCTAACAACGGTGAAGAGGAGGCCTGTATGCTTTTTGTCGGTGGCCTTCCTATGGACATTAAGCCACGTGAGATTTACCTTCTCTTTTGATCATTTTGAGGGATATGAAGGTTCACTGATCAAGCTAACCACAAACCAGCCAGTTTGCTTTGTTACATTTGACAGCAGAGCAGTGCAGAAGCCACAAAGAATGCTACATTCGCCTAACCTGCAGCTGCTGCACTTCACACTCCAATGCGTTAATATCTTCCATCTGAAGCATCTCCACAAGGATGGAAGTCTCATCAATTTTGTTCAGTATTTAACTTCTCTTCTCCAAGAATTCAGATTTCTCCATGGAGTGGTGTGCAAGGACAGGCTGAATATTTGTTTTATTTTCAGGTTAGACTTTACTGAAGGAGATTATGGATAACTGGCCCATTTCCACTTGGAGGGGGTGGAGTGGTCACTAAGGACTGTGGATTTAAGAACTTTACTGGTGAAAAGATAGGATGACCAGGATCCTCCCACGTGGAAAACTATCTACTGCATGGGCTAGTATTTCTTGTTATAATCATTGTATGGTGTCTGTCAATAACGTGTTTAAGTACTGGCTGTAAGATGCTTTTGAATAAGCTGGGTAGCACTTTTCTCCTCCCCCATCTAGATGGTAATCGTGGTATGATAAAAGGAGGGAATGAGATTTTAAAGGGTTAAGTTCTTCTGACCTGCAGGAAATTGGATGTCCTGAGGATAGGATGGTATGTCTCTGTTTTAGAGGGAGATTGTAAGGAATATACATTCCCTTCTCTTGCCTTTCAGAGCCATTTGCATGGCCATTTCCCAGTTACTCAGAATAAAAGAATTACATTATCATTCCCTATTCAGAAATCAAATAAGAACAGTGCAGTTGGAATTTTCACTACGACCTGCAATTATAAAAATTCACAATAGATCTGGCCATTAAGCGATGGTTTACATTATATGATCTCTGGAAACCATGTGATCACTACATTGTGTCCTGAGTGGCTGGGAGTTGTCTTGTGGGCATTGCTGACTGTGATGTAAAGATTTTGTATAAAGGAAGAACTATCCCTTTGTTCAGAGAGCTTCTCTTGACATGCTTCGCATGCGTTGTGAAGAGTGTTAATGATCCTCCAAAGCTTATACTTAATCAATTTTGTCTGTTCACAGAAGTTGGCGTATTGCAGTTGCATCAAGGGTGTAATAATCTCAAGAAAAATAACCTAGCATCCCTGGTTACCTTTGCCCTTAATGTATTTGTGGAGTCCCTTCTCCTTAACCCTTTTTGCCAAAGCTATCTCATGTCCCCTTCCTCCCCTCCTGATTTCCCTCTTAACTATATTCCTGCCTTTCTCCTCTTGATTTCTGCCATTCATACCTGGCATACTTCCTCCTTTTTTGCATGCCATTATAATCCTCCAAATGAGTTTAGATGTTGAATAAATTTTTGTGGGGTCAAAGTGGAATGAAAATATTATGCTAATATGGTAGTGTGCTATTGAGTTTAGATTACGGTGCTTTATTGGTATAGTAACACTGACAATATCTAATACTGTGCTTGCCTTGGCAGTACTGTACCTGATGCTGGTTTGGGTGTTTAAAAGGAAGAGTGTTTAGTTCACATGCTGTAAAATCTGAGTATAAAACAATAATTCAACTTTGTGATTTTGATTCTTATGCAATGTTCATACAACTTTTCTAATACCAATGTTCAGTTGTTTCCTACAGTCATGGTTCAGCCATGATATCTGGTATTATCCAGGGTGGGTGGAATATTACTTGTTGCTAGATTCTGGGATTGTTCACAATTGTATATAATTAAACCACAATGACTAGCAGGTAAAGTACTGTAAGGGTGTATTTCATTCTTGTCTAAACTGTCTGTTCAGCTGCAGAACTCTGTTTTTGAGATGAATCTTTTATTCTGGTCATTTCATGTGATAATGAACATCATATGAAGGGGGTGAAAGTTTGGAATTGTTTATTTAAAATCAACTTTTTAAATAGAAGCCATTAAATGGATCTGAAATTTAAGTTTGAGCGTCTTGCTTACAGTGCTATCACATTTATTCTGACAGCTCCCTTACTGTTATGGATGGGCAGCATGTAATGTGGCCTTTTACACTACAAGAACCTCTGCTGTGAGGTCCACAAAGATGATCATTTAACTTTTCTTCCATCTACAAGGCTTGTTCTGTATAATGTCTTTTTTTTTTTGCAATCCATTCCATGTAAAATTTGGAACCCAATTATTTGTTAAGCCGCAAGTGATACAACTGATGCCAGTGGCTCTATGCAAGTGAACCAACATTTGTAGTATTTTGGTAGACATTTTGATGGACACTTTGGACTCTTAATATTGTTGATACAGAGAACTTAAACATTAAAAATGAACCATTTTATGTTTGGACACTCTTGCAGTCAGGTTTTTTGTACTTTTCGTGACTTGGATTTCTAATGTAAAAGTTGCTTTCATATGCTGGACTGAAATCTGTATCATTATGCAGGTTATAAATAGTGAATTACGTTGTAGAATTAGTAGTTATGCTTTAAGTATGGTTTGATATCAGAAACCATTCATGGAATGTCTGCGAGACTCTATGATCCACTTCAATAATTTTTGTATTCCACATTTAGCTCTGGTTGTGAAGGAACAGAACTTGCAGTTCAGTATGGTTAAAACTGCCACAAATGTTTGTAGGATTTTGAGTGTAACTGAAGTGATTGGAATAACTTTTCAATGTGACACCCTCTTCTAGAGATCTATGGCGTGCGAACAAAGCAAATAAGCGTCTCTTCAGCAAATCAGATTGATGGATTCTCACCTTGACTTAAATGAAATATTTACATCATGGTATAACCAAGTCCTGAAAATGAAATGATGTATAAGGAGAGATGGGGAGAGGGGGAAAGCAGAAACAAAAATGCTAGATTATTTGCATCTTAAAATTTAAATCATAAATTTAAATCTGGAAGAGTGCAATTCCTCATTTTGGGAATGTAAGTTTTCAGCTCTAGAGAGGTTGAGATTTAATGTAACTGGATTCACCATGTTAAAAGTTGACTGGTACCTGAATGCACAAACCCAAATGTTTTGTACTTGAAAATGTGTATGTGGTGACTAGGAATAGGTACAGTGACTTCACTCCCTTCCGTGAACATGCACCTGCTCAGTGCATTGGGTGTAGGTATGGCAAAGCTTGTGGAGAACAGGGCTAAAGAATAGCAATTTGAGGATTGCTCTGTCAATTACAACATTTCTGACTGCTAGCTGTCAGAAGCTTCTGCTCAAATTGCTCCTTTTTTAAATTTTGTAAGGCTGTTGAATTTACTTTCACATAAGTGCTCGATAGCTGAAAGACAAAAATTGAATCAATATAAATGCTTTAGAATTTCCTCTCCAGAATGTGCTTCGGCCTGATAATCTGTAGGACTTTTGGGGAAAATAGTTTGCTTTGGAAAGGAAAGAGTCTGCAAAAAGAGGTTTTGGATCGGGAGAAGGCAAATGTAACTAACACAGGGAAACCTCGATTTATCTGAACGAGATGGGCAGGCACTTTCGTTTGGATAATTGATTATTCTGTTAATTGATTTCAGTGCATTTCTTCTGGGGCTCGGAGTTTCCTATTAAGTCTGCTCCCCGTTCAGGAGACTAACAGCAGCACACCGTGTGCGAGCCCTCGCCCGCCCCCAATACTGCATCCCAAACTCCGCCCAACACGGCACCTCCTCCCACCCCCCCCCCCCACAGCCCTCCAAACCCTGTTCAACACAGTCCCTGCCCCCCTCTCTGGGGCAGCTGGACTGAGCACCAACAGCAAGACTGCTGCTGCCGCCTTTTGGGGGGATGAGTCTCCAAATAACACAGCCACACGCAACTTTTTGACAGGTTCCACCTCTGCGCTGTAAAGAACAATGTAAGAAAGATTATCTGGGGAAGGGGGGTTTAGGGTAAAAGCCTGTGTAGAACTCAAGGGAAAGTATGGGAAGAGAGGGGGTGGGCGATCAGTCAGTTAGTGACGGTGCCACACTCCCATCAGTCCAGTACTATTCTCAGCAGCACTTTAATCACTGTAAATAAGATGCGATCAGTGTTGGACACATGTCTTTGTAATGTTTCTGTTTGGGTTTCGAGATCTCCTTCGGATAATCCGATTTTTGTTTTTTTTTTTTGGAAATTGGTATTCTGATAATCGAGGTTCCTCTGTATAAGGCAGGATCTGGCCAAATAGATTGAGGACATCTACTTGTGGGGGAACTCCACAGCAGAACCTGTTTCCTTTTGCTTCAGAGACCTCTGGATGTCTAGGGATATTCAGTACTGGATAAGAAAGAAGAGGCTTTTCGCAGATGAAAAAGGAACAAATCAATGGAGCCATATTTGAGTATGGCAAGTGTTGGAGAGAATTGAAAGCAATTAAGATGGCAAAGAGGGGTCATGAAAAATCTGTGGTGGATAAAATTGGAGAGAATCCCAAGATATTCGATAGTTACATTAAGAGGAAGGAGATTGTTAGCAAAGAGTTGGGACCTAGAGGACAATGTACATGTGGAGTAAGAGGAATATTGGTGGTGTCAACTGAGTACTTCATTTCCTGTCTTCACTTGGGAGGATGATCTAAGTCCAGAATTTTTGGAGGGGGCAGAGATTCTTAAGCAGTTTGACAGAGGTAATGAAGAGATACTGAAGGTTTTGGCGGGCTTAAAAGTGGACGAATCCCTAAGTCTGGATACATTGTATCCAAGGTTGCTGTGGGAGGTGAGGGATGAAATTTCGGGGACCCTGACCCAAATTTTTAATTCCTCTCTGGCTATGGAGGTGATCTTGGAGAACTGCTAATGTGGTTCTACTTCTAAAGAAGGGTGGTAGAGATAAACCGTAGGATTACAGACCAGGTTACTACAGGTTTACAGGGTAGTTAAGGCATATGGGACACTTTGACTTTGATTACAACAACAAGGAGGCTGCGTTGGAACTGTTCAAAAATCTGGTTTGGCCAGACCTGGAGTACTCTATGCAGTTCTGGTCACCATACTATAAGAAAGATCAGATGGCACTTGAGGGATGCAAAGGAGCTTCACCTGGATGTTGCCAGAATTGGAATGTTTTACTATGAAAGGCTGGCTAGGCTTAGATTTCTTTTTAGAATAGAAAGCTGAGGGGGTGGACCTGATTGAGGTCTATAAGATTGAAAGACATGGACAGGGTGGTAAGGAAGCAGCTGTCCCCTTAATTGAAGGGTCAGTAACAAGGGACATAATTTTAAAGTAGGTGTAGAAGGGATTTGAGCAAATTTTTTTTCACCTAGAGGGTGGTTGGAATCTGCAATGTGCTGCCTGAGAGGGCAGTTGATGTGGGAAACCTCAAGTATGCATCTAGTACTTTGTAAAGATTGAACAGTCATGGCATTCAAGGCCTTGGGCCAAATGCTGAAAAGTGGAGTTAGTGTAGGTAGGTAGATTGGTGCAGACTTGATGGGCCAAAGAACCTCTCTTATGCAGTATGACTAGATTCAAAGCAGACTCCACAACGATGTAGGAATATGGGTGAGGCAACAGGGTGCTGATTGTAGGGTTACAAGTGTCAACTTGATAAAATTAACTCTAATCCAAAAATATTGGATACTTAGATGGAGCATGAGTGAAATTGCAGGGGCCTTTGACAGGATTTGTCATGTCACCAGTGTTAAACTGGATACTTAGTTTTCTTTTTCACCTCTGATTTACAAGGTTGTGGGTTTAAATCCCACTTCACAAATCAGTTGCAATAATCCAGGCTGATACTCTAAACAGGTTGGAGGGAATGCTGTGTTGTCTTTGAAATGAAAGCCAAATTGAGGCCTCATCTGTTCTCCCCAGTGGCCTAGTCAATATTTATTTCTCCATCAACATCGCAAAAAATTAATTGGTCACTATCATGTTGCCATATTTGGGAGTTTGCTGTGCATAAATTGGTTGACTGTTTCCTAAATAGTCACAGTAAAGATTTAAAGTATTTCATTATAAAGTGATTTGGGATGATATGTTCTCATGAAATGTGTTATGATTTGCAATAATTAACACTGGTTTCATAAGATATGTGTATTTATTTCCCTTTAGTTTGTAGAGATGAACATTTGGAAGTGAGAATTCCCAAGTTAGGCAACACTACTAAGTCATAAAGTCCATGTACATATCATTGAATTTCAGCTGGGTTTTAACTTCAGGATGCCTTCATTGATACAGTTTATATTACATAAACTGCACAAGGGGCCACCACAATATTGGAAGAGCACACTCTCTAGTAGCTGGCTTTTCCTTTTGAGAATAGTGTTTGACCTTACGATCACAAATCATCTTTGAACAAACTGAAAACAACATGAATGTTCCTGAGGCCTAACCATTGACATATGTTTGACGACTACATTGTATGGCAGAGAGACTTTATAGGAGTGCTCTGTCATCGACTTTAAAAGGTGCTGATTGCTGGCCAGAGGCATCATGGCTTTTAAGGTAATGCCTAAATTGCTGGGCACCATGGTAGAGTCAAACCTTAAAAGATGTAACTAACTTGGGGGAGGCAATGACCTAGTGGCATTATTGCTGGACTGTTGATCCAAAGACCCAGGTTATATTCTAGGGTCCTGGGTTTGAATCATGCCACAGTAAATAGTGGAATTCAAATTCCACAAAAAAAAAGTCTGGAATTTAAGATTAAAGCTGAACATGAATCCATTGTCTGTTTTGTTGGGAAAAACCCATTTGGTTCACAAATGTCCTTTACGGAAGGAAACTGCCATCCTAGGTCTGGCCAACATGTGACTCCAGGTGCAATGTGGCTAACTCTTAACTGCCACCTGGGACAATTAGGTATGGGCAATTAGGGACTGGCACAAAGTGCTGGCTAACCAGCGATGTCCTCATCCTGTGAATGAATCTTTTTCAAAAATTCTTAATGCACTCGACAGTATCTGGAACAAAACTTTGCCACATCCTGCTTGTATCCCAGAAAATAAGATGCTGATAATTCCTGGAAGAAGTTGAGGAATGTCACTTAGTGCAGCACTTCAAGCCCTTTTAGAGGAGTTAAATGGAAGTACTGTGATTGGTTTGACAAGAAAAACCAAGCTACAGGCAGTCCCTGCTATATGGCTGATGAATGCTCGTAATTATGAAGAAGATCCTACACAAAGGTGTATCAATATTCATTTTTCAGGTTTAAATGTAAACGGTTGCACATATTTAAGGATGGCCTTTTTATGTTTTGTATGTTTTCCAACTTGAAAACTAGTTGATTTACCAACATTCTTACAAATGGAAGCCATTTGTTACTTCAGAGTTGCCTATAAAGTCAAATTACTACATGTGTATAAGATCCTACATATCTTTTGGAAGAAAAGCCAGATGTCGTCAAGCAAAACTTAACACTGCAAGCCAAAATGAGAAGAAGAACCCATGTTGGGAGAATTAGGCTGCGGAATTTCAGGACACTTCCAATAAGTGCCATCTGAAATCTCTCCATGATCATGTTTGAATTGTCCATTGCCCAAAACTGATACAACATCAGCCCTGAAGAAGGGTCACTGGACCCAAAATGTTAACTCTGATTTCGGTCCACAGATGCTGCCAGATTTGCTGACTTTTTTCAGCACATTATCTTTTGCAGAGTATAACACTTCTCACAGGTTGGCAGTTGACTGGTAACAATCAGTCTTGACATGATTAAAGTGACCTGCACCATGAATACCCTTTTAATGCTCTCTATGCTCGGTTCAAGCAGAATGCCCTGTTCCCTGTGTCATCGCTGCACATGTAAGTGTGATCTTCCTGAGAGTAAACCCCAAGGAAAATCACTGGCTCAGACAGAGTCCCCGGTATGCAGTTCAATCCTGTGCGGACCAGTCGGTGGTGATATTTGCTGACAACTTCAACACTGCTTGCCACAGGCTGAAGTCCCCACTTGCTGCAAGAAGACCGCAATCATTTCTGGTACCAAAGTAAACACATGCAGTGTGCCTCAATGTCTTGTGCCCAATGGCTCTGACCTCCATAATCATAAGTTGCTTCACGAGGCTGGTCATGGCCCACATCAATTCTAGCCCCTCAGCTTGCTGTAATCCCCTGCAAAATGCCTACCAGCAAAACATGTCTGCAGCCGACGCCATTTCCGCCGACCCCCACACAGCCCTAGAACACCTGTGTAACAAGGACACCTACATCAGGCTCCTACTCATTGGTTACAGCTGTGCCTTCAACACCACAATCCCTACCAGACTAATATCAAAACTCCAAGACCTAGGTCACTGCTCTGCTCTTAGCATCTGGATCTTCAACTGCCTGACCTACATATCGCAATCAGACAGACTGACAGCACCGCCCCCACGACAATCCTCAATACTGGTTCACAGCAAGGATGTGTTCTCAGCCCCTGCTGTACTCCCTGTAGACCCACAACTGTCGCCAAATTCCATCCGACCAACATCTCAGAGTTTTCTGACGATGCCACCATGGTAGGTCTGATATCAAACAATGGTGAGTCAGAATGCAGGAAGGACACAGAGGGCTTGGTGGCATGGTGCTATGATAATCTCTGTCTCCGTATCAGCAAAATAAAAGAACTGAATTTGGGAAGAAAGGAGAAGGATGCGCCCCTATCTACGTCAAATGGAGCTGAGGTGGAGAGGGTCAAGAGTGTTGGTTATCAGTCCAAGGAACTTGACAACCTGTACTAGACCTCCCACATGATGTGACGTTCAAGGAGGCACAACAGTGTTCCTGTTCCTCTTCCTCAAAGATTGAGGATGTCCAAAAGGACGCTCGCCAACTTTAACTTCTGCATCATAGAAAGCATATCTGGGTGCATAATGGCCTGGTAAGGCAACTGCTCTGCTGAGAACTGTATGGAAAGTTGTGTGCACAGCCCATACCATCACAGAAGTCAACTCTTCATCCGTGAACTCCATTTACACTTGTTGCTGTGGAAAGACTGCCAATGTCATCAAAGACTCCTCCCACCCTGGTATTGCTCTCTTCCAACCTCTTCCATCAAACAGAATATACAAAAGCTTGAATACACGCACCAACAGGTTCTATAAAGCTTTTTCCCTGCTGTTATCAGACTGCTGAATGGACTTTTCTAACTTCAAATAATGTTGATCTTGCTTTCTGTACCTCCTATGCAGCCATAACCTTGTATGCCTCACTCTGATGTCCAGATCATACAATGCTTAGACATTTGTTTGATATGATCTGCCTGTACTGCTCACAAAACAACTTTTCACAATACTTGTGACTTCAATAAATCAAATCAAATCAAATATCCTGAACCATGAAAATGCAGTGTACAACATGACCACCAAATCCCTTAAATTGTGTTTGGCTTGAGACGGGCCAAAGGGACTCTCCATACAAAGTCATAAAGCAAGTTTGTGCTCAAGTCTTCAGGAGCTGGTGACATTCTACTTGAAATGCTCAAGGACAGAGGAGCTCACATTGTTAACTCACTAACCTTGTCCAAGATTTAAAATGCTTTCCTACCTCGCTTGTGCAAGCAAAAAGGATAATCTGTGACAACTATCATGGCATTCCATTTTTTTCCACAGTGGGAACAATTCTTGGAATGATTATTTTGCACCAGAATTGTTCTGCTTTGTACAATGTGTATCCTAGGTCACATGGTGGCTTTCATGCTGGATAAGAAACAGTTGGCACGATGTAGGCAGTAATGCAAATTTACAAAACATTCTGGTGAGCAGTGCAAGTATTTATTGGCCTAAACAAATCGGGCCTTTGATTTGCTATGAGTATGGCTGCCTTACAAAGATAAGAGTCATCTGCTGATTTCATAATGTCATGATGGTTAGTGTGATGTAGAGTGGGACCTCATCAAATGGCTTTGCTGTCACCAATGCTACCAAGTAAGGCTGTGTAATGGTTCCAGTCTTGTTTGCTGTCCTTTTGGCCTTTTTTTTGTGTGGAATTTAATGTCCAAACACAGGAATATGTATTCAGTTCAGGACAGACAGCAACCTCTGCAACCTGTAAAGGCTGCAAGGGGCCCACAGAAAGATCGCGGAATGGTACAATGTGAACTTTTTTTAATTTTTTGATATTTTCATAGTATGCATTCCAGAAGATATCCTGCTGTTTAAATGCTTTGTCCTAGCCTCAAAACCTCTTATTTTTCAGACTTAAAAGCCAGATCTTGAACATGCACCAGCTGTAAACCTTTTAGATCCCATTGTCATAATCAACAATGTACTGTCAATTCATTCCAGAGGGTCTCCTGTTTTGTCTTTCTAACAACACCATTTTGGACCATGATTTTGTGTTTAGTTTTAAAACTTTCAGCATTTGGCAGGCTCACCCACAGTCTTTTTGAGAGAGCAACAGAGTTAAAAGTCAACCACGTTGCTTTGGTCTAGTCTCATAGGTCAGATTAGGTAAGGACAGCAGATTTGTTTCCCTAAAGGACATTAGTTAACCAGATGTATCTTTTTTTAATCACTATCAACAAGGATTATATAATCTCCATTTAGATTAGCTCTTTAGTTCCAGATTTTTAAGAAATCATAGGCTACATTGGGCAAGGACAGCAGATTTATTTCCACTTAAGAACTTTAATGAATTAATGTTTTTTTACGACCCAAATTTTTTATGATCTTATTTCTTTTAGTTGTACAGGATGTTGATAAGGCCTCTTCTGGAATACTGTTCAGTTCTGATTGCCCAGTGATAGGAAGAATATCGTTTAAGCTGGATGGTTCAGATTTACCAGAATATTGCCAGGAATTGAAGGCTTGAGTTATAAAGAGAGGCTGGGATGTTTTTCACTGGGGCGTAGGCAGTTAGCGGATGTCTTTCTAGAAGTTTAAATCATGAGGGGTATCGATAAGGTGAATGGCAGATGTCTTGAAATCCCCAACCTCCGGGAAAAGACTAGGAGGCATATTTTTAAGGTGAGAGGAGAAAGACTTAAAATAAGGCGAGGGGTAATTTTTTCCATACAGTGGAATGAACTGTCAGAGGAAGTAGTGGATGCAGGTACAGTACGATGTTTAAAAGACATTTAGATAAATATGAATAAGAAATGTTTGGAGGGATATGGCAGGTAGTGCCTAGTTTAGTTTAGGATTATGGTTGGTGTGGACTAGTTGGACTGTGTGTTTCTTTGCTGTATGACTGTGACTCTAGACTAACATCAAGTTTTCTATGTCTTGGATTTTTTTTAGTTTTGGCTTCTTAAACTGGATTCAAAATTTTCTCAAATACAAAAATGGTTTTGTTGGAATTTGAGCATTTTGTTCCTGGATTAGTAATCCATACCTTTTTGGATTTCTAAAAATCATTGTTTAAAAATATTTGGCAGATTAGGCAGTAATCAAGGGTAATGGCCTTTTGTCAGAAAACTTCAGCACGAGCAGTAACACTGCAATGAGCAATGTTTGACCAATCCACAGTAGGCAGATGTAGCTGGGGTTCATATTGATACCCATAGAACCAGTTTTACTTTTTTGAGGAAGCAGGGAGTTAAGGAAGCTGTTCAATCTGAGAATAAATGCAACCAGGAAGAGGAAGGTGCCACTGGATGACTAGCAGGACCTCCAATGAAGGAAGAAATGGAGAGAAGGATGAACATATTAGTGATAAAGACAGAACCAAAAAACTCTGAAGTTACTGTTACAGGACATCAGGAGTAACTAACAAAAGTAGTAGAGACTGGACAAAAGGAGAATAGTTTGATTTGTGATGGGAATAAATATGTTCAATTAAGTAGGAACAGCCTGAAATGATGGGCTACCAGTCTGATGATCTTGAGATTAAATAGGCTGCTTGGGTCCAAGAGTTTGGAACTTGCTAATAGGATTACAGATGCTCCTAGACCATTTGAAGTACAATGGTTCCAGATGACACTTCACTACCTCCAAGATAAATTAGGCAAGGGCAAGAAATGCTGGCCATGCAAGTAATACCCACATCCCATGAAATAATGGGAAAAAAAACAGAAAATGAAGTTGACTAACTGTTCTTTATTGATACTTTGCACACGAAGTAAGGCCATGGTGAAATCTGCACCAATCCTTAAGCTTTCAGTAGTGCTCTTAATTTTGACACTAGCAATCTCTTTGTCCCCTCCCTTTTTCCCCCCCATTTGTTTGTTTCATTTATGTCTGGAAAGTCTTCAGCCACCTTGATGCTCCTCCTGTGGAACTCTGTACGAAGCTTGTGCTTTTCTCTTGACCTGACCAATATTTAACTTTTAAATCAACATCATAATTATTTATTCTTTTGTTGAAACTTGCTGTGTACAAATAAACTGCTGTAGCTCACAGCATTGATTGCATTAAAAAAACCTCATTCTCTGCAAACTGCTTTGAAATGTCCTGAGATTTATTTTAGAACATCGAGCCAGACGATGATCTCTCTAACTTGTTCTCTTTCCTGATTCACCATCCATTTGTTGATCTCCTTTTAATTCAAACTTCCTTGTAAATACAAATTCTTTTTTACTGTTTTATCAAAAGCAATAGTCCCTAGATTTCTGTTATGAAATATATTAATTGTATTATGCTTTGCAAATTTTTGTATATAACTATAGTCCCCAGAGGGTTTCTGAAACTGTTGACATGCTAATTTTTTGTTTGATCAAATAAAGCTTTTAGAATAAATGTAGAAATGGTTTATGAATAATTTGTTACTGCACATTGTTTTGTACTGCCTGTGATTTATAAAAAGGCCAAATCACTCTGTAATGAAAATGGAAGAGCTCTTGCTAATCTGTGACCAGCAGGAATTATCAATGATCATTGTGTTGTCTCATTAACAGATGGAGCAAAATACTTTAGCACGAGTCCTAGAGATTGTCTTGATGAAAAGACCTGAAGATTTGGTGGTTTGACAGGACTGGACTATAATTTGATTAATAAATTCAAGGTGTACCATTTACTTCTGGGCTATGTTCTTCTGAGCCACAGTCTCTTGCATTCTTTATTTCTTGCTTGACTTAATTGTAATAAGACTTCTAATTTATAATGAAATGTACTTGAAAATTTAGGATATTAGTCTGTGGAATAAAAAGAAAGAGCATTATAGGAATTTGAAGATTTTGCTCTGAATTTATCAGGCAATTTAAATGGCATATCGACTGTAGGTTTGTGAATGCCTGCCCCCAAAGAAGGGCTGGCCACTGACCGTGTTGAGTACGTTATTCTTTTACACTGTTAGAATGCAGGATGTATTTCTGTCAGTTCTAATTGCTTTGCTCAGCATTGAGCAGTCGAGCAGAGGATGAGGTAGGTTCCTTGAAAACACAATCTAAATTGTTTTAAAAACACAGTTGGAAAGTATTCATTTGGGTTTTTGAGACATTTACTTGTTCAAAACTAGCTTTGTTCCTGAAAATCTGTTCCAGTGTCAGGTGAAACAGTAGCACCTTGCCTGAGATCTATTTGGATAAGTTCTATTGTAATCTTTATAAAATGGCTCTGGTTCTGCATGGTGCTTTGGATCTGGTGTCAACAAACCTGTCTCGTTTTCAAATGAATTTTTGTTGATTTAACAATTGCACAGTTTTTTTTTGTACATGATTTAATGCTTTATTAAGAAAAGCTGACTTTATGAACCCCATTTATAAATTGGGTTACTAACCTAAGTGCAATAAATGTTTTAATATTTGACTTAAGTTGAGTTGGATAAATCTATCTTTGTTTTTGAAGAGATGCTTGAATTGCGAGAATCCTGATGATTTGCTGTTTTCTTTGTTCCTCCATCGCTTATCTACGTTAAGCTAAAAGTTTATTTTTTTACCACAGCTGATGAAGCATCAGAAACAAATTATATTAGCAGTAGGTTAGTGCTTGAAATGTGCAGTGTTGTTTCATTTACACTAGATTGGTTGGTACAGGTATATAAAAACAAAACAAATACTCAGCTGTCAGTTGTAAAAGTGGTGTTCTCTTAGTCATTCTTTTCAGTTTCAAGTTAGTCTCAAACAGTCTGACTTTCTACTCACTAAACAAATGGTCACTTACACAGTAGAGTACTACTTGCACCTTCTTGTAGCATGTATCCCTATCCTCCGCAGGCAAAAAAAAATTGGAAGTGGAGTTGAGAGAAAGGAGAATGGATTCTGTGACTCCCATCTGCTATAATTCCTGCTTTGAGCAATTAAACTGTAACTTCTGACTGTCATTCAAAATGATCACTTGTTGACTGTACATTTTTTTCAAATCTTCAAATAATTGCCAAATTTGTTGTGATTGTATTGTTCTCCCTGGTTACCTGCTGCATGGGTTCTCTACAGTCAGGCTGTAGCCAGTGAAATGTAGTGTTGCCATAGTAACAGACTGCTAAATGCAGCCTCAAGGTCGGTCAGTTATGACAGTGATCCGTCTGCTCAATGTGCAGGATTGTATTCTCTGCATTTGAAAGGGTATTGGAATTATTCCATGCCAAAATAATAATGCGTAATAATACTCAAATTCAGTTTGTTAATTGATATTTTGATGTTTTGCAGATTTTTTTGGACCCTATTTGCAAGATATTTGTTGAATTTGAGATGGCTCTGCACTGTGAAAAAGAACAGTTTTTAAAGTTGGATTTTTTAATTGCATTAAAATGACTAAACCTGGATTTGAGGTGACTGAGAATCTTTCAGGTGGAATTTTGATCTGTTACTAGTCTCAAAATAACTTGTTTGGTTTTTGAAGTGAGTTAGGTGGATGGGGTGGGTGTGGTGAGGAGGGTGACCTGAGTGAATTTAGCCTTTGAATAGTTGATTGAATTCCAAGTTGAAGGTTTCAGTTGTCCTTTTAAAGAATATTCAGTTTTAGCCTGAATGCTTGTTTTGAAAGCTTTTGAAGTCTCTGGCCTGCATTAGTCTTCCCCTAAATCATTACTTTTATAGCTCAATTGCTTATGTTCAGTGTTGGCAGTGTTTAAAGCTTCAACGTCTATAAAGATTATGTTGCGATGATACATTTTACTTTTGTCTACTCAAAAAATTCTAACCTCTAGGATGTAGTTCTCTCTTGTGCTGGACAAATTGGATATTTGCCCTAGAAGGAATGAAAAGGACAACGGATGACAAAGGCTTGGTGGTTGGCTAGCAAATGGGTATATGATGGCTTGAAGCTTGGACTTTGAATGTAATTTGCATGGTCAGTCAGATTTGACTGATTCAGTGGCTCCATTACCTTTTTATTTGGTAAAGGGGGGTATTTTTTGGTTCACGTTGGGAATTTGCACACTCCCTCCCTCAATTATACTTAAATGGAATTAAAAATATGAGTCAAGCCTTATTATTTCCTTTTGTCCTAAGAGCAGAAATAATCAATTTCTGACACATTTTCTGATTGTTCAAGTAAAACAGTACAGTGGTATAATAGATTAAGTTTACTTTGTACCTGGGTACTTCTGTACCATTCCTACTTGACGAAAATTTGGGTTTGCTTTTTCCCATGACTTTGATTGAGATGATGGTAAAGTAAAATTAACTGAATGTGCCAGCTTTATCTTCTTTGCTGACTGAAGAAAAAAAGGTATTTTGAGAACAAAGATCTGAATTCCAAGGCCAAGGACTCACTGCTAACTTGTTCACTAGCCAGAGTTCCTGCATGCTTTGAAGACTTGATAAATCTATAACAAATGTCTCAGGCCATGGGAGAAGTATCGCCAGCAGTGTCTTTTCAAGATCTTCTAAATCTAGTGGTTTTAAAAAAAAAAGGGGTTCAAAGCAGCATTCTGTCACACATCTCAATGCCGAGCTTCAAGGCATTAATGACTCTGTCGTCTCCTCCGATCAGAACATGATGCATGTACGCATGATACTGTACTCAAACTCCTCTACTTGGAATTTGAAAGTGCCATAAGGCAATCAGCAGGATAGCTGAAATGCTAAGGGACGTCCTCAAAACATTTCTGAAGAGGCCAAGCGTCCCTGCAGACTCATGGGATCTCTGGTCTCTGCCTAATCAAAGTGGAGACGGTCCATTTAGGAAGGCACCAGACACATTATAAATCTTTCTTGGGAATGTGGAGAAATGAAGTCCAAGCATCTGAGAGGTGACAAATTTTCAAAAACTCCTCCATCTCTTCCATGTACCAGTTGCCCACATCACAGTCTGTAGATTGTGCATTGGTTTATCAAAATCTGTTGAGCTGAAGTGGAATTAAGTCACCCTTAATCTGGCAGGACTGTGGAAGAGAACATTAGTGTTGATTCTTCTGTACTGTAGATTTGTGTTATGAAGAATCTAATGATAAAATTGGCTTTTGGGTTATAAACTAGTTTTTGATCTTGAGTCAAACATCTGATTTTTTTTTTCTTATGGTAACTCCTAATGTTGCTGCAGACAGTTGAGGAACTGTGTGGACATTTTGAGGGAGATAGGATACAAAGTGATTTTTGTTTTTGTTTCTAGAAAAGACTGAAAAATGTTGAGAGTTCTTTGTCATGTTACAAGAGATTGAAAAGCAGGTCTCATTTTCAATAGCCAAGCTTATTTTGTGTACAGTAGATGCGCTTTCTTTAAATTTCTTTTTCTGTGGTGGCATAATTAACATTAATTACTTCATGTAGGCCCTGAGGCAGCTGTAAATTTGCAATCTGTGGCACTCCAGTGTCCCGAGAGAAGCCACTCTACGCCATGAATAACAGGGTTTCCATTCACTAATTGTCTGTGACACCTGGCAGCACATTTTGCATGTGAATGCCCAGCACACAGGCATCTGCCTGTATTGTGCACTTGTGCAGACAGCATGAGTGAGGGGAAGAATCTTGAATGATGAGTCATATACCTTGATGTCATTGCGGCTGCTTTCGGTTTGGGAACCTCTGAATGTAGACAAATAGCGATGCAGTGTCCATGCTCAAATGAAGCAAGGGTGATTTTGAGTGGGCGGGGAGCGGGGAGACCTTTTTGTTTCCCCACACACTGAATATTTAGTGTATAGAATGCACCTGAAAAATCTTGTGGAGGCAAGATCAATTGAGGCATTCAAGAGGGCAGTCCATGCTTATTTGGATAGAAATGGTGTGTAGCGATATGGGGGTAAGAGGCAGGAGATTGGCATGAAGTACAGTAAAAGAAACAGTGAGGTATGATGGGCTGAATGGTATCCTGTGCCATAATAGTTCTGTGACATAGCAAACCATATGACTTTGAAAGGACTTTTCAGGTTATCGATAATCACTTCAAATGCATGGACAGACCTAGAGAATCCTACCATGTTCCACTGAAAAGTTGGGATGGATTATACTGAGGCAGATTCTGAACCTCAAAGAAGCTGGAGGGTACAAATTTGCATGTCTGAACCATGGGCTGTTGGGTATTGTTTTGAGAGGGCAGTTTCATTTGACACTGCAACCACAAAGGCAGATCATGAAGGTGTTGCACTACATTCTGTAACATGAGTGGGAGAAGTTTGACAATTAATTAACCTCTTGTTCTATTTGTAGGAAGAATGTATTGCTGAATGCATTTTCAATTATTTATAGCTTGTGGAATAGTTACTACAGGTTTTCATGTTTTAGCAAACTCTCAATCTTTTTTTAAAATTAGTTCCAAGTAATAAAAATGAATGAAAACAAAGTTCAGAATAAATTCAACACGTCTGGCAACATCTGTGGAGAAAGCAACAGAGTTGGAGTTTCTTCAGAACTGTTGGGGTGGAAATCAGATTTTATGCTGTTGGCCAAATTTTTGGGGGGGAAGAAAGGTGGCGGGGGGGGAGAGAAAGAAGATAGAGGAGAGTGTGGAAAGATGGTAAGGATGCCCAGAACAAAAGATGAAAGGAGTGCAAGTGATGGTAATAATAAACAACTTTGTGAGCAAAGCCAACACAACACAACACCAACCAGACATGGGGGTTGGGTGGAAGGGTGGATGATATTCATGCTCTAAAATGTGTTGAACTCTGTTTTGAGATTGTAACTCTCTATCTGAAGCTAGTAACACAACTAAGTAGAAATGGACATGGTGTCTCTCCAGCATGTGATGAGCTTGGCTGGAACACTTCAGGCTGAGGGATGGATATGTTAACTTGGAACTGACATAGTATATTGAAATGGTTATAACATGAAGGTTGGGGACATTGTTACAGACAAAGTGGAGGTGTTTGAAAAAGTGGACACCCAGGTAGCATCAAATATGGGGGAGATTACATCATTTGCAGTGAGTGCAGTAGATTATATTGAAAAAAGTGCAAGTTAATGGTTGCTTGCCCTGGAAAATTTGAAGCCTTGGTCAGTGAGGAGGGAGAAGGTAAAAGACCATGTGTTAACTTGTCTGCTATTGCTTGTGAAAGGCCTGTGGATTGAGGAAGTATTAGGACTTGTGGAGTAGACAATGGTATTTCTAAGGCAGATTGGGTATGGTAGGTGCTGAATGTTGATAATGGACTGAAAGAAAATCAAATTGGAAAGGGTAGTTATGGCATAGAATTAAGTGCGTTGGAGAGAATTTCAGAGTAATATGATATGGAGCCAACCAGAGAGTAGGCTATCTTGGATTTGGTAATG
The DNA here is from genome assembly GCF_037043375.1 of Chiloscyllium plagiosum. NCBI lineage: Eukaryota > Metazoa > Chordata > Chondrichthyes > Orectolobiformes > Hemiscylliidae > Chiloscyllium > Chiloscyllium plagiosum. The sequence goes on along the minus strand of NW_028270153.1, from coordinate 19,779,947 downwards.
GGTAATGAGTTAGATTCGGTAACTGACCCCAGTCAAAGATCCTGTAGAAAGCCATGATCATAACAGAATTTAATGTTCATTTTGAGAAAATTAGGTCTGAAGCAATTACATTTTAACTTGTAGGGAATTACAGTGAAGTGAGGTTGGAGTTGGCTAAAGTAAACTGGATGGATAGATTAGCAAGAATGACTTTGACTTTGAGTAAGCAAGCAGTGGCAGACATTTGAACAAGTAAATATTGACTCAACAAAAATAAATCCTAGTAAGGAGGAAAGATTCCAAGAGGGGGGTAAACTAACCATGGCAGCTAAAGAAATTAGGTAGACTTTAAAATTGGGTGGGGTGAAGAAATTGTATAAAGAGACAAAATTCAGTGATCGTGCCAAACACTGGGATAAATTCAGAACCGAGCAAAGGTGGACTAAAATGATAGCAGATAGAGAAAAAGGGCAAACAAGTGAAGAATTATAAAAACTGACAATAAAACCTTTGTTATTTAAGGAAGGGAGAGGTCGAAGTGAACATGTATTTGTGGAGATGGTTATAGGAAGTACAGAGGAGTTAAACACATTTAGCAACCATCTTTAATGGACAATACTTTGAACATTTCACTAATACTAAAGAATACAGGGGAGAACTTCAGTAGCATCGACTATAATAGAGAAAGTAGTATTAGACAAACTAATGAGGCTGAAGGCAGATAAGTCCCCAGGTGCTGGCTTGCATCCTAGAATCCTAAAAGGCAGCTGCTTGATTTTGGAGAAATATCAGAATTGGAAAAACTGCCCATTTGACACCCCATTCAGAAAGGGAGGAGGCAAAAACAGGATAGCTATAGGCCAGTTTTTAGTTTTCCATCTATTGTTGGAGAAGTATTGGAATCGAATAAGGAAGTAATAGCAGAACATTTGGAAAATCATAATCAAACAGAGTCAACATAGCTTAATAAAAAGGAAGTCATGCCTGACTGGCTGAGTATTTCAAAGGTCTCAACTCAAATTAATGGGCTGAGCCTGTAGATGAGAGGGCAAAGATTTAAAAGGAACCTAAGGAGCAACTTTGTCACGCAAAGGGTGGTGCGTATATGGCACGAGCTGTCATTGGTGGAGGCTGGTACAATTACAACATTTAAAAGGCATCTGGATGGGTATAAGAGTAAGCAGGGTTTAAAGGGGTATGGGCCAAAAGCTGGCAAATGGGACTAGTTTAGGATATCTGGTTGACATGAACAAGTTGGACCAAAGGGTCTGTTTCCATGTTGTACATCTGTGTTGTGATTGGACTTCTGAAAAGCATTTGACAAGGTACCTCAAAAGGCTAAGTTGTAAGATAAGAGCCTGTGATGTTGGTCATATATTGGAGTGGATAGAGAATTGGCTAATGGCAGGAAACAGAGTGGGGATAAGGGATTATCTTTCAGGATCTTTCAGGATCTTAATTGACGAGAGACCTGAACAATTCCCATCACCGCCACTCTCTTCTGACTGTTTGAACTTGTTCTCTCACTGAATAATTTTTCCTTGAATTCATCTTCCTACTGCCAAGTCAAAGGAGTGGCTATGGGCACCTGCATGGGTCCCAGGTATGCCTGCCTCTTTATGGGGTATGTGGAACAATCCTTGTTCCAGTCTTACACTGGCACACTTCCAGATTCTTTCTTGCTACGTCACATGTTTCACGCTCCTGCCAAGACATTTAAAATTCCACTGTAGTTGTCAGGGCCCTCAACGTATTCAACCTATCAGCCATATTTCCGCCCTTGCCCCTTTCTATCACTCTTGATAGTGTGATCGGGACCCCTTGTCCTCACTTGTCATCTTGCTAGCGTGAGGTATTGATAGCCAACATTTTGCCCAATTATTTAACCTAAGAAGTGTATAATATGAGTAAATGCAAAGTTGTTGATTTTTTTGGAAGGGGTCTCAAAAGAACAGAATATTATTGACATGAAAATGACAGAAAGCTGCAACATAAGGGGACTTGGAGGTACTTGTGCACAAATGCAGGTAATCCAAGAAGGGTAATGGAATGCTAGCCCTTATTTCAAGGGGTTGGAGTAAAAAGGTTAAATTAAGTTGGGACTCTACTCATGGGAATTCAGAAGAATCAAAGATGAACTCATTGAAATACATAGGAGTTTTTAAGGAGTTTGGCAGTGGAAGTGTAGAGACTACGTTTCCTTTCATGGGAGAGTCCAGGACCAGAGGGATAAATGATAAAGGTGATAGAATCCTAGATCTCTGGCTAAATTAACAAATTTATCAAATAGGAGATGAGGAATTTCTCCTGAGGACTGAGTCTTTGGAACTCCTTGCTACAGAGAACTGAGGCAGAGTCCTTGTGCGTATTTAAGGCTGAGTTAGACTAGTGATCAGTTGAGGAATCAAATGTAATGGGGAAGGGGCAGGAAAGTGGACCTGTAATGTGTCAGACCAGCCATGATCTTAATGGTAAAGAATGCTTGAACGGCTTGATGCCATTCCTGTTTCTTTATGGTCTTGTGTAATTGGTAACATCCTGCTATAGGTGGTGGAAGTGGCAGAGGATAATTCTTTGAATGTGTAGACTGTTGGTGAAAAGTGCAGACAAGTGAGCACTGTATCTGGGATGAAGGGAAAGGGTGAAGGTAGAAATGTGAGAAGTGGGTTAGAGTCAGCGGAGGGCCCTGTGGACCACTCTTGTAAGGGGCGGGAGGATAGTGAAAATTAGAGGATCTTTTGTTGAAAAAAGGAGGATGTTTCAGAGGCACCTGGAAGGTGGCATGATCGGAGCCCCTGTAATGGAGATGTAGAGACCGGAAGAATAGATAAAGTCCTTGCAGGTTGCTGGGTGGGAAAAGTTCAATAAAGGTGATTGACAGTCAGTGGGTTTATAACAAATATTGCTGGATAGCCTATTCCCAGAAATGGAAACATTGAAGTCTATAAAGTGAATTTAAGTATCACAGTTGGAGAAGAATGAAATTAGAAGAATAACTGGTTAATTTTTTCAATTCCAGGTGAATGCAAGAAGCCGTACTGAAAGAACAATCAGTATCATATAGGAACACTTGGGTCAGGGGCCTGAGGAGGATGGAAGCAAACAATGTTACATAACCTGCAGGAAGAGACAGGCATGACTGAAACCCATGTGGGTACCTGTAGCCTCAAAATAATTATGGTGACTTTAATTCTAACTATTAAAATAACATCCTAACCATCTCACCCACTCCTCCACATCCAAAAGAACTGACTAGGAGTAAAAGGAGGATGTGAAGCTATTAGTTAAAATCATGTGTCCAGCTTTCCGTTAGTGCCTGGATAAACCTATGGGCTCGCCATGTTCTCCTGTTTTGTGTACCGGTTTGAGCTGGTAAGGAGTTAAACAATGGACTGCAGATATCTAGATGAAGGATCATGGGGGTTGTGGTTAGTCTCTGCTAAACAGGAACTAGCATCTGGCATGGAGCTTTTGCTGGCTATGTGCCAGGCTGTGCTACTGGCACTGAGTGATAATGGGTGCAGGTACTCAGTAAACTGGATTGTCAGTGCTTATTTGCTCTTCTCTAATGATGCTGTAGCATAGGATCTCATGTGATTTTTGACCACTCTAATGTGATCACACTGTGCAAAGCCAATAGACCTTTGTTTTGAAGTTTTTTTGCAACATGTCTTGCTGTTCTTTGTATAGTATACAACCAGTGGATGTGTAAGTGGACCAAATAGGTGGTGGGTTTTTTAAGTGCATATTGCAACATGATTGGTGATCAGAGCATGCTAGTTTCTCCTTAATGTCATGGCACCCAAAGTAGGAGAGGAGGAAGATCCAACTTCCTGTGGGTCTTGCCTTCCCAACTTTAATGAGGTCATCTCTCATTTTGTGAAACTGCACTGCTTTCTTCTGGGTAATAGAGTTTCAAATGAAACCTAATTATAGAATTTTGTGAACTTTTTTCTAATCATTTGACTGTTTGCTTTTCTATTATGTGAGTGATGAACAGTGAGGAGAGGTAAATTTGGTTGCTTTTTAACCCCCTTGTTTAGTTGCAAAAAATTTTAAGCACACGGCTATATCATATAAAATATAGTACTCACCAAAATTAGATCTAATTATAAAGCATTCTTCAATGAAAGACTAGTATATCACTATGAATGCTGAGAAAGTCCTAAAATCCAATATCACAGTATATGCAATCACCAGCATAAAGTCTTTAAAAATGTCTGTCCAGTACAATGAGAAGGGAATGAACTAACACTTATTGAGTGCTAATAGTTAAATTCGATAACCATGGCTCGTTGAAGATGGTAACCTCAGCAGTCGCAAAATTTCTATGATCCTTGGTTTCTTGGTGAATGGATGTTTCTCTAATTTGTATTATCGTGGTGCGAGCTTTTCAGATGATAACTGAGTTTGTTGCGCTTACTCGTTCTTCTCTTTTTTTTCTTCTTCTCCCTCCCTCCCCCTCATTAAAATCAGATGATGAAAGTTGAAACTTTGTCTGCATTTTTACCACTATCCTTCAAGTGTAGAAAATTTTTGACCCTAAAATTATCCATTTTCTAAACTAGAGATTTATGCACAGTCAGGAGATTACTCCGAGCATCATTCCTCTCCTCTCCACTCCCATCATCTGCAAATGCAGACCCCTGCTCCACCTCCCCAATTGACATGCTGAGATTTTTATACTTGTTCAACTGACTAATGCTATTGCACTTCTATTTGTGGTAAGTTGAGTCATCTTTAATGCTCAGCATTTCAGAATTAAATCATGCTTGTATCTTTTTGAATTTTAAGCAATGATGTGTGATTTTTAACTTTTGAATTAAAGCAGTAAAAATGCAGTTTTTAAACCATTGCAGAATTTGGAGATGTAAACACAATTGAAGGTTGTTGTCTCATCCCCAGTTTAGTTACCAAAGACTTCCCTGGTCTATTAATCTTATTAGATCTTATTAGATCTTATTAATAATCAGTTCCTTTTGAGGTGACAGGAAGCACTGTCCATGTGCAGCTTGTAGTTAAGAGTTAAACTGAAAGCAGGAAAAAATCTGTGTTTAGAGGCTTTGTGGCAGGTGGGGCTAGACTGGGTTGGGATATCTGGTTGGCATGGACGGGTTGGACCGAAGGGTCTTTTTCCATGCTGTATTACTCTATGACACTTGGGAATAGCATTTGCCTGAAAGTTGAAGCTAAAATGCAAGAGATCAGTTTTAACAGGTTGTTATCTGGAATGAAAGACAGTGGTGTGTGGTTAATTGTTCATCCCATATGTTTCAAGGAGAGAAGAGAGATTATTTAACTCAATCAGAATATTATTAATTAATTGTATTTGACCTTGTTTAAATGTTTTGGTCAACATTCATTTGTTTAGATGAAACCAGAGCCCCAAAATATAGTAAGGAGGTGGCCAAGACCCTAACTGTTAGATTTATTTCAAGGCAAGTGTTAAGGTGCTGTGTTCCAGATGTGATTCAATTGTTTCACTACTAGGCTTTAAGCAAAACAGATTTTATCCTTACAACAGTTTTAAAAAGTGAAAAAGAAGAAATAGCATAGCCTTAATGCTATTGAACTACTTAGCACGATAATGCATTATTTAATCACTAATCATCAATCGTTCCAACACAGGCAGCATTCCCCCAAATAAATGCTTGGCCAAAATGCACTTCAGCAAACAGCTCTAGTTTTCACATTATGCCTCTTTCCAGTCCAGAAGAAATAAAGAAATCTGCCCCCTTTTTTTTATTTTTAAGAGCAAGTTTCACAGTCTAAGACCCTAGCAGCTTTCAACAGACTTCAGACCTTCTCACTAATTGAAAGCAAAACTTAAAAAAAACTTCCAGTCAGTGTGACTTTGCCCACTCATGGTTCTTTTATCTCATTTAAAAAAACACCTGGGGCAACAACTGTTTTGAAGGAGACATTCAGGCACGACTATGGCAAGTGAAACAGGAAAAAATGCTTTTCTTTTAAAGAGACAGTACTGTCTCTCACACAGATTTGTAGATTGCATGTATCCACAATGCAAAGATGTAATAAACATTGGAGATGACATTTGGATTTTATGGGTTACTGTGTTGTGTAATTAAATACTGGGCATTCTGAAAATGCTCCTGATTATTCTGGAATAAAAGTTCTGCCATACCTGCCAGAACATAGGACAAACCTAAAATTAGTACCATCTGAAATGATGTCACACTCCTGTCCTTATTTCTTTATTAAGCCAATCTATATTTGAATAGGTGCTAAAAGGAAATGTCACTGGAAAACCAGAATGATTGCAAAAGGTAGTTAGGATTATCATATGAGGTTCATGCCAAATCTTCTATCCCATTTGGACAGTTATGCAGGAGAATAGAATGCTTCCTGAGAGAAACTCTGTACTCTTAAATGAAATTGAAAGTTATTGATTTTAACATTTTAGTTGTATGGAAGTGCAGTTTGGGTGAACCATGTATGAATGAGGGTGGGGAAATTGATATACGGTGAAGAGTGAAATTATTATTTATATGGCCATGTTGAAGTGGGTAAATATAGGAGCACATGAGTATTTAGGTTAACAAGTGTAGGTCCTATCATCATAGGAAAAGGGAGAAAATGGTGATTTGGAGGGATAGCTTGTGTGATGGGAGGCTTATTCAGCTGAAGTACTTGCTGATGTATTTTGCTTTTTTATTCTCCAAAACCGATCTGGTCAAGTTAACTTAGTTCTAGGAGATCCATGCCAACTTTTGTCTTTTGGTTCATCTTCCATAGCAAATGTGCTTTCATGGTGGAACCATTTCAGCCATAAAATCCAAGGTTGCAGGCTAGTTCTTGAGTGTTTTGTTTGTTATTGGCTCAAAGGATATCCCATGAAGCTTAATTTAAATTGAGTATGAAAATAACAATACTACTTGCAGTCTGTTCTACTTGTCCATAGTGTAAGTACAAAATTAACTGCTTGAGATGTTGAAACAAACATTTTTAATAATATAACTGAGAGAACTGCTGTCAGGGATTTTGCTCAATTGTGGTATCTTGTGTATTTTCATTTTGACATGTTCCAAACAGATCAAATTATTGATAATAAGTACCTGTGATCTAAAGAAATTGCATAACTTGGTATTGTACAGTAATATCTGAGAGAAAGAAACAGCTGCTGTTCTCACATAGTCAAAGTTCTATTTGTCACAACCAAGGCAATTTTAAGAATAAGTAGTCATTCTTTTAATTAATCCACTGCTTAGTTTATGACAATGGGTTAATACAACAACATTAGCATGGTTTACGTCGCATCACATTTCCAGCACAGGTTGGACCTGAACTTAGACCATTTGGTCCAGAGTTTGGAAAATTACCACACTGCTACAAGCATTTCAATATTTGATATAAACTTTTCCTTTTTTGCCTAATTTTGAGCAGTTTTGAATTGGATCAAGAAATATACATTCTAAGGGGAAAGTGTAAATTGAATTAAAAAATCAGTGGTTGTTCTATAATTATCTACCCTGTTCTTGAGTTAGGTTTTCTATTGCTGATTGCTGTTCATTTGAGCTTCTATTCGAAGATCTAATTTGATTTTTTATTTGATCATCCACTCCCTGGCCCCCACCAATTTTTTTTTTGAATTGCTTTCTCACAATCCGTTATTCATACTTAATTGAGACACTGTTATTTGAGTGGCATTTGTGAAACATTACAAGAAGTTGGTTTCAGGAGGAGATCGGGGGGGACAGTTTAAATCCTTCAAACACTTTCATTGTTCTGCAGGAGGGTGAAATCCAAGATGCAACTTGTCGAGCTTTTTATTACTTTAGTATATTCTGAATATAAAAAAAATTCAAGCCTTGATTTTTCAACCTGGTTTCTTTTATCAACTGAAATGCAGTAATCATGATTTAAATCCATTAATACAACGTGTTTTCGAAGTTGTATTTCTTTATGCAAACCTATTTTAATAAATTTGTTTCTGGATTTATTTGCATAAAAAGGCGTACAATAACGACCGAAGTTCTAAAATATATTGAACGAATATCTTGCAGTTCAGTGGTTAGCACTGTTGCTTCACAGAACCAGGAACCTGGGTTCGATTCCAGCCTGGGCAATTGTGTGGAGTTTGCATGTTGTCCTTATGTCTGCGTGGGTTTCCTCCCACCATCCAAAGATATATGCAGGTTATTTGAATAGGCCATACTAAATTGCCCATAGTGTTCAGGGATGTGTAGGTTAGGTGCATTAGTCAGGGAAAATGTCGAGGTAATAGTGTATGGAAATGGGTCTGGGTGTATTACTTCTCAGAGGGTCAGGGTGCGGACTTATTGGGTCAAAATGGCCTGCTTCCACACTGAGGATTCTGTGATCCTATTGCAGCGGCCTCTTAAATGTCTTGCATGTGCCTCATGGAATAAATGTTTATTGGTTGCTTACAGTTCTGGTGCCAGCATTATTGACCAGCATGATGGGCCATGAATTTATTCTACATTATGCACTTGAACTATTTGCCATGTGTTTGTTGGGCATGGAATTTGTTCTTGTGTGGAATGAATTTCTAGCCTGATGCGTATTCCATTTTGCCAACATCCCGCTTCCCCCCACTCTCTTTTCTCTCCTCTTCTCCTCTCCCCCCCCCCCCCCCCCCCCACACACACACAAAAAAAAATAATTGAACTGAATGGACAAGAAAGCGGAGTTGTTTTCTCAGTATCCTATATCAATTAATGTAGATCACAGATGCAATAGTATGCTTGTAAGAGAGTGGTTGGCTGATCCCACAACCTAATCTAGTGTTGTAGACCATTAGATTGTGTGGTATACATGATCAAATATGACCCTTGACATTTCAGTGTCAATGCATATTGTTTTGCAATGTACTTTCTGTACAGGTGGGAAAATGACACTGGTGTATAAATTTCAAGAAGTCAGGGATTTGATGAACACAATTGAAACTTTTTTTTTTCCTGACCTACCTCATGATTTTAAATATACATTAAAGTCAAGTATATCGGCATTACTTCTGTTAGTTTCTTCGACTCCTCTTCATCTAGTGTAATTTTTAAAATTCTTATTTGGAATTTCTCCTCTGTCAACCTGTGGTTACTCGTCTCATCCATAAGTACTTCTCCCTTGATATCCATCCCAACTCTGATCTTGACTGCTCAATTTATGGAAGGTGTGTCACAGTGGTCATGTCACAGAGCTAGTAATCCAGAACTCCATGCTTATGGCAGATGGTGAAGTTTGAATTCAACAGCCATTTAGAATAAGAAGCTGACACATTCCTTTAAGGAAATCTGCAAGTCTTACCTGGTTTGACCTACATATGATTCCAGACTCCTTGCAATGTAGTTGATTCTTAACTGCCCTGCAGACAGTCAGGGATGGTCAATAGGGCTGGTCCAGCCAGTGATGCATGTGTGCCAGGAGTGCATTTTTTAAAAAACAAAAGTACCATACCTCCAGGTTTGCGCATGTTCTCAATCTATGGCTTTATTGCCTTCAAAGCTGTCATCTTAAACATCTTCACCACTACATTCCTCCCAACTCGCCCTTTATCTCAAGCCTTATGTTTTCATGGGCCCAGATGTTGTTTTACCAATGTGCTGTCTCTTCATTCATCTACCTTTATTTTCTTTTAATGTTGTTGTTGCATACTTGATTTCCACCGTTCAATATATTGTGTTTTTGGTTCAATGTAGACATTGCATAGACCAACCCTGGCTTCTTTTCTACTAACAAGGTTATTTTTTGTAGTTTAGGAGTCCAACCTTTTAATTTTCTACACTTTACCTCTTAGCAGCACTATCTGGATATATCTACAACAGGAAACATTGGTTCAAATCCCAATGGGCTGATTAGAAGACATCAATATATATAGAGATGCAATAACACTTGGCTGTACTACAATATTTCTTTCATTCACTCAAAGGTTGTTACCACATTACAAAATTCGCTGTCTTGATGGTAGGAGGGGATAAATATGTGTCCAGTTAAATAGTAAGTGAACAGGCGTTCCTCTCTTTAGCTACTATCAACATTTCTCCATCTACCATGTACAAAAGACCAGCTATCTCTGCTGTTCTTGGCTGACTGTACAGAATCTACAGCCACTGGTGAGGAGGCAGAGGATAGGAAGGTGGCTAATGTGTTGTGCCTTTTTTTTAAGAAAGGCTGTAAGGAAAAGCCTGAGAACTATAGACTGAGCTTGACATCGAGTGGTGACTAAATTGTTGGGATTCTGAGTGATTAGGATTAACATGCCTTTTGAAGAGGCAAAGACAGATCAGAAATAGTCAGCATGGCTTTGTGCATGAAAAATCAAACTTGATTTTTTGAGGACATCTCAAAAAAGATTGAGGGAAGTGTGACAGATATTGTCTACATGGACTTTAGTAAAGCTTTTGACAAGGTTCCACATAGACTAATTTGTAATGTTTGATCACGTGGGATTCAGGTAGAGCTTGCCGATTAGATAGAAAAATCTCTCCGCTTGATAGGAGACAAAGGTTGGTGATGGAGGTTGTTTTTCATTTGGAGGCCTGTGACCACTGATGTCTTGCAGGGATTGGTGTTGGGTCCACTTTTTTGTTTGTCACGTATACAGATAATTTGGAGGAGAATTTAGGAGGCATGGTTAGTAAGTTTGTGATGAACACCAAAATCTATGGTATAGTGGACAGTGAAGGTTGTCTAAGATTACAAATGGATCTTGATCAATTGGGTCAATGGGCTGAGGAGTGGCAGATGAGTTCAATTTGGATAAATGTGCAGTATTGTATTTTGGTAAAACAACCAAGGGCAAGACATAGTTAATGGTACGGCCCTGGGTAGTGTTAGTAAACAGATGTAGAGGTTCAGGTACGTAGTTCTTTGAAAGTTGCATCACAGGTAGACTGAGGTTAAAATGGCATTTAGCACCCTTGCCTTCATTGCTCAGACCCTTGAGTAGAGATGTTCGGACATCACGTTTAGTTTGTACAAGACATTGATGAGGTCTCTTGTGGAGTGCTGTGTATAGTTCTGGTTGTCATGCTATAGGAAGGATATTAATAAATTTGAAGGTTCAGAAGAGATTTACCAGGATGTTGCCAGGAATGAAGGGTTTGAGTTATAAAAATAGGCTAGACTGGCTAGGATGTTTTCTCACTGGAGTGTAGGAGGTTGAGGGGGTGACCTTTTTATAGAGGTTTAGAAAATTATGGAGGGACATAGATAAGGTGAATAGCAAGTGTCTTTTCCCTAGGGTGGGGGAGTTCAAAACTAGGGGCCATATTTTTAAGGGGAGAAGAGAAAGATTTAAAAGGGTCAGGAGGGACAATGTTTACATATAGGGTGGTTAGTGTGGAATGAACTCTCTGATAAGTGCTTGACGAGGAAACATTTTAGAGGGCTATGGGCAAAATGCAGCCAACTGGGGCTAGTTTAGTTTGGGAAACTTGGTTGTCATGAACAAGTTAGACTGAAGTGTCCTGTTTTAATGCTGTATGACCCCCTGCCTAATGTCTGAAAACACTTTCCTCTTCCCCCCCCCCCCTCAACACTGCTGATCAGTTTCTTTCATTACATACATTATTTCTAAAGGTACCTTCCTCAATGCTTTTCTGAATGACGCCCTTCCCTAGGAGAACTCACTTACTGCAGTCTGTGTCCTTTCTCCATTACACAGATCCAACGTATCCCTTTCTCCAGTATGTCAGCTTTTTATTCATTGGGGAAAATGCTTTATTTTAGTTGAAACAATGAATATAGAGTCATAAAATGGAAGTGCATTTTGTTCTTTTGCTTTGATTTATGTTTCAAAACACGTATTTTTGCAGTATGTAAGGCTGTGCTAAGGAGGACTTCAGTAGAGCAGAGGGACTGCGAAGTGCAGCATTAAGGGAATGCACAGGATCATAAGGCAGGAGGAAACCATAATTGATAAGTTTCTCCACACTCCTTCAACTGAAAACATTTTACCCCTTCATTGGTTTGCATTAATTATAAACCTCTCCATATGGCAATGAGTCACAAGTGCCTAACAGGCTGATTTTTGAAATCCTGAAATTTGTTTGCAGTGGAACTGTTCTATTTTAGTTAAATTCTTTTGAAGTGTCTGTTTTTTCATATGTTTTTCATTCCCGGAATTCAATGTGAATGAGACATATATTAATTACCGAAAAGGGGAGGATCTATCCTGACCTAAATATCGTTTGATACTGTCCAAGAGCAAGCTGACTAAAATCTGTACTAGTGTTTTGTCAGCAAAAAAAATGTCAGAAAGAGAGTTCAGGTTTTGAAAGCTGTAGCAGCAGTTTGTATTCAACTGAGTACGTGCCAGTGTTACAGTCTTTACTGTTTCAGAGTTACCAAGGGAATAGTTTGGGAACAAACTGTTCCTGGTATCATGTTTGTAAACTGTTTAATTATAATTTTTACAGATTTTGCCATCACTTTGAAGGATAAGTGTTTTTGCTGAAAGGTAGAAGAAAAATTTGGAGATGTTATGTGCATTATGGGCCCCTCTTTTTGAGTGCCAGCAAATTGTTGGCACGATTATGGTGATTCATGCCATTATAAAGTCTCTCTGGCCTACCTCACAGCTGTATTAAATCACCAGAATCCATGATGAAGATAATTCACTACAGCTTTTAAAATCAAAACCAGATTCATTTTGTGCAATGGTTGGAAAAAATGCAAATTTATCTTTAATTAAATAAATGGCTATGTTTATGTAATAGTTCCATTTTTAAAACCTAATGAAAACAGAAACTTTTCTTAAAGTAGTTTACAATGACAGATTTCAACAGGCCTGGATGGAAAATTGTATTGTATTAACAAACTAAAAGTTGCATGTTTAGGTTTCAATGGATGCATCTGCGTCTGAAAGTGCAGGATCTTGAAAAAGGATGACATTTGATTATTGCCGAATAGAAACTTTTCTGAAGCTGCTCCTCTCATCAGAACAACTGCAAGTATGCCATAGTTCAAATGATCACAACAATTTATGCTACAGGAGAAAAGGATGTTGATTTTGGGGAATGAACTCTGACCAAGACACAATCTTGGAGAAAGCAACAGTAAACTATAAGCTCCCAAGCTCTCGGGTAACTGGGGGAAAAAAAGCCGCAAGGCCTGAACACCTTGTTTGTTTGCAGAAAGCTATCCCTATGCATGACTATGTTGCTTTTAGCAAGTATAAATGAGCCATGTTATGAGCTTGGCTGACTATCTTTTAACGTGGTGTTAGTTTGCATTTTAGTACACCAGTTTGTTTAAAGTCATAGAGTCATCAAGATGTACAGCATGGAAACAGACCCTTCAGTCCAACCCGTCCATACCGACCAGATATCCCAACCCAATCTAGTTCCACCAGTCAGCACCCGGCCCATATCCCTCCAAACCCTTCCTATTTATATGTCTATCCAAATGCCTCTTAAATGTTGCAATTGTACCAGACTCTACCATTTCCTCTGGCAGCTCATTGCATACCATCTGTGTGAAAAAGTTGCCCCTGGGGTCCCTTTCTTTATCTTTCCCCTCTCATCCTAAACCTATGCCCTCTAGTTCTGGACTCTGCCACCCCAGGCAAAAGACAGTCTATTTACCCTATCCATGCCCCTCATAATTTTGCACTCAGCCTCTGGCGCTTTGTGGAAAACAGCCCCAGCCTGTTCAGCCTCTCCCTATAACTCAAATCCTCCAACCTTGGCAACATCCTTGTAAATCTTTTCTGAACCCTTTCAAGTTTCACAGCGTCTTTCCAATAGGAAGGAGACCAGAATTGCACACAATTTTCCAACAGTGGCCTAACCAATGTCCTGTACAGCCGCAACATGACCTCCCACCTCCTGTACTCAATACTCTGACCAATAAAGGAAAGCATACCAAACGCCGCCTTCACTATCCTATCTACCTGCGACTCCACTTTCAAGGAACAATGAACCTGCACTCCAAGGTCTTTGTTCAGCAACACTCCCTAGGACTTTACCATTAAGGTGTACAAGTCCTGCTAAGATTTGCTTTCCCAAAATGCAGCACGTCATATTTATCTGAATTAAACTCCATCTGCCCATTGGCCCATCTGATCAAGATCCTGTTGTAATCTGAGGTAACCCTCTTTGCTGTCCACCACATCTCCAATTTTGGTGTCATCTGCAAATGTATTAACCATACCGCTTATGCTCGCATCCAAATAATTTATATAAATTACATCTTTAACTTGCTCTTCTAAGCAAGCTGTTCATTGATGTTATTGCACTCCTCCAGAGCAGGTAGGACTTGAACCTTGATCTCTTACTTCAGTGGTAGTGACATTACTACTACACCATAAAAGTGCCCCCTAATTTGTTTCTAAATCGTTCACTCAAGTGATGCAAACTGTGGAGATTTTTTTAAAATTAATTTTATGGGATGTGTGTTGGAGGATTGTTTTTCAGACGAGAGGCCTGTGACCAGTGGAGTGCCACAAGGATCGGTGCTGGATCCTCTACTTTTTGCCATTTACATAAATGATTTGGGTGTGAGCATAAGAGGTACAGTTAGTAAGTTTGCAGGTGACACCAAAATGGGAGGTGTAGTGGACAGTGAAGAAGGTTACCTCAGATTACAACAGAATCTGGACCAGATGGGCCAATGGGCAGATGGAGTTTAATTCCGATAAATGTGAAGTGCTGCATTTTGGAAAAGCAAATCTTAGCAGGACTTGTACACCTTAATGGTAATGTTGCTGAACAAAGAGACCTTGGAGTGCAGGTTCATAGCTCCTTTGAAAGTGGATTCACAGGTAGATAGGATAGTGAAGAAGGTGTTTGGTATGCTTTCCTTTATTGGTCAGAGTATTGAGTACAGAAGTTGGGAGGTCATGTTGCGGCTGTACAGGACATTGGTTAGGCCACTGTTGGAATATTGCGTGCAATTCTGGTCTCCTTCCTATCGGAAAGATGTTGTGAAACTTGAAAAGGGTTCAGAAAAGATTTACAAGGATGTTGCCAGGGTTGGAGGATTTGAGTTATTGGGAGAGGCTGAACAGGCTGGGGCTGTTTTCCCTGGACCGTCCGAGGCTGAGGGGTGACCTTTTATAGAGGTTTACAAAATTGAGGGGCATGGATAGGGTAAATAGACAAAGTCTTTTCCCTGGGGTCGGGGAGTCCAGAACTAGAGGGCATAGGTTTAGGTTGAGAGGGGAAAGATGAGACCCAAGGGGCAACTTTTTCAGAGGGTGGTATGTGTATGGAGTGAGCTGCTAGAGGAAGTGGTGGACACTGGTACAATTGCAACATTTAAGAGGCATTTGGATGGGTATATGAATAGAAAGGGTTTTGAGGGATATGGGCCAGGTGCTGGCAGGTGGGACTAGATTGGGTTGGGATATCTGGTCGGCATTGCCAGGTTGGACCGAAGGGTCTGTTTCCATGCTGTACATCTGACTATGTCACTGGTGGTTAGCTAGCATTTATTGTCCTTCCTAATTTGGTAAATCACTCAAATATCAGTACAGGTGTGTATGGGATATACAAGTCAAAAGGTAACAATACAGCTATAAAAAGCTTCCATGTATACCTTTTAAAGTCTCTGTACTTTATACATTGTTAGAACTTGTGAAGTGATTAGATTAGATTAGATTACTGAGTGTGGAAACAGGCCCTTTGGCCCAACAAGTCCACACCGACCCGCCGAAGCGTAACCCACCCAGACCCATTCTCCTACATTTACCCCTTCACCTAACACTATGGGCAATTTCGCATGGCCAATTCACCTCACCTGCACATTTTTGGATTGTGGGACGAAACCGGAGCACCCGGAGGAAACCCACGCAGACACTAGGAGAATGTGCAAACTCCACACACAGTTGCCTGAGGCAGGAATTGAACCCGGGTCTCTGGTGCTGCGAGGCAGCAGTGCTAACCACCGTGTCGCCCAAACCACTGTGCCACCATGCTGCCCAGTGTAGTCATTGTTATAACATAAGAAACCATAATAAGGCTTCAGTTGTGTTCAATACTAAGTGCTAGTTTATTTGGAAAGATTACATTGAACCATAATGATAAATTAGAGCAAATGCCTGATATCTTGGTTAAAAAGTTAACCAAGAAGTTTTAAAGCGTATCTTAAGGAAAGAAAGAGTCATAGGTTGAAGGAATTCCCAACTTCAGGACTTGATGGATGAAGGCAGAGTTGCCAATGGTAGAATGATTTCAAATTGTGGATCTAGAGGTCAGAATAGTAGGAGTGAGGGTATCCTTCAGGTTATGGAATACAGAGGGTCAAAGTCAAGGAAGAATTTGAAAATATTAAAATGGGGAAACAAATTTTAAAACTGAAGTAATACTTTACTGGACCCCAGTAATAAGCACAGGGTTATGGATGAGCAGACCCAGGCCCAAATTGGAGGATGACAATGGTGGATGGGAGTTGGAAGGCCGGCTAAGAATGTGTTGGAATCGAAAGGTCAGGTTCGGAAACTCGTGGATGAAGGTTTCATTGGCAGGTGAGTTGCGGTAGGGCATAAATTTGCTGTTCTACAAATGTAGATATGGGCAGTTGTCGTGATGATATGTGGTGTGCAGTTCATTTGGTCATATGAGACTATGCTTGCGAGTAATCTTATTAAGCTTCAGAATTTTCTACGGTGAGGGATGAATTTGGTTAAGGAACAGCATTTGCAGCAGGTATTGGAAACATTCTGCAACTGGATGTTGGATAAGTTCTGCGATTATTTAGAGACAGGTAGTGGCATGATGGATTTGGATATCATCAGTGAACTTGTGGAAGCTGCTGCTGTTGCTTTCCATGATGATGATCAGAAGAATGGAACAGTTGGGTTGGGGTGATACCAGAACAAGATGGAAATTGAGTCCTTGAGGACAGCCATAGGTAATGCAGTAGGAAAAGAATATTGGAAGTGATTTTCTTGGTTCAACAGACTGCATACTATGCTGGTGAGAATTTTAATTTATGAATTTTTGGTACTGTTGAGTCTAAGCTTTATTAATATTGGAATGTCTGGATGCAGTGTTACCATTAAAAGTAATTTTAACTTTGGACATTGCTGTTATGATCTCCAAGCTGAAGAAAGTGAAAGAATCCAAGTAAGTTGTAGTTTTAGATCAACAGACTTTCATTGGATTTGGGTCCTTTTTTTTTAAAGAAAGAAAAAGCATCCATTCATTTACTTCCTTCGAGTAGTTCTTTCCCTCAAGAAACAGAACAACAGGAAAATTTTTGAATAAGATGATTAGAAATGAGCTATCAAATAGTGCCAAATGTGAGGCTGAAGACTTCGCACTTTTAACTCCAATTACCTTAATGACTTATTAGGAATTATTTTTTCTGAGTATTAAATTGATAACGTTTCTTCAAAAGAATACGTTTATTAGATTGCAGCAGCAAGTGGGTAAATACCCAAGGTATTTTCCTTTGGGTGGGAGCATCCAGAGTGAGGGGGGGGAGATTTTAAAATGGACCTAAGGCGCAACTTCTTCATGCAGTGGGTCATGTGTTTTTAGAATGAGCTGCCAGAGGAAGTGGTGGAAGCTAATAAAATTACAACATTTGAAAGGCAGCTGGATGGATATATAAATAGTAAGGATTTAGAGGTGTATGGGCCATGTACTGGCAAATGGGACTAGATTAGGTTAGGATATCTGGTCAGCATGGATGAGTTGGACCGAAGGGTTTGTTTTCGTGCTGGACGTCTCTATGACTCTAAGTGACCTTGCATTGAAGATTTATGTTTTAAGTGTTTATGCAATACTCTAATTCATTGCATCACACTACTATCTAGAAGGTAAAGGGCAGCAGATATGTTGGTAATTGTAAAATCACCAACATGCCAGATCCCAACTTAGAAATCTTTTGCTATTCCCGCAATGTCACTGGGTCAGAATCCAAAACTTCGACTTTAATTATGTTGTGTTATACCTGTGGACTGCAGTGGTTCTAGATTTCAGCTAACCACTACCTTCTTAGACCATAAGAATTGGGAGCAGAAATTAGTCTATTCAGCCAATCAAGTCTGCTCTACTATTCAATCATGGCTGACAAGTTTCTTGACCCATTCTCCTGCTTTCTCCCTGTAACCCTTGATACTCCAGAACCTATCTATCTCCATCTTAAATATACTCAATGACCTGGCCTCCACAGCCATTTTTCACAATGAATTCCATAGATTCACCACACTCTGGCTGCAGAAGGTTCTCCTCATCTCCATTCTGAAATGGCCTTCCCTTTACTCTCAGGCTGTGCCCTTGGGTCCTCGTCTGTCCAACCAATAGAAACAACTTGCCAACAACTACTCTGTCAAGCCATTCAGTGTTCTGTATGATTCAATTACACCCACCCTCATCCTTCTAAACTCCAAGTATAGACTCGGAGTCCTCAAACTTTCCTTGCATGTTAAGCTTTTCATTTCTGGGACCATTGTTGTGACGTTCCTCTGAATGTGCTCCAATGGCAGTACATCCTCCTTGAGATTTGGAGCCCAAAACTGCGCACAATTCTGCAAACATGTTCTGACCAGAGCGGAGAAAGTGAGGTCTGCAGATGCTGAAGAAGGGCTTATGCCCGAAACGTCGATTCTCTTGTTCCCTGGATGCTGCCTGACCTGCTGCGCTTTTCCAGCAACACATTTTCTGTTCTGACCAGAGCCTCAAGTACATCCCTGTTTTTATATTCAAGTCCTCGCAAAATAAATGCCATCATTGCATTTGCGTTCCTATAACCGCTAAGTTTAGCTTGAGCGAATCCTGGACAAGAACTCCCAAGTCCTTTTGCACTTCAGACTTAAGACCATAACACATAGGAGCGGAAGTAAGGCCATTCAGCACATCGAGTTCACTCCGCCATTCAATCATGGCTGATGAGCATTTCAACTCCACTTACCCGCATTCTCCCCGTAGCCTTTAATTCCTTGTGACATCAAGAATTTATCAATTTCCGCCTTGAAGATATTTAGCGTCCCAGCCTCCACTGCACTCTGTGGCAATGAATTCCACAGGCCCACCACTCTCTGGCTGAAGAAATGTCTCCGCATTTCTGTTCTGAATTTACCCCCTCTAATTCTAAGGGTCCTCGTCTCCTTGCCTAACGGAAACAATTTCCTAGCGTCCACCCTCTCCAAGCCATGTATTATCTTGTAAGTTTCTATTAGATCTCCCCTCAATCTTCTAAACTCCAATGAATACAATCCCAGGATCCTCAGCCGTTCCTCATATGTTAGACCTACCATTCCAGCGATCATCCGTGTGAATCTCCGCTGGACACGCTCTAGTGCCAGTATGTCCTTCCTGAGGTGTGGGGACCAAAACTAGGCACAGTACTCCAAATGGGGCCTAACCAGAGCTTTATAAAGTCTCAATAGCACAACGGTGCTTTTATATTCAAACCCTCTTGAGATAATTGACAACATTGCATTCGCTTTCTTAATCACGACTCAACGGACTCGAACTTCTGAATTTTCTCCCCATTTAGAACATAGTCCACGCCTCTACTCTTCCCACCAAAGTGCATGACCTTGCACTTTCCCATGTTGTACTCCATCTGCCACTTTGCCCACTCTCCTAACCTGTCTAAATCCATCTGCCGCCTACCTGCCTCCTCAATGCTGCCTGTCCCTCTACCTATCTTTGTATTGTCTGCAAATGTAGCCAGAATGCCCTCTGTTCCTTCATCTAAGTTGTTAATGTAGAAAGTGGAAGGACCCTTTTATCCCCACTCTCTGCTTTTTTTCCAGACAGCCAAGCATCTATGCATGCTAGCACCTTGCCTCTGACACCATGTGCCCTTATCTCGCTCTGTAGCCTTTCGTGTGGCACCTTGTCAAAGGTAGTCTTGAAATATTGGTAGATAACATCCATTGGCTCTCCTTGGTCTATCCTGCTTATTACTTCATTACCTCCCTTTGATGAAATTATGCTGTCTTTACCCTATTTTACCATATACTTCCAAGTATTTAGAAATCTCATCCTTCACAATGGAATCCAGGATCTTACCCACGATTGTGGTTAGGCTAATCAGTCTGTAATTTTCCATCTTTTGTCATACTCCCTTTTAAAACAGAAGTGTCACATTAGCTATTTCAAGTCCTCTGGGACCCATCCTGATAGGTTGTTGGGCTGAAGGGCCTGTTTCCACACTGTTGGGAATCTAATCTAAAGATGCAATTCACACACAAACTTTTGCAAACAGTTAATTAAAGCTTGTATAAGCTAGGTGACCTCCTTTGGCCCTCCAGGAGATGGCTAGAAAGCATTTCTTAATGGAAGAGATAGAACAATAGTTTTTAATTTGGTAATAGTAGGGGAGGTAGTAGCAAATGACTGTCTAATTAGAGCGAGGGTCATTCGCATTCCTTCATGAATATTGTCCCCACCCACTTCCAGAATGTTCACTCAGTGCAGTTTAACACTTTGATATTACATTAATGTCCAGAGAGAGATTCCCATTTAATCTTTTGACATTACACTGAAGGATCACCACAAATTACTCCTCTATCTCTTCAACTATCCCCCTTAGGACTCTGGTCTATAGTTCATCTGGTCCAGGTGATTTATCCACTTTCAGGCCATTCAGTTTTTCTAGCACCTTTATCCTTGGTGATGGCCACCCTACTCGGCTTTGCCCCCTCACTCTGTTGAATTTTTGGGGTCTTACTCATGTCTTCCACTGTGAAGACTGACGTGAAGTAATTATTCTGTTCCTCAGGCGTTTCCTTGTTCACCAATCTTGTCTCTGTAGCATCATTTTCCAATGGCTCAATGTCCACTTTTGCCTCTTTTGCTCTTACTGTCTTCCTTTATACTACTGGCTAGCTTACCCTCCTATTTAATATTTTCCCTAATTTCTTTTGTTGCCCTCAGTTGGCTTTTCTAAGTTTACCAATCCTCTGGTTTCCCACTGCCTTTCGCCACATATAGATTCTCTTTTGCTTTTATGCTATCTCTGACTTTCCTAGTCAGTCATGGTTGCCTCATCCTCCCTGTACCATGCTGCTTTTTCCTCCGGATGAATCTCTGCTGTGTCTTCTGGATTACTTCCAGAAACTCTTGCTATTGCTGTTCCACTGTTTATCTTGCTTGGCTCCTCTTCCAGACAATTCTACCCAGATCCTCCCTTGTGCCTCTGCAGTTGCCTTTTCAGTGGTAATACTTCTACCTCTGATTGCATCTTCTCCCTCCCAAATTACACAGTAAATTTAATCATATTATGATCCTTGCCTCCTAAGGGTTCCTTCACCTTTTAAGCTCCCTTATCAAGTGTACCTCATTGCGCAACACTAAACCCAGTATTGCCTGTGCCCCAATGGGCTCCACCACAAGTTGCTCCAAAAAAGCCAGCTCGTAAACATTCCACAAATTCCTTTTCTTGCAATCTGCTGCCAGCCTGATTTTTCCCAGTCCACTTGCATATTGATATTCCCCCAGGATCACTAACTTTGCCTTTCCAACACATAATCTCTGTCTCCTGGAATGGGCGGCACGGTGGCAGTGGGCAGCACGGTGGCACAGTGGTTAGCACTGCTGCCTCACAGCGCCAGAGACCCGGGTTCAATTCCCGCCTCAGGCGACTGACTGTGTGGAGTTTGCACGTTCTCCCCGTGTCTGCGTGGGTTTCCTCCGGGTGCTCCGGTTTCCTCCCACACTCCAAAGATGTGCAGGTCAGGTGAATTGGCCATGCTAAATTGCCCGTAGTGTTCGCTTCGGCGGGTCGGTGTGTACTTGTTGGGCCGAAGGGCCTGTTTCCACACTGTAATCTAATCTAATCTTGTGCCCCAGCTCCTGACTATTGTTTGGAGCCCTGTACGTAACTCCAGTTATGTTTCTTTTACATTTTGTGGTTCCTCAATTTTGCCCACATTTTATACCATCTGACCCTACTCTTTGTTTCTAGTTATTGATTTTAATTTTAAGTTCTTACTAATAAGGCAACCCCACCCCCTCTGTCCACATGCCTATCTTTTCGATAGGATGTATATCCTTGAATATTCAGCACCTAATCCTGCCATCTTTGCAGCCACATCTCCATGCTGCCCACCACATCATATCTGCAAATTTCGATCTGGGTCACAAGCTCATTTACCTTATTCCTTGTACTGTCTTCAGTCCTGTATTAACCGTCCCCCCTCTTATTGTGATTCATTTGTCCAGTGTGTTTGAAGTTTGATTGCTAACCCTGCCCATACACCCTGTCCTATTTGTGTCTGTGATGGAGATTATGAAAACCTCTCCTGTGTTCCACACACTTACATCTCCTTTAATTCTGGTTTTCTAATTTCCCCATTCCCATCCACTTAGAGTCATAGAGATGTACAGCATGGAAACCGACCACTTGGAGCAAAACTGTTGAACCTGTTGTGTTCAAAAGCATCTATGGACTGGCACTGAATACTGGCCCAGCCAACAATGCTGACATCCTGTGGGCAAATTTTCAAAAATCATTATTGTCAAGCAGCATGACTGATTAACACTAACACTACTGGTAGTTCTACCTGCCAACGAGTGAGAACTTTTGTTAAAGATCTAAACAGCATTATAGTTAGGAAAATTTACATATCTATGATTCAACTTCTTTTAAGATAATGGCCAATAATAAATTCCGGCCCAGTGAACTATGCTGATATCCCGTTTTAGCAAAAAAAACTTCTGTTTAATGTTGGACTTGGTGGAAATCCCCCCTCTATCCTGTCGTGGTTGTAACTAGGTCAGCCAGGTGGACCTTTTTACAGAATGAGTTCCCTGATTGGGGCTGTTAATCTGGTCCAATCAGGGAGCTGTGGCTGATAGATTAATAACAGAAATG
The DNA here is from genome assembly GCF_037043375.1 of Chiloscyllium plagiosum. Taxonomy (NCBI): domain Eukaryota; kingdom Metazoa; phylum Chordata; class Chondrichthyes; order Orectolobiformes; family Hemiscylliidae; genus Chiloscyllium; species Chiloscyllium plagiosum. The sequence continues at coordinate 19,757,213 of NW_028270153.1, read as the reverse complement.
TAAGGCATCCTGTGCACTCTGAGAACTGGATCTGAGGGAGCTGGATCAGTGTCAAGAACTCTGTAAATAAAAAGTGATTTGGTGACATGATATCGGCCTCTATGGAGTTATTTCAGATCCAAAGACTAGAGGCTGTGAGAAATTTATCTAGAGGTACTTTTATGTATGCTTCAGTACCCTTTCCCCCACACGAGCCAAATTTAAAAAAAAACTGAAGTGTCTTGCTGGCTGTGGTTAGGTAGGAAAGTGGGAGAAGGTAGCTGTTTTTATCATGAGCTGAGAGTGAAATCTCATGTATGTTTAGTGATTTTTGATTTTACTCCAATTGGATTTTGAATTTGAAGACTTAATAAATTAGATCAACTTGGAATCTTGCTGTAACACCATAGCTGTAATCACTAAGTGGATCTTTTGCCTTACCATAACGAAATGTAGGGGGAATGAAAAGGATGATTGTCCTGCAGTGCACACGCACTCTCTGCAGTTATCAGGGCAAAATTGTAACAGGCAGTCAGGAGGTGAAGACTAACTTTTTGGTAGTCATTATGTTTGTTTCCTTATGACTGCCTTTGTTGAAGCAATGGAAATGGACAGAGAAATAGTGTTTGTTTGGAAGAACTGGATGGAGTTGCTCTTCAGATTTTAATTTGGAAAATTACCAGTATGTAGCAAGCAGAATTTTCCATTCATGTTCAGTTAGTGATTTTGCTTTGAATGAAAGTTATTTTCAAAATTTACAGTTTTCCCAAAAATAATTCAGTTTCTATCATGGCCTGGGGGATGGTTTGAATTGATTCAAATGGATAGGGAATTTATTAGTATAATTTGAATTTAGGTTTCTTCCATTGTTGCTGAAACACTATATACGTTGTCCAGCAAGAGGTTTAAGGGCATGTGAGGAATTCTTAAGAGTTCACATCAGATTTGATCATCTTTATGCACTCCAGTAGGGCTTCTGCTCTCATTCAACGTAGAATTATATTCAATTTTGTGTGAGAGTTTCTCGCAAAAATTTTAGTACATTTGTTAGTTTCCGGAGTTATTCTGTCATGATTTTCAGATGTTGATACTGCTGGACAAGTCAGATTTTAGAATGAAACCTGGTTTGATGGAGTTTTGTAGCATAGTGGCATTGTCACTGAATTATCAATCCTAAAACTAAAACAGTGCCAGAGAAATTCAAGTCTGGCAGCATCTGTGGAGAAAATATAGTAAATGTATTAAGTCCAGTGACCTACAGACTTTTTATTTATTCATTCGCAGGATGTGGGTTTCGCTGGCTAAGCCAGAAATTTTTGTCGATCCCTAATTGCCCAGAGGACAGTTAGGAGTCATAGAGGCAGAGATGTGCAGCACAGAAACAGGCCTTTTGCTCCAATTCGTCCATGCTGACCAGATATCCTAATGTAATCTAGTCCAATTTGCCAGTCAATCACATTGCTGTGGATCTGGAGTCACACTTAGGTTAGACCAGGTAAGGATGGCCATTTCCTTTCCTAAAGAACATTAGTGAACCTGGTTGCAGTTCTGATGAGTCACTGGACTTAACGCTAACTCTGTGCTCCCTACAGATTCTGCCTGTTGAGTTTCTCCAGTAATTAGGAATGGGCAAATAAATGTTGACTTGGTCAGAGACATTTGTAGCTGAAAATGTGTTGCTGGAAAAGCACAGCAGGTCAGGCAGCATCACTTCAGCTCTGATCTCCAGCATCTGCAGTCCTCACTTTCTCCTCAGAGACACTCGTATCCCATTTTTTTAAAAAAGTTGGAGGTCTGTTACTGAGAAGTAGTCATACAAGACTGCAGATTTCAATAGTTCCTGAATTGATGTGAAGTTAGCAAATTTCCCTGTCCAGAATGCTGAGAGATCTGATTTCAACCTGAATAGTGCTGCTGGTACAATAATGCAGTTAAAACAGTTTGAGAAGAGAGATTGAAGTGATAACTTAATCAAATATTTTAGTGGGAGAGCTTTGCAAACAGAAAACTATGAAAGCCATAGCACCTTCAAGTCTTCTGTTTGATTTTTTTGCCTAAAGTTTAATAACAGAATTAAGGGCGTTGCCACACTTAAATTTCATTCAAATTTTGCTTCCCACATCCTCTGCCCATACAGCACATAAGGAGTTAATTACTTGTCATAAGTTGAAGTTCAGCTAGTCTAACCTCGCTTTCTGATTGGATGTTGAAAGGTGAAAATAAAAGCACTGTAAACTTTTGACCCTTCAGTGATACTTGTTCTGTACAACGCCCACCGCTGGTGAATTGGAGAATGCTTTTACTGTAACCGGGAGATGGTATAACATGTAATATGTTGCATCTTATGATTCCCTTCTTTGAATTTTGAGCACAGGGAAAGTAATCGTTCCAAGTATCATTTAATTCCAAGTTTACAGCTCAAAACTTAAGTGTACTCCATATATAGTACTTCTAAAGTTTAAAGCTTCATAGTGTACTAAAGCATGATTTGGCCTGCAGTCTTCAAAAGCATCTCATTTTGGCACAATCATTGCATGGCTTAAAAACTGCTTCTACTAGCTCCTGTTTGCAGATGTCAAATGCTTAGAAGGAACAAATAAGGCATACCACCCGTTCTTTCCTGTTGGGATTGTATCAACATGTGTTTTCTCGGATTGGTAACTGCATGAAATTGCTTTAACAAGACACTAAAGTTGAGTTGGGTTATTCACAGACAGGGGCTTTTTTTAAATTATTGAATTTTCAGATCAAATGTCTAAAAGACGAATACCAGAATCTTGGAAAACTTCATGTTTTAAAGCTAATCTATGTGATGGTTCACATTTGATCCCTGAGAATAGCAGAACAGGTAGATAAGGTAACTAGGAAGGCCTGGGGGGATACTGCCTTTAGTTGGGCAATAAATAAGAGGTTATGCCAATATTGTATAAAATGCTGGTTAGGCCTGGAGTATTGTGGGAAATTTTGGTTACTGTTTTATAAGAAGGATGTGATTGCCCTTGGTGAGGGTGCAGAGCAGGTTTAACAGGATTTTGCCTGGGCAGGAGGATCTGAGCTAGAAGTTCAGACAGGGCAGTTTGACATTGAGAAGGGTCCTGATGGAGGTGTTTAACATTATCATGGTAATAGACAGGATGTGCTGGAAGGCATTTCTTTTTCGATTTGTAGGGTAGGGGTAATAGAGTTAAGGTAAGAAGTAGAAGGCTAAGAAGAGATTGATTTTTGATTTTTGTTTTTCACCAGCAGGTAGTAGGAATCTGGAACACTTTGCCTGAAAGAGGTTGAGTCCACAATTCTGCTAACATTTAAACAATATCTACTTGTGTGGCCATAGCTTCCAGGGCTAAAGAGATGGAAAGTTTAGGTTGGTGTAGTCAAATCTTTTTTGACTGATGCTAACATGATGAGGAGAAAGTGAGGTCTGCAGATGCTGGAGATCAGAGCTGGAAATGTGTTGCTGGAAAAGCGCAGCAGGTCAGGCAGCATCCAGGGAATAGGAGAATCGACGTTTCGGGCATAAGCCCTTCTTCAGGAATGAGGAAAGTTTGTCCAGCAGGCTAAGATAAAAGGTAGGGAGGAGGGACTTGGGGGAGGGGCGTCGGGACTGTGATAGGTGGAAAGAGGTCAAGGTGAGGGTGATAGGTCAGACTGGGGTGGGGGCGGAGAGGTCGGGAAGAAGATTGCAGGTTAGGAAGGCGGTGCTGAATTTGATGGATTTGACTGAGACAGGGTGGGGGGAGGGGAAATGAGGAAACTGGTGAAATCCGAGTTCATCCTTTGTGGTTGGAGGGTTCCTAGCCGGAAGATGAGGCGTTCTTCCTCCAACCGTCGTTTTGTTGTGGTCTGACGATGGAGGAGTCCAAAGACCTGCATATCCTTGGTGGAGTGGGAGGGGGAATTGAAATGTTGAGCTACAGGGTGGTTGGGTTGTTTGGTCCGGGTGTCCCAGAGGTGTTCTCTGAAACGCTCCGCAAGTAGCCGGCCTGTCTCCCCAATATGGAGGAGGCCACATCGGGTGCAGAGGATGCAATAGATGATATGTGTGGAGGTGCAGGTGAATCTGTGGCGGATATGGAAGTTTCCTTTGGGGCCTTGGAGGGAGGTGAGGGGGGAGGTGTGGGCGCAAGTCTTGCACCTCCTGCGGTTGCAGGGGAAGGTGCCGGGAGTGGAGGTTGGGTTGGTGGGGGGTGTGGATCTGACGAGGGAGTCACGGAGGGAGTGGTCTTTACGGAATGCTGATAGGGGAGGGGAGGGAAATATATCGTTGGTGGTGGGGTCCGTTTGGAGGTAGCGGAAATGACGGCGGATGATGCGCTGTACATGGAGATTGGTGGGGTGGTAGGTGAGGACCAGTGGGGTTCTGTCCTGGTGGCGGTTGGAGGGGCGGGGTTCAAGGGCGGAGGAGCGGGAAGTAGAAGAGATGCGGTGGAGGGCATCGTCGACCACGTCGGGGGGGGAAATTGCGGTCCTTGAAGAAGGAGGCCATCTGTGTTGTGCGTTTTTGGAATTGGTCCTCCTGGGAGCAGATGCGGCGGAGTCGAAGGAATTGGGAGAATGGGATGGCGTTTTTACAGGGGGCAGGATGGGAGGAGGTGTAGTCCAGGTAGCTGTGGGAGTCGGTCGGTTTGTAGTCGATGTCCGTGTTGATTCGGTCGCCTGAGATAGAAATAGAAAGGTCGAGGAAGGGGAGGGAGGAATCTGAGACTGTCCAGGTGAATTTGAGGTCGGGGTGGAAGGTGTTGGTGAAGTGGATGAACTGTTCAACCTCCTCGTGGGAGCACGAGGCGGCGCCGATACAGTCATCGATGTAGCGGAGGAAAAGGTGGGGGGTGGGGCCAGTGTAGTTGCGGAAGATGGATTGTTCCACATATCCTACGAAGAGGCAGGCATAGCTGGGGCCCATGCGGGTGCCCATGGCTACTCCTTTTGTTTGGAGGAAGTGGGAGGATTGGAAAGAGAAGTTGTTCAGGGTGAGGACCAGTTCCGTCAGTCGAAGGAGGGTGTCAGTGGAAGGGTACTGGTCGGTACGGCGGGAAAGAAAGAAGCGGAGGGCTTTGAGTCCTTCGTGATGGGGGATGGAGGTGTACAGGGACTGGATGTCCATGGTGAAAATAAGGCGTTGGGGACCGGGGAAGCGAAAATCATGGAGCAGGTGGAGGGCATGGGTGGTGTACCGAACGTAGGTGGGGAGTTCTTGGACTAAGGGGGACAGGACCGTGTCAAGGTATGCGGAGATGCGTTCGGTGGGGCAGGAGCAGGCGGAGACAATGGGTCGGCCGGGGCAGTCAGGTTTGTGGATTTTGGGCAGGAGGTAGAAGCGGGAGGTGCGGGGTTGTGGGACTATGAGGTTGGAGGCGGTGGATGGGAGATCCCCCTAGGTGATGAGGTTATGGACGGTCACCTTCATTCCCCTACGCTCCCGGATTAATGAATTCAACACGCGGCGTGACATCGAACAATTCTTCTGCCGCCTTCGCCTCCGTGCCTACTTCTTTAACCAAGACTCCCGCCCACCCTCTGACGACCCCTTCTCCCGCCTCCAATACACCCCATCCACCTGGACACCCCGTGCTGGCCTCCTACCTGCCCTCGACTCTTCATAGCCAACTGCCGCCGCGATATTAACCGCCTCCTGAACTCCCCCACCCCACTCACCCACTCCAACCTCTCACCCTCGGAACGCGCAGCCCTCCACTCACTCCGTTGCAACCCCAACCTCACTATCAAACCAGCAGACAAGGGAGGCGCGGTAGTAGTTTGGCGCACCGACCTCTACACCGCTGAGGCCAAACGCCAGCTCGCAGATACCTCCTCCTACTGCCCCCTTGACCATGACCCCACCCCCCACCATCAAACCATCATCTCCCAGACCGTCCATAACCTCATCACCTCGGGGTATCTCCCATCCACCGCCTCCAACCTCATAGTCCCACAACCCCGCACCGCCCGCTTCTACCTCCTGCCCAAAATCCACAAACCTGACTGCCCCGGCCGACCCATTGTCTCCGCCTGCTCCTGCCCCACCGAACTCATCTCCGCATACCTTGACACGGTCCTGTCCCCCTTAGTCCAAGAACTCCCCACCTACGTTCGGTACACCACCCATGCCCTCCACCTGCTCCATGATTTTCGCTTCCCCGGTCCCCAACGCCTTATTATCACCATGGACATCCAGTCCCTGTACACCTCCATCCCCCATCACGAAGGACTCAAAGCCCTCCGCTTCTTTCTTTCCCGCCGTACCGACCAGTACCCTTCCACTGACACCCTCCTTCGACTGACTGAACTGGTCCTCACCCTGAACAACTTCTCTTTCCAATCCTCCCACTTCCTCCAAACAAAAGGAGTAGCCATGGGCACCCGCATGGGCCCCAGCTATGCCTGCCTCTTCGTAGGATATGTGGAACAATCCATCTTCCGCAACTACACTGGCCCCACCCCCCACCTTTTCCTCCGCTACATCGATGACTGTATCGGCGCCGCCTCGTGCTCCCACGAGGAGGTTGAACAGTTCATCCACTTCACCAACACCTTCCACCCCGACCTCAAATTCACCTGGACAGTCTCAGATTCCTCCCTCCCCTTCCTCGACCTTTCTATTTCTATCTCAGGCGACCGAATCAACACGGACATCGACTACAAACCGACCGACTCCCACAGCTACCTGGACTACACCTCCTCCCATCCTGCCCCCTGTAAAAACGCCATCCCATTCTCCCAATTCCTTCGACTCCGCCGCATCTGCTCCCAGGAGGACCAATTCCAAAAACGCACAACACAGATGGCCTCCTTCTTCAAGGACCGCAATTTCCCCCCCGACGTGGTCGACGATGCCCTCCACCGCATCTCTTCTACTTCCCGCTCCTCCGCCCTTGAACCCCGCCCCTCCAACCGCCACCAGGACAGAACCCCACTGGTCCTCACCTACCACCCCACCAATCTCCATGTACAGCGCATCATCCGCCGTCATTTCCGCTACCTCCAAACGGACCCCACCACCAACGATATATTTCCCTCCCCTCCCCTATCAGCATTCCGTAAAGACCACTCCCTCCGTGACTCCCTCGTCAGATCCACACCCCCCACCAACCCAACCTCCACTCCCGGCACCTTCCCCTGCAACCGCAGGAGGTGCAAGACTTGCGCCCACACCTCCCCCCCTCACCTCCCTCCAAGGCCCCAAAGGAAACTTCCATATCCGCCACAGATTCACCTGCACCTCCACACATATCATCTATTGCATCCTCTGCACCCGATGTGGCCTCCTCCATATTGGGGAGACAGGCCGGCTACTTGCGGAACGTTTCAGAGAACACTTCTGGGACACCCGGACCAAACAACCCAACCACCCTGTAGCTCAACATTTCAATTCCCCCTCCCACTCCACCAAGGATATGCAGGTCTTTGGACTCCTCCATCGTCAGACCACAACAAAACGACGGTTGGAGGAAGAACGCCTCATCTGCCGGCTAGGAACCCTCCAACCACAAGGGATGAACTCGGATTTCACCAGTTCCCTCTTTTCCCCTCCCCCCACCCTGTCTCAGTCAAATCCATCAAATTCAGCACCGCCTTCCTAACCTGCAATCATCATCCCGACCTCTCCGCCCCTACCCCAGTCTGACCTATCACCCTCACCTTGACCTCTTTCCACCTATCACATTCCCGACGCCCCTCCCCCAAGTCCCTCCTCCCTACCTTTTATCTTAGCCTGCTGGACAAACTTTCCTCATTCCTGAAGAAGGGCTTATGCCCGAAACGCGATTCTCCTATTCCCTGGATGCTGCCTGACCTGCTGCGCTTTTCCAGCAACACATTTCCAGCTAACATGATGAGCCAAGTGTATACCTTTTGTACAATGACTGATTCTACATTTGAAATCCAGATCTCTTTAATTGTAGTCTTGCTCATAGCATTTATGCATGGGCAAAACTTTGAGAGGTGTACAATCATTGGTGCACACCCAATAATGCTAAGTCGGTTGATCTATGACTGACGTTCTAAATAGTGGGTACAAGTAAGGTGTGTCACTGGTGGACGATTGGATCTATTTTTATTGTCCGCCTTTCATATTGGCTTTCCCCTTAGTCTCAAAGGTGCTTGCATGTAGCATCTTTAGACATCATGATTTATGGATACTTTTCCCACTGCCAATTATACCACTTCAGGGAGTCCTGGAAGATTTTGCATGGGGCCTCTATGTTCAGTTTCAGTGGTCATGCAACACCATCTTGGGCAGGTGACATATCTACCTGGGCAACATGAATTGCCAACACAACTGGCTTATCAAGGCTATTTTGAGTTTTTCAATGTTTGTGATGCAGTCTGCCAGCCTATCTTGGAGTCATAGTCACATAGGAGAAAGTGAGGACTGCAGATGCTGGAGACCAGAGTTGAAAAATGTGGTGCTGTGTTTTTCCAGCACCACATTTTTCAATGTCATAGTCACAACACATGGAAACAGACTCTGGTATATCCCTCAATGGTTTCCCATTCATGTACCTATCAAAATGTCTTTTAAATGTTACAACTGTACTTGCATCTACCACTTCCTTCATTCCACATACAAACTACCCTCTGTGGAAAAAGTTGCCCGCACGTCCCTTTTTAAAAACCATTCTTCTCTCATCCTATGCGCCCCCCCCCACCACCATCCAGAACTCTTCCACCCTAGGGAAAATACTTTTTTTGCTATTCACCTTTATCTATGCCCCTCAATTTTCTAAACCTCCTATAAGGCCACTCTTCAACCCCTTTGCTTGAGTGAAAAAAGCCTCAGCCTATCCAGCCTCTCCTTATAACTCACTCTACACTCCCAATGACATCCTTGTAAATCTTTTCTGAACCCTTTTCAATGTAATAGGATCCTTCCTATAGCAGGGCAATCGGAACTGAACACAGTATGCCAAAAGTGGCCTCGCCAATGTCCTGTACAACTTCAGCATGATGTCCCAACTCTCTTTATACTCAATGGTCTGAGCAACGAAGGCCCATCTTTGGGAAACAGTGCTGATGGCAGTACCCTAGAAGGCTTACATAATGGTCTGACAGGATCCATGACAATACAAAGAGTGGTGAGAATTGCAGCTTTGTACACCATGTTTAGTCTTTGCACCATGTCCATGGTTGGCACTCACTTGTTTAGAGTCAGAGAGACCCTTCATTCCAACTTGTCCATGCTGACCAGATATCCTAAATTAATTCCATTTGCAAACATTTGGCTCATATCCCTCTAAACCCTTCCCATTCATTTCCCATCCAGATGCCTTTTTAAATGTTATTGTCCCAGTCTCCTCCACTTCCTCTGGCAGCTCATTCAATATATACACCACTCTCTGCATGAAAAAATTGCCCCTTGGGTCCCTTTTTAAAAATTTTTCCCCTCACCCTAAATCTATGCTGTCTAGTTCTGGACTCTTTCTTCCCCCCCCCCCTCCTCCCCTCCCCTCTTTTTTTTCTCCCCCCCCCCCCCCAATCTTGGGGAAAAGACCTTGGCTATCCACCCTATCCATGATCCTCATGATTTTATAAACCTCTAAGGTCACCCCTCAGCCTCCGATATTCCAGGGAAAACAGCCCCAGCTTATTCAGCCTCTCCCTATAACTCAAACCTTCAAACCCTGGCAACATTCTTGTAAATCTCTAAAAATGTTCAAATTACTTTTGAAGGCTGATGACTTTTGTCCACTTCCTTATCTATGGTGTTATCAAATGAGGTGAGGTGACCCTCTCCAAATACGTGAATTACACTTGGAAAAAACCTCCAATCTAGAAGCATGTATAAACACCATTGTTAAAGTCTTCTGTTGCCTTCTACGGCATCATGTTGAAGATAGTGATCAAAGGATCAGCACACATCCCTACTTCACATCGGTGGAGGTGTAGAAGGGACTCCAATTTGTTGTTGTGGTTGCCTTGTTCGTACCGATTTTCATGAAACTCTCTTACCATTGCCAGTAACCTGGATGGGGATTCAAGAATGAGAATTTTCCACAGTCCATTTCAAATGTTGGATGCCTTGGTAAAGTTGATGAAGATCATGTTCAGGCCTTTGTTTTGCTTGCAACCCTCGCATTTATCAGAATGCGAATATCACATCTGTGGTGCCTCTTGTTTGATGTGAAACTGCAGTGGTTTTTTGGAAGGTTTTTATGGTCAGCAAAATCATCTTCAGATGTTTTCTACTGCTCGAATACAAGGTGATCCACTGTAGTGGAACATTCTGACAGTTTCTCCTTTTTTTATTTTTGTACAAAGTTGATGGCATCCTGCCCTCTTCCCAGTAGAACATGAATAACACTTGGGGTTCCATATTGAGCTCTTCGTTTGGTTAATGGTAGTCACAGTTGCCTCCAGATTTGGACTTTCATATGGTTCTCTTTTGCGATGTAGTTTGCAGTTGATGGCAGTATCATGAACTGTGCACTTTGCTCTAGGGAGTGTTTAACAACCGCTTTGACAGAGATCCAGGACTGACTACATGTTTGTATGTAGTGTCTTGTTGTCTGTGCTCCTCAGGAGCCTTTCGTTTTGATATAATGGTGCACAGATTTTAATAAATATTTTAACAAGCTTTCTTCTTTTGCCGGTATCGGTGTATTATTGCTGACTTTCTTTGCAGGTGTGATCAGTCAGTCATTTTGGTTGTTCCTCTGTTTCCTCCGGTACTCCATACTTGATGGTAAACTGTTCTTCTTGGCTAATCAGTTGAGCTTGATGATGGATCTCATTTTATTGCTGGCAAATCTTGCATTTCATTCACCAGTCCCTGCTGTTCTTGGTGCTGGATCCAATCACCTAGTTGGAAGTATTCAGTGATGGAGCCTTGTATTCCCACTATTCTTCTGGAGTGGATTCAACACTGAGATCAGTGTGTATTAGTTTTATTCAGTTTGTAACATTGCTTGATGTCTATCTTTGCAAGATGTGGTTTCAAGTTGTTGACTGCATTTATTTGGTTTGTGTCTGTCATTCTCTAGGTCACATTGGTTTATGAAGACATACATAGAACATTACAGCGCAGTACAGGCCCTTCGGCCCTCGATGTTGCGCCAATCTGTCATAACAATCTGAAGCCCATCTAACTTACACTATTCCATGTACGTCCAATTGCTTGTCCAATGACGACTTAAATGTACTTAAAGTTGGCGAATCTACTACCATTGCAGACAAAGCATTCCATACCATTACTACTGAGTAAAGAAACTACCTCTTACATCTGTACTATATCTGTCACCCCTCAATTTAAAGCTATGCCCCCTTGTGCTCGGCGTCACCATACTTGGAAAAAGACTCTCCTTTTCCATCCTACCTAACCCTCTGAGTTTCTTATTGGAGTGGGCGTGCAATTGCATGATTGTGAAGCAGTCTTTTTTTCATTGAAAGAACACCCTGCCTATTTGCACAAAGATCTAAGCCTATTTTTCCTAACCGGTTTCGACTCCATGGTTTCTGAGTACTCCCTTCCTTGTCAGGCTCTCCATGGTAAACTGTGGGATTGAAAATGCCAAAGATAACTACTTTGTTCTGAGGAGGGACAATCTGCAAGAGTTGATGGATAGCTCTGTAGAACTGATCCTTGTTGCTGGGTTAACCTTCATGGTTAGATATAAATGATTAGATTCCCTACAGTGTGGAAACGGGCCCTTCGGCCCAACAAGTCCTCACCGACCCTCCAAAGAGTAACCCACCCAGACCCATTTCCCTCTGAATGATGCACCTAACGCTATGGGCAATTTAGCATGGCCAATTCACCTGAGCTGATGATAAACTTGCATACTGCTTGTCTGGCAGTGGGAGGCCAATGGACATAATGTGTTCTAGTGGTCAGTTGGCAGACTTCAAATTTTGCTGGTGATCGTTTTCTTTTCCATGAAATCGAAACCAGAGAGGCATTGTTCATCCTGAGGTCTATTTGAGGTTTAATCAGCATTACATTCGATCAGACCACTTTGCTCCAAAAAATAGACCTTGCTCAGGGTGGCTGTATCAATGTTTTGTCCTGCTTGCTCATGGATTGCTGAGGCTGGCCATCATTGGTAGTGACTTGTCACTTAAGTTGAGCATTCTTTAACCTGTTTCAGAATTTTTCATCTTCTCTCACTTTTTGAACTCGGTTAGGACTTTGTGGTTTTTTTTTCTTTATTGCAAACCGGCCACATTAAGAGTAGCATGATGACTGCACCAAGGTATATTTGTTTTGGAGCATCTTTTTCTCGGCTCCTTTTCAGTTCCGGATCAAACAATTCTGTGGTTCAATTAGAAAAAATATTGTCAAAGCATGATTGGGGTAGGCGATACATAGTGTTAAATATTGAACTGGTCTAAATGGTGAGTATGTCATGTTTAAGTTTGACTCATTTTGCAACCAAAATTACTTTTCAAAAAACTGTATACACAGATTTTTTTTGGTCTACTGTTCTTCTAATTTCAAACCCACATTATGTTTATGCACTAATATTTGGGAGCAAGTTCAGTGATTTGGTTTCAAACTTCAACAGTATCATCTAACATTCTTTGATTTCTAATTTAAATAAGAAATGTCCAGTTTTGTTGGAATTTCAGGAAGTGAAAAGGACTTCAGTACAGATTTTGACATGTCTAAGAGCCATTCGTTCAACAATTTTGGATTTAGGTATTTGAGTGAGGCTAGAACAAAGCTTTAGAACGCACAAAAAAACCTGTTCTTTTAATAAGCCTCTGATTATATTCCAAGTCTCAAGCTGCCACTGACCCTACTTCTTTCACTCTGCCACTGACCCTACTTCTTTCACTCTGCCAACCTTCCAATCCCTATCTTTACTTACATATTTACTCAAATGGATTAAACTTGAATATTGAGAACTTGCAAATCCCATACGAATTGCTTCAATTCAACTCCAGTTAATAAACCAGTATGGATTTCAAAATTTTGTAGGAACGGATAAGGTTTGGAGGTGTTTGTGGTCATGGAAACAGGAAATATTTTCAGGAGTTTGAAGTCCTTATTTTCGTTATAAATCAAGTTTTTGTCACATTACTGCAAAGATTAGTTTTGAGAGCAAGTGGGGCACTAAATGTGGATATAGTTTTTATTTGCCTCATTACTTGATTTCAAAGTGAAGTGATTCAAGATGTACAGCTCTTCATGGAAACCTGTATAATGGACTTCTTTTCTATTAAATTAGATGAGACAACATTTCACAATTTGGTACTGCGACTAATATGAAATATGCCCTACTGTGCATCAGAGAGCTAATGATCAAGCAGACAAAATTGGGAAGACACATTCCATTGTTGGCCTGGATTCTACCATGTGGTATGGAGTAGTATAAAGTCCTAATGTGCTGCAGGTGTGTTTGTGCATCAATCTGGGCAGGTATGATGAGCTGAATGGCTTTTTTTTTTCTATGTTGATCCATCAATTGTATGTATTTTCTAATCAACCTGTTCAGATGTTATTACACAGCTCTGGAGTCAGTGGGACTTAACCTATGGCCTTCTGGCTCAGAAGTAGGGAGATACCACATTCCACCTGCCCTCCATTTCAGTACTTCATATTTGTGTCAAATGTATGTATATTTAAGATGGCGAATTGCAGCGTATTTCTACTTTTGGCAAGAGTGTTGTGATATTCAGCTACTTGTGATGGGGAATTGTAAGTTTCCAACACTACTTTGAGGTTTGAAATGAGTCGCAGAAACTTCAGACAAAACATGTTTCAGTTGGAACAACAAGATGGAAAATTACATAGCAAACAAAGCAAACATGGAAATTGCTGGAAAAGCTCAGCAGGTCTGGCAGTATCTGTGGAGAGTAAGCAGAGTTGATGTTTTGGGTCCAGTGACCCATCACCGCTTCAGATTACAAAAGTAGTTTTCCTTTTGTAATTGTATGTAGAAGTGTGAAGTTTGTTACCCTTAGTTCAGATCGGAGCTGTTGTAAGCCCAAACTATTTAAGAAGCTCTGAGCTTCATGCCCTGTTTTGCTCTTGCCCCATCGCCCCCATCTACATCCTGAGAAATAATTTTGGTATCATAACATAGGTTAGCACGTAATGGATGCTGAAGCAACCCTGTTTCAACAGTTGTTGACAGCATCCTTAATCGTGTACAACAGTTTCATAAAGTTGCTTACATTGAAGTAGTATGAAACTATTCTGCTCTTGTTTCCTTGCAGAAGCTCTATTCCTGGATTAATCAGATCTGCTGCTACATCATAAGCATTTGAAAGATTGATTTATTAATAGCACTTTTTATTTCAAAACTAGTAAAAGGAAGAACTCTGGCATGTGGATCACTCTCCAAGCCAGGTGTCTGCTTAATTAAGATCTACGAAGTTGACATAGTGAGTGTTCCCTGAAACAGTGATGCAAATGACTAGACTTAGTTTTATTTGACCGAATATTTCAAAGTTGCAATATGTTCATCTCCCATTGAGCCTATCTGGATGTTCGTTATCATGCTTGTTCTTTCTCATATTACATTTAATCTCAGCAATTTATACTTTTATTTCTCTTTCCACTGTGTGTGACTGTCCTTTTAAATGTATTTGGCTACTTGCCTCAAATGATTCGTGATTGAGTTCCAAATTTTGACCATTCTCACTTTACAGTCTTTTGCTGGTTTCCCTACTTAATTTATTAGTGACTATCATGTCTATGTCCCCTATTTCCGGTTTGGAAGTAGAAATGTCTTTGTCAGGTCACTTACTGACGTTCACCTTTCTAGAAAATAAACCTTCTAGATACAACACTCCATTCTGCTATCATTTTAAATAAATCTTATTGCAATTTTTCTAATGCGCCTCACTTCTTTGTACCATGGAGACCAGAAATTTTATTTTGATTAAATTTTCATGGGATGGGGACTTCACTGGCATGTCTGCATTTTATTGCCCATTCTAATGGCTGAGAGGGCAGTTGAGAGTTGAGCACATGGCCAGCCTTTTCTAACCTGACCTCCATGTCACTCCAGACCCAGAGCAGATTTCCTTCCCTATATTAAGTTGAATTGGGTGTTTTTTATTTTGAGAACACAGTGGTTACATTGTCATGAAGCAACCTTTTTTAATTCCAATTTTTTTATTGAATTCAAATTTTACCATCTGTTGTGGTGGGTTTTGAGCCTGTTTTTCCCAGGGCATTAGCCTGAGGTTCTGGATTATTAGTGCAGTTGACTTAATAGTATAACTGTACAAGTTTGTCAACTTCTCTGGTTTTTTTAATTCTATACTTCAGTAATTTTTTTTAAATAATGATTTTACTAACCTGGGTTGCTTCATTTTAGTAATCTAATCTTTGTAACCCCTCTCAGCCCCGTTTTTATATTCTCTTCAAAGAGAAGGCAGCTTCCTGTTTTCCTGCCCAAAAGCTATTACCTCATACTAATCAATATTGAAGTTCATTTGCCTGTTATGCATCTATTCTGCAATCTTGTTTTGCTTTTGTGTATTTTGGCATGAAATGTTTACATTTCCTGAGTTCAAATTCTTTGTGAAGAAGGACAATAGTAGCCACAGCACCAATTTTTGTAGAATATAATTTTTTCACAATTTTACACAAGAAATCCGACCAACATCCTTTAAGTCCGACAAGGAGAACGATCCATTTGGATACAGAACTGGCTTGAAGGTAGAATACAGGGGTGTGATGAAGCGTTATTTGTCAGACTGGAGTCTTGTGACCAGCGGTGTGCCACAAAGATCAGCTGAGAAAAGCTGGGTCCACTGCTTTTCGTCATATATATAAATGATTTGGAATTGAACATGAGGTACAGTTAGTAAGTTTGCAAATGACACCAAAATTGGAGATGCACTGGACAATGAAGGTTACCCCAGATTACATCAGGATCTTGATCAGATGGGCCAATGGGCTGAGGAGTGGAGTTTAATTTAGATAAATGTGAGGTGCTGCAGTTTGGAAACACATGAAACGTGTATAACTCCTGTCCTAATGGTGAGGTCCTGGGGAGTGTTGCTGAACACAGACCTTGGCGTGCAGGTTCATTGAAAGTGGAGTAAGTAAGTAGTTTAGTGAAGGTGTTTGTGTTTTTTTGTTGGTCAGAGCATGGAGGATAGGAGTTGGGAGGTCATGTTGCGGCTGTACAGGACATTTGGTTTGGGCACTTGGAATATTGTGTGCAGTTCTGGTCCAAGAGGAAGGATGTTGTGAAATTTGAAAAAGTTAAGACTTGCAAGGATGTTGCCAGGTGTGGAGCTACAGGGAGAGGCTGAATAGGCTGAGGGGTGACCTTTATAGAGGCTTGTTTACAAAACAATCATGAGGGGCATGGATAGTGTAAAAAGACAAGGTCTTTCCCTTGGGGTGGGGGAATCTGGCAGCTGTCGGGAAGCAGGAGAAGAACAAGCAAGTCAGAAAAAAATGAAGCAAATGTTTAAATGATGTTTCATGTTTAAAATCAAGTTTAAAAATTGTCGAGCAAATTTTTACCCCAAAATTTGATTTTGTAATAGACTTTTGGAGTTTTTTGGGATAACTTGTATGTTTTACTCCTTCAGATCCATCTCAATAGGTCCAACTTATCAGCTGTATAGTCCCACATGAACTGAGCCCAAGGTGGAATTTGGAACACTGCTAGCTTTGTTAAGTGTCTATGGTCAATCATTTGGTAGCAGCTTACTCAGCCCTGTCTGGAGACAGGATTCTTTCTGGGCGTTCAGAAGCGATTGTAAAAAAGCAGAGTGTTATATTAAATTAGGTCAGCAGAACATATAATTTTTGTTGAAATAGAAGCCTGTAATTTCACATTGTTAAAACTCCCTCATTCTGTTGGTCTTAAAAATAAGTTTGTGCTGGGAGCTACTATGGAAGAACATGTCTGTGCATGCATATGAATGCAACTGTTTCATAAATGTCTGCAACATTTTTAAAAATTGGCACAGTAATGCATCTTAAGCAATGGAATTGCTGATTGTTAAAGAGGGCAAGGGTTAGGTTTGAGAGCCTTTTTCATGACTTGCAGAATTTGTAATACAGTGTACCTTTGGAGAGGGCAAACTCTATATTCTCTGGCCGAGCTAAGGACCTAAGTTTAAGTAATTATGGCTTCAAAGAGCTAAAATTATCAACATCATAACCCTAAAATAATATTTCTTATTTGCTTCCTGTGTTTGGTCAGCATTAAGAAAATCAACTTTTGTTGCTGCACCAGGTTGAATTTTCCATTTCCCAGAGAGTGGATTGCTTATTAGGGCCGACTTATTTGACTTGGTAACTATAGTCTCTTTTTTGCTTTGAGGTGAATTGCCAAATGGCTGAGAGCTGACCTTTCTCCAAGTTTGGAAATAGGCAGCATTGAGACTCACTTGTTACAAACAACATGTTACCAAATGTCTGTCTGAGATCTAACAACCAGTACAAGTACATACATGGTGGAGAACTTTGCCAGAACTATTTGCCAGTCTGTTTTTATTTGCTGTGTTTCACAGATGGTTTACATTTAGACGGAATCAAATCAATGAGTTGATCATCTTTGATATAGTTTTGCCAAAGAAAAATAAGTTTGTTTTGGGAATGAAGAAACTTATCTAGATGATCACCACCAAAATCATGAGCTTAAATGCTGAAAACAGAAGTGTTGACCAAGACCTATGCTCCTGCCTTTAGACCTTTGGAACTGATACATGAATTTTTAATACATGGAGGATTATCCTATTGTGCAAGAGATATCTGAAGAAAATATCTTGTATACAATTTACACTTCTGTAGCATCATGTGTGTTGCAGCAATTCCTTGATTTGATATTTTTCAGAAAATGTTCACTGAGTAACTGAGAATGCTTTTTTTAAAGTTTAATTGTATACAACTGGTCAGAGATATCTGTACATCTCTCCCTAACTGGTGAAGGGAATTAATTTATGTATGATTTAGATCAACTCTTTCACCACCACCTCCTCGATTTGAATTGAGCACATAACCCTTTCAGATACCTGCAAAAGTCCGATGTGAAATGAACTTGTGCAGTTTCAAACTAGTTTAGTTGTGTGTGTGGACTCAATTTGCCAATATACATTATGACTGAGTTTTTGCAAAAGTATTGGCCCATTGGTGCACTGTTTGGACGTTTACTTTGCATTGAATGTTGTGTGGTGTTTGCTAGCCAAACTCAACACAGATTGGGAATTGAATTGTTTTCCTCCTTTTTGTGATCTTTGTCTAGGAGATAAATCACTCTCGCCTTAAGCAGAAAATCTATTTTAAAAAAAATAGAATAAACTCCTCAGCCGAAAACCTTCAAAACATCTTAAAACTTTGTTTTTTGCTAGAGTTTTTGACTATAATTAACTTTTAATTTTGCACAAATTACTAATGTCTTATATTTAATAGTTATTTGTTTGAAACAAGTTCTTATGATATGGGGTGGGGTTGACTGATAATACAGCTCTTTTGTTTTACATCCAAGTAATTTTGAATAATAATTTGCATCTTTAATGAACATAGGATATTTTAAGAGAATTTCTGAAGCAGGATCCACGTTCATATCCACTTAATTGTATGTTGACGTATGCAGACACCATGTATTGTGTGTCTGTTTAATATTTTATATAGCTATAAAACAAAGTGATTTGGGCTCCTTGTCCATGAATAACAAAAAGCAAACATCAAACTTCAGTGGATATTAAGGAATGCAAAGGGAATTGAATATAAAAACAGGGAGGTTTTGTTAGAACTAAAAGTCAGCTGGAACAGTTATGGGCCCCTTATCTTAGGAAAGATATTATGGCATAGGAGACAGTCCAGAAAAGGCCTGAGGTTGATTCAGGGTATAGAGGGACTGTCTTATGAGGAATGGTTGAACAGTTGCACCTGTATTTGGAATTTAGGAAAAATGAGTGGTGGGATTGGGTAATATGTAGCATTCTTGGGGGACTTGACAGGATAGATGTAGAAAAGTTGTTTCCCTTTGTGGGAGAGTCTAGGACTAGAGGGAATAATCTTAGAATAAGAAATAGCATTTTTAAAATAGACCTGAGGATGAAGTTCTTTTGGGGGTAATAAATCCATGGAGTTTCTTTTTACCGTGGAGAGCTGTCAAGGCTGAGTCATTGGATATATTCAAAACTGAGAGACCATTTTTAATTTTAAAAATCACACGTCCAGCCCAGTCCATCACTGGCTTCTTAAATGAAGGTTTTTAATTGGAAGTGGAATCAAGGGTTTTGGGGAAAAGGCAGAAAGATTATCTGATCTACTGGGATTTCTATTTTAAAATAGATTAACTTTGATCAAAATATTTTTTGGGAAGGATAGGATATTTTTTGATAAAGTCACTATAATCTCAGAAAACCATAGGGCTGTGCCCTCATCAGAGGGAGGTGCCTGGTGATTAGTTTAACCTGACTGGTCAAACTTTGTGTGTTGAGAAGATCGGACTTTCATGCTGAAAAGGAATTTTTTTTTAGTGCGGAAACAGGCCCTTCGGCCCAACAAGTCCACACCTACCCTCCAAAGAGCAACCCACCCAGACCCATTCCCCTACATTTACCCCTTCACCTAACACTACGGGCAATTTAGCATGGCCAGTTCACCTAACCTGCGCATTTTTGGATGGTGGGAAGAAAGCGGAGCACCCGGAGGAAACCCACGCAGACACTGGGAGAATGTGCAAACTCCACACACAGTTGCCTGAGGCGGGAATTGAACCCAGGTCTCTGGCGCTGTGAGGCAGCAGTGCCAACCACTGCCACTGTGCTGCCCAAGATTATTAGTTGGATTCCCTACAATGTGGAAACAGGCCCTTTGGCCCAACTAGTCCACACTGACCCTCTGAAGAGACCCATTTCCTTCTGACTAACGCACCTAACGTTACGGGCAATTTAGCATGGCCAATTCACCTGACCTGCACATCTTTGGACTGTGGGAGGAAATCCACGCAGACACAGAGAATGTGCAAACTCCACACAGACAGTTGCCTGAGGCTGGAATCTAACCTGGGACCCTGGTGCTGTGAGACAACAGTGCTAACCACTGAGCCACCATGCTGCCCTTGAACCCATGCAGTTGGCTTCACTCTGCCTAATCCCCTTTTGAGTGACTTGTCTTTGTTTTGAAAATTATATATTTAAGTTAAATGCCAGGCAGGAGAGTACCCATGATGTTTGTGGATGGAATGTTTATGCTGCTAAGTTTATAAATAAACAAGAAACCCTTGGGTTTGCTTTTGACTTGAATTCGGAAGAGTGAACAGTTTTCCCCTATTGGGGAATGAACGTTTAGTTCAGGAGAACAAATTTTCGTAGTTGAGGTGTTGTTAAATCGGGGCATTTCACACTGGCAAAGGTTAGATAGAAGTCTTTTAGAACTGACAAAGTTTAAGTCTTCAGAATTGAGAGAGGTTCAAACTTTTGGAATGGCAGTGCATAACTGTCTTAGGAGGTTAAGAAAGAATGGGAAGAATCAGCTAAATAAAGATTGTGTTGAGATAAGAATAATACTTCTCTGGAATTGAGTATCTGTATGAGTGTTAGGAAATAGGTTGAAACTTTTAGTGTTGTTAGTTCTTTTTAACTGTCAAATATATTTCACTATACTTAGTTTTCTGCAATCTGTTATGGGCTAGACCAAACCCGCTTCAAATATATCAAGGAGATAGGGTCTAGGCTAACTTTTGTCTTATTCAGAGGCAAGTGTAAGATACTATGTTTCGGATGTAATTTGATTTGGTTGTACTACCTCGCTTTTAGCAAAACACACTTTATTCTTACCCCCAGTTAAAATACAAAGAAAGAAAAGTTGGTATAACTTTATTAGCAAACTTAATCTATTATTCTGTTATATAATTAGTAAACAGCAACAATTCCAATATTGTAACAACCCATAAACACATCCTTGGTAAAGATAAATTTGGTAAAATAGATGGTCTCACATGCAATATTTTTCCAATCCAGGAGGAAAGAACACAGCAAATTCTGGCCAAGAGAGAGAATTTTATCTTTTAGAATCCCATGGAATCACTCCTTTTTGTACATTCCACATATACATGGATGATATCCAGTCATGTTTCACCACTTTTGCGCTCTACTTCTCATGCTGTTGTCTGACATTGAGCATTGAACAATACTTTTCTGAACAAAGTAGAATTGTAGTCAAGTCAAAAGAGCAGATCATCTGTAATTAATGAACAATCAAATTCTAACATGATGGCAACACAGGGGATGTAGTGTTGCTCAAGCGTGTTTAAGATGCTGGTCATTTAAGCTAGTGGAGTAGCACCTTTGACCTGAGATGGAATGAGTAGCAAGAAATTATCTGGCTGTGAGAATGTAACCTCCCTGTGGGTAGAAGTAAGACATAACAAGGAGAAGTTGATGTTGGAAGTTGCCAGGCACTATATACAGTAGGGCAAATAATAAATGAGTAGATAACTAGGGCATATGAAAAAGGACAGTACGTTAATCATTAAGTGACTTCAGTCCTGTAAATTGGAAACATCACAAGTGGAAGAAGCCATTCTTCATTCCTGATGAAGGGCTTTTGCCCGAAACATCGATTTTCCTGCTCCTTGGATGCTGCCTGACCTGTGCTTTTCCAGCACCACTCTAACCTAGACTAAATAGGTGGGAGGGCAAGTGGTAAAGTTGACACAATCTACAGAGGAATATGGACACATTGAATGGGCAGAATCTTGGCAGATAGAATATGTTGTGGGGAAACGTGTAGCTATGGACTTTGGTGAGAAGAATGTTATGTCAATGAAAGAGTGTAGAAAGTTGAAGCACAGGAATTTAGGTGTCCATGTGCATAAATCACAAAAAGGTTTTGGTAGTTGGGTAGGCAAATGAAATGTTGATCTTTATTTCAAAGGAAATAGAGTACAAAAAAGACCAAAGTCATGCTAAACCTATACAAGGCCACACTTGGAATACACTGAGCAGTGCTGATCCCTTAATCTAAAGTAAAATATGCTGGCATGCCAGAGAAGGTGTACTCATCTGATCCCAAATATAGAAGTTTGACTTAGAGGTTGAGCAAGTTGAGGCTGTATTCATTGGACATTGGAAGAATGAGAGGTGACCTTCTTGAAACATAGAAGATTCTTCCCCCCCCCCCCCCCCCCCCCCCCCCCCCTTGTGGGAGGGTCTCCTATGAGAGGGCATAATCTCTGAAATTAAGGGTTGCTGCTACACTGAGGATTTTTTTTGAGGACAGCCAATCTGGAATTATTTACCAGAAGACAGTGAGGCTGGATCTGTTAGGATATTTGAAGCTTAGGTAGATTGAGTTTGTCAACAAAGGAATCAAGGGTTATAGAGAAAATTGCAGATAAGTGGAGTTGAGCATTATCAGATCAGCTGTGATCTCTTTAAATAGTGGAGCAGCTGCGAGCCAAATAACCCATTTCTGGTCCTCCATCTTATTCTGTTATGGCCTAAAATAGATTAGGGGAAAAGCTGGTGCACATTTTTTGTTGGCTGGTGGTCATAACATGCACTACTGTCCCAATTCCATCAAAAATGCACTTATTACAGTGTTTAGCCCCAGTCACTAAACTTAATGTTGCATCTATTTTGGTTTTCAAGGATGGGAACCAATTAATGATTATGTGGAGAATTAGTAACAAAGCTTGGAGGCTGTTCTGATTAAACCAGACTTTGCAAAAGTAATACAACATTTACCCCTCATTATTTTATTAATACATATTTGTAACATTTATAAGCTGGCCTCTGCTGTTTTTAATACTGTAGATGCCTTTTATCATTGCACATAATTTGTGCTTGCATGGCTTAAAAGGATTGATAATACCCTTCCAGTAATTTTGGAACATATCAATTAATCAAATTACGTAAACATATATAGCTATTGCTTTGAATGTTTGGTTGTCTTTCAAACTAAAATACATTAAAGGGTACTGTGTACATTCACAGGTTAAAAGAGGAATCTAACTGTTTCGATTAAAATGTTTTAAACTCTCTTGGATTCCAGGCACACACTGCAGAATCATTTCTGTATCGTCTTAAAAATGTGACTCTTAACATCAGTAATTACCATTTTAAAATGGTAGCATTTTGGTAATTTTAGTTTTTGTCAAATTTTATTTTACATTGAACCTATCTTTGTGGACATGAACTAATTCCACATCAATCACCATTATCTTCCTCAACTTAAAAGCTCCGTTCCTTCTATTTTCCCGTACCTAGTTTATGGTTGCAAAATCAATCTTGAGTTCCAAATGTTTGGCTTTTTAATTGATGTATTAGTTCAGCATTATACTGGTTTGAGAGAGAAACCACAAAGTGCTGATGCATGGAAAATTTAATAACATAGTTTCTCAAACAAAATGTTTTTTAAATTTGTAATTAAAAATACCAAAGTGAGAAGTTACAGCTAGTCAAAACCTTTCATACAATGTAAGACCTTAAGAAATAGGACCAGGAGTAGGCTGTTCGCTCCTCAAGCTTGCTCCACTGTACCATAGGATCATGGCCGATCCAACATTCTTCATTTTTAAAAAAAACCGAAAGAACTGGGGATGTTGGAAATCAGAATCAAAAACAGAAAACTGAGGGCATTTCCAAAGAGACTAGATCCTCAGAAGAAATTCCTCATCTCCATCTTAAATTGGCTCTTTTTTTTTGTCCTCTGGTCCTGGACACTCCCATGAGGGGAAGTACCCTCAACATTTAACCTGTCAAGCCCCTTAAGAATCTATATGTTTCAATTAATTGCCTCTTATTCTTCAAAAGGCCAGTTTTAGAGTCTCGATTTGTTAAGCCTTGAGGAGGAAGTGTCTTATGCCCAGTGAACCTTCCCTGAACTGTCTCCATTGAAATTATATCTTTGCTTACATAAGGGAACCAAATCTGACTTCAGATGTGGTCTCAGTAACACCTTGTACGGTTGCAGTAATACATCCCTACCCTTTACATCCTGAAGCCTTTGAAATAAGGGACAACATTCCATTAGCCTTCATGATTACTTGCTGCACCTACATACACGCTTTGTTTTGTGCACAAGAACCCCCCTCCCCCCCCCCCCCCCCCCCCCCCAAAGTCACTATTATGTTGCAACTTTCTACAATTTTCCTCTATTAAATACTCTCTTTTGCTCTCCCTTCCAAAATGAACAACTTTGCATTTACTTATATACTTTTTGCCCACTTAACCTATCAAATTCTCTTTATAACTGTTTGTATCCCTCTTGCACCTTACTTTTCCATCTATTTTTGTCCTCTGCAAACCTGGCTACAGTACGTTCATTTCCTTTCTCCAATTCACTTAATATATATTCTGAACAGCACTGGTCCCTAAAGAACCACACTGGTTACAGGTTGCTAACCCTTTTTCCACTTGCTGTTGCCTGCCCATTAGCCACTCCAATATACTACCTCCTTAATCATGGGCTCTTCTCTTACAGCTTAACCTTTTATGAGGTACCTTGTTGAAAATCTTCTGGAAGTCTAATCATGACGCATCTACTGGCTCCCCTCTATCTATTCTGATTAAGACTTGCTCTTTAAATGAAACTAAACAAAAAAATTAGCCAGACCATTTCCTGTTCATGAAGTCAAGCTGACTCTACTTGATTAGATTGATTTTCCAAATATTCTGCTATTAATTACTTAGTAATTGATTCCAATACTTCTCCAACAATAGATGTTAGGTTTGTAGATGTAAAGTTACCCATACTTTGCCTCCCTCCTTTTATTTTGAATACGGGTGTCACATTGGTATTTTTCTAATCCTCTGGTACTTCTCCAGAATCCAATGATTTTGGAAAATTATAACTAATGACTCCACTATTACTGTAGATACCTTTCTTTTTAGATTCTATGACACAAGCCATCAGGATCAGGGGACTTATCTGCCTTTAGCCCTTTAGGTTTGTCTAGTACTGCTACAATAGTGATGGTGACAAGACTTAATTCCTCCCCAGTATTATGTAGTATTAATAGGATGTTCCAAATCTCTTCCACAATAAAGCCTAATGCAAAATATCTGTTTAACTCCTTTGCCATTTCTTTGATCTCTATAACCATCTCCCGAATTTCACTTTGAGAGGCTTATGTTCACTTTGACATTTCTTTTCCTTTTTATGTGCTAATAGAAGCTGTTATTCTCCAGCTTTTATATTCCTTGCTGGTTTACCCACATAGTTTATTTTCTGTCTTTGTTATCGTTTTCACCTTTTTTTTTTTGCTGGATTCTGAATTTATCCCTTTTTGTTTTTGGAGCTATAATTTTCCCTCCTTCATCTGCTTTCTCTTTCAACCAAATACTCTTAACTACTTTGTTTAACCATGATTTGGATTTTCTTTCTCTGAGCATGTTTCCTCATTGAGAAATAAAAGAATGAGACATATTAACTCCTCAAACATCTGCCAGTGTTTGCTTACTATCATGCCTGATAATCTAATTGGCGAAAGTGAGGACTGCAGATGCTGGAGATCAGAGTCAAGATTAGAGTAGTCCTGGAAAAGCACAGCAGGTCAGGCAGCATCCAAGGAGCAGGAAAATCAATGCTGCCTGACCTGCTGTGCTTTTCCAGCACTAATCTTGACTCTGATCATCTATTTGCCCAGCTCATTATAGTCAGTTCTTTCTTAATTTCATTGTAATTTCCTTTAAGTTAAACAGACATGTTTCTGACCCAGTTTTCTTGCTCTTGAACTGAATATTGGATTCTAACATGGTATGGTCACTACTTCCTAGGGGATGTTTTAGTCTGCTCCCTCTGACTCCATAATACATTTGCCCGAAGAACCTAATATCCTTAATGTTACAGTTTGGGAGCTTTACATTACTCCTACCAATGTCGTCTTTCCCTTGCTGTGTTTTTTTACGTCTGACCAAAGAGATTCGACATCATTTGAGCCTAGATCTCACAACTATTGTCTTTTTATCGAAGTGCTATCACGCCACTTCTTCCATTCCTCCTGTCTGTCCGAAACGTTAATTCCCAGTTTTGATTTCCATGTAACCATGTTTCCATAATGTATATTTACCTTGTGCTGTTTATTCATCTACCTTTTAATATGAATGTTTTGTGCATTAAGATACAAAGCCTTTTAAGATTATTCTGTTATTGAATTTCCTTACTTTTTAAAGGTTTCTTGGTGTAATGTGACATTGGCACATTCTGTCCCATTTTATTAGCCCTTTTCCCTAACCTGCAGTCCTATCTTCTCCTTTATCTTTTTAATTTTATAATTTTTAATGCAATTGAACCCCACTCATACCACCCATGACCTGTTTAGTTTAAAGCCCCATCTACCACCCTAGTTATGCGATTTGTCAGGACTTTAGTCTTAGCATAATTCAAGTGGAGCCTGTCTCACGAGGAGAATAGCTCAGTCTTTTTCTTTCTTTGGTGTCAATGTCACGTGAATTCAAACCCATTTCTCCCACATCAATCTTTTGTGCCACACATTTTATGTCTTTAACCTTGATGACCCTGTGCCAATTATGTCCTGGTTTGGGTAAAATTTGAGGTTATTACCATTTTTCTTTTTTTAAATTTGACCCCTAGCTGCTCACATCCCTGGAGCCAAACCCCCCTCCACCTGTATTGTTGGTAACTACGTGGGCCCTGTCAGCTTCCCTTACACCCCCTCCCCTTCCCCGCAAAAGAAAACTTCATTGCAGCCCACATGAGAGATCTTGAATCTGGGCGCCAGGCAGACAACACAATCTTTGGGACACTCAAATCTAGCCACAGAGGATGATCCTCATTGACAACTACATTTCTCTTTTCTTCTCCCACTCCCCTCTTTAATTGCTCCCTGTACCATGGTGGTTTAGTCAGTTTGTTCATCCTCTCTACGGCTCCATTACAAGTAGCAGCTATTACCAACAAATGAACTTTTGATATTCCTGTCTGATCACTTTTGTGCTGCAAGCACCCTTTTAAAAAAAAACCCAGGCTTTGATTTATCCTCTTAAAGACCTTACAAACTATGAGCAATATAACAAAAAATCAGCTCTTTGCCGCCGCTGCCCCGCACCTAATTCTCACGCTGCTTCAAATCGCAGAGATGTGTACTCCCTTTGGCTGTTCCTCACTCCATAACCTTTCTTTGGTTATGCAAAGCTTACCAATCTTGCTATACCTTTCGTGTGTTATACTATTGTAACCATGAGCATTTACATCTCAAGAAAATAGGGCAGTCAATGTGTTGGATATTTTTTTAAATCTGTATTTAAAATTAGCAATGCTGTCAGGCCTCAATCTGGCACACTTGTTCGAAAATTTATATTTAATTGAGACCCGTGTGATAGTCTGTGAATCAGTGCTATGTTCAGACAAATATCATTGATCCCAGCCCTTGGCAAAGGATGTTTGTAGAGAACAAGGTTAGAATGGTTTCTATAGAAGTCAGTAATTTTAAGGATTGACACGTTTTTCAAAACTGTTTATGATGGCTCTGACAAAAACAGGGTCACTCTGGGTTCAAGAGATGATGATGTTGCTGGGTGGACATGATATCTGTCCAGATGACAGAGAAACACAAAAATAGACACTGTCTAATATAACTGTACTCCAACTATACATGTCATGAAATATTTAAATGCAAGTTCTTTCAGTAGTCTTTCCTTCTACTTTGAACTCATTCCCATGCAAATTTTTATAAAAAGAAAAGCATCCACTGGACCCGCAGGTGGACTGGGTGGTGAAGGCGGCATTTGGTATGCTCTTTCAATGGTCAGTGCATTGAGTATAGGAATTGTGAAATCCTATTGCGGCTGCACAGGACATTGGTGAGACCACTTTTGGAATACTGCATACAATTTCTGGTCACCCTTCTATGCTGTTAAACTTGAGTGGGGATGGTACAGAAAAGATGGACAAAGACTGGAGCATTTTAACGATAGGGAGAGACTGAATAGGCTGGGGTTTTATTTCCTGGAGCATCAGAGTCTGAGGGGTGACCTTGTAGAAGTTTATAAAGTCACGTGGGGATAGACAAAGTGAATAGTCAAGTCTTTTTTTTCCTAGGGTAGTGGATTGCAAAACTAGGAGGCATGAGTTTGAGGTGAGAAGGGAAAGATTTAAAAGCTTCCTAAGGGGTAACTTTTCCACGCAGAGTAGTGCATGTATAGAATGAGATGCCAGAGGAGGTGATAGAAATAGGTACAATTACATAATTTAAAAGGCATCTAGATGGGTGTATAAATAGGAAGTGTTTAAGGGATATAGGCCAAATGCTGGCAAAGGGGACCAAGTCAGTTTGGGATATCTGTGTTGAAACTTTATTGCTGGAACAGCACAGCAGGTCAGGCAGCATCCAGGGAACAGGAGATTCGACGTTTCGGGCACAGGCCCTTCTTCAGGAATCCTGAAGAAGGGCCTGTGCCCGAAACGTCGAATCTCCTGTTCCCTGGATGCTGCCTGACCTGCTGTGCTGTTCCAGCAATAAAGTTTCAACTTTGATCTCCAGCATCTGCAGACCTCACTTTCTCCAGTTTGGGATATCTGTGTTGAAACTTTATTGCTGGAACAGCACAGCAGGTCAGGCAGCATCCAGGGAACAGGAGATTCGACGTTTCGGGCACAGGCCCTTCTTCAGGAATCCTGAAGAAGGGCCTGTGCCCGAAACGTCGAATCTCCTGTTCCCTGGATGCTGCCTGACCTGCTGTGCTGTTCCAGCAATAAAGTTTCAACTTTGATCTCCAGCATCTGCAGACCTCACTTTCTCCAGTTTGGGATATCTGGTTGGCATGGACAAGTTAGACCCAAGGGTTGGTTTCTGTGCTGCATAACTCTGACTCTAAGGTGAATTGGTAAAAAAAACTGAAGAATAAATGTTTAATTGTCATGGATTTTGTATTTCCAGAATGTCATAGCCTTCAGGACTGTGCAGCACTTGTGTTTGTGCGTTTCCTGGAACCTGAGTTTTTTTTTAAACAGAAGGTAGATCCCCATCAACCATAAAACTGACCTTTTATTTCTCAAATGATGCAGTAAGTATTGTGCTACGTTAATGCTATTATTACACCAATTATCAGTTATTATATACTGATCCTTACTCTTGTGTATATCTTTGAATGCAGTAATAAACTTGAAATCCTCCATAGATATATTCCTCTCTAGAATTTTAATTTTTATAATTTTTTAACAATGTAAGGTGATATAAACAATCTTTGGTATTGCCATCTTGCAATTTATATCTTCCTTTTCATACAGTGAAGAAGTAAAGATAACTATATACTTATTCCTTTTTATATTTGTACTTACGATAAGCAGGATAATTCCAATTAAATCATGTGCACTACATAGGCGCTCTGAAGTGATTGTCAGAAAGTAATTTCAATCTGCATTTTAATGATTTTCAATTATTATTATTGCAGCTATTCTGGTATATTGCAAATATGAAACTGAAGTTTAATCTTATCTCAGTCTGAAGCACCAAAAATCACCTTTTACTCCTGCTTCTTGCCATCTTTCATATGTTGATTCTTGTTTTGAATACGTATTTGTAATATAGAAGGGTAGCCAACCCAGTTCAGTAACCTTTTTCATTGGATTTCCTGTTGGATGGATGGTAATGTTAGTTTAATCATGCTCATTGCAGGTTTTGGATAGTCATTGTCTTGTTCTTGAATTTACTCCTCCTCTTCCCTGCCATCTTTCCTTTAAAAAGTCTTCCATGCAATACTAAGGCTAAATGTAATTTTGTCACAATCGAGCAAATCACTTTATATATCCTAGTTATTGTTGTTTTAATATAATGTCTATTTTGATCAGGCTTTTTTTAAAAAAAAAACAAATGACTGGTGGTAGCCTTTAAGCAAACATTAATTGGGGCCAAATGAAGATTGGTGTTATGGCTCAGATTATGTTTGGCCATGAGTTAAGTGAAATTCCAGATTTTTGATGTTTTCCAAGCTATTTCTTTGAACACTAGCCTTCCATTCACTGCCAGATAATT
This sequence comes from Chiloscyllium plagiosum, assembly GCF_037043375.1. NCBI lineage: Eukaryota > Metazoa > Chordata > Chondrichthyes > Orectolobiformes > Hemiscylliidae > Chiloscyllium > Chiloscyllium plagiosum. The sequence continues at coordinate 19,727,370 of NW_028270153.1, read as the reverse complement.
GTTTTGTTTTTAAAAAGTGAAATTCATGCTTGGATGACTAACTGAAGGACGTGACATTTATAATTGCCTCTACTTTTTTCAGTTTGCTGCCCAAGTGCTATAGTGTATAATGTGATAGCAGTAAGCCTACATAAGTGAATGTAATATTGTAACAAACGTAATGTAAAAAGCAACAAACTGGTACATCTGCAATAGAGCATAAAAGGATGGGAAAGTGCCGATCAAGATTGGCAAATATTGATAACTGGAAAACCTTGCGTTAGGGAAGTAAAGGTGTCTTGTCCTTAATGAAAAAGGCTTCTCTCGCGCTCTCTCAATCCTATTTAAGAACTTGCTTACTTTTGTATGAAGTTATTAAAATTATTTAAAACTGTTTAGGTTTATTGTTTTTGATTTTGGTTACACTGAAGGAAGGTGTAGTGATTGAAATAAACGATGTTAGCCAGGTGGATCTCTGAATGAGTTTCCTGATTGGGGCTGTTAACCTGGTCCAATGAGTGAGCCCCGGCTGACAGATGTAAACAGGATTGCAAGGGATTCGGGTCACTTTCGGAGCCAACTCTGTTAGCTGAGTCAGTGTCATGTGCTATGTATGTGTAAATAAAGGATGACTTGGTGATGGAATACTCCCCTTCTTAGAGTTTTCAGTGGCAACAAAAATGGGATTAATGATGTGACCATGCAAAAGCAGCTACTAACTGAAGCCCAACTGGACTTCAAGCATTCACTACAACTAGCTTTGTTAGAAAATACGGCAAGTAGGGCTTAGAGTTACAGGATATGCTGATTGAAGTGGACACCCTGGCCAGGTCGACTGAGCCTGGAGAATACCACTTGAGTGAAGGCAGTTATGTAGCCTCACTTAGGACATTTCCTGAACAGTGGGACCCAAAGCAATTCCTAGCCTCGGTCAAATGGTTAAAGATTTATTGAATATCCAGGCCAGCAGGCCATTATAGTTGCTGTCAAATGCGCACTCGAGACAACAAGAGATTTCCACTGGACATGAATTCAGTAAGAGAGATCATTGGTTGGTATCCAGGAGAATGCACATATGGAAAGTCCACTTACAGCTGGATTGGAACAATTAGATTGGTTTGGATTTGGATGTTGCTAAGCAATCAAAATTAATGGTGAAATGGTCTGCCAGTTCTAATAGAGGTCGATACCGGCTTGGCTGTATCAGTGATTGCAGAACCAATCTTTATCAAAATTTGATTTGGACTTCAAAGTTTGTTTGCATAAGACCAGGCTGAGAACCTATACTGGAAAACCTTTTCAGATTAAGGGTACAACTTTGATTCTAGTCTCCACTGAGAAGCAGCTTGTTCAGTTACCATTGATTGAAGTAAAAGGATTAGGCCCAAGCCTAATGGGGTGAAATGGATGAGAATCTTGATTGGCTCAATATTTTTTGATTAGAAAATGGCTGCTTGTGTGAAATCCTAATTAAATATTCTGAAAAACTTGAGTAGTCTCGAGGCTACCAGCAGAGTAAGTTTTTTGTCATTTCTACCATATACAACAGATGCAATAAAAACGAGACAGCATTCCTCCAGGACCAAGTGGTGTAAATGTCTGTAATGGAGGGAAGAGAGATACCGATCTTCTCGGATGTCCTCACTATCTGTTGTAGGGTTTTACGATCCAAGAAGGTGCAATTCCCAAACCAAGCAGTGATGCGGCAGCTGAGGGTACTCTCAATGAATCCTCTGTAGAATGTGGTGAGGATGGGGGGGGAATGGGAGGTGGGCTTTTCTCAGCCTGCGCAGAAAGTAGAGATGCTGCTCTATTGTATTCTATTTTAAGATGAGTAGATAGGTGGTTCTGAGACTGAAAACTAGCCTCCCGGATTGTATGTTGTCTCCCAGGTGCTGAGATCAGGGATGTCACCAGTCAGCTGCAGAGCATTCTGAAAAGGGAGGGTGAACAGCCAGTTGTCGTGGTGCATATAGGCACCAATGATATAAGTAAAAAATCGAGATGAGGTCCTGAAAGAAGAATTCAGGGAGCTAGGAGAGAAGTTAGAGGAGGACCTCAAAGGTAGTGATCTCAGGATTGCCACCAGTGCTGTCTGCTAGCCAGGGTAGAAATGAAAGATTAGGCAGGATGAATATATGGCTTGAGGGATGGTGTAGGAGGAAGAGGTTCAGATTTGTGGGACAATGGGACCGGTTCTGGGGAAGGTGGGACTATTACAAATTGGATGGCCTGCATTTGAACCAGACGAAACTAATGCCCTTGGGGGCACTTTTGCCACTGCTGTTGGGAGGGTTTGAACTAATGTGGTCGGGGTCTGGGAACCAGAAGAGAAGACCAGTAGACAGGGAAACTAGAGACTGTAAGGAATAAGATCATGAAGCTAGCATTACCAAGGGGAAGAGTAGGAAGAGAGCAGATGAACACACAAGAACTGGTGGTCTGAAGTGCATATGCTTTAATGCAAGGAGTAGTGGGAAGGCAGAAGAACTTAGGGCTTGGATTGGTGCCTGGGAGTATGACATCGTAATCACAGACTTGGTTGAAAGAAGGGCATGAATGGCAATTAAATATTCCAGGATATAGATGCTTCAGAAAGGACAGGCAGGGAAGTAAAAGGTGGGGGAGGAGTTGCATTGTGGTTAGGGATGATATCACGGCTGTGCTAAAGGAGGACATTATGGGCGAGGAGAAAGTGAGGTCTGCAGATGCTGGAGATCAAAGTTGAAACTTTATTGCTGGAACAGCACAGCAGGTCAGGCAGCATCCAGGGAACAGGAGATTCGACGTTTCGGGCACAGGCCCTTCTTCAGGAATGAGCAGAGTGTGTTCAGCAGGAGAAGATAAAAGGTAGGGAGGAGGGACTTGGGGGAGGGGCGTTGGAAATGTGGTAGGTGGAAAGAGGTCAAGGTGAGGGTGATAGGTCGGAATAGGATGGAGGCGGAGAGGTCAAGAAGAAGACTGCAGGTCAGGAAGGCGGTGCCGGGCTGGAGGGATTCGGCTGAGACAAGGTGGGGGGAGGAGGGATGAAGAAACTGGTGAAGTCCAAGTTCATCCCCTGTGGTTGGAGAGTTCCCAGTCGGAAGATAAGACGCTCCTCCTCCGACCGTTGCGTTGTTGTGGTTTGGCGGTGGATGAGTCCAATGACCTGCATATCCTCGGTGGAGTGGGAGGGGGAGTTGAAATGCTGTGCTACAGGGTGGTTGGGTTGGTTCGTCCGGGTGGCCCAGAGGTGCTCTCTGAATCGCTCCGCAAGTAGGCGGCCTGTCTCCCCAATATAGAGGAGGCCACACCGGCTGCAGCAGGACATTATGGGCAGCAAGATGGCTCAGTGGTTAGCATTGCTGCCTCACAGTGCCAGGGACCCGGGTTTGATTCCGGCCTCGGGTGACTGTCTGTGTGGAGTTTGTCCATTCTCCCAGTGTCTGCGCGGGTTTCCTCCAGATGCTCCAGTTCCCTCCCACAGTCCAAAGATGTGCAGGTCAGGTGAATTGGCCAAGTTAAATTACCCATACTGTTCGGCGCTTTAGTCAGGCGTAAATGTAGGGAAAGGAGTCTGGGTGGGTTACTCTTCGGAGGATTGGTGTGGACCTGTTGGGCGAAGGGCCTGTTACCACACTGTAGGGAATGTAATCTATGGAGGGCTTAAGCAGTGCATTATGGGTAGAGCTGAGAAATAAGGGTGCTGTTACATTGTTGGGGTTGTACTACAGGCCTCCCAAAAGTGAGTGTGAGGTAGAAGAACAAATAGGTAAACAGATTGTGGGAAGCTGTAGAGGCATCAGGGTGGTGGTAATGGGAGATTAGAATTTTCCCAACATTGACTGGGATACACTGTCAGAGATCTGGATGGGGCAGAATTTGTAAGGTGCGTCCAGGAAAGTTTTATAGAACAGTATGTTAGTAGTCCAACTTGGGAAGGGGCCATATTGGACCTGGTATTGGGGAATGAGCCAGGCCAGGTGGTTGACATTGCAGTGGGGGACTTCTTTGGGAATAATTACCACAATTTAAGTTTTAGAATGCTCCTAGACAAAGATGAGGGGTCCTAAGGGTAAAGTACTAAACTGAGCCAAGTCCAATTATGCAAAATTCAGCAGGAGCTATTTGAAGGGAAGTCGACATTTGATATGTGGGAGACCTTCAAAGATGGTGCAGGGTAGGCATGTCCCTTTTGAAAGCAAGGAATAGAAAAGGCAAAATTTGAAAACTGTGGATTACAGGAGAAATTGTGCAGCGAACCAAGAAAGAAAGGGAAGCGTACATAAGGTCCGTGTAGCTAAGAACAGAACAGGCTTTGGAGGAATATCAGGAGAGTAGGACTAATCTTAAGAAAGGAATCAAGCTGGCTAAAAGGGGTCATGAAATAATTTTAGCGAGCAGAATTAAGAATCCCAAGGCCTTTTATTGAGCTATAAAAGCAAGAGGGTAACTAAAGGAGAAAGGATTGGTCCACTAAAGGATAAGGAAAGTTGTGTTGAACCTGAGACAATGGGTGAGATGCTCAATGATTACTTTGCATTAGTGCTCACTGAGGAGAGGGACAAAATGAATGTTGAAATTAGAGATAGAAGTTTGTTTATTCTGGATCATGTTGACATAAGGAGGGAGGATGTATTGGGTAGGCTAAAGGATATTAAGTTGGACAAATCCCCAAGCCTGGATGGGATCTATCCCAGATTGTTGAGGGAGGCGAGAGAGGAAATAGCTGGGGCCTTGACTGATATCTTTGTAGCATCCCGAAACACAGGTAAAGTGCCAGAGGACTGGAGAGTTGCTAATGTTGTCTCCCTGCACAAGAAAGATCGTAGGGATATTCCAAGTAACTACAGACCAATGAGCCTATCATCACTGGAGGAAGTACTGGGGATTAGGATCTGTTTATATTGGGAAGAGAATGACTTATCAGAGAGGCAACATGGTTTTGTGCTGGGGAGATCGTGCCTTACCAACTTAATAGAGTTCTTTGAGGAAGTGAACAAGTTAATAGATGAAGGAAGGGCTGTAGATGTCATATACATGGACTTTTACTAAAGCGTTTGATAAGGTTCAGTAAGTTTAAAGATAACATGAAGATTGGTGGAGTAGCAGAAAGCATAGGGGACTGTCAGAGTACAGGAAAATATAGATAGACTGGAGAGTTGGGTGGAGAAGTGACACATGGAGTTCGATCAGGGCAAATGTGAGGTGATGGAAGGTCTAACTCTTGAGAGAACTATACTGTAAATGAAAGAGTTTTGGGAAAAGTTGAGCTAAGCGATCTGGGTGGTTCAGGTCCATTGTACCCTGAAGGTGGTTGGACAGGTGGATAGAGTGGTCAAGAAGGCATATACAGTATGCTTCCCTTCATTGGATGGGGTGTTGAGTATCAGAGCTGGCAGGTCATGTTAAAATTGTGCAAACTTTGGTTTGGCTGCATTTCAAATGCTGTGTACAGTCCTGGTCACCACCTTAACAAAAGAATGTGGACACTTTGGAGAGGTTGCAGAGAACATTTACGAGGATGTTGCCTGGTATGGAAGGTGCTCGCTATGAAGAAAGGTTGAGTAGGTTCAGATTGTTTTCATTAGAAAAAAGGAGATTGAGGGTGGACCCGATTTGAGGTCTACAAAATCATGAGTATAGACAGGGTGGATAGAGATAAGCTTTTTCAGAGGGTGAGGGATTTAATAACGAGGCCACTCGTTCAAGGTGAGTGGAGAAAATTTGAGGGTACATGCGGAAAGTACTTTACAGAGAGGTTGGTTGGTGCCTGGAATGCGTTGCCAATAGAGGCAGGCACGGTAGATTCATTTAAGGTGCATCAGGACGGATGCATGAGTATATTAGATTAGATTACATTACAGTGTGGAAACATGCCCTTCAGCCCAACAAGTCCACACCGACCCGTCGAAGCGCAACCCACCCATACCCCTACATTTACCCCTTACCAACACTACGGACAATTTAGCATGGCCAATTCACCTGACCTGCACATCTTTGTGACTTGTGGGAGGAAACCGGAGCACCCGGATAAAACCCACGCAGACACCGGGAGAGACGGCGGGAATTGAACCCGGGTCTCTGGTGCTGTGAGGCAGCAGTGCTAACCACTGCGGAGCAGAGGGGTACAGATCCTTAGGAATTGGGCGATAGGTTTTGACAGTAGATTTGGATCGGCACAGGCTTGGAGGGGTGAAGGGCCTGTTCCTGGGCTGTACATTTTCTTTATTCTTTGGACTGTCATAGCTATGGAGCTGGTGTTGAGGGTCCAGTTGAGATTCGCTGCCAGCTGGATCCCACGGGGGAGTAATCAGTGTTCAGCGGAGAGTGGTTGCTCTGTGCCGTCCTGAAGTCAACAACCATCTCTCGTTTTGAGCACATTCAGACAGGTTGTTGGCGCTGCACCTCCTCACTGTACACTGATTCGTTGTTCCTGCTGATGAGACCCATGACAGTTGTGTCATCAGCAAATCTCATGTAATTCTACCTGTGCATCGCTGCACAGTCTTGTGACAGCAGGGTGCACAGCAATGGACTGAGCACACAGCCCTGGGGGGCCCCTGTGCTCAGTGTGATAGTGTTGGAGATACTGGTCCCAATCTGGACTAACTAAGGTCTCCCAGACAGGAAGTCCAGGATCCAATTACAGAGGGAGGTATTTAGGCCCAGAAGACTCAGCTTTCCAATCAGGTGCTGAGGAATGATGGTGTTACATGTAGAACTGAAGTCTATGAACAGTAATCTGACATGGGGGCACAGCAGGGTCTTAATATGCCTTAACGAGCTTCTAAGCACTTCATGATGGGGGTTAGCACAACAGGGCAGTAGTCATTGAGACAGCACACTGAAGATGTCTTCGGCACGGGGACAATGGTAGTGTCCTTGAAGCACATTGAAACTATGGCACAGCTCACAGATGTTGAAAATGTCCCTGAGAACCTCCTCCAGTACATCAGGGCATCCTCTGAGCATTCTGCCGGGGATGCTTTCTGGTCAAGCGGCCTTACGTGGGTTGACTCTGCATAGGGTTTTTAAGGTTTTCATTACAATGGCTGTGCTAAGATGCAGCACCTGGTCACAGGGTGGTGGGGTGGACTTCTTCACTGCCATGGAATTTCGTGCTTCTAACCCATGCATAAAAGTTTTCAACTCATCCAGGAGGAAGACATCACCAGCACAAGCAGGCGATGCTGTTCTATGGTTGGTGATGACCTCAATGCCATTCTGCATTATTGCTGCTGTCCTAAAAGTGGCTGTGTATTCTGTGCATGTGCACTCTTTGCCTCTTTGGCCTAGAACATAGAACAATACAGCACAGAACAGGCCCTTCGGCTCACGATGTTGTGCCGAACATTTGTCCTAGCTTAAGCACCCATCCATGTACCTATCCAATTGCCGCTTAAAGGTCACCAATGATTCTGACTCTGCCACTCCCAAAAGGCAGCACATTCCATGCCCCCACCACTCTGGGTAAAGAACCTACCCCTGACATCCCCCCCCTATACCTTCCACCCTTCATCTTAAATTTATGTCCCCTTGTAACACTCTGTTGTACCCGGGGAAAAAGTCTCTGACTGTATTCTCTATCTATTCCCCTGATCATCTTATAAACCTCTATCAAGTCACCCTCATCTTCGCCTTTCCAATGAGAAAAGGCCTAGCACTCTCAACCTATCCTTGTACGACCTATTCTCCATTCCAGGCAACATCCTGGTAAATCTTCCCTGCACCCTCTCCAAAGCTTTCACATCTTTCCTAAAGTGAGGCGACCAGAACTGCACACAGTAGTCCAAACGTGGCCTTACCAAGGTCCTGTACAGCTGCAACATCACCTCACAACTCTTGAATTCAATCCCTCTGCTAATGAATGCAAATACACCATAGGCCGCCTTACAAGCTCGACAAGTGGCAACTTTCAAAGAGCTATGAACATAGACCCCAAGATCCCTATGCTCCTCCACCTTACTAAGAACCCTACCGTTAACCCTGTATTCCACATTCTTATTTGTCCTTCCAAAATGGACAACCTCACACTTGACAGGGTTGAACTCCATCTGCCACTCCTCAGCCCAGCTCTGCATCATATCTAAGTCCCTTTGCAGCCGACAACAGCCCTCCTCACTATCCATAACTCCACCAATCTTCATATCATCTGCAAATTTACTGACCCACCCTTCAACTCCCTCTTCCAAGTCATTAATAAAAATTACAAACAGCAGAGGACCCAGAACTGATCCCTGCGGAACTCCACTTGTAACTGGGCTCCAGGCTGGATATTTACCATCTACCACCACTCTCTGACTTCGACCGGTTAGCCAGTTCTCCAACCAACTGGCCAAATTTCCAACTATCCCATGCCTCCTGACTTTCCGCATAAGCCTATCATGGGGAACCTTATCAAATGCCTTACTAAAATCCATGTACACTACATCCACTGCTCTACCCTCATACACCTGCTCGGTCACCTCCTCAAAGAATTAATTGTCACCGCCTCAAAGAATTAGACTGGGTCAGGTCGGCCCTTGCTGTTGTTAGGGCTGCCTTGTCATCCACTCTGAAGGCAGAATCACTGGTCCTCAACAGCATGTATACCTTTGCGGTCATCAGTGGCATCTAATTGAGGCAAGAAGTCATGGTCTTGGACACAGTGATGTCTTAATGTACTTGTTAATGTAGCAAATTACCAATGCAGTGTACTTCTCTAAGTTGATGGAATCTCCATCAGTTGTCGCCTCCCTGAACGTGCCAGTCAGTACACTCAAATATGTCAAAGTTATTTTACATATTGACCAAGAAGCAATTTGATGATTCCGCAAAGCCCGTCCAGTGCCATTTGCCTTGCGTGCAAAAGGTGGAGGCAGAAATCAGGCTTGAAAGCAAAGGAATCATTAAACCAGTACAGTTTGTGGAATGGGTGGCACTGGTTGTACTGATTGTGAAGCCCAGTGGATTGGTTTGCCTTTGTGGGGATTTCAAACAAATGGTGAACTGTTTTTTGCAACTGGATAAATATCCAATCCCTTGCACAGGACATGTATGCAAAACTAGCAGGGGATTGTCCGGCACAAAGCTGGACATGAGCCTTGCATACTTACAATTGCGATTCAATGAGGATTTCCAGAGGTATGTTGCAATCAAAATCCATTGAGGTTTTTACCAATATGAGACTGCCTTTTGAAATATCATCAGCCTGTCATTTTCCAGTGGATGATGGAGAGCATTTTACTAGCTCTACCCCAGGTCACCATTTGTCTAAATGTGCTAATAACCAGGAAGGCTAATAAAGAGCATTAAGGGAACTTGGATATAGTGCTTAACAGTTTCCCCCAAGGTGGGTGTAGACCTTAAAAGTGAAAAATGTGTTCCAGACACTCAAGTGACCTACTTGGGCTACAGAGTTGACAAGACCAGGTTATACTCTTTGGAAGATCAAGGTGAGGGCGATCAAAGGTGCCCAGGCATCCACATCTGTACTGGACCATAGGTCTTGATGAGCTATTACAAAAAATTCTTGTATAACCTGGCCTCCATTCAAGCATCCTTAGGTTGGCTATTGAAAAAGGGTTAGCTTTGGAAGTTATCTCAGCCAAAATGTAGCCTTTAGGGAAGTGAAGAAGCAGGTATCGTCACAGCAATTTGTTTGGAGGATCTGAGGATTCTGATGTACGTGCTTTTGAAAAACGGCCCGACTGTTAAGACCAGCTGGAACTCCATGTTCTGGCTGTATTGACCCATAGGGATTTGTGTTCTGTATCAGCTAGTCCTTTTAAAATCCCGGGTCTATGATTCTGAATAACTTTCTGCATAAATACTTAGTTTAATCAATTCCCTTATTTAATTAGCCCCTTTGCACTTGGCGGTCATTCTTACCCTACCAAGCAATTTAAGTCCTTACTAATTTTTAGAAGCCTGGTTGGAGCTTCCAATGAATTAATGATTTGGTTGCATTCTCTTAACCTTTTGCACTAATCACTTTGAAAGCTCTCGTGAATCGGCATTTCCATAGGTAGAGTCGACAATTAAAGGACTTGGAGCATCAGGGATGAATTCTTCAAAATTCCTCATTTTGATCTCCCAGTATTTAGATCTTATCTAAATTTAGGCCTAGATGATCTAAATTATTTTGGCAGTGATATAGATTTGCTACATAAAACATGCTTTTACACAGGACAAGCAGTTTAGTTGAATACTTTGTGTATCTGTAACTTGTGGAACATGCTACCGAAAACAGAGCAACAACTCTTGATGCAAAAGATGCAAGCTAGGCTGTCTGCAATTAACTTATCATATGTTTTAACTTGTGTGTAAAATTCCAATTCTTTTGTGTCACTGTTTTCAGTCTTAATTGTAATGCAGGTGTTTTAGCTAAATCATATTATTTATCCTAAATTGAGAAATGTGAATTATGTGCCATAGTTAATTACAGCACCATTCCCTGGGGGATTTATGAATACAGTATACAAGCAGCATGTTGAAGCAATTGTAGATCATGCCCACAGCCCCCCACAAGAAAAAAAATCCTTTGGATAGGGTCAAAGTGTATGCAGCATTGTGCTATTTTCTTGATTGGCTGTTTAGTTTCTGAAAAACTCTGAACTTTTGACCTTTGTCAAATCAAGATATTTAGAATGCAGAGTAGTTGGCAAGAGCTAAAAATGCTCTTTCTGAATTGGGGTTATGTGGCGTTCTGAAAACAACTTTACTGCAAATCCACTGAGTTTTCAAGAAGAGGTAAAATAGAAAATGGAGGATTTGCTCAATGTCTTTTTGTTTTAAACAGCTTTATGTATGCATTTAGAACTCACCATGTGCCTCTGGGCAAAAGTGCTTTATCCTCCAGTGCATTGTTTCTCATCAGTGCAGTACTCTTAACATAATTAGTCTAAATTACCACAGCTTCACATAACCAGGAATGTACTATATTAGGATATCATTCAAAACTCCATTTCAGGGCTCATCTGAGGTATTGTCTTGTGTAGCTGCTGTCTGAAATGTTTTGCAGGAGCATCTAATATGAAGGGCTTTCTTCTTGATGTAAATTAGGACAGAAACCTGAATTTTTGAGCCCTTGCCTTTGCATCTTGGTGAATTTCATTTAGATTGAAAATTGCATCATGCTGTGGCTTAATACAATTGAACAAAAGTGATTAATTGCTCCCAGTTAACACTCTGGAAAAATAGCCTTTGATCATCTCCATTTACTCTTCTCATTATTTCTCTCTCTGTCCACATATTTGTTCTGTACAGTAGAAATGCTGAAAATGAGATTGTTATCTTATGATTTTGTTCAGGATTACAGTTTGGTCTCCTTCTGATATCCTGTTCACCAATGCTTTAATGTAGCTTCCATCAGGACCACTGAATTCTAGACATCCTCCCAAACATTGATACAAGAGCTGAATTTCAGACCAAGATCAGAGTCATTAAGATATCGTTTGACTGAGCATGGCACACAAATAAAATGGGAATTGACGTGGTATAGTGGTGGGAATGGGTGTGGGAAGTACTTTGCGCTTGGAGTCTTAACTAACATTTAAGAAAGTTGGTGGTTTTTGGAGACTAAATACTTTGGCTCCTGGACATTGCTGCAGGAGTTTCTCAGAAAAGTGCTCCAGGAGAAAACATCTACTCAACACCCTGACCAATAAAGGCAGCCATGCCAAACGCTGCCTTCAGCACCTTGGCTACCTGCAATTTCACTTCAAGGAACTATGCACCTGTACCATTGGGTCTCTTTTGTAAGGCAGCACTCCCCAGGGCCCTAATATTAACTGTATAAATCCTACCTTGGTTTGTCTTACCAGAATGCAAACCTCATTTCTCTAAATTAAACTCCATCTGCAAGTCCTTTGCCCAAGGCCTAACTGATCAAGAGCCCATTATATTCTGAGATGATCTTCACTGTCCACTACACCACCTATTTTTGTCCTCTACAAGCTTACTAACCATACCTCCTATAGTCACATCCAAATCATTTATGCAAATGATGAAAAGCACTGGATGCAGCACTGGTTCCTGTAGCACACCACTCGTCACAGGCCAGCAATCCTAAAAGCCACCCTCTACGACCACCCTTTGGTCTCTTGCCTTCAAGTCAATTTTGTATCCAATTGGCCAGCTCCCGTTTGATTCCATTTACTATAACCTTACTAACCAGTCTGCCATGCTGAACCTTGTCAAATTCCTTGCTGAAGTCCATATTGATGTCCACTGCTCTGCCTTCATCAATCGTCTTTGTTACTTCTTCAAAAAACTCAAGTTAGTAAGACCCTATTTCCCATCCACAAAGCTATGTTGACTATGCTTAATCAGTCCTTGCCTTTGCAAATACGTGCAATTCTTGTCCCTCAGAATTCCTTCCAAGCTACCCACCACTGATGTCAGGCATACTGGTCTGTAGCATCCTGGCTTTTCCTTACAGCCTTTCTTAAATAATGGTACCACATTAGCTGTAACCTCAACTGTTGTTGTCGATAATACAAATATCTCAGTAAGGCGCCCAGCAGTCTCTTCCCTAACTTCGCACAAAGGCCTGGGAAACACCTGATGTTGCTGGATCAAACTTTTGCAAGTCCTCACCTCATGTCAGTGACCAGCATCTTACTGAGGACAATAAATGCTTGCTTTGGAGTACACCATGTCCCATGAACATTCATGATATATCTTGTTATTTCTAGGTAGACTTGCACAGTGAATGACAGGATATTTAAGAACGGGAGTTAACGAAGCTGGTTTCAACGTTGTTTTCCATGTTTGAGCACTTTCAGATCATGTATTTTGAAAGAATTTGGAAATAGCTGTAGAATCACTTGTTTTCTCTAACCCGAGATACTGTGGCAATTATCTGCTGTTACTTAGATGAGATTAACCAATGGAACATGTGAGACTGAACCCGAGATGTTACTAATCAAAATCGCACAATAGGGAGCTGGTTGCGTCTTGTTTTAATATTAAATTGGGTATTGAAAGTCTCAATTCAGTTTCTAAATTCATTCGTGGGTTTTGGGGTCCTTAGCTTAACCAGCATACATCGCTCCTCCTGATCGCCCTCAAAGGTAAGTGGTGAGCTGCCTTTTTGAACTGCCTGCAGTCCAAGTGGCGTAGGTACATCCATATTGCTGTTAAGAGGAACTTGCAGGATTTAGACCCAGCGATATTGAAGGAACAATGATGGGGTTCCATATCAGGTTGCCATATGTCTTGGTAAGGGGGTTTCCATACAATTTACTGACACTGTCTTCTATTTGACAAAGGTCATGGTATTTTAAAAGATGTTGATGAAGAAGCCTTGACTAGATGCAGTACATTTTGCATACAGTGAAGGGAATATCAAGTGGGCTTTTTGTCCTGTATTGTGTTGAATTTCTTTTGTCGTAACTGCATACACAAAGCTATGTTGCCTTGTAGATAGGCTTTGAGGAGTTACTTGCCACAGAATTCCCTACCTCTGACTTGCTCTTAGAATCACAATATTCATAGTTACTTTCAGTTAGCCTGTTGAAGCATGTTATACCTCCAAGGTGGGTGGGACTGAAATCTGGATCTTCTGCCCCAAAGGTGAGATTACTAACTGCTGCTCAACAAGATTGCCTTCCACAGTACTCATGGTGCATTTCAATGATAATGTATACTACAAACTGTACCAAGCCTGCCTTTATTGTGGCAACATGCAAGAGTCAATTAGGTAGTAACTTTTTGTATGCTTCAAAGGTGGTTTTGTCTTTTGGAAATTCCTCATTTTTGTTGTTTGGTTCTTGATCACTATATTCCTGCAAATTAAGAATCTGTTTCTGTTTGTGAACCCATATTGATAATTTATAGATCATATTAGTTGGAACGCTCCTGGGATTGAGGTGATATGCAATCAGGAGAAACTCTAGATTTGTTTTGAAATTGTTCCCGTCTCTCCTGACCTTTTTCTGTGGGTTCAGACAGTAAATTGCAATCTCAGAAATCTTTACTTGTTTGAGCTAGATTCTCAAATGCCTTTTGGCACCTCAACTCAGGAGTGGTGATAGGCTATAATTATAGAGGATTACCTTTCCACCCTCCTGAAAGTATTTTTCTTAACTTGGGCAAGTTTTAACTACCTTTTTGGAAGAGAGATTTTCTTGTCATTTGTTGTGAACTCTTAAAAGTGAGATGAAGAACAAATTTAGAATTTTGCACAAATAGCAAACGGACAAATTCCCCATTGTTTTGGGAAAAAAAAGCTTGGAGATTATTAAGTAGAATAGACTTTGTTTTGTTTTTGTCTTATTGCATTATTTAAGCAAATTATTTTGGCAAACTGCAGTCTTAAAGGGTAAATATGATTTTGGAATGTTGCGTGCCGCCTTAGAAGAATATTCATTTGAAATATTGGACTAGTTGTGGTTGACAAGTTTGACTTCACAGCAACTTCTGAATAGCAAAGCTTTTATTTTTACCATGTCCATGAAATTAAACAAAATCTAAACTATATTTGAATAAACTTGTTCTGTATGAATTTAAGATAAAAGTTAATTTATTGAATTCAAAACCATGCCACTGTATATAGAATAACTCTATGCATTAGTTTAATTTGAACTGAGTTGTTATCTTACGAATTTACTGAATTGATTTACTTTGATTTACTGAATTGTTATATTACATTTTAAGAGCTAATATATTCCCATGGTCAGATGTTCTGCAATGTAAATGCAAAATATTTTGGTAACCTCCCTATATTTTGCATTATTGTATCGTTGTAGCCATGCATTAATCAATACAGGGTTAATCCCAGTATTGTAATACTTAAATATGAGAATGAGTAGACCTAAAGTTTTAGCTTAAATTCTTGGTTCCTATTTTGACAGCCTAGATTGTACACCGTACCTTTACAATCCTTGTATAGTTTATACATTACCATCCGCTGCTGTTTTGATGGGTAAATAGCCATCTGATTTGATAGTATAAAGAAACGCCTCCAGTATGAGTTGATCTAAGATGGGCATAAGTTTAAGATTGGGGATCATCCTTGACAGAGTTATTAATTTTGAGAAGGTGACAGACACTACATATGTGAAAGACAGTGAAATGATTTGTGCAAAAATTCAGGAAGACATGTAGCAGTCATTTCTGAAGTCAAGCCAGTCATTGAAACATTTTCCCTTCCTTTTGGTGATGGAGTTTGACTACTCAGTCTTGGATCTTTCCTCAAGTATTACATATGCTCTCTCTATATGTGCTCACAGTTTAGATCCACAAATACTTTTTTCTTGACCTTAATAAAGGCATTAATTTAATGAAGTTAACAAGACATTAACAAGATTCTGGGTAATCAAAGAAAGGGAACAGTCATGGATGGACTACCTTAACCTGAGTTTGTGTGGGTTTGCTCTCCACAGACTTATTGGACTAACTATCGCTATCATTTAATGTTTTGAATCAAGATCACTCTTTATTGCCATTAGCACTTCCTTTTATAAACAACATAAATACCATCATTTTCCAGGTCTGAAGGAGAGTCATGGGACTGTAAGTGAATTCTTTTTTTCTATCTTTCTGGGATGTGGGTGTTGCTGGTTGGTCAGCATTTATTGCTCATCCCTTGTTTTTGACAAGATGAACTGCTGCCTTGAACCACTGCAGTCCATGTGCTGTCAGTTGACCCACAACACCCTTAGGGAGAGAGTTCCAGGATTTTGACCAGTGATAGTGTTGGCACAGTGATATATTTTCAAGTCAGAATGGTGAGTGGCTTGAAGAAGAACTTGCAGGAGGTGGTGTTTCCATATATACGCAGCTTAAGATAAAAGTGGTTATGGATTTTGAAGGAGATGTCCCTTGGAAGAGGGAGTCGAAGGGTGGGACGGTAAATTTGCAGATGATACGAAGATTGGTGGCGTTGTGGATAGTGGGCTGTTGTCGGCTGCAAAGGGACTTCGATATGATGCAGAGCTGGGCTGAGGAGTGGCAGATGGAGTTCAACCCTGTCAAGTGTGAGGTTGTCCATTTTGGAAGGACAAAGAATGCAGAAAACAGGGTTAACGGTAGGGTTCTTTGTAATGTGGAGGAGCAGAGGAATCTTGGGGTCTATGTTCATAGATCTTTGAAAATTGCCACTCAGGTGGATAGAGCTTGTAAGAAAAGTTTGTGCGAAGATTTGTAGCTCGGGTGCTCGTTGTTGTGGTTCTGTTCGCCGAGCTGGAAGTTTTTGTTGCAAACGTTTCGTCCCCTGGCTAGGTGACATCATCAGTGCTTGGGAGCCTCCTGCGAAGCGCTTCTTTGATGTTTCCTCCGGTGTTTATATTGGTCTGTCCCTGCCGCTTCTGGTTGTCAGTTTCAGCTGTCCGCTGTAGTGGTTGGTATATTGGGTCCAGGTCCATGTGTTTGTTGATGGAGTTTGTGGATGAATGCTATGCCTCCTAGGAATTCCCTGGCTGTTCTCTGTCTGGCTTGCCCTATGATAGTAGTGTTGTCCCAGTCGAATTCATGTTGCTTGTTGTCTGCGTGTGTGGCTACTAAGGATAGCTGGTCGTGTCGTTTCGTGGCTAGTTGATGTTCATGTATGCGGATTGTTAGCTGTCTTCCTGTTTGTCCTATATAGTGTTTAGTGCAGTCCTTGCATGGTATTTTGTACACTACATTCGTCTTGCTCATGTTGGGTATCGGGTCCTTCGTTCTTGTGAGTTGTTGTCTGAGCGTGGCTGTTGGTTTGTGTGTCATTATGAGTCCTAGGGGTCGTAGTAGTCTGGCTGTCAGTTCCGAGATGCTCCTGATGTATGGTAGTGTGGCTAGTCCTTTTGGTTGTGGTATGTCCTCGTTCCGTGGTCTTTCTCTTCGGCATCTGTTGATGAAGTTGCGCGGGTATCCGTTTTTGGCGAATACCTTGTATAGGTGTTCCTCTTCTTCTTTTTGCAGTCCTGGTGTACTGCAGTGTGTTGTGGCCCTTTTGAATAGTGTCCTGATGCAGCTTCGTTTGTGTGTGTTGGGGTGGTTACTTTCATAGTTTAGGACTTGGTCTGTGTGTGTGGCTTTCCTGTATACTCTTGTAGTGAATTCTCCGTCCGGTGTTCTCTGTACCATCACGTCTAGGAATGGGAGTTGGCTATCCTTTTCTTCTTCTCACACACCGGATCATCAATGCCACACTCACAGGAATCCGATTCACGAGAGAAGAAGAAAAGGATAGCCAACTCCCATTCCTAGACGTGATGGTACAGAGAACACCAGACGGAGAATTCACTACAAGGGTACACAGGAAAGCCACACACAGACCAAGTCCTAAACTATGAAAGTAACCACCCCAACACACACAAACGAAGCTGCATCAGAACACTATTCAAAAGGGCCACAACACACTGCAGTACACCAGGACTGCAAAAAGAAGAGGAGGAACACCTATACAAGGTATTCGCCAAAAACGGATACCCGCGCAACTTCATCAGCAGATGCCTAAGAGAAAGACCACGGAACGAGGACATACCACAACCAAAAGGACTAGCCACACTACCATACATCAGGAGCATCTCGGAACTGACAGCCAGACTACTGCGAACCCTAGGACTCATAACGGCACACAAACCAACAGCCACGCTCAGACAACAACTCGCCAGAACGAAGGACCCGATACCCAACATGAGCAAGACGAATGTAGTGTAC
The DNA here is from genome assembly GCF_037043375.1 of Chiloscyllium plagiosum. Taxonomy (NCBI): domain Eukaryota; kingdom Metazoa; phylum Chordata; class Chondrichthyes; order Orectolobiformes; family Hemiscylliidae; genus Chiloscyllium; species Chiloscyllium plagiosum. Next base: position 19,709,784 of record NW_028270153.1, on the reverse strand, counting down.
AAAATACCATGCAAGGACTGCACTAAACACTATATAGGACAAACAGGAAGACAGCTAACAATCCGCATACCTGAACATCAACTAGCCACGAAACGACACGACCAGCTATCCTTAGTAGCCACACACGCAGACAACAAGCAACATGAATTCGACTGGGACAACACTACTATCATAGGGCAAGCCAGACAGAGAACAGCCAGGGAATTCCTAGAGGCATAGCATTCATCCAGAAACTCCATCAACAAACACATGGACCTGGACCCAATATACCAACCACTACAGCAGACAGCTGATACTGACATTCGGAAGCGGCAGGGACAGACCACTATAAACACCGGAGGAAACATCAAAGAAGCGCTTCGCAGGAGGCTCCCAAGCACTGATGATGTCGCCTAGCCAGGGGACGAAACGTTTGCAACAAAAACTTCCAGCTCGGCTAACAGAACCACAACAGCTTGTAAGAAAGCCTATGGTGTATTAGCATTCATTAGCAGACGGATTAAATTCAAGAGTCGTGAAGTGATGTTGCAGCTGTACAGGACCTTGGTTAGGCCACATTTGGAGTATTGTGTGCAGTTCTGGTCGCCTCACTTTAGGAAAGATGTGGAAGCTTTGGAGAGGGTGCAGGGAAGATTTACCAGGATGTTGCCTGGAATGGAGAATAGGTCGTACGAGGATAGGTTGAGTGCGCTAGGCCTTTTCTCATTGGAATGGTGAAGGATGAGGGGTGACTTGATAGAGGTTTATAAGATGATCAGGGGAATAGATAGAGTATACAGTCAGAGACTTTTTCCCCGGGTACAACATAAATTTAAGGTGAAGGGTGGAAGGTGTAGGGGGGGATGTCAGGGGTAGGTTCTTTACCCAGAGAGTGGTGGGGGCCTGTGAGAGTGGCAGAGTCAGAATTATTGGTGACCTTTAAGCGGCAATTGGATAGGTACATGGATGGGTGCTTAAGCTAGGACAAATGTTCGGCACAACATTGTGGGCCGAAGGGCCTGTTCTGTGCTGTATTGTTCTATGTTCTATGTCTAAATATCTTGGTAAATTTCTGTAGTACATCTTGTCAAAGTATATGCTGCTGCTACTGAGCATTGGTGGAGGGAATGGATGCTTATGGATTTGTTGCCAATTAAGTGGACTGTTTTTTGTTCTGGATGGTGTCAAGCTTTGAGTATTGTTGGAGCTGCACACATTCAGGCAAGTGGGAAATATTCCATCAGATTCTTGACTTGGTGTCTTGCAGATGGTTTCTGTAGTATTACTAGCCTCTGACCTGCTCATGTAACAACAACAGTTTGTGTGGAGTCCAATTGAGTTTCTAGTCAACAGCAACCACCAGGATGTTGATATTTTGGGGATTCTGTGATGGTAACCCCATTGGAATATAACCACTGCCCCTTGACATTCAATCTTATTGGAGATGCACATTGACTGGCTTTTGCGTGGCTCAAATGTTACTAGACCAAGCCTGGATGTTGTCCAGATTTTGTTGCATTTGAACATTGAGGGCTTCAGTATCTGAGGAATTGTGGATGGTGCTGGACATTTTGTAATCATCACCACTTCTGACCTTCTGGAGGGAAAGTCATTGAAGCAGTTGAAATTGTTGTGCCTAGGACACTACCTTCAGGAACTCATGCACAGACGTTTTGGAACTGAAATAACTGTCCTATGTGCCAGGAATGACTGCAGCCAGCAGAGTTTGCCCCTGATACCCATTGATTCCAGCTTTGCTAGGGCTCCTGACACAACACTTGGTTGAACTTGCCGTCTATGTTAAGAGCTGTCACTCGTACCTTACCCCTGGAATTCGGTGTTTTTGTCCATTTTTGAATCAAGGCTGTAATGAGGTTAGCAGCTGAGTGGCCCTGGCGGTAGCCAAAATGGGTGTCATTGAGCAGTTTGTTATTAAGCAATACCTGATCAACAATAATGTTGACTACATCTTCTGTCACTTATTAAGTGAGAGTAAGCCGGGACTGTAATTGACTGGGTTGGATTTGTCCTGGTTTTTGTGTACAGGGCATACGTGGGTAACTTTCCATATTGTTTGGTAAATGCCAACATTTGTAACTGTACTGGAACAGCTTGGTTAGGGAAGCAGCAAGTTCTGGAGTGCAGTTGCTGGTATGTTGTCAGGGATTGCAGTCATTGTGCAATCCAGTGTCTCCACCCATGTATTGATAATCACGTGGAATGAATTGAATTGGCTGAAGTCTGACATCTGATGCTGGGGACTATGAGAAGAGGCTGAGATTGATCATCCATTTGGCACTTGTGGCTGTAGATTGCAGTGAATTGCACTGATGTATTAGGCTCTTCCATCAATGAAGAAGGGATATTTGTCGAGCCGCAACCGCCACTTCTAGTGAAATGTTTAATTGACCCACACCATTCATGATTGGATGTGGAGGCGTGCACAGGTTAGCTGTGATCGTTGATTGTGGGATTACTTAGTTTTGTCCATCACTTGCTACTTATGATAACCGCATTATTTTTGAACTAAAAAAAGCCGTTCAATATTTCTTTTATTATGGAAAGAAATGAAATTGGCCATTTTAGTAATTAACTATTTTATCCTACTGGTATTACTGGTACAAAGAACAGTACAGCACCAGAACAGGCCCTTTGGTTCACCAAGCCTGTGGCAACTCGTGATGCCTTTCCAAACTAAAAACCTTCTACCTTTATGTAGTCCATATGCCTATACTTCCTACCTGTTCATGTATCTGTCAAGATACCTCTTAAATGTTGCTATTGCAACTGCTTTGACAGATTCACCTCTGGCAGCACACTCTAGGCACTTACCACCGTCTGTGTGGGGGGTGGTGAAACTTGTCCCTCAGATTTTTTTAAACTTTCCCATTTTACTTTAAACCTATGTCTCCTAGTAACTGACATTTCTAGACTTGATTTTGGGGATTGGGGTGGGGGAGGGAAGATAGGTGCAGTGGCTAGCCTCTACCTATCCATTCTGTCCATGCCTTTCATAATTTTGTGAGACTCTGTCATCACCAAACAGCCTCCGATGTCCAAGTGAACACAAACCAAGAGTGTCCAATCTCCTCTCCGCAGCTAATACCCTCCAAACCAGGCAACATCTTGGTAAACCTTTTCTGTGCCCCTTCAAAAGCCTCCACATCATATCTGGTAATATGGTGACCAGAATTTGATGTGGATCTTATGTACTGTACATTAGTACAGTGAAAAGTGTCTAACTGTGACCACGTGGTACCATCCTAGGTGCAAAGGTACCTAAGTATAAAAAAAAACTCTGGTACAAAGTAGCAACAAAAAAGTTTAAGTTAAGCATTACAGACCTTCATAGAATAAGTGGAAAAATAAAGAAGTAAAGTAATATTTCAGAGTAAAGCCCTTTATTCCTTCAATTCTCTAGTTTGTATTAAGTTAAAAGTTCAACAGCCTTGAGTGCTTTCTGGGGCCCAGTCTCCTCACTCCACTCACTCTCCGGAAGATTTCAGCTGCCTGTTCTCAACATTGGGGGAACCTCCCTCACCTCTTGCTCTTCCTGTGTCGGGCTGAGGTGCCATCGTCACGACTGCTGCTGAAGTTGTCACCTCCGATCTACTATTGCCTTAGGGACATGCCTGGGCTGGACGCACTTGCACACAGACACTAGACCAAGACCTATTGCAAGACCTGCCACGGGCACCTTGCCAGGCCTGCGCTGAGGCTGGGGAGGAAAAGTTTTATTAAAAAACAAGGAGGAAATGAGAAATCCGTGTACAGAGGGGACAAGCTCTGGCTGTTGGGTCCTACTTCATCACCATGTTGGATATACAGTATTCCAAATGTGACCTCACTTAAGTGTCAAACAGCTGAAATGTGAATTGCTGATTTTTATATTCATGCCCCAACTGAGGAAGGCATGCATGCCCTATGTCTCCTTGACCACGTTATCTACTTACATTGCCACTTTCAACATTAATCTTTCTGCCTAGATCCCTCTATGTTGATGCTTCTGAGGATTGGCATAGTGTATGTTTCTCTTCTGCGTTCGACCTTCCAAAATGTATCGCCCCATTTGTCTGGATTAAATTCTGCCATTTCTCTGCCAAAGTCTCATGCTAATCCTGCTGCATACTCTGGCAATCCTCCTTATGACTGCAGCTCCTCCATCTTTGTAGTGTTCGCAAACTCACTAATTGGGCCATCTACATTCTTCTCCAAATCATTTATAACAAGTAAAAATAACAGGGATCCTAGCTCTGATCCCTGTGGAACACCATTGGTCACATATCTCCAGTCAGAAAAACACCCACCTACTTCTACTACTTGTACTATAACTAAGGCAGTTCTGTACCTATCCAGCTCAGTGTGGATCCCATGACACTTCACCTTCGTATCAGACGATCGTGAGGGACTTTGTCAATGGCCTTGAAGTACATGCAGACAACATCAAATGCCCTGCCCTCAATAACCTTTGTTATTTCCTCAGAAAACTCAATCACGTTTGTGCGACGTAATCTCCCCTACAAAAATGCCATGCTGCCTATTGCTCAGCAGTGTATAGTTTGTGTAAATGAGTAAATCCTGTCCCTAATGCTCGTCATCAATAATTTCCCTGAAGTAAAGTTCACCTGGCCTGTAATTTCATGATTTGTCCAGCTCATCGACAAAGCTTGCTATCAACAAAGTTTTTCACTGTACCTCAGTACACGTGATAATCAATTCAATTCATGAAGTATATTCCTTCCATCATAGTCATAGCACAGTAAATATATACAAAACAAGGTAAAATATTAACATGCATAAATAAACTGATACTGGAGTAGCAACATGAAATTGCCATTTTATAACATGCAGATGAATAGAGTTGAAGACAACATTTCTCTAGCAATTAAGACTTGCTCATTGACTCTGGTAATCTTTGCTGATAGTGTGAACACTGCAGACAGCTTGTGTTTCTTAAAATATTGTCTCAGTAGTTTCACAAAAATACACAAGACAAACAGTGAAACTACCTCAATTGAATTAACCTTTGAACCTTGCTATTTTTTGACCTCTACATTTACTTTCATAACTTCATGAAAAAGTAATAATGAAGTTACAGTTGACTGCCTGCACATCTGATGGCCAATTTTAGTATAACATTTTAGTCTGGAGTTATACATATAAAATTACTGCAAATGAGTTTTGGCTCATAACTAAATGATAGTGATTGATTTGAATTGATCAATCTGAACAGCTGCAATATACAGCATGTGGCATTTATACTATCTAATTCGCAAAACTGGTGTTTCAAAAAATCATTTTTAACAAAGTCAATAAAAGCAAAAACTGCACATGGCTAAAATCTGAAACTAATTCAAAGTGTTCTAAATACTATGTAGGACCACTAGTAGCAAGAGAAGTTTTATATGCATTAGCTCAATTGATGTAAAAGCAAAATACTGTGGATGGTGGCAATTTGCATTAAAAATGCTGAAGAAACTCAGTAGGTTTGACCTCCCCTCTTGAGAAAGAAATAGGGTTAATGATTATAAATTTGTTTCTCTCTTCACAGATGTTACCAGATAGCTGAGTTTCTCCTGAACCTTTTTTTTTTTACCTCCACTTGCAGCCTGCAATACTTCTAACAGTTGTTTTACCTGTTTAAAGAAACTCTTAACACAAGCTAATGTTCCACATGATAGTATTGCTGAAGAGTATATTTACTTTCTCCTGTTGGGAGAATGATTTTCTTTCATAGCTTCAAAATGCTTTACGTTTACCATCTCATTTAGTACTAAAGCTATTTGGGTTGGTCACTGCAGTAATATGCCCATGAATAATGTACTGTATTGTCCAGCTATAATCTGACAAATTCTATTGTGATCTTGTACCACCATCTAGTCAATTTCACAAGCTCTCAAGCAAAGTTTCTGCAAAATCAACTTCAGCATGTAGGCTACTATGTCTGGATAGCTGAAGGGAATACCCCAGTCAGGTTGTCTTCACTCCTATCCCAAATGGTCCCATTCTGGGTGAGGATAAAGGAAATGTTTCAAAGACTCTCAAATTCTTCTTGAATTATGCAAGCTTTAATCTGGAAAAAACAAACAAGTTTTTTTTTTACCAGCTAGTCAAAATGGCAACAACTTGCCAATCAAGCTGTGCCATGCTTTGAGTTGCAATGTGTTAATAAGGCCAGGAAAAAGCAAGTCCTGTAATCCATGGAGCATCTTGCCCCCACAGGCTCTAAGATCTGTGGGTTGAGAATTGATGTGTACAGTCACAAAATGACCCATGACAGAAACTTACCACCCTGAGTAAATGTCATCTTCAAATTGAGGGACAAATCATGACAATGACTAGAGCAGGATGTCAAATCTCCCAGACATTTGGAGCTTTATCATATCTTCACTAATACTGACGAGATTCCATTATTTTTAAGCTTGCTTAAAAGATATTTGTCACTTGAAAAATGCTATTCTGATGAGTGCCTGACATTTGGGGGCCAATAACTCATCACTTCGCATTTCAAAAGAAATATTATGTCCCGTTATTGTAGGGCTGAAGTTCAGCTTTAACCAAGATTAGTAAATAAACACTATTGGGCTCAGAACGATATTCAAATTGGACAGATTCATAAACCTTCTAGAAGAGACTCATCCATCCAACTATTTCTGCCCATTTCACCATCTTCTATAGGCTGAGAAGAACTATGCAAATGAAAACATGGTTGCAAGTAAATTACATCCTAAGTTTTCATCACTAGAAAGTGAATGGTTAAAAATTTGGTTTCTGTTAACTGATTAAGAATATAGAATCATAATCATTCAATTTCCTTTAAAAATGCACTATTCCACGAGTGACACACATTGCTCTGCATAGAAGCATGTATTTTGGCTAAATACATCATTTTAGTGTATAGGGAAAAATATAACCATTCTGGCCTACTGTTTAAAATATAAATACTTTGCTGGGTGGGAGGTCACATGAAGTTCTGCTTAGTGTGTGTAGATTGTGGCCAAAACACTCAAATGTTTGCAAACTCTTGTATAAGGGATTGGCAATATCTACGCTGCACAATTAAGATTCTCTGAAAATCCTTTCTTGGAAAGAAAACTCATCAAATCAATAATGCAGGGTGACCAACGATCAATTCGAAACTATGTGAACGCATTTTGTGATGTGTCTATATTCCTCTTGTTTTTAATATACAACTGCAGAGATTACTTTCAAAAATCATATCTGAAGTACACATTTGAGTCAAAGTCACACAGCGTGGAAACAGACCCTTTTGTCCAATTAGTCACACCGACTAAGTTTCCCAAACTAGTCTCACTTGTCTGAGTTTAGCCCATATCCCTTCTAACCTTTACTCTTCATGTACTTATCCAAATGTTGTAATTATACCTCTTCCTCTGGCAGTTCATTCCACATGCAAACCATTGTGTAAAAACAACAAAAAGTTGCCCATAGGTTTTTTTTTTTAAAAAAAAAGGGCATTTCTCGTCTCACCTTAAAAATATGCCCCTACCTTTGAACTCCCCCACCCTCTGGAAAAGACCCTTTTCACCTTCTTTATGCCCCCATCCCTATGATTTTATAAATCTAAGGTCCATCTTCAACCACCTGCGTTCCAGTGAAAAAGGTTCCAACCTATCTTTGTAATTCAAACCTTTCATTCCCTGGTAAATCTTTTCTGAACCCTCTCCAATTTAATTATATCCTTTCTATAGCAGGTTCATCAAAATTGTACATTGGTGATGTCTCCTCTGCATTACAATGTCTTGTACAACCGCTGCATGACATCCCAACTCAATGGTCTAAACAATGGAGGCAAGCGTGCTAAACACCTTAGTCACTATCTACATGTGATGGAAATTTCAAAGAATTATGTACCTGAACCCCTAGGTCTCTGTTTGACAGTATTACCCAGGGCCCGACTATTAATGTGTAAGTCCTCCCTTTGTTTTACAAAAATGCATACTTCACATTTATCCAAATTAAACTCCATCTGCCACTCTTCAGCCCATTAACCTAATTGATAAAGATCCATTTGTAATCTGAGAACTTTCTTCACTGTCCACTATACCACCAATTTTGGTGTCATCTGCAAATTTACTAACCATGTCTACTAAATTCTCATCCAAATAGTTTATATATAAATGACAAAAAAGTGAACCCAGCACCAATTCCTATGGAACACCGGTTGTCGCAGGCCTCTAGTTAGAAAAACAACCCTCTACCTTCGCTCTCTACCTCCTACTATCAAGCTGGGAGATCTTGTTTTCAGGACCCAAGCCATTTTCTCACCTTGCAAGCGAGATGCAGAAATTGAGTGCTCCAAATTATCCTGTAGGAAAATGGCTATCCTGATCAGATCACTGTTTGCCATGCAACACTTGAACTCACAAATAGGCTAAACACCATCACTTACAGACCTGCCATAAAATTATTCTGGAAAGGCTAACTACATAAAAACACTTCAACTCGTTAAGCAAGCTGTTGCATGCTATTTCTATGCAGTGGCTACAGGAGTGGCACTTGCCACTAACAGGTTACTGCCATCTGTCCAAAAAGCCTATGACACGTCAATAAGGTCACACTTGGATGTCAGGTATGTAGCCTCTGCATCCCAGGAATCAGCTAATAGATTCAAGCAGCATTTTCCTTTGGTTGCCGTAATTGATAGAGAACACTTACTCATCTAGCCTGTGCCTGCAAACCACCAAACAAAGCATCTACTGTCAGATGTCATACTGTGATTTGACAGTACTTGAACAATCCTTAGTCTGCTGTTAGCTATACTAAAAATTTACAATAATCATTTCAGCTTGTAACATCGCTTGATAGGAGCACGTCGATTCATGCAAGGGCATTGCTTGTAACAAAATTAATATTTACTAATGCTACATCTTTATTGGATTACCCAAGAACCTAGGAAGTCCATAGTTCCCCATTGCACACTGGTGTGCCAACCTACATTTTCTTTTTTCTGAAGTATAAATTGTTGTGATGCTTGAAATTTAGCATGTTTGCCTTTGTTCTGATGAGTGCAAAATGAAAAACTTTGGTAATATGTTTCTCTCTTTCCAACAACATTCAAGCCTTTTATTAATGGTCTGTGGGGTATGTCACCCCTGGAAAGGCTGGTATGTCTTCCCTTTTTATAACTGTCGGCTTGATGCTAGAAAGGGAATTCCAAGCTTCGAACTCCATAGAATCCCCGTAGTGTAGAAGCAGGCTATTTGGCCCGTTGAGTCCACAGTGACCCTCTGAAGAGCATCCCACCCATAGCCCTCATCCTGACCCTATCCCTTTAACCTGCATTTCCCATGGCTCATCCAGCTAGCCTGCACATCCCTGGACACTATAGGCAATTCAGCATGGCCAATCCACCAAACATTCACATCTTTGGACTGTGGCAGGAAACCTGGGCACCCGGAGGAAACCCACGAAAACACAGGGATAATGTGCAAACTCCACCTAAACAGTCACCTAAGATTGGAACTCAACTCTGGTCCCTGGCGCTGTGAGGCAGCAATGCTGACCACTGTGCTACCTGTGGTAGAGGGGAAAATTGTACTGTTCTAAGTTGGGGTAAAGCATGGCTTGGAAAGGTAGTGAAATTACTGAACTTGAAAGAAGAGGTGCTATTCCTTGAGTTTCTGATAAAAAGACCAATGAACCTGAGATTTTTAAGGATTTTGGTAGAGGCCAAAGCTTTTAACGAGAGATTCACATTTCTAATTAGCTTAAAGAATCTCAACAATTTTAATGAAAAGTAAAATACTGTGGATGCTGGAGATCTGACACAAGAACCTTTTGTTAGTCTAGCAGCATTGGTGGAGGTCGGTCATGTCAGCTCCAGGACATCTCTAAAATGTCCCTCTGGATAATGTCCTAGATCCAACCATTTCAGCTGTTTCAAAGACCTTCTCTCCATAAGGTAAACAGTGGGGACGCTCGCTGATTGCTCAATGTTCAGCACCATTCGCAACTCCTCAGAAACTGAAACAGTCCACGTTCAAATGCAACAGCATCCAGGCTTGGGCTGACAAGTGGCAAGTAATATTCATACCACACAAATGGCAGGCTATGACCATCACCAATAAGAGACAACCCCTTTTAAATTCAATGTTTGTCACCATCACTAAATCCCCCACTAATAGAGTCCTGGGGGTTACCATTGACTAGAAACTCAACCCCCTCTTCTTCTTCCCCCCCCCCCCCCCCCCCCCGCGCGCACGCATACGCTCACACGCACACATGCACTCGCTCTCGCGCGCTCGCTACAAGAACAGGTCCGAGGTTAGGAATACTACAGTGGGTAACTCCTTCTGACTGCCCAGAATCTGTCCACCATCTACAATGTGCAAGTTAGGAATGTGATGGAATTCTCTCCATAGCTTGGATGCATGCAGCTCCAATAACATTCAAGAAGCTTGATGCCATCCAGAAGAACAAAATACCCTGATTGGCAATATATCCACAAAGATCATCTCCCTGTTATCAGTAGCAGAAATTCACCAAGATCCTCAGACAACTCCTCCTAAACCCACAACCACTTACATCCATTTAGAAAGACAAGGACAGTACCACCATCTGTAAATTTCACTACAAGTGGGCGGCACGGTGGCACAGTGGGTAGCACTGCTGCCTCACAGCACCAGAGACCCGGGTTCAATTTCTGCCTCAGGCGACTCTCTGTGTGGAGTTTGCACATTCTCCCCGTGTCTGTGTGGGTTTCCTCCGGGTGCTCCAGTTTCCTCCCACAGTCCAAAGATGTGCAGGTTAGGTGAATTGGCCATGCTAAATTGCCCGTAGTGTTAGGTGAAGGGGTAAATGTAGGGGTATGGGTGGGTTGTGCTTCGATGGGTCGGGTGTGGACTTGTTGGGCCGAAGGGCCTGTTTCCACACTGTAAGTAATCTTTTTTAAAAAATAAAAAAGCCTCTTGGCACACGTTTTTTTTGCTTGTGAGCACTCTTTTGTTTGTGCTCTTTCTCTCCCCAACACCCCCCCCCCCCCCCCCCCCCCCCCCACGTGCGCACATGCTCGCGCACACACGTTGACCGTTGTAATTTGATGAACACAGAATAGAACTTGTCAATTTCAACTTGCATTTGAGTTATTGAGAATTAATCATAGGCCATTACTTCCAGTTTGAAGAGCGTGGTGCTGGAAAAGAATAGCCAGTCACTCAGCATCCGAGTAGCAGGACAACCGATGTGTCGGGCCTCAGCCCGATGTCGGGCCTATGTCCGGGACATCAACTCTCCTGCGCCTTTGCTGCCTGACCTGCTGTGCTTTTCCAACAGCACACTCTTCAACTCTGATCTCCAGCATCTGCAGTCCTCACTTCCTCCACTACTTTAGGTTTCACCAGGTAGGCAGAGACCAGTGACTGGAAATTTGATTAAGTACCTGCAACTTTTGGAGTGTCTTTCTTATTTACTGACTCCTGGGTTTGCCAAAAGTAATTTGATGACCAAAATGGATCACTAGACAGATATTTAGCATATACCCAATCTCCTCTAAAAGTCGGATTGTTTTTTCTTCCAGTTTCACTGTGAAAAGCCCTAGTTCTCATGTTCTTTTGCTTAGCTGCTTCTCCAACATAGCTGGATTTCCAGAAAAACAGCACACATTAAACTTTTAACTTTAGTAATTAGCAGTTGGGTCACAGCTCCGTGCTGCTGAACACCGTTCCAAGATATCACATTATCCTTTTCAATTGAGAAGGATATCCAAACAATTGTCTCTTCCAACTTCCTTCACATAGTCCTGAAATATAGATATGTACTCTGGCCTATCAAACAATTGTTTCAATCTGTAGATTAATTTTAAAGTTAGGGCAAAGCACTTTTGTTTTTATTTTTGTATCATTGTGACAATTGTTGCAATCTTCAGAGGCAAAACAACTGCAGATTAGGCAGTAAGGAGAAGAGTTGATTTAAGATAGTTCTAATGAAGCTTTTGAGAAGTGCAAATAAATAATAACAGTTTGCACTTGCATTGCGTTTTCAGCCAATTCAGGAAATGGGTGGAGGATTGGATACCACAAAGTCTTTGGGCCCAACAACATTGTCAATAGTGAAGACCTGTGCTCCAGAACTTGCACCCTTAGTCAAGCTGTTCCAGTATAGTTAGAAGACTGTCATCTACCTGATAATGTGGAAAATAGTGCAGGTATGTTCTGTACACACAAAAGCAGGTCAAATCTAACCTGCCCAATCACAAAGATCATAAGGCGTAGGAAAGGTTTGGATGCCAGGTCAACATGGATGAGTTACTCGAGTGCATTTCTATGCTTGATTAGATTAGATTCCCTACAGTGTGGAAACGGGCCCTTCGGCCCTACAAGTCCACACTGACCCTCTGAAGAGTAACCCACCCAGACCCATTTCCCTCTGACTAATGCACCTAACACTATGGGCAATTTAGCATGGCCAGTTCACCTGGCCTGCACATCTTTGGACTGTGGGAGGAAACCTGTGCAGACACTGGGAGAATGTGCAAACTCCACACACAGTCACCAGAGGCTGGAATCGAATCCAGGACGTTGGTGCTTTGAGGCAGCAGTGCTAACCACTGAGCCCCCCGTGCCTGTGACATCAGCCTTAAATGCAGAAAGACTACATAAATAATCAGATCCTCTATTCTTCCCATCAAAGTGAATAATGTCTTATTTTTCCTACATTATATTCTGCCAAATTTTTCCAAACTTGCATAACATGGCTATAACCCTTTGCAAACTCTCTCATCTGCACCACTTAGAATCCTAGAGTTGGAGTTGTACAGCATGGGAACAGACCCTTCGGTCCAACCCATCCATGTCGACCAGATATCCCAACGCAATCTAGTCCCACCTGCCAGCACCTGGCCCATATTCCTCCAAATCCCTCATATACCCATCCAAATGCCTCTTAATTGTTGCAATTGTACCAGCCTCCACCACATCCTCTGGCAGCTCATTCCATACACGTACTACCCCCTGCGTGAAAAAGTTGCCCCTTAGGTCTCTTTTATATCTTTCCTCTCTCACCCTAAACCTATGCCCACTAATTCTGGACTCCCTGACCCCAGGGAAAAGACTTTATCTATTTATCCTATCCATGCCCCTCATAATTTTGTAAACCTCTATAAGGTCACCCCTCAGCCTCCGACGCTCCAGGGAAAACAGCCCCAGCCTCTCCCTGTAGCACAGATCGTCCAAGCCTGGCAACATCCTTGTAAATCTTTTCTGAACCCTTTCGAGTTTCACAACATCTTTCCAATAGGAACGAGACCAGAATTGCATGCAATATTCCAACAGTGGCCTAACCAATGTCCTGTACAGCTGCAACATGACCTCCCAACTTCTGTACTCAATACTCTGACCAATAAAGGAAAGCATACCAAACGCCACCTTCACTATCCTATCTACTTGCGAATCCACTTTCAAGGAGCTATGAACCTGCACTCCAAGGTCTCTTTGTTCAGCAACACTCCCTAGGACCTTACCATTAAGTGTATAAGTCCTGCTAAGATTTGCTTTCCCAAAATGCAGCACCTCGCATTTATCTGAATTAAACTCCATCTGCCACTTCTCAGCCCATTGGCCCATCTGGTCCAGATCCTGTTGTAACCTGAGGTAACCCTCTTCGCTGTCCACTACACCTCCCATTTTGATATCATCTGCAAACTTACTAACTCTACCTCTTATGCTCGCATCCAAATCATTAATGTAAATGACAAAAAGTAGAGGGCCCAGCATCGATCCTTGTGGCACTCCACTGGTCACAGGCCTCCAGTCTAAAAAACAACCCTCCACCACCACCCTCTGTCTTCTACCTTTGAGCCAGTTCTGTATTCAAATGCCTAGTTCTCCTTGTATTCCATGAGATCTAACCTTGCTAATCAGTCTCCCATGGGGAACCTTGTTGAACGTCTTACTGAAGTCCATATAGATCACATCTACTGCTTTGCCCTCATCAGTCATCTTTGTTACTTCTTCAAAAAAATCAATCAAGTTTGTGAGACATGATTTCCCACGCACAAAGCCATGTTGACTATCCCTAATCAGTCCTTGTCTTTCCAAATACATGTACATCCTGTCCCTCAGGATTCCCTCCAACAACTTGCCCACCATCGAGGTCAGGCTCACCAGTCTATAGTTCCCTGGCTTGTCTTTACCACCCTTCTTAAACAGTGGCACCACGTTTGCCAACCTCCAGTCTTCTGGCACCTCACCTGTAATTATCGGTGATACAAATTTCTCAGCAAGAGGCCCAGCAATCACTTCTCTAGCTTCCCACAGAGTTCTCGGGTACACCTGATCAGATCCTGGGGATTTATCCACCTTTAACCGTTTCAAGACATCCAGCACTTCCTCCTCTGTAATCTGGACATTTTGCAAGATGTCACCATCTATTTCCTTACAGTCTATATCTTCCATATCCTTTTCCACAGTAAATACGAATGCAAAATATTCATTTAGTATCTCCCCCATTTTCTGTGGCTCCACAAAAAGGCCGCCTTGCTGATCTTTGAGGGGCCCTATTCTCTCCCTAGTTACCCTTTTGTCCTTAATATATTTGTAAAACCCCTTTGGATTCTCCATAATTCTATTTGCCAAAGCTCTGTCCCCTTTTTGCCCTCCTGATTTCCCTCTATTTTCTTTATACTCTTCTAAGGATTCACACGACCTATCCTGTTTATACCTGACATATGCTTCCTTCTTTTTCTTAACCAAACCCTCAATTTCTTTAGTCATCCAGCATTCCCTGTACCTACCTGCTTTCCCTTTCACCTTGACAGGAATATACTTTCTCTGGATTCTTGTTATCTCATTTCTGAAGGCATCCCATTTTTCAGCCGTCCCTTTACTTGTGAACATCTGCCCCCAATCAGCTTTCAAAAGTTCTTGCCTAATACCATCAAAATTGGCCTTTCTCCAGTTTAGAACTTCGACTTTTAGATCTGGTCTATCCTTTTCCATCACTATTTTAAAACAAATAGAATATGGTCGCTGGCCCCAAAGTGCTCTCCCACTGACACCTCAATCACCTGCCCTGCCTTATTTCCCAAGAGTAGGTCAAGCTTTGCACCTTCTCAAATTGGTACATCCACATACTGAATCAGAAAATTGTCTTGTACACACTTAAGAAATTCCTCTCCATCTAAACCTTTGACTGGGACTGCCATAGTGTTAATGTTTGGAAAGTTAAAATCCCCTACCATAACTACCCTATTACTCTTACAGATAGCTGAGACCTTCTTGCAAGTTTGTTTCTCAATTTCCCTCTGACTATTGGGGGGTCTATAATACAATCCCAATAAGGTGATCATCCCTTTCTTATTTCTCAGTTCCACCCAACTAACTTCCCTGGATGTATTTCCGGGAATATCCTCCCTCAGCACAGCTGTAATGCTATCCCTTATCAAAAATGTCACTCCCCCCTCCTCTCTTGCCCCCTTTCTATCCTTTGTAGCATTTGTATCCTGGAACATTAAGCTGCCAGTCCTGCCCATCCCTGAGCCATGTTTCTGTTAATGCTATGATATCCCAGTCCCATGTTCCTAACCATGCCCTGAGTTCATCTGCCTTCCCTGTTAGGCCCCTTGCATTCAAATAAAAGCAGTTTAATTTATTAGTCATACCTTGTCCCTGACTGTTTGACTCCTGTTCTCAGCTGTACCTGTCTCGGATCGATCTCTTTCCTCACTATCTCCATGGGTCCCACACCCCCACCTTACTAGTTTAAATCCTCCCAAGCAGTTCTAGCAAATTTCCCTGCCAGTATATTAGTCCCCTTCCAATTTAGGTGCAATCTGTCCTCCTTGTACAGGTCACTTCTACCCCAAAAGAGATTCCAATGATCCAAAAATGTGAATCCTTCTCCCATATACCAGCTCCTCAGCCATGCATTCATCTGCTCTATCCTCCTATTCCTGCCCTCACTAGCTCATAGCACTGAGAATAATTCAGATATTACTACCCTTGAGGATCTCCCTTTTTAAATTTCTGTCTAACTCTCTAATCTCCCTTCAGAATCTCAACCTTTTCCCTTCCAATGTCGTTGGTTCCAATGTGGACAATGACCTCCTGCTGGCCCCTCTTCCCCTGTGAGAACATTCTGCACTCTCGCTGAGATATCCTTAATCCTGGCACCAGGGAAACAACACACCATTCTGCTTTTTCTCTGCTGGCTACAGACACGTCTGTCTGTACCTCTGACTACAGCATCCCCTAACACAATTGATCTCTTGGAAGCCGACGTACCCCTCGTTGCATTAGAGCCAGTCTCAATACCAGAAACTTAACTGTTTGTGCTACGATCCCCTGAGAATCCATCACCCCCTACATTTTCCAAAACAGCATACCTATTTGAAATGGGTATATCCACAAAAGACTCCTGCACTAGCTGCCTTACCCCTCTTACCCTTTCTGGCATTTATTACATAGATGGGTTGTATTTTAGACCCCCCCCTTGCATTCCCAACTGTTAATGTATCATCTGCAAACATGGTTATAGAATATTTGCTTTCCTCCAAGTCATTATTATATATATTGGCTTAAAAAAACACTGCACCCCAACACTGATCCATTTACCAACATCCTGGAGTTATCATTGATCAAAAACTTAACTGGACTCTCACAAACACAATGGGTGCACATGCAAGTCAAGGGGTTAGAATACCTGATTCCCCAGAGCCTATCTACAAGTCACAAGTCAGCAGTGTGTGATGAAGTACTCCCCGCTTGCCTGGATGAGTGCAGCCCCAACAACACTTACGAAGCTTGATACCATCCAGGCCTGAATGTTTGGCACTGCATCAACAAGCATCCACTCCCTCCACCAGCAAAGTGCAATAGTAACAATATGTACTATCTACAAGATGCACTGCAGCACTTTACCAAAGATCCTCAGATAGCACCTTCTAAAGTCATGACCACTTTCATCTAGAAGGACAAGGACAGCTGATATGAGAATACCACCACCTACCAGGTTTCCCTCCAACCCACTCACCAGCCTGACTTGGAAAAATCACTGTTCCTTCACTGTTGCTGCATCAAAATCCTGGAATTCCTTCCCTAATGGCATTGTGGGTCAACCCACAGCAGATGGATTGCAGTGGTTCAAGAAGGCAGCTTACCCACCACCACCTCAAGGGCAACTAGTGACTGACAACAAATGCTGGCCAGCCAACGACACCCACATGCCTTGAAAAAACGAATAAATAAATTGCATTTTGTTCTTTTGCCAATACTTAGTCTATGCTAATATACTGCCTCCAATGGACACTTATCTTATGTAACCAAACGTACATTATAAAATGCCTTCAGAAAATCCAAATATATTCCATTCACATCTTGCACTTTATCTATCCTACCTGATACTGTCGCAAATAATTCTAATAAGCTAGTCAGGCATAATTTCCTCTTCATGAAGCCACACTGGATTTGGTTGATTATGTATTTTTAAAGGATGTAATAACAGAGCATTTGTAATAGATTTTAAGATGTTGCCGACTGTGGCACAATGGCTCAGTAGTTAACCTCGCTTCCTCAGCGCTAGGGACCCTTGTTCGATTCAACCCTCTGTGACCGTGTGGGGTTCGCACATTCTCCCTGTGAATTGCGTGCATGTCCTCCAGGAGCTTTGGTTTCATTCCACAGTCGAAGAATGTGATGCTGGAAAAGCACAGCTGGTCAGGTAGTATCTGAGGAGCAGGAGAATCGGCGTTTCGAGCATAAGCCCTTCATCAGGAGTGAGGCTTGTGGCCCAAGGAGGCGGAGATAAATGGGAAGGGGTGGGGCTGGGGAAAGGTAGCTGGGAATGCGATAGGTAGATAAAGGTGGGGGAGAAGGTGGTAGGTTGAAGAGGAGAGTCGAGCAGTTAGGTGGAATGGAGGATGAACAGGTTGCGATTGGAGGAGTGGGGTACAAGCAGAGCTGCAGGAATTGAAGGAGAGGCCCTGGAGGACGTCGACCACCTGGGAAGGGAAATTAACCCCCCTAATCAAGGGCTGCATCTGGGATGTTCTATGCTAGGAGCAGATGAGGCGGACGAATTGGGAGTAAGGGATAGCATTTTTACAGGAGGCAGGGTGGGAGGAGGTGTAGTCCAGGTAGTTGTGGGATTCGGTGGGTTTGCAATAGATGTCAGTGTTGAGTTGTTCACTGGAAATGGAGATGGAGATGTGCTGGAAAGGGAGGGAGGTGTCCGCAATTGTCCAGGTAAACTTGACGTTGGGCTGGAAGGTGTTAGTGAATTTCAGTGGAAGGTACTGGTTGGGTTGGTATGAGAGGAGGAAACTGAGGGCTTTGAGGCCTTTGTCATATGGACCACTGAAGCCAGGTGCCAACTCATGGGCACCACCTCCCACTGCTCCCTTTGACCACTATCTCACCACCTATCACCAAACCATCTCTGACACCATCCACAACCTCACCATTTCAGAGGATCCCCCATTCACAACCTCCAACTTCAAAGTCCGGGAGCCTCTACTATCTCAGACACTTCCTTCCCCTTCCTGGGCCTCTCCGTTTCCATTTCCAGTGACTGACTCAACAGGAGGACGAATTCCACCATAGAACATCCCAGATGGCCTCCCTATTCAAAGACCGCAATGTTCTTCCTCCAGTGTATCTCCTTTATTTCCTGCTCCTCTGCCCTTGAATCCCACCCCTCCAATCACAATAAGGACAGAACCCTTTCCTTGTGTTCACCTTCCACCCGCAAGCCTCCGGATACATTGCATCATCCTCCGCCATTTCTGCCCCCTACAAACAGACCCCACCACTAAGAATATATTTCCCTCCCCACACCTATCTGCATTCCAGAGAAACCATTCCCTCCACGACTCCCTTGTCGCCCACCAACCTACCCTCCTTTCCTGGCACTTTCCCTTGCCACTGCAAAAAGCGCAAGACTTGCACCCGCACCTCCCCTCTTACCTCCGTCCAAGGCCCCAAAGGATCCTTCCACATCCATCAAAGATTTACCTGTACTTAAACACACGTCCTTTACTGTGTCCGTTGCTCCCAATGTGGTCTCCTCTACATGGGGAGGCAGGATGCCAACTTGCAAATGTTTCAGAGAACATCTTTGAACATCTTTGGGACACCACTAACTTCCCCTCCCTCTTGGCCAAGGACATGCATGTCCTGGGCTGCCTCCACTTCCAAACCCTAACCACCTGACGTCTGGAGGAAGAGTGTCATCTTCTGTCTTGTACCCTCCAATCACATAGGATCAATGTGGATTTCACCAGTTTCCTCATTTCCCTTCCCTCCACCTTTATCCCAAATCCAGTCTTCTCACTAGGCACCACCCTCTTGAACTGTTGTACCTGTCTGTCTTTCTTCCCATCTGTCTGCTCTACCCTCCTCTTTGATCTATCACCTTCACCCCCATCTTTATCCACCTATCACATTCTCCGCTACCAGCCCTACCCCTCCCTCCCATTTATCTCTCAGCCCCTTGGGCCACAAGCTTCCTTCCTGATGAAGGGCTTATGCTCGAAACTTTGACTCTCCTGCTCCTTTGATGCTGCTTGACTGGCTGTGCTTTTCCAGCACCAACCTTTTTGACTCTGATCTCCAGCATCTGTAGTCCTCATTTTCTGCTTCCACAGTCCAAAGATGTACAGGTGAGGTGGACTGACCATGCTAAATTGTCCATAGTGTACAGGGATATGCAGGCTAGGTGCATTAGCCATGGGAAATGCAGGTTTACAGGGATAAATCTGGCTGGGAAACTCTTTATAGAGTCGGTATGAACTCAATGACCTGTTTCACACTGTAGGGATTCTATGATTCAATGAATAATGGATGTTAAACCGATTGGCCTAACTGACCTTTTTTTTTTCTCTTTCCCTTTTTAAGTGAAATTGTTACAGTGGCATTTTTCCAATCTTCTGGGACTTTTCCAGAATTTAAGGATTCCTGGAAGATAGCTTCCACCATCTCTATAGCTCCTTCTTTTAAAATCCCAAGATGCATACCATCTGGTCCAGATTATCTATCAGTCTTTAGCCCCATTAGTTTCAAAGAATAAAGAAATCAAAGAACAGCATAGGACAGGAACAGTTCCACGAATACTGCACCAGCACACTACGTCGTCCTAAACATTTGCCTTTATGTAGTCCATATCCCGTTGTTCCCTGTATATTCATGTCTGTCAAGATGACTCTTGAGTATTGCTGTTTGGGTGCATCAACGACCACCTCTGCCACTTACCACCCTCTGAAAAGAAAACCTGCCCCCTCTCTTGGTAATTTTTGTGCATTTTAGAGTCAGATGTACAGCATGGAAACAGACCCTTCGGTCCAACCTGTCCATGCAGACCAGATATCCCAACCCACTCTAGTCCCACCTGCCAGCAGGTGGAGAAATCAATGGGAGGGGGATGGGGCTGGGGAGAAGTTAGCTAAGCATGCAATAGATGGATGGAGGTGATAGGTTGGAGAGGTGGGAAGGAAGATTGGCAGGTGGGACAGGTCACCTCCATCTACCTATTGCATGCTTAGCTACCTTCTTCCCAGCCCCAACCCCCTCCCATTTATCTCTCCACCCCAGAGGCTTTCAGCCTCATTCCTGATGAAGGGCTTTTACCCAAAATGTCGATTTTCCTGCTCCTCGGATGCTGCCTGACCTGTGCTTTTCCAGCACCACTCTAATCTTAACTGAGATGTAAAAAGGGTGTGTTCAGTGTCTTCTGTTGTTCAGCATGAATGAACTATCTGGAGAATTATATGTTCAAGTCATGTACTAGGTTGCTATGACTCAAAGAAAGATGAAGGGAGAGGAGGCAAAACAACAAAAAGTGTATCATAGTTGTGGCATCAAGAAATATTTTCATGTGTAAACCTGTAGAAAAGTTTTATATCTTAAAAATGCCAAACTTAACAAGTTCTTTTTGTTTACTTTCTTTGTGATGGTCAAGAATTGCAGACCAAGTATGTTAGATTTAAATTCTAGCCAAATCTTTAAGAACCATACTCTTGTCAAATACTGGAATTATTCAAAAATAAAACAGTTCTGTGACTATCTTTTTCAAACAATATATTCAATAAATTTAAAAACGGCAGCCAAAATTCAAATTTATAGTACAGATTGAGTACTTGCACCTTTTAAGTTTACTGTACTAGCTTTTACTAACATTTTAGTATTGCTGAAATATTGTTTACTCCTTGATACTAAAGATCTTAATGAGCAGTACTCTGATTTCACATAAAGGTGTAGCCTATGGTATTAAGGAACTCAGAACAAGAATGTACAAAGCTAAGTTCTGTTTTAGCATTTGTGCTTTGTAGAGTGGGTGGTAAAATGCAAATGTCAAATCATCGTGAAAAACAGGAAATGTTTTATGTTTTGTTCTTTACTCTGAAACCACCAATAAGTGACATGAATTTTGGATAATTTGCTGCAACTATGTTCCCTGTGACTGGCCAAGCAAATTGATTCAGTTAAGCAAGAGAAATGCAGAATTGTTAAGAACCACTTTTTAAAATGATTAAGTAGAATATTATTTCCCTGTTGCTTCAATGCTAGTGATATAACAGAGTATTTTAAAAAATATTGTAACTCTGGACAATGTTATCCATGAATCATGGGGGGGGGAAAAAAAACTCAAACATCCAGTTACATGGCATCTTTAACAACTTCAGGAAATCCCAAAGTACTTAACAGTCAATAAAAATTTCTGAACTACAATCACTATAACATTGATAAAACTGGCTGCCAATTTGAGCACAAAGTCCCATACGCAGCAGCAATCTCTTTGGATCAAAATAAAAACCTAAGGAACTGCAGATGCTGGAAATCAGTAATAAAAACAGAAAATGCTGGAAAAATTCAGCAGATCTGACAGCTTCTATGGAAAGAAATCAGAGTTAACATTTTGGATCCAGTGACCCTTTCTCAGAACTGACCCTTTCTCAGAACTGACGGTAGCTCGAAAAACCACCTGATGAAGGAGCGATGCTCCGAAAGCTAGTGTGCTTCCAATTAAACCTGTTGGACTATAACCTGGTGTTGTGATTTTTAGCTTTGTTCATCCCAGTCCAACACCATCTCCAAATCATAGCTTGGAAAAAGTTGTTTATGCAGATGATAGGTGACGGAGGGGGTAAGGAGTAAACAATAGATGGAGATGGAGCCCAAAGAGAGAGGAACGTTTGGACAGACAAAGGAGTGCAGAAAGATCAGTCTCTGTGAATGAATAGCTACTAATGGGGACTATTAGTGACTAACAATGGGTTGTGTGTAATAAGCAGACCATGTGATAACAAGGCAAGATGAGTGGAATCAATTTTGCTTGCAGGATAAATATTGGTCAGGACACTGGAAGGATTTCTTGCCTTTCCTGGAGGGTGTAATGGAATGTTTACATCTCCCTGAGAGAGTAGCTGGAGTTCGTCTTTTTGGTGAGACAGCAAATCCCAGTATCTCTAACAATGCAGTACTGAGTTGAAGTATCAGCTGAAGTTATGTGCTGAAGTTCTACACTGACCACTTCAGACTCCGATGTGAATGCTAATATTGAGTGATGACTGAATTTGGAGAAAGTACAGGCGACTTGAATTGGTTTATTATTGTTGTCTATTGCTGGACAATATGACAACCATTCACATCCATTCATTTTAATGAGCAAAGTACTTGTTGATGATCTGCCTGCACCTTCTCAGACTACCACTGATCCCATACTACCTCTTATTTCTGGACTTTGAGATGCTCCAAAATACTTTCTAGCCACCTAAGTAAAGGCAGTCACTTAAAATGAAGAGAAACATGTCAGTAAAATTTGGTAAAACAAGTTCGACAAATAAGATAGAAGTCCTTAAGACATGTTTTTGATGGTTAAACATTAATTTGGCCAGGAGACCAGGAGATCTGCCTTTCTCATCAGTTACCATGGGATCCTTTATCCCAACTCAAGATGACTGAAGCGAGATGGGGTGGAGAGTCAGAGTGTGGTACTGGAAAAGCACAGCCGGTCAGGCAGCATCCAAGGAGCAGGAGAATAGACATTTCAGGCATAATTCTGGATTAGTTCAGGCAGCATCCGAGGAGCAGTAAAATTGACGTTTCGGGCAAACGCCTTCATCAGGAATAAAGGTAGAGAGTCTGAAGCGTGGAGAGATAAGCTAGAGGAGGGTGGGGTGGGGAGAAAGTAGCATAGAGTACAATAGGTGAGTGGGGGAAGGGATGAAGGTGATAGGTCAGGGAGTAGAGGGTGGAGTGGATAGGTGGAAAAGGAGATAGGCACGTAGGACAGGTCCAGACAAGTCATGGGGACGGTGCTGAGCTGGAAGTTTGGAACTAGGGTGAGGTGGGGGAAAGGGGAAATGAGGAAACTGTTGAAGTCCACATTGATGCCCTGGGGTTGAAGTGTTCCGAGGCGGAAGATGAGGCGTTCTTCCTCCAGGCGTCTGGTGGTTAGGGAGAGGTGGTGAAGGAGGCCCAGGACCTCCATGTCCTCGGCAGAGTGGAAGGGGGAGTTGAAATGTTGGGTCACGAGTCGGTGTGGTTGATTGGTGCGGGTGTCCCAGAGATGTTCCCTGAAGCGCTCTGCTAGGAGGCATCCAGTCTCCCCAATGTAGAGGAGACCGTATAGAGAGCAACGGATACAATAAATGATATTAGTGGATGTGCAGGTAAAACTTTGATGGATGTGGAAGGCTCCTTTAGGGCCTTGGATGGAGGTGAGGGAGGAAGTGTGGGCACAGGTTTTGCAGTTTCTGCGGTGGCAGGGGAAGGTGCCAGGACGGGAGGGTGGGTTGTAGGGGGGCGTGGACCTGACCAGGTAGTCACAGAGGGAAACGGTCTTTGTGGAAGGCGGAAAGGGGTGGGGAGGGAAATATATCCCTGGTGGTTGGGGTCTTTTTGGAGGTGGCGGAAATGTCGTCGGATGATTTGGTTTATGCGAAGGTTGGTAGGGTGGAAGGTGAGCACCAGGGGCGTTTTGTCCTTGTTACGGTTGGAGGGGTGGGATGTGGACGAGATGTGTTGGAGGGCATCTTTAACCACGTGGGAAGGGAAATTGCAGTCTCTAAAGAAGGAGGCCATCTGGTGTGTTCTGTGGTGGAACCGGTCCTCCTGGGAGCAGGTACGGCGGAGGCATTGGGAATACAGGATGGCATTTTTGCAGGAGGTAGGGTGGGAAGAGGAGTAATCCAGGTAGCGGTGGGAGTTGGTGGGTTTGTAAAAAAAAAAATGTCGGTGTCAAGTCGGTCGTCATTAATGGAGATGGAGAGGTCCAGGAAGGGGAGGGAGGTGTCAGAGATGGTCCAAGTAAATTTAAAGTCAGGGTGGAATGTGTTGGTGAAGTTGATGAATTGCTCAATCTCCTCGCGGGAGAACGAGGCACAAGCCTTATATCAGGAATGAGGCTTGAGCCAAGGGGGCTGAGAGATAAATGGGAGGTGTTTGGGGGCTGGGGGAAGGTAACTGGGAGAGTTAGAGGTAGATGAAGATGGGGGTGAAGTTGCTAAGTTGTAGAGTAGGGTGGAGCAGATAGGTGGGAAGGAAAATGGAAGGGCGGGGAGAGGAGTGGGAAACTGGTGAAATCCACATTGATCCTATGTGATTGGAGGGTTCCAAGGCAGAAGACGAGGCTTTCTTCCTCCAGGTGATTAGGGTGTGGCGATGGAGGAGGCCCAGGACCTGCATGTCCTTGGTGGTGTTGGAGAGGGAGTTAAAGTTCTGGATGTAAGTTGGTTTGCTGAGCTGGGAGGTTTGTTTTGTCACTATACGAGGTAACATCAGTGAGCATTCAGTGAAGCACTGTTTTCTATTTGTGTTTAGATTTTGTGCTGGTGGTGATGTCAGTTCCTGTTCTTTTTCTCAGGTCACTAGAGTGGGTGTGGTTATAGGATAGTGAGTGACAACACCAATGTAAGTGATGGTGACCATGGGCGGGTGGGGTCAGCAGGCATAAGTAGGGCCTTCAGTGGTGTTTGCAGGGTGGAAGTGATGCAATGTGCAATGCAAGTGATGAGTTCCAGTGAGTGACAGTGGGGGCGGAAGCGACATGATGGGTAGCATTGGAGATTTTATAATCAGTGTTCACTCACTGGAACTCATCGCTTACATTGCACATTGCATCACTTCCACCCTGCAGACACCACTGAAGGCCCTACTTATGCCTGCTGACCCCACCCCCCCCCCCCCGCCCATGGTCACCATCACTTACATTGGTGTTGTCACTCACTATTCTATAACCACACCCCCTCTAGTGACCGTCTCCATCCCCTCCCAGCTCCCACCCTACGCCAGGTCAGAGCTCCTACCCCTGCTGTATTTTCACCACACCCCCTGACCTCCCCCGCACTGAGGATGAATGATCAGTCTTCAGTAAAAAGCCTCACCTGCATCTTACTACGCTCCTGGATCCATGAGTTTGACAGGTTGTGACATTGAACGTTTTTTCCACCGCCTCAGCCTCCAGGCTTGGTTTTTCCATCAAGACCCCTGCCCACCCTTTGAGGACCCCTTCTCATGCCTCTAACACACCCCATCCATCTGGACACCCCGTGTTGGTTTGTTACCTGCTCTCCATCTCTTCATTTCCAATTCCATGCCCTTACCACTGAGTAAAGAACCTGCCTCTGACATCTGCCTTAAATCTATCACCCCTCAATTTGTAGCTATGCCCCCTCCTACAAGCTGATGACATCATCCTAGGGAAAAGACTTTCACTGTCTACCCTCTGTAATCCTCTGATCATCTTGTATGTTTCTATCAAATTCCATCTTAGCCTTCTTTCCAAAGAGAACAGACCCAAGTGTCTCTGGGTGAAGAAAGACAGAGTGTTGGGTTTATGGAATGCTCTGCCCCAGAAGGCTGTGGAGGCCAAGTCTCTGGATACTTTCCAGAAAGAGTTGGATAGAGCTCTTAAAGGATACTGGAATCAAGAGTTATGCGGATAAGGCAGGAACAGGATACTGATTGAGGATGAACAGCCATGATCCTAATGAATGGTGGTGCTGGCTAGAATGGCCTACTCCTGCACCTATTGTCCTCAAAACCTTCCCTCCAGACCAGGCAACATTCTGGTAAATCTCCTCTGCATGTTTCCAAGTCCTTCCTGTAATGGGGTGACCAGAACTGTACACAATACTCCATGTATGACTGCACTAGCATTTTGCAGAGTTTTGTATAGTTGCAACATGACAGTTCTGGAGCCACAATCTCTCCTCCAAGAAACCTAACACACCATATGCCTTCTTAACAGCACTATCAACCTGCGTGGCAACTTTCCGGGATCTATGTACATGGACTCCAAGATCCCCCTGCACGTGCACATTACCAAGAATCTTTCCGTTGACCCAGTATTCTGCCGCCTTGTTACTCTTCCCGTAGTGAATCACCTCACATTTATCTGTATTGAACTCCATTTGCCACTGCTCTGTCCAGTTCTGCAGTTTATCCAAGTCCCCCTGCAACCTGCAACATTCTTCTACACTGTCCACTACTCTACCGACTTTAGTGTCATCTGCAAACTTACTAACCCATCCACCTATGCCTGCCTCTAAGTCATTTATAAAATTGGCAAACAGTAGTGGTCTCCAAACCGATCCTTGTGGCACACCACTAGCAACCAGACTCCAGGCTGAATATTTTCCATCAACCACCACTTACAGAAAGCCAGTTTCTAATCGAAACTGCTAAATCACCCTCAATCCTATGCCTCTGCATTTTCTACAACCAACCATGTGGAATCTTATCAAAGGCTTTACTGAAGTTCATGTACACCACATCAACTGCCCTCCCCTCATCCACATGCTTGGTCACCTTCTCAAAAAACTGAGGTTTGTGAGACATAACCTACTCTTGACGAAACTATGTTGACTATCTGCAATCTAATTGTTGCTTGCTAGATAATTATAAATCCTCTCTCATAATAGTGTTCAAAACTTTTCCTACAATATTCTTTTCCTGCAATAGGCTCATTGGTCTGTAATTACCTAGGAGGGGAAAGGGAGGTCTGCAGATGCTGGAGATCAGAGCTGAAAATGTGTTGCTGGAAAAACGCAGCAGGTCAAGCAGCATCCAGGGAACAGGAGAATCGACGTTTCGGGCATAAGCCCTTCTACAGGAATCCTGTAATTACCTAGGACTACTGCCCTTCTTGAGCAAGGGCACAACATTTGCAATCTTCCAGTCCTCTGGTACTAAACCTGTAGACAATGACTACTCAAATATCAAAGCCAAAGGCTCCAACACCACCTCCCTAGCTTCCAAGAGGATCTTCCGATAAATCCCATCCAGCCCGGGGAACTTGTGTATTTTCACTCCTCCTTACTAACCTTGATCATTTCTTTTGTAATATCTTGTATCTCATTCTTCTCCTCTACAATATTCTCCTTTTCCTGAGTGAAAACCGATGCGAAGTATTTATTTAGCACCTCTCTGATCTGCGTGGAGTCCACACACAACTTCCTCCTCCTGTCTTTGATTGGCCCTATCCCTACCCTAGTCATCTTTTTTATTCCTCACGTACCTATAGAAAGCTTTAGGTTCTCCTTTATTCTGCCTGCTGAAGACTGCTCATGTCCTCTTTATTCTTCTTAACTCTCTTTCCTGTTCTTAATTCTCTTTGAATCCTTCCTAACTAATCTGTAACTCTCCATTGCACCATTTGAACCATCTCATCTCATCGTCACATAAGCCTTCTTCCGCTTAACAAGAGATGCAATTTCTGTAGTAAACCACCGTTCCCTTACCTTGTCACTTCCTCCCTCCCTGATAGGGACATATCTATCAAGGGCATGCAATATCTATTCCTTAAACTAGCTTCACGTTTCGATTGTCCCGAAGAGCTAGTTCCATTCAAAACTTGTCAAAGTGAAGTTTTGGAACAATGGTGTATGCCATTATCGTTCAAAAATCAATTTAAGTTGTGAAATAAGCTTGCAATAGTATTGATCATTGGTCTTTATTTATGGGTGATGTTAGTGGAATGCATTGAGCTAAATCTTTACAACAGTGTCAAGAATTATCTGAAGGATGTAATACATTAGAATAATCCTGATGCTGAAACATTGCAGGTGTGAAATTCAGGAATGACTTC
This sequence comes from Chiloscyllium plagiosum, assembly GCF_037043375.1. Classification (NCBI taxonomy): domain Eukaryota; kingdom Metazoa; phylum Chordata; class Chondrichthyes; order Orectolobiformes; family Hemiscylliidae; genus Chiloscyllium; species Chiloscyllium plagiosum. The sequence continues at coordinate 19,681,764 of NW_028270153.1, read as the reverse complement.
ACACAAACTATAGCAGAAATCTAGTATATGCTTGATAGAATAACTGCTGGGTCAAATTGATATGTCCAAGACTGAGATTGATTGATGTAGTTTTAGGAAATCGAGCCACATTGAGAGTCGTAATCTCTCCTCTTTCAAGTGTCTTCTGAATACCCACATTTGATATGTTAGTCCACTATGATTTAGGAACCAACATGTACATAAGTATCAAAAGAATTCCCTGTTTCAGTACTCCACCACATTAATATATCAGTTTGCAGCACATGATTTGACCTGAGAAATGTATGCAATTAAGCTCAAGCATTTCACATTAAAAGTTTGATTATTTTTGAGAACCATATGTGGTAACACCAATTAATAAAACATCCAAAGACACTTGATCATTGGGATATGACATGCACTTTAGACATCCATTTAGACTCTTTATGGTTAGTTTGTATTTGTCCAAGTGCTCAGTATCTCTTCCCCTGAATTTTTAGCTCTCTCTGCCTGGCAAGAAACAGGTACTGGACCAACCAAAAACTAGTCTCTGATCTCCATGCCTTCCTCCCTTGCCCAGATTTCAACAACGGTGAAGTAACTGCACAGCGGTAGTTATCCCATCACCAAATCACCCTTTATTTACACATTGAGAGCCCTTGACCCTGATGTAGCTTCCTCAGAGACACCTTTCAGAGTGAACAGAGCCTCTGCCACTCCTGTTTACTTTTATTCCTGGTTATATTTGTTATTTTATTAAACAATACATATTACAAACAATTAACATTAATAGCTGCATACAGACTAACAGCAATTTACAAGGGAGAGGCATTCCCTGCCCCCCCCCCCCACCCAGCAATCTATCCGTCCCTCCTACCTTCCAGCCACTCTAAGGCATTCTGCCTCTTCCAGCTCTCGTGCTGCCTTGACATCTTCTGGGAACCTATAGGACAGCCTGCCCTGTTTCCCTATTCCTCCCCAGGATGGCAGTGTTGAGGGCAACCTACCTGCCTTCTGGCCGTCACCCACCCTGATGTGCCATCCAGCCTGTAGACTGCCCTGGCACACCTACCGGTCACCTCTAGGACAGCCTGTCCCCTTCCCTGGGATGACTGCGCACGGGGCAGCCCACAAGCTTTTCCACATCTCAGCCTGCCCCTGTGCACTGACTGGCGTGCGGCTGCCCTGACACACTTTCCGGCCACTTCTGGGACAGCCTATCATGATAGCCCCTTCTCAGAATGACAGCACTCGGAATCCTGTGGACCAGAATTCTCTACCACCCTCCAGCTTTCGGGGTGACAGCTTTCTGGATGACCTATGAACCTCCCAGCTCACAGTGAGGCATACCAGACCCTGGGACACACAAGACAGTGCATGTATATAAAACTAACAAGCTACAAGCCAGAGTCAATTATCAACAAACAGTCCTTTCTGGTACAGAGTTCATTGCATTTTGAAGAGAACTGTTTATGGTAGAGTACATTCCTAGGTACAGAGTCTACTCCCCAATACAGAATGCATTGTCAGAGATTGAGTCCACAACCAAAGATGGTGTCCACTCCGGTATACAGAGTGCACTCCTGAAGGTAGCAATACACACCCTAAAGCGCACACACCCACGTGTTCAGTCTCCATAGAGATGTATTTTCTTATAAGGGCTCAGTCCAGACACCAGAAATGTGAAAACACATGTTTTTTAAAAAAAAACAAAATGCAAGGGCCGGCTGGGGGCCAGAGGGTTGATGACGATACTGACAGACTCCTCCCGCCCTACTTTCCTCCAGGTCGGTCATCGACCCTCTGGCCAGCCTGCGTACAGGCTGCCCCCCCAACTAACATTCATACACGGATGCTGTTGGCTGCCAAGTCCCCAGCCACCTTGTGTACTAACAGATCACTCCCCCAGCCTGCTTTCTCCTAGGCTAGCCGTCAATCCTCCAGCTCCCAGTTGCCCCACATACTGACTGGCCTGCACTTAATCAATTACAAAACCCATATAGCTTATGTTTAGCAGAATTCACAAAATCTTCACAATGCAGATTCCAGTACCAAGGCAGAGTCTATGTCTGAAGGCAGCAAATGCATACCCTGCAGCACATGCACAGGTGTTCAGTCTCCATATAGAGTCCTGGCCCATCCATAGAGAGCCAAGCCCACTCATAGGGACACAATACATTGTGAAGCTGCAGTTAACTCACAGGGGTTTGGTCCACTCCCGAAGGCAGAGTCCACAACACACACGTGCAGGTGTTCAGTCTCCACAGAGGCCTGGTCCATCCAGAGGACCAGGCCTACTCACAAGAACATAGTACTTTGTCAAGGCACAATTAACTCAAGGGTTTAGTCCACTCCAGGATGCAGCAATTGCTCATCTCCGAGCACACACAAGTGTTTCATCTTTACAGAGGCATAGCCACCCACAAGGGGCCAGGCCTACCATACAGGAAGAGCTCATCTGGAAAGAAGCACTTTCTCACAGGGGCTAAGTCCAAACACCAAAAAAGTGAAAATACATGCAAAAAACAAAGAAAACCACAATGCAAGGGCTAAGTCCTGCCATAAATTGCCAACATTTTTCCCTTTTACTTTGAGAAAAGGACAGAGTAACATGCAGTTTGTAACTAGCCAGTGAAACAACAGTTTCTTAACGTGAACGGAGTTACACCTGAAACACACTGACTGTGTAAATCAGACAGTTTAAAAATAAAAAAGGAATACTGCCAGTTAAACTGGATATATAATTCAGCCAGTTCAGGAATCGGGTTTTGTTTCCCCACCCCAAAAAAAATAGCAGAAACCAACAGCAGCAGTAACATGCTGGCCCAGCCAACACAGAGTCAGTCCCCTAAACAGAGGGGATTCTAAATGTCTTGGCCAGTGCTTTCCTGATTGTCCCAGCCAGCCCAGAGTCCATCCCCTAAATGAAGGAGATTTAATTTTTTTTTAAATTCTCCACACTACTGCCTAACAGCAGTAGTGCTTATATTTTATCCAGCACCCGTGTGTGCGCATGCAGGTGTGAGTACAGTGAAAGACATCAGATGTATGAATCTTGAATCATTTAATTTTTTTTCAAAATTTTATTGAACAATACAGTTAACATTAACAGATTCTGGATTGGTGGTGCTGGAAGAGCACAGCAGCTCAAGCAGCATCTGAAGCAGTAAAATAGACGTTTCGGGCAAAAGCCCTCGTCAGGAATACAGGCAGAGTGCCTGAAGGGGAGAGATAAATGAGAGGAGGGTGGGGGTGGGGAGAAAGTAGCATAGAGTACAATAGGTGAGTGGGGGAGGAGTGGCAGGTGATAGGTCAGGAAGGAGGGTGGAGTGGATAGGTGGAAAAGAAGATAGGCGGAAAAGAAGATAGGCAGGTAGGACAAGTCATGGGGACAGTGCTGAGCTGGAAGTTTGGAACGAGGGTGAGGTGGGGGAAGGGGAAATGAGGAAACTGTTGAAGTCCACATTGATGCCCTGGGGTTGAAGTGTTCCTCCTCCAGGCGTCTGGTGGTGAGGGAGCGGCGGTGAAGGAGGCCCAGGACCTCCATAACCTCGGCAGAGTGGGAGGGGGAGTTGAAATGTTGGGCCACAGGGCAGTGTGGTTGATTGCTGCGGGTGTCCCAGAGATGTTCTCTAAAGCGCTCTGCTAGGAGGCATCCAGTCTCCCCAAGGTAGAGGAGACCGCTTGGAGAGCAACGGATACAATAAATGATATTAGTGGATGTGCAGGTAAAACTTTGATGGATGTGGGAAGCTCCTTTAGGGCCTTGGATGGAGGTAAAGGAGAGGTGTGGGTGCAGGTTTTGCAATTCCTGCGGTGGCAGGGGAAGGTGCTAGGAGAGGAGGGTGGGTTGTAGTGGGGCGTGGACTGACCAGGTAGTCACAGAGGGAACGGTCTTTGCGGAAGGCAGAAAGGGGTGGGGAGGGAAATATATCCCTGGTGGTGGGGTCCATTTGGAGGTGGCAGAAATGTCGTCGGATGATTTGGTTTATGCGAAGGTTGGTAGGGTGGAAGGTGAGCACCAGGGACGTTCTGTCCTTGTTACGGTTGGAGGGGTGGGATCTGAGGGCAGAGGTGTGGGATGTGGACGAGATGCATTGGAGGGCATCTTTAACCACGTGGGAAGGGAGATTGTGGTCTCTGAAGAAGGCCGCCATCTGGTGTGTTCTGTGGTGGAACCAGTCCTCCTGGGAGCAGATACGGCGGAGGCATTGGGAATACAGGATGGCATTTTTGCAGGAGGTAGGGTGGGAAGAGGTGTAATCCAGGCAGCTGTGGGAGTCGGTGGGTTTGTAAAAAATGTCAGTGTCAAGTCTGTCGTCATTAATGGAGATGGAGAGGTCCAGGAAGGGGAGGGAGGTGTCAGAGATGGTCCAAGTAAATTTAAGGTCAGAGTGGAATGTGTTGAAGTTGATGAATTGCTCAACCTCCTCGCAGGAGTACGAGGTGGCCCCAATGCAGTCATCATTGTAGCGGAGGAAGAGGTGGGGAGTGGTGCCGGTGTAACAGATGGTCTGTTCTGCGTAGCCAACAAAGAGACAGGCATAACTGGGGCCCATACGGGTGCTCATGGCTTTCCCTTTCATCTGCAGAAAGTGGGAGGATTCAAAGGAGAAATTGTTAAGGGTGCGGACCAGTTCAGCCAAATGAATGAGTGTGTCGGTGGAAGGGTACTGTTGGGGACGTCGAGAGAGGAAAAAATTGAGGGCTTGGAGGCCCTGGTCATGGCGGATGGAGGTGTAGAGGGACTGGATATCCATGGTGAAGATTAGATTAGATTACTTTACAGTGTGGAAACAGGCCCTTCGGCCCAACAAGTCCACACCGACCCGCCGAAGCGTAACCCACCCATACCCCTACATTTACCCCTTACCTAACACTATGGGCAATTTAGCATGGCCAATTCACCTGACCTGCACATCTTTGGACTGTGGGAGGAAACCGGAGCACCCGGAGGAAACCCACGCAGACACGGGGAGAACGTGCAAACTCCACACAGTCAGTCGCCTGAGACGGGAATTGAACCCGGGTCTCAGGCGCTGCGAGGCAGCAGTGCTAACCACTGTGCCACCGTGCCGCCCCAAGATGAGGCGTTGGGGGTCGGGGAAACAGAAGTCTTGGAGGAGGTAGAGGGCGTAGGTGGTGTCTCGAATGTATGTGGGGAGTTCCTGGGCTAGAGGGGATAGAACAGTGTCGAGGTAGGTAGAAATGAGTTCAGTGGGGCCGGAGCATGCTGAGACAATGGGTCAGCCAGAGTGGTCAGACTTGTGGATCTTGGGAAGGAGGTAGAACCAGGCAGTGCGGGGTTCCTGGACTATGAGGTTGGAAGCTATCCTGAGGTGATGAGGTTCTGTCTGGTCTGGGAGATGATGGTTTGGTAATGGGGGGTTCATGGTCGAGGGGATGGTAGGAAGTGGTGTCCTCGAGTTGGCCTCTGGCTTCAGCAATGTAGAGGTCAGTATGCCAGTCTACCACTGCGCCCCGTTTAGCTGCTGGCTTGATGGGGAGGTGCACCCACATCTCTTCTCCCTCCCTCCCAGTTCAACCAGTTTTCAGGGAAATGAGGACAAACCTCAGATCCCACGGTCATCACAAAACAGTAACAAATGCATACAGGACAGTCCAATTAGATCTAAAACATGCATAGAGTACAGACCCGCACCCCCCTCCCCCCTTCCCCCTTCCCCCTCCCCCAGCAATCCATCCATCCATCCATCCCTCTCACCTTCTAGCCACTGTAAGGCAGCCTGCCCCATGCCCCTTCTGGCTCTTGGTCCGCCCTGACATCTTCCGGTCTTGTTTCCTCAACCCCCCAGGATGAGAGTGATCAGGATGGCCTACCCATTTCCCAGCTTCCCTAAACTACCTTCGCACCATACAGCCACCTCAAGGACAGCCTGCTCTGGTACTTGCCTGGGGTGATAGCACTGAGGACAGCCTACCCGCCTTCCAGCACATTCCCAGGAACAGAATCCACTCCAGTATACAAAGTTCATTGTCTGAATGAGAGTCTACTCCAAACTGCAGAATCCACAACCAAGGGCAGAGTCCTCTCGAAGGCAGCAAATGCACAGCCCACAGGTGTTCAGTTTCTATCGAGTCCTAGCCCATCCTTGGAGAACCAGGCCCATTCACAGGAACAGTACATTGTAAAGGTGCAGTTAACTCTCAGGGGGTTGGTCCATTCCCAAACTAGGATGCAGCAAGTGCTGACCTCCCAGCACACATGTTCAGTCTCTGCAGAGGCCTAGTCCTTGGGTCAGGCCTACCCACACAGGAACAGCTCATCTGGAAAGTTGTATTTTCTCACAAGGGCTCAGTCCAAACATCAAAAAAGTGAAGATGCATACAAAAAACTCAAGTGCAAAGGTAAGCCCTGCCACAAAAATCAACATTGTCCTTTTCTCAAAAGTAAGAGAGAAAATGATAACAGACTGTAACCAGCCAGTGAAACAACAGTTCCCTAACGAGAACTGAGTTACACCTGAAACACATTCACTGTGTGGATCAGACAGTTTAGAAATCAGTCCACAATAAAAGGAGTACCAGTTAACAAACTGGCTAAATAATTCAGCCAGTTCAGGAATCCGGTATTTCCCCCCCCCCCCCAAAAAAAGGGTAGCAAAAACCAACAGCAGCAGTAACACACTATCTGTAGCACTAGCCAGCACAGTCAGTCTACTAAACTGAGGGAATTCTAAATGTCCTGGTTATATCGGTCAGCCAGGGCTTTCTGGATTGTCCCAGGTTAACAGTACACACTGACTGTGGCCCAGCCAGCACAGAGTCAGTCCCCTAAACTAAGATTCTAAATCTATTTTTCATTCCCCACACCACCCCCTAACAGCAGTAGTGCTTATATTTTCCCCAGCACCCATGTATGATTGCAGGTGTGAGACAGTGGAAAAACAACAAGTGTAGAAATCTTTATTCATTTTATCACCTGTTTATTTTATTCCCCGGCTAGATTTTCATTTTAATACACAATTTACAAAACAATTAACAGCTGTATACAAACTAACACAATTTACGAGGGAGAGGAGTGGCAAAGCGAGACCGAAAACCTACTATTCAACCAATTTTCAGGGAAATGAGGACAAACCTCAAATCCCAATTTGTCATCGTAATACAGTAACAATGACAAATACATAAGACAGTCCAATTACATTTTAAAATAAAAAGTGCATGAAATACACCCATTCCTCCCACCTTCCAGCCACTCAAAGGCAGCCTGTCCCTACCTCCGTTCCTTCCAGCCCTCTGTCCGCCCTGACACCTTCCAGCCACCTCTAGGATAGCCTGTCCCCTTCCCTGGGACAATAGCACGTGAGGGCAGCCCACAAGCCTTGTAGATTTTGACCCGTCCCTACACACCTTCTGGTTCTCGGCCACTCTGACAAACCTTCTGACCACCTCTAGGACAGCCCGTCCCAATTACCCCTTATTGGGACGATAGCGCTCAATAGTCCACTCACCTTCTGGCTCTCAAGGCAACGGGCATCAAGGCAACGGGACTGCCTACCCTCCAGCTTTCAGGGCAGCCTACCCACAGTCAGATTCACAGGATAGCCTACCACCCTCTGGCTCTTAGGTCATACTGAAACCTGTCACCCCATGAGCCTCTCAGCTCACAGTAAGGCCTGCCAGACCCAGGGACATACAAGACAGCGCAGGTGGTAAACTCAACAAGCAATAAGACAGAGTCAATTACCAACAAACACAGCCCTTTCTGGTACACAAAGTCCATTACCATAAACAGTTCTCTTCAAAATGTAGAGCCCATTCACAGGAACAGAGTCCACTCCAGTATACAAAATGCCTGGTCAGAAATGGAGTCCACTTCAAACTGCAGAGTCCATTGCTAAAACCAGAGTCCATTCCTGAAGGCAGCAGTTTGCACACCCCACAGCACACAGGTGTTCAGTCTCCATAGAGTCTTGGCCCACTCACCAGGAATATAGTATGTTGTAAAGGTGCAGTTAACTTACAAGGGTTTAGTCCATCCCCAAAGGCAGGGTCTACTACCAAACTCCAGGATCCAGCAAGTGCTCAGCCTCCCAGCACACAGACAGGTGTTTAGTCTTTCCAGAGGCCCAGTCCCAGGGTCAGGGCTACCCACAGGAACAGCTCATCTGGTAAGATGTATTTTCTCACAAGGGCTCAGTCTAAACATCAAAAAATTAAGAAAGTTTAGTGTAAGAGCAAGTCCTGCCTCAAAAAACAACATTGTCCTTTTCTCAAAGAGAAAAGAGTAACATACAGGCTGTAACCAGCCAGTGAAACAACAGTTCCCTAATAAGAACTGAGTTACACCTGAAACATATTCATTGTGTAGATCAGGCAGTTTAGAAATCAGTCCTCAATAAAAAGGAATACCAGTTAACAAACTGGCTAAATAATTCAGCCTGTTCAGGAATCAGGTCTCCCCCCCCCCCCCCCCCCCCCCCCCCCAAAAAGCAGAAACCAACAGCAGCAGCAACACACTGACTGTGACCTAGCCAGTACAGAGTCCCTCCCTTAAACTAAGGAGATTTAAATCTCCTGGTTTTTTTTTATTCCCCTCCCTACCACCAAACAGCAGTAGTGCTTATATTTTCCCCAGCACCCATGTTGTGTGTGAAACACAGTGAAAGACAACAGGTGTATCTCCTGTTTGTCTGTTAGCCAGGGCTCCCTAATTGTACCAGATTAACAACGCCAGTTAGGAAACCCGTATTCTATGAAGTCCACCTGGTTGACCACCTGGTTTTATTAAAAATTTAACATTTTTACAAGTTTACAAAATATAAAAAAAAAACAAGTATCAACATTGATATACAATTAAATCTTAAATAATAACCAAAATTTAACAAAAGAAAAATACCAAGAAAAAAACCCAAAACTTAACTACTAATCTAACCTACAACTAACCAGAGTGTATAATTAAGTCTCTTACATTATTCAAATAAAATAAAACAAAAACCGACGGATAACACAGAAATTGGATAGTGAGATACATGCTCGGAATGTATTAACATCAAATCTAACAAAACCCCGTATTTGTGCAGGATTCCTCTCCCAAGGGGCCTCGGACCAGCCAGGTTCGCCATCTCAATTAAATAAAAGCCCTTGTTAGGGTGGCCAAAATATCAGTATTTATATAATTCAAGAAGGGCTGCCATATTTTATGGAATAATGCGGTCTTTTGGTGCACCTTATTTGTAAGGCAGTCAAGGGGAATACATTCCATAATTAATCTGTGCCAATTCAAAAGTCCAGGGGGGCCCTCAGCCACTCAGTTTACCAAAATACTTTTCCTTGCACAGAAAGAGAGAATAGAAAATAATCTCTTCCTGTGCATATCCAGGGAGGGTAGGTTCGAAAAGCCCAAAAAGAGAGATCCACTCTAATTTCCGTTCCTAAGATTTCTGTCAGAGCACTTGCTACTTTAGTCCAATATCTACGGATCTTATGACAGGTCCATAGGCAATGTACAAGAGTGCCCACCTCTATTTTATATTTGGGACACATTGGAGATGCTCCTGCCTTAAATTTTGCCAATCGATCTAGTGCTATATGGTCCCTATGAAGTATCTTCAGCTGAATGGCCTGAGTTCTGTTGCAGATGGTGATTCTTCTGGCGTTTTCCCAAATGTCATTCCATGTTTCTATAGAGATTTCTAGTCCCAAATCCTGATCCCATGTTTTAATCAGATTATATTACTGACCAAATACTGGGGTAATAAAAGTGCCTAAATATAAAAAGCCCACCAGGGACCACCGAAAGGGAAAATGGGATCCGTCCAATAAGTGGGATATATTAGCCAGGCCACCCATTGGCATAGCCTCCGATTTTGAGAAATTAATTTTATAGCCTGAAAATACACTAAATGTATTAATAACTTTGAAGGAATTTCTGAATGTTAGAGGTGAGATAGCTGAACGAGATTGAATGAAAAGGACAGGAAACCAAGAATGGACCAGTGTCAGATTTGTCCAGCTGGGACAGGACCATAATGCCAAGGTAGTTCACCAACTTGGGACAGAGCAAGGTTATAGGTGTTTGAAGGTGACAGCATTAATCTTCTAAGTGAATTTTTGTGAAGATGGTGTCCCTTTTTCAAGAAACCATATCCATATGTTAAACTTGCTATGCAGTTTATTTGTATAATAAAGTAAATGCTTTGACAATTTTTTTTTCTCGGGTAGAAGCCATTGCAGTAACAAACCCCAACTGTATGTTATTATTGTACTAATAAATCAAGGAGCAGGCAAACAGTATATTGCTTTGAAAGCTCTTTCCTTGATGTGGTATTGTAGTTTATTTTCTCATTTTTTAGGTAAAACCTACAGTAACCAGTTTTAAATAATTCACCATATAGCTTGTGATGAGGAAAAATCGTGTTCAGATAGTGAATGCAGTTTTTTTCCACAATGGGATTAAAGCAGACAATTCCAATTGACAAGACAGACACAGGTATAATGGATTGGTAGAATTTACAGCATCGATGTAAATCTGTGAGGTTGAAGATTACACACACTGATGTTCACTTGATACTCATACCTCATTTAGAAATCACAAACTGAACCTACTCTAATTTCCAAGATTAACCTCTGGTCGATGATACCTGTTCCCTGCCTTCAGAATAATTGTTGAGGCTTGAGAGAAGGGTGCAGTCATAAGATGCTATATACCAGTTTCCAAAATGAAAATAAATGGTTGACATAAATAATGTGTGACTTGCACTTAAATAGCACTTCATGACGTTCCATGCTTTACAACTGTTATGCTTTTGAAGTTTAGTCACTGTTGTATTGAAGGAATAGTTGATCTCATATGTTGTATCTATCCATTGTTTTAGTTATACTCATTACTCTGGAGTAATTGAAACTTTTTTGTTATAAGATTTAAGCAGGTATTACATGATAACATGTTTGGGAGCTCTTAGTTAATCCTACAATTTTTCTCTGGCTTGTCTGTTTTTTTGTGGCTGATTTGGGATGGTATAATGTATCATTGATTGAAATAGTAGCAGGAAGCAAAGGGTTTGATGTTTTCTGCTACACTCTCATGCCTCTGAGTCCTCCCTGTGACTCATTTGCTGTGAAATTGGTGAAAGACTAGTGTCTTGGCTGTGCCTACTCTACCTATGCACTGTTTATTCCATGACATTTGCAGGTTTCAGTCACACTTTTACTTGGTATCGAACTTTTGCATACTGAAAGCTGTAACTCATCACAAGTTAATAACAAAATACAAAACATTGAACAGTACAGCACAGGAACAGACCCTTCAGCCCACGATGTTGTGCCAAACATGACACCAAGTTAAAGTAATCGCTTCTGTCTGCATCTGGTCTATATCCCAGTTATGACACACCCAGAAACGCTCACCTCACTACGTGATCTGTTAAAGTATGAGTGACGAAGAACTCCCAAATTTCACTATTTAAAGAAAATAGTATCAATTTATTATTTAACTCCAAAAGTGAACATTAAGCATCAACTATTCACTACTCTAATCCCCCCTTTCTCTTAACTGCTTATTACCTGCCTCCAACTCTTCAACAATATACTGTTCCAATAAAACTCTTATTAAAATTACATTAACTTAATTTCAAAACAATACAGCTTTGATGTCTTTCTTCCTTTGGCTGAAGATCTCCCTAGGTCGCTGTCTTTGTTTTACTGCAAATATGTTTCATGTGAAAAGGTACCTTTTGACAGTGTTTCAATATCTTGGGTCTTTCTCGACGGCAGTTACTTGTCTTTCAAACGGCCTGCCTTTTTTTATACCCCAAACATCAGATCGTCTCATTGGTTCAATGTTTGCAAAATAATAAATTCAGACTCAGTTCGGTTTTAGTGTCCTGGGGCAAAACCTAAACTGGTTAAATTTGAATTGTTGTCAAAATAGCAACCAACTCGGGTATCTATTTCACAGTCAAATGTTACATATTTTCAATTTTCCAGTGCACTCTGAGATTGCTCTTGTAAGCTCTCCATGCAGAACAGCATTCTCTCTCTCTCTCTCTCTCTCAGGTACAGTACATGCATTCAACTTCATAACAATCCCTCCCTTCCTTGCTTATTCATGTGCTTATCTAAAAGCCCCTTAAGATATCAGTAAGTAGCAATGAAATTAGTTGAGCCATAAGTTCAAAAACTGTACAAATGCAAATTGGATAATCAACAGCTAGAATTATTTTTAAAACGTGAACTGAGCAAATTGCTGAAAAAAGTTTTCAAACTGTTTTGACTGTCATCTTAGTTTCAATGTTAAACTGAAAATAATACTGGAGATAAAATTTTAAGAAATCAACTGCAATGATCCAGTAATAGCATTTTTCTATGCTTGAATCAATATTTTTCTTTGACACCTGTGATTTGTGTTAAGCGAGCTTGTGTGTGCTGGAATCCTTAAAAAATGAAAGGGGTTTATTAGTGACTTTTTAAAAACTTCTGAAAATAGCTTCTAACTTGGTTTTCTTTAAATAATTACTTTGGAAATAATTTTGGGAATAAATCATATGCTTATTCATATTGGAAAAGTGTTCTAGTTTGTAGTCACTGAAAAAATACTGAGGAAAACATTTTCAGTATTTTAGTAGAACAGGCATAGATGAGGAATTAATGTATGAAAAGGGATTCTTTGGGAACTAAGGAAACCGCAAGATATTTGACTACAAGCCACAGGGTCCCATTATGGTTGGGAAATTAAGATAAAGTAAATGATTGAAATGGGAGTTGATTTGGATGTATAAAATAAAAGGAAGACCTATTAGAATAGAGGTAAGGAGAAGCTTCTTCAGCCAGAGAGTGTGAATCTATTGAATTCATTGCCACAGAAGGCTCAGAGGCCAGCTTATTGCGTATATTTAAAACTGAGATAGGTTCTTAAGTATCAAGGGGATTGAGGATTACTGGGAGAAAGTGGGACAATGGAATTGTGAAACGTATCAGCCATGATTGCATAATGGAGCAGACTCTGGACTGAATGGCCTAATTTTTGCTCCTATGTCTTATGGTCTTATCATATTTCATAGTTAAAAATGGATAATATTAAATGAAATAACTGAATAAAATTGAGAGCAATGGTCCCTGAGTCAAATTGACAGCGATCAATTTTACACCATGACCACATCTACAGGCCTTGGTGCATCTACCTGCCACATATCCATTGGCTGCTTCTGTAGGCTGTGGTGGAAGGACTTCTGATGAAATGTTGTGAGATGTTAGCATTATATTGTCACTGGCAAGCAACATCAGCTTTATGCCTCCAGTTTGCGACGGACAGTTACTGTTGCTACATCATAGTGCAGCTACATCACTTTCAAGTAGATGACTGACATGTAAGTCAGCACCACCTCTTTGATTTTCTTATCCTCGCAAGAGCAATAGAAGCTGTATATGGTTGTCCAGAAACTACAGTGTGACCATTGATGGCAACCATCAATTTCTTGCATATTTGCCTCACTTTGTGCTATGTCTTAAACATCACTAATTACATCTGTGCTGCTACTGGCAAATTGCTCTCTTTAGCCTACAGTGACAGAAGAGGAATGAAATCCAGAGAATGCTTGCTGTGAGCCTTTCAGCAAAGTGTGCAGTATAAGTGACCGATGTGTGTAAATGTGTATGGTTCTGAGAAAGGGAAGAAGTATTCAGACCAAATGGACGCTGGTCCTGAACTAACAAATGTGAGACCTGTGTCTTCCCCTTTTCCCTGCTTTGTTGTGTTATGTTAGTATGCCACCCTTTAAGGAACTGGAGCTTTTAGACACGAAAGTGTTTTGTTCAGGTCTGATGGAACAAGAAAATAAACAACTCTCAATTGAAAGAAAACGGATACAATGAGACACTTTGTAGATTAACCCAAATGTCAATAAAAGATTGCATGAGGCAGCTACTTTATAGTGAAATTATATATGAAATTGTGAAAAATGTAGCAAGACATTAGTTGAAGGCTGAATCATGAATGCATGTTATGCTGAGGGGTAAGATGACTATCGATGCTATAAAAAGAGTATAAGCTTGATTGAAGTCGGCTAGTGAATTGGAATAGATTGGGAAACAACTCTTGGTTGCATTTCCAACTGATAGTTGGAATTATTATAGAGGCTTGCTTTAGTTGATTCCAAAGTCTACCCTTCTGCAGCCGCTGCAGTTTAGGAAGTAGGAAGTCATGCAGTGCAATCTTTTAGGTGCTTAAGAGTGCAAACAGAGCAACTCTCATGCACCTGTGTGGAAGATTGACCACTTCACCAGGCATAAAATGGGCACTGATATTGCACTATTTTGTCACTGCCCACTAATTAATGTTATTTCTCCTTGTTGGATTTTTTCTTGCTGTATAGTTTATTCTCTCCCCGTCCTTCATGGTCTTTAAATTCTGTAAAATTCAGCAGAAACCTTTTAAAGATTGTAGTCTCCAGGTTTTCGCTCCTTCTGTCTGGCCACGCCACATTAAGAAAGGTCCTGCATAAAGCATAATCTTCACTTGAATCTCTATTGCTGCGTTTTTAATGAATTGACCTAATGGTATCCCATTAAGATAACCATTAAAACTATAATTTTTGCATCAGTACTTAAAATCCTGTAGTACCTTCCTAAATTTACAGCAATACATGTTAAAGTAATTCACACAATTAAATAATAATTTCATCATTACACTAAAATTATGTCACAAGCCAATTTGACAGACTACATGTACTTGCAATATCTTATAAACAACTGAGATGAATGATCAATCCGTATTAAGGTGGTATTGTTTAAGGAATAAGTGTTTGTTGTCACACTTAAAGAGGAAATAGGGTTATCACTTTGCCAACTACAAAGACAAGACATCAATGCCAAGAAGCATCATTTTCTTAATATTGCATTCAAATGTCAACCCAAAATATGTGCTGAAGTGTGACATGTGGCTGGAAATCACAAATCTCGGACAAGTAGTTACTGATAACAAGTTTACCAACTGAGCTAAGTAATAGTTGTGAATTAGCTATTCTCCACACTCTCTCGTGTTAATGTACTTATTGCCGGCTCATTTCAGAGCAAATGGGTATTTGAGATAACCCAACTTTACATATCATGCCGAATTTTTTTCAGTTTAGGTACAGCTGGAAAATGTTGCATTTTATGGCAGACAATCGAAGACTTCAGGGGAAACGTTCCTAAGCACTCTTGTGCCCATGAACCTTAACAATTGCCTTTGTGTCATGGTACGTGCTAATACTAATCATAGCTCAGACTCAATGTTGAGTTTCACTTCACGTTAATTGAATTGATTGTTTTTTTTGCCTCAGGCCAGAAATCAGAATTGGCTCCTGACTCAAACTTTCTTTCCAGTAGCTCACTCTGTTGACCTACTGCTCCAATCCAGTGACTGGTTCAGTAATTGCCCCTCATCTAAATACCAAGTTCCACATTCAGTAGAGAAATAACTTTTCATTATTTATGATATCATAATTTTCAACAGGTGTTTTGACCTTCATTTTAATTTAATGTCATCAAATATGACTCTATGACTCTAAAATTGAAATTCCCTGGGGTAATCCAATGAATTGTATTTTTACACCTTGTCAAATATCTTGACATCTTCCCAAAATCACGTGCCTGAACGACACACAGTAGTCTGTTCCCTTTATGATGTGTATATATTTAATGTTCTTTTTGTTTTAATACCCAATTTCCCTCTTTAAGAAAACAGAAATCAAAAATATTTTTCCTTTTTAAATAGCTGTTTAAATTTCTTTCTGATATTTTTATTAAAAAGCCTGTCTAAAATATATATAAGCCACTTTGTTCTTTTTCTGATGTTTCCTATTTCTTAAAACTGTGCCCTCTTTACTGTTGCTACATAAACACAATAAAATTATATTTTGCATTTATTTGTCCAGTCTATTAACGAGTCCTTGACTTCCTAAACTTGCTTTGTCATCTTTATAGTTAAATATTCTCCATGTTTTTGTATCATGTGCACATTTTGATATTATACACCCTGTACTAAAGGCCAAATCATTTATTTATTGTGTATCAGGAAGAGTAGTCAGCTCTTGGAGGACAATCCCACTTGCATTCTTTCTTCTTTGAAAACCATTCATTAACTAGACAGAGCATAGAACATAGAACATTACAGCACAGTACAGGCCTCGATGTTGCGCTGACCTGTGGGACCAATCTGAAGCCCATCTAACCTATACTATTCCATTTTCATCCATATGTCTATAGAATGACCATTTAAATGCACTTAAAGTTGATGAGTCTATTGTTGCAGACAGTGTGTTCCACGCCCCTACTACTTTGAGTAAAGAAACTACCTTTGACTTCTATATCTATTACCCCTCAATTTAAAGCTATATCCCCTCATGCTAGCCATCACAATCCAAGGAAAAAGGCTCTCACTGTCCAATCTATCTAATCCTATGATTATCTCTTATGTCTCAATTAAGTCACCTCTCAACCACCTTCTGTTTAACGAAAACAGCCTCAGCCTTTCCTCGTAAGACCTTCCCTCCATGCCAGGCAATATCCTAGTAAATCTCGTCGGAACCCTTTCCAAAGCTTCCATGTCCTTCCTATAATATGGTGACCAGAACTGTATGCAATATCCCAAATGTGGCTGCACCAGAGTTTTGTACAGCTGCAGCATGATCTCATGGTTCCGAAACTCAATCCCTGTACCAATAAAAGTTAATACACTTTATGCTTTCTTAACAACCCTATCAACCTGGGTGGCAACTTTCCAGGATATATGTACCTGGACACTGAGATCGCTCTGCTCATCTACACTATCAAGAATCTTACCATTGGCCCATTACTCTGCATTCCTGTTACTCCTTCCAAAATGAATCACCTCACACTTTTCCCCATTAAACTCCATTTGCCACCTCTCAGCCCATCTCTGCAGCTTATCTATGTCTCTGTGTAACCTACAACACCCTTTGTCACTATTCACAACTCTACCGACCCTAGTGTCATCCACAAATTCACTAACTCATCCTTTTCCACCCTCATCCAGATCATTTATAAAAATGACAAACAACAGTGGACGCAAAACAGATCCTTGCGGTACCCCATTAGTAACTGAACTCCAGGATGAATATTTCCCATCAACCACCACACTCCGTACTCTTTCAGCTAGCCGATTTCTGATCCAAACCGCTAAATCACCCTCAAACCCATGCCTGTGTATTTTGTGCAATAGCCTACAGTGGGAACCTTATCAAATGCCTTGCTGAAATCCGTACACATCGTATCAACTGCTTTACCCTCATCCACCTGTTTGGTCACCTCCTCAAGGAACTCTATAAAGTTTGGGAGGCATGACCTACCCTTCATAAAACCGTTTTGACTATCCCTAATCAACTGATTCCTTTCTAGATGATAATAAATCCTATCTCTTATAACCCGTTCCAACAATTTACTCACGAACGAAATAAGGCTCACTGGTCTATAATTACCAGGGTTGTCTCTACTCCCCTTTTTGAACAAGGGAACAACATTTGCTCTCCTCCAGTCTTCTGGCACTATTCCTGTAGACAATGACGACATAAAGATCAAAGGCAAAGACTTGGCAATCTCCTCCATGCCTTCCCAGCGAATCCCAGGATAAATCACATCCGACCCAGGGGACTTAATTATTTTCACACTTTCCAGAATTGCTAACACCTGCTGCTTATGCACTTCAATCTCATCTAGTCTAGTAGCCTGTACCCCCGTATTCTCCTTGACCATCTTGTTCTGGTGTGAATACTGACGAAAAGTATTCATTTAGCGCTTCTCCTCTCTCCTCTACTTGTTTCTTTTCTATCACATTTTGGAAACATGTAAATAACTTGAACTGTATTTCCTATACAGATACCAGTACACTTTTGATACTTTAAAGCATTCTTTTTAATTTTTAAGACACAATTTGTCTTTTGCCAAATAAGTATTTTATCTCATTATTAACCGGAAGATCAACATGAGCTTGCTTTAGCCAGGTAGTCTATAATTAGTTTATTTATTCCTTTCTCCCATTTTATACATGACAATCTTGATTATCTAAGGATGTTTGAAAGATTTGGTGGTAGAGATTCAAAATATTTCTACATTAATTTCCCTTGACATTTTTGTTGAACTGTTTTTATTCTGCCTTCACCTGTTCTGCATTTTTCCCATTTTTGGGCATTGTCTCTTCCTATTTTGCTTTTCAAATTATTTAGCCTAGTTCCCTTTTCATCCCTCTCTTAATTGACTGACTTTTTCCAGTTAGATACTTAAGTCTCTTACAGTTTTTATTTTTGCCTTTTTCATTTTTTACATCCGAACTTCCTTGTTATATTCATTGTTTTCTGGATGTTCTCTATAGTTTGTCTAGTTGTCTTGTTAATTTCCTGGAAGTAGATCCAGCACTGCTTCTTGCCTTGTCAGATTAAACTCCAAATGATCGCAAATAAATCAATATCACATTTTAAGATCCTCTGTGCCTTTTGTGTCATATACCACCCGTGCTGGTCTCCATACTCATGTTCTGTGTGTTTCTCCTTCCTTGCGTTTTTGTGACAATCACAGGAGAATACCCCCAACAGAAACAGTATCACAATGCTATTTTCTACACTAGACATCCAAGAATATATCTAATACTTGTGTTCTGATTCTATGTCCACTAATACATTATGGGTTGAAACTGCAGACATCTTCAGCTTGATGCTTTACAATAGTGAGAGGACTCCATTTTGTGGCTGAAATAAAATTCAAGTCCATGCCTTCAAGGTGAAATCTCCAACAGCATCAAGTCTGCACATGTTACATTTACATTTGGTTCTGTTGGTACTTGAGTTGTCTTTTGAGTAAGTATTACCTCTAATATTTCTTCTGTGTCACTTTGCACTTTGCAAGTTGGCAGTTCCACATAAACTGCTTGCTGAGGTGGACACAGCACCATTCTTGGCTCTTAAATACATAACTTTTCTCCTCTCACCTTAAAATTATATAGTTTAGTTTTGAACTCCTCAACCCTTTAGAAAAGACCGTTGCTACTCACCTTATCTATGACCCTCAAGGTTTAATAAACCTCTCGGAGGTCACTCCTCAACCTCCTATGCTTATAACTCAAACCCTCCAGTCCCGGCAACATCTTTGTAAATCTTTTCTGCTCGGGTTCTGGGTAATCCAAGATGGAGGACAGGAAAAATGTCTGGCTGTAAGAGCTGCTCCTTTTTCTGAGGTATTTTAGGTGCTGGAGGTGATTTCCTCGAATTCCAGGAGCAGCAATTACAGTTTTATATGCTGTTGCATCGTTTTGGAACTTTGGGGGAAAAAAAGTCAAAACAACAGCAGTTTTAAAAGGGAGAAGAGCAGACAAAGGAAGCACATGGTGAGGGCAATGCAAGAAAGAGAGAGAGAACCTGCACAGTTACCACCTTTGCTGTTTGAATTCGCGTATCGCTGGACATCGGAGTACATCTGGGAAAATTAACAAACCGTGAAATTCACAACTAATCTTGGAGGAACTATTGGGTGAAGTTCACAACACAGAATCAGATAAGTTCATTGTTGTTTTAAGTCTGTCCAAGAGAAAGGCTGCAGTAGTGAGTATAGTGGATTCTTTCTTGATTATATGTTTTTGGAAATAAGTCTCTTGATTAAACTTAAAATATAAGCCATAGCTATTAATTTAACTTAGGCCAGTGTTTGTAGAGGAATAAGATGGTGTTATTTTCTGGGTCTGTAGATTGTGAAGGAGCAAAAATGGCCTTTGCAGTGACATGTACTTCTTGTCAGATGTGGGAGTTTAAAAAGAGTTTAAGGGTTACTGCGGATTATATCTGCCATAAATGCTGTTGGATGCGAATCTTATCAGATCAAGTGGATCGGTTAGAGAGACAGAAGCGATGAGGAATTTGCAACAGCAACAGTATGTGATGGATGGCAGTTATAGGAAGGGGGGAAAGTCTCAGATACAGTCACAGATGGGTTAACTCCAGGAAGGGTGAGAGAGGTCGGCACCTAGGGTAGGAGTCTTTTGTGGATATACCCATTTCAAACAGGTATGCTGTTTTGGAAAATGTAGGGGCTGATGGATTCTCAGGGGAACGTAGCATGAACAGCCAAGTTTCTGGTATTGAGACTGGCTCTAATGCAACGAGGGGTAGGTCGGCTTCCAAGAGATAATTGTATTCGGGAATTCTGTAGTCAGAGGTACAGACAAACATTTCTGTGGCCAGCAGAGGAAAAGCAGAATGGTGTGTGGTTTCCCTGATGAGCTGAAAAATGTGTTGCTGGAAAAGCGCAGCAGGTCAGGCAGCATCCAAGGAGCAGGAGAATCAACGTTTCGGGCATAAGCCCATTAGAGGGCATAGGTTTAGGGTGAGAGGGGAAAGATATAAAAGAGATGTAAGGGGCAACTTTTTCACACAGAGGGCAGTACGTGTATGGAATGAGCTGCCAGAGGATGTGGTGGAGGCTAGTACAATTGCAACATTTAAGAGGCATTTGGATGGGTATATGAATAGGAAGGGTTTGGAGGGATATGGGCCGGGTGCTGGCAGGTGGGACAAGATTGGGTTGGGATATCTGGTCGGCATGGATGGGTTGGACCGAAGGGTCTGTTTTCATGCTTTACATCTCTATGACCCTCTCCAATTTAATAATCTCTTTCCAAAGCAGGCGGCCAAAACTGTGCATAGTACTCAAGATGTGGCCTCACCAACGCCCTGTACTACTGCAACTTAACATCCCATCTCCTATTCTGAATGGTCTGAACAACAAAGGCAAGCGTGCCAAGTGCCTTCTTTACCACTCTGTCTACCTGTGATGCAACTTTCAATGAACTATGCACCTGAACACGGGCGGCACGGTGGCACAGTGGTTAGCACTGCTGCCTCACGGCGCCAGAGACCCGGGTTCAATTCCCGCCTCAGGCGACTGACTGTGTGGAGTTTGCACATTCTCCCCGTGTCTGCGTGGGTTTCCTCCGGGTGCTCCGGTTTCCTCCCACAGTCCAAAGATGTGCAGGGTCAGGTGAATTGGCCATGCTAAATTGTCCGTAGTGTTAGGTAAGGGGTAAATGTAGGGGTATGGGTGGGTTTCGCTTCGGCGGGTCGGTGTGGACTTGTTGGGCCGAAGGGCCTGTTTCCACACTGTAATCTAATCTAAAAACACTTGGGTATTTCTGTTCTACAATACTCCACAGGGCCCTACCATTAACTGTGTAAATCTTGCCCTTATTTGTTTTACCAAAGTGCAACACCTCCCTTTTATACTCCATCTGCCACTCATTGGCCCATTGGCCCACTTGATCAAAATCCCTTTGTAATCTTAGATAACCTTCTTCACTGTCTACAATACCACCAATTTTGGTGTTACTAGCAAACCTACTAACCATACCAATGTTTTTTCCCTCACTGGTATTCTCTTTTCCTTCAGATTTCAACTCCTTTTATGTACTAAGATAAGTTGAAAAGAAAATTACCGATTGTATTGCTGGTAAGCTTATTGCTGTGCAGCGCAGTGTGGCAAACCACGTTGAAAATAGGTTTGAAGAAAACCTCTTTGTTTCTTGGAACTTAATTTTGAGAGTATTCCATTTCAGTCAGTTAACCATTACCTATTGATGTGTAAGATTTGAAAGCATTTTTCAAAGTTCAGTGTTCCAATGCTTAAAATCTATTTTTAAATAAGTTTGCATTTATGTTAAAAATGTAATTCTATCAAAGCCAGCTGTAGTTAGTTAGACTGAAGTAAGAGCAAATATGAAAGTTGATATGACAAGTGGCACATTTTCCAGAATACGGTAAGCCTGAAACTTGTGTGTCAAATCTGCAATTGCTGGTGAAATACTCTCAAGTACTTTAACTTATTTTTTATTCCGGGGAGCTTCCTGACTAGCATGTTTAGAAATCCATTGCGTTGCTCGAAAGTTTCAAAACTAATCTGCTGAGAGGTTCACATGGAAGGCTGACATGCCATGATCTAATTGAATGACTGAAGAAGTTCAAGAGATTCAACTGTATATTGCTGTTCTCGTGGGTCTTGTAACCAGATATGGACTGCCCACTGCCTCCCTGCAGGAATAAATCTCACTTTCCAATGTCTGAAGTAAAGGCTTAAGGAATTGTATGTCTGGACAGCTAAGTCATCATCCTTTAGTTTCATGGTTTATGATATTTTAAAGACAAAACTTTTAAGACTGTGTAACTTTTTTAAGTTGGGAATTAAATTATTGAGTGTAAAATAAATGCAAGCATTTGGTTGTGAAACCGATGACCAATCTTGAAGTGAATGCAATTTCAAATAATAGACCTGGGATATTTACAGTTAGGTGTTCATTTAGTAAGGTCAACATTCAAAGGAAGAAATCTAAAGAATATATGACCCATTGTTGTGCTTTAGGTAGAGAAGGAGGGCTTCATTTATTTCAGCAAGGGATTTCGATTATTCATGTAATTCCCAGATCAAACAAGATAAGAACATCTTACAAATAAGGGAGTTCATTGATGGAACCATGGAATTTGGACAAAGGACCATTATTTTGTTTAGAGATATAATATGGGTCATATAAACAAAGGGGTTGCTTTGAAAATGAAAGATATTTACTTATGTTTAGAACGTCTCAAGAATCCCACATGCTACAGAGATGGGCTGTGGGATTATGGAGGAGACTTTTGTTCATTTGTTTGCATGTATCTTTCTTCTCGCAAGTACAGGTAGTCAGCACTGAGTAACAGAATTCATGAGGAAAAAAGCTTTGAAGCTAGAGAAAGAAATCTACAGTCACCCAGAAAGCAAAGCAAGCAGTTAGTTTGGATCTGTAGGGTTCTGGTTTGCAGTCAGTTATCTTCTAATCTTTAAGCAGTTCGAATTGCT
Organism: Chiloscyllium plagiosum; assembly: GCF_037043375.1. Taxonomy (NCBI): domain Eukaryota; kingdom Metazoa; phylum Chordata; class Chondrichthyes; order Orectolobiformes; family Hemiscylliidae; genus Chiloscyllium; species Chiloscyllium plagiosum. Next base: position 19,658,955 of record NW_028270153.1, on the reverse strand, counting down.
CCCAGATCCGAATATAGACTCTGGGCTTGTTTAAGGAATGTGAAATATTTCAGGACAAAAGAATCTGTGTTTTTTGAAATACAAAAGTTAATTTTAATACAAGAAAATAGGCAATGCAATAAATCAAAGAAATTGACAATCAATTATATAGAACTGTAGTACTTTAAAAACACTAACTAGATGAACACGATTAGAACAATATCCAACTGACACACTGACAAAAACACCAGCGCTAATTTCAGACTCTTTAATCCGAATTCCTACTTTTCTGGTACCAATGCACTGTCACCATCCACTGTCCCCTCCCTGCTAGCTAGGTCAGAATTTTGGGGTTTTGGGAATTTAAGCTCACCACTGAGATACACTGGGAGGTGAGAGCTGCAAATGCTGTTCTGGTGCTAGAAAAACACAGCAGGTCAGACAGCATCCGAGGAGCAGGTTGAGTTGATGTTTCAGGCATAAGCTCTTTATCAGGAATCACTAATAAACACACCTTTGAAGTGCACCTGGCTATTTCTATGGTCTGCATAAGTTTTTCAGTTTGGGTTGAGTCCACTGATGTGGTGAGGTGTGTATTGGATCTACCTAGTAAGTACGTGGTTTTCTTTACTTTCTGCTGGTTTTGTGGGGTGGGAGTTTTACCTCCAGTTGTATCTGAGGACTTGTGGTGTTGGTTGATTTGGTTGAGTCGGTCTTTAGTTCTGCTGGTCGTGGCTGGTTGCTGGGGTTCTTGCCGTTGGTTATCTTGATTTAGAACAGACTGTGTCTTGGAGCTCTTGATTGGATGGTGCTTGTTGGCTTCCCCCCCAACAATGTCTTTTATTTGGAAGTTGATCAAGGTTGAATGTCCATTATCTGTGTAGGCCCCATACTGTCTGCGTTGTGTAGCCCGAGGTGCGAAAGTTGTCTTGGGCTGGGCCAGTTGGTCTTGGTAGATTTATTCTTTTAGAGCAGAGGTATAAATTGGGATTTCAAGCTGAACAATAATCACAGATAGCAATCTCCATTCTCTGGTTAGCTGATTGTGTTGTGTATTCCCACAGAACTTGGTCCAGGTACCCCCTTTTTAACAAAAAGTTTTGAAGAGTACAGGATTTTATCCATTGCTTTAGATATTGGAGATTTTTGCTCGATCCTACAAATCAGTTAGAAAATAAATGAAAATATCTGGCGCTGAGAGGTAGCTGTGGGCCAGGAAAATAAAGCCCTTACACACCAGGGATATTTCTAACTTTCTCTTTTGCCAGTACCATGGCTTGAGCTGAAAAGTTCCAGACCTATCAAGGGAAAATTTAGAATTGACCACAACGCAGTAGACAACCTTCAAGAACCTGTTAGGTAACCATAGAATTCCAGGGGGCAAGACATAATGGATCGGGGAATGCTCGTTAGAGAGGTTTAGTCTAAAGAATTTGAGATTGTGTTGTGCTTTTTGGTAAGATACGAATGGTTATCTGAGAGAGTGCCTGGTTGGTCTATTTAATAGAAAGTTCATTTTTGATTTCAAATATGAAATCTTGTGGTATTCTTTCTTTCTTTCAATCAATCAATCACTGGCTAGTTTGATTTCTCTTTTAAACATTAACAGCCTCTGTGGTGATTTGTAACCCACTAGAAATCATCAGAAGCTAATGGAGAAGTATACAACACCCTGGATCAATCATTGTATTACTAAAACTGTAATAATTTGTTTATTCTGTTTCAGTCTTCATTGTTTGTCATCTCTCGGACAGTTCAATTGCATGCAGTCCATTTTATTCCAGTGATGGGTATGGACAGGCATGAACGTGGCATTCCCACAACATAACTGAATTCAATGCCACTGAAGAATATTGAAATTAATTGGCTAGCCAATATGAATTAATACGTGGGTCAGAAAGTCCCCCCTTAGTATTTGCTAGTTTCAGACCTGAACTCCAAATCTCAGACTGCAACAAAAATATAATCCGTTCCAGTTGAGGTGCTCAAAAGGCCAATTGAAGGGCCAATGAGGAAATAAATGTTCTTGAGCAGTGGCTGACTCTAAATTGTTTGTCTTTCCAGGGATAAAGTAATATAATTTTAAATTAAATGATCTGTTTGGTTTACATGTTTCCTGGTGTTATGATATTGCCTACAAAGGCATTCATTGAGCAAAGATGAAGTTTGCAGGGTGAGAGTTTCAATCTGGCTTCCAAGACAAAAGCATACTTGGTAATGACTTGTTCTTGAGTTGGATTGATAATGAGAATGTGAAAGCTTACAAAATCACTTAAAATTTATTGCTTCTGTGACAACTACATTCATCAGATTGGCAACTTAGAATAATGGGAATTAATGTTACTGCATTCGTAGTATTTACATTATTGGGTGTGCACTCCAAGTATTTCTCTTGGAGTGGGAATACTACCTTTTCAGGTGGCCTTATTCAAATTATGCAATTACTGTGCAAATTATTTTAATTTATAAGTACATTACTCTTCATTTACAAATAAGTTGGTAAAACATAAGAATGCATTAGTAAATAATAGGATAACGTTGGGAATAATGAGAAATGCATTAAAGGGTAGATTAGATCACATGTAAGATCTACAGCAGTGCAGTGGAACTGCCTACCAGAAATGAAGGTAACTTCCCAGACGTACAAAGGAAGTAGTGGTTCTAATAACAGTTGAGAGTCTGTCATTTTCTGTATTTTTGCTTCCTTTTGATGCTTCTTCTTATTTAGTATTTTTTGCCTCAACTGATCAGAACACTTGATAATTCTTTCACAGCAATAACGACCTGTAACATTTAAAAGTTAATTCAAAGAAATCCAAAAGGTTATTTTTTGATCAAACTTGAGGTGCTTCATTGCTTGTGATTTTTGAATGAGTTGCATATTTAAAGTAAATCATGATTATTTTAACAATATCAGGATCAATTTGAAAAGACCCCACGTTATATGGTCATTTCTTCACCTTCCAATGAATGTCATTGTGTTTTTACCTCAAACTCAGCACTATTTCTTACTGCAGATAGGAAATGTTATCAAATCGTACCATTGCAGTAATTGGAGCTCAAGATATTTTAAAAGCAATTTTTACAAACTAACCTGATAAAGCTCTAATTTGTTTTGGTGTTGGTTGGTGAAAGGATAAAAGTTGATTTTATCTTGAAATTGATACAAAGAAACTCTAAATACAAAAAGTGAATGTTGAAAGTACACATTCATGCACACGCAGTATCAATAATATCAAGACATATGTTGAGTAACTTTGTTAAGTGCAGCTGTTTTTAATATTCTGTGCAATTAATCTATCTTAATGTAACATTCCACTTTAGCATCAACTGTTGCATGTTTCTGTCTGACTTCGGGGGGAAAACCCAGTTCTACATGTTGGTGATGTGTATCTTGAAGTGTTAATTTTATTTAATTTAACAATTAACATTTGCTGGCTATAGTCATAGAGATGTACAGCACAGAAACAGATCCTTCGGTCCAACTTATCCATGCCAACCAGATATTCTAAGTTAATCTTGTCCCATTTGCCTGCACTTGATCCATATCCCTCCAAACCTTTCTTATTCGTATACGCAACCAGATGCCTTTTAAATGTTGTAATTGTACCAGCCTCCACCACTTCCTCTGGCAGCTCATTCCATGTACGCACCACCTTCTACATGAAAACGTTACCCCTTAGGTCCCTTTTAAATCTTTCCCCTCTCACCCTAAACCTATGCCCTCTAGTTCTAGACTCGCCCACCCCAGGGAAATGACATTGTCTATTTAACCTATTCATGCCCCTCATGATTTTATAAATCTCTGTGAGGTCACGCCTCAGCCTCTGACGCTGCAGGTAAAAAAGCCCCAGACTATTCAGCCTCTTCCTCTCACTCAGACCCTGCAACCCTGGCAATATCCTTGTAAATCTTTTTTGAACCCTTTCAAGTTTCACAACATCCTTCAAATAATATTTTACTGAGTAATGGCTTGTTATTATTTTATAATCATGGAAACTGCCATTGATGTAGTATGTAATTTGAGCGAATGACTGTAGTGTTGCTTTTTGTGCCTCGTTGGGTCTTAGTTGTTCACTGAAGGTATGCTTACATTCAAGTTTTTTCTGAATTTGCTCAAATATTTGGATTACAATTTGTTCCTCTGACTGACTTTGTTTTCTGCATGATAGTGATGCCATCATGCTGAAGTGTTTGCAACTTAATGAATGGTCAATAACATTCTGAATACTGAACAGATAAAAAAAAATCAAACCCGCTTGGTTCATTTGACAGGATAAGCAGCTGAATACATTGGATACGACAAACGCCAGGTCAAGCCTTGTCAACATTGCCGTTGTGATGCTATGCACTCAAACTAGTGCAGTTGGTAGTTGAGCTATCTCAGTACACAAATTTATCAGTTTCCCTTAAAACATTGACAAATTAATAGAAGGAATGATCACCAATACCATGGAGTAACAGCAACTAGCAAATATCTGTGTATTTGGGTGGCACATTGGCTCAGTAGTTAGCACTGCTGCCTCACAGCGCCAGGGACCCAGGTTCGATTTCAATCTCAGGCGACTGTGTGGAGTTTGCCCATTCTCTGTGTCTGCGTGGGTTTCTTCCGGGTGCTCCAGTTTTCTCCCGCAGTCCAAAGATGTGCAGGTTAGATGAATTAGATGAATTGGCCATGCTAAACTACGCATAGTCTTCAGGGATGTGCAGGGTAGGTGCATTAGTTAGGGGATATTTAGAATAATCAGTGTAGGGGAATGGGTCTGGGTGGGATACTGTTCGGAGGGTCAGTGTGGACTTGTTGGGCCAAATGGCCTGTTTCCATACTCTGGGGATTCTAATTAAAAGCATAAATATCGTAAATGCTGGAGATTGGAAATACTGAGTAGATCAGAAGAGAAACTGAGTTCATGTTTCAAGTCAGCAAAACACTTAATGTTTTTGATTAAATGTTATCAATCTGAAACAATAACCAAGTTTAATGCTTTCCACACTCCCAAAGAAAACTTGATGGCAGGATAATGCTGATTGGAGACACTGTTGACTTGTCAACTATTCCACCCCCTCTTTCTCTCCCCACACCCCATCTTTCTTGAGTTCAAGGTGGAAAAGGTGGAGGCTAGCTTTCCATCCCAGAGGGCAACTGAGGCTTTCAAGTGGGGGAACTAGGGGGAGCTCAGCAAAACTAACTATCTGGTCTATAGTCACTTCAAGGACAGTGGTGAAGCTATGTTGCATGGAATTAAAATTGACACTAAAGACGCTAACTGTAGTAGACTCATTGCTTTACTGGGCAACAGTAAAATCAGTTCCTTTATCAATTAACCTCTACCTCTACCTTATGTAATAGATTATGTTTATTAATCATGCCTTGTCTTCCACCTCCTTGTAGAATTCAGCTGATTAGGAAGCATAGGCCTGCATTAAAGTAACTTAAGTGCAAGGAAATATCCCTCCAACAAGAGAAGGCCCAGTTATCTGAATTGACCTCCTTCCATAAAATTCTTGAGCCTGCCATTGATCATCCACAATCCAGGGTCAATACAGTTGCACACATTGTCTGATCAAAGGCTCTTCAATATTATGAATATGTCCACTGAGATCTAAGTGGGCAATGTGACCAAGCACCCAAGAATTGCATGTATGAGTACATTCATAACCAAATTCTAAACTAGACATCATCTGGGACTGATTACAGGGTTGATTGCCAGGTTTGCACATAACTGTGAATCCTATTCCTTAGGGCATTGTAGTTGCAAAGTGCATTGGCTGTAAGATGCACCGTAAAACTGATTAAGGTTACTTCCAACAGCAACTCTTGCCCCAGTGATCTCTTAGCAGCTTTTGTGTCTCTTAATGATATGTTATTGGGACACCATTACCTTCAACGTTCCCTCCTAGTTGGTTACCTCATTGAGTTGGAAGGAGATTGCTGTTCATTCCTCATTGCTGGGTCAATAATTTGACACCATCACCTCCAGGGCTGTAGCACTTAAAGAAACCAGGGGTATAACAATGTAAGGTAGCCTTGCCAGCATTGTTGAGGCTTGAGCATAAATTGAAAAGTAATTTTGAAATAACTCAGGATGTGGAGGAAAAAAATATTAGTAGCTTGATAAAGACCAAACAGCATGTTTACATATTGATTCACTTTCTGTGCACCTTTATTTAATGAAAAATATGTTGGGAATGGGATAGGGAGCAGATTAGATTAATACAGTCACAAATAAGATGATCCCAGAAGAATTACCTTGAGATAAAATGCCTACTTTAGATAGGCGCTATTGTTGATCAGGAATCAGTCCTTCAACTTTGATCTAACTGCTGAAGTTAGAACTCTTCAATACTGTTTTTACTTGTAATGAATTCTGTTACATTTTGTGACATTATATATATATGGGAATTAGCTCAGTTGGCTGGAAGGCTGGTTTGCTATGCATAGTGATGCCAACAGCATGAATTTAATTTCTATACCAGCTGAGATAGGAGAGGGGGCAAAAAGAGACACTGAGTAACAGTGTGAGAAACAGCTTCTGTGTTTCTTACTCAGTGTATGTGTCAAAAATGTGGTGTGGTTTCAGTTTGGCACCCACTCAGCTTGAGCATCACAGGGGTACGGGAGCATAATGGTTCTGTTCCTGGACTAGTAATCCAGAGGCCTGCACTCTTGATCTTTGCACTTCTGGAATTTAAATTCAATTAAATAAATCTGAAATAGTTAAACATTAATGGTACTCATTAACCTATGGGACTGTCATAAAATTCAGTCCAGTTCTTCGGCAACATTTAGGGCAGGAAATCTGCCATCACCACCTGATGACTCCACTTATGATTCCAAACCAATATTTATTCTTAATTGACATCTACGATGGCCTAGTAAGTCATTCATTTTTCCAGAAGGTCGCTTAGTGCCTTCTCAGACAATTGGTGATGGACAGTAAATGCAGGCAT